>NC_134139.1:205997500-207247500 GCF_033958435.1 Carettochelys insculpta | reverse complement strand
TGCCACCAGGCTTCAGAAATGGGCAGGGGACTGTCCGGTTGTATGGGATAGTGCAGCAAGGGAGGTCTAGGTTGGACATTAGGAAAAACTTCCTTACTCTCAGGGTGGTTATACACTGGAATAAATTGCCTGGGGTGACTGTGGAATCTCCACCTCTGGAGATATTTAAGAGCAGGTTAAATAGACACCTATCAGGGATGGTCTAGACCTGTGGTTCTTAACCGTTACTGCAGCCTGTGCCCCTTTGGTTCTCAAAATATGTTCTCACACCCCTTATCAAAAATGGAGATGGGGGGGCTATAGACTTTAAATGATTCAGGGGCTGGAGCACAAGACCTATGAGGACAGGCTGAGGGATTTGGGCTTGTTTAGTTGACAGAAGAGAAGACTGAGGGGTGATTTAATAGCAGCCTTCAACTTCCTGAAGGGGAGCTCTAAAGAGGAGGGTGAGAAACTGTTCTCAGTGGTGACACATGGCAGAACAAGGAGCAATGGTCTGAAGTTGAAGAAGGAGAGGTGTAGGTTGGATATTAGGAAAAACTGCTTCCCCAGGAGGGAGGTGAAGCACTGGAATGTGTTGCCTAGAGAGGTGGTGGATTCTCCATCCCTAGAGGTTTTTATTCCCAGCTTGACAAGGTCCTGGCTGGGATGACTTAATGGGGGTTGATCCTGCTTGAAGCAGGGGCTGGACTAGATGACCTCCTGAGGTCCCTTCCAGCCCTGGGATTCTGTGATTCTGTGATTGATGTGAAAGATATGTGAAACAGTTTTATGTTATTACTCACCACAAATACTAGTTCAGGAGTCATACAAAAATACGCACATACTACCCAGACATGCAGCCGAGTTTTGCTGTGGAAGTAAATGGTAACCGACCCGCTAACAGTCAGCGGCTGACTGAGTTCAAACAAAGACCCTGCACTGCCACATCGTCATCTGTGTGTGCGTCAAGAAATACCCTGCAGAGCGGCAGTACGCTGTATTTGGTAGCGAGACAGTTTCATTACCATGAGCTTAAAAACTTTGAAATTGATTTTTGTTTGTATGTTACAGCAATCGTTAAAAAGGTATAATGTTAATAAATACATAGGTTTGATGAAACAAAGTAGTTGTACTTACGTGCCTGTGCTTAATTTGTGTTTTTGATGTGCTACCTTCTAAAAACATCTGGCATGTCTTGCGCCCTGAGAAAAAGGGCATCACGCACCACCAGGGGGTTCGTGCATCCCAAGTTAAAAACCACTGCTCTAGTTGATGCTTGGCCCTGCCATGAGGGCAGGGGGCTGGACTCGAGGACCTCTCAAGGTCCCTTCCAGTTCTTGTATTCTGTGATTCTATGGCACCCTCCCAGCCTCTGTCTGGTGCAGACCGGAAACTTAGGAAGGGCTTGGATCCAAAGTCTGTAGGCACCACCTTCTGCTTTGGCTCAGGCATCAGGGGTGACGTTTAGAAAGTTATTATCACAGGGGCAGGGCCTGTCTTCACAAAGGGGACCAAGAGTAGCGAGCACCAGGCTGATAGCTGAGCAGGTTTCTACCAAACCCAGATGGCAGCGTGATAGAAACGAGACCAGAGTGAAAGTAATGTCCCACATCTTACAGGTCTTGTCCCATTGCAAACCATCTCCCTGCCGGCTGTTTCAAGAGCTTCCCGCTGGCGTTTGCTGCAGCTCAGCCAGCTCTTGCTTGGAGCTGCACCCTTGGAGCTCACCTCTATATGAGACTATGAGGTTTCTCGCAGTTCCCTGCCAAGGAGAGGATCAGAGGCATAACTGATGCTGTAAGATCAGGGCTTTAACAGGGCTCAAAGAAGAGCTAGATAAATCCCTGGAGGCTAAGTCCATCAGGGGCTATTAGCCAGGGTGGTAAGGATGATGTCCCTAGCCTCTGTTTGTCAGAGGCTGGAGATAGATGTTAGGCGAGGGAATCAGTGGGTGATTCTCTGTTCTGTTCATCCCTCTGGCACACCTGGTGCTGGCCACTGTCGGAAGACAGGACGCTGGGCTGGATGGACTTTTGGTCTGACCCAGTGTGGCTATTTTTCTGTTCTCATTGAGTAATCGTACAGGGCTTGGTCCACCGATTTGCACCAGAAATGCTCCTGAATGTAATGATTTCTGATTTCCACCCATCTCAGTGAAGAGCGTTGGGCCCAAAGTATAGAATCACTGCCCTCCATTGCCTCAAGCTAGTTATGCGATGTCTTGTTTATCCTGTTGCTGGAAATGACGGGGCGGTGCTCAGAAGGGGGTCATATAGCACTTAGAATGTGTGTGGCATAGAGACTGCAACTCTAATGCCAGTCCAGGGCAGAGAGGATGCCAGGCGTGTGGAAGACGTTTACCCCTCAGTGACATCTCCTGTCTTGTAGGCTGGGCCTGGCTCCAATCTCTAGGCCTCCTGGCAGGGTGTGCATCACCACAGTTCCGCTCAGGTTTGTCCCAGCCACCCATCCGTCCTGACATGCTCTCTGTAGTTGTTGCAGTCACCCTTGTCACCTTGTTTTTGCAGAGCGTGATGATGTCATGTGGGACATCACCTGCTTGCCAACATTTTAGGAGTAAATCAAAGAGGAAGGGGACGAGCACAGCCCTGTTTGCCTTCAGGACTTCAGCTGGAATTCTGTCTTTTCCTACTGCTTTTCCATTGAAGAGGCCATCAAGAGCTTGAGAAAATTCCTCCACCGTAGGCTCTGCATCTAGCTCAGACATTTCTGGAAGAGTTGGGATGAGGTTGTCAAGTTCAGGTTGTGTTGTACGCTCGTGGGAATAAAGACTTGAGTAGCATTTCACCCATCTGGACATCTGCAGCATTTTGTCTGGGATCACCTGTCCATTTCAATGCTTCAGTGGGATGCCTTTGGTAATGTTTTATCCCAAAATAGCTACTCCGTGTCTTTGACATGTGCCCATTATTTAGAAATATTTTTCCAAAATAATGGGTGCACTGTTTCAGTATGTCTGTGGTCCTTGTCGCAGGAGGTGTATAGCATTTTATTTCTGTTTTGTGCTGTTTAGACAGTGCCAAGTGCCGAAATAGCCTATTTTGAACTACACTCAAACTGAGCAATGCAATTTGCATAGTGCAAATTACATTGCTTATTATGAGTTTAGGCTGTCCTGCAGACATAGCCCTAGTGACATCGTTTTTTCCCACTATCTAACCTAGACCACCCCCTCTGTAACTTGAGACCATTGCTCCTTGTTTTGCCATCCATCACTGCTGAGAACAGCCTCTCTCCATCCTCCTTAGAGCTCCCCTTCAGGAAGTTGAAGGCTGCTATTAAATCACCCCTCAGTCTTTTCTTCTGTAGACTAAATAAGCCCAAATCAGAGAGTCATAGAATCCTAGGGCAGGAAGGGATCTCAGCAGGTCATCTAGTCCAGCCCCCTGCCCGAAGCAGAACCAACCCCAACTAAATCATCCCAGCCAGGGCTTTGTCAAGCTGGGACTTAAAAACCTCTAGGGATGGAGATCCCACCACCTCTGTAGGTAACACATTCCAGTGCTTCACCTCCCTCCTGGGGAAGTAGTTTTTCCTAATATCCAACCTCCCTCTCCCCCTCTGTAACTTCAGACCATTGGTCCTTGTTCTGCTATCTGTCACCACTGAAAACAAGCATCAGAGGGGTAGCAAAGTATCTTCAAAACTGAGAACAGCCCCTTTCTATGCTCTTTAGACCCCCCCTTCAGGAAGTTGAAGGCTGCTCTTAAATCTCCGTCTTCTCATCTGCAAACTAAATAAGCCCAGATCCCTCAGCCTCTCCCCGTAAGTTGTGTGCCCCAGACCCCTAATTGTTTTCGTTGCCCGCTACTGGACTCTCTCCAATGTGTCCACATCCTTCCTGTAGTGGGGGGTGGGGGTTGGGGCAAAACTGGACACTGTCCCAGCTGTGGCCTCCCCAGTGCTGAAGAGAGGGGAATAATCACTTCCCTTGGTCTGCTGGCAGCACTCTGAGGAATACAGCCCGATCTGCCGTTAGCTTTCTCGGTGACGGGGGCCCACTGTTGACTTATATCCAGCATCTCATCCGCTGTAACTCCTGGCTCCTACCATAGCACCTACAGCCACTGACGGGCCGCTGAAAGAGTTACACAGACCCCCCCCAGCATGCACCTGCCAGCCCGGGTGCTGAGGCAGAGACAGAAGAGCAGGAAGGCAGCAGGCACTGAAATGCAAGCGTCTCCTGGCCTGGAGACAGACTCCCCGGCCTTTGTATTCCCTAGCTGATGTGGGTCTGGCTGGCTCTGGCGCTGTGGGCTCGCCCTGGCAGGCAGTCGGGGTAAAGGTGTGAATTCCCCCCATGTGCGACTCGCGTTCCGCGCTAAGGCCCGCCCTCCGTTCCCCTCGCCGCGCAGCCTGGGAGCAGCCGAGGAGAGCGAAATCCATGGCAACCGGACTGACAGCCCCTGACCTGCGCCTCACTCCCCCTCCCATTTTTGCTCGCTGCGGGCGCCTCTTGAAATTCTCTCGGTTTGTCTCTTGGCAGCTTTTAAAGGGAGCAGCTTTATCAGACAATCACAGAATCCCAGGGCTGGAAGGGACCTCAGGGGGTCGTCTAGTCCAGCCCCCTGCTTCAGGCAGGATCAACCCGCCACTAAGTCATCCCAGCCAGGACCTTGTCAAGCCGGGACTTAAAAACCTCAAGGGATGGAGAATCCACCACCTCTCTAGGCAACGCATTCCAGTGCTTCACCACCTTCCTGCAGAAATAGTTTTTCCTAATATCCAACCTGGCTCTCTCCCTCTGTAACTTCAGACCATTGCTCCTTGTTCTGCCATCTGACACCACTGAGAACAGTTTCTCACCCTCCTCTTTAGAGCTCCCCTTCAGGAAGTTGAAGGCTGCTAGTAAATCACCCCTCAGTCCTCTAAACTAAACAAGCCCAAATCTCTCAGCCTGTCCTCATAGGTCTTATGCTCCAGCCCCTTAATCATTTTTGTTGTCCTTCGCTGAACCTGCTCCAGCAAATCCACATCCTTTTTATACTAGGGGGGCGGGACAAAACTGGACATAATGTTCCAGATGTGGCCTCACCAGTGCCAAATAGAGGGGAACAACCACTTCTCTAGATGTGCACGAAATTCTCCTCCTAATGCACCCCAATATGCCATTAGCCTTCTTGGCTACAAGGGCGCACTGTCTACTCATACCCAGCCTTTCATCCACCATAACCCCTCGGTCCCTTTCCTCTTTGGTCTTCCCGTCATGCACCTTTCACTAAGGCAGCATCTTCCAGGGCTGGGGAAGTCTGGGCGGATTCAGCCCTGGTGGAGGAGAGATTTCAGGGGCTTTTCCCTTTCAAAGAGACCTTTCCTGGCTGTTCCCAGCAGCCTGTCAGGGACAACACAGGGCGGATACTAGTCCCCGTGCGTTTCTGGAAGATGAGGGAGCATATCATGCCAAGGTCCTCGGGGGTCAGCTGAACACTGGCAAATATATAGCTGGAACCAGTCTGGCCAGGCCTGGCCACGGAAAGCGCGCCGGGCAAACAGGGCAGCTGCCCCATGGCCTGGCAATTCAGAAGGGCCTGGGGCTGCTGGTTGCTGCCTCCGCGACTGTGGTAATGGCAGAAGCTGGAGCCCCAGGCCTTACGCAGCCAGAGCCCTGTGTGGCATGGTCCAGGCAGCGCAGGACTGGGGTGGGGAGGGGAGCCCCAGCCCAGCCTCACCCCTTCTGCCTGAGGCCTCACCCCTTCCGGCACTGCAGAGTCCCTCCTCTTCTTGCTTAAGGGCTTGGCAATTCTGTCGGCCCCTAGAGCCTGGCTCACCAGTGTGTTATTAGGTCTTAATGTTCTACCAATGTGCTTACTGTTTAGACCATGGGGTCCCAAACTGGGAGCTGTGCCCCCCAGGGGGCATGATGAAATTCCGGGGGTGGGGGATGAGGCGACCCAGGTTCCCCCACCATCATTTCCCCTACCCAAAGAAAGAGCCGGCCTTTGCTTCCAGCTCTCAGGCCCTGCCATTTTATGTGGGTGACCCGGCAAGGAGCTAGCTGCCTCCTGCAAAGCTGAGTGAGTGTGGATTGAAGACGGGACGAGGAGAATAAGGTTAGATGGGGGGCTCAGGGTACCTCGCTAGGGGGAGGAGAGGGGCTCAGGGGGCTTGGGTGGATGGCCCTGGCATCATGGGGCTTGGGTGGCTCAGGCTGGCAGGTGGACAGCTGGCCCTGAAAGCGTGGGGCTCAGGTAGCTTGGGCTGGTGGTTGGCCCTGGCAGTTCAGGGCTCAGTTGGGTGGCTGGGCAGCTCTGGCAGTGCAGGGCTTAGGCGGGAGGGCAGCTGGCACATGCGGCTCTGGTGGCTGGCACGGGGCTTGGGCAGCTGGCCGGCTGGGGCTGGACCAAGCACCCACAAAGGGCTAAGAAAAACGCTGTACTTATTTTTAATTTTAAATCATTTTACATTTTTATATCAAGTTTTTGTGTTTATTGTAAATTACGAATTGAGTTTTCTGTTAAAGGGGGGTTGGATGATGGTAAAGAAGAGGTGGGGGTCGTGAGGGTTTCTCAAAAATCAAAGGCGGGGTGCATGATGCCGAAAAGTTTGGGAACTGCTGATTTAGACTTTATGGGATGTTTGGTAAATGCAGAGCGCACCGGCCTCACTTATTACACACCCACCCCAATCACAAATGAAGGCACCGCAGCCACCTCTGAAAATCAAGCCCGGGGATTCCTGCGCGTAATGTTTGTCCATGACGCTGCCGAGCCATAGAAACTGGGCCAAATCGCTTAGCCGTTCTGTAAGTCATCTCCCATACCTGCAAAGGAGGATCACGATATTTGCCTGCTTTGCAAACGGGCAGCAAAGATCAACTCGCTGATCTATGCAACTCTGTGCTAAGTAGTAATAGCAATTACTTCTGGGTATGCAGGTGTGTGCCTCATGGAAGATTCCTCTGCAATATGTTTTCCATTGAACAGGCTCACAGCTACTTAGGCAGAAATCTAAAACTGTTTGGGGTATTTCCTGCCGTGAAGCGATGTCCTTTCAAGATGTGACATACAGGGATCCCCTCCTGGCTGAACTGTTTTCTCCAAAGCGAGGAGAGAGCAATCTGAAAATGCAAATGTTTTCATGCTGTGCCAGCCAGATGCAATTTATAAAAAGCCTGTTTGAACTGGTGGGACTAAACTTCCACTTGTATGATAAGTGCCTTATGCAACAGAAGCTCAGAGTGAAGTCAGGTAGTCGAGTGAGTAGAGGAGGGCAAAATTTCAGGAGTTTATAGCAGGTAAGAAATGGTTATGGGTACACTGGACACCTTGGGCCTTCCTTTCGGTTGTCTTCTTTTCATAGGTCTGAAGCAATGGTCAGATCTTCAGAAGCCATGGGCATTGGCAACTCCCCCTGAAGTCAGAGGAAACTCAGAGGCTCTGAAAATCAGACCTTCAGGGTCCTCGAGGTCTCATTAAGGCAAAGCCTCTAAGCGATCAGCACCTGACTAAGAGAAAGCAGCATGAACAACAAGCCCAGATCTCAGCAGGCCTGTGTAGCTGCGTCTACACGTGCACGCTACTTCGAAGTAGCGGCACCAACTTCGATGTTAGGCGGTGAGACGTCGAAGTCGCTAACCTCATGAGGAGATAGGAATAGCGCCCTACTTCGACGTTCAACGTCGAAGTAGGGACTGTGTAGACGATCCGCGTCCCGCAACGTCGAAATTGCTGGGTCCTCCATGGCGGCCATCAGCTGGGGGGTTGAGAGATGCTCTCTCTCCAGCCCCTGCGGGGCTCTATGGTCACCGTGGGCAGCAGCCCTTAGCCCAGGGCTTCTGGCTGCTTCTGCGGCAGCTGGGGATCTATGCTGCAGGCACAGGGTCTGCAACCAGTTGTCAGCTCTGTGGATCTTGTGTTGTTTAGTGCAACTGTGTCTGGGAGGGGCCCTTTAAGGGAGCGGCTGGCTGTTGAGTCCGCCCTGTGACCCTGTCTGCAGCTGTGCCTGGCATCCCTATTTCGATGTGTGCTACTTTGACGTGTAGACGTTCCCTCGCTGCGCCTATTTCGATGTTGGGCTGAGCAACGTCGAAGTTGAACATCGACGTTGCCGGCCCTGGAGGACGTGTAGACGTTATTCATCGAAATAGCCTATTTCGATGTCGCAACATCGAAATAAGCTATTTCGATGTTGGCTGCACGTGTAGACGTAGCCTGTGACTGGTTGGAATCACGGCCTTCCTTACATAGCTATTCACACTAGAAAGGGCAGAACCAGCAGAGCTGCGGTGAAAACCTGGCAAAAGGCACACAGACTTCAAGGGGGCAGGATTTCACACCAGATCTGAGCTCTCCTCATCCAAATTTTGCAGCGCAGGGCACATCTTTAAATGCTGGCAACAGAGCCATGTGGCACTCAGCAGCTTCATTTTCAGGTGGTTGGTCTGCACAAGAGCTCATGTTCCTCAAGAACAGCTTTGAATTTGGGCCTCCTGCACTCCATAGAGCACGAAGCTCCCTGGGGATCTTAGGGTGAGTGCCTAGACATCCTTGGCCCAGATCCTTTGGTCCCCAGCGCCTGGGTCACTGCGTAAGTTAGGGGCCAGGCCGGCAATTTTACCTTTACATTTTGTGTTCTGCTCCAAATGGAAATCCGCTTCCCTGGACGTTCACTGATCACGTCAGGTCGTTATGCAGGCAGCTAGGGAAAGGTGCCTGGTTCTGGGTTCTACATACCGCACCTTTACAGTCTGAGGAGCCTGCTGGAGGCAGCTGGCATTCTGTGGTCGGCACCAATGCAGCGTGTTTCAAAGGGAAGAAATATACCCCTTTGCTCCTCAAGGAGACTTCACTTTGGTTCTTTTCTTTCATTACATCTTCCCTTCCCTAAAATAAAATATATGTAGGGCCCAGTTCCCCTCCGTGAGTCCAAAGCACAGAGCTTTTGGTCTGTTATTATTCAGACAGCTCTGCTTCATGCCCGACATGCCTTAAAAGATATAGATTCAGCAAGGGAATCACCATTTTAACTCTCAATTTCCCAGCTTTGGCTGTTTAAACGAGACCAGTACACGGCACTTTTTTTTCTCAATCTTTTTATTTCCTTTCACTTGTCATGGCAGTAATTTAGAAACAGGAGTGGAAACCATGAAAATACAAATCACACTTTGCTCACGTAATAGCATTTTGTATTGCCAAAAGTTAAGAATTAGATCCTTCTTGTAGGAAAAAAAAAAATCCAACCCTTTACAGATGCTGTATGATGTCGACAGGCCTCTGAGGCGGGAACCATTCCAGCAAACCTGGCAGTCCCATCATGGGCCTGTCCTGCTCCTATAGCCTTTAGTGAGAAATCAGCAGGATCAGATCCTGCTGCAGGTGCTAAGGCTGGTGTTTTTCATGAGGCCTTGTGTAAAGTTTTGCTACAGCTTTCGTTCACGTGGATTCGCTCTTCCTGAGTTTCACGCTGAGTTTCAGGCTGGAACAAACTCAGAAACCTCAGAGCAAAACTTACTGTGGACCTGCTGCATTTCAGCAAAGCCCTGCAGGGCTGTTGCAAACCAGGGCCCATCTGTTTGCACTTGGTGTGGATTGAGAGCGTGGGTTGTGACACAATGGGGGCGAGCTGCACCTAGCTGTTCAGGTCTTTTAAAGTCTGGAAATGCCGTGCTTTACAGAAGCTGCTACTACCTGATGTGGAGGGAGAAAAATTGTCCTCCTTGGTCTCTGAGAATTGGAGAAGAAGCAATGGGCTTAAATTGCAGCCAAGGAGGTTGAGGTTGTATGTTAGGAAAAGCTTCCTAACTGTCAGGGTGGTTAAACTCTGGAAAACATTTCCTAGGGCAGTTGTGGTATCTGCATTACTGGAGATTCTTAAGAGCGGGTTAGGCAGACATCTGTCAGGAATGGTCCAGACAGTGCTCGGTCATGCTGTGAGGGCTGGGAACTGGACTCGATGACCTCTTGAGGTCCCTCCCAGTTCTAGTGTTCTATGATTAGATGATTCTACCACAAGACTGTTGCAATCCATACAATACACATGTGGAACAACTATCCATGGAGTGCAACTAATTCAAGTCAAGAAGTCAGATCTTTCCTTCTTGTCAGTCCAGAAGAGGCACTATAGGTTGAACTTCTCTAACCCGGAACTCTCTCGTCTGGCAACATCTGTAATCTGGCATGATTTTAGTTAGCCAGATGACCACTTATCGTGGGTGTGGCCAAGTTTCCCGTGGTCCCATGAAGTTTGTTGACAGCCACCACTCCTGGCTCTCAGTGTTCTGTGCTGTCACTTAGCTGTAATTTACCCCGAGTGTCTTCTGAAAGCCCAGTAAGCAGTGGAAGTGTTGGTCATGTGCTAGACAATATTGACCTCCCGTGGTCCATCAAATTTTCTTGTCTGGCACCGGTCAGGTCCCGAGGGTGTCGGATGAGAGAGGCTCAACCGTATTCACCTCTGCAGACAATTCTTGGAACCAGATCCTCTGCTGGCATAAGGCCACCTATGTACCTTAGGTACTTACAGGCACCCATCACAGCGGTGTCTGAGCACCTCACAGCCTGCAATGGATTGCTACTGACGATGACCCTGTGAGGCACAGAAGTGCTGTTATTCCCACTGTACAGATGGGGCACTGAGGTACGGAGATACTAATTGAAGTCTGTGGTGGAGCAGGGAGCTGATCCCCTATTTCCCAAGGCCCATCCTACCACTCAACCACAGGACTCTCTTGCCTGTCTTCAGGGGAGCTGCCGTGTTTCATGCCAGCAAAAGATCTGGCCCTTTGTTGGCAAAACCCCATGCCTCTATCCCCACCAGATATGTAAATGTGGCTGATGTGGCCTCAGTCAGCTGTTTCGTTGAGTGTTGGAACCCAGCCCTCTTTCTCTGGAGGGCAACAACAAATAGGGACTGGTTTTGGTGTCGTTTCCTCTGCTGCTGCCTCCAACCCCCACAAATTCCGCTTCCTCGTTTCCACCCTGTTTATAGCCTCGCTGCTCCAGACCACAAGGCAGACAGCTGCTGGTGAAGGTGGTAGTGTGCAAGCTTCACAAATCTAAGCAGCTGTCCAGATTTAGACTGAGGATCGTGCATGGTGTGTTGTTGTTGCATCCTTCGTGAGGGCATGGGCCGTGCAAAGGACAGCAGCCTCCTCGTGCTGTTTGCTGATGGCCATACTTCTGTTTCTCAACTGAAGGAGCTCAGTGCAGCAGGGCATTGATTCAGTTCCTGCTGAGGAGGTGCGGGAGGATTGCGATACTTGCACTGAGGTGGCCAGGAGGATTTATCAGAGGCTATATGCGTGTCCCTCCTGGATGGAGGTGCAGCTGTGAAGTGATGTGTTACAACAGGCAGTGACCGTTCGAGGCAGGAAATAAGACCGATTTTTTTATTTTACAAAAATGTGCATTTTGATTGGCAATTCTGACCTTCCCTTCTCTCCTCAGTACAATGATTCTACTCTGAAGTTCTGGAATGGGTTACCAGGGGAGGTGCCAGAATCTCCTTCCCTCTAGATTTTTAAGTCTTAGCTTGACAAAGGCTGGCTGGGATGATTAAGTTGGGGTTGATCCTGCTTGGGGCAGGGGACTGGACTCGATGATCTCCTGAGGTCCTTCCAGCCCTAGGACTCTCTGATTCATTTCTTAAACCCCAATCTTTGACATGGCTAATCCCAAGGCTGCCTGAGTCCCAGCTGGCACAGGATTGGTCTATTTCCCCCCATGGTGGCTCTTTGCAGAGCTGCCAGGAGGTGAAATGCCAACCCCCCAGGAGCCTGTTCAGTGCTGGTAGGCAGCTAAAATGTTGCTTCCAGACCAAAAGGGCTGGTGGCATCCCTTCCCCTCTCCCTGCTGCGGCAAGAAGGGAGGGTGGGAGCCTGCTGGAGCTGTTGGTTTAAATGCCACAGCCCAGCTCCAACAGGCTGGCAGGGAGGAGATCCTGCTCTCAGGAGCTGCCTCCCCACCCTGACTTGCCCAGCTTTTTGCACACTGGCAAGCCCCGGTTTCCCACTACCCCCGTAAATTGCTATTTATTCACCTTTGCATTTGGCTCTGGTCCATTGAATTTCAATGATTTATTGGGTCAACGATTTAATAAAAATTATACATTTAAAATATTGTTACAAATATGAAATTCATAACACGAAAGGGGGAAATTCAGATGCCCGACCTGCATGCTGCCTGTGGAACAGATTTAGGGCTCCAAATAGTTAGAAATAGTTGAGTTTAGCAGATTTTGACAATGGGTCTGTGCTCGCCGTCGAAGACAGTGTATTCTGTGGTGGATTTGAAACATTCATGCATTGATTTAGCATGTCTGCACTATTATGTGGCAAACCTTCTCGAGTAAGACTGTAGCCATAATAGGTGGTAGTAAATGTGATGTTTATGAGCAATCAATTCAGCTGGAAAGAGCGGGTGTGCCTTGGAATTGTCTGTCTCATTGAAGTGTGCCAGGTTACTGAAAAGGCTGGGAACGTCTGATGCACTACTTAACTCTCCTTATATGAATTATTGTTCGAAAGTTTTCTCTAGTATCTAACCTAAATCCCCTTTGCTTCAGCAAAGCCCATTACTCTTCGTACCCTTGGTGGACAAGGAGCACAGCTAATCACCATCCTCTTAGTAACATATTTTTAAATTGTTATCTGTTCCCTTTCAGTCTTCTCAAGACAAGACATATCTAGTTTATTTTCTCTTTTCCTCAGAGTTCAGCTCTTCTGAACCTTGTATTTCTTCAGTTTCTCTCTTCTAGACTCTCTCTAGGTTGTCCACATCTTTTTAAAGGTGTGGCACCCACAGCTGGACACTCTTACTCCAGATGAGGCTCACCAGCATTGAGTACAGAGGGACAGCTATCTCCCAGGTCTTACATAGGACACTCCTTTTAATGCACCTCAGAATAACAATTGCTTTTTCATAATTGCATCACATTGCTGACATATTTAATTTGTAATCTGCTATAACCCCCAGATACCTTTCAGCAGTACCACTGCCTAGCCTCATAGAATCCTAGAATCCTAGGGCTAGAAGGGACCTCAGGAAGTCATCAAGTCCAGCCCCCTGTCCAAAGGAGGATCAACCCCAACTAAATCATCCCAGCCAGGGCTTTGTCAAGTCCAGATTTAAAAACCTCTAGGGATGGAGATTCCACCACCTCTCTAGGTAACACATTCCAGTGCTTCATCACCTTCCTTAGTCCCCATTGTGCAGCTGTGATATTTCCTGCCTAAGTGAAGTACTTTGCACTTGCCTTTGTTGACGTTCTTCTTGTTGTTTCATACCTATTCTCTAAGGCTATGTTTAGACTGTGCCCTTACCTCAAAATAAGATGCAGAATTTGCACTACACAAATTGCATCTCCTATTTCGAGTCAGTTTTGAAATAGTCTATTTAAGGGCTTGGTGCTGTCTACACAGTGCCAAATTTCAAAATACTGGGCTATTTCAAGGCATCCTTTACCCCTCCCGCAACAAAGGGTAGAGGTACGCTGAACTAACGCACCTGTTATTTTGAAAAATATTTCACAATACCGGGCACATTTCCTAGACACGGAGTTACCATTTTGGGACACCTAAGTATCCCACAGGAGCTCCACAGTGTAAACATAGCCAAAATCATCCAGGTCATTTTGAATTATAATCTTTAAAGTGCTTGCAACTCTGCCCAGCATGGTGGCAGCTGCACATTTTATTAGTGTACTCTCCAGTCCATCATTCGTGTCATTAATGAAAATATGGAATAGCATCGGACTTTGGACAGATCCCTTCAGGACCCCACTAGACACATCCTCATAGTTTGATGGCTAGCCATTGAGAGCTAGTCTTTGCATGTGGTCTTTCAACTAGTTGTGCATCCACAAAAGTTATGTCAGTTAGATGAGATTTTCCTAGTTTGTTTTTGGGAATATCCTATGGAACGGTGACAAAAACCCTACTGAAGTCAAGATATACCACATCTACTGCTTCCCACCCATCAACTAGGCCAGTAAGCCTCTCAAAGAAGGAAATGAGTTTGGCTTGGCATGATTTGTTCTTGAGAAACCCATACTGGCTATTCCTTATAATCCTAGGATGCTCTAGATGCTTAAAACCGGATTTGTTTGATCATTTGTTTCAGAACCTTTCTGGGCAAGGACAATGATATTGATCTTCATAAATTGCCTTGAGTTCTGCTAATAGAAAGCACTGCACAGAGCTGGACATTACTGTAATAATGAGGTATTCTGTCGTTGCTACCGAATACTGCAGTTATTGGACCAGTGCTGTGAGATGCTGTTGATATTTTACTCGAGTGAATGTGAACCAAGGTCACACATCCATGAGAGACCTGCTGGCCAGTCTTTGGGATATGAACACTCCATGCATAAGAAGTGACTAACTGGCGTGGCTCACTACAAGAGGGATTGGTTAATTACTGCCAGTGACAATCTTGAACCACCGTTCACTCTGAAAGCTGTTGTAGTTTCCTAGTCAATGACCTTGACACCCTTCAGCGACTAAAGTCCAAATCGTTCAATGGAAGGGGGAAAAAAATAACTAAACCCAAAAGACCTCCTGGCCTTGCCATTCCTTTTCTTGGTCACAGTAAAGTCAGACTGGTTATATACAATACACAATGCGATCTATGAGGCGGGGCTGCCTCTGGGTTCCGCCCTCTGCCATTCGTCAGAAGAGCTTCCTCCACGCCAACGCTCAGGAGACAGATTCGTGAAGCTGATCTCATAGGCAGCGGAGAGCAGACCTGCTCCAGCATGATGGGAAATACAAGGTATGCACGGGCGTGCCTTTATACTCATGGAGAAGGGAGGACAATGCGCTCTGAGGCCCATGTTTGATGAAGGCTGGAAGCAGGGTTCTCAGGCAGTTTTGATACAGCACAAACTGACGGCTCTGCTTAGCAGTGACTGGTCCCTCTCTGCGTTGCTGACCACGTCCTCAAACTTCAGATCAACGGCCGGCTTTGCGATCACTCTCTTTCTTGTCTTAATTTGACCATAATTCTTAGTTCTATGATCACTAGTGGATACATCCTTTGTCTCTTTATAGTTAAAGTACTTCTTGGATTTGGACACAGCTACCCTGTGCACCAGTGTTCCCTGTAAGCTGAGGGCTTGGGTGGCTAACCAGGAGAGATTCAGGGGCCACCCGGCTGATTACCAGAGCGCCCACAGCCACCCATGGTGGGCAGCCTGTATTTCTTTTGGTGGTGCCCATTTGCACATGCCTCAGTGCACACAAAAAATTATTCTGCACAGGGATGGAAACATTAGAGGGAACGTTTCCCGGCACTCCAGGAGGAGGCTGGGCCCATGAAATGTAAGCCAAAACTCACTGTCTGCCAGTGGGAAAAGGCTGTGGGCTAGCACCAGGCTGGTATCTTCCCTATTTTTCTTAGTTTATTTCAGGAATAACCAAGCTGCACTCACACAGCTATTGGTGAGAAAGCAAGTCAAGAGGGAGACCGCAGAATGTTTGCAGCCCTGGTCAGATCCTCCAGGGGTCATAGACAAGACTGAACTGCTGTGTACACCGAGAGGATGTCCATAGTTATCATTCACAGCAAAGGCACAAGCCAGGCCAACCACAGCTCTGCTGTTCTTTTGGGATTGTTCATGACCTGAATCCACTGACCCCCACGCCCCTGGAAATGAGCTGTCCAAGCCAGAGGGTCCCCTCTTGAGGAGTACCAATGATTTTTTGAGGTCAACATAAGAATAAGAACAGCCAGACTGGGTCAGACCAAAGTTCCATCCAGCCCAGAATCCTGTCGGCTGACAGATCGATGCCAGGTGCCCCGGGGGGAGTGAACAGAACAGGGAATCATCAGCTGATCTCCCCCCATCACCCATTTCCAGCTTCTGACACCCAGAGGCTGGGGACACCATTCCTACTCACCCTGGCTGACAGCCTTTGATGGACCTAACCTCTGTGAATGTAGCCAGTTCTTTTTTTGAACCCTGTTAAAATCTGGGTCTTCACAACATCTGGTTGAGAAGCCACAGTCTCTGGCCCCAGGCGGATGAAAGGGGATTTTGCTTTGGTGTGTGGCTCTACTTCTAGCTTTCCCTTTGATTTCCAAACACCTGCGAAGTCCAATGGCCTCCTGCTGCCTTGCAGAGCATGTGTACTGATGAGATAGCGGAGGTGGGATTGTCCTTGCAAAGAAGCAGCCTGAACTGCGGTAGACTCTGATGCTCTTCCTGACTCCTGATAGCTTATCTGTAGGCTTCTCTGCAGGACCTCAGGCTGGGACCTAGTGGCACCACCTGGAGGCAAGAACAGCTGTGGGATCTACCCAGTTCTCCCTCATTCCCTCCACTTTCTCTGGAGTTTTCAGATCTAGCAGCTCCGTGGAGGGAGCTCCTGCTGGCCCCTCCTATGCCCCGGCCCTTCTCCACGGCCACTCCCTCCCATGACCCCCTAGCACAGCGAGAACCTGCGGGAGTTAATGTTCATCTTGGTGACGCCGATGAGCTTGAGGGGCGCGGAGAGGCTGAAGGAGGTCATGAGCGGGAAGTCGCAGAGCAGGTCGGCCAGCTCGTCCCGCTCCTCCAGCTCGTAGGTGGCGTCGTTGAGCATGCGCCGGTGCAGGTGGCAGGTCTGCTCGATCTTCAGCTTGTTGATGTCGCTGCGCAGGCGCATGAGTTGCCGCGCCAGTTGCTGGTCCTGCAGGCGCATTTCTGCCTGAAACAGAGACAGGAGCAACACAGGCCATCAGTCACCAGGAGGCACCCAGCTGCCCCCGCCCCACTTTCACTGGGGGCAGTTTAATTTATCGCCGCACCGTGAACAGAAACAGCAATTAGAGAAGGGAACGAATTTACGGGCAATTGCTCCCATCCCCCGGTGGCATAAATGGAGTTAGGCTGATCTAGAGCAGCTCAGAATCGGGGGCAGCGTTCGCCAGTGCCTGTTCCAAGCTGCTCCTGAGATGCGAGATGCTGTTGTACTGCTAGCAGATCTCGTGCTCGGAAATTGTTTCTGGTTATGTGGCCTTGAAAGGTGGCAGACTCAAAGGGTGTAAGAGGAAATGCCTTTTCATCTGACACATAGTTAAGCGGTGGAACTCATGGCCACTGGACAGCCTGGGTGACAGTGTGGATAATCAGAATAGCCAGCGTTAGACTAGTAAATGCTCAGAAAGTTAAGATATTTGGAGGGTGGATTCAAAACTTCAGGCTTTGTGGCTTACACCGTCTTGTGACTATTACGGACCAAAGTAATAGAGAAGTAGCCATGTTAGGCTGTATTCTAACAAAACGAACAAGCAGTCCTGTGCCACTTTAAAGACTAACAACATAATTTATTAGGTGATGAGCTTTCATGGGGCAGACCTCAAATCTGAAATAGTTATGGGTGAGGACAAAGCCCTGCCAGTATTTGTGCCTCGGTCTCACCAGGGATAATGTTCCTAACAGCTTGGAGTCCCTCTTCATGGGGGATATTGGTGTAAAGGGCCTCTACATCCATGGTGGCCAGGATGGTGTTTTGGATTGTAGTTTCCTGAGGAAGTCGGTGGTATCTCAAAGAAAGCTGGGAGCTCTGGGAGCATAGGGTCTAAGTAGAGAGTCCACATATCCAGACAATCCTGTGGTGATTGCCTGGACAAATTATACCTTCAAATCAGTGGCGCTGCTAGGGGCACCCACACGGCCCTGCAGTATGCCAACATTTTTATGGCTGACCTGGAACAACGCTTTGTCGGTTCTCGTGCCTTAGTTCTCCTCCTCTACCTGCGATACATTGATGACATCTTCATCAACAGGACCCATGGGAAGGAGGCTCTTGAAGAGTTCCACCGTGATTTCAACAGTTTCCACCCCACCATCAACCTTAGCCTGGACCAGTCCACACAAGAGATTCACTTCCTGGACACTACTGTGCAGATAAGCCACGGTCACATAAATACCACCCTATACCGAAAACCCACAGACTGCTATTCTTATCTACACGCCTCCAGCTTCCATCCAGGGCACACTGCACAATCCATTGTTTACAGCCAGGCACTAGGGAACAACCGTATTTGCTCTGATCCATCAGACAAACATCTACAAGACCTTTACCAAGCTTTCCTCAAACTACAATACCCACCTAAGGAAGTGAGGAAAGAGATAGACAGAGCCAGATGGGTACCCAGAAGCCACCTGCTACAAGACAGGCCTCACAAGGAAAATAAGAGAACACCACTGACCATCACATACAGCCCCCACCTAAGGCATCTCCAACACATCATCAGTGATCTGCAACCCGTCCTGGACAATGATCCTTCACTCTCACAGACCCTGGGAGGCAGGTCTGTCCTCACCTACAGACAGCCTGCCAACCTCGAACAAATCCTCACCAGCCACTATAGACCACAACACAGTAACTCGAAACCTGGAACCAATCCCTGCAACAAACCTCGCTGCCAACTCTGCTCACATATCTACACCAGTGATATCATCACAGGACCTAACATCACCCATACCATCAGGGGCTCCTTTACCTGCACATCTGCTAATATAATATATGCCATCAGGTGCCAGCAATGCCCCACTACAATTTACATTGGCCAAGCTGGACTGTCTCTATGTAAAAGAATAAATGGACATAAATCAGACATCAGGAACAATAATGTACAGAAACCTGTGGGAGAACACTTCAATCTCCCTGGACACTCAGTAACAGATTTAGAAGTAGAAGTCCTAAAACAATGAAATTTCAAAAATCAAATGGAGAGAGAAATCTCTGAGCTGCAATTTATTTGCAAATTTGACTCCATCAACCAAGGATTAAACAGATTCTGGGGGTGGCTGGCCCCTAACAAAGGCAGCTGCTCTGCCCTAGGTGTTAGTATCTCCCCATTATAGTCTGACAATAGGCTCACATCCCCCTGTCTGATCTGACTTGTTTTTTCCTCTTTTGATACATACTACTGATAATGGGCCATTCCCACCTTGCTGAATAGCCCTTCTCAGATCTGGCCCTCCCTCTTATTGGGACCCCACTCTTTAAATACCCCTCTGGAAACCCCTCTGCACACACACATGTATCTGATAAATGGGTCTTTGCCCACAAAAGCTTATGCTCCAAAATATCTGTCAGTCTATAAGGTGACACAGGACTTCTTGTTCTTGAAGATACAGACTAACATGGCAATATCTCTGATACATTCCAGAGCTTCATAACCCTCCTGGTGAAGTAGTTTTTCCTAACAGCCAACCTACTCCTCTCCTTCTGTAACTTTACACCATTGTGCCTTGTTCTGCCATCTGTCACCCCTGAGAACAGTTTCTCTCCATCCTCTTTAGAGCTCCCCCTCAGTCTTCTCTTCTGAAAACTAAACAAGCCCAAATCCCTCAGCCCCTCCTCATAGGTCGTGTGCTCCAGCCCCTAATCATTTTTGTTGCCCTCCGCTGAACCTGCTCCAGCACAACCACCTCCTTTTTATACTGGGGGGCCCAAAACTGGACACAATACTCCAGATGTGGCCTCGCCAGTGCCAAATAGAGGGGAATAACTACTTCTCTAGATCTGCTCGAAATGTTCCTCCTAATGCACCCTAATATGCCATTAGCCTTTCGAAGCACAATTGGCTGCAATTATGCTAATGAGGCCCTGAATATGTATACTGAAATACATATTTCAACATAAGCGCTATTCCTCATCCTAACAGCAACTATTTCCAAATAACTATTTTGAAATGGTCGCTATTCCTTCCGCAATGAGGTTTGTGTATGTCAGGATAATGCACCCGCTCTTCTGAATTTATTCTGAAAGAGCATGTGCGTGGCACAGATGACAGCAAAGTTATTCCTCAACAATGGCTGTTACTTTGGTGGGTAGACGCAGCTTGAGCGTACGAAGCAGCATTACCATCCCCGCAGCTGAATCAGGAAGCGGGGCGGGGGGTGGGGGAGGGAGAGAATGAACGAGCACACCAGAAATATGAGATGCCATGATTGAGACAAGCAAAACTTTCGCAGAAATCTGAAGTTCTCCTGTAGCTCTGTTTGCTTTGGTGCAGGAAGGGTTGAGGGGGTTGGGATTTAGAAGGTGGGTGGGAGCTTACGTCTCTTTTGGCTGGACTCCATTAAGAACAGCTGCCTTTTTCCCTCCAGAAATTACACAAAGGAAAAAGAAATGAAGCTTTGTGACGGCAGACGAAAGGATTATCACCACAGTGGCACAACGATGCCGGAGATTCTGCCTGTCTCTGCTTGAGACCTGCTGTTCAGTTTTGCTTCTTGATGACTAACAAACCTTTTGTTCAGGGACAGCTTCTCCAGGTGTCTGAACATACGTACAGCACAAAGCCACATTCCATCTATGCGGAGTTGGCTGGAGATGCACAAAGGAACCCCAGACACCACCAATGGCTCGTTCCTTCTGCAATACCCATCATCCCAGGGGAGCTACAGCAATTTAGGCAAGAAGGCAAGGCCTCTCTGTTGCTCACGTCCCTGGTGTGGTGATTTTCTCTGGGGTGTTGAATGCTTGCAGATCCCACAAATTTCAGCTGGATTTCTGGGGGCCAGGCAGTGCTGGGAATCAGACCACCCTTGCACACACAGAGCACCTTTCCTGGAGGCTCTCAAATATCTCCTTGAGAACATTCGGTCACTCCCTCCCCATGAATGCAACTCAATACAGGTTGAACCTCTCTATTCCAGCACTCTCTCCTCCAGCAACATCTGTAATCGGGCACGCTTTTAGTTAGCCAGATGACCACTTTTCATGGGTTGGCCAAATTTCCTATGACCCCATAAAGTTTGTTTCCAGACACCAGTTCTGGCTCTCAGTGTTCTGTGCTGTTATTTAGCTGTATTTGACCTCTAAATGCCTAAGAGCCCAGTAGAAGTGTTGGTAATGCTTCTAGACAATATTGACCTCCCATGGTCTGGCTAATTCTCTCTTTTGGCACTGGTAAGGTCCAAAGGATGCTGGACTGGTGAGGCTCAATCTGTAATTAAGTATTAGCACCGTCCACATATAACAGGTAGGGAAACCATGGCTCTGCATCATTGGAATTGTTCATCTATGAGCCATTTGCTTGGGTCGCTTGTCATGAATGCTAGACCAGACGAGATCTGCAGAAGAAAATTAAATGGCTTGCCCTAGGTCTCCCAGAAAGGTAGCAGAGCTGGGGGCAGAAGTCTAAAATCCTAATTCAGCCTGTGCTGCTCTAGTTCATAGTTGACAGCAATGGCAACACCTAGTCTAAGTTTGGCAGAAGGCACTGTAAAATAAGTTATGAAGGAACTCCATCGTAAAGGGACATTGTCAGATAGACAGAGGTCTACATAACTTATTGAAAATAGGTGACAAGGCAACTTTTTGCATGCCAGTGACTACTGTTGTTTTTCCATTTAATTATTTGTCTACCACTCCAGCAACACAACTGTAATGCATGGGTCAACTCCGTCTGGCCTGGACAATGAAACCAATCATAAACACCCAGAAAAACACCCGAGCTGGGTGAGAACGAACAGCCAACAGGAGCATCAGCAATAGTGTGATGGGGTTCAGGCGTCCCCCTGCACTGCACCCCGTCCGCTGGCAGGAGTGACTCTCACTCAGCAGGTACAACAGAAGGTTTATTAGGCAACAGAAGCCCAGTTTCTCACAGAAGCGACAGTACAGCAGCCAGAGACAGTCCTTCCAACCTGTCCTGGGGAGAAGACCCCGAGGGGTGCCCCTCTGGGGTGTAGGTTTCCCCCTCCTCAGGCTGGCTGCCTTCCAGCTCTCCCTTTTCCTAGCCTCTAACTGCCGCCCCCGATTCAAAACCCCGCTCAGCTCCTCCCTGCTCTTTGTTCAGGCAGAGGTGTTACCTGCCAGTTGCAGCCCCAGGGTCATCCTTAGCCACTGGGAGCTGCTGCTTGCCTCAGACATCCAGCCTGACTCACACATGCACTCCCCCCACTCCATCACACATGGGTCAACTCCGTCTGGCCTGGACAATGAAACCAATCATAAACACCCAGAAAAACACCCGAGCTGGGTGAGAACGAACAGCCAACAGGAGCATCAGCAATGCACAGTCAGCTGGATACTCCAGAACCCAGTTCAGCGAGGGGAGCTAAGAAATCTCTTTCAATGGGGTTGCTGTTTTGAAAGGATCCAGGGACATTTGAAAAAAGCAGGAGGGCAGAACTTCTGGGCTGAACCCTGTCATGTAATCGGAGCAGAGTGGCTCTTACTTGGTCAGGGACACCTGGAAACTGTAGGCAGGAAAGGCCTGCTAAGTAGAGTTCCCTCTAATTTTTTCCATCCACATGCAGAATAAATTTTGTTACATACACTAAGACATAGGGGAAGTGCACCACCAATAGAAACGCAGGCTGCCAGCTGTGGGCTCTCAGCTAATCAGCTGGGTGGCTTTTGAATTTCTCCAGGTCGGCTGCCAATGTTCCCTGTAAGCTGAGCGCTTGTGCGGCCACTCGGGAGAGATGCAAATGCCACCCAGCTGATCAGCAGAGCACTCAAAACTCAGCTTTTTGTTTCTACTGGTGGTGCACGTTCATGCATGCCTGGGTGCATGTAAAAACTTATTCCACAGCTGGATGGAATAAATACCTGCATGTCTGGGAAAGATTAGAGGGAACATGGGTGACTACCCAAGCACTCAGCTTACAGGGACACTGCTGCTCACACTTGCTAGGGCTTCTCCTACTTCTCTTGAAGTCAAAACCACGACTGACTTCAACGGTGCAAAACTGAGCACTAAATTCCTGCTCCTGTCCAGGCAGGATTAGTCCTTAGTGGTGCTGTATTCACATTCGAAGGAGAATCTGCTCTCCTGTGTCCCACTTGCTCAGTTTTCAACATGGGTGCCTGGGGCGGGTACGTCAGAAATGCATTGTTGGTTTTGTCCCCTTTGAAGATGGATATTAGCAAAGTATTTCCTAACCTTGTTCCATGGAACATATCAGCTGGAAAGAAAAAGACTCCAGTACTGTATGAGCAGCCTGCTCTCTGCAGACCACCAGCAGGGGCCTCTGGGGCCATCTGTTGACAGCCAGCTTCTGTTTTATCCAAACCACAGTGCCATGAGGGGGCAGACCAGGGAAAAGCTGCCCTAGGGAACCCCGGTGTGTCTCAGGGTGATATTTCTCAGCATCTCTCACTGCAAGGATGCAGAACAGGATGCTGGGAGAATGGTCTTGGCTAATCAGGCCGCAGCTAGTTTCCAGGGTGAGAGTGAGGAACAATGGTGGGGCCATGGATGGAAGCTTGCATGGCCACTCCCCTTGCTGTACCTCCACTGTCATAAAGAGAGAGCTTCCCTCTCCTGGGTTGCCAATTCAGCACCTGTCCCTAAATCCAAGCTCCAGAAAATGAAAAGACTCCCTCCACCCCCCACAAAACTAGCGCGGTCCAGGGCAAGATGCACATCAGCAGAGTTTCTGCTCTGTCTTCTTCTGAATTCAGATAAGTGCCCATTTGGCTCATTCTGGAAGCATATAATAATAGGCCCATTTGGAAACCTGCTGCAGAGTAACAGAGCTCTTGATGCAGATGATAAATTGATTGGAAGTGGAGACACCAAAGATCAAGGAGGTTTATGTACCATTAATGGCTTTTTTATTAGGACCCCAGCCAACTTTCTTGGAAGTCATTGGGAAGACACTCAAAGATTTCACTGGGAGTCAGATCCAACTTTATAAATCTGGTCATTTATACCCACTATATTTACAGCACAGCTGGGTGAAAATTGTTCAGGCTGAGATGAATTTTGCTGGAAAATTCAGAAACTGGGTTGACTGAAAAATATTGCAAATTCATCAAAAATATTTTGACTGGAAAAGAAAGGCATTTCTAATGCAATCAAAATGCCTTGTTGCAACATTTTCAAAAGTAAACGTTTCAGTTGTTTGATTGAAAACCATTTTTTCACATTTTATATCAATTTTATTAGTATTATTTTAGAAAAAGGTGAACAAAAATCCTCAAAAATGAACTTTCTCATTTCTGAAAGTTTGTTTGACACAAACACTGTTATGAAATGATGTTTGATTCCTAAACCCAAATTTGACAGGGACCTGAAGCTCTGAGCCTTTTCTATGGTGACTCGTCATTTGGTGGGGGCAGGGGCCAACTGAGATACTGTCAAGAGGAGGATTTTCAGGAAAAGGCCAAACATCTGCACTCTGACTCTCTGTTCCCTGGCAAGTGTAACAAGCTAGACACCAAAAGACCAAGACAATCAAGATCACAAAGCAGTTTTGCATATAATTTGTATACAGATAAACCAGAGCTGGGCAAATACAATCCAATGTATGTGTAAGTGTTCTTGTGAATGAAACCCACTGAGTCACATTTATTCCTTTATTTACCAATGCCTGGTGCACAAAATTTTATTCACACGATTTTTTTGTTCTTGTGGAAAGCACAGCACTAGTACACATAAATATTCCCAACTTACGGGCAACCAAATTGCTCTTGTGGCCACTTGGAAGAGCTGTTATGATTATTATTGCAAATTTGTCAAACAATTACGAATGTTGGCAGAGAGTTCATAAGTAAACAATATAATGCCTAGGTTGTTCAGTCAAGCAACAGGAATAAAACCACGTGTCTTGGTTGAACAGTCATATGGCGCGAATAGCAAAGACTAAATACTCATTGTAATTATGAAGCAATTCATTGTCGGATGTTTAGCGCACTGGAGACTTTGCAGAATTGGGATAAGTCCTGGCTTTGCCACTGATTTCCTGTGTGACCTTGGGCAAGTTACTTAGCCTGTCTGTGCTTCAGTTCTGCATTGGTAAAGCAACGCAGCCTTATTTCACCAGGTGTTATGAGGATAAATACGTTACCTGTTATCTTTCACTCAGGCTGTGTCTACACTTGCATTCCTCTTTCGAAAGTTGAGTGCAAATGAGGGAAATTGAAAATGCAAATGAGGCATTTATTTACATATCTTGTGCTTCATTTGCATAATCTCTTTTCAGAAGAGATTTTTCAAAAGAAAAAAAGCAGAAGCAGAAACAAAATAGGAAGAAGGGTTAGTTCAAAGATGGGGTTTATTTTCGAAAGAGTCCCATCTACACTTCTTTTTTTCTTTCGAAAGAATCTCTTCCGAAAAGAGATTACACAAATGAAGCATGAGATATGTAAATCAGTGCCTCATTTGCATTTTTGATTTCCCTCATTTGCATTCCTCTTTCAAAAGAGGAATGCAAGCATAGACACAGCCATATAGGATAGCAACAGAGAGATAGCCACATTCGTCTCTATTCTGTCAAAACAAAAAAGCAGTCCAGCAGCACTTTAAAGACTATCAAAATAATTTATTAGGTGATGAGCTTTTGTGGGACTGAAGAAGTGGGTCTGTCCTGCAAAAGTTCATCTGCTAATAAATTATTTTGTTAGTCTTTAAAGTGCTACTGGACTGCTTTTTTGTTTTGGCTACATATAATTTCAGAACCAGGAAAATAAAAATAAAAACAAAGGCTACAATTCATCCCAGAGAATCCTTGCTGTGCAGAGTTTTCCCACTTTAATAAAACCCAGTTGCAACCCTGAGGCTTGGATTCAGTGCCAGTTCTGGACTCTAAAATAATGCTATCCCACAAGTACCAGAGGGGGAGCCAGTCAGTCTGTGTCTGCAAAAACAATAAGAACTCCTGTGTGCACCTTATAGACAGATATTTCATGGGCTTATGCTCGAAAATATCTGGTAGTTTATAAGGTGCCACAGGGCTTCTGGCTGTCCCACAAGTGTTGCCTGTAAGCTGTGTGCTTGTGTGGCCAATCCGGAGAGATTTAAATGCCACCCAATGGATTAGCAGAGCACCTACAGCTTGATTTGATATTTCTACTGGTGGTGCACATCCTCATAAGCCTCGGTACACATAAAATTTATTCCACAAGTGGCTGGAAAAGATTAGAAGTGGCTTTGCCCAAAACCTTCTCTTCCCATCCCATTCTAGATCCCACCAGAGAAAGAAAAGCCAAAAAAAGATTGTTTCCTAACTAGGGAGTCCCACAGACAGAATGTACCAGGGGTTCCAGCGTTTCCTGTAAGCGGAGAGCTTGGGAAGCCGCCCAGGAGAGATTCAGGTGCTGCTCAGCTGATTAGCAGAGCACCCACAGCCGGCAGCCTGTGTTTCTATTGGTGGTGCACATCCCATATGCCCGGTGCACATAACAAAATTTATTCCACCCATGAATGAAAAAGATTACCGGGAACCCTGAGTGGTTTCTAGTCTTTTTCCTGCCAAGGATCTATTTAGCTTCAGACTAAATTTCTCAGGCCCCTTTCATTTTTATACACGACTTTCATGTTATTATTCTGATTCTGTTCGTCATGCTCAAGATTAATTATTTTATTCTCACTGATTGCACATTCCACTTCAAAGCAGCTAAATTTGTCTTCTTTAATACTTCCCCATTTGAACCACCGATCCGTTTTTCAAAAACAACAAGAAGTCCTGTCGCATCTGATAGACTAAGAGATATTTTGGAGCATAAGCTTTCAAGGGCAAAGACCTGCCTCGTCACATGAAGCGGGTCTTTGTCCATGAAAGCTTATGCTCCAAAATATCTGTTAGTCTCTCTGGTGCCACAGGACTTCTTGCTGTTTTTGAAGATACAGGCTAACTCGGCTATCCTTTTGATACTGATCCGTCACACCCGACTTATTTTCACTTTAACTAAAATTATACTTGTGGGGTAGCCTTGGACGGCCTGGTACCAAGAGTACTGGGATACACCTGCCAGCATGAGAACTGTTTTCCAGCGTGTGCCCTCACACACCCTTTCTGTAAGGTCAAGGTGCACCAAGACCACCACATGTGGCCTTGCATGTATGGTGAGATCACACGTTGCAGACGACGCCATTTTGAGAACAAGATGGTGTCCCCCTGGTAGCCAAAGTACCACAACACCATTCCAGAACATTCCAGCCCCACTCCAGTACTCCCCCTCGGGAGTGGACCCTCACCTAACCCACCCCAGGCCCCACTTTGGGAACACTGGACCCGACAATTACTTGCATTTTCTCCTTAAAGGGCGCTACTGATCTTGGAAAGAAAGCCACTTACCAGTTCCTTCCTGAGCCAATTCAGAGCTTCCTCAATGCTTTCGAAGCCACTGACTTTCCTTGAAGTAAGCGTCACCTTCTCCTGAGACAAACTCTCTGTGAGATGCACCTGCCCCTTTCTCAAAGGGATGGCTTCCTTTGCGGTCTTTTTTGGTTCCTTAGCTTCTTCCTCCTCAGAGGGCTTGGGGCTCTTCCATGTTTGCTCCTCGAGTTTGGCCTTCCACTCCAAGTAGGAAGGGCGCCTGGTCTCCAGTCTCAGTTTCTCTGTCAGAGCCTTCAGTCTTCTCAGGTGGTCGTCAGGTGGGGTGGCACTCTCAGAGGTCTCCTCTCCACTTTCCACCACCTCTTCTACCTGGATTTTGGGCAAAGACATCTTCCTCTGTCGTCCAGTGTCATAAAGGTGGATTCTAAAGCACAGGGCAACAACAAAGCTCAAGGAAGTCTTCTGCTGAGAGCTGCTTCCCTCCGGTGACTTGATACACAAAAGGCAACTCTCGTGAGACAGCCAGACACATCAGTTGTTTCTCCAGTCCAGCGCCGTCGTGATCACGGAAAACACCTAAAAATAACAAAGGATTGTTTCAGCTGTGTTGGAGGGGAGGGAGAGAACTGACAGCTCCTCCTAAAATCTAGCTGGAGTGAAGCGTGTGAAAGCACATTCTAAACCACCACACAGAGCTCTTCCTGGGTTACGGTTCTTCCCCGCAGATTTCTGCCTGTGTTCTTGGGCAAGAACTAACAAGTTCTAACTTTTAGAGAAACCTTTGTCTCAAAGATCCATCATTCCTTCAGGCCATAATGCGGTCAGGAAAGAAAGCCTCGCCCCCCTGATAACACAGTGTTGCATAACTAGATGCCCTCTGGACTTCTGGCACATGCCTCTGAAGCACTCAACATTGGCTGCTGGCAAAGTGCAGCCGGTGACCAAACAGGCTCTGGTGCAGTAAGAAGCCAGAATTTAAGCCAAAGGAGGTTGGTTAATTTTTTTTTCCAGACCAATTTTTCAGACTCAGGAGTTTCTGGTACAAAGGATGCGGTCTGTTCAGGCATCTAAACTTTTGGTCTCTAGCTACAATATTTAGCTCTAGTTCCTATCTTCAGAAGATCAGGGAGGAGAAAAGGCCAGCATGTGGGGTGTTATAGATAAAAGGGGTGACACCAAATCTTTCCTAAGTTCGGGCTGTGCGAAGCTGGGGTTGTGGGCTCCTTGTCTTCTCTGACATAAACACTGGGCAACTAAAAACACAACAGGACCTAAAACCCTCTCAAAACAAAATTCCCCCCCTGCACCCTCTTCTCATCCTGATGTAGTACCCAGAGGCACTGAGACCTCATCGGGGTGAGTGAAGTCTCTGCTCTACAGCCTCACAGCCTGCAATGGCCTTTAGCTCGCATGGTAGAGTCCAAGGCTTTAGACCCTCTGCTTGCAGGTTCTATCACTGGGGCTGGTAACCTGGGTCTGTCGGCATTATAACTGGTGCATTGGCCGGGAAGAACTGCTGGAAGGGCTTAGGATGTGCTTTGTCAGCCCGGGGAAAGGCAGAGAAGAGAGCAAGCAACACAGGAGAGTTGCTAACTGTGCAGCTTAAGGTCCACTTGGAAGGCACTCTGAAATCTCACCTGCATCCTCATGACTCACACCCCTCTTCTTCTGAGACTAAGGCCAAGGTTTGCAAAATACCAGTAGTTATTTCAAAGTAACTTTGGCATTGTCTAAATGACACACACGCTATTCCAAAATGAATTTGAAACAAGAGGTGAGTTATTTCAATTGCGGTAAACCTCATTCCCTGAGGAAAAACACCTATTTGGAAACAGGCCATAATGGGCTCTAGTGGCACTATTTTGAAATAGCACTATGGACCAGAAATGCTATTTTGAAATAGCAGGTGTTAGTTCAAAATGCGTTTTGTGTTTGGGTGTGTTATTTCATAATAAGATAAATATCTTAACTCAAAACAGGGCTGTTGTGTAGACGTAGCCTAGCAGCTCTGGCAACTTTCCCGTGAGGCAATCAGTGAGTTTTACAGATATTGCTGCTCTGAGGTAGGCAAGTTTTATTAGTCAGCTGAGATGGCTGTAGATTAAGTGGTTCTTCTAAGCCTGACTCCCTGTCTGATGGTTCTGTATTATTTCCCCTCATGGTCCCTCAACATACCCATCTGTAAAATGGACATAAATGACACCCACATGTGAGATCTAAGCACTACTACTGTTATGTTCATTTGGGAGGGAGGTGATGTTCAGCCGAGATAAGTTAACTGACTTTCTCAAGGTCATGGGTTAAGTCAGTGGTGGAATTAGGAAAAGCACCAACGGTGTAAAACAAAACAAAAATGCGTACTGCTGGTTAATATTTGGTATCATGCCCAGAAAGCACTGCCAGTGGCTATCCCGCCTTTGAGCTGAATACATTAAATGTTGTAATCTGAGTGAGTCAGTAATTCTTCTGCCTGTTATTCACGCCCACGAGGGACCCTGTAATTTTGAAATTAAGGCTATTATTACTCCTCACAAATCTTTTCAGCGAAGATTCAATTTAACATAAACACCAGCAGGCAGCCAGGTTGGCCTCCCTGTTGTGTGCAGGCAGGGAAACAGACTGGGAAGCTGAGTTTTATACACAGGCTGAACCTCTCTAGTCCAGCACCCTCAGGACCTGACTGATGCCGAACAAGAGAATTTGCTGGACCTCAGGAGGTCAGTGTTGCCTAGCAGAATTACCAGCACTCCCACTGCTTACTGGGTTCTAAGAAGACATTAACACCAGGACAGAACACCGAGAGCCAGGACTGGTATCTGGAAACATGGGACCGTGGGAAACTTGGCCGCCCTCAGGAGAAGGGGTCACCCGGCTAACTAAGATCATGCTGGAGTAGGGATGTTGCTGGGTGAGAGCGTGCTGGGCTCTCTGGTGACTGTGGATGGTAGTAGAATTGGAGGCTGTGAGGGAAACGCAATCAGAAGGCTGATAGGCCTCTAACGAGAGCTGGGAGGCCATCAGCTGAGGATCCAGAATGACCTCCCCTGGTCTGGCAAAACCCCTTCTCAGGGACTGGTCAGGTCCCAAGGGTGCCAGACCAGGGAGGTCCAACCTGTACTTTGTATATATTTGGATTATGGTAGCATCTGGTTCTGCCCTCTTTGTGCTAGGGGCTGTACCGTGTTCTCTGTAAACTTTGGGCGGATGCAGAGGAGAGATTCCAATACCGCTCAGCTGATTAGCAGAGCCTCCACAGCCCGGTGTTTTCTTTTCACTGGCAGGGTGCATTCCCACATGTTCCCATGTGCATAAAATTTATTCCACACATGGATGGAAACAGTTAGAGAGTATGCTGTATGGATTCTTTTGTCTATCTTCATCTAGTGCTCCCAGGCAGAGATTGTGTCTCAGTGTGTGTGTATGTAGAGGTGGCTAATACAACAGGACCCTGAAATGAGTGATCCAGCATCAGGCCCTTACTATCAGCTGTTCCTTTCCTGATATCCCCCTGATGGGCACTGACAATTCCTCTTACTGGCACACAATTGCTCATGCAGTCCAAGGGGTTGGTTTCACTCAGCATTGGAGGACAAACTGGTGCCATTCCAGCCCTGGTGAGATACGCATCTCCTAGAAACAGGAGGGATGTCAGGAGGTCATCTAGTCCAGTCCCCTGCCCTCTTGGCAAGGCCAAGCATCATCCCTTACATCTATTTGCCCCAATCCCTAATGGTCTCTGCTAGGACTGAGCTCACAACCCTGGGTTTAGCAGACTACTGCACAAACCACTGAGCCAGCCCTCCTCTCGAGAATAGGCCATTTGCACTCTGAAACCTTCCTGGCTGCTCTGTCTCAAAACACGTGAACAGATTTTCCTTTTGAAAAGCAAAGTGTAGTATTCCACCACCCTCTCCGGATCCAACACCAACAAATAGGGTTTCGTCCCAGCTTCCACCCCAGATAAAGCCACCAGGGCACAGAAAGCTGATGTGGAAAAGTTTTTGAAAGTGATAAGCCCGTGAAAAAGAGTGCCGTGTTCTAACCCCAAACCCTAACCAAAAACCCAACCCTAATTTGCTATCTCGCATGCTGCCTGCCTCTGGCAAGGATCTGCAGAGCTCCACTATATCCAGAATCTGGGACTGAGTGTCACACTGTTGAATTTTTAAATTGAATATGGAAACCATTTATGTGACCATTGTATATAGTGGTACCAGATCTTGTGCCGGGGGGCCAAGTGAGGTGTCTACTGAAAGCTGGTGATGTCCTGAATCTGTTTCTGTTACTTGTACATCTGTGGCATGTTTGTATGTGAAGTTACGGATATTGGCTCTATGGCTGTATTAGGAATGTTTTAGTGCTAAGATTTGCCATAGGAGGTGAGATCACCACCCCAGCCAGGATGACGGACTAGAAACAAAGGCTTGGACGTCGAATGCACATCTCAGGAATTTGGGACTTGCCAAAGGAGTGCAGCCCACTGGTCAGGTGACCTAGGCTGAGCGAAGGAATTGAAATCAGATGCCCAGACATCCATTCCATGCACTGCATAAATGGACTGGGGCATGCTCCCCAGCACCTCACCTGGGTCAGATGACCCTGATGGGAAGAAGAAAGGACTTTTTCGCTCCAGATGAAAAAGTATCATATGGCCCTGGCAGTGACCACCTGGGTTCCAGAATTCAGTGTTTCGGAATGCAAGGATCCAGTGCTCCAGTAACTAAAACTGTGTAACCTGGGATCATACCGCTTACGGAGTGGACTTTCAGAGACGTTCAAGGATCAGCATAGAACATCGCTGGTCTGCATCAATAGCTGGAGTTGACATATGTAAAGTATCACTTTAATATCTTTTCTCTCCTACCCTGTGGTGATTTGGGTAAAATCCAAGTATCTATTGACCTGGGACTGTGGCTGGACCCTTTGGGGCCTGGAAGAATCAGTGTGGAGTTGGTGAAATGGGTTTTAAGAACCTCTGGCTTGAGTAGGGGGCTGTTGGACCAGGCATTTTGAGATAGCTGGGATATCTCTGGGTTTGCTTGTATGGCTTCTGGCTGGCCAGTGGGGCTTGCAGAGGTACTTTTGTGGCTGGTTTGATTTGCTTTAGTGTGGAGAAAATCCCAGCCTGGACGGTAAGTGGCCCAGGTTTAAGCAATTTTACCCTGAACTGATTTTCTTACCTGTGCCCAGAAGCCACAACATGTTAAACTGAGGTAATAGCCAGCCTCTTTGTACTGCTTTCTGCACAGGGGTGAATTTCACCCTATAAACGTACGCCACTTTGTGCAATAACATACACATTACAACTCATGCATACTACATATTCAATAGTCATGGCGACATAGGATGTATACATAAGAAGAAAAGGCAACCAATCCTCATTACTTGCAGCAAATTCTTGAGACGGCTGTGGACAGAATAACTCAGTTTGTTAGGTTTCTGCTGATAGGTGAGTGGTTGCCCCTCTTCCATAAGTGAGTATGAGCCAGCTTTCCCTGGGCACTCATTGAAATTAGCCGGCCTTTGCAAGGAGCAGGTAGTGCTCTGGTTTTATGTTCCTGCGAGGGACTAAGAAGAAGGCATTTGGTGAGATATGAAGGGAGCAGAGACTCACCTGCATGACTTTTAGAACACAGCTAAAGCAAAACAAACAGTGTGTTAATGAAGTGCACAGGTTTACCTGTGGAACCCACTGCTGCATGATGTTACTGAGAAACCAAGAAACAGAACTGGACATTTATGAAACCGGTCACTATAGCAACTCCAGTCAAAGCAGCTAGGTTAACAATATTCAAGTGCTTTCAATACTCCTGAGATAGGGTGTAAGCTGATTGCCTCCTGGGAACAGGGAGCTATTTCTTGCCCCTGTCCACGGCATTGCACTACATGATGATATGCATCATGGGGGTATTGTAGCTTCATCTGAAGCATCTGGCATTTGGCTTAAACTCTTGTACTCCAAGTGGAGCACAGGTCATCTGCAAGTCTCCGCCACTTCACTCTGTCTCAGGCCAAATCTTCTAACTGACCTCAAGAGTACCCCAGCTGTTGTCCTTCCACCTCAGTAGATCTCCTCCACATTGTGTGAGGGCTTCCTCTTTTGCATTTTCCTGGCGGGTGCCATTTAAGAGCTTGACAGACTTTGCTGCACGATGGTTCTCTGAGGGCTTGTGTACACTACCTCCCAGCTTCAAAGGGAGGATGGTAAGTCGGGTGTTGGGAGTTTATTAATGAAGTGCTGTGGTGCATATGCAGCACTTTATTAAGCAAATCCCCCAGCCATGGCAAATCCAAAGTGTTAAACATCGAAGTGCCGGCTCGCGTCTAGCCACGGCTCACCCGCCAGTACTACGAAGTGCCCGGGCAACTTCGCAGGCCCTTAACTCCTCAAACTTTTGAGTAAAGGCACTTCAAAGTACCGGCGGCTGAGCCATGGCTAGACGCGAGCCAGCCCTTCGAAGTCTAACACTTCGGACTTGCCGTGGGGGGGAATTTGCTTAATGAAGTGCTGCATACGCACCTCAGCGCCTCATTAATAAACTCCCAACACCCGACTTACCTTCCTCCCTTCAAAGTAGTGAGGTAGTGTAGACGCAGCCTGAGAGTGTGGTCTGGCCATCCCCACTTTCTTCACTTGATTTGAACCACAAGTGGTTCTTGTCCTCCTCTGTTCCAAAGCTCCTCATTTGTAACCAGGTCTTAAGGATGTACCTCAGGCATCTGTTTATGAATGTCTGTCGCTTGTGAGTTGAAGATTTCATAGTACGCCAGGTCTCACATCCATACAAGAGCACCTTCTTCACATTTCTGTTGTAGATCCACAGTGTCGTCTTCACAGTTATTATCTGTGAACTCCATATGGGACAAAGAGTCTTGAATGCAGCTGGTGCTTTCCGTATCCTGGCATTGATATCTTTGTCTGTTCCTCCATCTCTGCCCATAATGCTCTCCAAGTAGGTGAACTGCTCCACATCTTACAGGTCATCCTGTACCCGGGGGATGGCGGTGTTGTTGGGCTGATTGAGCCTCATTGTCTTGGTTTTTCCCTAATGCTCCGGCCAGTCACCGAGGGAGTCTAGTTATGTGACCTTTTCTTCCATACTTTCATGTTGGCGTGAAAGGAGGGTGACATCGTCACCAAAATCAATGTCCTCCAGCTGTTTGAAAAGTGTCCACTGAACGCCTCACTGATGGCCATCTGTTGTCCTGCTCATAATCCAGTCCATTGTGCTCTAGAACAGGAAACATCACGTTACTGTCTATTCCAGGAAAAGTGTTCAATGGGATTCTCTTGGAGAGGAAGAAGACAGAAATTTATAGACAGCTCAGGGAAGAACAGGCCGCCTTCTGAAGGGAGAGATCTTGACCAAACAGCAGCTCTCAGAGTGATAATAGAACAGTTGCGTGAGTGGAACTTCACCTGTACGTAGCCCTCACAGGCTTTAAAAAAGCCTTTGACAGCGTGGATAGAGATACTTTGCGGAAACTGCTGTAACACCGTGGCATCGCCTCCAAAATTGTTAACCTAATCCATTCAGCCTATGAACCCTCGACATGCCAAGTTGTTCACAAAAATGTCTTGATAGAATTGTAGTACCCAGAGGCACTGAGACCTCATCTGGGGTGAGTGGAGTCTCTGCTCTACAGGCTGGGCTGAGAGTCAGTTGGCCTTTATCTCACCTGCTAGAGGACAGGGCTTTAGATCCTCTGCTTTGCAGGTTCTATCTCTGGTGCTGGCAACCCAGGTCTGTGAGTGTTCCAACCGGTGCATTGGCCAGGAAGAACTGCTGGAAGGTCTCAGGCGCTCAGGCTGTGCTTCCTCAGCCCAGGGAAGCATGGAGTACCCAGAGGCACCAAGAACTCATCTGGGGTGAGTGAAGCCTCAGCTGAGAGCCAGCTGGTCTCTAGCTCATGTGATAGCAGTGCAGGGCTTTAGACCCTCTGATTGCAGGTTCTATCTCCAGGGCTGGCAACTCAGGTCTGTTGGTGTTCCAGAAACCTTCTGCACACTCTCAGGAGTGCAACAAGGAGTTGTTAACTGGCATTGCTCACTATTAAAACCAAAACAAAAAGCAGTCAAGTAGCACTTTAAAGACTAGCAAAATAGTTTATTAGGTGACAGACCCCCAAAAGCTCACCTAATAAACTATTTTGCTAGTCTTTAAAGTGCTACTTGACTGCTTTTTGTTTTGATAGTGTATAGACTAGCACGGCTTCCTCTCTGTTACTATTAAAACCAAACGGCAGTCCACTGCAGAGGGGTCATTGGTCTGTCCCAGCAAGCATGGCTGTTCCTGTTTCTAACTGTACAACAGCATCAGTGGCCTTTGAATACTGCTCCGCTTGCCGCTTTTCTTGTTGCTTCGACTTTGTACTGGTTTCATAAATATACAAGTCCACCCGACAGTTTACGCTTACTGTTTACTCAGTAGGTTTGACAGGCTAACTCACACCTGGTGTTAACTTGATTTTGGATTACGATATTATTAATTAGTCATTGGCAACCTGATGGCTGACTCTCTGCAGGAAAGCAATACCCTCATGTCCTTAAGATAACTATAGAGAGGTGTCAAGAGAAGCTTCCATTCCACAGTGTGACAGCTTCTGTCTTCCCTTTCTCTGACAGGCAATAATGAGATTGCCATTTTGAGTCAATCCAAGGCTGATGAAAGGAAAAGGAAAGAGGTAGTCCTCTGAAATAGGGCAGTTCATGACCTTTTCCACGGCTGCATAATGGAACAAGCATTTTAAATGACATAAAACCCCAACTTATGTTCTGGTCTGGCTATGGTCTGAAGAAGTGGGTCTGTCCCGCGAAAGCTCACCTAATAAACTATTTTGCTAGTCTTTAAAGTGCTACTTGACTGCTTTTTGTTTTTATGTGCACATTGTGTGCCTAGACAACCACTTGTAAGTCAAATTTCATGCAAGTTGGAGGAGGTTAGAACCCCTGCCAGCTCCAGGGAGCCACCTGGCTGGGGGAATCCTCAACAGCAAAGTAGCTGTAAGCCACCCACTGGCTCCTGGCCCTGGTTCTCCCAGCTGGGGGAACCAGGGGACAGACCAATGGGGTGGCCCAGCTGCTCCCCGGCTTGTCCCAGCTGGGGGAGCTGGAGGCTGCAGCTGGCGGTCAGAGTGCTGCACTGCCTGGCTGGCTCACAGCTGTCCTGCTGCTGGGGGTTCCCCCTGGCCAGAGCATTTCCTTGGACTGGAGCTGGAGCAGAGAACCGTGCTCTGGCCAGTGCCCAGTCTCCACTGCTGCTGGGAACTCCAGGAGCACGTATGCACATATATACACCAATGATGTGCATCTAGGGTTTCCCTTTAACATTCACTCATTCGTTTCGACTCATGTTAATCCAATAAATACGTAAGTTGAAATCTCATCAATTGAGGTTTTACTGTGTAGATCTTATGAGCCTGACATGGTCCACAGCTTGTCTTTGTCCAGAGAGGACAAAGCCTGAGTCTGTAAGGTGATTTGCATTGCTCGCTCATAAACAGAGGCCTGGGGTACACCCTTTGCATCAAATGGAAGACTTGGTCACAAACGAGGAGCTCTGGAACAGAGCAGGACAAGAACCACTTGACGGTCAAATCAAGAGAAGAAAGTGGGGATGGCCAGGCCACGCTCTCAGAAAACCATCACCCAGCACAGTCCGTCAAGCTCTCACATGGGACCCACAAGGAAAACGCAAAGGAGGAAGACGTCGGACAACGTGGAGATCTACTGAGATGAAGGACAACAACTGGGGTACTCCTGGAAGAAGTGAGAAGTTTTGTCCCAAGACAGAGTGAAGTGGAGGAGAGTTGTGGGTGACCTATGCTCCACTTGGAGTACAAGAGTTTAAGTCAAATAAGTCAAGTCCCAGAGACTTCAGTAATCATTCAGCACCTTGGGAGGCTGAGCTCCAGAGAATCAACAGGTCAGTTTCCACAGGTTGGACTTTTGGGAAGAAAAGGAAGGGTTAAATCTCACAGAACTGAGATTTTGTTTATTATTCTGGATCAAATGGAGCAATGTGGAAAGAGCAAAGTACTCCCTTCATTTCCCTATTTTTGATGGACAGTAGATGATGCTATTCCCCTGTACTGCTCTAGATGAGCCTTCCAAAAGAGGCTTTATTGTCCTACCCATTTAGTCTTTGAGAGGAGAGGAACACACCAAGCTGTGAGAGTTTAGACTTCTGTGGCCTCAACAAAGGACTTCTGTAGCACCTTTACTGAAGAGCTCTCCAAGCCGGCCAGTGTACTAGATTGGTACCCAGGAGATTAGTTGTCTGTTCCCGATCTTGAGCGATGCACTTCTTCTCAGACCACACCTCTTCAAAAGAGTGACACTGAACTCTGCTCATCACTGTGCTGCATCTTCATCGCCATGACCCTTCACCTCACTGATGGCAAGCTTCCAGAGGGCATGAAGGTTGTCTGTAGAATGAACGGGAAGCTTTTCAATCTCAGGAGATGAAAGGCTAAAAGCAAGAACTCCACAACTTCGATCAGGGAGTTCCAGTACACGGATGACAACATGGTTGTTGCTCTTTCTCCTGCAGCCCTTCAGGCCATCCGAAGTGCCTTTGCTGAAGCATATGAGAATCTCGGCCTCACACTGAACATCAAAAAGACCAAAGTGCTCCACCAACCTTCCCTGATGGGACAATCTCGTGTACCGTCTCTTGAAGTCTATGGAGAACTGCTGGAAAATGTGGAGCACTTCCCATACCTTGGAAGTCATCTTTCCACTAAAGTCAACATCAATGCGGAATCCAGCACCATCTGAGCTGTGCAAGCTTTCCTTTCACCAGCCTGAGATAAAGAGTCTTTAAGAACCTGTCCCAAGACAAAGCTCCTTGTAAACTGTGCAGTGGTTGTTACAATCCTACGGTACGCATGTGAAACCTGGACACCATACAAGCATCATCTGAAGGCACTTGAACAATATCATCAATGCTGCCTCAGGAGAATCCTAAATATTTCTTGGGAGGACAGGCGCACGAACACTAGCATCCTGGAAGAGTCAAACATGACCAGCATTGAATCCATTATCATTCACCCGCTACTTCGCCGGGCTGGTCATGTGGTTGGGGTGTCTGATCAGTGCCTCCCAAAACAGATTCTGTTTTCTGAGATGGAGGAAGGACGGAGGAGCATTGGGGGCCAGTGGAAGTGATATAAGGACGTGCTAAAGGCACAGAAGAAAAAGTGCAGCATTGGTGTTGACATTTGGGAGAACCTTGCCCAGGACCATCCCCAGTGGAGAGCAGTGATCCATGAGAGGGTGGCCCAATTTGAGAGGTCTCACCACAGTGCCAACAAGGAGAGGTGGAGAAGAAGAAAAGAGTGTCAAAAACTTCCCTCACCTCCCCAACAGCTACCAACACTTTCCCCTTCTCCCATAAGACCTGAAGCTCCAGAATCAGGCTGGTCAGCCCTCACAGCCTCACAAATAGAAGGATGACATGAAGATGTCCTACTCATTTTCAAGTGACCGCCAAGAAGAATGTGCTACCAAACAATGTGATAACATTAGTAATAAAAATAGGGGTGATCGATGCACAAATAGAAAATGACGGGAATGTAAACTAATTCCCATGGAAGACTATGAAGGAACATTTTATATCAGAATCAAAGAGACAGCGGTCACATTTTTTAGCCAATGTCCATTTAACCAATTTTGGCTGCTTTTATTTCAAAATAAGTGACTTCCTTCCAAGGTCCCCTCTAATCTTTTCCATCCATGTGCAGATTTTTTTTTCATCCCTGTGCAGTATAATTTTAATGTGCACTGAGCCGTGTGCGGATGCACACCGCCTGAAGACATAAAATTCTAGCTGTGAGCATGCTGCTATTGGCTGGGTGGCATCTGAATCTCTCCTGAGTGGCTGCACAGGTTACGGGGAACACTGCTCCCATCCCCCCTCACCGTCCCAACTCCAGACTTTCACCTAAGTAAGTCAATCGGCTTTAGGAACCTGATTGAGTTAAACTGTTGCAAATCTGGGTGTTAAACATACTTCCAGGCCAGATCCTGGTGACAAAAGCAAAGTATTGTGATGTATGGTTTGTATCATGGGACCACACTGGCACCTCAGTCGTGGAGCAGGAGCCCATTGTGCTAGATGCAGGACAAACAAAGAACTGAAAGACCCCCTGCCCTGACAAACTTACAAGCTTGAAGGGCCTTCCTGGAATCTTAGATTCATAGACTCTCAGGGCTGGAAGAGACCTTGGGAGGTCATCAAGTCCAGCCCCTGCCCAAAGCAGGACCAACCCCAACTAATTCCTAGCCAGGGCTTTGTCAAGCTGGGACTTAAAAACCTCTAGGGATGGAGGTTCCACCACCTCTCTCGGCAACGCATTCCAGTGCTTCACCACCCTCCTGGGGAAGTAGTTTTTCCTAATATCCAACTGACACCTCCCAGTCTGTAACTTGGGACCATCGCTCCTTGTTCTGCCATCTGCCACCACTGAGAACATCCTCTCTCTCCATCCTCTTTGTAATCCCCCTTCAGGAAGTTGAAGGCTGCTATTAAATCCCCCCTCACTCTTCTCTTCTGCAAACTAAATAAGCCCAAATCCCTCAGCCTCTCCTCTTAGGTCATGTCCTCCAGCCCCCTCATCATTTTCGTTGCCCTCTGCTGGACCCGCTACAACGCATCCACATCCTTCCTATCATGGGGGTCCCAGAACTGGACACAATACTCCAGATGTGGCCTCACGTGAGCTGAGTAGAGGGGAATAACAACTTCTCTAGATCTGCTGGAAATGCTCCTCCTGACGCACCCCAACATGCCATTAGCCTTCTTGGCTACAAGGGCACACTGCTGACTCTTATCCAGACTCTCATCCGCTGTAATCCCCAGGTCCTTTTCTGCTGCACTGCTACTTAGCCAGTCAGTCCCCAGCCTGTAACAGTGCTTGAGATTCTTCTGTCCCCAGTGCAGGACTCTGCCCTTGTCCTTGTACTGCATCAGATGTCTTTTGGCCCAATTTTCCAATTTTTCTAGGCTTCTCTGGACCCTGTCCCCACCCTCCAGCATATCTACCTCTCCCTTTAGCTTAGTGTCATCCTAAAATTTGCCGAGGGTGCAATCCAACCCCTCATCCAGGTCATTAAGAAAGGTCTTGACCAATACTGGCCCTAGAACAATGTTCCTCCATACGAGGGATGTTGTGGCTACCCTGCAATCATGCTGTGGCCAATAATACAGTCAACAGCCAGCCCCAGAGCGGTGGTAGAACAGCCGATCCACCTTCCCTGTCAGGCTGCCCATGCAGCAGGCAATGCTGCGGATGTGGTGTGGATTGCCCCACAGGAGGTGGCCGAAAGCAAAGCACCATAGAAGTGTGTGGGGTCCCCTGGCTCTGCTCCCTCCCCTTTCCATCACTGCCCCGACACCTGGCCTTCACCCCGCCTCATCCCATCACTGCACCGAGGCCTCTCGCCTCCTCTCTGCCCCTTCCCCCCATTGCTCACCTAAGGCAGGAAAAGTGATGGCCCGTAGCCCACTGGCCCTCCAGCACCGCCCCCCTGATTTGGGCAGCGGGCAGGCAGAGAGGAATGAGCGGTGGGCTGGTGGAACCCGAAGGAAAGAGATGGAGGGGTGGCGTACACTGGGGGCAGAACCTTGGGGGGGTACAGTCCAGGCAGCAGTTCCCCCCCACTTCTAGGTTGCCTCCAGCCCTCCCGTGTGAGCTCCCCGAGACAGAGGACTCACGGGCCACCAATGGCCCACCCTCCTCCATGCTGGTTTTGGGCTCAGTGGATCTGTACAATATGGAGTTCCCTGCCCCGTCCCGTCTCAGCTCCTCGCTCGGGGGTGTCTACACAGCAACATGATTTCGGAATAATGGCTGATGTTTGGAAATCACTCGGCAAGCGTCTCCACAACACAACCGCTATTTCAGAATAATTTTGCAGTATCGGTCGGCTTATTTTGCAATGGGGCAACCTTGTTCCGTGAGGAATAGGGGCTGTATAAACGGGGAATGGGGCTCTTTTGAAATAAGCTATTCTGGAATAGTTTGGGCCAAATTAACGCACACTGTGTAGACATAGCATTTCAGTTCAGAGCCCCTCAAAGCAGTGCTTCCCGGGGCTCTCAACCAACATAGGCTCTGTTGTACGTGGACACATTATTTTGGAATAAGTTTTGTTTGTTTTGGGGCTTCCCTGCATTATAGAAGCGTTATTCCAGACAAGCTGATTTTGGAGTAATAACTCCAGAATAAGCTATTCTGGAATAACTCTGTCATGTAGACAAACCCTCGGGGGGAAGCTCTAGAGGCCCGTCCCCGGCATTGTCATCGTGGCGCAGACCAGGGCTGGAGTCTGCCTTGCCATTATGTCCCTCCCCTGGCTGCACAGGGCCCTGCAGCTTTTCAGTGGTTTGGGGCCATCTTCGCACGTGCAGGGCACTGCAAATCTCAGCACTAGTGAATTAATTTACCAGCATTTCCCTGGCACTCACCACTGTGGCATCAGAGTGGCCAGTTAAGCCTATAGGACCCCTGGCTTTACAGGTGAGGTAACTGAGGACTGGGGGATTCCTCTTGTAACCCATCGGGGTAAAGAAAAGAGCCCTGCTTTGTGCCCCACTGCTCAGACCACAGCCCCACATCCATAAGGCAGAACAGCCAGGTGGCGCACAAAGGCTGGGCCCACACAAAGCTATCCATCCTGGCGCTGCTTTTGGTGGGGGGCAGACTCACAGCTTAACCACTGAAGTTACAGGGCTGGGAGGCTCCGCTTCCTAAACAGCTCTGCTGATTCAACAGCACTGATGTCTTCCCTGGCCAGGATCCAGCCAGGCCGTTGGGTTCACAAGGAAGTAACCCAAAGGGGGCTCCACAGCCTCCTGATGAAGGGAGTGGAGGACGGGAATGCCACAATCTCCCACCATAACAGCACCAGGGAAGTGAATTAGAATCACAGGATTGGAATCAGGGTTCCCACTAATTCTTTTTGTCCGTGGGTGGAATAAATTTTGTTACGTGCACCCTGGTATATATGGACGTGCACCACCAATAGAAACATACGCTGCCAGCTGTGGCACTCTGCTGATCACTTGGACGGCACCTGAATCACTCAGCTTTCAGGGAACACTGGTCACGAGGGACCGCAAGTACAGGCCCGTTGACCAGGCTGTGATCTCTGCTGCATGGGTTACGGTGAATGGGGATCCTGGGCCACCCAGAGGCAGGAACAAAATGTGGTCAGCCCCTATGGTGCTGAGGGTTCTGCCCACCCACTGAAGCCAATGGGAGCGGAGGGTGCTCAGCATTTCTGTCCCTAGACAGATGGGACTCCCATGCTGACAGATGAAATGGCTGCTCGCAGGGGACACCTGTGTAATGGGGTGGGGGGCTGATGTGATGGGAGCCCTCGGGCTCCCCCTTCACCATGTGCTGCATATGAGTTCCCAGCTCCCCCTGTGTGAGCCGTGCCTGCTGCCCCCATCTTGTGGTAGCTAGGCCCACTAGCAACTGAAGAGCCTGTGTCAGCTTTGGCCAAGTTAGGTTAGAACAGGGCAAAATCAGGCCTGGGCCAGCCAGGCATTTTTCCCCAGGTGGCCCAGCCAACGAGCAGGGCGTGCACACTTACAGCCAGCACCGTGTGTTCAGCGGCCCCGCCCCCAGCCGTGTTCCATCTGCAGCCCAGCTGCTCCTAGGATTCTCCTGCTGGCTGTGTGGAGGGAGAGTTGGGACAGGAGAGGGTAGTGCTGACATCAAGGTGCTCCCCTGCCCCCTGTACCCCATCTTTGCAGAGCAGGGACCGGGGAGAGGGAGACACACAGGGGAGCTGCTCCGGTCTGCCCCAGGGACAGTCAGTGTCTCAGGAGTGCAGAGCAGTGGATGTGGGGATAGCACGGAGCAGGACAGATTTCCCTTAAACAGACCGGGGTGGTTTCTCTCAGGAACTTATCCAGCAGCAGCCAACACACAAACACTGTGTGTCACTGTCACACACACCCAGTCTGTGCTGCACCCCCCGTCACTGTCTCACACACACTGCAGCGCACACTCCATCTGTGGCACAAAGTCTGTCTCGCACACACACAGTTTCTCTTCCACACTCACCCACTCTCTTTGTCTCTTCCTGTAGCCCCCCCGCCCCCACACTTCTGCCCGAGGCCCTGCCCCTTCTGAGGGTCCCAGAGCTGGCCCAGGACCAGGACCAAACTTTGTGGCATGGCCCCATTGCACATATTGTTGCCTCAGACAGGGAAAGCTGATGCGCTAAAATCCAAAGGGCCTGGTTTCAATCCTGGCTGCTCACAACGCCAACCAGTGGCGTCAGCAATACACACAGAATCCGGTGCAGTGATTTATGGGTCGGTCTCAGAGGGGGAGCGGTGTTAGTCTGTGCCTGTGAAAACAACAAGGAGTCCTGGGGCACCTTAAGGACTAGCAGATTTATTTGGGCATCAGCTTTCCTGGGTACAGGTTGTATAAATATCTTGCTGGTTCTTATGGGTGCGCAGGTAAGGAGGTTAGGTGGAGGCGCAGCCCATTACAGCAGCAGGATCTGGAAAACCAGGCGAGGGCAGGCTTCCTCCTGGCAGCATACAGGAAGGAGGGATAATTAGACACACTTAATTAAGTACATTGTAGCAGCACCTGGGGCATGAGAGATTAGAAACTCATCATGCTACAGTGTGGAGAATCGCTTCCTTGAAGAGCCCAGGATCTAACCTGGTAGACAGACAAAGGACTGATTATTAGTGCCATTGGGTAGATGAATAGGTTGATTGCATTGTCCTATGGCAAATATGGGGCACTGGCCTCCAGGGATGGGGGCTGCTGGCCCATGTCAGGGCTTCTCAGCAATGGAGGCAGCTGCCTCACAGTGAGGCACCAGGAATGGGATGGCTCCTGATGAGACGATAGACAATGGGAGCACCATCACCTCCCAGCAGCAGTGCGCCAGGGAATTAAGAAGCTGCCCCACGGCAGAGCTCACCAGCAGTGGGGGCTGCCTTCGTGGGGTGCCAGGGAATGGGGCAGCTGCCCAGTGGGGAGCTGCCTGGCAGCGGGGGCTGCCACCTTGAGACACCAGGTGCCAGGGAACAGGATCCCCACAAAACACAGGACAATTAGCTCATTTTCTTAAAAAAGTCAGGATGCCTGTGAGGCAGCTTCCATATGGGCCTGTCCCGGGTGTCGCCCTATAGGTGAAGAACTGAGAGAGCAAGGGACCTGGCTGAGCTCACTCAGGGAGAGCTGGGGCACTGAGCCCGGATCTCTGGGATTTTAGTTCTCTAACCACAAGGGAATCCTTTACCAAGATCCTGCAGATCTTCTCTCCTAATGGCAATGGCACCTTCCCCTTGCGGCCAATGAAACTCCTCGGGGGAGTGAGGGCTGCAGGACGCGGACCCAGTGGCTAGAGGTGGCAACTTTTTGAGCGCTCATGGTGATAAGGAGGTAACAGTCATGGTGCAGCACCAATGTTCCCTGTAGGCTGAGCACTTGGGCAGCCATCTAGGAGAAACTGAGGTGCTATCCAACTGATTAGTAGAGCACCCATAGTCACCCACAGGAGGCAGCGTGTGTTTCTATTGGTGGTGCACAAACACACATGCCTGGGTGCACAGAACAAACTTTATTCCCCACATGGGTGGAAAAAAGTAGAGGGAACCCTGAGTGGGGCCCCCCTGTGCTTGGTGCTGTAGAAATACAGATCAGTGAGAGGTAAAGGGGGAGAGGTAGATGCGTTGGAGGGTAGAGACAGAATTCAGAGTGACCTGGATAAATTGGAGGACTGGGCCAAAAGAAATCTGATGCGGTTCAACAAGGAGAAGTGTAGAGTCCTGCACCTGGGGTGGAAGAATCCCAAGCATTTTTACAGGCTGGGGACTGACCGGCTAAGCAGCAGTACAGTGGAAAGGGACCGAGGGGTTATGGTGGATGAAAGGCTGGATATGAGTAGACAGTGTGCCCTTGTAGCCAAGAAGGCTAACGACATATTGGGGTGCATTATGAGGAGCATTTTGAGCAGATCTAGAGAAGTGGTTATTCCCCTCTATTCGGCACTGGTGAGGCCACATCTGGAATACTGTGTCCAGTTTTCGGCCTCCCCGCCCCAGTATAAAAAGGATGTGGATTTGCTGGAGCAGGTTCAGCGAAGGGCAACAAAAATGATTAAGGGGCTGGAGCACATGACCTATGAGGAGAGGCTGAGGGATTTGGGCTTGTTTAGTTTACAGAAGAGAAGACTTAGGGGTGATTTAATAGCAGCCTTCAACTTCCTGAAGGGGAGCTCTAAAGAGGAGGGTGAGAAACTGTTCTCAGTGGTGTCAGATGGCAGAACAAGGAGTAATGGTCTGAAGTTGAAGAGGGAGAGGTGTAGGTTAGATATTAGGAAAAACTACTTCCCCAGGAGGGTGGTGAAGCACTGGAATGCGTTGCCTAGAGAGGTGGTGGATTCTCCATCCCTGGAGGTTAAGTCCCAGCTTGACAAGGTCCTGGCTGGGATGACTTAGTGGGGGTTGATCTTGCTTTGTACAGGGGGCTGGACTAGATGACCTCCTGAGGTCCCTTCCAGCCCTGGGATTCTGTGAATCCCTGGCTCAAAGAATTTACAATACAGATATCTGATATGTGGAAGATTTTTAAGCAGCGTGCGGGGATGGAACTGTCCCCTTCTTATCGCTTCTTGTGAGATGCTGAGCAGAATTGGCAGGCAAACAGATTTTGTGTCTGGCAAAATAAAATGGAGATTTCCATAGCAAATGAATGCATGTCTTCCACACTGGGACAAAATGCTAAAATGTCAATTTTGTTCACAAAACAAAAGTCTGAACAATAATTCACGCTGAGTCAATCAAATCTTTTATGTCAAAAATTCAAAATGGTTCATTTTTTCTCAATTTTTTTATTTTAAATAAAGTCATTTTCTACCAGTAGTTTACTTCACTGGGAAATATCTAAACTTTTCATTCTCCAAAAGTCATAGTGGGAGATTTAGGCATTTTTAGAAGTTTTTTACTTTTTTTTTTTCAAAATGAAATTTCATAAAAACTCATGAAAAAATCACGTCTGTCTGAGCAAAGTGGCATTTTCCCACAGAAAACTGTTTGGCTGAAAATTTTCCAGCCAGCTCAACTGTCGATTTCTTTAGTGTCATTGAAGATGCTCTGGACCCCAGGTGCTCTGCACCTGCCAGAATCAAGTCCGAAGGGGCACAGTTTTCTATCACTTGTGAACATCAGGTGTGCATTGAATAATTACAGTGATTCATATCCTGCCGAAGGTGGCGGAAGAAATTTCTTCACTCTCTCTAGAGCTGACTTACTTCCTGAGTAGGTTTGGGACGGGTGAGGGGAATTACTTGCGGGTGCCCTGAGCCGAGCTGCACCTACCAGAGGTAGGAAGCAAAGGCTGGTTGCACTGTGCAATCTGCAGTGAATTTGCTGTGGGGATGGTGCAGAGGAGTTCGCAAACTTTGCCATAGAGATTAGAACAGGGCAGGAGGCATTCTCCATGCTCCCTGCCACTCTTGACAGCGTTTTCCTTGCATTCATTTGCCAGCCAGGTGTCAGGTGTGTGGTGGGAGGGTGTAGACAGTACTGATGCTGGGAACAATGGCGAGAGGTTTCCAATCTGGAATGGGATTTGGGCACTCGGATGTCGAATAGCCCCTTGAGCCACAAGTGACCGATGATCAAGGCTACTCATGGAGGGAGATTTCGCTCTGCGTGAGGCAGGGAGATCAGAATTTGCAGGGATCCCTTGCAGGGATCGATCTCACTCCACTTATATACTGATCCCAGGGTTCCCTGCAAGCTGAGTGCTTGGGCGGCTGCTGAGGAGAGATTCAGGGGCTGCCCAGCTGATTAGCAGAGCGCCCACAGCGGGGAGCCTGTGTTTCTGTTGGCGGTGCACAGCCGCACACGCCTTGGTGCACATAGCATGTATTCCGCACATGGATGGAAAAGCTAGAGGGAGCACTGACGGATGCATACACAGCATGGGTAGGACAGAGAGTGTGCAGATCATAGAACCCTCTGGCTGGAAGGGACCTCAGGAGGTCATCGAGTCCAGCCCCCTGCTTCAAGCAGGATCAACCCCCACTAAGTCATCCCAGCCAGGACCTTGTCAAGCCGGGACTTAAAAACCTCGAGGGATGGAAACCAATAACAGTCCTTGCATAATACAGGTTAGAGCCTGAAAAGACCTATGAGGTCATCAGTCCATCCCCAGGGCTCAGCAGAGTATTGTTCCCTCTGCATTACATTACAGCATGTGAATGTCTGATCTATTCGTGTATCGCTTGCCATCTATCCCTGCCCCGGATCACGGATCTCCATTTCCCTAATGTCCTTCAGCATCCCGGAGCGACCTTCGCTCTGGCAAGTCAACACGGAAAACATCTGTTCAAGACAAGTCTCTCTCTCTGAGCCTGATCCATAGTCCATCGAGGCCCTTGGGAATTTTCCCAATGGCTCCGGTATGTGCTGGATCCTGTGGACAGAGGGAGGTAGGGAATATAGCATAAATATGTGCAGCGGGACAGTTTAAAGGACTGGCTGGGATGGGTTTCAGCTGGCGGCATTATTTGTGGGCAGGGAAGCCAGGAATGCCTCTTCGTCACATAGTTCCCCCTCTCAAGCTAGGGTTACACTTACAGCTGCATCTAGGGGATACACAGCAGAGCCTAAAGCCAGACACCCCAGCACCCCAGAGCATGTGGCCTACCTGGCTCACTACACCCATAAGGAGCCTATTCTCCATCTCAGTAGAGGGTCCTGCAGAAGCCTTTCTCTGCTCCCTCCCCTCACCAGCACGTTTCACTGCCATGAGTTGCGAGGCGGCACAGCCAGACACAACCTACTTTTCACCGCAGCCTGTAGCTCCACACACCCAAGACCCACCGGTAACATTGCATCTAATTTTTTCCATCTGGGTACAGAATAAATTTTGTTACCTGCTCCGAGGCCTGAGATGATGCGCACCACCAATCAAAAAGCACACGCTGCCTGCTGTGGGTGCTCTGTTAGCCAGCTGGGTGGCATTTGACTCTCTCCTGGGTGACCACCCGAGCACTCAGCTTACAGGAAACACTGCCCACCCATGTAAATAAGGCTATGGGGCGCACATACACAGAGACTGGCTGGTTCTGAACACTTCCCTTTCAGGAACAAATATGTGAAAGAAGCAAACACGGGGGGAACATTTTAGAGAACTGACTGTCTTTTTTTTTTTACAGGGACCCGGCCCCTTCCTGCCCTTGGCTCCGCCCCTTCTGCCATGGCTCCGCCTCTTCAGGGGGTGCAGACCTCTACCTCTCTCCAGCCTTGCCCTCAGGCCCACAGGGGCTGTTGGCTCTGCTGCTGAGGCCAGAGGGCATCTCTTCCAGAGGGGGAAGCTGGCCTAGCTCTCCTGAGTGCAGCTGCGCCAGGCAGAGAGGGGTGTATACAAAGCCTCACCTCTGACCTCAAACAATTGCTCTGAACCCCCATACCTCACAATTTTAAAGTCTGTGTCTGTCCTATGGGCAGAACCAGACTTCTCACCTCTCACCATTTGGCTCTTTCAATTCTCCGCTCTTCAGCTCAGGACCGTTTCTTACACTGTCTGTACAGCCCCTAGCGCAACAGGCCCCCCAGCCTGGATTTGCAGCTGGAGACGCTCTTGTAACACCACTCGTTCTGACACTAATAAAATGACACGTGAGCATGTTAAATAGTCTCGGGGGGAGCCTTGCCAGGCTGTAGCTTCACGGAAAGCAAGCAGTGCTGCAGCACCTTAAAGACTAACAATTATATTTATTAGGCCATGAGCTTTCGGGGGTAAGACTGATGAAGCGGGGCTCAGCCAGGAAAGCTTGTTAAATAATAAAGAAAACGGTTAGTCTTTAAGGTGCGACAGGACTGCTTTGTGCTTTGTATGAACACGTTGGCTGGCTGCTGAGGCTAACCGGAACAGCAGTGAAATAGTTAATGCTGAATTGTCACCAGCACTCCAACCATTGTTCCTTCCACAATAGAACCTGGTCCTGCAGTCCCGTCTGCCAGTGCCAGCCATTGGTTGCCTACAAGCCTGTTGCTCTGGACTCCTCCCAGCTCATGGACATATTGTCTTTCCTACAGTGGGGGGTGGTGCCAGGGACATTCCCACTCTAAGGTTGTATTGAGTGGCAACCTTTACATTCCCATCAAGGAGGGGCTGAGGCAAATGCAGAGGAAGTCAACAGACAGATGGACGTAAATGGACATAAATCAGACGTCAGGAACGGTAATGTACAGAAGCCTGTGGGAAAACAATTCAATCTCCCTGGACACTCAGTGGCAGATTTAAGGGTAACAGTCCTGAAACAAAACAATTTCAAAAATCAAATGGAGAGAGAAATCTCTGAGCTGCAATTTACTTGCAAATTTGACTCCATGAACCATGGATTAAACAGAGACTGGGAGTGGCTCACAGCTTACAAAACCAGTTTCTTTGCTCTGGGTGCTAATATCTCCCGATTAGACTCTGACAAAGGCTCACATCCCCCTGTCTGATCTGACTTGCTTTTTCCTATTTTGATAAGTACTGTTGATACTGGGCCATTTCCACCTTGCTGAATAGACCTTGTTAGCTCTGGCCCTCCCTCTTACTGGGACCCCACTCTTTAAATACCCCTCTGAAACCACCCCCCTACTCATGCACCTGATGAAGCGGGTCTTTGCCCACGAAAGCTTATGCTCCCAAATATCTGTTAGTCTATAAGGTGCCACAAGACTTTTTGTTGTTCTCGAAACTACAGACTAACACGGCTCCCTCTCTGCTAATGGACAGATGCTCACTGACTTCCATAGACTCTGGATCAGGCCCCGAGTCCTGTACCCAAGCTCTGCAGGGCCTGAAAGAAGAGCTGAGCTTTTCCCATCCCCTGGTTGCTGTAATTAGGGGACATGTCCTGGCACTTTCCTTTGTTGATTTGTTCAGACAGTGATGAGGAGTACCCAGAGCAGAAGGAGACCCACTGACCTACCTACCGCTGGCTGATTTGCAGCAGAATTGAACCAATTCTGCAGACTTCAGAAAAAGAGCAAAACTGTGACAAAAAGAGATTCGGGGAAAAGGGAGAGGACAGGCCCTCTCATACACACCCAGCTGGCTGCAGCGTATCCCCCCATTGGAGAGAATTCAGTACAAAGGACATAGCATTCGTTGTGAATGACCTTGTGTGTCTGCTCATCTTTCTTCAGAAGAGGGTGGGGAGGGAAGACTGTTAACCCAGAGAGACCCCAAAGATTATAAACTAGTATTATACCAAGCATCACTCTCAGCACACAGCTCCCAGGCTCATAGAAACAGAGCTGGGCCTCCTCCGGAGCAAACGTACCTCCTCTGATCTCATGCGCTGGGGCAGCAGGGTTGGATCTGTTCTCTGCATTTCTTAGGATTTCTGCCAGGCTAATTTCAACTCTCAGTGGTCAGTATCAGGGCACCACTGCATAGAATCAAAGAACACTAGAACTGGAAGGAACCTTGAGAGGCCATTGAGTCCAGTCCCCTGCCCCCACAGAAGGACCAAGCCCTATCATTCTAGCTCACCCTTGACAGATTTTTTTGTCTAACATGCTCTTAAATATCAGAGAGGGAGCCGTGTTAGTCTGTACCTTCGAAAACAAGTCCTGTGGCGCCTTATAGACTAACAGATATTTTGGAGCATAAGCTTTCGTGGGCCAAGACCTGCTTTGTCAGATGCATGAGTGGGGGGTGGTTTCAGAGGGGTATTTAAAGAGTGGGGTCCCAGTTAGAGGGAGGGCCAGAGCTGACAAGGTCTATTCAGCAAGGTGGAAATGGCCCATTATCAATAGTATGTATCAAAAGAGTTAAAAACAAGTCAGATCAGATGGGGATGTGTCCCACTGACTTGTTTTTTCCTCTTTTGATACATACTACTGATAATGGGCCATTTCCACCTTGACCGAATAGACCTTGTCAGATCTGGCCCTCCCTCTTACTGGGACCTCACTCTTTAAATACCCCTCTGACACCACCACCACCCCCACTCATGCATCTGACGAAGCGGGTCTTGGCCCACGAAAGCTGATGCTCCAAAATATCTGTTAGTCTATAAGGTGCCACAAGACTTCTTGTTCTGCTCTTAAATATCTCCAGTGATGGTGATTCCACAGCCTCCCCAGGCAATTTATTCCAGTGCTCAGCCACCCAGACAGTTAGGAAGTTTTTCCTCATGTCCAACCTAAACCTACCTCCCTTGCTGCAGTTCAAGCTCATTGCTCCTTGTCCTACCCTCACAGGTTAAAGAGAACACTTGTTCTTCCTCCTCCTATTAACACTCTTTTAGGTACTTGAAAGCTGCGACCTGTCCCCTCTCAGTCTTCTTTGCCAAACTAAACAAACCCAGTTCTTTCAATCAGCTCTGCTGGGTCATGTTCTCTAGACCTTTAATAATTTTTGTTGCTCTTCTCCAATTTCTCCACATCTTTCATCCACATAAGCACAGAGCTAGGCAGGGCCCCCACAATAAGGGGGGGGGGTGGCATTTACCCACAAAAGCTACGGTGCCACAGGACTGATTGTTGTTCTTCCCACCCTGGTCAACCTCAGGTAATTCCACCAACTCCTCTCCTTCCCAGGTGTCTAGGGCCTGAGTTGGGACAGGAAACTCTGACCCCCCTGAAGTGTTGCTGTTGATTTCAATGGAGCTTGCATTCCATCCACAGTGTTGAATTCTCACTTCTTGCCCTAGAGACTAGTTTCCAGCTCTTTCCATACTGGTCCTCACACCTTCTACCAAACAGGTGGGGAGGGATAGCTCAGTGGTTTGAACATTGCCCCGCTAACCCAGGGTTGTACGCTTGATGCTTGAGGAGGCCATTTAGGGATCTGTGGTAGATAGGTTAATTTAGAAAGGGTGGCGTTTTGCCCTGCCAAGAGGGCAATGGACTGGATTCTATGACCTCCTGTGGTCCCTTTCAGCTCTATGAGATGTGTATCTGCATTTGTCATTGCTATAACCCAGCTAAGGTCTGAGCTGGACCCTTGCGGGAAAGAGAGGCAGAGTTCTGTAGCTGCCCTGTGTGGACCTAAAGCCTGGATTGGCAGGAGGACTCAGATCCCATTTGGAAACACAAGCAGCCCCCCGAAAGGCCAAGGGAGATCAGCCAGCTAGAGGCTGGACTCTCTTCTGAAAACATTAGCACCATTGGGTGCCAGGCATTTTGTGAACCTGACCTTGGTTTACCTGCCTAAATCAGAGCTAAGCTCTTTCGCAAATCAGCCCTATTGTGCGCACAGGGCACTTGGAAGCCTGGCTCTGAGCTCTTTTCATCATGTTGGTCCCAAGGGCTTCATGGTGGCCTCTGCCACAGCCTCGGGCCAGCAACTGGTGCTCCCCTGCTGCAGGAGTTTCTGCTTGCCCAGGGACGTGGCTCCCAGAGGTTGTTCAATGGAGACTGGGTGGCTTTCTCAGAGATCAGCCCCAGCAAAGCAATGGCTTTGGGGCTCGGTGCTAGGATGACCGGGTGGAATTCTCTAAGAGGTCCAACTAGCTGGTCACAATGGGCCTGGAAATCTGGGAATCTCTGACTCTGTTCCACAGTGCCTCCATGCACAAGGCAGTGGGGATGCATGCCCTGCTCTGCCCACCCAACCCACTTGAGGATGGTTTGTGCCCTGGCAACGCCGGGAGGGAGCATCCCCAATCCATAAAGGGCATGAAAGACACAAATGGGGTGAGGGCCAGCTCTAGGCTGCATGTCAGGCAGGCACAGCCTGTTGCCCAGATCCCAATGGAACCTGGGTTTGAGCCCTTGTGGAAGATGTTTCCTTCCCTGCCTCTCCGTGGGCTGTAGTTCTTCGGCCCAGAAGCAGCCGCATTTCACTGGGGCTGTGCGAACGGAGGCGACAAAGTGCTTAAGGATGCTGGTACGCGACCCTTGGCCTGTGTACACATAAACCACTTCTGACTCCTCACTCCTAACAAGGGGCAATGAAAAACGCCTCTCCTTCAGGGAGCTGTGAGGAAGGCCATGGGGAGTTAACTCTTCGCTCGCAGGAGGGAATTTGGCATGGCGAGGGATTTCTTTCAGACATTCTTTACTCTTCTCAGGGCTTGATCCTGGGAGCCACCAAGCACCCTCCACATCTGCTGAAGTTTCTAGGAGCGGAGGCAGCTTGCAATGCTGGGCTCCAAGTTCCTTTCAAAACGATCCAGCTGGCAGGGGGGCGGGGGTGACCCCTCACCACCACTATGATTGTCCCCTGCTCTCCATCTCATCCAGTTATATGCTTAGCCTCACTGTGCAATCCAACTGCGAATCACACAAACACTCCGGCAGGTTCATTTCTTTACCAGGCTTTCACTGGCACGATCAATCTATTGAGAAATCTTTAAAGATTCATTGACAGCTTGTTGCTCCCAAAAGATTCCAGCTCTACGAGCTGACACAGTTCTTATCACAGAATCATAGAACACTAGAACTGGAAGGAACCTCGAGGGGTCATTGAGTCCAGTTCCTTTGGCAGGGCCAGGCACCATCTAGACCAGTGGTTCCCTACCTTTTCACGAGCGCGAACCCCCAAGTCCGCCGAAACCATTCGCAGACCCCCTTCAAAGCCGATTCTAGCCACTATGCACGTTTTTAAATGAAAAAGGAAACCAAACGTAGATTTTCGGATAGCAATTCATAATATTATTGGAAGAGATTTAATTTAAAAATAATAATTGATTGGAACTTTGCAATGGATTTAAACTTATTTTCTAGGATCATTTTTATTTATCTTTTATCTTTCTCTTGGACCCCCTGCAATACCCTCACAGATGTCTGCAGACTCCAGGTCGGGAACCACTGATAAGAAGTGTTTGTCTAGGCTTCTCTTTCCTGGACTCAGTTTCTCTGCTGCATTTTAAAAATTCTGGTGGCAGAGTTCATGATGAGCAAAACCATACTTGCAAGGGGTTTCTAGTGATCACAGGACAAGAGATAACATGTAAGTGATCATTAGCAGACAGTCCTGCTTTTGCAGAGGGATGAGACACACTAACTCCTTGAATACCATCAACACAACAACACTTTTTTTACACTACGGCACTGAAAGGAACAATTCACTGGCACCTCACTGAAGAATCTTGCGAATTTCTCCGGACAACTCTAGTTCCACTGAACTTTGTCAATCAGCAAACACACGAGCAAACAAAGCAAAGATAACGCATTGCCAGAAGGACCAGGTTTTAGTTCCTGGAAAGAGTAGTTTGGTTGTATTCCTGCTAATAATGTTGTAGCTACCGTACACTAGTGTTGTAAATATGTTCTGGTATATTTCACGAGGGCAGGGAAATCTTCATATCAGGAGAGCTCCCTGCTCTGAAATCGTTACTGAGCAGCAGGGAGAGATTCCCATAGTCGTTTACGTGGGTCTCAGTTATACAGCACATGGGCTGTCGGTGTTCTGCTGAGCTATGAAGACAGAAGTCTAAAGCCAGTGTCACCCCTTTGCAGGGGTTCTGGATCCTGCCTGTGTTAGAATAACTTCCATGGGCCATATCCTCAGTTGATGTACATCAGTAGAGTTCTGGCAGAGCTCATTTGCTCCATCTAAGCAGCTAGTGACTCAAAGACTGAATGACAAGGGTTAACCCTGACAGCGCCATCCCACAGCCCAGCATGCTTACCCACAGCACCCCGACATTCACTGTCCCTGCTGGGCTCCCTTTAGCAGGGCTTGAGGCAGCAGATGGTTTTCCGTACACAGGCTGGATTGTGTTCCCAGTTCCACCAGGGTCTGTCTAGGGATTTTCTATTGACTTTGGCCGCATTGGCGCCCGTTTGCAAGGAAGGGAGAAGGGAATCTGTTCCCATAAAGCCAAGCTGGGGGGGTCTAACAATGTCCTTGGTGGGCCTTTGGGGGTGAAGGTAGAGCAGCCACTTAGTGGGAATTCTGCTCTGATTTATGCTGTGCTACAAACCCATTCAAAGCAACGGCGCAGCACGGGGCGTAGCTCCTGGATGGATTTTGGTAAGCCGTCGAAAGTGTGCGCTGTGAAGGAGAGGTATCCGGTGCCCTCTGGAGCGCACGAGCTGCCCTGTCCTGAGCTGGGCTGGGGTTCACAGGGACAGCTCCCTCCAGTGGGATTCCCACCCTACCTCCATCCAATCTCTATTCCCACCCAGATACCAATACCTTACCACAGCCATTGTTAGGCCAGCCAGCCAATTCCCCTGACGAGTGCATCTTTTATCCCGTGCTGCACTCCATTGTCTGGGGGAAAGTACGGTTTATTTCAACCCACCTTAGGAAGTCCATAAAAGAATCAAACTTACCCAGGGCTGAGTCACAATTCCTGTGCCAGAAACGTATTTCCCTGCTCTGTCGCTCCGTCTGCCTTGGGTTTGTAACTCGGGGGTGGCCAGGCGCAGCTCATGGTGCTGTCAGGTTCCTGTCTGGCTCTTGTCTCTGTCTTGCTGCTGAAGTGTCTCTGTGTTGTGTCTATGTGTGTGTGTGTGTTGTAAGGGATGGTGGTGTTTTTTTTTTTCTGGTAGCTGCGTCAGGCCTGTTGCCTGGATACAGACGAGCAATTCCAGTTGGAGCTTTTCAGTCCAGATTTTCGGTCTCCACCTCATTCACACCACTGAGCCCTGGATCCTACCTCCCACCAAGTAATAGCCCTGATGAAAGACCTGAGGGAGCAGCCCCTGGGCTGGGTCCTAAACACCCTCACGTTCAGCTGGTAGGATGAGAAGGAAAGGCAGGCTGGGTGAACGAGAAGGGAAGTCTGAGTAGCTGGCAGTGTGTTGGAGTGGATGGCACGTACCTAGTGATGGAGGCTGGCTCGCCCGGGGAAGTCACAAACCAGATGTAATAAAGCAGATGCTGGAGAAGTGATAAAAACAACAGCACTCCAGGGGACTTCGAATGTGGTGTTGGCTCCTGTACACACACACCCTGTCAGAAAAAATTGCAGAGTCTCCCCAGGATAGTCCGATGTGGGACAATTGACAGCTGTGGTTTGGAGACACTGGTGAGGCCACATCTGGAATATTTGAGAACAAGAAGTCTTGCGGCACCTTATAGACTAACAGATATTTCGGAGCATAAGCTTTCGTGGGCAAAGACCCGCTTCAGCAGATGACGTGGGTCTTTGCCCATGAAAGCTTATGCCTCACCAGTGTCTTCAAACCACAGCTGTTAATTGTCCCACATCAGACTATCCTGGAGAGGCTCTGCAATTTTTTCTGACAGGAGCCGCGTCTACACGTGCACGCTACTTCGAAGTAGCGGCACTAACTTCGAAATAGCGCCCGTCACGGCTACACGTGTTGGGCGCTATTTCGATGTTAACATCGCCGTTAGGCGGCGAGACGTTGAAGCCGCTAACCCCATGAGGGGATGGGAATAGCGCCCTACTTCAAAGTTGAACATTGAAGTAGGGCACGTGTAGACGATCCACGTCCCGCAACATCAAAATAGCGGGGTCTGCCATGGCGGGCATCAGCTGAGGGGTTGAGAGACGCTCTCTCCAGCCCCTGCGGGGCTCTATGGTCACCGTGTGCAGCAGCCCTTAGCCCAGGGCTTCTGGCTGCTGCTGCTGCAGCTGGGGATCCATGCTGCATGCACAGGGTCTGCAACCAGTTGTCGGCTCTGTGGATCTTGTGTTGTTTAGTTCAAGTGTGTCTGGGAGGGGCCCTTTAAGGGAGCGGCTTGCTGTTGAGTCCGCCCTGTGACCCTGTCTGCAGCTGTGCCTGGCACCCTTATTTCGATGTGTGCTACTTTGGCGTGTAGACGTTCCCTCGCAGCACCTATTTCGATGTGGTGCTGCGCAACGTCGATGTTGAACGTCGACGTTGCCAGCCCTGGAGGACGTGTAGACGTTATTCATCGAAATAGCCTATTTCGATGTCACTACATCGAAATAAGCTATTCGATGTAGGCTTCACGTGTAGACGTAGCTAGGGTGTGTGTGTACAGGAGCCAACACCACATTCTAAGTCCCCCAGAGTGCTGTTGTTTTTATCACTTCTCTGGCATCTGCTTTATTACATCTGGTTTGTGACATTTCCAGGTGAGCCAGCCTCCATCACTAGGTATGTGCCATCCACTCCAACACGTTGCCAGCTACTCAGACTTCCCTTCTCGTTCACCCAGCCTGCCTTTCCTCCTCATCTTTCCTCCTCATCCTTCTTTTTGTTCTCGAAGCTACAGACTAACACGGCTACCTCTCTGATATCTGGAGTACTGTGTCCAATTCTGCCCTGCACTCTCTCCCATGACAAAAAGGATGTGGATGCATCAGACAGAGTCCAGAAGAGGGTGACAAAAATTATTAGGGGTCTGGAGCACATGGCTTATGAAGATAGACTGAGGGATTTGGGCTTATTTAGCCTCCAGAAGGGAAGAGTGAGGGGGGTTTTGACGACAGCCTCAACTTCTGGAAGCGGGGATCTAAGGAGAAGGGAGAGAGGCTGTTCTCAGTAGTGACGGATGGCAGACCAAGGAGCAATGGTCTGAAGCTACAGGAGGAGAGGTGTAGGTTGGATATTAGGAAAAACTATGTCCCCAGAAAGGTGGTGAAGCACTGGAATGCGTTACCTAGAGAACTGATGGAATCTCCATCCCTGGCTGGGATGATTTAGTTGGGGTTGGTCCTGCTTTAGGCAGGGGGCTGGACTCGGTGACCTTCTGAGATTCCTTCCAGCCCTGGGATTCTAGGATTCAGCATGGGTTTGGCTTGCATTTTGGAAATTGCTAGTGCTGCAAAGGGTTAATCCTTCCTTTCCCCTTTCCCATGCTGCTCTTAAGCTTTTGTGAGAGAAATGCATGACCTTCCCCTTTGTGTATGTCAGGGGGGCGATGTGTCCAGCTCTACATCTCTTTGCCTGCCTCTCTCAGCTGCTCACTGGGGCCGGTCACATGTCACACACACACAGCAGGGAAGCACCCTGCTCCTCCTGCTCCATAGCACGAGCCCTGGGGCAAAAAAGAGACCCCCTGCCCCCAGCTGAACAGGGACAGAGAGGTGGCCGTGTTAGCCTGTGCTCCAGCAAAACAAAGCAGCAGGAATGTAGCACTTTAAAGACTAACAAAATGATTGATTCAGTGATGAGCTTTCGTGGGGACACCATCACTGGACCTAACCATGTTAGTTACAAGATCAAAGGCGCATTCTCCTGCACTTCCAGCAATATTATATATGCTATTATGTACCAACAATGCCCTGCCACTATGTATATTGGACAGACTGGGCAAAACCTTCGCCAAAGAATAAATGGACACAGAGTGGACATCAAGAAACTCAATACACATAAGCCAGTCAGTGAACACTTCGATGGAGTGGGCCTCTGTTAAAGACCTGAGGATTTGTGTCCTGGAACACAGAGACTTTAACAACAGATTAGAGTGAAAGATTTGTGAATTAGAGTACATATTCAAATTTGACACATTAACACGTGGTATGAACACAGACATCAGCTCCCTCACACATCACAAGGACTGCTTCCCTTCCTTCGAGGCTCATAATTATCTCAGGCAGGACAATTAACATCCCCTCATCCCTTACACCTTTCCTTCAAGCCTATTTGATTTGTCAGTTTTTAACTGCAATTTTTATTTTTTTGGCCCCCCATACTTATAAATGTCAGTCTGTATTGGAAATGAAATTGATCTGATGAAGTGGGTCTGTCCCACGAAAGCTCATCACTGAAGAAATCATTTTCTCATCTCCAGCTGTGAGCAGAGCAGGGCCTATGTCACACACCTGAGCAGTGCTGATCCCAATCAAGAAAAGAATGTAGCACCTAATGCACCATCCAGTTCTTTACACTTGATGGGCTGTGACTGGGATTTTTAATGAGACTGAAGGGAGTGGGAAGTTTCCTTTGAACATCACAGCCTAAGCATGATATTGTCAAAAGTATCTGTATGATTTACCGAATGCCTGCTTGTTCTGTGTTTGTGCAGCACCTGGCACAATGGGACCTGGCTTTGTGACTGGGGCTTTTACACACTCCTGCAATCACAGAGCACTAGAACTGCAAGGGACATTGAGAGATCACCAAGTCCAATCCCCTGCCCTCATGGCAGGACCAAACACCGTCTAGATCAGTGGTTCCCAACCTTTTCGAGACAGCGACCCATTTTGACAATTCAGTAAGACTTTGTGACCCCAGGCAAGTCAAAACAGGGTGCAGGAGGGAGGGGAGGGGTTTCTCTCTCAGGGAATTTTTTTTCTAAATCTTGATCCGCTCTGCCCCCATGCAGCCCCAAATTGCCCCCCCACATACCTCCCACAAGTGCCGCTGCTGCCCCCTGCTGCTCCCTTGTCAGGCAGCCACCACTGCCACATCCTCTGCTTGGCTCCCGGCAGCCTTCTTACTGCCTTCCCCCACATACAGCCCCCTGACATGCTGAAATAGTAGGACTCAGTTTAATTGGTTTAATGGTCAGATCCATCCTGCTGGCCGTTAAACCAATTGAGTTCCATCTGCAGTAGGGCAGGGATTGGGAGCCAGAGGAGTCAGCGGCAGCAGCAGCAGCAGTGGGAGCTGCAAATGGCTCCTTAAAGAGCCACATGTGGCTCAGAACCACCCAGCTGGTGACCCTTAGAAAATCTAACGGTGACCCATGTTTGGGTCCTGACCCATAGGTTGGGAATCTCTGATCTAGATCATCCCTGTTTGATATTTATCCAACCTGTTCTTTAACTTCTCCAACTATGGAGATTCTACAACTCCCCTAGGTAATTTAATCCAGTACTTAACTACCCTGTGTTACCTACCAGCTCTGTGTTTCTGGGGAGCCAGGGAGTGACACTCACGCAAAATAAAAAAGCAGTCCTGTAGCACTTTAAAGACTAACAAAATAATTTATTAGGTGATGAGTTTTCATGGGACAGACCCACTTCTTCAGATCATAGCCTTGCCAGAACAGACTCAATATATAAAGCAAGAGAGGTCCAAAAATTGTTATCAAGGCTGACAAATCAGAGAAATTGTTATCAAGGTCACTATTCTTCATGGAAAACAAATCCCCTTCCCCGAGGCCTCTGCTTGAATCAAAGACAAAACACTGAAACTGGCAGGAGTGGATGCACCCAAATCCTACCAACAAGGGTGATTGGATTTAAAGATATCAGAGAGGGAGCCGTGTTAGTCTGTAGCTTTGAGAACAGCAAGAAGTCTTGTGGCACCTTATAGACTAACATATATTTTGGAGCATAAGCTTTTGTGGGCAAAGACCCACTTCATCTGATGCATAAATGGGGGAGGGTGGTTTCAGAGGGGTATTTAAAGAGTGGGGTCCCAGTAAGAGGGAGGGCCAGAGCTGACAAGGTCTATTCAGCAAGGTGGAAATGGCCCAGTATCAACAGTACTTATCAAAAGAGTTAAAAACCAGTCAGATCAGACAGGGGTGTGTGAGTCTTTGTCAGAGTCTAATGGGGAGATATTAACACCAAGATCAGAGAAACTGCCTTTGTAAGCTGTGAGCCACTCCCAGTCTCTGTTTAATCCATGGTTCATGGAGTCAAATTTGCAAATAAATTGCAGCTCAGAGATTTCTCTCTCCATTTGATTTTTGAAATTTTTTTGTTTCAGGTTGTCACCCTTAAATCTGCCACTGAATGTCCAGGGAGATTGAAGTGCTCTCCCACAGGCTTCCCATTGGTACATTACCATTCCTGATGTCTGATTTGTGTCCATTTATTCTTTTACAGAGAGACTGTCCAGTTTGGCCAATGTAAATTGCAGTGGGACATTGCTGGCACATGATGGCATCTATTATATTAGAAACATCCCCAGCCTCCTCTGCATTGAAGATGGAACAGAAAGACATCTCCATTAACATAATGAATGGAGAACAACTCTTCCAAAGTAGGAACCCATCAAACTATGGGATACCAAAAGCAGAGAAGCACTGCCTGATGGGAAACCTCTGCTCCAGATGCTAATGAACCCAGGCCTGCTCACACCCAAATTAGTCATTATCAGACCAATTCTAGGAATGGATCCTATTGATATCCAAAATACTGAAACTGCCTAGTTGCAGTGTGAGCTCATTCAAGGAACATCACCCATAGCCAGGCATGATCTCTGTCTATTGTCTCACCTCTGTTTACCTGTAATCAAACCCAGTGTTCTCCCTGAACCATTGCCCTGTCTCTACAAAAACACCCGCTCTTGCTGAAGAAACTGTTTTGATGTCTAAACAAAAAGCAGTCAAGTAGCACTTTAAAGACTAGCAAAATGGTTTATTAGGTGAGCTTTCGTGGGACAGACCCACTTTTGATGTCTGGATGTAAACTTTTCAGCTGTTCCATTGAGACCTCATCATCTCCTGCCTGATTGTGCTGGGGGCTCTGCTTGTCTCCTGCCTTCTAGATCCCCAGCTACCCTCACCATCTGGGCCCCCCAATCAGTACAAGCTACACAGAGCAGTGAGACCTCTCTCTCCCTCTCCTCTCTCTTTTTCTCTCTCCTGACCTTGCCTTATGTAATTGGTTAAGAACATAAGAACAGCCACACTGGGTCAGACCAAAGGTCTGTCTAGCCCAGTGTCCTGTCTTCCGACAGCGGCCAGTGCCAGGTGCCCCAGAGGGAATGAACCAAACAGGGAATCATCAAGTGATCAATTCCCTGTCACCCATTTCCAGCCTCTTGAAAACGGAGGCCAGGGACACCCTCCACGCCCATGCTGGCTAATAGCCACTAATGGCCCTATCCCCCATGAATTTATCTAGTTTTTTTTAAACTTTACTATAGTCTTGGCCTTCACAACATCCTCCGGCAAGGAGTTCCACAGGTTAACTGTGCTTTGTGTGAAAAAATATTTCCTATTGTTTGTTTGAAACCTGCTGCTGATTAATTTCATTGGGGGACCCCTAGTTCTTGTGTTGTGAGAAGAAGTAAATAACAATTCCCTATTTATTTTCTGCACACCAGACATGATTTTATAGACTTCTATCATATACCTCTTAATCCTCTTTCTTCCAAGCTAAAAAGTCCCAGTCTTATTAATCTCCTATGGCAGGTGTTCCATACCCCTAATCATTTTTGTTGCCATTTTCTATGGTTGGCTAGCCCTAACATTTGTAATCAGTTTATTTACTATTGTAACCATTCAATATATATTTACTACCCAGAAATAAATATCTTTCATTGTTACACTGGTGGCTTCTCTCTCTTTTTCTTCTTCTCTGGCTCACTCTTCCCTAGGGACGTCGTTTTGGCTTCGCCATTCACTCTGCAGCAGCGCTTCTTGTACCTAAGCTAAAAGATCCCTGTGGTGCCCAGAACTCCCGTGGGGTTTGCCCATCGAGTGGGTTACTAATGGAATGATTGTGCTGTGAAAGTGGGGATTGGGAAGGGGGTTGCTGAACCGGGGTGGCATATCAGGGTGGCAGCTAAGAGTGATGTTTAATCCAGTTACTGAGTCCAAGGGCAAATAAGGGCCACAGGTTGTCACTGCGCTGCAACCCAGCCCACTGAGTACAGGGCCATATGAGGGGCCAGCTTGTAAGTTGTGATTAACCAGTCCTCTCAGACGAGCTCTGGCAGTGTGCGTGCGTGTGTGTGTGTGTTTACCTGAGCCCAGGGTGGGAGGAACTGAATCCTGTGGTCACTGGATTGGGCAGAATAGCTCCAGTGGGAGGGAATTAGCAGAAAGGAAAAGTAAAGTTCCTTAGGAACACCAGCATCACAAGCTGCACACTGATAGAATTAGCCAACCTCTCCCCACCCTGTAACCCCAAATAAATGAGCACACCCCAGAGCAATGGGCAAATCTGGCAGCACCAGAAATTTTTCCTCATGTGCAACCTAAACCTCCCTTGCTGCAATTTAAGCCCATTGCTTCTTGTCCTATCCTCAGAGGCTTGTCCTACAATGATTATAAATGACAACAATAGTCACTAATGGGTGCCTGGCTAATCATACACTCTGAAGTGGGAGATTTTCAGAGCTGCACTGGGAATTAAAATCCATGGCTCCAGGCACCTTTGAAAATCTCAGTTTTAAATGACCAGGTAACATTTCTTAGGCAGGAAAGCGGGACTTTATCATTGTTCTTCACCAGGAGGATATTTTGCAAGGGGTAGGAAGGATGTTCCAGTGCTTTGTGTGCTAGCCTGGGATTCCTCAGACATACTTTCACTGCTTGGCTGCAGGCTCCCCAGCCAACATATCACTTTGTTTGCTTCCTGTAAAATAGAGAGGATAGCACTTCTCTGCCTCAGCAGCAAGGTGTGAGGGTAAATGCTTCAGGTGCGATGGTAATGGAGACACACACCTCTGTTTTTCATTAGCAGCTTTGCAGTTCTGGGGGGTAACTTCTTGCCTGAGGGTCTTCAAGCACTTTGCAAACACAACTGACATCAAAACAAAAAAGCAGTCAAGTAGCACTTTAAAGACTAACAAAATAATTTATTAGGTGATGAGCTTTCATGGGACAGACCCACTTCTTCAGACCATAGCCAGACCAGAACAGACTCAATATTTAAGGCACAGAGAACCAAAAACAGTAATCAAAGTTGACAAATCAGAAAAAAAATCATCAAGGTGAGCAAATCAGAGAGCAGAGGGTGGCGGGGAGGGGAGTCAAGAATTAGATTAAGCCAAGTATGCCAAAGAGCCCCTATAATGTTCCAGAAAATTTGCATTCCGGTTCAAACCACGTGTTACTGTGTTGAATTTGAATATGAAAGAGAGTTCAGCAGCTTCTCTTTCTAAAGCAGACTGAAAATTCTTCTTCAATAAGACGCAAACTTATTAAAATTTAATAAATAATAAAAAAAATAAGTTTTAAAAGTCATTCACAGAATGGCCCACTCCATTAAAATGTAGACTAACTGGTTTGTGGATCTGGAATGTTTTGATGTTTGACTACCCCCGGCCCCTCTGCTCTCTGATTTGCTCACCTTGATAATTTTTTTCTGATTTGTCAGCTTTAATTACTGTTTTTGGTTCTCTGTGCCTTAAATATTGAGTCTGTTCTGGTCTGGCTATGGGCTGAAGAAGTAGGTCCGTCCCACGAAAGCTCACCTAATAAATTATTTTGTTAGTCTTTAAAGTGCTACTTGACTGCTTTTTTGTTTTGATAGTATATAGACTAGCACGGCTCCCTCTCTGTTACTATTCAAGTGAAACAGCAATGAAGGGTCCTGTAGCATCTTACAGACTAACAAAAAAGTTTTGAGCATGAGCTTTCGTGAGCACAGACTCACTTCATCAGGTGCTGGTCCAAATTCAAATGAAATTAAGCATGCAGTCCTGTAGCACCTTAAAGATGAGCCATTGATTATGTCATGTGCTTTGGTGGGTAACCCACGAAAGCTCATGACCCATGAAAGCTCATGACCTAATCAGTAAAATGGTTGGTCTTTAAGGCTTTACAGGACTGCTTGCTTTGCTATGTGAAGCTACAGACTAACATGACAACCCCTCTGAGACTATTTACCACTGAAATTAGAATCCCAACAGTGCTTTGAGGTAGTAAACACCTCCACTTGACAGATGGGGAAACTGAGGAACAAAGGGATGAAACGATTGACCTGATGTCACATAGCAAGGAATGGTAAAATCCTAGCTCCAAAGGCAAAATTCCTATTGACTTCTATGGGGCTGGGATTGCAGCCCATCTCTTCTGATCTCATTGTGCTCTTTCATAACATGGCCATGATTATGATTGGCTGTTGCTGTACAAAGAGCAGTGTAAGTGTCCCTAGCATGATACAAAAACATAAAATACAAAGAGATGTGATGCCCACCCCTAGTGTTCGTGAGCAGGCCGGCTAGAGGGCTTCATGGGAAAATACGTTTTAAGACGGTGTTGGAAAGAAATGGTGAGCGCTTGGGGTACATCATAATGATACAGACCTAAGCCTTGTGGTGATACCTCTACATGCACTTTACAAAGGAAGCCAAGACCATTAGCTTCTTTTTACAGTTGGGGAAACTGAGGCAAAAGCCAGGAAGGATTTCCTAGCCAAGCAGGGACTTGAACTCAAGACAAACTAGTACGCCATATGGGACAACATTCAACAAGGCACAAAGTGGACAGGAAGGCATCCCTTTCCCAGGGTGTGTCTACACAGCAAAGTTATTTTGGAATAATGGCCGTTATTCCAAAATAACTTTGCAAGCATCTACACAACACAACCACGATTTTGAAATAATGTAAAAGTAGTGGCCGGCTTGTTTAGAATTTGGTAAACCTCATTCTACAAGGAATAGTTCCTATTCCAGATAGGGGCTGTGTAGACAGGAGAAAAGGGGCTATTTCAAAATAAGCAATTCCGGAATGGTTTATTCCGAAATAAAGCTGCTGTGTGGATGTAGTATTTCAGATTAAAGTCCCTGGAAGCTCTATTTTGTGTGGACACACTATTTCGGAATAAGTGTTATTTATTTCAGGGCTTCCCTGTAGTGTGCATTATTCCGGAACAGCTTATTTTGGAATAACTCTGTAGTGTAGACATCCCCACCATATAGTGAGACTTGTACTGGGCACGCAGATATGTAGGCAGGGTTGCAGAGAGGCATTCCAGGCCCTGGGGAAGGTGAGAGCAGGCCCAACTTTGTGCTCAGAGAAGGGGCAGGCCTCTAGAGGATGGAAGGGCTGGGGGTTAACCTCCCCCAGCCAGCCCTTCTGTGCCACCTAAGCCACATCACTCCAGCAGTGATTTAAAGGGCCCAGGGCTCTGGCCACAGCAGCAGTGGGGAACCGCAGGCCCCTTGGAATCACCAGGCCCTGGGGCAGTGACCCCTTTGCCCATCACCTTGTCGACAGCCTGGGGATACGCCGGGTGAAACGAGGAGGAGGTGTGGAGATGGAGTCATGCAAAGCGAGGGCTGTTCTTTCTATGGCACATGGCTTTGTTTACCCTAGAGTTCTCTTCACCCCAGTGAATTGGATGGTGGTTAATTCAATTTAGCAAACGCTGTTGTATTCGTTCATCTGGACTTCCACCAATTTCTTCCAGACGTTTGGCTTCCCAAACATGTAGGAGCGGACCTAAACAAGTGGGGAGGGGCTGGGCTGTGCTGACAAACCCAGGAGCTAAGTCCACAGGCAATAACTTAACTTGTGCTAAAACCCTTGCCCTATCATTAACCCTATGCTATACTTCTCTATAGCAAAGTAGATGTGAGCTGAGAAGCTGTGGCTCAAGGCTATTTTATGTTAGTGATCACAGCCTGTGGATCGGCACCGAGAGATTAGGGTTATATTGCTAGGGGAGGCAGTCGAACCTGTGTAATGCTCACCGAGCCTCTACCTTGTGAGTTAAAAGCCAGCTGACTATTAGCTAAGGCTGTGCAGAAGACATACTAGTCTCTCTGTAAGTGGTCTCAGTGCCGTTAGATGGGACAGTGCATCACACCCAGAGGGTGTTTGGGTTACACCTGGGTAAAGGGCATAGATCAGTATTTCCCAAACTTCAAACAGTAGCATATCCCTTTCAGGACTTCGGCCTTGTTGGCTTACCCCTTCTCCCAGCACTTCTCTCCTGATTTTTAGTAGTTTAGTTTCTGCCATGTATCACTTGAAATCCTTTCATGTGCCACCATTGGTACATGTACCACACTTTGGAAAACACTGGCAAAGAGGTATGAATGACTCCTCCCATATATTAACAGAGAGGTGGCTGTGTGGGTCTGTACTCCAACAAAACAAAGCAGCAGAAACGTAACACTTTAAAGACGAACAAAATGATTTATTTGGTGCTGAGCTTTCGTGGGACAGACCCACTTCCTCAGATCAATTTCATTTCCAGTACAGACTGACATTTATAAGCAGAGGACCAAAAAAAAAATTGCAATAAAAACTGACAAATCAACCAGGATACAGGCACAAGGTTGCCTGAAATGGTGGATACTAAATTAGCTGTTATCACTAAAGAGAGAGATGTTGGAGCTGTTGTGACTACGTCTCTGAAAACACCCACATACAGCAGCAGCCAAAAAAGCTAACAGAGGCTATGTCTACACTAGCACCCCCCTTCGAAAGGGGGATGCTAATGAGACACTTGAAGATATGCTAATGAGGACCTGCAATGAATATGCAGTGCCTCATTAGCATAATGGTGGCTGCGTCACTTCGAAAGTGCCACTTTTGATCACGCTTGGCTTATCTACACAGGGTCCTTTTTCAAAGTATCCCACATGCTTGGAAATCCCCTTGTTCCTATAACTAAATCGGAATAAGGGGATTTCCAAGTGTGCGGGGTCCTTTTGAAAAGGACCCTGTGTAGATGAGCCGCTCATGATGGAAAGTGGCACCTTTGCAGTGTCACAACTGCCATTATGCTAATGAGCCACTGCATATTCATTGCAGCACCTCATTAGCATATCCCAAAAGTGTCTCATTAGCATTCCCCTTTCTAAAGCAGGTGGCTAGTGTAGACATAGCCAGAACATTAGGGATCATTAAGAAAGAGATAGAGAATCAGACCAAGACTATCTTAGTGCCTTTATAGAAATCCATGGTACATCCACATCTCAAATACTGCATGAAGATGGGGTCACCTCAGCTCAAAATAAGATGTCGGCATTGGAAAAAATTCTGAAAATGGCACCAAAAATTATTAGGGGTGTGAAACAGCTGCCATGTGAGGAGCAATGATAAGACTGGGATTTTTCAGCTCGGAAAACAGACAACTATGGGGGGATAGGACAGAAGTGTAGAATATCATGACCGGGGTGGAGAAAGTAAAAATGCAAAAGTGATTTACTTGTTCTGGCAACATAAGAACTGGGGGTCACCAAATGAAATTAATGGGGAGCAGGTTTAACACAAACAAAAGGAAGTGTTTCTTCACACAGCGCACAGTCAACCTGCAGAACTCCCTGCCACAGGAGGTTGTGAAAACCAGGACAGGGTTCAAAAAGAACTAGATACATTCATGGAGGTTAGGTCCATCAATGGCTATTAGCCAAAATAGGCAGGAATGGTGTCCCTGGCCGCTGTCAGAAGTGACAGGGAAGGAATCACTTGATGATTTCCTCTTCTGTTTACTCCCTCTGGGCTTGTGACATTGGCCACTGTCAACAGACAGGACGCTGGGCTTGATTAACTGACCCAGTGTGGCCATTCTTATGTTCTTATGATTTTTGACCCCTCCCAGGCTGCTTGCCTCAGTTTCCCCATTACTGGGAGGCCAATAATACTTTGCTTTGCAGGGGCACCGCAAGGATAAATTCATACTGTTTGTAAAGTGCTTTGGAGCCTCCAAGCAGGTGTAAAATACAACCCTCCCTACTCTTCCATGGGGGTGTTCCTCCTCAAGGCAACATCATAAAGTAATCATGACAACAGGCATGCTTAGTCTCCAGTCCTGCTCTGAACTCCACACAGATGGGCCCCGGCAGAAGACCTGGATTTCCATAGGAAGAGCACCGAGCCCCCCGCCTCTCTGAATGACACAGCGCTGAGTTTAAACGTAACCAAGAGATTCTGTTCTGGCCAGCAAAGAAGTGACTTGATATTTGCTTGCGCAGCCAATCAATGCTCAGCCAAACAAAGGCTGCTGAAGTGCATTAGCACAATAGCGAGGCTGGAGCTGACCCCCTGCTCATATTCTATTCGTATTTGTGTAACCGATTTCAACTCAGCTCATTCACAGTTGCCAGCAACACACAGCATGAGTGAGAGCCTGTTTCGAAGCCCATTCAAGGTCACCAGCCAGCCTGGCGCTGAATTCAATGGGCTTGGGACCAGGCCCTACGTCAGTAACTAAATCACTTTAGCACAAAAAAGAACTAATGCTGGTGCAATTTAGGGGCTTATTATCCGTCAGTCAGTGCTATTGTGGAGCCTTTGCCCGACAGGCTGTGTCTCAGAGCAGCGTACTGGGAGCTAAAGGAAGGCCAGTCCGTGGGAGCGCTCTAAACGAGGGATGGGCACAGGCAGAGGTCGGCAACCAAATTAGCAAGAAGAGCCATTTTTTTCGAATTCGGTAAAAGCTCAATCATCCAAGAGCCGCGATTCAGATGACTATGAGACAGTCCTTAATAAATAACACAGACCTTACTTTTTGTAACCCCTCTTTTAAGAGCAGCACACGCAATGATTTGTCGCGAGATGCGTGTTCATTGCAGGACATTCACAAACTTTTTATGTATTCTATTTCCTCACACTTTATGCCTGTGTGTCTGTACCGCCGTCTTCCTGACTTTCACTCCCAAACCTGTTTGAATGATGCCAGTTTTACTTCCCATTTAATGCCAGTTTTCTTTCTTAAAATGCGCGTTGCCTGCGTAGCAGGAAGGTCACCAGCTTCCTTTTCCTTTCCAAAATCAAGATTTTATTAGCAACACGATCAAAACACAGGTACCGTATCATAATCCCACAATGCACTGCACATATTAAAGGGGGAGTTAGCCACCGTTTCAAGATCATATATCATCTGATATTTAGATATGAGTTGTTCATCGTTGGGCTTTTAGACGTTTGCCGTTTATCGAAAATAATCAGCAGGTTTTTTGGTTTATTTTTACTTGGCAGTTATAGCGTCAGGAGCCACAAAGAAGTCCTTAAAGAGCTTCATGAGGCTCTGGAGCTGCAGATTGCAGACCCCTGGCCATAGGTGCCATCCTCACACCCCCACCCCTGGCTCCTGCACCCTGACACCCTAACCCTCTGCCTTGAGCCCCTCCTCACACCTCCACCCCACCTCTCGCACCCCCCCACTCCATCCTTCTGCCATGAGCCCCTTCTCACAGCCCTGGTCCCCCCAACCTCCTGACCTCAGTCCTTCCTCATACCCCCGCAACCCCCACACTTCACTCCACACTCAAGTTTCCCATAGGTACTATCTTATCATGAGCCTCCCTCAACCCCCGCTTGCCCCCAGCACCACTGGGGGGGGCACACATGGAGGGGGTCAGCACAGGGGGTTAGGAATGGGCTGCAATATGACAGCACCTGAATGCCATTTACTTTCACTTCCGTTCAAATGGCACCAGGCCTTGTGCAGGCCCTTTGCCTAGGACTGAATTTCCCCTGGTTCCCTGGACACCTCGTTGCTATTGCCTGGCTTTCAGGCCTTGCAAGGGAGGGGGTGGGCTTGGGGAGGAGCGGAGGAGAAGCTGGGGCAGGCCCATAGAGAGGAGTGGGGCCTCATTCCCTCCCCACACATGTCGTCTGAGATTCTGGCACTCACGCTTCTGCCAGTATAGCCCCATCACTGTGGGAGGTTTAAAAATATATGAATAATACAGAGAAAGACAAATCTCATAGAACTGGAAGGGACCTTGAGAGGTTACCCCATCCACTCCCTTGCTTACTTGACAGGACCAAGCACAATATCCTTCCTCCTTCTTCTATTTGCCCCAGACTCTTAAATGCTCCCTGGGGGAATCAAACTTACAGCCCTGGGCTTGGCAGACCACAGAGCTATCCCGCACACCTGTGAGCTGGGCTGCTGTACCAAGGTATGGATGTCCTGTATACTAGACTGTCAGAGGGTTAATAATGGAGCAACTTGTCCAGGGAGGCTGTGGGACCACCATCACTGGAGGTGTTCTGGAACAGGCTAGACGAGCCCCTGTCAGCCATGGCCTAGGCCCTAGGGATGATGTAGTCTTGCCTTGGGTGCAGGGGACTTGAGGAGATGAGCTCTCGAGGTCCCTGACAGCCCTACGGTTCTACAATCAGGTACATATCCCCCACCTAGCTGCCATTTATAGCACTTCCTGGGCTCCTTCTACCGGCCTTGATGTCAGCCTCTATTCCTTTAAAATGTAAATAATGAATGAACGGTGTTGAGTATTGGAGATATGATTTGGTAATGAGGTCATTTAGCAGGCTAGAGAGTTAGTAAAAGCCCCCCGACTAGAAGACTGTGCTAGCAAATAAAGGCACAATCCTGCCTGGGTGCTGAACACACCCTTCCACTTACAAGAGGTGCTCAGGGCCTTAGCAGGATGGAGCTGAGGGCACCGGTTTCCTAACGCTGCATAAGACCCAATGGCCCTGAGAGCAGGTCTACGCTATAAACCCCGATTCGGTCACTGCGGCACTTTGATAGAGCCTCCCTGTGCCGATAAGGGAGAGCTCTCCCGTTGGTTTCGTTAGTCCACCTGCCCAAGAGGCAGTAATGCTGCCGGCAGGAGACGCTCCCGAACACAAGGGATTGAAGTCACCGAGTTGTACTGAAGTGTGTGTGTTCTGGAGATCCAGGCCGTTCAGGCTCACAGGCATCTGCTGGGCTTTTCCTTACTTCTTCTCCTCTGCCTGGCCCTGTTCTTCTCAGTGGGGTTTTAACCCATCTCATTAACCCCCAAGCCCTCCACCTTAGCTTCATTGGCCATCTGGAGGAGGCCTGAAAAGGGTGATGCTCAGTGACAGGCCCCCCCAGAGAAAGACTATCACAAATTGCGGTGTACCTAGTGACAGGATCAGGGTGTCTCCCCGTCCAGATGTCTGCACACCACTGACCCAAGATGGCGGCGTCCAGGTGGTACGCAGCATCACCTTGGCCCCGGCTGAGGGGAGCACGATGAAGGCCACGGGGGTCTGGGGAGGCCGCAGTGGGAGCTGGGGGCTGGGCAGGCTGCAGAAGCTGTGGCTGATGGTGCTGGAGTTTGTGCAGGTGGCTGGGAGCCCTGCACACAGAGGGCTGGGGCAGGGAGGGATGAGGAGTGAAAAGTACAGGCTCAAGAGGAGCCACCATGGCCACCTGTGCGACCAGGAGCTGGGCAAGCCAGGGGCTAGCCGGGGTTAGGAGCTGCAGGGCCTGGACAGAGGCCCAGGGAGAGGGCCCTGCTCTGCGGCAGTCCTGACCTCATCATCCCCTGGCCACCGGCACTGGCAGTTCCCCTGGAAGAAAGCAAAGCGGCTCTATCAGAAGGCATCCAGGACCACGGCTGCGGCCTCTGCATGGAAACAGGCCAGCCAGGAGAAGGGGCCCTGGCAGCTGGAGCGGCACCTACGGCTCAGCACGAGCAGGAAGGGGAGACACCTCCTCTGTGCTACAGAGCTTCATCCAGGATGGGGTGGGCTACACACTGGAACTCTAGGGCCCGAGGCCACCCTCTCTGGCCCCTCTGAGAACAGCAAGAAGGATCTAGATCCCAAGCAGGAAGAGGAGGGTGCAAATGTGGGGGAACCTAGATGACAATGAGGGAAAGGAGATGATAAGGAGGATACAGAGCTGGAGTCGGAGGAGTTGTGGGAGCAGACAGGGAGGGGAAGACGGGGGGGAGATAGACAGTTATGAGGAGGTGAGGGTAGAGGGCATTTTAGAAACCTCAGAGGAGGCAGATGTGGGGGCACATATAAATCCATGTAGCCAAGACCTCCAGAGATGGGGGTGAGTCTTTGCCATTGAGCTACGACGCATGTTTCCTCTCCAGGGAGAAGCGCCGCTGAGACAGCGGATCACTGAAAGAGGGAAGAACTGGGAAGCCTGACGCATACCGTGAAAGGTCTGATTGGCCAGGGGCATGCACCAAACATGGCCTGGGGAAGGAGACAGTTGGAAGAGAGAAATTAATTCTACATATCAGTCAGCAACCCAAAGCTTCTAGCCTGCCTGATTCCTGCAAGCTCCTGGGTTAAGACTGGAGCAGATGCTGAGAGCAGTTCCCCCTTTTAAAGATATTATTTTAAATAAAACCCGGTTGTGTTCCTCTTCTGCATTCTGGCCAATAGCCTACCATTTTAACTGGAACACGCTTTAATAGCAGGGTCATATTGTTGGGGGTAACCTAGACCAGTAGATGGTGCAGTTGCGGGTAAGTTTTAGAATTACTCCACAGTTTTAACGACTGTAACGTTCAATGTTCACTTAAAAAACTCCTGACCCAAAGGAAACGTATTCCCTCCCAGACGTCTCTGAGGCATGTCTGTAGCGTTTCCTTTTATCTGCGAGAGTAGGGCCCCGTTCAGACAAAGCAGGAGGAGTGCCTTCAGTTTCTCTGGTGGGTGCTGGCTGAGGCAGACGCACCCATTCTGTTCACATGGGGGAGGGGGAAAAGGCTCACTGCTGTCACAACTTTTGCAGCCTCAGCATCTGAGGTTGCAGTCTCTGAGCTGGGGGCAGCTGTGCTGAAATCCTATCCCCCGATGCAATCTTAGAAGGCCTTAACTTGCGGTTTATTCCTGGGACCCAACTGTCTCCTGTACACCAGTGTTCCCGCTAATTTTTTGCCATCCACAGGTGGAATAAATTTTGTCCGGTGCACCAAGGCACATGCAGATGCACACCACCAGTAGGAACACACACTGCCAGATGTGGGTGCTCTGCTAATCAGCTGAGCGACACCTGAACCTCTGCTAGGTGGCCACCCAGGACTACTACTATACACCATTTAGTTGAGTCACTACTGAATAGCGCCTCTCATGAGGTATATACAGGTTAGGGCTCCTTCCATTCTGCCTCCTAGGAGCTCCCCTCTTCGAAAAGCTTCCCCATATGGGCATGTAAGTGGTTCCCCCGATGGCCGCTTGGCCTAAAGGCTAGGCCTTTTGCAGAGCTTAGAGGTCTGGGGCATAGGTCTGCAGCCACCCCTAAAGCCTGTAGTCTTAGTTTGGGGTGTCACCCTGATACTCCAGCTTCCCCTCTGCAGGGGGTTGGTTTTCTGGGGTTCTCCCCTTCCCCTCTCTGCCTGGGGAAGTGTTTGGAGGCTCCTTCCTCCAGTGGCCGACCTGGTGGCAGCTCTGACTCAGGCATTGCATGCACCAGAGCCAGCTCCTGCCTCGGGGCTGGACAGCCCCCAGCTGGGCTGGCTTCTCCTCTTATACTGCCTCCAACCCTGATACTGGCTGCAGGTGAGCCGGGGTGGGGCTAATCGGGCAAAGAGACTATTTAACCCCTGCCTTGCCCAGCCTTCCTCTTGGTCCCTTACACATCCCCCCGCCTCGAGATCCCCATAGGGGTCTGTCCCTCCCCAGCTGTGTTCCTTCTCTGCTGGAGAAAAAGTCGGCATTTGCACGATCCTTCCCTGCACGCTGCTGGATCCAGAAGGACAAGAGTTGGAGGGAGAGGAACCCCATGATTCTGAGGTTCGTCTCCTTCGTTGCCTGTAGGCAGCAAAAAGGGGCACGGTCGGTCACGAGGGTAAAGTGGCTGCCCAGCAGGTAGTATTGGAGTGAGCACATGGCCCATTAGACTGCTAGTGTCTTCAGTCATCCTTTTTGTGGCCATTTGTTTTCACAGTAGCAGTAGAAAAGGAACTAGAGGTTTTAGTGCATCACAGATCAACAATGTGTTAACCAAAAAGAAAAAAAAAACTGAAAAAAAAAACCCCTCAAACATCATTTGAAAATGTATTAGCAGAAGACACAAAACATAATTCTTACCCTCTGTTCAGCACTGATAAAGCCTCAGCTGGAATAGTGTCCTGTTCTGGGCACTGTATTTTGGGAAAGATACAGACAAACTGGAGAAAGTCCAGATAAAAGTGATAAAAACAACTGAAGATTTAGAAAGCATGATCCATGAGGAAAGATGGAAGAAAATTGGTTTGTTTAGACAGCAGAAAAGAAGGCTGGGTCGGGGGACTTGATAACAATCTTCAAGTAAGCAAAATGATGTTATAAAAAGGAAGGTGATAAATTATTCCCCTTAGTCACTGAGAACAGGACAGGAAGCAATGGGCTTAAATTGCAGTGAGAAAGATTGGGATTAGGCGTTATGAAAAACTTGCTAACTGTAAAGATAATTAAGCGCTAGAAGAAACTACCGACGGAGGCTGTGGGATTTCCATCAATGGAGATTATAAGAATAAATTACACAAACACCTGTCAGGGATCTGAGCCGATGTGGGAAAGACCCACTTCGTCAGATTTGGAGCACATAATACTGTCTGCTCCAAATTTGATGAAGTGGATCTTACCCATGAAAGCTTATCACTTAATAAATCATTTTTTTCAGTCTTTAAGGTGCTATGCAGGACTGCTTGCTTTTTGTGAAGCTACAGACTAACACGGTTCCTCCTCTGAGACTACCTGTCAGGGACAACCATCCTCTAAAGTTGTTCCTAAGGACAAGAGATTAGACTAGGTGCACTGTTGAGAGTATTTCCAGTCCTGCATCTCTATGGTTTAATTGAACTGTTTCCCTTAACTTTTGCATTTTTGCCAAGTTCCCTTGCTTTACAAAACAAACCGATCATTTGTGCTAATCATTCGGTACGGTCATGAGCCAGGTAAGGATCCTCGCTTTCATCAGATGTAATGGACATGGAGCTGTATGTATCGGACTTCTTTTCGTCAGCTTCCATCTTCCTCAATAGCAGCTGCTTCCTCTTCTGGGGCACTGCAGCAAGAAATGATCCGAGTTCACAGCAGTGGGAGGGGGTGTCCTCCTTTTGGCATAGGTAACTCCCCCCCTTCCATCATGATAGGTGATATCTACAGCTACACACCTGTGTCATTGTAGTGATTTAGGTATAGACATACCCTCAGTGGGCTGAGACTTTGAACTGAGGCCAAGAAGCTTCCCAGAGAGTTTTCAATGCTTTTGCAGTACAGGTTGAAAGTCTCTTGTGCTTGGGACCTGACCTGTGTCAAACAGGAGAATTTGCCAAACCGCAGGAGGCCGATATTGTCCAGCAGCGTTACCAACACACCCACCACTCGCTTGGCTCTTACATGACATTTAGGGGTAAATTAAATTATATTGCAACGGTCCAATCTAGAGGGGGCCAAAGGAGAATGTAGTAGGGAGGTCATGTGACATCCAGAAGTGCTTCTAAGAGACTGATCTCAATGTCCTGCCTTGCCTTCCAGTCCCTGAGGGACGTTGGGGTTATGTCCCTATCTCAGGGGAGGCATCAGCATTCCCAAGGGTTCCCTTCCAACAGGACGTGATCTAGTCCACTCCCCTGCCCTCTTGGCAGGAACTAGCACCATCCCTGACATCTGTTTGCCCCAGTCCCTAAATGGCCTCCACACAGTTTGGCAGGCCAGCACTCAAAGCACTGAGCTATCCCTCCCCCCTGTGCATTGCTGCTATACAGGCCTGCTTGTTTTCTTTAGCTGCAGACTAACAGGGCTCCCCCTCTGAAATATATGTAATGCCAACAGACCTGGCTTGCTGGCCCCAGGGGTAGAACCTGCAAGCATAGGGCCTAAAGCCCTGCACTCTAAAGGCCAGCTGGCTCTCAGCTGAGACAGTAGAGCAGAGACTTCACCCACCCCAGATGAGGTCTCAGTGCCTCTGGGTACTCCATGCTTCCCTGGGCTGAGGAAGCTCTTCTGGAGCTTCTGAGACCTTCCAGCAGTTCTTCCCAACCAGTGCACCAGCTGAACACTAGCAGACCCAAGTTGCCAGCCCTAGGGGTAGAACCTGCAACTGTAAAGTCTGCAGTCCTGTACTCTACCACATGAGCTGAAGGCCAGATAGTGCTCAGCTGAGGCTGTCGAGCAGGGACTTCACTCACCCCAGATGAGGTCTCAGTGCCTCTGGGTACTACATATATATAGCAAGAGATGCACATCTCCTAGAGCTGAAAGAGAACTGCAGAGGTCACCAGGTCCAGTCTGTCCCTTGCATTCTTTATAGCACCAAGCACCATCTCCCCCCAACCGCTAAATGGCCCCCTCAGGGATTGAGCTCTCAACGATGGATTTAATAGGCCAATGCTCAAAACACTGAGCTATCATTCCCTCTTTATAATTGCTCTTTCCTAGGACTGCAGGAGCAGAAGGAGGCCCGGCTCGTGCTCCTCAATAGCAAACCCTTTTGACAAAAGGTTTTCTTATGTGTCTGTGGAGGGAGCTGACAACTTCAGGACAGCCTCCATCAGCATCGTCTCTGCCTGGGTAAAAGCAGCTCCAGCCAGCTTGCCATCACCCAGGCCCCATGGCAGTGGGAGCCTCATACAACACCCATTCAGGCCAGTAGAAGGATGCCCTGGTTTTGCTGGACTTTGGCGCGTGCCCCAGGCAAGAGGGGGAAAAGGCCTCACATGGACCCAGTGAAAACAGGTCAGCTGCAGAGCTGAGTGGAATTTTTCAACTGAAATATTTTCCTGTTAGAAATTCACATTAGGGACAGTGGGACTGTTTCACAAATTCATGTCAACTCTGGCACATTGTTGAGGTTCACAAAAAAACCCAACATCAAATGCATAGTTTTGAAAGATTGAAATGATTCATTTCTGACAAAATAAACAAAATATATCTGAATAGTACTAGAGAGGAAGCCGTGCTAGTCTATACACTATCAAAACAAAAAAGCAGTCAAGTAGCACTTTAAAGACTAGCAAAATAGTTTATTAGGTGAGCTTTCGTGGGACAGACCCACTTCTCCAGACCATAGCCAGACCAGACCAGACTCAATATTTGAGGCACAGAGAACCAAAAACAGTAAGCAAGGAGGACAAATAAAAAAAAAAAAAATTCTTGACCTTCCCCCCCACCCCTCCACTCCGTGATTTGCTCACCTTGATTATCTTTTTCTGATTTGTCCTCCTTGCTTACTGTTTTCGGTTCTCTGTGCCTTAAATATTGAGTCTGTTCTGGTCTGGCTATGGTCTGAAGAAGTGGGTCTGTCCCATGAAAGCTCACCTAATAAACTGTTTTGCTAGTCTTTAAAGTGCTACTTGACTGCTTTTTGTTTTGAAAATATATCTGAAGGACAGAACAGGTCATGCAGGTGGGGGAGTGGCACTTTATGTGAAAGCAAATGTAGGCGCCAATGAAGTAAAAATCCAAAATGACTCAAAATGTTCCACAGAATCCCTATGGATAGAAATTCCCTGCTCAAATAAGAATATAGCAGTAGGGATATATTAATGACCACCTGACCATAGTAGTAGGCATCCTTCAGTCTGCATAGACTATGGATCGCGCCCTTTAAAGTTTCAATTGAGGACTTCATTTACAGCGTCTGTTGTGACTATAAAGACCCACACGAGAGTGACAGTCCTTGCTGCATCTCTTGCAGATGTAGTGGGTGTCTGGCAAGTCCTTATTGTGCTTTCTGTGCGCTCGCTTCTCCTCTGCTAGCTGTCTGATCTTCATCTCGCCCCTCTGAAGGCCCTTGTGTAACCCCTGCCTCCATCTGCTGCGGTCGTCTGCTAGATCTTCCCAGTTGCCCAGCTCAACGTCTACCTCTCTGAGGTCTCTCTTGCAGACATCTTTGTAACGCAACTGGGGGCTTCCGGGGGGTCTTTTGCCAGAGGCTAGCTCACCATACAGGATGTCTTTTGGAATCCTTCCATCATTCATCCTGTGGACGTAGCCAAGCCAGCGGAGTCGACGCTGCCTGAGGAGGGTGTGCATGGTTGGGATTCCAGCTTGCTCGAGGAGGGCAGTGTTGGTCACTCTGTCCTTCCATGATATTCCAAGGATGCGCCTGAGGCAGCGCAAGTGGAAGACGTTCAGCCTCTTTTCCTGGCTGGCATACAGGGTCCAAGTCTCGCTGCCATAAAGGAGGGTGCTGAGGATGCAGGCTCTGTAGACTTGCATTTTGGTGTGAGTGTACAGCTTGTTGTTATTCCACACTCTCTTGCTGAGTCTGGACAGAGTTGTGGCCGCTTTTCCGATCCTCCTATTTAGCTCAGTGTCCAACGACAGGGACAATGCCTGTGCTGGAAAGAGGGTGAGGTTCCACAGGATATGCGTGACGCTAACATTGTAACGTTGTATAAGAACAAAGGAGACAGAAGCGACTGCAACAACTACCGTGGAATCTCCCTCCTAAGCGACACTGGTAAACTGTTCGTTCGCGTCATCCTTGGCAGACTCCAGAAGATTGCTGAGAGGGTGTACCCCGAATCGCAGTGCGGATTCCGCGCAGAGAGGTCTACCGTTGATATGGTCTTCTCTCTAAGGCAGCTGCAGGAGAAGTGCAGGGAGCAGAGAAAGCCACTCTACGTAGCCTTCATCGACTTGACCAAGGCTTTTGACTTGGTCAGCAGGGATGGTCTGTTCAAACTGCTCCACAAGATAGGCTGTCCTCCACGGTTACTGACGATGATCCAGTCATTCCACGAAAACATGAGAGGAACCATTCAATATGACGGCGCATTATCAGATGCTTTCAGAATCAGGAGCAGCGTCAAACAAGGATGCGTGCTTGCTCCGACATTGTTCGGGATCTTCTTCGCACTCCTCCTGAAGCATGCCTTTGGATCTTCAACAGAGGGCATCTTGCTGCACACAAGATCCGATGGGAAACTCTTTAATCTTGCAAGGCTGAAAGCTAAGTCTAAGGTGCGAGAAGTCCTCATCAGAGACATGCTGTTCGCAGACGATGCTGCTGTAGTGTCTCACACAGAAGACCAGCTTCAAAAACTGCTGGATCGGTTCTCCAAAGCGTGCAAGGACTTTGGGCTTACCATCAGCCTAAAGAAGACAAACGTACTTGGTCAGGATGTTGCTGAATCCCCATCAATCAGCATTGACAACTATACGTTAGAGGTTGTCCACGAGTTCATTCACCTAGGGTCCACCATCACTGACCACCTGACCAGGACGGTGATAATGACTATGAAATGCTAAGGGAGATTAGACAGGCTACCAAAATAAAAAACTCAGTAATAGTAGAGGGTTTCAGTGATCCCCATAGAGACTGGGTGCATGTCACCTCAGGATGAGAATTGGAGATAAAATTTCTTGACACCTTAAATTACTGCTTCTTGAAGCAGCTGGTACAGGAACCCACAAGGGAAAAGGCAATTCTTGCTTTAGTTCTGAGTGGCGTGCAGGATCTGGTCCAAGAGATTGTAACAGGACTGCTTGGAAATAATGACCGTAATATAATAACATTTAACATTCCTGTGGTGGGAAAAAGAATCTCAGCAGTCCAACACTCCAGCATTTAATTTCAGAAAGGAGAGCCATGCAAAAATGAGGAGGTCAGTTAAACAGAAATTAAAAGGTACAGTGCCTAAAGTAAAATCCCTGCAAGCTGCATGGAAACTTTTGAAAGATACCATACTAGAAGCCCAACTTAAATGTATACCCCAAATTCAAAAAACATAGTAAGAGACCGACAAAAGGAGCTACCATGGCTTAACAACCCTGTAAAAGAAACAGTGAGAGATAAAAAGGCATCTTTTAAAAAGTGGAAGTCAAATCCTAGTGTGAAAAATAAAAAAGGAGCATAAACACTGCCAAATTAAGTGTAAAAATGTAATAAGAAAAGCCAAAAAGTAGTTTGAAGAACAGCTAGCAAAAAAAAAAATCAAAAACCAATAACAGAATGTTTTTAAAGTACATCAGAAGCAGGAAGCCTGCTAAACAGACAGTGGGGCCTCTCGACGATCAAGATAAAAAGGAGCCCTCAAAGACGATAAAGTCATGGTGAAGAAATTAAATTAATTGTTTGCTTCAGTCTTTACAGCTGAGTAAGTCTGGTAGATTCCCAAACCTGAGCTGTCCTTTGTAGGTGACAAATCTGAGGAATTGTGCATGATTGAGGTGTTATTAGAGGAAGTTTTGAAAGTAATAGACAAACTAAACAGTAACAAGTCACTGGGACCAGATGGCATTCACCCAAGAGTTCTGAAATGATTCAAATGTGAAAATGTGGAACTAGTAACTGTGGTTTGTAACCTTCCCTTTAAATCAGTTTCTGTATCTGATGACTGGAAGATAGCTAATGCAATGCCAATATTTTAAAAGGGCTCTAAAGGTGATCCTGGCAATTACAAACCAGTAAGTCTAAAATCAGTACTGGTTAAACTTGTTGAAATCATAGTAAAGAATAAAATTGTCAGACACATAGAAGAACATAATTTGTAGGGCAAAAGTCAGCATGGCTTATGTAAAGGGAAATCATGTCTTACTATCTATTAGATTTCTTTGAAGGGGTCAACAAACGTGTGGACAAGGGGGATCCAGTAGATATAGTGTACTTAGATTTCCAGAAAGCATTTGACAAGGTCCCTCACCAACGGCTCTGCGTAGGTTGTCATGGGTAAGAAGGAAAATGCTTTCATGAATTGATAATTGGTTAAAAAACAGGAAACAAAGTGTAGGAATAAGTCGTAAATTTTCAGAATGGAGAGGGGTAACGAGTGACGTTCCCCGAGGGTCAGTCCTAGGACCAATCCTATTCAACTAATTCATAAGTGATCTGGAGAAAGGGGTAAAATGTGAAGTGGTAAAGTTTGCAGACAACACTAAAGTGCTCAAGATAGTTAAGACCATGAACACTAAAGCAGACTGTGAAGATCTTCAAAAGGATCTCACAAAACTGACTGATTTGGCAACAAAATGGAAAATTATTTTAATGTTGATAAATGTAAAGTAATGCACATAGCAAAAAATAATCCCAACTATTCCTACAAAATGATGGGAACTACTTTAATTATAACCACTCAAGAGAGAGATCTTGGAGTCGTTGTGGATAGTTCTCTGAAAACATCCATGCTGTGTGCAGCGGCAGTCAAAAAAGCAAACAGGATGTTAGGAATCATTAGAAAAGAGATAGATGGTAAAACAGAGACTATCTTATTGCCCTTATATACAATTATGGCATGCCCACATCTTGAATACTGAGTACAGATGTGGTCCCTCATTTCAAAAAAGATCTATTGCCATTAGAAAAGGTTCAGAAAAGGGCAACTGAAATGTTTAGGGGTTTGGAACAGGTCTCATAAGAAGAGAGATTAAAGGGATCAGGATTTTTCATTTTAGAAAGCAGGAAACTAAGGGGGGATATGATAGAGATATATAAAATTATGAATGGTGTGGAGAAAGTGAACAAGGAAAAATTATTTACTTGGTCCCATAATATAAAAATGAGGGATCACCAAATGAGATTAATGGGCAGCAGGTTTAAAACAAAAGGAAGTTCTTCTTTGCACAGCACACAATCAAGCTGTGGAACTGCTTGCCAGAGGAGGCTGTGAAGGCTAGGACTATATCAGGGTTTAAAACAGAGCTAGATAAATTCTTGGAGGTTAGATCCATTAATGACTATTAGACAGGGTGGGTAGGAATGGTGTCCTTAGCCTCTGCTTGTCAGAAGCTGGAAGGGGATGGCAGGAGAGAGATTGTTACCTGTTCAGTTCACTCCCTCTGGGGCACAGGGCATTGGCCTCTGTCAGAAGACAGGATACTGGGCTAGACGGACCTTTGGTCTGACCCTGTAATGGTAATTGTTATAACAGTAAACCATTTCCACTTTTCCATTGATGATGACTCCTGATTTCAATACTGATTTCATTTTAAAAAGTCTAGTATACTCAAAACCAAAATCAGACATTTGGCTTGATTGTAACGCATTATTTCCACCCCACCACCACCCTCCCATTTTCCAGCATTGCCGGTGAACCGAAAAACCTATTATATGCCCCGCTCTTAAAAATAAAGATGGACTCTTGGGTTTGAAACCCCGGCGAAGATCTTTGGGTTAAAGCCAGTGTTTCCTGTAAGCTGAGCACTTGGGCAGCTGCCCAGGAGAGATTCAGGTGCTGCCCAGCTGATTAACAGAGTGCCCAGAGCCACCAGCATGTGCATCTTCAGGTGGCGCACATCCTCCATGCCTCAGTGCGTGTAATAAAATTTATTCTGTTCATAGATGTTAAAAATTAGAGGGAACCCTGGTGGAAGCGTCCAGAAAAATGCGCAACAACCCACCCCTAAATATACAACAGCTGTGTCCACCCAGCCCTTTTCATGGCCACAACACCCACAGAAGTACAACAAATCAAGGGCCACGATGCTGCCCTCAGATGTGTGTAGATACACTCTTGTCTCAGCACAGGACACTGTTCATGTCCCCAGATCTCCAGGAGGGCTCAGGGCTCTCTGCCTGTGCAAAGCTGACTGCTACATCAGGGCCTCATTGTGCTTAAGGTAGGAAAGCTCACACGACAAATGCAGATACTCACAGCCCAGGACAGAGACAGACTCAACTGCCACCTTCGTCACTTTCCATCCCCAACTGCTCTCCTGTTAGTCAGTCTAACCCTTATCTTATCTGAAATGCAGCCAGCTCTGGCCTAGAGCATGGAGTTATTTTAACTGCACTTCAGCTGTGACTTACTTGGTTTAAACCCTTGTATTCTGGGTGGAGCATAGGTCATCTACAAATCTCCTCCACTTCATTCCACCTTGAAACAAAACTTCTAGCTGACCCCAGGAGTTCCCCAGTTGTTGTCCTTCAATCTCAGGAGATCTTCTCCACTTTGCCCGAGGACTTCCTCTTTTGCGTCTTCCTTGCAGGTTCCATGTGAGTGCCTGATGGACTGTGCTGGGTGATGGTTTTCTGAGAGCGTGGCCTGGCCATCCCCACTTTCTTCTCTTGATTTGACCGTCAAGTTGTTCTTGTCCTGCTCTGTTCTAAAGCTCCTCAGTTGTGACCGTTTGCCATCGGCTGTGAAGGAGGCACCTCAGGCATCTGTTTATGAATGTCTGCAGCTTGTGATCTGAAAACTTTTCAGTACTCCAGGTCTGGCACCCATACAAGAGCGCACTCTTCACATTTGTGTTGGAGACCTGCAGTTTTGTCTTCGCAGATATTATCTGTGAGCTCCATATGGGGTCTTCAGCAAGGCTGCACCACAGTCCCAAACAGAACCTGAGCAAGAGCGCGGCACAATAATTTAAATCTAGATGACTACATAGGGGGAATTTCAGTTAGGCAGGATGTGTGATTACTGTCGCTGGAATCTGGCCAGAGGTAAATCCTCTCTCATGTTCAGTGTACCCGTTACACAGCTCAGCCCCCCCCCGCATCCCCGGGCTGGCTGCAAAGCATTTATTAGTGGGTCGTTACGTATGAAAGGACCCAGCTGAAAATTTCCAGGGCTTGATTTACGTCTCTTGGGCACACCTATTTGGAGCAGAGTTACATTCAAATTGCATCAGTGGGGTTGGCGGGGGCTTCAGCTACATCTTGGAGTCTGTGCCGTGGGGGTGGGAGGAAGAGCGCTAATTAGCTGGCCTCTGTTCTAACATTTGCTCTGAATGTGCTGTGTGGCTGTGCTACCAGCCCCCTAATTACTATAACTGTAACAGACCGGCTAGATTTGTCATTTAGCTGCTGTCAGCAGGAAACCACGAACAGTCAAGTGAGAGAGCCAGGAAGAGTTAGGGTTGTGCGTGTTAAGGATTAAAACCGATCAAGGAGGGCTTATGTTCCGAATCGCACACCTGGCAAAGGACTTTTTCCTGCTGGACGATGAGTAGAAGTTACAAAGCTATGCTGTAGTCCAGTCAAGAGAAACACAGAGGTGAGTGCCTGCCTTTTCTGTGAACCCCTGTTACTGAATGGGCACTATTTATCAAGATGATAATTGAATTGGTTGCTTCGCACCAGGACTATCTGCCTTATTAAAGAAATAGTGTACGGAGTAAATGACCTCTTGGGAACCCTTCCATGCCTACAGCTCTGTACTTTAGGGGTTAGTGCTTCAGCTAATGTAAACCGGCATAGCATTGATTTCAGTAGTGCTAAGCTAATTCAAATGACTTGGCTCCTTAATAGTCATTGTCATGGTTGCAAAGGTATTTAGTCCCCTAAGGATGCTGATAGGCACTTAGTGACACTTCACAGTGCCCAAGGGAGTTAGACACTTAATTCCCATTGATCTGAGCAAAGTTGCTTATTAATTAAGCCGGAGTTGGAAACTAGCTGGTAGCGAAAGGCAATCTGATTGATCTGCCACCATGCACTTGCAGTGAAATGTCCCATTCGGCTCAGACGACTTCTCTCTTGCTCTTTGGTCACCTTTTTCTTGAAGAAAATCAAATCTCTGTAAGAATAAATGTACGATTTCCTTCTTCCCTGGGTGCCTTTGTGAAATTAGGGCCCAAGTCTGAAGTTAATGTGCTTACAGGACCAGGTGCTTACTAGATAAACGGTGCTTGTTCTCCTGACCTCCTCAGGGACCATGTGTAGTTTGAACCAAAGCTATGCCTCCATCATGGCATGGTGGGCAGAGAAGACGCAATAAGGGAACACTTCTAAAGTGATTTTCTCTGCCCTGTAGTGAATTATGGGACTCAATGGCTACGTCTACACGTGAAGCCAACATCGAAATAGCTTATTACTGAATAGCATCTACACGTCCTCCGGGGCTGGCAACGTCGATGTTCAACTTCGACGTTGCACGGCACCACATCGAAATAGGCGCTGCGAGGGTACGTCTACACGCCAAAGTAGCACACATCGAAATAAGGGTGCCAGGCACAGCTGCAGACAGGGTCACAGGGCGGACTCAACAGCAAGCCGCTCCCTTAAAGGGCCCCTCCCAGACACAGTTGCACTAAACAACACAAGATCCACAGAGCTGACAACTGGTTGCAGACCCTGTGCCTGCAGCATAGATCCCCAGCTGCCGCAGCAGCAGCCAGAAGCCCTGGGCTAAGGGCTGCTGCCCACGGTGACCATAGAGCCCCGCAGGGGCTGGAGAGAGAGCATCTCTCAACCCCCCAGCTGATGGCTGCCATGGAGGACCCGGCAATTTCAACGTTGCGGGACGCGGATCGTCTACATGGTCCCTACTTCGACGTTGAACGTCGAAGTAGGGCGCTATTCCGATCCCCTCATGAGGTTAGTGACTTCGACGTCTCGCCGCCTAACGTCGAAGTTAACTTCGAAATAGCTCCCGACGCGTGTAGACGCGACGGGCGCTATTTCGAAGTTGGTGCCGCTACTTCGAAGTAGCGTGCACGTGTAGACGCAGCTAATGACATTTCTCCCCTCTTGGGAAATCATCTCCCTGTCTCTCTTAAACGCTGAACTTTTTAGCACCTTATTTAACGTGTGTAAGGTAGACAAAGGGTTAAATGTGCGGCTGGAGTTTCAAGGATGCTGGAGATCTCAAACAGAGCCAGGTGGGGTGTAATAGCTTCATTCCCCAAAGACTTTATCACTCGGACACCAGGAACCTTCTGTCTAAACCTTTCTAGCTTTCAGCTGCGGGTGCCTCATGTCCCCAGATTCTCTCAAACAGAGCTGTAACTTGCGGTCCTGTTTCCTTATGGGCATGTTTGTTTTCCAGGAGGAGTTCTGGGCAGTGAGTGCATTGCTTAGCTGCAACACTGAGCGATGTGTTTGCAGCTCAACCTTTCACGCCAGAGCTTTGGCATTTCATATTTGGGTTCCTATCTCCCACTAAAATTAGTACATTCCTGTCCAAAATACAGAGCAGCTCTGGGAGTTAGGCACCACACTATCTTCCAGGAGCTGGGCTGTGTGCCTCAATAAAGGGGAATTTTTCCCTCTCCAATCTGCACTGGGAGTCAGGATTCCTGGCTTCTTTTAAATCATAGACTCATAGAATCCTAGGGCTGGAAGGGACCTCAGGAGGTCATCGATTGCAGCCCCCTGCCTACAGCAGGACCAACCGCAAACCAAATCATCCCAGCCGGGACTTTGTCAAGCCAGGGCTAAAAAACCTCTAGGGATGGAGACTCCACCACCCCTCTATGTCAAGCATTCTATCTTTGCCACTGACTCTTTGGGTGACCTTGAGCAGGCTGCTTAATCCCTTTGTGCCTCAAGTTTCCTATCTATAAAATGGGGCTATTTCACCATACCTCACAAGGTTCCTATGGGGCTTACTCAATTAAAAATCATGATGGCTTAGAGTTTCTCAGATCAGAGATGCCGTGTAAGGGGGAACATACAGGCTGAACCTTACTAGCCTGGCATTTTCTCATCTAGCAACATCCATCATCCAGTATGATTTTAGTTAGCCGGATGACCACTTATTATGGGAGTGGCCAAGTTTCCCGGGGTGCCTCAAAGTTTGTTTACAACCACCAGTCTTGGCTGTCAGTGTTCTGCAGTGTTATTGAGCTGTAATTTACCCTTAAATGTCTTCTAAGAGCCCAGTAAGCAGCAGAAGTGTTGGCAATGTACCTAGATAATATTGATCTCCCGGGGTCTGGCAAATTCTCTCATTCAGCACCAGTCAGGACCTGAAGGTGCTGGTCTAGAGAGATTCAACTGGTATTATTCCTTCTCCGCATGGTTTCCTAGTGCATATTCAACACTCACTGTATGCATTGGATTCTCATAGCTACTCATTATGCTGGACAGGCCTATATTGCAATACATCAGCAAGAAAAATGGACAGCTGACCAAGGTAAAGGCCTCCTGGTTAATACGAGACCTATATTTGCAAATGCAGAGATACTAGCTGAAATAGTTATGTCCGTGTGTGAAATGGCTTTCACAGAAGGTTTTGCATGGACCTTTGAGAACTGCAGACCCCAGCTGTAGGGTGTGGGATAGTCGCAATCAAATATTTTTCATGGGTTTCACATATGATTATTTGTTTGCCACCACTCTGTTTGCAAAACGGGTTTTGAATGATGGTAAGAAAGCTGAAAATCTGAGTAGCCCGGCGTCTAAAATATGTGAATCAAAATTCTCAGCTTAGGCCATCTGTGGTCTTTTTATTATTAGCTTTGGCTCCTGCTGTGTTCTACTGCATTTGGGGGCTTCTGGTCATCTCTGAAAATCAAGCCCATTACATCTCCAGGGTGAGCACCCAAAATCACTGCTTGAGTTTTGAAAACCTGGGCCAGGCTGTGCATTTCAGCCAGGGGTCTGGGCTCTCTTTTTTTTTCCCTTCTGTAGAGCGCTGCCTTTACCCGTGAGTTTTTGGTCCCCCGTGCTGCCCACACAAAAGTTCCTAATGGTAGGTGCACCGAATTCCTAGGTTTATATTTCATAAAGGCCTGTGTAAGAAAGGCCCCGCACGTATCCCAGGACAGCTTTAGGTGTGGAATCACTGTTAAAAATCACCCCGGCGTTAAAAGCAACCCAAGGAGTACAGTGACGAGCAAGGAAGGAATGTGTGGGGTTTGTATTGCTGCACAGTGCTTTGCAACTAGCCCTGTCTTTCCCTTATTCCCTCTCTCTTGAAATGCAAAGCCGTTCCACAAGCACACATCTCCTGTCCATTTTTACACCTCTCCAGGCACACGAGATAGGCACATTTATTGCAGAAGGGTCACTGGGGGGATCCCATTCCCCACTGACACCAATTTGGGCAGCCATTAACACCTACTTGCTGGTGTAGATGTACAAGATCAAAGTCCTGCAGCTAAATCCTGCCCCATTTGATTTCTAAACTCTCATCCATTGCCATCAGTGGTGGGGCTTCAGCCCTTTATTCACCTCTCCCACCATTTCTCGTCCATGACCCTTCTCTGCGCCCTGATGTAGGAGCAGTAAAAATTAGCACTAGTTAAAGTGAGATCAAATGAGCAACTGACAAGATGTACATGGAAGTCCTGCTGCCCTTGACAAAGGGCTGCGGTCTCTGATTAGCACTATTAGGTGTGGAGTAGCTAGCGTTTCTTCCTCGGCCTGCAGCTCTGAGCTGCAGAATAATGAATGTCCCCAAAGGAGGCTTGTCGGGCGCTGAGTGGGCCACACCATCGTTATGTTTTTCACGAGAGTGTAATAACGCAAAATGCACATAAACAGGAACGTCAGCCCAATCTTGAATGTTTCTTTCTCCGCACACAGCGGAGCTGTGCTAGAAACAACCCTCAACCTCCCAGCCTGCCCGCTGAATCAGAATCCCTTCGGAATCCCAGAATGTCAGAAACTCAGGAGAGCTGACCAAAGAACAAAAAGCATCAGCTAGTGAATGATTTAATTGCCAGCCAATGGGGGAAAAGAATAACGAATAGCTGATTTGTCCAGCATGACCAAATTAGAAGTTTTATGAATGAATTATCTCTTTGCTAAAGGACTAGGAAGGTTCGTAGATTAATCCATTTCTATTCTTCATCCTGTTTCACTATTCTGGTTAAGAGTCCCAAATGTTTCCCGCTATCATGTTATTGCAGCACTAACAGGTTTAGCACGTGGTCACAGGCCACTCGGTGCACAAGAGGCAGCCTGAAAATCCCGAGAAAATATCTCTTGAACTGCTGAGACCCAAATATGTGGCGATGAATAAAACAGGGGGCAACAAAATTGTTCATAGAGAAAAATTCAGGTACAGTGGGATTCCTTCCATCAGTATGCATCGGTATCTCCAACCTGCAGGCAATGAACCTCCGTTTCTGCCACCAGTAATGTTCTCTAGTACAAGTAAAGGCATTCTGATTTATGTGAGAATGTGAAGGCGTCCTTGAGATGGGAGGAATAACACTGCTCAAAATGGGAACAAATGGAAAAATTAAAGAGGGTCACGAGATCAGTGAGGTTCATGAGGAAATCAAACCCACAGGTATTGGACAGGAAGGACTGAGAATAAAGCTACACTAGGCTAACAGAGAAACCTGAGTGAAATATATAGATTTTGGTTTCTGTCTCATCTCTGCTCTTTCTTGGCTCTTCTGTGTCTCACTCTCAGTCAATGAGAAATATTGAAAGAGAAGTGCAGGAAGCTGTCGTCCCACTTGAAGCGGGACTTCATAATACAAATAAAACTGATAGGGAAATTGGTTTTATTTTCTTGGAAACATTTTGAAAAAAAAGATCTCTATATCTGACAAACGCTATTTGCCATTATTGTGGATATTTTAAATTTTTGGAATTGTCACTGGAGAAAAAAATCAGTTTAAGACCTACTTGACCTAAGCCCCTGTACGCCGAGTGGAGCGTAGGTCATCTGCTAGTTTCCTCCTTTTCACTCTGTCTCGAGACAAAACTTCTATCTGACCCCAGTTGTTGTCCTTCAATATCAGGAGATCTTCTCCACGTTGTCCAAGGTCTTCCTCTATTGCGTTTTCCTTGCGGGTTCCATGTGAGAGCTTGACAGATTGTTCTGGATGATGGTTTTCTAAGAGTGTGGCCTGCTCATCCCCATTTTCTTCTCTTGATTCGAATGTCAAGTGGTTTTTATCCTGCTCTGTTCCAAAGCTCCTCATTCATGACTATTTTTGACAAATACTATCTTCCATTTCTGTGGCTATTTTAAACTTCTTGGAACTTCTCACTGGAGAGAAAAAAATCCATTTTTGGGAAACAATAAAAATGTACTGTTTTTGATGGAAAACCAGAAAAATATTGTGGAAATAAAATAATTCTTTTTAATGAAAGCAGCATTTTTGTGAAAAATGTTCACAAAAATGTTGCTTTCATTAAAAAAAAAAAGTTTGGGTGAATTTTTTTTTTATTTGAGCAACTTTAAATCATAGCAGCGAATACTAATAGCCGGAGTGTCCTGAATTTACAAGACAGCTTTAATGAAGCACATTTGATTTTGCAAATGCTGGGCCTGAGCTGAGCTGTGCATTACTCCAGTTTCATACCAGTGTAAATCCATTGATCCTGCACCATTGACGTTAATGAGAGTTTTAACATTGACCTCAAAGGGAGTAGAATAAAGACCTAAGAGATGTGACCATGGTAAATAAGATTAATTTACACTACCACAAAAGGAAACTGCAATCTGATGGGAGTGAAATAACAAATTGGCCTTAAGAGAAGGAATAACAGAAGGGGAAGAGGGGAACGAAGGGCCACAGGCAAGGGTGAAACATATTCAGGGGAGAATTAGCAAGAGATGGTGATTTCAGGGACCGGACAGAGCAAAGCATTCCAAGACCTTCAGAAATTCCCTTCCTCTACTCTTCCCAAGTCACTGATCCTAGCTGGGAGGGAAATGTTAATATAATCAAGATTGTGATATATTTCTTGACCCCAAAACAAAAAAAAACCCATCTGGAAGCACTTTAAAGACTAATAAAATAAGTTATTAGGGGATCAGCTTTTGTGGGACAGACCCACTCCTTCAGATTTGGAAAAGTGGGTCTGTCCCATGAAAGCTCATCACCCAATAAATCATTTTTTTAGTCTTTAAAATGCTACATTGCTGCTTTTTTTTGTTTTGTGAAGATACAGACTAACACGGATCCCTCTGTGTGACTGTTCTTATTGACCCCACTAAAACAGTTCAGGAACAAATTAATTTTTAGAAGTGGGATCAGATTCCATCTAAACGACCGACTCTTGGGTGGGAATAGCAGTGAATTGGGAACTTGAAAAGGAAACACAAATTTGTGATTGGTCTTTTCAGGTGTGCAGAATGGCCTCACTCCTCATTTTCCTGGACCGTGTTTCAGCTGGTGTAAAGCAGCATCGCTCCCTTCACTTCAGTGGAGCTGTGTTGATTGACACCAGCTGAGCACTTGGCCCTCACCTATATCCAGGCAGCTACAAATGAGTCTAGTTCTAAACCTTGGAACTGAACGCACCCAAACTTTGGGGAAGTTTGGATTCAGCTCTGAGTTCTGCAAGTCCAGGTCCTCCGTAGACACAGCCCAGAATCCCCTCTCCTCACCCCCACCCTGTATTGGAGCAACCTGTCCATATACAATTTCCAAAGTTGTCTACGCCTCCCTATATCCAAATCCCATTCCAATCGGCCAAGGTGCTACCCTCACTTCATTCATCTCCCTCCTAGTAGCTCCCTTCTTCTGCAACGTCCACCAGAAATGAGTTGATAATAAAGCATCATAATTAATTCACGTTACCATATAAGTGGAACAGCCCAGTGATGCATCAGGCATACGCTCTGGATCAATGCTGTACATAAATACTTTACACATACTTCAAACTAGGCCATCTCCAAGCGGGTGTACTCAAGGGGAACAACCTTGTAACTGTTGTTCTCTAGACCTGCAGATGATATTGCGAAGGTGAGCAGATGGGTAAATAATGATGAGTACGGAATGTGGATGGTATGGTAAGCTGCGTCCATTTGGACAGAATGGCCGTGTCTACACTAGCCCCAAACTTCGAAATGGCCATGCAAATGGCCATTTCAAAGTTTACTAATGAAGCGCTGAAATACATATTCAGCTCCTCATTAGCATGCGGGTGACCGCGGCACTTCGAAATTGACGCAGCTCACCGCCGCGCGGCTCGTCCCGACGGGGCTCCTTTTCGAAAGGACCCCGCCTACTTTGAAGTCCCCTTATTCCCATGAGCAGATGGCCATTTTGAAGTTTGGGGCTAGTGTAAACACGGCCAATTAGTTTTAATTTAGCCAAAAGTGTAGTTTTATGGGTAGATACATAGACCACCAGCTAAGCCTAAAGAAGGGGAGCCTGAAAGGGAGTTAGGGGCCAGGAGCTCCCAGTATAAAGCTAGGGCAGAGAGCTTATCTTTGGACATTTAAAACAGGGAGCAGCAAACACAGCCCGGTGAACCAGGGATTTTGTTTTGGGTTCACTGGTGGTGCCGGCAAAAAGATTTTTGGTTGATGTGACACAAACCTGAAATACTCTGGAATTTTCAGCCAATCTGAAAGATCTGCAAACATTTCCTTTCACAGCAAAAGAAGCGGGGCCGTGTCGTGAAACGAAACGTTTTGCCGAATGCCTGTGAAGCCCTTTTATGGTAGTAAGAGCAAGGGAAAGGATGGGCTAGATTGTCAAAGAGCTTAGGGGTCTATCATGCCAGGACTACCCCCTCTTACATCCAGGTGCCCAGTGGCTACATCACTTACCTGTAGGGGTGCATGACTCGTGACCTCCCCTGTGCAGGGTGGAGGAGTGCCCTAACAACAGGTGATTTTCTCATTTGGGTGGGTTCCAATATGAACATTAAACATTTTTCCCACTTTGATCTATTTAAATTTCACCGTCACAGGAAACGATGGGAAGGCCGACCGCAGTGCCAGACCATCCCATTAGTCACTGCTGGCACTTACCGAGGTTCCCATAATTGCAGCTTTAGAACCGTTAAAACACAAATCGTCAGCTGTGCAGGTCAGCTGCTACAAAGTCAACCGATTTCCAGCCAAAGTCCTCAAGCTGCAATTGCTTTATTTGCCTCATCTGCAAATTTTGATTCTCGAGGGAAATATTTTCTTTTTCACCCGTTGGTCTGTTCAAAATGAGAGCAACGTTTTCTGACACTGCCCGGTAAAAACCTCCTCCTTCCAAGCCTTGCTCTGGGGGATCTGGGTGTGGGGCTCTTGAAGCTGTTTTGCTTTGTGTCAAATACTTGACTAATCGCTGGCCTTGTGATGTGAGAGTCCCGAGTCGCTGCTCCGATGATCATTTCATTACCAGCAGATGTGCCTGGCCTTGCTCAGGTCCTTAACTTTAGCAAGTTGTTGTTTATTTTAATGAGAAGGAAAATGTACATGCTGTATTTAAATGATTTTATGGGACAGAGGTTGGGGGACCAGGGGGCTCGGGGCAGGGGATGGAGGGTGGAAGAGTCAGGGCAGAACTAGGGGGACTAGGGGAAGAGGGATGGTTGGCGGGGAGCCCAGGGCAGGGGAGTGAAGGTCAGAGCAGTCAGGGAAGGAGCTGGGAGGCTCACAGCAGAAGATGCGGTGCAGGAGTAGGCTGGGGGGACTCACAGTCAGGGTGGGAGGTTCAGGGGAGGGGGTTGGGCATGTGGTGGGGCTTAGGACACGGGGAGGTGCAGGAATCAGGATGGCGGTACAGGGCAGAGGGCTTATAAGGGTCACCCACAGCAGCAAAGGTGGTGGTGGTCTGTGGAAGCGGGAGGCTGGGCTTCCCAGCCTTGGCTTGCCCTCTGGGTGGGGCGAGGCAGCATTTCCTGGCCCTGTGCCTTCTTGGGGTTGAGGGGGATGGGGGGAAGCCATTTCCTGCCCCTTCATTTCCTCCTGGGGGGAAGTCAGGGCTGTGCTGCCCAGTCTCAGGGGTGATCCTGAGGGGGCTGCAGCAGCGGCCATCAGGGCTTTGCCCCGACCAGCTCTGTGACTGGGAGGAAGGGTCTTGGGGCAGGGGGACCATTTACTGTTCTGCTGGCCAGAAACGTGGAAAGCCACAGCTGGCCGCTGTCTTCCTGGTGCAGCCGCCCCCCTGGGGTCAATCTGTACTATAGCTGCCTCCTGTCAACCCCTCTCCCATCCCTTTCCAGGTTATGGACAACAATCCCATTCCAGGCACATCCCATCGGCCTGGCACAACTAAACCCCGACCTAGCTTTGAGTTAGGGTGTGGGGAAGCTGCACGCCAAATTTGCAGGTCTTAGTTCTGACCATTTAGGAGCCGTTCTTGAGCAAGCAGACTCACAGACGGACTCATGGACAGACAGACAGGTGCTAATAGAGAGAGAGGGAGGGCGGGAGATTGGAAGGACAGAGTAACTAGGGGAAGTTCAATAGCCTGTGATGCACAGGAAAGCAGATCAGATAATCAGATTGGTTCTTCTGACCTTAAATTCTGCAAATCGCCTTCCTGCTCCCCACCCCTCTCCCTTTCTTCTGTGTTGCCCAGCGGCTGCAGCTGAACTGTCTGCCCCGCAGAGCAGGTCAGGAGGTTGTGCCCTTTTCTTTCAAACACAGACCTCATTGCTATCCTTCATGCTTGCAGGGCCGGTGAGAGACTTGGCTGGGCTCCATGCAATGGGCCAGGGGGAGCCAGAAGGGGAGAGGCTAGAGGCAGTGATCTGGCCCTTTTAAACTGCAGAGCCCTTTGCTCCACCCCATCACCTTTCCCCCACAATGGGATGTGGCGAGGCAGCCAGGCTGGAGTTCTCCTGGTTATAACTGAGGGAGTGGCAGATGGTTGTTCCCTGCAGGGACCCCGGAACTCCCTCCTACTGGTGTGCAATAGCCCCCACGCCTAGCTTGTTGGGTTTCTCAGGAGCAGGTGTTCCCAGAGAGGGAAGCTTTATTATTGCTAATATAACAGGAGCCCCAAGGGCCACAACCCAGATCAGGACCCTCATGTGCTGTGTCTGGTACAAACATCAGAAGTGGCTCTCCCTACTCTAAACAGACCACGCTAGGGCAGTGAGACAGGGGGCATTGAAATTAAGTGACTTGCCCAAGGCTGCTGGCACCTCAGTGGCAGAGTCAAGCAAGACCCTTCTAGCTCTTATGTTAACTGTATTGTCATTAGGTTGGGCTGCATTTATGTCCCATTCTTCAATTTGCCATGTGCTCACCGCCCTCCAGCTGTGGCTGGAGCTCTTCAACGATTTCTGCTAGCCCGAGAAACTTCCCCATTTCAAGCACTGAGACCTTGTCTCAAAATGGAACAGAGCTGTCACGTGGGCTTTCTGCTCATTTCCCAGCCTGACTGAGCTGACTTGGTTCATACGAGGCTATTCAAGCCTCTCAGATGTCCCTGGTCACAGCAATTCCAACCTACCTCAGCAGGGCAGAGTAAGTTCTGAATAAGGAACTTCCCTTTTCTTAGGAGTCAGAAGTGAAGCTTGGCACTCGGTGCGGAGAGAAGAGAGGAGGCCGAGAGCTCAGGCGTGGGCTCTCTCTGTGGAGGAGGACCTCTTTCCCCCACTCCCACCCCGGGGTGAATCTTGCTTGTGTTCCAGTGACAGCACCTTGTGCTGGTTTCTCCTCAGAGTACGTGCCCTGCTTCAGCTCAGTGGAACCCCTGAAACGAAAGCCCAGGAGGGAGGTCAGCAAACCCTTAGCTGCAGGGCTTTCTCATTCAGCTGTCTCCTCCTGCTCATGCAGACAGAATGGTGTAAGTGTTACCGGGGATAGGAATTCACCTCTGGGACAATCTTGTAAGGGTCGTGGTGGATTCTCCTCTCTTGTGGCCTGTGCAAAATAGGAGCTCAGGCGTGATGATCTCAAAGGTCCTTCCCGGTCATGGAGCCAATGGCTATGTCTACCCTGCAGGGCTTTTTGTGCTCGCTTCGGAATAAGTTATTTCAGAAAAGAGTGTTCACGCTGCAAGGGCATTTTGAAAGTGAGCGTTCACACAGGGACGCCTCCCTGGAGGCCAATTAATCACCTCTGCTTAGTCTACACTGAGCCACTTTTGAAACTGAAGAGGGAGGGCGCTGGGTGAAAGTCGTTCGGTTTGGTGGAGTTACTATTTCGAGTGAAATGCCGTTATTCCAGAATAACAAGCTTTGCTGTGTGCACACAAGGGGTTATTTCCACACACACAAAAAGAAAGCTCAGTGTAGACAAACTGTGCAAAACACAGGGCTTAAGTGGTTAATGACGCTCCCCGCCGTCCCCAGGCCTCTGCCTGCGTGAGGTCAGTGACAGAAATAGGGCCGTACCTTCCATGAGTGTTAGGAAGAATAGTGCAAGAGTGAGTGGAGTAATTCACGTCAGCCCCTCTTGCAACTGCATCCGGAGAGCAAATTTTACTTTGCACCCTTGCACAGCCTCATAGACTTCGGAGGTTTTCCCCAGGGGAAAGCGTCTGTCTGTCTGGAGCTCATCGCAGAATCAATGTCTTCATGGTTTGCATTGAATTTTCAGGGGCGGGGCGTGTCTGATGAAAATGGACACCTTCCTTTTATAGTGCCCCACAATACAGGACCCAGGGTAGTGCTGTTGAAAGGGAACAAACAGCGGCCAGTGCCAGGTGGCCCAGAGGGAATGAACAGAACAGGGAGTCATCAAGTGATCAATTCCCTGTCGCCCATTTCTAGCCTCTTACAAACAGAGGCTAGGGACAACATCCATGCCCATCCTGGATAATAGTCATTGATGGACCTGTCCCCAATCATTTATCTAGTTCTTTTTTGAACTTTACTATACTCTTGGCCTTCACAACATCCTCCGGCAAGGAGTTCCACAGGTTAACTGTGTGTTGTGTGAAAAAATATTTCCTGTTGTTTGTTCTAAACCTGTTGCCTATTAACTTCATTGGGTGACCCCTAGTTCTTGTGTTGTGAGAAGGAGTAAATAACAATTCATTATTTATTTTCTCCACACCAGTCATGATTTTATAGCCCTCTATCATATCCCCCTTTAATCGTCTCTTTTCCAAGCTAAAAAGTCACAATCTTATTAATCACTTTTCCTATGGCAGACGCTCCACACCCTTAATGATTTGTTGCCCTTTTCTGAACCTTTTCCAATTACAATATATCTTTTCTGAGATGGGATGACCACATCTGTACACAGTATTCCAGATGGGAACATAACATGGATTCATATCAAGGTAATATGATATTTTCTGTCTTATTATCTATGCCTTTCTTAATGATTCCCAACATTTCGTTAGCTTTTTTGACTGCTGCTCACACTGAGTGGATGTCTTCAGAGAACTCGCCACAATGATGCCACAATGATGCCAAGATCTCTTTCTTGAGCAGTAACAGCTAAGTCAGACCCCATGATTTTATATGTATAGTTGGGATTATATTTTCCAAAGTGCATTACTTTGTGCTTATCAACATTAAATTTCCCCAATCACCCAGTTTATTAAGATCCTTTTGTAGCTCTTCACAGTCTGCTTGGGACTTAATTATTTGAAGTAGTTTTGTGTCATCTGCAAATTTTGCCACCTCGCTGTTTATCCCTTTTTCCAGATTGTTTATAAATACGTTGAACAGGACTGGTCCCAGTACAGACCCCTGGGGGACACCACTATTCACTTCTCTCCATTCTGAAAACTGACCATTAATTCCTACCCTTTGTTTCCGATCTTTTAACCAGTTACCAATCCAAGAGAGGATCTTCCCACTTATCCCATGGCAGTTAACTTTGCTCTCCTCAAAGGCAGCTGGATGTGCGGAAGCATAGCACCTCTTCAGCACTGTGCAGGATCAACCTGTTAATGGGATCCTCTGCCAGGATAGAGGAAGAAGACACCTTTCCATGCACAGCATTTCACACCTAGCAAGTTGCAGTCACAGTATTTCTGGCACCTACCTCTGCAGTATGAGCTATTGGTTGCAGCTGGAGATAGGACCCCTGTGATGAAGTGAGGTGCATGAGGATTTTAACCCCTGGTTAGGTTGCTTGTGTTTCCTACTGTCCTGTAGTAATTCCGGGGGGTGCCTCAGTTTCCCCAGGCACAGCATCAGTGCATAGTGGTGATGCGAGTTTTGCTGCAATGACTTCTCACAGGCAGGTGATGTCCCTCTACGCTCTGTGTAACCTATGCAGCCAGATGACACTTTTCTACCCCGCCTCCACCGGGAAACAGGACAAAGGAGAGAGGAGGGGCCGGGCTGGTTGGGGTTAGACTGGGCAGTTAAGTGGGGCAGTCTCTTCTGGCTGGACAGGGCAGAAGGGGGCCAGGGCCCCAGCTCGGGGACACCTCTGGTCCCCTCTCCCCAGGATGGATTGTTCTCTCTGCTTCTGGTTTCTGTGCTGACAAGTCTGTTCTATGCTCCGTCCCTGCTGCCTGATGAACCTTCTCTTCTCCCTGCTGAGTGAAAGTCATGTCTAACTGCGGATGGGGTGCAGGGCCAGGGGACCCCCACACTCCATGACAACCCCTGGTTAACTCCCTTCTCCAAAGGAGCAGCCCGCTAACGCAAACCTTGCCTAGAGCCAAAGCGAGCACGCGTTCTACAGGTGCAGCCCACAGCAGGCCATGCGGTTAGGCAAGCGACAACGACGGAAACACAGCTACTCAGCTTTCCATGACGAAGACGGAGCTTGTCTAAAATAGGGCACAGTCAGCGCCAGATGCGCCAAAAAAGGTGCAAGGCCCAATCAGGAGTCCTGACGACCTCATGGACGCTCGGGGCTGTGTAAGGACGTCGAGGTTTTGATCAAGGGTAGCAGTCAAGATGGTCTGTTTTGCAAACCTGCCCAGCATCGAGGGATGGGACAGAAGGGTAGATAGTAGCGCACCGTTGTTTTTACCTCCCCATCGATTCATCTCTTCCCTCCAACCTGCAGAGTCACCCTCCCCAGCCTGCCCCATCAGGCTGGGTGTACGATTTTGCCAAGGTCTTTAGCACTGGCATAAGGTGATTTTTATTGTCCCAGGAGGCAGCAAAACCTGGCAAGGGGGAAAGGTTTTCAGAGCTCCTGCTTCGTCCGTTGTCTCGTCCCTTCTGCTCCATGTGCACCGAAGTGGGGCAGCGGCTGCAGCAAGGCCCTTCCCCAGGTGTAAGACACAGACCTTCTGGGCAGGTGCCAGGCCTTGTTGTTTGAATAGCCCTGGGGGTGCAGGGTGAACGGTGGCTTGTTTGTGGAAGTCGGTGCAGGTAGAGCTCCTCGCAGGGAACGGTTGGCCGGTTGGCTCTGGTTGTGTCGTCAGCGTTGTTGTTTGGGCTGATTGTGTTGCCCAGGGTTTGACAAAGGGTCCCAATGCTCAGGATGGGGGATTTCTGCCCAGACTCTTCACTGATGTAGCTCCATGGATAGAGAGCTAGACTAGCTGAGGGACTGGCCTCAGGTGACCAGGCAGGGTCAGGTGTCTTCTCAGCTTTGGACTTCGGGGTCTTTTCGAGCAGTACTTTTACTCCGACTCTAAGGAGGCGATGAGCAGTTTCTGTACGCTCCTCCTGCCAGGTGGGCACCTTCCATTCTACAGCGAACTCCTCTGAGGCTCTGGGTCCTGCCATGGCTTTGTTTGCTGTGTCTGAGCCCTTTGGGACTGCAGATACGGCATCAGTAAACTCGCTTGCATTGCTGGGCGCTACCTCCACCTGCAGTGCAGAGCACGGCAAATGCACAATCTAGCCCCTTATTTGGAAGTCGCGGCATTAATTCCCAGCACAGTTTGAGCCGTTCTCGTGTGGCAATATCTGTAATGTGGCATGATTTTTGTCAGCCGGATGACCCCACTGAACGTGGGTGTGGCTAAGTTTCCTGCGGTCCCGTAAAGTTTGTTTCCAGCCACCAGTGTTTTGTGCTGTTATTTAGCTGGAATTTACCCGCTAAATGTCTTCTAAGAGCCCAATGAGCAGTAGAAGTGTTGGCAATGTGCTGGGCAATATTGTCCTCCTGTGGTTTGGCAAATTCTTGCGTCCAGCACCAGTCAGGTCCAGAGGGTGCCAGGTGAGAGAGGTTCAACCTGTACAGAATACACTGATGATGGTAATGAGTGATGCTAAAAATATAAAACCTACATCCCTGGAGGCACAATCTGGAGTAAATGAAGCTCCAAGGACCAGGGAGCTTGGCTGTGAAAAGCATCTTCCCGCTCAGCAACGTGGATGGCAGGATTCGGCAGAGTTCTGTTCTCTGTGAAACCAGCAATTTTCCACCAGACCTGGGACAAGGTGGGGCCTGGGCGTGGAGGTGATTAGAAATTAGTAATTGATTAGAACACAACATGCCAGTGGTACAGGGAGATCTTCTACTTCTTGGCTTAGGAACAGAGAGAGAGAGAGAGAGAATGTTTATTTTTCCTCCTGCCTCAGATAACTTTTGCAGCTTGGAAGCACCCTGCATTATGGTCCCGTGCAAGAGGCTGTTGGTCCCTTGTGTAAGTTAGAGCAGCCTCTGGGCTGCTCTGACTGCTCCTTATGGACACTGAAAGTGACTAGCCCTAGTGCAGGGCATTCACACCTCTGATCTGCCCCACAGCTGGGAAAAGAGGTGCTGTCGAGCCTTCCTTCAACCACCCTTCTCCTCACAGGGACTCTCAGATGGGTCAGGTCTACCTCTTGGGCTATACCAATAAAGTCAAGACAACGCCCCCCCAGCTAATGCCTTGCTGGGCTGAGACAGTTAAGGCCCCAGGCCCACCGAAGGTGGCAGTGGGGGGCAAAGGGGCAGATGCCCCCAGTCCCAGCCTTTCAAAGGGGTCCAGCTGCTGCAGCTGGCTATGTAGCAGTGGAGGCAGCTGGGCCCCCTTGGAATTGCTACAGCATCACAGACACAGCTGCGCATGGCTTGGTGGGAGCAGAGGGGGCCCAGCGCTGCTGATCCAATGGCATCGAGGATCGAGTGCCCTAGGCCCCTCCCCTTCTGCCATTGGCTCCACCCCTTCCAGGGCACGGAGCTGGGACCCCTCCCACCTTGCCCCGGGATCCTCAGTGGCACCGTAACGCACAGCTGCTGTGTAGCCTCCAGTGTACACAGGAGTATTGTGTAACCTTTGCCTATCTGCTCTGGTTACCCATTCTGCAGCTGGGGGACCAGAGGCAGCCTGACAGCATGAGGCCGAACCGGACACAAACCCACAGCTCTTAGCATTGTGCACAAACACCTCAGCCCCTCTGCCCCCGAGAGGCGGTCCAGCCCTGGGGCGGTGTAAACCCAGAGCCTGGACTTGGCGTTTCTAAGCCCTGGCCCGTGGGTCTGCACTGCATCGCCAAGCTGGGCTAGCGACTGCTGGCCCCGGGTCTCAGCCATGCTCACAGGGCCATACAGTGCTACTCAGCCCATCTGATTCAGCACTGGGAGCCACGTTGCGTGACGCCAGGCCTCGGGCTCAGGCTCTGACCCTTGCCCGTCACAGAGTCATGAGCTCCAGCAGGCCCTGAGCGCTTGCTGACCCCAGTCCTGGGAGGCTGACAGACTTGGGCAGCCAGGGGGAGGCCGGCTCCCTGTCCCCAGAAAAGGCAGGGCCTAGGGCAGAAGGGGAAGGGCTTAGGACTAGTCAGCCCCTGGGAGAGGCCAGGCCCCGGGGCACCTGCCCTTTTTTAGCCCCATGTCAGCGGCCTGCCCAAGTGCAACTGATGGTGTGTGGATGGAAGGGGGAACTCGAACCCAGCACTGTCAGAGCCTGGGCTTAGTATGCTGTGAAGATACAGCCTTCAAGAGCCCTTACGCCAGGGCTCAGCGACCTTTGTCACCTCGTGGCACAATTCAGCACTCGTCACAATTCCACGGCACGCCCAGTATACAGAACCCAATCCCCTCCCCCTCCCCCACAGCCAGGCACCCCCAGGCCCCCCGCCACATGCTCTCTAACTCAACGCCAGCAACTCACCAGAGCTGCTGCCACCATGTGATTGTCCCACTAAGCAGTGGGGCGCATGCTCAGAGCAGTGGCCAGCACTCCTGTCGTTCGGCTCTGAGGCACACCAAGTGGGGCTTCATGGCACACCAGTGTGCCGTGGCACACCGGTTGAGGCACACTGTCAACTTGACAGAAAGAGGCTTCTATTGAACTGCAGATCAGGCCCAATAGCTGTATGTAGCAATGGGGAGATTGGCTAGGATCAGAGCATCCCGAGCTGGCTAGCGTGACAATCACATCAGCAGCATATGCCAGCTGGGGCCCACCTTGCTCCTTTGCGGAGGACTGAAGGAGGCAGAACTCTGCTCTGGGCTAGCCCCACGCTGCCCCAACAGGACTGTGCTGATCCATTTGTGTCCCCTCCAGCTTGTCTTCTACCAGTCTGTGCAGCGACTTGCTTGAAGGGCCGCCATTAACCCTGACGAACGGGAGGGTTTGTCAGCGACATCCCACCCAGCCAGGTTGAGAACTAGCTTCCCCGTTCCCAAAAGTCTGGGGATTCCTGTACATGCCCAGTGGATTTTAATAAGCCTGGCCAAAAAGTACAACCCCCAGCCCGGCTACACCCCAGAGCATTGCAGGCCAATATTGCGGCGTTTTCAAAGCAAAGCAGGTGCCGATACCAGTGAGGCAGGGAAGTTTCCATGAGGCCCTCATCTTCACTCAGTCACTGCATCCTGGTACAGGAAAAGGGGCATGCACTCCACCATCTTTGCCTGCATGAGATTGTGTATCTGATGGGGCTGTTTGTAGTACAGCCCGGTTGTGTTATCTTGAATCTCTGCCTCGCCTTCACCTAGGTAACTGATCATTCAGAGCCTCGAAAACCAGCCAGAGGGCGAGAGCCACACACCTTATATGTGCGTAAGCAAGGGGCTTTTTTCAGAGATGGAAGATAAAAATATAGGTTAGATTCTCTGGTAGGCTGCAGCTCCTTTGCATGGCTCTAGTGATGCCGTGTTTCGCTGGCTGGTTTCTCAGCTGGCTTATGGTGTTGCATTTGTGCGGAGGACCGGTGGAGCTGGCCTGACAATTCTGCAAACGTCACCAGAGACGCTGAAGCTTTTCAGGAAGAGGGGATCTGATTTGCCATAGCCCTGGTTTCTTGCTGGAGCGGTGAGTGGAGAGCTCTGCTTTTTGGCTGACCTCTGCTTTAGCAATACCTTGGCCTGCCAGGCAACCTCCCTTTGTCTCTCATCCACGTGTTCCGTCCCTGCTGGGGCCGGGACAGTAAGCTCTGGGGGGGGTGAAGATGGTCTCTTTTGTCTTTAGCCTGTGCAAGACCTAGCGCGAGGCAGCGCAAGCCTTGGCCAAGGTTCCAAAGTGTTATTATATCAGCAGCGGGACCGACAGCCTCGCCAGGCCCTTGGTCAAAGCAGGGGGGCAGGGGGACCTGCTCTGTGCCTCCAGAAGGGGCGGGGCCTTGGGCGGAAAGGGCGTGGCCAACCTCAGCGCTGCCCAGACTGCAATGTGACCCCCTCTCCAGCCTTCAGGACCGTCTGAAGCATGCACGCACCACCCCAGCTGGGTTTTAAAGGACCCGCGACTGCAGCCACCACCACTTCTGCAGCAGCCAGGAGCTAAGGCCAAGGGGCAGTTGCTCCTTTGCTCCCCTCCCTCCATCAAGGGGCCTGCATGGCCAACATAAGATAATTGACTCACGGGGTCAGATTCACCACCATTGTACAATCCACTGGTGAAAGTCTATTACATCGCCCCTCTAAGGCCTGGTCTACGCTAGGGATCAAAGTCAATCCCAGATACACGATTCTAACCATGCCATTAGGGTAGCTAGAATCGACGTAGCAGGATTGACTTTGTACCCTGGTGTAGACTGGGGGTCTTCAGGCTTATGCCGACATCCCTTACTCCACGTGGCAGCACAGAGTACCAGGGTCGATGGCCGAGCCCAGAGAGATCAATTTTGCCACGTCTTCACTGATGTGGCAAAATCGAACTCCAGCCATCGATCGCAGTGCATTGAAGCTGCAGTAAGTATAGACATACCCGATGTCAGTCCATGCGACTCGAAGCTGGTGCAGCCACCAAATACAGAGTCTGGGCTCTTTAGTTCTGATCACTTTTAGCCCCAGTGCAGTCTGCGGTGTGTGGGCCCAGAGAAAGGCAGTCCCAGGCGCTTTACACGGCTCTGGAAGCTCACAGCAGCTGGAGGGGGCTTGTGAATCTAGTGACTGGAAATCAGAGATAGAAAAGACCTATTGAGTTATCCTTCCTGTCCCTCATGGTTCTGTTGAAGTCTGACCTTGCTCACATTGAAGTCCATGGCAAAATCTTCAATACACTTTCGTGGCACCAGTACCGAGGTATTTCCTCCTCTGTAGCTGTGAGGGTTTTTTTTTTTTCACTTGCAGCCCCTACAATATTTGAGTGGAGGTGCAGCTCTCTTTGGAAATCTTAGATATAGTCTATAGACCCCTGCAGGTCCTCAGACTAGAGGTTGAAACCAATCTTTCATGCATCCCTTCGATGTATTCTGCAGACCCCCCATGGGTCCACAGACCACCGAGTGAACATCACCGCGCTAAAGTATGTTCTCCATCTCATTTTAAAGGAGTCAGGTGATTTAGCCACTTCCTTTCAAGTTCCCGCTTGAAGTTTTTGTACCGAAACACCAGCCTTACCGAAAATCACACGCTGATAAACAAGAAGGTGCAAAAGTCCAGGGAGAAAGTCCCATGAGCAACAGTCATTCAGGTCAATGGGGGTTACAGGAAGATGCCCCAGATGTTGAGCACATCAGTGCATCTCTACATGAGTGGTGGAACAGTCGAAGACCGACCTGTAGTAAATAGACCTGTTTTTGTATAAAACTTTTTTGAGGCCAATGATAAAGCTTTATTGGCTCCAGAATATATTGCAAATTCATGTTGGTTTTGCCAAATAGCTTCAGGAAAAAAATGCCCCAATTTTGTTTCAGAAAAAGTTCAAATGCTTCAATGTTTCGGTTTGAAACAATATTTTGTTTCAAAAATTCCATTAATTTTAGTTTAAAAAATGGACAAAACCATTTCAAAATGCTCAGAATGGAACAAAACATGAACTGCTTTGTTCAACCCCAAACTTTTTTATGACATTTAGTTTTATCGAAAACGTTTTCAGTTCAAACCTAAACTAGTTTTGGTTTTATTTTTGGAAATTGATGTCGAGCTAAAAAGTCCATTATTTGCCTACGGCTCCTTGTGAGAAGGTGCAGCTGGTTTCCTTAATGTGGAAGTCATTGCCTGGGTTTAAGGTCCAAACCCAGCTCCCGATCAGAATGATGGACATCCAAAAACGCAATGCGATAAAACCCTACATTACTGATTCTCTTGAATCAATGGGAGTTTGACCAGAATAAAAGCTGAGTAAGGACAAGGATGGGACATTCAAAAAGGTCTTGCAGATTGAGGTTCCCAGGTCTCATTGACAGCTAGTGAAAGTTGGGTACCTAAGTCACTTGCATTTTGGAAACTCACAATTAAGCATTTGGCCCCTCAATGGTTTGTGAGCTTTGTTATGAAAGTGCTTTGCTTCCATCTTGTCCTTCTCAAGCCTGTGTGGGATACACAGGTCCATCATGAGGATCTTCAGCTGATATAAATTGGTGTGGTTTCATTGACTTCCTTTATTTACCCTGCTCGCCTTCCCCCACCTCCCACAGATGTTTTTCTGAAAGTCTGCTCTAAGAGTTACATTAGGGAAGTTATGTGGTGATATTGGAATCCAGACAAGCTGATCAGACTGGTCCTTTCTGGTCTTGGAATCTAAAATTCATGTGATCTAGCCCTGAGTATTTCACGGAATCATAGAATCCCAGGGCTGGGAGAGACCTCAGGAAGTCCAACCCCCTACTCTAATCAAGACCTACCCCAACTAAATCATCCCAGCCATGGCTTTGTCAAGCCAGGACTTAAAAACCGCTAAGGATGGACATTCCACCACCTCCCTAGGCAATCCATTCCAGCGCTTCACTACCGTCTTGGTGAAATAGTTTCTCCCAATGTTCAGCCTAGACCTCCCTTCTGCAACTTAAGACCGTTGCTCCTTGTTCTGTCATCTGTCACCTCTGAGAACAGCCTCTCTCTATCCTCTTTGGAAGTGGAAGGCTGATATCAAATTCCCCCTCATTCTTCTCTTCTGATGACTAAGCTCAGTTCCCTCAGCTTCTGCTCATAAATCATCTGTCCCATCTTCCTAGTCATTTTTATTGACCTCCGCTGGATTCTCTCCAGTTTTTCCACAGCTTTTCTATAGCATGGAGGTCCAAAACTGGATGTAGCACTTCAGATGTGGCCTCACCAGTGCTGTATAGAAGGTAATAATCATCTTCCTTGAGCTGGGGCCAATGCTCCTTCTACTGAAGCCTGATATGCCATTAGCCTTCTTGGAAACAAAGCACACTGTTGGCTGAAATCCAAGTTCTCGTTTACTATGATCCTCAGGTCCTTTTCTTCACAGATGCTGCTGCCAGTCAGTCCAGCCCAGGGGTTGGAAACCAAAACAGCAAGACGATCCATTTTTTTTTCAAATTGGTAACAACTGAATAATTCAAGAGCCGCAATGCATATGAATACAAGGCTGTCCTTAATAAATAATGTCAAGCTGTACTTTTTGTAACCCCTGTTTTAGGAACAGCGTAGTGTGATGCGATACATGTTTACTGCAGGACTTTTTGCACAGTCGATTTCCTTACACTTTACGTGTGTGTTTGTGCCACTGTCCCCCTGACTTTCACTCCTGAACCCACTTTAATGGTGCCAATGTTTAATTTCAGTTTTCTTTCTTAAAATGAGTGTTGCCCTTCTCAGCAGGAATGCTGCAAGCTTCCATTTTGTTTTCAAAATGAAGACATTATCAGGAACACGATCAAAACACAGATACAAATATCATATCCCACAATACACTGCACGTATTAAAAGGGGATTTATCTGACGTTTTGAGATCACATGTGGTTTGCTATTTAGATACGAGTTGTTCATTTTTGGGCTTTCAGACATTCACTGTTTATCGAAAACAATCAGGAGGGGTGTTTTTACTATGCATTTGTACTGTCAGGAGCCACAAAGAGATCCTTAAAGAGAGGCCTGTGTCTCCAGAGCTGCAGGTTGCAGACCCCTGCCCCAGCCTATAGCAAGGGATTTTTCCGTCCTAAGTGTAGGAATCTTCACTTCCCCTTGTTGAACATCAGGTTTCTTTTGGCTGACTCCTCCAATTTTTCTAGGTCACTCTGGAATCTATCCCTACCCTCCAGCATATCTACCTCTCCCCTAGTGTGGTGTTACCCATGAACCTGCTGAGGGAGCAATCCAACCCATCATCCAGATCACTGACAGAGGTATTGAAGAAAATCAGCCCCAGAATCAACCCCTGGGGAGCTACACTTGACACCAATGGCCAACTAGACATCAAGTCATTGATCACTACTCATTGAGCTTGATAATCTAACCATTATTCTATCCATCTTATAGTCCATTCATCCAAGCCACACTTCCGGGCAAGAGTGCTGTGGGAGACCATATCAAAAGCTTTTCTGATGTCAAGGTATTTTACATCTACTGCTTTCTCCATAAAACAAACCAGCAGTCATGTAGCGCTTTAAAGACTAACAATATTATTTACTAGGTGACGAGCTTTCACGGGACAGACCCACTTCTTCAGCATTTTGTCAGTCTTTAAAGTGCTACATGCCTGCTGGTTTGTTTTGTCAGAATACAGACTAACATGGCTATCTCTCTGTTGCTTTCCCCATAGCCACAGAGCCAGTTAGAAGGCAATCAGGTTGCTCAAGTATGACCTGCCCATGGTGAATCTATGTTGACTGTTCCTGATCACCTTCCCCTCCTCCAAGTGTTTCAAATATTTAGCCATATCAGTGCAAGCTTCTAGAGTAGATGTCATTTTACAACAGTTCGGTATGAACACTGGTGCAGCTTAGCCCAGGGTAAGCTGTATTGGTGTCAGTTATCTCTGCACCTACAGGGTTTTACACTGGTGCCTGGATTCCCAGCAGACATGAGACTTAAATGCACTGTCAGTTCCAAGAGATATTTGAAGGGTAATTCAGATAGTCTTTCGTGTCTCTAAAAGTAAACACGGGATCCTTTGCTGTGCACAGATATACACCACTGTTGCACAAGAGCTGCCTCCTTTTCTGACCTCACTCTGACTCCATGTCCTGTCAAATGGGCCTCAAAAGCGACAGGACCGAGGATACTTTTTGAAGCAAGAATAGTGCTGATGTTTCATTTCATTCAGGCTCGGAATGAGGCGAGATTCAAAGGCTAAAATCTTGCAATGGACCTGTGTGCTTCCAGGTACGTCTACATGGCAATGATCAACCTGCAGTCTCTGAACCCAGCTCAGCTGACGCAGCCTTGAGGCACCCAAGGCTGCAGAGCTGTAAAACAGCTGCGTAGGTATAAGATCATTTAGCCGGGGGTGGCTCCGTTTTAAACAGAGGGTTAGACTCCATGACCTCCGGAGGTCTCTCCCAACCCTCATCTTCTACGGTTCTGTTAGGCAGAGGGCTGGAACCCCAAGCTCTGAGACCCCCCCACTCCTACACGAGGCTCAGACAGCTGCCCTGGGTGTGGTATTGCAGTATAGACTTGCCCTTTGGTACTCTGTGAAGCACATGGCATATCTGGGGGTTCGGCATGAACAATCAGTGTGTCTGCAGCCCTTTGCAGTTTTTTCTGGCATACAGTACGAGTCTAATCCAGGGGTCAGCAACCCCACGCCTGGGCTCAGTCCCGCCTCTCCTCCCCCCTGCAGCCGGGAGCTTGCTCAAAGACGGGCTGCCTCTGGATCAACAAAAGAGCAGCTAATGCCACCAACCACCACCCAAATGATAAAGCTCTGCCTCTTAATTTATTTGTTAAGTAGGACAATTAGGCTGTGTCTACACTACAAAAATAACTTCTAGGTTGCTTTGAACTTAAACTTTGAAGTAGGGCACTACTCCATTTCCCAGGAATGGAGTAAGGACTTTGAAGTTGGGAAAATGTTAACTTCAAAGTTGGGAAAAGTTGACTTCGAAGTAAGGGAAAATGTGTGTAGACTCTTTGCTGGCTACTTCAAAATAAAGCCTAACTTCGAAGTTAGTTCCTGGTGTAGGACTTATAAAGTAGGGCTATTCATGACTTATTAAGTAGGACTAGTAGTGACTTTAAAAAGTATCACCGACACTTGACCATTCATAGAGGTCGAAAGGTCAAATTTCAGCACTCCGCCTTGGAAATGTTGCAGACCTCTGGTCTAATCGTTGGGTTGTACTGAAAGCTGTTTTACTACAAACTGTCACTTTAAATTTTATGGCCTGTCGGCTGGTGGAGGGGGTGGAGTGTGGGGGCATCTAAAGGGAAGTGCATAGTCTGGGTCCCACTGAGTAGGAGCAGTCAGCAGAGAGACAGCCTAGTGTCAGGCCGGGTGAGTTGTGCATCGCTCGTCTAGGGAGCAGCCTGCTTTCTCTCTCTCTTTGTTTTGGGGATTTTCTAAAACAATACATTTGTGCTACATAGTAACCTCCCAGCAAGAGCATTTATATTTCTATCAGACAGCTATATGTGTTTGCCATGAACCCAACGTTCCCATGCAGTCCTTCTTGACCTCATCTCCCACTGATCTGAGTGGATAGAGTGAGTCAAAAAAAGAGAAAAGTTATTTTCGCATGAGCATTTTCAAATGGAACATTTTGGCTCAAAACTTTCAGATGTCAGAGTTTACTTCTTTTGCAAAAACCTCCCAAACAAAATGAAACTACTTATTATGGATTGTAATTCGTGCTTCATTTTCATTTCCAAACACCGAATGCAGTTTGATTTTCAAATGTTTGTGGTTTTAGTATTTTTTCACTTATTTTTTTCTCATGTGGAGCAGGGTGAGGGCTGGGGGAAATAAGCAGAAAAGAGAACACAAGCAGGAAAATTCATTTTTTGATATAGTGGTGGCAGAATAACATTTTATATATATAAGTAGGGCTGTCAATTAATTGCAGTTAGTTCAAGTGATTAAAAATAGTCCAGTCACTGTTTTAATGTCCTGTTAAACAATAACAGAAAGCCCATTTACATGTATTATAAATATCTTGGCTGGTTATTGCACATTTTCAAACACACAGATTTCAATTACAACACGGAATACAAATGTACAGTTCTCACTTTATATTACAACAGGGCCATGTGAAAGACTGTTCTCATTTTCAGATGGCAATGGAAACAAGAAATGGGCAGCACTGTTTCCTGTAAAGGTAAACAAATATGTTTATCTTAGTGGTTGGCTGATCAAGAACTAGGACTGAGTGGACTTGTAGGGGCTAATGTTGCACGTTGTTATGTTTTCGAGTGCAATAATGTAAAACAAAAAATCTACATTTGTAAGTTGCCTTTTCACGCTAAAGCAATTGCACTAGAGTACCTGTTTAAGGTAAGTAAAAAATGCTTTTTGCTTCTTTTTTACAATACTGTACAAATATTTATAATGACAAAATATCAAATGAGCATTGTTCACTTTGCATTCTGTGTTGTAACTGAAATTGGTATATTTCAAAATATAGAAAATACATTCCAAAATATGTAAAATAAATATAAATAGTCATGCTATTATTGTTTAACAGTGCAATAGAATCTGATTAATTGTGACTTTTTTAAATCTCACAATTAGTTCAATATTGCAATCATTCAACAGTCCTACATATTATTTTTTCGTTCTTTTCCAGTGGAAGCAAAATTTAGAAGCCTAAGAAAGGGGGTCTCCCCTTGCATTTTAAAAACCATTTTTCTAACATTTACAAGTGGGAAAAAGACAATGACAGGGCTGTCCATTAATCACAGTTACCATTAATTTAAAACAAATTAACTTGATTTTTAAAAAAAACGCAGTTTTAATCAGTCAGTTAAACAATAATGAAACACCAATTTAAATTTACTAAATACATTTGTGGATTTTTTTTCTACTGCCCTGCTGAATAAATATTAGTGTTTCCTCCATGTACAACTTATTTCATCTCCTTCTCCGCCTTTTCCATGGGAAACGAAGGGGAAGGAGATAAAAAAACATTGAGAGGTGAGCGTGGTCCAGCTATGTTGAAACAAAACATCTAAAACCCCCCCCCCGGGAAATATTTTTTTTTCAAAGTTCAAAAAGTCAATTTTGGTAAAAATAATTTTTGTGAAAAAATCAAATCTATTTGTTGACCAAAATACTTATTTTATTAAAACAAACAAACAAACGAAAAAACAAACAAACAAACCAGAAATGACAAGAAGTCCTGTGGCACCTTATAGACTAACAGATATTTTGGAGCATCAGCTTTCATGGGCAAAGACTTGAAGCGGGTCTTTGCCCACAAAAGCTGATGCTCCAAACTATCTGTTAGGCTGTAAGGTGCCACGGGACTTCTTGCTGTTCCCGAAGACACAGACTAACACGGCTCCCTCTCTGAAACAAACCAGAAAGTAATTTTGACCATTTCTGGAGCCAAGGTGGCTGTGCACCACACAGGCAGCCTGATAGATGCTGTTTTATCTAGCTGAGGATTTTGCACAGCAGCTATCTGTGCGTAGGAGTGTGTATCCACAAGTGAAGGGTATAGAGTGTTTCCAGAATGTATGAAGTGGTATAATGTATACTGGAAATGCCTGGCACCATGGTCGTCTTCATCTCTGAAAAAAGTAGGGCAAAATGCCGGGGCGGGGGGGAAGGATAGCTCAGTGATTAGATTGTTGGCTTTGTAAACCCACGGTTATGAGCTCAGCCCTTGAGGGGCCTTGCAATGCTCTGGGGGAGGTTAGATTTATAAAAAAAAAAGACTCTGTCAGGGCTGGTGATAGGTGAGTGCAGGGGACTGGACTTGACGACCTCTCAAGGTCTCTTCCAGCTCTGTGAGGTGTGTGTGTGTGAGGGAGGGAAATTATTCACCAATACCCTACAAATTCCAATGCCATCTCAGCCGGGCCACAGTGGTCACTTTCCTGTGTAGTTTTTCCAGAGCTATCTCTGACTGTAAAACCTTCCTGCGCCATCAGACACTGTTTAGCACATGGACCAGGTGCTGCCATCCCTGTTTATTCCAGGGCCCTTTTTCCTTGTCCTCTATCTTGTTAGGGTCCATATATTTCCCCCTCTCCAAGCAATGCAATGCAGCCATTTCTCTGGGCACAAATGTTTGGGGAGAAATTTACATTTCTGCAAATGCACCTGGATGTCTTCAGTTCCTCTGACTGTTGCCTGGATATCCTCCATGCTGAGTGGAAGGGAGACCTTGTGGTTAGGGCACTAAGTTAGGACTTGGGAGACCTTGGCTGAATTGTGTGCTCTGCCACAGACTCTCTGGGGGGTGTTGGGTGAGTCAATCTTTTTGCGCCTCAGTTTCCTGTTTGTAAAACTCCACATGCTCCACCAAAGTGTGCTGAGGAGAAACACGGAAAGCCAGTGAAGTGCTCAGGCCCTGCTGAGGCAGACAGAGCAGCTAGATGCACACAGTGGGAATGAGGCTGGAAGTACCCGGACAGTGCGGAAGGAAAGTGAATAGTTTTAAGCCGTATAAAGTTAAATACAACTTGTCTATGATCCAGCCAAGGATCACAAGCAATACCTCCTGGCGTATTGGCCCAGCAAAGGGACTTAGAATCATAGAACACTAGAACTGGAAGGGACCTCGAGAAGTCATTGAGTCCAGTTCCCAGCCCTCTCGGCAGGAACAAGCAGCGTCTGTATCATCCTTTTCAGATACAGCAAAGTCTCTTCTATCCGGTATTCATTCAAACAGAACTCTCGGATAACCGGAAACAAACATGCCACTTTCCCCCAGCTCCATTGCTGCCGGAGTTCCCACCATCCCAGCAGGCTTCCTGGACCAAGCAGCATTCCACCGTACCCCAGCCAGCTTCCTGGCCCCAGCACTGTCAGTGTTACCCTGGCCCTGGAGCTGCTGGAATTACCCTGGCTGGCTTCCCAGCCTGGGCTCTGCTAGCATTACCCCAGGTCCGGCACTGCCAGCTTCCTGGCCCCAGCAGCTTGCCAGCATTCCCCTGGCCTCCATGACTTGTTGGGGTTACCCCAGCCCCATCTGGGGATCCTACAGCTTTGCCTCTCCTGAGCCCTGCCTGTGCCTCCTGGTCCTGCAGTTGCCGGATGTGAAAGAGTTTATTGTATTTATCTAACCTGTTCTTAAATAGCTCCAAGGATGGAGATTCTACAACCTCCGTAGGCAATTTATTCCAGTGTTTAACCACCCTGACAGTTAGGAAGTTTTTCCTGATGTCCAATCGAAATCTCCCTTGCTGTGGCTTAAGCCCATTGCTTCTTGTCCTGTCCTCAGAGGCCAAGGAGAACAATTTTTCTCCCTCCTTATAACACTCTTATAGGCACTTTAAGGCTGCTGCCATGTTCCCTCTCAGCCTTCTCTTTTCCAAGCTAAACAACCCAGTTCTTTCAGTCTTCCTTCATAGCTCGTGTTTTCTAGCATATTAATAACTTTTGTTGCTCTTCTCTGGACCCTCTCTAGTTTCTCCTCATCTTTCTTGAGATGTGGTGCCCAGAACTGGACGCAATACTCCAACTGAGGCCTAATCAGTGCATAGTAGGGTGGAAGAATGACTTCTGGAGTCTTGCTCATAATACTCCTGTTAACATATGGAAAGTAACAGAGAGGAAGCCATGCTAGTCTATACGCTATCGAAACAAAAAGCAAACAGCCACATCTATACCCCAGGAACACCAGTCTTGGAACCTTTCCCTGCAACAAAGCCCGCTGCCAGCTTTGTCCACATATCTTCTCCGGAAATACCATCACTGGACCTAACCAGGTTACTCACAGAATCACGGACACTTTCTTATGCTCCTCTACTAACATCATATATGCCATCAATGCCCAGATGCTTTGTATATTGGACAGACTTCTAACTCCCTTAGACAAAGGGTCAACAGGCACAAAACAGACATCAAAACACTCCAGATCCACAAACCAGTTAGTCAACATTTTAATGGAATGGGGCATTCTGTCAATGACCTAAAGGTATGTGTGTTACTGAAGAGGAATTATCGCACCGTTCAGGAAAGGGAAACAGCCGAGCTGGCTTTTATATTCAAATTCGGCACATTAACACATGGTTTAAATCGTGATGGGAAGTTTCTGAGTCACTATAGGGGCTCATCTGCATACTTGGCTCAGTCTAATTCTTGACCTTCCCCCCCACCCCTCCACTCTCTGATTTGCTCACCTTGATTATCTTTTTCTGATTTGTCCTCCTTGCTTACTGGTTTTGGTTCTCTGTGTCTTAAATATTGAGTCTGTTCTGGTCTGGCTATGGTCTGAACAAGTGGGTCTGTCCCACGAAAGCTCACCTCATAAACCATTTTGCTAGTCTTTAAAGTGTTACTTGACTGCTTTTTGTTCTGTTAACATATAACACACTTGTACGGCAGGTTCTCAATATCAAATACTCACATGAACAGGCCGGGCAAATAGTTCAACACACAGGCTAAACTATATCTGCATAAAGAATTGGACAGCTTCAGATAATGAGCAAATTCATTAAAGTCATGATCTGTTCAGGCCCAATTCACACATGGAAAGAAGGGAGCAGGTTAAATGAACAGGTCACATTTGGTTCTAATAATCACCTAGCCTGGACTCGGAGGAGACTACCAAGAAAAGCCAAGCTGCTGAAGGAAGTGGTGTGGCTGGCTGGCTGAGTCTGTCTCCTCTGACTCAGTATTGAAACCTTGTCCTCTGGATTCCCAGGAGGACTTTGTGTTACCCTATGGATCAGCCAAAAAGTCAGGGCCTGATGATTTGATTGCCGTGACAGAGTCCCAATTGCTTTTCGCAAGAGCAGCACAGTTCGCCAAAGCAGGGAAGCTGATAGCACCTCACTATCAGGCCAATTCCATCTGGTACATTTGATGTCCTGGAAACTCCCCTTCTTGCTGGAAAGCTGTATGCTGAGCCTCCCGCACCATGCGCTCAGCTCTCATCCAGTTCCACCCTAGAGGTGGCTGCATGTCCGTGGCAAAGTGATCACTGTGTCTACCGGGCTAGACTGCGCCACTCTTGTGCAAGTGGGTGAGCCCATCCTTACCCTGTGAAATCAATGGGAATTCAGTGCCACCAGCTGTCATGAGTTCATTGCAAGTAAGACCAGCATCTTGAATTGGGCTTGTTTAGTTTGGAAAAGAGAAGATTGACGGGGGACATGACGGTGGTTTTCAGGTATCTAAAAGGGTGTCATAAGGAGGAGGGAGAAAACTTGTTCTTCTTGGCCTCTGAGGATAAAACGAGAGGCAACTGGCTTAAACTGCAGCAAGGGAGGTTTAGGTTGGACATGAGGAAAAAGTTCCTAACTGGCAGGGTGGTCAAACACTGGAATAAATTGCCAAGGGAGTTTGTGGAATCTCCAACTCTGGAGATATTTACGAACAGGTTAGATAGATGTCTATCAGGGATGGTTTAGACCAGGCGTGTCCAACCCGCGGCCCGCGGGCCACATGCGGCCCTGGACATCTAGTAATGCGGCCCCACAAGATCATAAACTTTTAACATTATTATGTGATTTATATACATTAACTATATTATATATTTTATATGTGGCCCAAGACAATTCCTCTTCACTCAGTGTGGCCCAGGCAAGCCAAAAGGTTGGACACCCATGGTTTAGACAGTACTTGGTCCTGCCATTGGGGCAGGGGGCTGGACACGATGGCCTTTTGAGGTCCCTTCCTGTCCTAGTGTTTATGATTCTGTGATTCTATCTTTCTCTGGAAGAAATGGGAGGAGCAGATGACGTCTTGTGCCTTTCAGTGCTCCCCCAGGAACGCACCCCTCCGACTGGCTGCCTTCCACTTCCCCACCTCTTGCTGGAGAGCAGCCAATCAGGGCTGCAGCAGGAGATGGGCAGAACCCTCCCCTACCCCCTGGGGAAGGCTAGTGGGCTTATTGTTAGGGGAGTGGGAATATGCAGCACCATTCCCATGAGACAGAGAGGCAGGGGAAGCCGCGTGATCCCAGCAGCTCAGGGTGGCTCTGTTCCTCCCTTTCCTTCTCTGATGAACGGGTCAGTCGGCTCTCTGCTCCCCTCCCTCACCCTTCCCACACTAGACCTAGAATGGGGAAAAGTTTGGTGCATTGGCTCCCGCTGCCTGGGGAGACTGGAGTGAAGAGCCCCTGAAGCCGGGGTGTGCTGATAACAGGGTACCTCTGCGGGCAGGCTCGGCGTGGGGTCTGAGTGCATAACCACTGCTGGGGAAGAGCACAGAGTTCATTGGGGCTTTGGGGGTGGCGGGGCGGATTGGAAGCACCACATGCCAGGCAGCACGTTAGGCAAAGCTGTGTGTCTCCTTCTCAGTTGTAAGGCAAATCTGTGTAATTTGCTCCTGGATCAGGGCCCAAATCACCGGCTTCCCCAGGCTTCAGGAGAGCAAGAAACAGCACCAGCCTGCTGATGCTGCGGAGGGGAAATGAAGGGAGATGAAAAGTCAAAAGAGGGATCAAAACCAAAGGAGACTTTTTTATTGTTTTGATCCTGATTTTGGAGTCGGGGTTTTTTTAGGGTCAGGCACATGGTGTTTGAATTTTGTAGGTTGGTAATACTGAGTAATTCTTGTATAACGTGCTACTAGTCCGGGTGGCAAATGGACTGCATGGATTAGGTCCTGATATCCTTAACCGTGGTGAACATAACTTACTCCTTAAGTCTGTTAGCCTCTGAGCCCATAAGTGCAAGTTAATGCCAGTCATGTAAGTAGAAATGCTGCAGGCTTGCTGTTCACCCATGTTCCCTGTACGCTGAGCCCTTGGGTGGTTGCCCAGGAGAGAGACAGGTGCCGCCTGGCTGATTAGCAGAGTGCCCACAGCCAGCACCATGTGTTTTTGCCGGTGGTGCACATGCCCATATGCCTCAGTGCACAGAACAAAATTTATTCTGCCCATGGGTGGAAAAAGTTAGAGGGAACATTACTGTTCACACTGGATTTTTGCCATTTACTGAGCTCTGTTTTGAGTTTCACAAGGAGAAGCTTTCATCTTCTTGTTACTCAGATTACTGGTTTTGCTCACCCTCTTCCTGTTGTTGCCAATGAAGGACTGATTAGCCGTTACCAACAGGGAAAGCAAAATCATAGTGTAATTTGCAGAGGTTTTACCCTGCCTAGGGTAACCCACAGGGGAGTGTGTTTTTCCAGGCCCCCTTCTCCACCTAGCCACAGAGCACGTGAGTCATTATAATGTCCAGCTAGGGAGCTTTATCTCAAGGTGCATCTCACACTATTAGCTGGTCTGGCCTCCATCTGTCATCCAAGACGTTGGGCATCACAAGAGTGTGTATAATGTTCTTCAATGGAAATAATGATGGATTCCCTGAACTAAAGATCTAACACCCTTGAAGGCTGATGCTGCCACCCTGCCTTGCAGTACTTTACTCCACAAGTAGTCCAGCTGAGTGTGTGCGTCTTGGCAAGTTGTCCTGAGTTAGAGGCTCAGTAGCTGTCCTGTTACTGGAGCAGACTTGGAGGGTGTGTCTACTCAGTAAAGTTATTTCGGAAGAATGGACACTATTCTGAAATAACTCTACAAGCATCTACACAGCAAAACCGCTCTTTTGAAATACTTTCAAAACAGTGGATGGCTTATTTTGAATTCTGTAAACCTCATTCGATGAGGAATTGCACCTATTCTGAAATAGTTATTTTGGGAAAGGGGTGGTATAGCAGGGAGTAGGGGCTATTTTGAAATACGCTATTCCAGAATAACTTATTCCAAAGAAATGCTGCTGTGAAGATTTGGTCTTTGGGATTAGAGCCCCTTGAAACAATGCTTCTGTGGCTCTAATCTGAAACAGGGTGTATTATGTGTGGATGCACTATTTTGGAATGGGATGTACTTATCTGGGGGTTGCCTGTAGTGTGGACGTGTTATTTCAGAACAGTTTATTTTGGAACAGTAACACCAGAACAAACCTGTAATTTGTTTTTTTAATATATGGAGATATACACCTTGCATAGGGCTGGAAGGGACCTTGGGAGGTTGTTCAGTCCAGCCCCCTGCCTTCTTGGCAGGACCAAGCACCTCTGTTAACAGACTTTTTCCCTTTTTAAAATCTATTTGCCCCAGACCCCTAAATTGTCTCCTCAAGGATTGAATTTACAGCCCTGGGTTTAGCAGATCAATGGTCAAATCATTGAGCTACCCTTCCCCTCCAGCATAGCTGTGCCCTGAAAGTCTCAGTTCATTGTCTGGCTTGTCACCCTGGATCTAGAGTAAGAGTCCAGCCTGTGATTGACGTATACAAATAGCAGAACACTTCCTCTTTCATGACCCTCAGCAAGTCAGGGATCAAGCAAGGTCATCCACCCTTGCCTGCCCACTGTAAAGGAGAGCAGCTGTCCTCTGGAAGGTATTTTACCACCCCATGGGGGTACCCGGCCTATGCAGGCTTGCAAAGACACACTCCCTTTTTCTCTCACACAGGCAAGCACGGTGAGAGATGATTTCAAGTTAACCTAAAAATTAGAACCAGTTGAAAAATGCCAATTTTGATGGTTTTTTTTTCTATTTAATTTCCTGCAATATCTGCTTGTCTTCATTTACGTATGAGTCTGTATCTATGTATCTACCTGACTTTCAAAATCTATCTGCCTGTCTGTATTTGTATGGGGTGGAGGGTGTTTAAACACCTGCCACAGACATTGTGTTGGGATGTCTGAAAAGTGAAAGAATTCACTTCTTGGTGGAACTGTTTGGGGCAGAGGTGGAAAAAAGTACCCCAAAAGTTACTTCAGTAAACATACGGCTGCTTTTTGGGGGGAATATATTTAAGTATATGTCACTGGTGTCCCTCTAGAAAATTACTTGAGTAAAAGCACACACACTTCACTTCTTTATTGTGCTCAAGTGTCCAGAAGTGAAAGCAGCTGCAAGTTTACTCAAGTAACTTTTTGGGTACTTTTTCCATCCCTGGTTTTGGTTCCCTAAGGCTGATTTCTCTTCCCTCCTCCTGCATTGGGGAAAAAAAAAAAAAAAAGAAAATTTCGACTGAAGCAAAGAAGTAGGTTGTGGCCAGAAAGCCAGTTTTTGGCACAGACGTTTGGATACACGTGTAACTCATGCACCTAGGGGTGCAGGTTGCTGCCCAACACAGGGGCACATCAACCACTTACAGAGAGGAAGGAGGGGTTTCCTCTCCAGCCTTAGCTGAGCAGGATCTAGCTTTTAGCTCAAACTGTAGCTGCTCTTCCACTAAGCTCCAGAGGTCTCAGGTTCAAGTCCACCTGTGGGGCATTTACGCAAACATTTCAACTAGCGCTGTTCAAAACTGTTGCTCCCTTCCAGGCGCTTGTGCCTGGTTAAGCTCAGGGCCTTCGACAACAAGGAGGGTGTTAGCCTCAGAGAGGCGCACCCACAACCTTGGTTCTGCCGCACGCTTCCTGTGTGACCTCTGACGAGTTGCTCAGCTCTCCCTCTGCAAGATGCGGAGAGAGGTGCTGCTCAAGCCAGCAAGCCTGTTGTGAGGCGCTCAGCTGTTACAGTCATGGGGGGCTTAGAAGTACCTGCGGCAGCCAGTAACGTTCTTTCACTCTTCCCTGGGCTCCCAGCTCCACCTCTTTGTCCTGAGCTCGGTTTGGGACCGGCTCACGTGAGCCTTACTTGCACCAACTCCCACCCTGACTCTGTGTGCCACCCCTCACGTGTCCGCTGGTGTTCTCTCTCCTAGGATGGGACTGTATGGGAGCAAACGCCAGCCCACGGCACAGAAGCAGTGTGAGGCTGCCAACAAGCCGAAATCTCAGGTATTCTCCAGGAAGAAACCTCCCCCACCTCCGCTTCCCCCGGTAAGTAAGCAGCTTGTGACTTTCTTTCGGTGTCCTGTGCGAGCGTAGCCGTCATGGCGCAGGGAGTTCTGACATGGATGGGGCAGCCCTCGTGCACGCCAGCAGTAACTTACGCTAGGGATCAAAGTCGATCCCAGATATGCAATTCTAGCCATGCCAGTAGTGTAGCTAGAATTGACTTATCAGGATTGACGCTGTCCCCTGGTGAAGATGAGGTCTCTTTGGGCTCAGACTGGCATTCCTTACTCCATGCATCAGCCTGGAGTGCCAGGGTCAACAGCTGAGCCCAGGGAGATGGATTTTGCTGAGTCTTCACGCACACGGCAAAATCGATTAGCAGAAGATCAGTCACGATGCACTGCCCTGCCCCTCCCCCCATGAGACTTAAATAGGTTACTTATGATCGTCTAAATCAATTGAGAGGAGACCAGTGGGTATTTAAGGGCAGAAGCAAGGAAGCACCACATGCGCCATTGTAAAGTACACTCACCTCACGAAATACATAGAAAATCTGTTCCAAAACACATTTACAGCAATAGAAAAGCTCTTATTGAATTCAGTGAGTTTAGGATCGGGCCTTACGCAACTTGTGCACCACTAGTCCAGCAAAGTAACAAATGGACTTGTTTTGTTTCTCCCACAGTTCAGACAACATGTTAGTGCCTTACCTCTAAACCAGCCAGCAGCTCAAGGTGAGACTCATATTTAATTACATTAGTGTTTCTTCCCCTCCTCCAGGGTTCTTGCTAGACAATGAGCTGTGAGCGGGGGCAAATGAACCTGTGTTGATATTGATTCATTTGTGTTTTCTTAATAATATTTATGCAGATGCACCGTCGGTGCTTATGACGGCTAGGTCGGAGCGACATCTGCAACTTAGGCTGGCTTAGCTGCGTGGCTGAGGGATGTGAAAGTGGACATGTCGTTAGAAGGATTTGATGCAAATCAGTAAATATTGGGAATCATCCATTTCTCTTTGCAGTCGTAACCATAAAGGAAAACGTGATCTCTGCTGATGGGCCAAGTTGAGCAAGGCCTGCACATGGCAGATTTGAACCAGGGACTTCCAAAGCTAAGATCAAGAGCTGGCCCAGTTTGTGCTAAAAAGCAATCTGTATTAATGGCTGCTACAATAGACCTATCATCTAGGCAGATGGCACAGTGCATATGAGCAGGGGAGGGTAGAGAAGTGAAAGGGGAAGCTGTTCCAGTAGCTTAACAAGAGCCAGGGCTCCCAGCCACCGCCCTGACAGCTGCAACAGCTGGAATCCCAGGCCATTTAAATCCCCACTGGAGCCCTTGATGGCTTGACCACTATGGCCCTGGCATCACTGAAGGGCTGGTTGTGGAAGGCTAGCCCCAGCCCTGCCTCTTATACCAGAGACCCTGCCCCTGACCGGGGCCTGGATCTACCTCCCTGCAGAGCCAGGCATGCAAAATGTAACAAACATTCATCAGTGACTTACATACCCACAAAAAATGCATTAATTTCACTAACTCTGCTTAGTTGAACTGATGCTGGCTTTTCTGAAATTGGCTGAAGCGTGCTGTCTATTGGGTGCTTATATTTCATAAAGAATAAACTAAATCACTGTTGGGCATTCTTCAACCCGTTTAAACGTGTCCGCACAAAGGTGTTGAACTGATAGAACTAAATTTGCGCAAGTTTGGTGTGTGAACCAAGCCTGAGACTCAGAAGAGCTGCCTTCATTTTCTGGCTCCACTGCAGACTTTCTGGGTGATGCCAAGCCAGACATTTTATGTCTCTGTGCCCCGTTCTTCATCTGAAAAATGGGGCTAGTAATTCTTCCTTCACCCCATCCTTCTCCTGTCCTGTCTATTGTAGATTGTAAACTCTTTCTGAGGAGGACTGTTTTATTAGCATTATTTAATATTCATACTGTGGTAGTGCCTAGTGGCCCCAGTCAAGATTGAGCTTCTCATTGCGCAAGGTGCTGTACAAAAATAATAAGAAAAAGTTCCTGGTTTGCAGTGCTCACAATCTCTGTACAGTGCCTAACACTCAATTTAGTTTGCAAAGGATTTCAACCAGGGTAATAATTTCCTGTCCCAGGCAGTGTCCCCCGTAAGCAGAGCATGTGGGCAGCTGCTGAGGAAAAATTCAGGTGCTGGCCGGCTGATTAACAGAGTGCTCTCAGGTGCCTACAGCAGGCAGAATATATTTCTACTGATGGTGCACATCTGCACCTGACTTGGTGCACATAATAAAATTTATTCTTCCCATGGTTGAAAAACAGTTAGAGAGAACACTGATTGTCAATTGAAGGGAAAATATTATGGTTAATATCAAAGATTATGTGGCTATTATATCAGAATCTGTTATAGGACAAATTTGCCTGCAAAAGCAGAGAAGTGGATTACACAGGTGGTCCCTCACACTCTTAAGCCCAATAAGCTCTGGACTTACCAACAGTATACATCGATTAGTAACAATTATTCGACCACTGGGAATCGTTCTCTTTTTATTTCCCATTTCTGCAAAAGTTGAAGCCGATAAAAATAATGTAAAAATGAAGGAACAGCCACAGGAACACATACAAAATAAGCACAAAATCCTTCCTACTCACTAACAAAAGAACCTCAAGGTATGCAAGCAAGGGTCTACCCAGACAAGGAGCCAGCCACTGAAGTGCTTACACTAAAGTTTATTACCCTCTCTTAAGCTGAGCTGGCTGGAAATCCGAATTTCCATCCTGGTGGGAAACTGATATTTTGCGATCAGTTTTTGTCTGAAAGCAGGATGCAAAGTCAAAATGCCAAAGCTTCTCCCAGGCTGGGAAGCTGTGAAAAATTACTGTTCAGAAATGCTGAAATGGTTTGTTTCTGGATCGTTCAACTTTAATGGGTGCTCCTGTGGAGCCTCCTGGGAGCTCTCATTCAACCTCATTAGTAGGAGTAACAGAGAGGTCGCCATGTTAGTCTGTAGCTTCGAGAACAACAAGACGTCCTGTGGCACCTTACAGACTAACAGATATTTTGGAGCATCAGCTTTTGTGGGCAAAGACCTGCTTTATCAGATTAGTGGGCATGTTTTACATAAGAACATAAGAACAGCCATATTGTGTCAGACCAAAGGTCCATCTATTACATATTCTGTCTTCCAACAGTGGCCAGTGCCAGGGCCACAGAGGGAATGAACAGAACAGGTAGTCATTGAGTGATCCCTTTCCCATCATCCATTTCCAGCCTTTGACAAGCAGAGGCTAGGGACACCCTTTCTACCCACCCTGGCTAATGCACCTAACCTCCATGAATTTAGTTTGTTCTTTTTTGAATGCTTTTACAGTCCTGGGCTTTGCAACATCCTCTGGCAAGGAGTTCCACAGGCCTACCATGCACAGGATGAAGAAAAACTTTCTTTTGCTATCAAAACAAAAAAGCAGTAAAGTAGCACTTTAAAGACTAACACAATGATTTATTAGTTGTTAGTCTTTAAAGTGCTACTTTACTGCTTTTTTGTTTTGATAGTGTATATAGACTAGCATGACTTTCTCTCTGTTTCTTTTGTTAAGAGCATAAGAATGGCCATACTGGGTCAGACCAAAGGTCCATCTAGCCCAGTATCCTGTCTGCTGACAGTATCCAATGCCAGGTGCCCCAGAGGAGGTGAACCGAAGACGATGATCAAGCGATTTGTCTCCTGCCGTCCATCTCCCGCCTTTGACAAAAGGCTAGGCACCATACCTTACCCCTTGCTAATAGCCATCTATGGACCTACCCTCCAAACATTTGTCAAGATCTTTTTTAAACTTTGTTAGAGTCCTGGCCTTCACGGCATCCTCTGGCAAGGAGTTCCACAGGTTGACTGTGCACTGTGTGAAGAAAAACTTTCTTTTGTTAGTTTTGAACCTGCTACCCATTAATTGCATTTGGTGTCCTCTAGTTCGTATATTATGGGAACAAGTACATAACTTTTCTGTATTCGCTTTCTCCACACCATTCATGATTTTATATACCTCTATCATATCGCCCCTGTTAGTTAGTTTTAAACCAGCTGCCCATTGATTTCATTTGGTGACGCTTAGTTCTTTTCCTGCGGCAAGTTTTGAATTTGCTGAAATTGCATTTTCCAGCGGGGAAAAAACACCATGGCGACAGAAAATTCCTGACCAGCTCTGCTCTCGGGTCTGCAAAATCAGCCCGGACATCTCAGATATGGGCTTTTGTGGAGATGTCGATCATCTTCTGTTTCCAGTGTAGCCAGAAATCTGATGAGAGCAGCTTCCCTCAGAACTGGAGCTTTCACTTCCGTTTCTGGCCAGAAGGCAGAAGTGCAAAGGTGCTCAGTGAGAGTGAAACATACTTCAAAGTTATATTACTGGGACTTTTTCCATTGCACTCCCCCAACCCCACCTTATTCCTGTTCCCCCCCCCCACCACGCCCCTCCACCTCCACCTTATTCCTGCCCCCTCCCCCATCCCCACAGTTCTGTTTGAGGTTGGGTTTAATTCTAGTCCTGGAATTCTAAAAAATTCTAATTCTAGTCCAAAAAATTCCAGTCATGGAGGAAGGATCAAAGAAGCAGAATTCTCAGGGTCTTATTTTTTCCAGAAGACGGAAGGATTTTCAAAAGTCTTCTGCTGCCTCCATTTTCCTACAATCCAGTTTTATGAACAGCTTTGGAACAATTCACTTATTCCATTAAGACAAGACATTTAATGTGAATTAACCAAGGAAGCTCAAAATCTAGGAAGATCTGCCATCAAAAAAGCCTAATAAAATGATAATTCTTAGTATTGCTAGCTCCTCGCATTCAAAAATCTTGGTGCAAAACCCCCCAAAATCATGAGAAGTGCTTTCCAAATCACAAGGTTTTTGAAAGAATAAACAGTGAGTTCTTTTTGTTTACCTCCTAGTCTGTGAAACTTTGGGATGCATCAGATATTTTGGAGCATAAGTTTTTGTGGGCAAAGATCCACTTCATGATGTGGGTCTTTGCCCACGAAAGCTGATGCTCCAAAATATCTGTTAGTTTGTAAGATGCCACAGGACTTCTTGTTGTTTTTGAAGATACAGCATAACTCAGCTACCCTTCTGATACTTTGTGATGCATGTCACTTAGGACTATGATGTAAGGTCACCTGCACTATAGAACAGAGCCAGTGCTACTGATCTGGGAGCACAGGAACCAAAAAGCAGAGCTGGTTTGATGTGTGTGCTCACTAGCGCTACAGGTTGGACCTCTCTAATCCAGAACTTTCTCATCTGGCAGCATCTGTAATCCAGCATGATTTCACTTAGCTGGACAACCACTTATGATTGTGGCCAAGTTTCTCGTGGTCCCATAGTTTGTTTCCAGCCACCAGTCCTGGCTCTCAGTGTTCTTTGCTGTTATTTAGCTGTAATTTACCCCTAAATGTCTTCTAAGAGCCCAGTCAGCAATGGAAGTGTTGGTAATGTGCTAGACGATATTGACCTCCCCTGGTACTGCAAATTCTCCCATCCAACACCGGTCTTGTCCTGAAGGTGCCGGATGAGAGAAGTTCAAACTATACCAATTCACATCTGAACTGTGGCCATTTTGCCCCACATCTACCAAGTGCTGTGGTAAACAATTTCAGTCACAACACCCTGTGAGGAACAACCCCACAATCCCCAGTCCTGCTTTTGGAAGCAATGGCTTCTGGGATGTCTGTAACGCCCGCCCGTTCATGATAAGACAGCAGTGGGAGAACAGTTTGAACTATTAGGCTGTCCTGAACCTGTGCAGACCGAGCTGATGGTTAGCCCTTCTGCAAGTGAGTGTGAGCCGGGTAGTAATTGGCTGTAATTAAACTGGTTGTTGTTTTTATACTACAACAGCCCCTAGTGGCCCCCTCCAAGGTCAGGGCCTCATTGTGCTCAAGACTGTCCAGAAGAGCTCACAAAGAAAGGAGCATCAGGCTTATTTGTGCAAGGGGGCCATCAAGTCTGTTCCAGGATCCAGTCCCAGCTGCCCAAAACAGCCATTCTGAGGTAAGTCCCATAGTCATTGGGACTCTTGTGGCAAAAGTTTAGGCTGAGAGTCAGGACATGTGGGTTCTGTTTGCTCTACACGGAACCTATGTGACCTTTGGGTGAGAAGTCACTTTGGGTGCACCTACACCTCCAAGAGAGACTTGTGGTGCTGAGTCAGGGCTCTGGCTGAGGAGCTAAAAGAGCTGTGCAGATGTTTGGGGCTCTGAAACGTGCCTCACAAACCCCATGGACCCACTCAACTGAGCCAAGACCTGGCACCAGTGGTCTTTTTTTGCAGTGTAGAAGTACCTGTAGAGGGACTTCTCCATTGTAATCAGTGGAGAAACTGCCATTGACCCAGGTGGATAATGGTTCATGATTTCTAGGGGGAAAAATATCCAAAAACTGATTTTAATTTAAATTGGATTTCATCAATTTTGTTACTTAAATTATAATTAGTTTTTCTCTTAAATGTTTATTTTCTGTTTAAAAGGAAGCCTGAATTTAATACAAACTATGTTAAAGCCTAAGCTTATCATAATCTCTTAGAACTCAAAGTGGATGAGGTAATATCTTTTACTGAAAGAACTGCTGTACTATGAGAGGCAAGTGTTTGAGCTTATACAGAAGAGCTCTGTGTAAGCTCAAAAGCTTGTCTCTCTCTCTCTCACTAACAAAAACTGGTCCTGTGAAAGAGATTACCTTGCCCTCCTTGTCGCTCTAATAGCCTGGAACTGACATGGCTGCAACACTGAAAACCTCATTTCTTAAAACACTGAAATAAATAGTACGCTGGTTTGTGTGCTAATTAAATTATATTGTCCTCATTTGGCTTGGCATACATTATGAGCAAAAAGTTAATTATTCATTAAATAACCAATATGTCATTGACCATTTTCTGACCTAATAAAATATATAATTAATATGAATTTGAAAATAATAGGCTATAGAGTTGTGTATATATATATATATATATATATATATATGGTACTCTCCTGGGTAATAAAAAGGTATAATAACTTTTGAGTAAGGGCTCTAGTTGTAAACCAACATGTTTTAAGATGACATCAGCCAAAGAGCATGTACTTTCTTTTCAAAATAATTGACCTGCAAATGGAAAAGTTGATTAAAATGGATGTTTTAAATAGAGGCTTTTCACTTGGTGATTTGAATCACCTTGATATAAATCGACCCCTCCCTCACCCCAGCCATTGACTCCAATGGGGCCTTGATCTCTCTTCTTCCAATCTCATTACCCTTAAAACAGGGACAATTAGTAACTGCCTCAAAGAGATATGAGTTGAACACCTTAACCTGTGTGACATGCTCTGAGGTCCTCTCCTGGAACGTGCTACTGTAATGCCCCACAGCATTAGGCTTCCAGACCGTCTCTCTCATTGGAGCTGCTCTTACCTCATATCAGGAAGCCTCAGACTGTGCAACACTTGAATCTACTAGCTGTCTTCAAGTTCCTCCCTAGAAGAGGAAGCCTTGATTTCCAGAGCCTCACTGTTTCCCCCTGTGGTTGTCTGACATCTTCAGTGAATCCCAAACCCACAACCACACCTAGCACACGCAAATTTGTGTTGTTTTGGAGCCGTATTATCTCTCGGTGGAAGGGGGTAGTCAGGACTTCTTGCTGGTGGCATTCTATGAAAAGGTCAAAGAGAGACTGTGGCTTGACTGTCTGCCTTGAGACATTCTATATACAGAGTCAAAACAAAAAAGCCGTCCTGTGGCACTTGAAAAACTAACAAAAATGTTATTGGGAGATGAGCTTTTGTAGGTCACACCGACTTCTTCAGATCTGGAGAATATTATTATATCTGGTTTATAATATTGTAGTATAATATAATAATGTCTGGAGAATGTTATTGTGTCTGGGCTGTATTACATTAAAATATTATAATATCTGGGTTATTCTCCAGATCTGAAGAAGTGGGTCTGTCCCACGAAAGCTCACCACCTAATAAATTATTTTGTTGGACTTTAAAGGGCTACAGGACTGTTTTTCTGTTTTCTGAAGATACAAATTAAGACGTCTCCCTTTCTATGACTATATATCGAATGTTTATCACCTGGGCTGCCTTAATTAGGCTGTGCACGGAAAAAACCTTCCCACATTGCATGGGTTTTACTTAAGCTCCTAGGAGGGTTTGATCTCACCTCTGAATGTCAAAAGACCTAAAGGCTTTTCTGCGTCAGTAGCTGTAACCACACAGAGCCCACCAGAATGGTTACACACTTGTTCAGAGAGACACGGCCGTGCAGTAGGCACGGGGCAGGGAAATGCAATGTCACCAACTATGTCAGTGACAAGGGAGCCACGCTGGGGTGGATTATGATGCGAGTCATACTCTGACAGTGGTGTGGCCAATGTTTAGAGGACGAGGCAGCCCCTGATTTACTGCATCACATTTCCACTGATGCAACTGTGCTGACGTAAAGTCAGTGTAGTGGGGCAGAGAACCAGGCCCACAGCCTCAGCCCTGAAGCGTGTACAGTCTAAGGATCGGATACAAAGCTGACAGAATTTGAAGTGGCGGGGCCGTTGCATGCTGCTCCCACCCCCAGCACATTCTCCCATTACACCCCTCTTAAACCCAACCTCCAGGTCAGAACCCTGTCTTGCACCCATACCCCCTCCCAGACCCTGCACCCCAATCCATGACCCATGGTCACAATCCCCTCCCAGACCCCGCACTCCAAGCCCCTGCTCCAGGTCACAATCCCCTCCTTCACCCAAGCTCCCTCCATACTCCTCCCACCCCCTGCAACACATTACCTTACCCAGAGCTCCTTTCTGCATCTGACCTCCACTCCAGACCCTGCACCTCCTCCATTAATATCCTGAAAAAGTGCAGCCCTTGACCACTTACCAAATTCTTAGAGTGACCCCTGCATCAAAAATCATTGCCCACCCCTGCCTTGGGCTATATCTACACTTCACAGTGACATGTAGATTAACACGTGGTTTGAACTGGGATGGGAATTTTCTGGGTCATTATAGGGGCTCTTATGCATACTTGGCTTAATCTAATTCTTGACTCCCTCCCCTGCCTTCTGCCCCTCTGCTCTCTGATTTGCTCACCTGATAATTTTTTTCTGATTTGTCAACCTTAATTACTGTTTTTGGTTCTCTGTGCCTTAAAGATTGAGTCTGTTCTGGTCTGGCTACAGTCTGAAGAAGTGGGTCTGTCCCACGAAAGCTCACCAGCCAATTAATTATTTTGTTAGTCTTTAAAGTGCTACCGGACTGCTTTTTTGTTTTGATAGTACCCACGCTGTGTGCCTCTCTAGTACAGGTATAAATAATAGTGTGAACAATGAGATAGATAGTGCTTAGGCAAGTAAAGACATGCTAGAACCTTAGGCCTCAGCTGGAGTACTGTGTCCAGTTCTGGGCCCCACATTTTAGGAAGGATTTGGAGCGTTCAGAGAAGAGCAACTACAGTGTTTAAAGGTCTAGAAAATATGGCCTATGAGAGAATATTAAAAGAACTGGGTTTGTTTAGTATGGATAAGAGAAGGCTGAGAGGAGACATGTTAGCAGGTTTAAGTACCTAAAACAGTGTTACCAGGGGGAGGGAGAAAAATTGTTCTCCTTAGCCTCTGAAAATAGGGGTGAGAATCAATGGGCTTAAATTGCAGCAAGAAAGGTTTAGATTAGACAATAGGAAAAACTTCCTAACTGTCAGGGTGGTTAGACACTGGGATAAATTGCCTACGGTGGTGGTAAAGTCTCCATCATTACAGATATTTAAGAACAGGTTAGATAAATATCTCTGTTAGGGTTGATGATGTTGGGGGATGATCTAGATAGTACTTGGTCTTGCTGTGAGGGCAGGGGACTGGACTTAATGACCTCTTGAGGTCCCTTCCCATTCTAGCATTCTGTGATTCTATGATATGTACCCTACATGGCTCTTTGTGTGCCCGAACAACGCCTCCATCTGCACAGCCAGGTTTAAGGGTAGCATCCTTTTTCCTCCCTCTGCAGGAGCCTTTTCTCAGCGTAGGGGAAGGCTCAGTTGTGATAAAAGGCTCTGGCAGAGAACAGGCCATGGGAAAAGACTCCAGAAGGGGGAAGCTGTGGGAACCTCCCCCTGCCACCTCCTCCCTGCCAGAGGCTTCCACTGGTGCATGTAGCTGCGCACCCCGATGTGGACACAGCCTGCTTTGCACGGTCACTCCTCATGCCCTGCACATGGCTGCCCATACAAGCGAGGCCTCCGAGATATTATGTAGGAAGAAGAAGCTGCACCGCTCTAAACCTGCTGGAAGGCCCTGCATTGACGCCAGAAAGACAGCAAACTCGGAGAAAGCTGAAAAGTTCAGAGAGACCCTCCAGGAAAATCTGCGCAGCGGCCCCGGGGGCGCCGATGTGAAATCCAAATGGCAACATCTGAGGGATACAGTTTACAACACGGCCTTGTCGGTGTTTGGAAGAAGAGCTAGAAACACGAACGACTGGTTCGAAGCTAACTCCGATGAGATGATTCCAGCCATTGAAAAGAAGCGCGCTGCACTCCTGGAGTACAAACGCTCACCAAGCCAGAGTACCCAGCAAGCACTTAGAGCAGCCAGAAGAACAGTACAGCAGACAGCCAGGCGCTGTGCCAACAACCACTGGCTCCAGCTATGCAGCAGCATCCAGACCTGTGCTGACTTTGGTAATCTCAGAGGAATGTACGAGGGTATGAGGAAGGCATTAGGACCCACCCAGAACAAGATGGCACCTCTGAAATCCAAATCTGGTGAAGTCATCACTGACAAAGCCAAACAGATGGAGCGCTGGGTCGAGCACTACTCCGAGCTGTACTCACGCGAGAACGTTGTGGTTGACGCAGCCCTCGATGCCGTCGAGCTCCTACCAGTAATGGACGAACTGGATCAGGAACCGACTGTGGATGACCTGAAGAGAGCCATTGACAGCATTGCAGCAGGAAAGGCCCCTGGCCAGGACGGTACCACCAGAGGTAATCAAGTGTGCCGCGGACATACTCCTGGAACCCCTACATGAGCTGCTGTGCCTGTGCTGGAAAGAGGGTGAGGTTCCACAGGATATGCATGACGCTAACATTGTAACGTTGTATAAGAACAAAGGAGACAGAAGCAACTGCAACAACTACCGTGGAATCTCCCTCCTAAGCGTCACTGGTAAACTGTTCGCTCGCGTCATCCTTGGCAGACTCCAGAAGATTGCTGAGAGGGTGTACCCCGAATTGCAGTGTGGATTCCGCGCAGAGAGGTCTACCATTGACATGGTCGTCTCTCTAAGGCAGCTGCAGGAGAAGTGCAGGGAGCAGAGGAAGCCACTCTACATAGCCTTCATCGACCTGACCAAGGCCTTCGACTTGGTCAGCAGGGATGGTCTGTTCAAACTGCTCCACAAGACAGGCTGTCCTCCATGGTTACTCAAGATGATCCAGTCGTTCCACGAAGACATGAGAGGAACCATCCAATATGATGGCGCATTATCAGATGCTTTCAGAATCAGGAGCGGTGTCAAACAAGGATGTGTGCTTGCTCTGACATTGTTCAGGATCTTCTTCGCGCTCCTCCTGAAGCATGCCTTTGGATCTTCAACAGGGGGCATCTTGCTGCACACAAGATCTGATGGGAAACTCTTTAATCTTGCAAGGCTGAAAGCCAAGTCTAAGGTGCGAGAAGTCCTCATCAGAGACATGCTGTTCGCAGACGATGCTGCTGTAGTGTCTCACACAGAAGACCAGCTTCAAAAACTGCTGGATCAGTTCTCCAAAGCATGCAAAGACTTTGGGCTTACCATCAGCCTAAAGAAGACAAACGTACTCGGTCAGGATGTTGCTGAATCCCCATCAATCAGCATTGACAAGTATACATTAGAGGTCATCCACGAGTTCATTTACCTCGGGTCCACCATCACTGACACCCTGTCGTTGGACACTGAGCTAAATAGGAGGATCAGAAAAGCGGCCACAACTCTGTCCAGACTCAGCAAGAGAGCGTGGAATAACAACAAGCTGTACACTCACACCAAAATGCAAGTCTACAGAGCCTGCATCCTCAGCACCCTCCTTTATGGCAGCGAGACTTGGACCCTGTATGCCAGCCAGGAAAAGACGCTGAACATCTTCCAGTTGCACTGCCTCAGGCGCATCCTTGGAATATCATGGAAGGACAGAGTGACCAACACCGCCGTCCTCGAGCAAACTGGAATCCCAACCATGCACACCGTCCTCAGGCAGCGTTGGCTCCGCTGGCTTGGCCACGTCCACAGGATGAATGATGGAAGGATTCCAAAAGACATCCTGTATGGTGAGCTAGCCTCTGGCAAAAGACCTCCCGGACGCCCCCAGTTGTGCTACAAAGATGTCTGCAAGAGAGACCTCAGAGAGGTATACATTGAGCTGGACAACTGGGACGAACTAGCAGACGACTGCAGCAGATGGAGGCAGGGGTTACACAAGGGCCTTCAGAAGGGCGAGATGAGGATCAGACAGCTAGCAGAGGAGAAGAGAGCGCACAGAAAGCACACTAAGGACTTACCAGACACCCGCCACATCTGCAAGAGATGCAGCAAGGACTGTCACTCTCGTGTGGGTCTTCATAGTCACAGTAGACGCTGTAAATGAAGCCCTCAATTGAAACTATAAAGGGCGTGATCCATAGTCTACATAGACTGAAGGATGCCTACTACTAGTGACCCAATGTACACGTGGCCTAGATGTGCTGGGCGACAGAGTGTTGGATTAAAGAGGAGGCCCTGGGTGCCCTGTGTTTTCAGAGGATGGTGGTGTCCCATGAAGACCCAGGGAAGTGGGAGATGGGAGGAGTTGGGGCTGTCCACTCTCCACATACCACGCGTTTCTTTTCTCCCCTCAATAGTGACGTTGCTGTTTCTTGCTGCAGATTCAAACATTGTGATCGTACTGTACGATTTCGCCTCCACGAGTAGCCGCGACTTGGAGCTGACCAAGGGAGAGAAGCTTGAAATCCTGTCAAGGTAAATCATTCCCCATCCACGGCACTTGCTGGAGAAGCCTTGCCAAAATAGTGTGGGGCTCTAGAGGTCTGGGCTTAGTGCTTGGCTCTACGCACTAGCTCTCTGATCTTGGGAAGTCGCTTGGGCCCCTATCGATAGAATAGGGATAATAATGCAAACCCACACACTTCCCGGGTGTTGATTGCTCTCCCATGTAGCAGCACCTAAACCACTTACAGAGAGAAAGAATGAGTGTCCTGCAGCCCTAGCTGAGAGCCAGCTCCTAATGTAGAGGCTCCTGCATTAAGCTGCAGCAGTCCCAGGTTCTCAAGTCTACCTGTCAGTGGCTGCAACAGCACATTCTCAGCCTATTAAGTTTTAAAAGATCTCTCACACGGGGACCGTTTTTCACCCGAGCAGGGGCAGCACCCAGCAATATGGCCCTACAGTCTGTTGACTCTCGTAAATGCTAAAGTAGTAAAAATAATGACTTGTAGGCTGGTCTTTGCCTTGAAAAAGGTGCAGGTTTGGTTTTGCTTGAAGCAAGGCCAGGACTTAGCCGGTTTGGGGTAGACGTCATTTACTGTGTTTTAAAAACTTTTGAGCAGAGGTGGGAAAAGTACCCCAAAAGTGACTGCTGTCATTTCTGGATACTTGAGTACAATCTAGATGCGACCTCTGTGTGTGTGTGTTCTTTTACTCAAGTAGTTTTCCAGGGGGACGCTGATAACTTGTACTTAAGTACACCCCTTTCCAGCCTTTCCAGCCACAAAGCAGCTGTACTTTTACTCAAGTCACTTTTGGGGTACTTTTCCTACCTCTGCTTTTGAGTGACCATAGTCCAGTAAGGTTGTCCTGCAAGAGGTTAATGATGCTGGTGGATATGTCTAAGTCAGATTCTTGCCCCTGGGCTGACACCAATCAGTTGGTTACATGTGGGCTATGGAGCAGCCAGCAGATGAGACCAGCTTTCAGTTCATACTGTGGTACTGCTGTGGTTTTGGAAGGCCCGAGGTCTGGCTAAAATGAGAGCTGCCTTAGGTGCTAAAGAAAGCAGCAATGAGGAGCAGATGGGGAACTGAAGACTGTCCCCAGGTCTCTGTCTGGGTCTGAAGGTGGGAAGTGAAAACCAGCCCCTTGCTCAGGGTTGAATAAACTGATGCGTTTAGGGGTTGCCTCTCTAAACTCCCTGCAAAGTGGGAGCAGCCTACTGAAATGGATGTCTGAGGGTCTGTCCGCAGTGCAGCTGGGAGATGAAGTTCTCAGCTCGCATAGACTGAGTTCTGATCCTGCTAGCTTTGCTGCGAATAGCTGTGCAGCCACAGCAGCCGGTACCGACAATCTCTGACAGGTTGTACGTGGGCAGCTAGCCTGAGCCGCTGCCCATGTGCCACTGCAGGCGCACTGCTATTTTCAGCATGCTGGCTTGATCACCTCCCTGCTGTGCTATACACACACTGTGTGAGGCTACATGTAGAAGACAGGGGATTCCTCCACTTGGCATGCTTCATGAAGCTTCCAAATCCCTGAGCTGTTGTAGGTGGGATGGATACAGAAGCTCCTTTTGGTGTTCATTCTTCTTGTCCTCTTTGCTTTGTAGAGACGGGGACTGGTGGCTGGCAAAGTCTCTCACCTCTGGAAGGAAAGGTTACATCCCCAGTAACTTCGTTGCAAAAGCAGACACCTTAGAAGTGGAAAAGTAGGTGCACGAGTTTATGTGAAACGTTCGTATTAATATTAGTGCTTCGTGTTTAGAATAGCTCCTCCCATGCTGACGGAGCACCGAGGGCTGACAAACAACAGAAATTGCTTCACCTATGGCAAATGTCTCAGAGAAGCAGCTGGATTAATCTGTATCCTCACAAAACAAAGCAAGCAGTCCTGTAGCACCTTAAAGACTAACCATTTTATGTATTAGGTACTGGTGTGACCACGAAAGCGCATTACCTAATAAATAAAATGGTTAGTCTTTAAGGCGCTCCCAGACTGCTTGCTTTGTTTCCATTACTAACATGTAACCTCAGCTGTCCTAGAAGTAAAAGACTCCAGCTGGGGGAAGCTGCAGGAACCTTTCCAGTTGTGCTGGAAGTGACAGTTATTTCACAGCCTGCAGTAATGTTGTACGTTCATTTGGGACAGGAAGTGGACTTCAAAATGCAGAGTGTTTTAGGAGCAGGAGAAATGGACTTGCTGGTAGGAATTTGGCCAGGAGACTAAAACAAACACTGCTACCCTTCCCTACCTTTCTAATGGGAGGACTAAATTCCTACAATTTTCCTAAAAGTCCTAAAATGTTTGTGTTTTTTAAATACCAGTGAATTATTAAAGGGCTCAGAGACAGTGCAAAAGGAGTTGCTAGAGTGGTAGGAATGTACGAGGCAGTATTCAATTTCAGTTTGGGAGGATTCTGATCCCATACCGTATCTGCCATCAGTAGCGGCGTAAAAGGAAGACAATCTGTAATATAATGCTGTAAGAGGGGAATGGTTCTGTTCCGAGTGCAGAGAACTGGACTTGATGACCTCTCAATGTCCCTTCTAGTTCCAGGACTCTCTTATTATATAGATGCTTTGGCCCCAAAGAATTCCAAAGGAGAATACAGAGAGCGTGCTGTTTTTTAAAAGAGCGATTTCCATTTGGGGTGACTATATAGCAAGCATGAAAAATCAGGAGGGAGGTGGGGAAGAAGGGGTGATAGGCGGCTTTATAAGACAAAGCCCCTAATATTGGGACTGTCCCAATAAAATCAGAACACCTGGTCCCCCAGTTCTAGTATCAGAGAGATTCCTAATTCAGGTGATGTGCTGTACACTTGTAAAACAGGGAATACAAGTTGCATCAGCAATATCTCTAGAACCAAAATGAACTGTTCGGATGTCTCCACTATGAGAGAGCTTTTGCATATACAGCAATTGCTTTGTTCACCATTGAAAAACCCTTTCCTGGGGCAGAAGGTGACCAGTTCTTACACAGCCCAACGCTGTGGCCCTTAGTCAGCTGGAGAAGTGAAGCTGTCTCCAGCTGAACTTCCCACAGACTCTGTTCAGGTTTATCCCTGGGAGATACACTCATGCAGACGGTTGATGGATCTCCATTCCAAACGGCAAAACATCGGAGAAGTTCCTGACAACACTGTCCTTGCCACCATGGATGTAGAGGCTCTGTACACTAATAATCTGCACGAAGATGGATTACAAGCAATCAGGAATACCACCCTGATGTCACCACAGCCAAGCTGGTGTCTCATCTCTGCAACTTTGTACATGCAAAGTTTAGCCATTCATGCAGATAGTGGGGCTCAAAGCAGACAGAAGTCTGGTCCTAGTCTGTTGAAGGTGGAAGACTCTTCCCATCCCAAAACATTCTGAAATGTCGTCAGTGCTAGACATAGGAACACCCAACCTAGGCCGGGAAGGAGCTGCTGGGGCTGAGTCCAGTCCTCTGCTGTTACAATCACCTCGCAACAGGCCCACCAATGAGAGGATAGGGGGCGGTATCTGCCCTGGGCCCTGACATTTCAAAGGGGTCCAGAGCTCTGGTAGCAGCAGCAGCCAGCGCTCCAGGTCTCTCTGAAGTGCCGCGGTTGTGCTGCCACACACAGCTCTGAAGGAAGGGGAGATGATTCAAGTGGTGCTGAGGGCTTGGTCCCATCCCTTTGGCTATTAGCCCTCCTGCTTCTGGGGCATGGAGCTGGGCCCCTCTCCCACCTTGCCCCAGGGCCTGCCATAGCTGTTGGTCCTGCTGCCTCATATAGTCATGTTCATCAACCTAGCAGTGCCTTCTAAACTAGTGAGGTTGTTTGCCCCCACTACTCCTAGAGAAACAGAGAGGTAGCCCTGTTAGTCTGCACTCCAACAAAACAAAGCAGCAGAAATGTAGCACTTTACAGACTAACTAAACGAATTATTCGGTGATGAGCTTTCGTGGGACAGACCCACTTCGTCAGACCAATCTCATTTCCAATACAGAGTGATGTCTATAAGTACAGAGGACTTTAAAAAAAACAGCAATAAAAATGACAAAGCAAGTTCATAGGACTGAAGTAGGTAGCAGACGGATGGGGGATGTTAAGTGTCCTGCCTGAAATAATTCAAATTCAACACATTAACACGTGATATGAACAGAGACATCAATTACCTCTCACGTTACAAGAACTGCTTCCCTTCCTCTGATGCTCGTAATTATCTCAGGCAGGACACTTAACATCCCCCATCTCTCTGCCACCAACTTCAGCCCTATGAACTTGATTTGTCAGTTTTTATTGCCAAATTTTTTTTTTTTTGGTCCTCTGTACTTATAGATGTCAGTCTGTATTGGAAATGAGATTGACCTGACGAAGTGGGTCTGTCCCATGAAAGCTCATTACTGAATAAATTGTTTTGTTAGTCTGTAAAGTGCTACATTTCTGCTGCTTTGTTTTACTCCTATAGGGAGGTTAGAGAGCTTCTTCCAAATTCCAGCCTGAATTTATTCCTGGCCTGTATGGCCCCATTATCCTTGAATTTAAATAGTTCTTCTTACTCCCCGATGTATTTTAAAGAGCAAGCCCATCCCCCATAGCCTCCATTTTGCTGCTTGAAATACGACCCTGGTCATTGTAGTGGTGGAAGCCAACTAGGAAGGATATGCCTCTTCTTGGAGCTCTTTATAACGATTTCGTGGTTTTTCTCCCTCAGGTGGTTTTATAAAACTCTCAGTAGAAAAGATGCTGAACGGCTGCTGATGGCTCCTGGTAACAAAGTCGGGTCTTTCCTTATAAGAGAGAGCGAAACAAATAAAGGTATGATTTGATTACAGCCATTGCTGGGCAAACCGCAAAGATTCCAAGTTAGAACCGCCACAAAATTGGCTGCTTCTCTTATGGGCTTATAGTCTCTGAACCTTCTAGGCCTGTCCCAACCTAGACAGATACCACAAGTCTGCAAAACCCGACTCTAATTTCATGAGATCAGATTCTCTCACATGATTTCTTGCATTTCCTGTTCGAAATTGACGTGCCTCGCCGCCGCACGGCTCGTCCAGACATGGCTCCTTTTCAAAAGGACCCCACCTACTTCAAAGTCCCCTTATTCCCATGAGCTGATGGGAACAAGGGGACTTCGAAGTAGGAGGGGTCCTTTCGAAAAGGAGCCCTGTCTGGACGAGACGCGCGGCAGCGAGGCACGTCAATTTTGAAGCACCGTGGCCACCCGCATGCTAATGAAGCGCTGAATATGCATTTCAGCGCTTCATTAGTAAACTTCGAAATGGCCATTTGCATGGCCATTTTGAAGTTTGGGGCTCGTGTAGACACGGCCTAACTGTTAAGACCTGGTTTCTTTATGTAGCACACTCAAAGGTTATGTCTCAAGGTTGCTGTCTGGGGTGCAGATGGGTATTCATACTGACATCCTGCCTGTGAGCAAATCTTGAGACAGAGGCCTCCAGTCCAAATCAAGCACACCAATGTGTGTGGGGGGGGAAGCAAAGGGGGCAGCTGCCTCAGGTCCCAGTGATTCAAAAGGGCCTGAGGGTCCCGCGTGCCACAGCCACTTCTGCAGCAGCAGTGATGGCCAGAGCTCCGACCCATCAAATCACCAAGCACAGTCTTGGGCAGCTCTGAGGGCTACTAGGGGGTAGGTGCAGTGCACTCCAGGCAGAGCAGAGCTTGTCTGCCTTAGCCCCACCCTTCCACTGCAGGCCCCGCCCCTTGCACCTTGGCCCCACCCCTTTCTGCCCCTAGTCGTGCCCTTTCTGGAAGCACAGAATCGGGCCACTCCCCATCTTGCCCAGGGGCCCCACAATTCTGTCTGCCTCAACCCCGGTCCAAATAAAAAGGCAAATCGTGTCAAGACCCACAAAGAGCCAAGTGCTTCCCTCTGTGGCTGTGCAGAAAAGTCAAGCTCCCATTTTGTTCCCTGGCTACAGGCCAAGAGTCGGTTCTGGGGGAAGTATCATGGGGTAGCTGTGTTAGTCTGCATCTGCAAAAACACCGAGAAGTCCTGCGGCACCTTATAGACTAGCCAATCATTTAGAGCGTGAGCTTTCATGGGCAAAGACCCTCTTTGTCAGATGCACAGTGGGTCTTTGCCCACGAAAGTTCATGCTCCAAATGACTGGTTAGTCCTGGGGGCAGGTGTCAGTAAAGGAGACAAACCTGCCTGTCGTCTTGCCTCAGAAGTTGCAGGCTGGTGTCCCCGTACCCTGCCCGCACACTCTGTTCCTCAGCAAAGAACCCCGTGCCCTAGCCCTTGTCTACTCTACAGAATACTGCAGAGTAATTTATGTCCCCCAGGGTTGAATAACCGCACTCCGAGTGAAATCAGTTATACCGACCTAAATTCCACTATAAACGGCACTATGTCGCCAGGAGAACTACCACCTCTTCCAGAGGCAGGAGTTATTAAACTGGAGCTGGGGGGCCCTGTGCAAGGCAGCAGAAGGGTTTGTGCTTCCTCATTTACCCTGGCGGCGGAAGCCATGGGAAATATCTCCACACTGCCACCACCTCTCCCTGAGCCCTCTGTTGCAGTGAATGTGGGGCCCGGACGGGTGTGTCTCCTGCTCCTACTGCTGGCTCCAGGCCCCCCCGCACCCAGGTAATCCTCCAGGCTGGCCTGGGCCCCAAAGGCTAACCTTACTATGCGGAGCCGTCTTGTCCATAGGATGGTTGGGGTAGCTGATGTAGGGCCCCCCGAAGCCACGAGGCCCAGGGCAACCACCATGAACTGTCCTGTGGGCAGGCTGGCTCTGCCTACAGCTTTCATGTGTCTCTTGTGTCTGCTTCAAAATAGGGGGCTTCTCTTTCTGACGCCAGCTGCTAGCCATAAAGTGGGCCCCACTGTTCCATAACAATAGTTTTGGTGACGGGCTCCCTTTCCAGCTCACAACATGAGAGGAGGTTTAGTTGCAGAGATGGGTCATTCTCAGGCAGAGAAGATCCTATTTTGCTAAGCAGGGAGAGCAAGTTACTTGAGAAAAGAAGGCTGAAGGGGGACTTGCAACAGTTTTCCAATTCATTAAGGGTTTCTATGAAGAGGACTGGGGACATTTGTTCTCTGTGTTCACTGAAGAAAGGACAAGACATAGGTTTCACTTGCGGCCAGGGGAACGTAGGTTAGATATTAGGAAAAACGTTCTAACCTCCAGCTCTGGAGCAGACTTCCAAGGGAGGCTGTGGAATCCCCAGCTCTGGAACTTTTTAGGAACAGGTTAAACAAACTCCTGTGGAGGGTGACCACAGGTGGCGGTTTTTAATCTTTTTCTCCTCTTCAGGCCCTTAAGAATTGTCCACTGGAGGTGTGGACCCCTCTGGAAATCTTAGACCTTGTCTGTGGACTCCCAGGCTCTGCACAGGGGGTGATAAGTGGCCTTTTGAGCTCTCTTCCATGTCTACAATTCTCTGTGTCTCTCTCCAGCAAGTAGGTCAGAGCCACTGTGTTTGAAACAACGAGACAACCTTTTTTGTTTCTAAACATAAAGCCACATCTTTCCCCATCCCCACCTGGTGGAGACTTACCAAGCTGGCTCTAGCTAGTTGGTTTTTTTTGTACATAGATCTGTGGCATCCAGAACTTCAGGCTAATCTGGGGCAAGTTCTGGGACAGGAAAATCTCTATTTAAAGTAAGCGCTTAAGAGTTTCACCTCAAAGAGCCACATTAGTGTTGATTCTGGGGCTAGCAGGATGTGGTCCCCATAACATAGCCAGGAATAGCTTAGCTATGTAGCCACATGCCTTGATCTCAGTGACTTCCGTCCTCCCTTGCCCACTCTTTCCTTTTGGTTTTCACACCAGTTTTTATAGAAACACAGAAATGTAAGTCTGTAAGGCACCTCAAGAGGTAATTTAGTCCAGCCCCCTGCACTCATAAGACGGCTAAGGGTAATCTAGAGCAGGGGCCATCAACCAGTAAGGGACTAAGAGCCAAAAATAGCTGTAGATAAAGTGCAAAAAGCCATGTATTATAGATAGATAGATAGATGGGGCATATGGGGATAGATAGATAGATGGGACGTATGGGGATAGATAGATAGCTGGGGAATATGGGGATAGATGGGGCATATGGGGATAGATAGATAGATAGCTGGGGCATATGGGGATAGATAGATAGATAGCTGGGGCATATGGGGATAGATAGATAGATGGGGCGTATGGGGATAGATAGATAGATGGGGCGTATGGGGATAGATAGGTAGATGGGACATATGGGGATAGATAGATAGATGGGGATAGATAGATAGATGGGGCATATGGGGATAGATAGCTGGGGCATATGGGGATAGATAGATGGGGCATATGGGGATAGATAGATAGATAGATGGGGCGTATGGGGATAGATAGATAGATGGGGCATATGGGGATAGATAGATAGATAGATAGATAGATGGGGCGTATGGGGATAGATAGATAGATAGATAGATGGGGCGTATGGGGATAGATAGGTAGATAGATGGGGCATATGGGGATAGATAGATAGATAGATAGATAGATGGCTAAATTCCCTCCGTCTGAGCCAGGCACCCTCAGCCTCCCTGCTCTAACCCAGTGCTGGCAGCTCACCAGAGCCACTACAACTGCCACTGCCATGCGTTTCTCCCTCCAAGCGCTGGGGCTCATGGGCAGAGCAGCAGACACCCCTCCCAGTATGCAGCTCTGAGCAGGAGACACATTTCTTTGCTCAAAGGGGCGCATGCGGCTCAAGAGCCATGGGGTTGGCCACTCCAATGTCCAGCTTTCCTGAAAGGCATTTTTCTAACCAGCCCTTAAAATTGTGTGATGATAGAGATTCCGCAATCTCCTTGGCAAGTTATTCAAGTTATTAACCACACTGACCATCAGGAAGTTTTTTCTATATTCAACCTTAACCTCCCTTGCTGCAATTTAAGCCCATTGCTTCTGGTCCTGTGATCAGAGTTTATGGAGAATAAATTTTCTCCCTCCTCTTTGAAATAACCTTTTATGCATTTAGAGCTGTTTTCATGTCCTGTCCCAGTCTTCTGTTTTACAGAGTAAACAAACCCAGTTCTTCCCCTCTTCCCTCTTAGCTCATTTTCTAAACCTTGAATCATTTTTGTTGCGCTTCTCTGGACTTCCTCTCATTTGTCCACATCTGGTCTATTGTCCAGAACTGGACAGAAGACTCCATTGGAGGCCTAATCAGCTCAGAGCGGAAAAATTACTTTTCGTCTCTTGCTTACAGTGGTCCTGTTAGAAGACATCCCAAATTGCCACTCTTTTTCTTTTTTTTTGCAACAGTGTCACACTATTGAGTTTTATTTAGCTCTTTTTTTAGCTAACCTTTTCTGCAGCATTCCTTCCCAGGCAGCCATTTCCTATTTTGCCTTTGTCTTTATTGAATTTCCTCCTGTTTACCTCATACCATTTCTCTAGTTTGTGCAGATAATTTTAAATTTCAATCCTATCCTCTAAACTGCTTGTAACCCCTCGCAACGAGGTATCATCTCTGAGCAGATCTAGAGAAGTGGTTGTTCCCCTCTATTCGGCACTGGTGAGGCCACATCTGGAACATTGTGTCCAGTTTTGGGCCCCTGGTATAAAAAGGATGTGGATTTGCTGGAGCAGGTTCAGCGAAGGGCAACAAAAATGATTAAGAGTCTGGAGCACAAGACCTATGAGGAGAGGCTGAGGGATTTGGGCTTGTTTAGTTTACAGAAGAGAAGACTGAGGGGTGATTGAATCACTTCCTGAAGGGAAGCTCTAAAGAGGATGGTGAGAAACTGTTCTCAGTGGTGACAGATGGCAGAACAAGGAGCAATGGTCTGAAGTTGCAGGAGGAGAGGTATAGGTTGGATATTAGGGAAAAACTACCTCACCAGGCGGGTGGTGAAGCACTGGAATGCGTTGCCTAGAGAGGTGGTGGAATCTCCATCCCTAGAACTTTTTAAGTCCTGGTTTGACAAAGTCCTGGCTGGTGTGACTTAGTTGGGGTTGATCCAGCTTGGGGCAGAGGTCTGGACTCAATGAGCTCTTGAGGTCCTTTCCAGCCCTGCGCTTCAATGATTCTATGATCTTCAAACAGTGTGCATGTCCTCTAAATCACTGAACAAAAGCAGCCCCAAACTACTCCCGGTGGGTCCCCACATGGTACGCCCTTCCAGCTTGACGCTTTTCTTTTTCGGCTGTCCCTCAATGCAAGGATGATGTGGGCCAAGGGGGTTCACTGGTGAGTTTTTAAGGGGCCAACAAGCCCAATTCCTGACCTGCATATTTCCCCCTGGAAGTGAGAAGTATAATTTTGGAGGAAAGATTGTTGCCGGCTTGAATGCCGAGCCCTCCCTTTCCTCCTTCGCCATGTCTGTGTCTCACAAGCATGTCTATTCTCATCGGCTTGGTATGCGGTGGGATACCAATGCATTCAGTTCTGTGCCACCTCCTGCCAGTTTGTTGAATCAACTCTTTCCTTTTTAAGGGGTACTAACTGTATATCTTTGAAACAGTTCTGCTGCCCTCCGCGAGCTCTTCTTCCCTGACTTAAATGTGCAAAAAGGATTTGTTTTGGGAAGCGACTAGCAGGCATCCATGCAAAATGGCTGGCCCGGAAGAGTGGACATTTCCTGACCTGTGCTTCACTACTACTGGTGTTGGCTGCAAAGACCATGCTATTGTTAGTGCGTTGGTCTTCCCAGCTGACCCTGAGAATCTTCCTGAGACAGTGCTGCTGGAGCAACTCCAGTCACCTAAAATATTGTCTGTAGGTGACCTGGATCTCACACCCCTAGAGAAGTGTAGGGCGGGAGCGGGGAATGACAATTCAGTGGTCAGTGGCTCAGTATTAGTGGTCAATAGCTCAATATCTGGATGGTGGTCGGTTTCAAGTGGAGGGCCGCAAGGCTTGGTTCTGGGGCTGGTGTCGTTCAACGTCTTTATCAATGACCTGGATGAGGGACTGGATTGCACCCTCAGCAAGTTTGCAGATGTTAAAAACTAGGGGGAGAGGTAGATACGTTGGAGGGTAGTGAGAGAATCCAGAGTGACCTGGGTAAATTGGAGGACTGGACCAAAATATATCTTATGCAATTCAACAAGGAGAAGTGTAGAGTCCTGCACCTGGGGTGGAAGAATCCCAAACATTGCTACAGGCTGGGGACTGACTGGCTAAGCAGCAGTACAGTGGAAAGGGACCGAGGGGTTATGGTGGATGAAAGGCTGGATATGAGTAAACAATGTGCCCTTGTAGCCAGGAAGGCTAACGGCATGTTGGGGTGCGTTCGGAGGAGCATTTCAAGCAGACCTAGAGAAGTGGCTGTTCCCCCCTATTCGGCACTGGTGAGGCCACATCTGGAACACTGTGTCCAGTTTTGGGCCCCCCAGTATAAAAAGGATGTGGATTTGCTGCGGCAGGTTCAGTGAAGGGCAACAAAAATGATTAAGGGGCTGGAGCACAAGACCGATGAGAATAGGCTGAGGGATTTGGGCTTGTTTAGTTTGCAGAAGACTGAGGGGTGATTTAATAGCAGCCTTCAACTTCCTGAAGGGAAGCACTAAAGAGGAGGGTGAGAAACTGGTCTCAGTGGCGACAGACGGCAGAACAAGGAGCAAGGGCCTGAAGTTACAGAGGGGGAGGTGTAGGTTGGATATTAGGAAAAACAACTTCACCAGGAGGGTGGTGAAGCACTGGAATGTGTTGCCCAGAGAGGTGGTGGATTCTCCATCCCTCAAGGTTTTTAAGTCTCAGCTTGACAAAATCCTGGCTGGGATGACTTAGTGGGGATGGATCCTGCTCGAAGTGTGGGGCTGGACTAGATGACCTCCTGAAGTCCCTTCCAGCCCTATCATTCTATGATTCTATGATATAACTGCATGTGAACAAGGCATGTCAAACTCAAAGCCTACTGGGGGTCGCACAAATGGAAACTGATTGCTTTCAGGGCTGACAAAGAAAATGTACTTTTTTCAGAAAGTCATAATTATTTATTGTTATAGCTTATGTTTTACATACATTTTATAATATTTTTCAGGTCTTGTTTGAATATAATACAATAATTTTAATTGAGCATTTTATACTTAATACTAATTTTATTGTGGGATTGTTTTAAAATTCAATCAGGCTGCATGTGGCCTGTGGGCCACAAGTTTGACATGCTTGCATAACTCCAAGCTCTCCGACTTAATTTAGACTCCATCATTTTGTATGTAGACTTGGGATTACATTATCTGGTGTGCAGTACTTTGGTGTTACCAACAATGAATTTCAGTGGCCATATTCTCACCACATCACCCGTTTTGTGGTCAGTAGGCATATATGTGAACTCCATATTTGCTTGTCAAACGTTTGAGTTTTTGCTCAACTTAATGTTGTTGAAGGTGCATGATACCACCAGCAACCTTAAAGCTGTATTAATGACTTTTTACCTCAACCAGTTACTGAATATGGATTTATGAACCCATTTTTAGGAACAGATTTTAAAAAAATATTGGCTGACATAAGTAAATGCATCTGAGCAAGCGTGGGAAGGCTGTAACGTTTTGTTAACTCAGGATACACCTCCTGTTCTCAGTAACAGACAGGGAGCCACGATAGTCTATATACTATCAAAACAAAAAAAAGCAGTCAAGTAGCACTTTAAAGACTAACAAACTAATTTATTAGGTGAGCTTTCGTGGGACAGACCCACTTCTTCAGCCCATAGCCATACCAGAACAGACTCAATATTTAAGGCACAGAGAACCAAAAGCAGTAATCAAGGTGTACAAATCAGAAAAAAAATGATCAAGGTGAGCAAATCAGAGAGTAGAGGAGTGGAAGGGGGGTGGAGTTTAAGAATTAGATTTAGCCAAGTATGCAAATGAGCCCCTATAGTGACTCAGAAAATTCCCATCCCAGTTCAAACCACATGTTCATGTGATGAATTTGAATATAAAAGACCGTTGGGCGGTTCCCCTTTCAAGAGGGGTGTGAAAATTTTTCTTCAGTAAGACGCAAACTCTTAAGTCATTAACAGAATGGCAAACTCCATTAAAATGTTGACTAACCAGTTTGGGGATCTGGAGTGTTTTTATGTCTGTTTTGTGCCCATTAACTCTTTGTCTAAGGGAGTTTGATATCTGTCCAATGTAGAAAGCATCTGGGCACTGTTGGCACATGATGGCATATATGATGTTAGTTGGGGAACATGAGAATGTGCCCGTGATTCCGTGACTAACCTGGTTACGTCCAGTGATGGTATCTCCAGAATAGATATGTGGACAAAGCTGTTCTCACTTATGTTTAGGAAAGCTGCTGAGGGGACCAGCTTGTCAAGCGCGTTTTGTGCAGTGGCTAGCCCAAGGGGAACTTGGTCTAGGCCTGGGCTCCTAGGTGCTCTGTGAGGCGAGGTGAAATAAGCCAGAGGAAGTGTTGGGTTTTGAGCCTCCTGCTATTGGCCCTTCCTTGGCTTGGCTGGGCTGCACTAGGGAATGTCACTAGAAGGTGCTGAGTCTGGCTCGTGTGAAACCCCCTGGGGCGGCCAGAGCCGGGCACCTGCCAGAGGGGTGCTTTGAGATCCAGAGGGGGCTTCATGCAGCTGCAGGGGATGGGGGGCATGCCCAGGCCAAGGTGCAGCCAAGCCCTGGCCCCTTGCCAGCCTGGGCAGGGAAGGGAAAGGCAGAGTGGGTGGGTGTGACCCTAGACTCGCTCTGTGCAGGGCATGTGGGGGTTTCCCACAAGCTGCCCCCACTGCTGACTCAGCACTGCTGGCAGTGGCCAGCCAGGCCCTGGCACTGGCAGAATCTGCAAGGTGCCAAAACAGGAGGGACTCAGCAGCTGCACCAGGCTCACGTGGGGCTCAGCTTAGGTGGGTCTGGTGGGGAGAAGGCTTTGCCCCAGGCCATGGTGGGACGGCTCGGGGTCAGGCTTTGCCTCAGGCAGGCTGGGGGCTCCTCAGGAGCTCGCTCCTTGAGCAGCCTCTTGCCATGGCTCCCCTTGGATGTGGCCTCGCTCCACTCACCCTGGCAGCAGTGGTGCTGTGGTTGGTGCCAGCTCCGCCAAGCCCCACACTTGCCTAGCCCGGCCCGCCAGGGTCTTGCCTTGGGGCTGCCTGGTGCATTCAGCAGCAGCAGCAGCGAGTTCTCCTGGCCACAGCCTCTGGCTCCTTTGGGGGCATCTTCCTTGTCTAGGTGGAACAATGCAACCGGGTGGGCGCCCTTAGACACACACATCTCATAGAGCTGGAAGGGACCTGGGGAGGTCATCGCATCCAGGCCCCTGACCTCTTGGCAGGCTCGAGAACCATCCCCTTCTCTTCCCCCTCCCCTGCCTTTTTTATTTGCCCCGGTTCCCCAGTAGCCCCCCTCCAGGGTTGAGCTCGCAACCCTGGGTTTAGCAGGCCGGTGCACACACCACAGAGCTATCCCTCCCCCTATACTTTATCAGCACAGAGTGCAGGCCACAAAAAAAATGATTGGGCCACATGCAACCCCTGGGCCACATGTTTGACATGGGGAACAACAAGAAGTCCTGTGGCACCTTATAGACTTACAGATATTTTGGAGCGTAAGCTTTTGTGGGCACAGACCTGCTTCATCAGATGCATGAGTGGTGGGGGAGCGTTTCAGAGGGGTATTTAAAGAGTGGGGTCCCAGTGAAAGGGAGGGCCAGAGCTGACAAAGTCTATTCAGTCAAGGTGGAAATGGTCCATTATCAGGAGTATGTATCAGAAGAGGAAAAACAAAGTCAGATAAGTCAGGGGGATGTGGCCCATTGTCAGAGTCTAATGTGGAGATAAGTATCGCAGAGGGAGCCGTGTTAGTCTGTAGCTTCGAGAACAACAAGAAGTTTTGTGGCACCTTATAGACTAACAGATATTTTGGAGCAGAAGCTTTCGTGGGCAAACAGCCGCTTCAGCAGATGCATGAGTTGCGGGGGGAGGGTTTCAGAGGGGTATTTAAAGAGTGGGGTCGCAGTAAGAGGGAGGGAGGTGTGGAGATGTTATGTGGAGATGTAACACCCATGGCAGAGAACACATGCTTGATTTAAACTGAGCTCTTGGGACCTGTTGATAGATCCTTATCATTGAAGACAAGGGCTACGTCTACACGTGAAGCCTACTTCGAAGTAGCTTATTTCGATGTAGCGACATCGAAATAGCCTATTTCGATGAATAACGTCTACATGTCCTCCAGGGCTGGCAACGTCGATGTTCAACTTCGACGTTGCGCAGCACCACATTGAAATAGGCGCAGCGAGGGAACGTCTACACGCCACAGTAGCACACATCAAAATAAGGGTGCCAGGCACAGCTGCAGACAGGGTCACAGGGCGGACTCAACAGCAAGCCGCTCCCTTAAAGGGCCCCTCCCAGACACAGTTGCACTAAACAACACAAGATCCACAGAGCCGACAACTGGTTGCAGACCCTGTGCCTGCAGCATAGATCCCCAGCTGCCGCAGAAGCAGCCAGAAGCCCTGGGCTAAGGGCTGCTGCCCACGGTGACCATAGAGCCCTGCAGGGGCTGGAGAGAGAGCGTCTCTCAACCCCTCAGCTGATGGCCGCCATGGCGGACCCCGCAATTTCGATGTTGCGGGACGCGCAACGACTACACGGTCCCTACTTCGACGTTGAACGTCGAAGTAGGGCGCTATTCCCATCCCCTCATGGGCTTAGCGACTTTGACGTCTCACCGCCTAACGTTGATGTTAACTTCGAAATAGCGCCCGACATGTGTAGCCATGACGGGCGCTATTTCGAAGTTAGTGCCGCTACTTCGAAGTAGCCGGCACGTGTAGACACGGCTAAGGAAACAATAGGGGAAATAGCAAAACACCACTTGTCATCACCTATAACCCCCAGCTTAAACCCATCCACTGCATCATTGACAACCTGCAACCTATACTGGGACACAATCCCACACTCTCACAGGCCTCGGGTGATGGGTCTGTCCTCTCCAACAGCCACCCCATCTCAAGAAAATGCTCACTAGTAGCCACACCGCAGAAATACTGACCCGGGAACCTATCCCTGCAGCAAACTCCATTGCCAGCTCTGTCTACATCCCTATACTGGTGACGCCATCACAGGACCTAACCATATCAGCCACACCACCAGCGGTCATCCACCTGCACATTCACTACTGTGATCTATGCCACCATGTGCCAGCTGTGCCTCTCTGCCATGTACATTGAACAAACTGGACAGTCTCTGCACCCAAAGATGAATGGCCATAAATTCAACATCAGGAATTGGAATACACATAAACCTAGAGGGGAACACTTCAGCCTCCTCAGACGTTCAATAATGGATTTAAAAGGAACCATTCCTCTTCAAAAGAATTTTACCACAAAATTATGGAGGAAGACATCTAAATTAGAATTCATTTGCAAATCTGACATATTTAAATAAGGTCTTAACAGAGATCTCTGTTATCTTATGCTTATCTTATGTTTTCCTTACTCCTCATGACCACCAGGAGTGCTGGCTTCAATGACGGTTCCTTTTAGCATGTCCCCACAGGCAGGCTAAATCAAGCCCCAGAAGATCCACCACCAGTGGGTTGATCTGCCCCTCAGGGTAAATGTAGCCTCATAGTCTTCTGACTGGATGGCCAAAATGGGTGGGATCGCTCATCTCCACAGCCTAAACAAGAGCTATAACTCAGTGGATTGTGGCACCTGGAATATCTGTGCCCTTACAGACCTGAGCACAGAAAGAACTGCCATAACTGCCAGAGAACTGGCGAGACTCAGCACAGACATTGCAGCTCTTAGTGACATCCGCCAGGCCAACGAGGGCCCATTAAAAGAGGGTGGAGGTGCCTACTCCTTCTTTTGGCAAGGGAGGCCACCTGAAGAGAGAAGCATTTGCAGGATTGGCTTTGCCATCAAAAATCAGATCACTAGTCAGCTTTCAGGGCTACCCAAGGGGTTCAATGACTATCTCATGTCTTTTCGGCTCAAACTTAGAGACAACCAATGTGCCACAGACGTCAGTGAATACCCCCAATATTCCACAATGAGGAAGGCCACAAGGAGCCATTTAGTAGACCTCTTTGATGCAGTCCTCACAAACTCGCCGAAGGCGGGCCAATCGTCCTCCTGGAACCTTGTCCGTGAACCGCTGACAACTGCTTGTCGGGAATGGTTTCCAAGCTTACGCCTTGCTTTAAGTAGTTCAGTTGCCTGGGTAACTGCCCTTTGTGGGGCTCTGGAGATGCTGTGAGCATCCCTTTCAGCGAGGAGAATTGCATGCAGGCCCAGCTAGCCACCTTGTGCTCTCAAATGCAGGGCTGGAAAGGGAGTAAGGCCCTTTACCCACACCTGTTCCAAGTCACTATGATATGTATGACCTCCCTTGTAAACACTTGGCAGCAGTGAGTCTTTCTTTCCACATAGCTGTACTGTCTCTGGCTCAGTGAGGTTCTGATCCTGACTGAGACCTGTGGCACATAAATAGTCATCATGAATAAACTCCATTTTTGTCAGTGCTGTGGGGAAGGAGTGAATCTACTGTGCACCCTATTTTCTATTCCTGATGAGACTGATAGTAGGGATGGAATAAAATATACTGTGTGGACTCAGCAAAAATCAAACATACGAACCTAGGCATGGCAAGGCTGGATTAAAGCTGAGATCCATCATCTGCAGCATCGTGGCTCTGACCAGGATCAGAAGAGGCTGCGGGGGGAAGTGTGAGATGCCTGAAAGAGGTACATGTGCATAATCTGCTCCAGGCCAGTTTTCTTGTAAATCGTAATAGTCAGTGGTTATCTCATGCCTGAAAGTGTGAGCTGCTATCTCCATTCTGACACACTCTATCATTCCACCTCTGGCTGTTTTGACCCAAAGAAGCAATCAATCCTTCTTTTAAACTTGCTAAATTCTCGACTTCTGGTTGACTGCTGACTCTGCCACAGGTTTCCTGAACCACCTTGGTCAAAGTGCCTAATCTCTCTCAATCTCTCTTAATCTTTCCCCATCTGAAAAATGTGAAAAGCTGTCCCTCAAAGTGTGTTGTGAGGATGAATTCACCAACATAACAGCACCTTGGGATCCACAAAATTGCAAAGTATTGTTAAAGCTGTGAGTTAACACATGCTGCGTAGTGTGATTGAATTCACGTTGCTCTTCGAATCTTAAAGGTTTATTGTTCTTAATGTTGAGCATTTACATCCACCTTCCATTGTGCATACCGCCAGCAAAATTTGTACTCCCAGCCTTCAATATTGCTATCTTTGGAGCTAAAGCCGCAGCTCCATTTGCTGGTAACAGTAGTAGGTTGTTTACTGTGATTGGTGCAGCCACTAAATGAGGAGGCAGCACACTTTGCTAGCGTATCACGTGTTCAGAATTCATCCTCACCATTGTCGTGAAGCAGGTACTTAAAGTCCCAGTCATCTAATCTTCTCTGTGATCAGTTTTCTAACGTACGGCAGTATAGGCAATTTCCCTTTACGTTTCAGTTGCATGGAAGACGCTAGGGGTACTTTCAACAGCACAGTAAGGTGGGGCATTTGTCAAGATGACCTGATAAATAGGTCACTAACGAAACAGATACCAGGGAGCAAATCTGCTTAATCTGGAGGAAATAAACAGGCCTTCTAAAAATGTTTTGAAACTTGTGGGAACAGCTGTGATCTCACTAACCTCAGGCTTGCAGAAAATGAACAGCTCTGAGGTATGGGAGGGAAGGCAGAGTTTACCCACAGTATCTAGTATTTTTTTCTTCAGATCACTGACACTATATATATATGTAGGAAGAGATAAGAAATTATTACCCAGGCAAAAACCAAGCAGTCCTGCAGCACCTTAAAGACTAACAAATTTATTTATAAGGTAATGAGCATTTGTAGGTAAGACCCACTTCAGATTGAAGAAGTGGTTCTTACCCATGAAAGCTCATTACCTAACATAGTAAACTCTTTCATATTCGGCAGCTGCAGGACCAGGAGGTTGCTGGATATTCAAATATTCTGGATAATAGAGAAGTATACCTAGCAGTGGATAACAGTAAAGAAAAACTATATTAGATATTAAGAAGCAAACAAAAAAAATCTATGCAGAGTACTTTATTTCCTGACAATGGTACTATTGTACACTGTAAACTTATACTGTATTTTTGTATTTATTTGTATTTACTTTCACTAGACTGTACTTATGGAAAATGTAACTAAAATTTATTTATGGTTAAAATGCCAATTATTTGAGAGTTCCGGTTAATAGAATGCTGGATATGAAAAGAGTTTACTGGAAATAAATTTCTTAGTCCTTAAGGTGCTACAGGACTGCTTGGTTTTTTGTGAAGGTACAAACTAACATGGCTCCCCCTCTGAGACTATTACACAGCAGTTACTGATTCCACTGAAGTGATGGAGTCTTTCTGGGGTTTGGGTCTTCCTTAAAGCATCAGTAATAACTTGTGCTAAGGATGGGCGCACCCACGCTGTGGGGAGACACTCCTGGGTTAAGGGTTTTTTTTCATGGCAGGACCATTCCAGGTAGAAAGGAAAAAAAATCCCATAAGAGAATCAGGAATTTTCAGGCTAATTTTGCAGACTCCGTGGGCCAAATTCTGATCTCCGTTACTCTGATGTAACTCCATGGGCAAAGCACTGGGGTAGAATTCGGGTGTCAGGGTTAAATTCCCAGCTCTTTCCAGAGACTCACTGGAGTGGAAAAGTCACAGAGAAGTAGCTGTGTTAGTCTGTAGCTTCACAAAACAAAAAAGAGGCCCAGTAGCACTTTAAAAACTAACAAAATAACGTATTAGGTGATGAGCTTTCGTGGGACAGACCCACTTCTGAGCAGGGGAAAAAAGGAAGTTACCTGTCACTAGTAGGACCAGTTAATGAGGCAAATTAAGTTGGATGTGTCTCTTTCCTGTGAATATCAAAGGTAGGGAAATTGCCCTTGTCATTCATAAGCCAGTTAAGATCTCTATTCAAACAAAGGTTAAAGGTGTTAAACTTGCAAATGAATTGCCATTCAGATGTCTCCCTCTGTACTCTCGTGGTAAAATATGTATGTAGAATACTAACTACTTTTAAATCCATGACTGAATGTCGAGGGAGGTTAAAATGATCACTTACAGGTTTGCGTGTGTGACCATTCCTGTTGTCGGATTTGTGTCCATTCATCCTTTGGTGAAGAGACTGTCCAGTTTGTCCAATGTACGTGGCAGCGGGGCATTGCTGGCACATGCAGGCATAGATCACGGTCACGGATATCCAGGTGGATGAGCCTCCCATGCGGTAGATGATGCGGTTAGGCCCTGTTCTGGTGTTGCTTGTAGAGATGTGTGGACAGCGTTGGCAACGGGGTTCATTGCAGGGATAAAATAAGACATTCAACCCTTTAGCAAATGGAAGGAGAGTTGCCAAAGGTGCTTCTTGTACAACTATCAGAGAGGCAGCTGTGTTAGTCTGTATCTTCGAGAACAACAAGAAGTCCTGCGGCACCTTGGAGACTAACAGATATTTTGGAGCATCAGCTTTCGTGGGCAAAGACCTGGGCATCTGCTGAAGCGGGTCTTCGCCCACGAAAGCTCATGCTCCGAAATATCTGTTAGTCTCTAAGGTGCTGCAGGACTTCTTGTTGTTCTTCTTGCAGAACGTTGGGTGTAGGGCTGGCCCTGAGTGGGGAAAAAGTCTCTGCAGTCCAGGAGGCCTGGGAGAGACCAGTCAGAAGCTAGGTGGCGGTTGTGTGAATTTGTGTTGTGTATTCGTCTGGATTAATCAGGGGAGGGGCACTGCACTGGGCTTGAAGCCTCACAGTATCCCAGGGGATGCAGTAAATTGGACCTCAGAAGTGGGTTTATTTTAAATACCTTTCGAACAGCGTGAGTTCCTAAAGGGCAGAGCGGGGCACTGCAGAGGCGCCACTGGCCATGAGAGGGCGCTCTTGGGGCAGCCACGTGGCATTATGTAGACGTACCTCCATAGACGGTTAATATGCTGGTTTTGATAGTACTGGGCTGGGCTGGGGGCTGCGTCCCTGAGATCAGAATTCTGCACGATAGATTTGAGCCATCTAGCAAAACATCCATGTAGCGGACAGAACTGACAGTCCCCTCAGACAAGTCCCTTGTTTCCAGGTCATCTGCCTGACTTTGCCCAGTCAACTTGCCCTCGTTTGCTTGCTCGCTGAAATGGCGTGTGTTTGCCTTGTGGTTGCACTCAGGGAACTGGAGTCAGGGCTGTGGGTGGTTCAGTACTGCTTCCTACACGCCCACAGGCCAAAAAGACGGTCCCTGCTCCCAAAATGAGCCAGTCTGGAAGATGCTATTGAGGCACTGACATGAATATGCAGCACCTCATTAGCATAATGGTGGCTGCACTCAATTTGAAAGTGCCGCTTTCAAAAAACACACCACCTGTGTAGATGGGGGCCTTACAAAAGGACCCCCTGATTTCAAAAGCCCCTTCTTCCCCTTTGGCTTGTGGGGCTCCTTTCAAAATCTCTCTTCCTACCCTATTTTCAGGAAGAGAGCCCCCCTTTTGAAAGCATCTTTCAAAAGAAAACATGTGGATGCTCCACAGGACCCTTCTTTTGAAAAGAACAGTCTTCATTTTCAATCCCTGGATTGTTCTTTTGAAAGCGTGGGGGCTGTGTGGACGTTCTCTTTGGAAAGAGCAAGCAGATGACTCTTTTGATCCTCTTTTTTGTGCATGGACGCACGCTTTCAAAAGAAAATAGGAATATGGGTTCCTTCGAAGGCAGGGTTTATTTTCGAAAGAGCCGCATCTACACTGCTTGTCTTCTTTCGAAAGAAACTCTTTAGAAAGGAGAATATGCAAATAAGGTACCAGATATATAAATCTGCACCTCGTTTGCATTTTTAATTTCCCTCATTTGCATGCCTCTTTCGAAAGAGGAATGCAAGCGTAGTCACAGCCTTCCGCTGTGTCTACACTTACTAAAAACTTTGAAATGGCCATGCTAATGGCCAAATTGAAGAATACGATTGAGGTGCTGAAATGCATATTCAGTGCCTTATTAGCATGCCACTGGCCACGGCACTTCAAAAATGCTGCAGTTCGCTCACCTGTGGCTCGTCTACATCAGGGTCCTTTTCTAAAAGACCCCACCAACCTCGAAATCCCCTTATTCCTATGAGCTCATAGGATTTGGCCATTAGCATGGCCCTTTTGAAGATTTTAGTAAGTGTGGATGTGGCCTTTGTATGTACCTGCGCTACTTCAGAATAAGCAATTCTGCTCTTCAGGAATAGCCTGTTCAGGTCTAACCCTGCTGTATAAACATGGCCAAAGAGTGCACCTTCATATCCTATGAGGAAGAGTGACAGGTGGGTAGAACCAAATAATAGTGAGAGGATCTTATGTTCTTGGCTAATCTAACGAGCAGTAGCCCCCACACAGATGTAATCATTACTCTTTGGAAGGGTAAAATGTGCCTGTTTGTTTAGCCACTGAGCTCATGCTTTTCATGACAGTAACATCAAGAACCCACCAGGGCTCACTGCAAGGCTGCATCTGTGTGCTGGGATGTTCATCCTGATTATGGTAGGACACCTGGTTAGCTTCACTCATTATTGGAGCTATGCATGCAGCTTTATAAGCATGGAAGTGACTGAAGCTACTCATGTTCATTTTGTTGGAATCCTTTGCTGATATTATGAGAGAATTGAAGCCTTCCAGCCTTGGCATTTGCCCTTTCCACTAGCAGCAGACGTCAGGCTCTGAACCCCCGCTGGGTAATGACTTTGAAATGAGCCAGACTCACATTTCAGGTGGACAGCCATGGAAACCACTGCTAAGAATCTCTTTTTCCATGTTCCTGAAATAAACTGGAGCTGGGTAGCCAGAAAGAAGTGACATGACAAACTTCAGCAAACAGACTAAACTCCCATAGCAGTTGAAGTGCATTCTTCACAGCCAGGAACACTACAGCCATTCTTTAACATCAAGGACAGGGTAAATATTAAGGCGAGCATTAGACAGCTGATGGATTTGCTTGTAGGACTTCTGGATTCTAATTGGCAGGCAGAGCTCTTCTTACAGTGGGTCACTTCCAGCATTCCCTGTGAGCTGAGCGTTTAGATGACAGCCCAGGAGCGATTCAGTTGCCACCCAGCTGATTAGCAGAGGGCCCACAGCTGGCAGCGTGTGCTTCTGCAGGTGGGGCGCATCTGCATGTGCCTCAGTGCCCATAATAAAATTTATTCCACCCAGGGGTGAAGAATGAGAGGGAGCACCGGTTCCCTGAGAAAAACAATCGAATCTGAAGCAAACACATGTGTTAGAGAAGAGGCCACTTTGCTAATCAGGATCTGGCTTTCCACCAGGTGCCTTCTAGTTTTAACATTTCCACTGGGCCATCCCCACTGGCCATCTTGAGGCCCATCAAGGTTGAGTTCCAGAGGTGCTGAGCATAACTGAGTCATTCGCTTTAAGGCTACAAGGGCCCATCAGATCAGCTAAGTCTGATCTCCTGGGTAGCACAGGCCAGAGGATTTCACCAGCTCTCAAACATCTCTTTGGCTGTGTCTACACTTGCATTCCTCTTTTGAAAGAGGTATGCAAATGAGGGAAATTGAAAATGCAAATGGGGTGTTGATTTGCATATCTGGCACCTTATTTGCGTATTCTTATTTCAAAATAGCTTCTTTCGAAAGAAGAAAACCAGTGTAGACGCTGCTCTTTTGAAAGTAAACCCCCATCTTCAAAAGAACTCTTCTTCCCATGAAAAAGGGAAGAGGGGTTGTTTCAAAGATGAGGTTTACTTTCGAAAGAGCCACAACTACACTGCTTTTCTTCTTTCGAAAGAAGAATATACAAATGAGTCACCAGATATGTAAATCTGAGCCGCATTTGCATTTTCGATTTCCTCATTTGCATGCCTCTTTCAAAAGAGGAATGCAACTGTAGACAGACCCAAGGTGTCTCAGGCAGGTAACCTGAAAACTGAGACATCCGAGAATTACTGGCCACTTTTGAAAGCACAAGCTCAAAGACCTCCCAAATCCTGATTCTCCAGAAACTGGGCCTGCATGTGGGTGAATATATCCAGAAGAATTATTCTTAAAGACAAGAGCAATCGGCATAATTGCCAGCTGTGGGTTAGAAGAGACTCTGGGCTGTAGCAGGACAGAGTATTGCTGGCCCAACAGTCAGGACTGGAACAGTGGGGAGTGTCATGAGTCAGGGCTCTGACCAGCACTACAAATTGAGCCTCTAATCTGGAGCTCTCTTGTCCAGCTACCTCTGTAATCTGGTTAGTTAACCAGACAAGCACTTATCATGGGTGTGGCTGAATTTCCCATAGTCCCATAAAGTTTGTCGCCAGCCACCAGTCCTGGCTCTCAGTGTTCTGTACTGTTATTGAGCTGCAATTTACCCCAATTGTCTCCTAAGCAATGGAAGTGTTGGTGATGTGCTAGACAATATTGACCTCCTGTAGTTTGGCAAATTCTCTTGTCAGGTGCCACAGGTGCCAGATTAGAGAGGTTCAATGTGTACAAAGCAAGACTGGACTAGTAAGAGGTAAGCGCAGCCCAGGACTGAAGGGACAGGCACAGAGGTGTGGGGCTCATGTCTGGAACAGCAATGCTGGGAGGAGGGGAAGTGAAGCAGGAGTACTTACACAGACTGCTAACACTTTCCAGCCCTATTCATCCTGACCCTCTACATTTTTTTTACTGACACAATATGATTTGCAAGAAAGGCCAATAGATAGGTATTATGCATTTTTATAATATGCCCATGCCTGGAATACTAGGAGTTCAAAGCCATTTCGGATGTGCACAACTTCTGTTTATGGTCTTATATGACAGATTTTCTTTTATGGAATCCGGTATTTCAAACACAAAAAAATAGCACAGAAATCCACATTCATCTGTCCTACTCCTAGTTCAGAAACATACTTCAGACAAGGAAAATAATGTCTATGCTGTCTTGTGCTTTTTACCGATGTGCATTTTAAACTATCACGCTATACATGCATCCGCAGCTGGCTGACCAATATTGGACTGGACTAGAGGTGCATTTTCAGACCAGTAGGAAACCCTGGATGGGGGTGGTGCTGCATGTCAGGACTGAGGGACTTAGCCAGATACTGAGGTGGTAGTCACCAGCATTCCCTCTAATTTTTAACGTCTGTGTGCAGAATAAATTTTGTCGTGTGCACCACCAAATAGAAATAAACACGCTGCCGGCTGGGAGAAGCTGAAGACACTCTGCTGATCCATGAGATCTCAGAGGGGCTCATGTCACTTACTCATTATTATGTTTCAACTCTATCGGACAGGAACGTCTCAGCTCCAAAGGTTAACTCACCACTGCCACCAGAGATATGACAGCAACATGGGCTAGTCAGGTTGCCTGTGTACATACGCAGCTCCCAGGCAGGCTTGTTAAGGGTCCTTTCCATTGCTACAAGTGTTCGAGCTAGCTGTATCGAAGCTACGTTGAGTATTTCCACCCCTGCTGCAGTCACCCCTCAGATGGTCATGTAGATATTCACAAGAAGCACCACATTGTACACAGATTGACAATGGTGGGAAGAGAGCCATTTTATAGATGGGGAACTGAGGCACAGAGACAGACCAAGTGATTTGTCCAAGATCATGAAGGGAGCATGTGATAGAACGGAGCATGAAACCCATTCTCCTGAGCATCCCTCCAATGCCATAGTGACAAAGCTAATCTTTCTGGTGGGACTGCAAAGAGAGCTGGGCCCTGAGCAGTGCAAGCTAAAGGCCCTGATGGTCATGAAATAGCATTTTCCTTAGTCTAGGCTGATCGGTCGTGGAGGGTGGAGAAGAGTTCCGTAGTGTTCGTTGCCCATGTGCCAACAATGCCCAGATGCTTTGTATATTGGACAGACTTCAAACTCTCTTAGACAAAGAATTAATGGGCATAAAACAGACATGAAAACACTCAGGATTCACAAATCTGTCAGCCAGCACTTTAATGGAATGGACCATTCTGTTAATGACCTGAAAGTCTGCATCTTACTAAAGAGGAATTTTCACGACAGTTTGGAAAGAGAAGCTGCTGAACTCTCTTTTATATTCGAATTCAACACATTAACACGTGGTTTGAACCGGGATGGGAATTTTATAGGTCATTATAGTGGCCGTTATGCATACTTGGCTTTATCTAATTCTTGACTCCCCCGCCCCCCCCCCCACACACTTTCTGCCCCTCTGCTCTCTGATTTGCTCAGCTTGATAATATTTTTCTGATTTGTCCACCTTGATTACTGTTTTTGGTTCTCTGTGCCTTAAATGTTGAATCTCTCCTGGTAGGACTATGATCTGAAGAAATGGGTCTGTCCCATGAAAGCTCATCACCTAATAAATTATTTTGTTAGTCTTTAAATTGCTACTGGACTGCTTGTTTGTTTTGGTAGTATAAAGACTAGCACGGCTCCCTCTCTGGTACTCTGAGGGTAGGATAAGAAGCCAGAGGCTTAAACTGCAGCAAGGGAGGTTTAGGTTGGACATTAAGAAACATTTCCTAACAGACCTTAGTAAAGCACTGGAACAAATTGTCTAGGGAGGCTGTGAATCTCCATCACTGGATATATTTAAGAGCAGGTTGAATAAATATTTAACAGGGATGGTCTCGACAGTGCTTGGCCCTGCCATGGGGGCAGGGGACTGGACTTGGTGACATCTTGATGTCCCTTCCAGTTCTAATAGTCTGTGATTCTGTGCTAGATTCAATCAGGTAAACCTTGCGACCTAGGCAATGCGGTGTGGCTGAAAGGCCAGGTGCCTGGGTTTCACCAAGACGGAGGAAGGATGGGAGGCAGCCACATTGCGTGTCCTGCCCCTGAGCATCTTAGCGCAGACTCGCCCATCTGTGGGATGGACTGTATCCCATCTCTCCAAGGAAGAGCAACGCCACGGGGTCTGTCTCAGACGGTGCCACTCCTGCCAGTAAGTCTGGTTTCATCTGCTTGTTTTCTAGATGCCTTTTCCCTGTCGGTGAGAGACGGCACCTCTGCTCAGGGCGAAATCATCAAACACTACAGGATCCGGTCCTTAGACGGCGGCGGGTATTACATCTCCCCCAGGATCACCTTCGCCTCCCTGCAGCAACTCGTCCAGCATTACAGCCGTAAGTTGCCCATGACCTCATACTGGTGCTATCTGTCATAGCAGTGCATGTGTACACCTGGCTGGTATAAGGGGGCTGCATGACCTGGTGCCTGTGGGTTGTCCGTCAGTAGCCGTCCCATGGAGCAGAGCCTGCGTGTGCGGCAATGACTGTAAGAGGCAGGAGCAAAGCAGGGGGGGGAAGTGAATCCAGGGTGGACAGGAAATGCCTGCTGCAGCATGCGCCAGGTGGGACCGCCGTGCAACTCAGGCCAACAGACTGGGGCAGGCAGCCCCCGCTGGTTACTGCACCCACACCATAAGCACAGTCAGCGTCTCATATCGGATGTTCACCGCAGCCAAACCGCCCCTTCCAGGGCTCTGCAAGCTCCACAAGGAGCTGCAGAAGCCATGGCAACGGGTGGGCAGAGCTGCTACAGGAGGGAAGGGGCTGGATTCTGGACAGAAGCATTCAGGGGAGGGAGACAGTGCCACCACTGTGATCCAAAGGAGTTCTGTGCAGGGGCTGGGACGTGAGCTGTGTGATATCTGGGGAACAGGCTGGGCTGCTGCGGGGCCAGATGAAGACACGCTGCGGCCCTAAGCTATGTCTAGATTAAGAGGCCCAAAAGCATTACCATAAAAATGGGTCTTACTCTAGCAGAAAGGACAGTGGCAAGAGCAACAATAGCATTTTATGTTTGCATATATCCTGGTACGTAAGCCAGGATGTAACTAAAAGTTAGTCATTATTTTGTTTTCAGAGGCCCCTCATAATCCAAGGCCCTAAACTGTAGCTCATTTGTCTTATGTGTAAATCCAGCTTTGGCTGGGCAAGAGGATCTGCCATGGAATGGGTCCTCCAGGGTATTTCTCCTGGGATACTCAGAAGGCTGGGGCTGAAACAGCTTGTGTGGATCAGCTGCTTCACAAGTTGAGGAGGATAAGGACCTTCTGCACATATCTCCAGCCCGGTGATTCAGGCTGGAGGCTGGATGGAGGTTCTGGTCCTGGCCGACCAGCTGACAGATGGTCTCTCAACATACAGACAAAGGGGACGGTCTGTGCCAGAAGCTGACGGCTCCCTGCTTCTCCCTGGTTCCCCAGCGGCCCTGGGCACGGGACGAATGGGAAATCCCACGGGAGTCTCTGAAGCTTGTGAAGAAACTTGGTGCGGGACAGTTTGGAGAAGTGTGGATGGGTAAGTGCAGCGCTCCCTGCAGGGCTGGCTCCCATGGCTCCACGTGGGCTGCAGAGAAAGGGGAACCTGGTTTGCTTAGAGCTGTCACAAGTGCAGGTCCGTTGCAAGGACCCCGCCCACAGTTTATGGGGTGGGATTACTCAGCCCATTCAACTGAGCTTCTGTAGGACTTTACTGGGGCTTTGAAGCTCAGCTCCTGTTGCAGGGTCAGCCCACTGCACCTGTGGTTTCCCTTAGTGTTTCAGCAAGGGCACTCTCTCCCAAGCTTCTGGGCTCTCAGCGGTTGCCTTTTCTGGGTGGGGAGCCACATCTCTCTCCCCGCTGAATGGGAAATATCTGCTCAGAAGAGCTCCCTGCCTTCCCCACGTTATTTCCGCAAAAGACAGGCAGCCGAAGCAGGCCTGCAGGGTGGCTTTTCAGAGACAAATAACTGGGGTGGCCAACACTTGTAAGTTCCCACGCAGCACCTCCTGTGCAAGCCTATCGTAGTCTTAAGGTAAAACCATTCCTGAGAACTCACAAAGAACCTACATGCATGCTGAGAAGTTCACAGAGATCCCTCCCCACTGCCCCAAAAGTCGCCAGCGTGTATTCTGGCAGGAGAATCCTTCTGAACCTACATCCCATGACCCCACAGAAAACAAGTTCCTAACAGGCTGTTTTTCTCCTAAAGGTGTAGTTTCAAAAGGCTTCCCATGTCCCCCCCCTAGGAATGCTACTTCCCCTGTACCATCTCAAAAACAGCAAGAAGTCCTGTGGTACCTTATGGACTAACAGATATTTTGGAGCATAAGCTTTCGTGGGCAAAGACCTGGGCATCTGATGAAGCAGGTCTTTGCCCATGAAAGTTGATGCTCCAAAATATCTGTTAGTCCATGAGGTGCCACAAGACTTCTTGTTGTTTTTTAAGATACAGACTAACTCAGCTACCCCTCTGACACTTGTACCATCTCAGACAGTTCTTGGGAGTTCCTAACATTTGCATCACCACCCTACAGTAACATGCCAACCATTGCATTTTAATATGATGGGCTCCAAAGGGAGGAAACCTATTTCAATAAAGTTAAGCCTGCTTCAGTAAAGTTCATTCTAGATAGTGCAGGAAGTTGTCATGGTTTAGCGCCCAGCTTGAGGTGTGTGAGTAGCAGGAGACTGTGAGCCTTGAGGACACTCTGCCTACCTAAGACACAAGGGCCATGCAGCCTCCTTCAGAGGATGCAACATGTGTTCGTACCCGTGGTTGGTCTACATGGGGAGGAACCAGGGTTTAACTCCTCTTCTGCCCCTTGGTGGCTGTTTGCCCCCAGCAGTGTGCAGGGACTGCCATTCTGGATATCTCAATGCAGAAGATTTGGCTGCCTGTGAAAAGACCCAGCTCCTTTAGCTATGGGTTCAGGTACAAGGGGTCTGGGCATAGTGAGGTAGCTAAGAAATGGGTTGAGTGGCAAAGGAGATGGAGGCAGTATAGGAGGAGGAGGTTCCCTAGCAGGGAAAGTTTGCTAAGGAAGGGGAGCAGTTGTAACCACTCACAGGCAGACTCCAACCTGGGACCTCTGGAGCTTAATGCATGAGCCTCTATGGCTTGAGCTAAAAGCCAGCTAGCTCTAAGTTAAGGATGGAGAGGAGGCTTGTCCTTTCACTTGGTAAGTGGCACTTACATGGGCCAGTGACCCACACCCCTAGGTGGGCAGGCTACACCAGCCCTCAAGGGATGTGGTAGAAGTCACACTATTCAGGAAGATCCTGAGATGACAAGGTATGAGCCCGCACTGCTAGCAGGAGGCTTGTGGGCTGGAGGCCCTGGTCTGTCTCCTTCACCTGGGACACTTGTGATTCGGTAAGAAGCCCTGTTATCCAGGGGTGGTGGTGACACCCCTGCCATCCCTTCTCAGCCACTGAGCAGCCTGCTGGGCCCTGCGTGGTGTCAGGCACTTGATGGCTGTCTGCCCTCGGCTTCCCACTTCTTCCTCACGCCAGGAATTCAGTCACTCACACCGCCCCATGCTTGACCCTCCAGGGCCAGACCTCTTCCCTCTCCATCCCCAGCATGGAACAGGGAGCACACACATGTCACCTGGGATCTTGGCCTCTAACTGCTGTTCTGACGACACCACCCGCTGCTACAGCCTCCAAACTCTTTCCGTGGGTACCGACTCCCCCAGAGGCACGAAGGCCCATCATTTCTTACCAACGGGGTGAAAACAATGCTTATACATGGGCCATCCCCTTCTCCACTCCAGCACAACCCTCCAGTAGGTGACAGTTTGCTTCCCAATCCATCACCAGTTCCTAGAGCGTACCCAGCTGCCTCCACACCCCACCACACCTTCTGAGAACCTCCATTCAGAGAAGCTCTCCAAGGAGACAAGACTTCTTCCCTTCTATCTGAGGCTGTTGCCATCTGGGAAGGCTCTCACTCAGTCATCCCATTGAGTTCAGTATTCCCTATGGCTGTGTCTACACTACCCCTCCCTTTCAGAAGGGATATGTAAATCCCGGGGATCGGAAATGGTAATGAGGCACTGATGTGAATATTCAGCACCTCATTTGCACAAGGCCGGCCACCTGCGGCTTTGAAAGTGCTGCTTTTGAACTGAAAACCAGCCAAGTAGACGAGGTTCCTTTGAAAGGACCCATGATTTCGAAAGTACCCGTCTTCCCAATTTTTTTATGAAATAGGAGCTATTCCTCTTAGAATGAGGTGTAGGCGCTCGGATGGTTTTTGCAAAATAAGAGCTGTTATTTCAAAATAACAGTGCTGTGGAGACCTACCCTCTCTCAGGATTGTTTCCTATGGTAGATACCCTAGTGCTTAGGATGTTGATTGGCATGACTCGTTATTTCACATTGAACCACAGAGCCCTAGAACTGGAAGGGATCACAAAAGATCATTGAGTTCAGTCCCCTGCCCTCAGAGCAGGCCCAAGAACCATCTCGACCATCCTTAGTCAAAGGGAAACCAGACGGTCACATCAGAGGGCTTCTTGCTGTCAGTTTTACACATCACCTCTCAAAGAACTGAAGGAGTCCTTGGGAGGTCATCAAGTCCAGTCCCTGCCCTCATGGCAGGACCAAGAGGTCTAAAAATAATCAAAAACCAAACCAAAGCAAAAAACAACCCCAAAACCAGAGATGGGACAGGCTCTGAGTTACTACAGAGAATTCCTTCCCAAATGTCTACCTTGTGGCTTTGCCCACACACTCAGGATCTAACTGATTATCGTATGTAGGTTGGGAACGAATTTTACCCTAGGCAGAGACCCTGCGGGGGAGGAGTTACCTTCTCTGCTGCATGGGGACCAGGGCACTTGCAGGCTTGACCCAGTATAAATGGTAGATTCTCTGTAACTTGAGTCTTTAAACCAGGGGTGGGCAATAATTTTCGCAGAGGGGCCACTCCACAAATTTTGGTCCTGGTCCTGGGCCAGCTCTGGGACCTTTGGAAGGGTCAGGGCCTCAGGCAGAAGCAGGGGGCTGAGGGTTGCAGAAAGAGACGAATGGAGCGTGCGAGCGGGAAAGAGAAACTGTGTGTGTGCGAGACAGACTTTGTGCCACAGATCGAGTGTGCGCAGCAGTGTGTGCGTGACAGTGACGGGGTGTGTGCGGCACAGACTGAGTGTGTGTGACAATGACACACGGCGTTTGTGTGTTGGCTGCTGCTGGGTAAGAGAAGCCACCCTCTGTCTCTTTAGAGGAAAACTTTCCTGATCTGAGGTCTTCCCTGCCCGCGGCTCTGCATTCCTGAGTCACTGGCAATCTATGCTTCAGACTGGAGCAGCTTCCCTGGTGTCTCCCTTTCCCCAATCCCTGCTCTGCAGAGATGGGGTGCGGGGCAGGGGAACACCCTGATGTCAGCACTACCCTTTCCTGTCCTCTCTGGGCTGCAGATGGAATAAGGTGGGGGCGGGGCAGCAGAAACCTGCTGCTGCTTGTGAGCGTTCACGCCCTGCTCATCGCCTGGGCGGGCCGGATAGGAAAGCTTGGCTGGCTGAATCTGTCCCCCCCAGGGCTGATTTTGCTCAGCCTGGCTTTAAACCATAGTTTGAGGACTTCAGTAACTCAGCCGGAGGTCAGGGGTCTGTTAGAGGAGTGGATAATGAGGTTCCACAGCTTGCAATACGCGGGCAATCAACCTGGGTGGTCGTGAGGGCCCCTTGAACTCTTGGACATGGCCGAGCATCTCATAATCATAAGGTAGGGAAGGGCTCTTACGGCAGGGGGCAGCTGAGGTACACAGCTTCAGATGGGTGGAGGCCCTTCATCTTTGACTTGCTCCTCACCCAGGAGGGCTGTAACTGGGCAAGGCCTTGAACCTGTGTTATTCAAGACGCCGGCCAGCACCTTAACGACCACATCCTTCTTTCGCCTTGGCTGCAGGCTATTACAAGAACAATGTGAAGGTGGCTGTGAAGACCCTAAAAGAGGGCTCCATGGCTCCAGACGCCTTCCTGGCCGAGGCAAACTTGATGAAGATGCTCCAGCATGACAAGTTGGTGCGGCTCCACGCTGTTGTCACCAAGCAGCCAATTTACATTGTGACGGAGTACATGGCCAACGGTAAGGAGCCTGCCCCGGCTTTGTGCTTTAGACATTTTTGGCTGAGTTTCAAAGGCTCGGCTGGTGTTCAGGATGTGAGAAGAGCCCTGGACATCAGCAGCAGGTAATTTGGGGCAATCCCACAGGCACTGACTTTCAAATTCCTCGGTGGTTGCTTCATCTCCACTCTGCCCCAAGGAAATGCCCCAACCAACCCTAAACCCATCCCTTGAGGCCAAAGCCTCGCTCCCCTCTTCCTGTCCCACGTCCCCCCTCCATGAAACACACCCCACCTTTGCTCTACCCCCAGGTTTCCCCACCCACCACCCAACAGGTGATCAGTGGGTGCTCCCTGTTTTTTCTGTGGGTGCCCCAGCCCCGGAGCCCCTCAGGAATCGGCGCCGACGGACAATCAGCAGAGAGGAGAGGAGATGACCTAGAAGGTCTTTTCTGTCTCTGGTGTCTGTGATCTTTGATTAAAGAATGCCCTGGGCGTTGCCAAGAGGCCTGTACAAAACATGATGGGACATGGGTTACATTTTGGGTGGTCCTGCTCTGACTCTGGTGTGCCCAAGAGAGGCAGTGGCATTCCCAGAAGTACACAAGCTGTGGGCAGGTTGGATAAAACCGCCAGGGGCAAAGCAGCATGGGAAAGACATGGACATAATGAGTCCCTTCCCCTCAGGCTGCATCACCCAGGGAACACTGTGCTTCTTCTCGTTCACAGGGTGCTTGCTAGATTTCTTGAAGGCCGAGGATGGATGTCAACTAACCCTCCCGAAACTCATTGACATGTCAGCCCAGGTCTGTGGACGGCGAGTTTGGGATGAATGTTCGAAAGACAGGGCAATGTTATCTGAGATGACATGCGTGCGGACGCTGTTAGTGAAGAAAGTCAGAGAAGAGCAAGGAAAACGATTAGAAGTTTGGAAAATATTCCTTGTAGTGGTGGACTCAAGGCCACCAACAGGTCCCAGGGCAAGGGGAGGGGCCAAGGCCAGAAGGGGTGGGGCTTAGGGCAGTCAAGGAGCAAATTTTGTTCGTGGATCCAATAGAAGGCTTATCACAGTCTATAGCTGTGTCTACACGTGCACGCGACTTCGAAGTAGCGGCACTAACATCGAAATAGCGCCCATCGCGGCTACACGCGTCGGGCGCTATTTCGAATTTACCTTCGACGTTAGGCAGCGAGACGTCGAAGTCACTAACCTCATGAGGGGATCGGAATAGCGCCCTACTTCGATGTTCAACGTCGAAGTAGGGACCGTGTAGACGATCCACATCCCGCAACGTCGAAATTGTGGGGTCCTCCATGGCAGCCATCAGCTGGGGGGTTGAGAGACGCTGTCTCTCCAGCCCGTGCGGGGCTCTATGGTCACCGTGTGCAGCAGCCCTTAGCCCAGGGCTTCTGGCTGCTGCTGCTGCTGCTGCTGCTGCTGCAGCGGGGGATTCATGCTGCATGCACAGGGTCTGCAACTCGTTGTCGGCTCTGTGTATCTTGTGCTGTTTAGTGCAAGTGTGTCTGGGAGGGGCCCTTTAAGGGAGCGGCTGGCTGTTGAGTCTGCCCTGTGACCCTGTCTGCAGCTGTGCCTGGCACCCTTATTTCGATGTGTGCTACTTTGGCGTGTAGACGTTCCCTCGCTGCGCCTATTTCGATGTGGTGCTGCGCAACGTCGATGTTGAAGGGACGCTGAGTCCCCCTGATGATGAAGCAGCATAGCTAGAGGGGTTATAGGCACTGAGATGCCAAACGTTAGTCAATCACATTTGGCAATGTTGCTTATCGTTGTGTCCTCCATCTGAGGATCTTAAAGGTTTTGCAAACATTAACCCAGGTAGCTTCCCAGCCTCTTGGGAGGTACATACATATTATCCACTCTTTACAGGCAGAGAAAACTGAGCGCCCACGTTCACCCACAAAAGCTTGGATTTGCCAAAGCACCCAATGCTGGCCACACTGCACCTGTGGAACCAGTAGCAGCTGTGTCATTGATTTCATCCCCAGAAGAGCTAGGCTGAGGCAGAGCTTTTTAAAAACCCTCTCTCAGCATCCAGGCAGGGACAAGACTGAGATCAGAACCTAGAATCCGAGGCAGCCACTTAGCCATACAGAGAGGAAGCCATGCTAGTGTATACGCTATCAAAACAAAAAGCAGTCAAGTAGCATGCTGTGCCGCAGGTAGCAAGTCTCATTTCCAAGGTGCTACAGAATGCTGCTGCAGTTCCTATCTCTTTTCAAATGAATGAAATATCAGGCTATAGGTATTTCAGAGGAGGTCGCTTCTGACACGGCAGATGTGTCTGCTTCTCACGTTACCCAGATGCAAAAATACAGAAATCTGTTTAAGAAGCCACCCCATTAGCTATTTTTATCCCACCAGTGAATAGTATGGCAGTTCTTCCTGTTCTCTGTTGATAAAATCTAGTCTGCAGCTTTCACTTTACATCCCTGAGAGATGGTAAAGGGAGCAGCTGCAGGCTTGAAGGTTAGAAGTTATTTCTGTCTTTTATAGCTTGGAGGAAATAAACCGTGGTTTGAATTCCCGAAGTAGTTTTGAATTCTCGTAGTTTTGAATTCCCGAAGAGAAACACAACAGACTACACTAACCTACAAAAGCCTATAGGAGAGCACTTCAGTCTCCCTGGGCACTCAGTTACAGATTGAAAAGTCGCCGTCCTACAGCAAATAAAATTCAAAAATTAAATGGACAGAGAAATCTCTGAGCTGCGATTCATTTGCAAATTTGACTCCAGCAACCAAGGATTGAACAGAGACTGGGAGTGGTTGGCCCCTTACAAAAGCAGTTTCTCTGCTTTTGATGTTCATAACTCCACATTAGCATCTGACAATGGGCCACATCCCCCCGGATGAACTGACTTTTCTCCTCTCTTGATGTTCACTACTCCACATTAACTGCCAATGATGGGCCATTTCCACCCTGACTAAATAGACCTTGTCAGCTCTGGCCCTCCCCTTTACTGAGACCCCTTCTTTAAATCCTCCTCTGAAATCTTCCACTCATGCATCTGACAAAGCGGGTCTTTGCCCACGAAAGCTTATGCTCCAAAATATCTGTTAGTTTATAAAATACCATGACTTCTTGTTGTTTTTAACAGCCTGCCCATATCCCTGAGTTAACACCACTTGCTTTGGCATAGGGCTCCACCCGGGAATATGGCCCAATGAGTTTGTATGGAAGAGAGAAGGGAAAAAGTCAGAACAGGAGCAGAGCTGAGCAAATAACTGGTTTTCTTCAGGTCAGCCACTGAAACGAAATATCTGGGGACACCGGGGGTGTGCAGTGAATGCAACTTGTGGAGTTCCCCAGCCAGCTTCTCCCATCTTAAGAATCTCACCTTGGAATTCGAAGACGGAATCTCAAGTAGTAAGAGGCCCAGTCAGCTGAAACCCGCCCTGTAGTGCAGGGAATCCGTTTAACAAGAGACCACTGGGGCTCTTGGAAGCCCAGCCTAAAGGAATACGAGGGTGGCTTGTTCCGGCCCATGCCTTGCAAAGAAACAAACCGCTTGCAAATCAGCACATGCAGGCTGAGCATCTCCTCCTGGCCTGGCCACTTAGCTTGGGAGTCGGGCGCCTTTTCCTGCAGGTAGAGCATCGCTCTGGCTGCACACGCCCCCCACCGCCCAGCGCTCTGAGCTCACACCTCTCTGGAGCAAAGCAGCATTCAGCCCAGCTGGGTCTGCCTTAACCCTTTCCTTGCTGCCCAAAAGCACAGAGTGGTGAATACTCCTCATTTCACAGGCTTGTGCAGCGACAGCACTTAGGGTCGCTTCAGGCGGATGTGCAGCTTATATAGATAAGCACAGAAAACCCCTGACTTACGCATAGGTTGTGTTCCTGGGCAACCACGCACAAGTCGAATTTCGTGCAAGTCGGGTCCAGGTGGGAGGGGCCCCTAGTCTTGGCTGCACCTGGCTCCTGGCTCCCCTCTGCTTGTGGGAGCTGAGACATGGACCAGTACAACAGTGCTGGTAGTTTCCTGACTCCTGCAAGTGGAGGGGAACCAGGAGCCAGGCTGCTGCTGGGTTCCTGGCTCCCTGCACTCACGATGTTGACTCATGTTATTGCAAGTAACGCTTAAGTCAAAATCCTGTAAGTTGGGGCGGGTCTACTGTAGTCACCATTTTCGTTTCGGAGTCCCCCACCTTACACTTGAATTTGGGATACTGGGAAGAGCCTCAGTGGGGTGGACAGACCCTGGAGCCAGGCGTGGGCGGGGACTGGCTTCCCGCCATGGGAAGGGGCGTGGCTTTGGGTGGAAGGGGAGGGGCCTTAGACAACCAGCCCTTAGCACTCCCCAGACCGAGGCGCATCTCCTCCCAGCCCTCAGAGGCACATGGAGTGGTGCTCCGGCAGCAATTTGAAGGGGGCTGGGGCTCTGCCATCACTGCTGCCACAGTAGCAGCTAAGAGGTCTGGACCCCTTTGAAGTGCTGGGCCCTGTGCAATTCCCCCTCTTGTCCTCCCAAGGCTAGAGGGGCCCTTTGTGGTCATCCAGTCTGACCTCCTGCGTAACATAGGCTAGAGAGCTGGTTGTTGGCCTAATGGACAATCCCAGGCTTCCAAGTGTGAAGAACTTTTTTGCATTGAAATTTAAGGTCAGTAGGTTTTTTTTTTGAAAAAACAGGGTTAAAATTAAAAAAAAAAAAGTCAAAAATTTGAAAACAAAATGTTTTCACTGCCCCGAGCTGAAGGAAATCCCAGGTTTGGGGGCTGTGAATGTTTTTCAAGATCTTGATATTCTTCACCCTGATGTGAGACAAGGCAAAAAATTCAAACTCTTGGAAAGTATCTGCAGGATGGGAAATCTGCTTCCTACCCAGGTCTATCCCACTGATTTCCAGGGGGCTCATTGTCCTACCTTAGGTAGCCACCTATGAAAATCCCACCCCCTAGTGGGCACCTCTGTTTCTATTCACAGCCTTTGTTGTCTGCTAAGGAGAGGAATCCCTATCTCTGTGTGTCAAGCTACTGAACCTTTGGTGTAATTTCCAAATAGAGGGAATTAGGGGGTACGTAAGGATAGCCTAATAAATCTCCATTAAAGTCCTTACAGTTTGGTGTCTCCTATGGCCCAGATACAGGGTGGAGAATGTCCCAAGGGCTGACAATACACATTCCAGTTGCTGGACTTGTATTTCTATCCACTGTGTCCAGCATAGCGCAGGCTGGTAGAGTTAAAATCCAGAAGGGATCACTGAGATCATCTAATTTGACCTCCTGCCTAGCACAGGCCAGGATTTCAGCACAGGGCACAGAACATTGGGCGTGAAGGCAACAAAGGGATGAGGTGGTACCAGCTAGCACAGCCACCACAGGGGCTGCTCTGGGACTCTTTGCCTCCTTTCTCACTGGGCATGCCTGGGACCGTTGCAAGCTTGGTGCAGTCCCTGAGCTGCCTGAACTCCAGGTACTAGGCTTGAGCTAATCTCGAGTTGCAGCTGGGTGGCATTGGTGTCACTCTGGTTCACAACGTGTTTATTCATGGTGTTTTGAATGCATCATGCTGCAAGGGAACTTGACCATTTGAACGCACTTGCAGCCAATAGCATCAGTTGTAGTTAAAATTAGCAAGTGCTGGGTGTACCAAATTCATCTTGTGGTCAGTCTGAGACACACACACTCACACGCACACACATGCTGAAAAGAAACCGTCCGTCTATTGCTATCTCATTAACATCAGGACAGGAAGTGACATCAGTTCTTCCATTTTCCACTGAAGCAAGCCGTGCTCAAGCTTGAAGGGTGTTGATAGAGGGTGAAAGACATATTTGGAAAGTACATCTTAGTATCCTGTGTAAAACCACATGTAAGCAAGAAACTGATGAGAATCTTAATGGGTGGAAAATTGTAATGCCCTCACCGCAGGGTGTGTGAAAAGCCAAATGGGTGCTAGCCATTCGTGCCAGGGCTTGTGTATCCAGTGTCCTGAGCCAAGTCTGGGTCACGTCGGAACTTGCTGCTTTTCAAATTCCCCTTCAAAGCCCCCAAATGCTAAACCTTACCATTGCTCTTATGTACAGGAGAGCTTACGATGTGTTCAGTGCTTTCCAAGCACTGGACCCTGTCTCTGAGGAGCTCGGCAGGTACAGAGACCAGCTGTCAGAGACAAGGGAGCAAAAGCCATAATAAGCAAATTATACACAAGACAGCTCAGGTCACAGTATTTCCAAGAGGGTGTGCTGAGGGTTTGGCTCAGGATGCTAATACGCTCCCATCCTATTAACACAGCATGCAAACTCATGGCTATCCACTTTATATCCGTGAATATACACATCCACGCATATGGATGCAAGTATCTGTGGATCATTTTTGTAGGTACAGATGCAGAAACATATTTTGTGTCCAGAAACTGTCAAATTTGCACCGGGTGGTAGCTGTGTTAATCTGTGTCTGCATAAACCACGAGAAGTCCTGCAGCACCTAATAGACTAACAGATTTTTTGGAGCATAAGCTTTCGTGGGCACAGACAACGAAGTGGGTCTTTGCCCACGAAAGCTTATGCTCCAAAATATCTGTTAATCGATAAGGTGCCGCAGGTCTTCTCGTTCTTCAAATTTGCAGATATCTGCTTTCTATCCATGGGCAGCAGTGCCAAGAGGTGCCACAGGCCCTGGGGCAAGGTAGAAGCGGGGCTCGGCTCTGTGCCCCAGAACAGCCGGGGCCAAGAGCAGAGTGGGCGGAGCCTATGGCGTTCGGCCTTCAGTGCTGCCCTGACTGTGGAAATTCAAAAGGGCCCAGAGCCCCAGCAATGGGCAAATCTCCAGGCCCCTTTGAAACGTTGGGCCTGGGGGCAAGAGCTCCCTTTAGTCTTCCTCCCCTTGGCAGGCTTGTCCATGGGCATCCGCACCCACTGGTAGGGATGCAGATATTGGCGGCTCCTATTTTCAGCTACAGGGACCAGTTTTTTATCTGCACGAGGCTCTACCTTTTCATGCTGTAGCATAGAATGTCCATGAGGTCTCCCATCGAGTGACAGGCTTTATGCTTGCCCAAACTGCATGGCAGTCTGCGCAGGATCGCAGCGCTTCCTCAGACGTATTCTGTGCCAGGCACAAGCAAAACCTAAAACGCTGTGCAGAAGAGGCGAATGGCGGGCGTATTAATAGTCATTTCCTGTTGGTCATCTTACATTTAAAATACTCTGACTGACCGAAACACTGGAAGAGTTTGTTCTTTAATCTGCGGTATTTTCCACTAAGAAGTAGGGGATGAAAGATTGTCCTGTCAATGAGCCTTGGAATCAGATATAAATTTAGTCTCTGTTTCTACCACAGATCTCCTGTGGACGACGCTCTTGATATATCTGTGTCTCATTTCCCCATCAGTAAGATGGCAAAAACAAGCCTTCCTTTCTGCCGTGCTTTGTTTCTCTGGTCTAAACTCTTTGAGGTTGGGATTGTATCTTACAATGTGTGCGTACAGCACCGAGCACAATCCGGCCCTAATTTTAATTGGAGCTGGTAGGTGCTGCCATAATACATGGAATGGATGCATGCTCTTCTGGAATGGAGGAGACGAACAAAATCTGTTCCATCTCTAATGTCTAGGGACCAGCAGGGTTATTTGAACGTAAACACGGTGGCCATTTTTGCTGTCCTAGGTTGCAGAAGGGATGGCGTACATTGAGAGAATGAACTCCATCCACCGAGACCTGAGAGCTGCCAACATCCTCGTCTCAGAGACACTCTGCTGTAAAATTGCAGATTTTGGCTTGGCCAGGATAATCGAAAATGAGTACCTGGCCCAGGAAGGTAGGTTTCGCTCCTGTGCTGGAGGGGAGAACTTAGCTGAAGGAGTCCTGTTAATATTTACTGTTTTCATTTCTCCTCCTTGCAATTCTGCAACCAAGCTGAGTGAGCCTAACTTTGGAGTCCTATGGATTCATGCTGAACTCTCTGGCCCTGGTACTGAATAAACCGCCTCACTGAGACTCGGGGAAATACCAGCCCCTCAATGGAAGCGTTTGCAGGGAAATGAACCCTTTATCTATGTCTGCGCACAGCAGGGGCGTGATCTGCAGTGAAACAATAAGAAATGAGCTTGAACTGAACATTTGGGGTGTGGAGGGAAAGTTTGAGCATGGCTTCCAGTCTGATCCCAGATTTTGGTGTGGTCAGGTGCAAGAGCCAAGAACAAGTAACAAAATTTGGATTTTGTAATGCGCAGCCGCCCACACACACACCACTCCCTGCAAAGTTTGGAGCCATTTCTGGCTACAGCTGTGGCCCTGGTCGTGGTTCTCCTGTGGACCTCTGTAAAAAGATAGACAAGGAGCAACTTCTAGCTGGTTCAGCACATCAGAAGCTGAATTTTGAGTCAACTGATGGCACCTTTACCCTCACACAGAACTGTAAAATCCTAGGGCTGGAGGGGACCTCAGGAGGTCATCTAGTCCAGCCTCCTGCTTCAGGCAAGATCAACCCCAATTAAGTCATCCCAGCCAGGACCTTGTCAAGCTGAGACTTAAAAACCTCGAGGGATGGAGAATCCACCACCTGTCTAGGCAACATATTCTAATGCTTCACCTCCCTCCTGGGGAAGTGGTGTTCCCTAATATCCAACCTACTCCTCTCCTTCAGTAACCTAAGACCATTGCTCCTTGTTCTGCCACCTGTCACCACTGAGAACAGCCTCTCTCCAGCCTCTTTAGAGCTCCCCTTCAGGAAGTTGAAGGCTGCTATTAAATCCCTCCTCGGTCTTCTCTTCTGTAAACTAAACAAGCCCAAATCCCTCAGCCTCTCCTCATAGGTCTTGTGCTCCAGCCCCTTAATCATTTTTCTTGCCCTCTGAAGCTCCCAGTTTGGGGCTCTGTTAGGGTGATACATGGGACTAACAGAATGTGGGCTCCAGACGGGCGTTCAGCTCCATGGCTCAGTGTACACACATGCAGTGATGGCAACTGCCCCCAGCCCAGAAATTCAAAAGGGCCCAAGGCTGCCAGCTGCCACCACTTCTGCAGCAGCAGCCAGAGCCTCAGCTCCTTAATTGGCCACCAAAGCCCCTAGCCCTGTGCTCCGGGTGGTGCTGTAGAGCTGGTGGGAGCCCCAGCCCCACCCTTCTGCCTGAAGCCCCAATCCTTCCAGGAGTGTGGAGCCTGGTAATACTGTTTGACCAGTGTTCCCTGTAAGCTGAGCACCTAGGCAGCCACCCAGCGGAGATTCAGGTGCCATGGACTGATTACTAGAGTGCCCACAGCCACCCCCAGTGGGCAACATGTGTTTCTATTGGTGGTGCACACCTGCATGTGCCTTGGTGCACATAACAAAATTTATTCCACCCACAAGTGGAAAATATTAGCGGGAACACTGTCATCCCCCTGTCTGTTCTGCTACAGGATTCTTCAGCGACTGAAATGCTGTTGTTTTTTTAATAGGAGATTCATTCAGCTCATTGCAAGGCTTCATAAAGTAAAAGGCAAACCAAACGGACATTTTTAAAGCTACATGATGCCTCTTGAAGAGCTGTTTGGAGGGTGACAGTTCCATTCGGCAAAGGATTTTGAGAGTTCAAAATAGGACTAGGTTCTGATTCACAGAGAAACACGAACATTTCAAAATGATCTGGGCAGAAACACACAGGCACACGTCTCCCCTGCAAAAAAAATGTTCTGTTTCCATTTAAACGTTTTGTGTTAGTTTTTTTTTTAAATTGGGCTCACTGTGTTTAGGTTTCCAGGATTTCAGTGCAGCATTTGAATTAAAAAGTGCTGTTTTCATCCAAATCATTAAATACAGGCGGAACATCTCTCGTCCAGCAACATCTGTAATCCGGAGTGATTTTAGTTAGCCAGATGACCACTTATCAGGGCTGTGGCCAAGTTTCCCAGGATCCCATAAAGTTTGTTCCCAGCCCACAGTCCTAGCTCTCAGTGTTCTGTGCTGTTATTTCACTGCAATTTACCCTTAAATAAATATCTTCTGAGAACCCAGCAAGCAGTATAAGCATTGGTAATACTACTAGACAACATTGACCTCCGCTAGTCTGACAAATTCCCTGGGTGCTGGACTAGAGAGGTTCAGCTCGTGTTTAGTTTATGTTAGGGTTGCTTTGTTCTTAATAAAAAAAATCCCCTAAACTGTGGACTTACTAATGCTAGGGAAGCACAGATCCCTGAACTCTGTTTTTTGTTGGTAATTAAAAGTTGGACAGATTTTCAAATATATATTTTTAAATGTACATGTATATGCATTTCTCCGCACCCTCCATAGCAAACTGGTTTAACACTGTCAAAACAAAAAGCAGTCAAGTAGCACTTTAAAGACTAGCAAAATGGTTTATTAGGTGAGCTTCTGTGGGACAGACCCACTTCTTCAGACCATAGCCAGACCAGAACAGACTCAATATTTAAGGCACAGAGAACCAAAAACAGTAAGCAAGGAGGGCAAATCAGAAAAAGATAATCAAGGTGAGCAAATCAGAGAGTGGAGGGGTGGGGGGAAGGTCAAGAATTAGACTGAGCCAAGTATAGAGACGAGCCCCTACAGTGTGCCCCTTGCTAGTAGGTGATCTGCATAAAAGATAAAATCCCACTATTACTAGCCACTCCTTTACCTTAAGTACAGGCTTTCTCTTAAGTGGCAGAGGTTGCTATTTTCATTCTAAAGGTCTTGGATTCTAGCCCCACTGATTACTCATGATAAGGAAATCATTAAAAAGGTGTTAATCATTGCCTGAATGCACTATGCCCTCCACTAATGGCCAGGCCACATACAAGGTAAAAAAGCTGCAAATGCTGTCAGTTTATAACATTTCTCCTTTAGCACAAGTGGTTTTAGCATTTGCTTTTGTTCTGAAAATCCTGGATTCTATCTCTAAAATATAGTGTAGGAGGTAAAACTTATTGAAAACCAGCAGCTGTTAAATGTGTGAGTTATGCAAATCATGGTCAACACCTTTTGATCTTTTTAAGTTTTCACTTTATTGGTGTAATTACAAGCTGTTCCTTTCTTCTGCAGGCTATTACTCGTTTTCTGCAGTGCTCGTATCCTGTATTTGTGGTGTGCATGCCATATGTGATTTATGATTTATTTGATGACCTTTTTAGATTTATTTGCACTGCTTTTCAAGGGGCCTGCATTGTCTTGTCAAGTACAACCAGTGAAAGCAAAGAAAAATTACCAGGCAAGGGTGCCTTCTAATGAAGGAAAATGACAGCAAGCCGTCCATCTCCTGTTGCATTCGCTACCAATCACTGGCATTGTATTTCTGTCAGCCTCAGCGGGCACTTATCAGTGCCCACTACCCTTTTGGAAACCAAGATACTTGAGCAGTCTGCGTCAGGTGTGACTGCAGGAAGCTGCCCCACATTAATGCCCTTTTAAACTGTATTTCTTCCCAACAGGTGCCAAATTCCCTATTAAATGGACAGCGCCGGAGGCCATTAACTATGGGGTTTTCACGATCAAATCTGACGTCTGGTCCTTTGGGATCCTTCTGACAGAAGTTATAACCTACGGCAGGATCCCTTACCCAGGTATGAGCCTTTGGGAATATCCACTTCCCTCCCATTTGACTTGAGTGCAGCAGCGTTCCTGCTGAAATTGCTCCTCCAAGCCTTACAGGGACCCTAGCTCGGGAGAGCGTGAGTCATGGAGCCTTTTCTCTCTCTAGTAGGCTACTTGCTTGACTCCTGCCAAGGCCCCAAGTCAGGACAGCACTTAAGCAGGTGCCTGTAGTTTAGTCCTTATGGGACTACTCCTGCACACGAGTGCTTGGATGAATCAGGGCCACAAAGCCATCGCAGAGTGTCGGCTGTGTGGTGGCCTATGTGGAATGTGTTTGGTGGTTGTGATCCAGTTCCCAGTGGGTGGCGCTCTGTGGGGCAAAACCAGCCCCCTTTGGGTCATCCTGGTCGGCTATCTGTAGGGCATTCAAGGGCTGGGCCAGGCTCTGGAATGCAGATCGCAGCCTGGGACGGCTCGGAGGCCCTCCCATGCTGGGTTTGTTGTGCAGCTGCAGAGGGTGGTCTTCTCTCAGGCTGTCTGTCGGACATTGCTCCCAGAGCAGGAAGCAAGGTGGGCTTTTTGAGGACCACGGGGCCCATTTCCTCGCTCTTCCCTGCATCCGGGCAGTTCTACCAGCTCCCTCTGCCCCCTTGCATCCCGGGACACTGTCTGGGCTTCTCTGCTCAGCGCCTCCCTCAGGAGCCCCTGTTCTGACCCTTTCACTCCCTCCCCGACCGGATTTGACTATTTGATTGGCTCATGCCAGTCAGTCGATCCCTGGGTTCTTTTGACACCGCCCCTCTACCCAGGGGAGTTCTGTATTGGTTCTGTAAGCAGACCGCCCTCTGGGTCATCGACCTGGCACGCAGGACCTGCAGAGGCCAGGGTCAGGCCAGGAGGAGGACGCTGGATTCTGAGATTTAACCCCACTAGTTTGGGTCCGGGAGCAGAGACGCTGCAGCAGCCTGGGCTGTATACCGGGGGGGGGAGGGGGGTGCAGCCCACAACTCAGCTGACCCTGCTGTGCTCACACTGCTCCAGTTCCCGAGCTATCCAGTCTGAAGCTCACTTGGGTGCTCCACGATGAGTGACAGCCACACCCCACAGCAGTGTAGCCACCCCAGGAGCCTGTGGCCTCCTGTGGGAACTCCTGCGCCTGACCCAACGAGGGCCTGGTTTTGGCTGGGGTTTCTAGGAGCTACTGCCATGAGTTCTAGGCTGGAACGTGGGTTGGAGCATGACGTGGTGTCCTGCAGGTTTAAACAGCCCTCTCCTGTCCCCCCTCACAGACTCCTGGCCAAGCAGGGGCGACTGGTTAGGAAGGACCAGGTGGAGGAACACCAGCCAAGTGACCACCCTATGTGACTCCTTCCCAGGCCATTGGGGCAGGCCAGGACAATGACTCTTCTGCCCCCAGGCCCACCCCACCTCCTCCTGCCTCTTCGCCCAGGCTCCCTCCCCAAGTGACGCAGACCCAGGGACAAGCGGGGAGGTCTGGTGTCAGGCGCAGGGATTAGCCGCCCCCACTGGTTCCTGAGGCCACCCAGATGCTCGGACACTGTGGCCCTCCAGCCCATGGCATGCAGGGGAGCCCCAAGCATCAGCGGTGCGCGCGTGGGCCTCTGAACCCCCGCTCAGGGCGTGTGCTTCTTCCTAGGCATGACCAACCCCGAGGTCATTCGGAACCTGGAGCGGGGCTATCGCATGCCCTGCCCGGACGGTTGCCCTGCCGAGTTCTATAGCGTCATGCTGAGGTGCTGGCGGGACAAGCCGGAGGAGCGGCCCACCTTCGAGTACCTGCAGTCCGTCCTCGAGGACTTTTACACGGCCACAGAGAAGCAGTACGAGCCAGAGCCTGTGCCCTAGCCGGGAGCCTCACCTCCCCCCATGTGGGACAGCCTTGGAGGAGAAGACCTGGCTGGGAGATCCTCCACCGACCTTCCCCAGCCCCTTTGCTTGGGTGCCCCTTGGACCTCTAGTACCGGAGCTTCCTTCCCGCTTCTCCTGCATATGCAGATCCGCTCTGGATTGTGCTAGGAAGTGAGGCACTTCAGAGGCTTCGTGGGGGTGAGGTGGGGAGCAGAGACTCTGCAAGCGCTGGTGATGTCTGTGGAGACCCAAAGGAAGTGAAATCACAAGTTGGCAGAGCTTATTCACCCCTTGTGTGGGAGTCCCAGTCCCGGGGCCTGTCTCCACATCACAGTCAGTGGCACCACAACAGAGGCCATTAGATCCCCTGTGGGGCATGGGAAGCCGAGGGTGGACGTACTCCCCGCCCCTGCAGCTGGGTCCTTCCTGTCAGGGGTTCGGCAGGGCTTCGAGGTGTAAGCGGGCCTGGTCTCTGTCAGGGCTGCACTGCTCTGGCCAGGGCCTTCGGTAGCCACGGCTGCATGTCAATGCTGCACCTCACGCTGGCCAACAAATAAAGAACTTTGTCACCCGAGCATACTTCCGCCTTCGTTATTAAACCCTCGTTTGGCACCATAATCACCTTGGAACATCAGAGTGCAAGAACAGCCACAGTGGCTCAGCCCAGTGGTCCATTTAGCCTTCCAACAGTGGCCAATGCCAGGTGTTGCAGAGGTAATGAAGAGACCAGGGAATCATCAAGTGATACATCACCTGTCGCCCACTCCCAGCTTCTGACAGTCAGATGCTCAGGGACAGTGGGAACATGGGGTTACATCCCTGATGACGTTGGCTAATTAGCCATTGATGGCCCTACCCTCCAGGAACTGATCTAATTTCTTTAAAAAAGCCCTCATCCTTCACAACAGCCTCCTGCCAAAGAGTTCCACAGGTTAACTGTGCATCGTCTGAAGAAGTACGTCCTTTTGTTTGGTTTCAACTTGCTCCCAATTAGTTTCAGCCATTGGGTTCTGATTTAAGTGATTGCTTACACACCAGCTGGTATCAGAGGGGTAGCCGAGTTAGTCTGTATCTTCAGATACAACAAGAAGTCCTGTGGCACCTTATAGACCAACAGATATTTCGGAGCAGAAGCTTTCGTGGGCAAAGACCCATAGTACTGTAATTTCATATTTGCCTGGCGCACTGGTCTTTAGTTTCCCCACCTGTCAGAGCGGTGGGACTAATTTACTCGTTTCCCACCCAGGCATGCTGTGAGGATGTGTGAAGGATTGATGCCCGGGACTAAGACTGTGCAACCTCGGATTCTTGGTTTCAAAGCCAACCCAAAAAATCAAAGCTTGTGTGTGTCCGTGTCAGCTAGGTCAGGCCCTCTGCTCATGCCTAGCCGGTGAACGCACAGACAGTTTTCAAAAATGCAGCGTTTTGACTTTTTTCCAGGAGAAACTATAGAAAGTTGTAGATTATTTTCAGCCTGATTTGAGCAGCTTTGCCTGATTTCAAAGGGAAAGGCCCATTCCCACTTACATGGATCATAGCAACAAGCATGGGGACTGGTATTGACCTGACGCCTAGGGGTGAATCTGATCCCCACAATAGTTTTTCCTTATCCCAAAGAGCTCCCAGTCTCAGACCCAGGGAAGCCATGACATGGCCAGGAAGGACAACCAGTGCCTAGAGCATTAGGCTGGGACTCAGAAGCCATGGGATCAGCTCCCAGCTCAGACACAAGCTTCCCGTGTGACCTTGGGCAAGTCACTTTGGCAACACCGTGCCTCAGCTTCTCTTCTTCGAACTAGGGATGATACCAATCCATGCATGACTGTGATGTATTGAGATGACATGGCAATGAGGGTAATATAAGATCACTGGCAGGGCACTGAACAATAGTGAGAAAGGAAGAACGAAGCGAAGAATTAACACTTTATTCTTTGGACATAGGCTTTGGTGAGCCGGAGCCCACTTCATCAGATGCCTGACGACGTGAGACCCAGCCCACGAAGCCGATAACCCCAATAAATGTGTTCATCTTTTAGGGTGCCGCAGAATGCCGCGTGTTTTTGCTGAAATAGACTCACGCAGCCACTCTTATGAAACTGAACTCTTTATCTTCCTCCCTGAGCTGACTCTCTGCTCACTGGGGCTCTGTCTGCTTTGCACGCAGTGGCAGATTAGGGGTTTGTGTCACCTTTGGCCAGGGCCAGTGGGGTCCCTCTACCACCTCTTCTGCCACAATGTACTCTGCCCTCCCAGCCTCTTACCCCCAGCGCTCATGCTGCGACAATGGGATCGAGGACCAGGGACTTCCCCAGCTCCTCTGGATGAACGCCAGGTGTGGGGAGTGGCTTGGGTCACAGGGATGTCCATTTTTCCAGGGGTACCCCCAGCTGGTGAGGGCCTCAGTCATGAGTTCTGTTGGCCCAGTGGTTAATCTGCCACTGTTTGCGCACGGCTTACTGGAAGGCGGCTAGTTCTTTGAACAGCGAGGGACAACCTAAGCTAGTGAGCGGTCGCAGGAGTGGCCCTCCTTCATCTCAGCGGGCCACAAGATTGTCGCAACCAAGATGATCTCTTGGGCTACGGTAGTTTTGCTAACTGCGCGGGTGAACCTACAATGCATGGGATGCGCCGACAGAACCCTACGCCAACAGAACCCTCGCAGCATTTTGATTGGATGCTGAGCAAGCACGTGGCTCTCACAAGCAATGTTCATAGAACCATAGTGTAGTACCCAGAGGCACAATACCACCTACTAGGGTGAGTGAAGTCTCTGCTCTACAACCTCAGCTGAGCACCAGCTGGCTTTTAGCTCAAGTGGTAGAGCACTGGGCTTCAAACCCTACAATCACAGGTTCAATGCCTGGTGCTGGTGACTTGGGTCCGTTAAGCTACGTCTACACGTGAATACGACATCGAAATAGCTTATTTCGATGTAGTGACATCAAAATAAGCTATTTCAATGAATAATGTCTACACGTCCTCCAGGGCTGGTGCCGTCGATGTTCAGCGTCGACGTTGGGCAGCACTACATCGAAGTAGGTGCTGCAGGGGAGCGTCTGCACACCAAAGCAGCCCACATCAAAATAAGGGTGCCAGGAACAGCTGCAGGCAGGGTCACAGGGCGGATTCAACAGCAAGCCGCTCCCTTAAAGGGCCCCTCCCAGACACACTTGCACTAAACAACACAAGATCCACAGAGCCGACAACTGGTTGCAGACCATGTGCATGCAGCATGGATCCCCGGCTGCCGCAGCAGCAGCCAGAAGCCCTGGACTAAGGGCTGCTGCACACAGTGACCATAGAGCCCTGCAGGGGGTGGACAGAGCATCTCTCAACCCCTCAGCTGATGGCCGCCATGGCGGACCCTGCTATTTCGATGTTGCGGGATGCGGATCAGCTACACGTGCCCTACTTCGACGTTCAACGTTGAAGTAGGGCGCTATTCCCATCTCCTCATGAGGATAGTGACTTCGACGTCTCGCCGCCTTATGTCGATTTCAACTTCGAAATAGCACTCGCCACATGTAGCCGTGGTGGGCGCTATTTTGAAGTTGGCACGGCTACTTCGAAGTAGCCGGCACGTGTAGACGCAGCTTTAGTGTTACAGTAAGATCCTAGGGCTGGAAGAGACCTCTGGAGGTCATTGAGTCCAGCACCCTGCCCAAAGCAGAACCAACCTCGAATAAATCACCCCAGCCAGGGCTTTTTTAAGCTGGGACTCAAAAACCTCTAGGGATGGAGATTCTACCACCTCTCCAGGTAACACGTGCCAGTGCTTCACCACCCTGCAGGCGAAATAACATAACGATGTTGTGTGCCATCAGTACACCCCTCTCTTTACATGCCTGTTACTCTAGGAATATCGCAAGGAAAAAAACTACATGGCCAGAAACCAGTAGAACCCAGCAACCCTGCATGTGGCCAGTGGTGAACCTTCAGGTCACCAGTTGCCCATCGCTGTCAGACTCATAGGGTGCGTCTACACTAGCCAGCTATTTTGAAGTAGCTGGCACAACGTCGAAATACCACGCATCGTGTCTACACACGCCGTGTGCTATTTCGATGATGAAATCGAAGTTAGGCGGTGAGACATCGAAATCGCTATTCCCATCTTCGGATGGGAATAGCACCCTACTTCGACGTTCAACGTCGAAGTAGGGCATGTGTAGACAATCCGCGTCCTGCTACTTTGAAATAGCAGGGTCCTCCATGGTGGCCATCAGCTGAGGGGTAGAGAGACACTCTGTCCAGCCCCTGCAGGGCTCTGTGGTCACCACGTGCAGCAGCCCTTAGCCCAGGGCTTCTGGCTGCTGATGCTGCTGCAGCTGGGGGTCCATGCTGCGTGCACAGGGTCTGCAACCAGTTGTCAGCTCTGTGGATCTTGTGCTGTTCAGGGCAAGTATGTCTGGGAGGGGCCCATTAAGGGAGCAGCTTGGGGCTTTGCTGGCCCCTTATTTCAACTGGGAGCGCTTGTGTGTGTGGACACGCCACATTTCTTTCCGGGTGGCTCCTTTTGATGTTCCCCATTGCTACTTGGACGTTGAACGTCGATGGCACCAGCCCTGGAGGACGTGTAGACGATACGCATCGAAGTAGCCTATTTCGATGTTCTTGCTTCAAAACAGGCTACTTCAACGTAGTGTGCTAGTGTAGACGTAGCCATCATGTTGCAGGCTAGAAAGGATCACCAGAGCACCTTGTAGGCTCACTTAGGCTAGTGTAAACATGCTTACCCTGCTTCACAACTGGTTCCACACGGCCCAGTGGCTTGGCAAGCAGAAAGGTGCTGTGAATGAATAACTAAAGCAGCCCCAAGCACCATTGCTGGGGAGAGCCGGGAACATCCTCAGATGATCTCATCTCACCAGGATGTCCACAGATGCTGAGGGGATTCCAAATAAAGACACTACCCTCCACCTCAGAACTGGCAAGGCTGGGGGAAAGCCACCGTTCCAGCTCTCCTGGTTTAATTTGTCCCACCTGGTGTCTGCAAACCACTCTTTTCCCTTTCTTTCTTCCTTCAGCATACATCACCAACCCCAAGCAAAGATCTGATGTGTTATGGGGGATGCATAAGACCATAAGAACGGCCACACTGGGTCAGACCAAAGGTCCATCTAGCCCAGTATCCTGTCTGCCGACAGTAGCTAGTGCCAGGTGCCCCAGAGGAGGTGAACCGAAGACAATGATCAAGCGATTTTTCTCCTGCCATCCATCTCCTGCCTTCGACAAAAGGCTAGGGGCACCATACCTTACCCCTTGCTAATAGCCATCTATGGACCTAACCTCCAAACATTTATCGAGCTCTTTTTTAAACTCTGTTAGAGTCCTGGCCTTCACAGCATCCTCTGGTAGGGAGTTCCACAGGTTGACTGTGCGCTGTGTGAAGAAAAACGTGCTTTTATTAGTTTTGAACCTGCTAACCAGTAATTTCATTTGGTGTCCTCTAGTTCTTATATTATGGGAACAAGTAAATAACTTTTCTGTATTCACTTTCTCCACACCATTCATGATTTTATATACCTCTATCATATCGCCCCTCAGTCTCCTCTTTTCTAGACTGAAAAGTCCCAGTCTCTCTAGCCTCTCCTCATATGGGACCCCTTCCAAACCCTTAATCATTTTAGTTGCCCTTTTCTGAACCTTTTCTAATGCCAATATATCTTTTCTGAGGTGAGGAGACCACATCTGCACACAGTACTCAAGATGTGGACGTACCATAGTTTTATATAGGGGAAGTAAGATATTCTTTGTCTTATTTTCTATCCCCTTTTTAATTATTCCTAACATCCTATTTGCTTTACTGACTGCTGCTGCACACTGCATGGATGTTTTCAGAGAACTATCCACTATAATTCCAAGATCCCTTTCCTGATCTGTTGTAGCTAAATTTGCCCCCATCATATTGTATGTATAATTGAGGTTATTTTTCCCAATGTGCATTACCTTACACTTACCCACATTAAATGCATAAGGTCGCTCTCCAGCAGCTGCTCCAGTCCTGCAGCGCAGCGAGGTTCTGAATGTCCAAGGGGCATGCTAAAGCAGACAGACATTTACCTACAAGCTTTGCCAAAGTTGCTATTTCTCTGTGTTCCCACCAGGTGTCTCTCCCTGCTCACAAATCCCAGGCTGAGTAGCCACAGGGGAAGCAAAGCCAGCCCTGCAGGCACTGTGTGGAGCACATTGGTACCTGGCAAAGGGAGTTCCCTGCTTGAGTCAATGCAACTTAGCTTGTCGGATCCACCTCATTAGGCTATGAGCTCTTTGGAGCAGGGACAGGCATTTGGTCTGTGTGGGTACAGCACCTAGCACAAAAGCTCTGGGTCCGTGGCGGAGGCTGTTAGGTATTCCGGCAATAAAAAATGCTAGCCGGCCACGTTGTGATTCACTCCATGCGAGGAGGGACATTGGCCGTGAGGTCTCGGTGCTGAGTCTCTGTTTTAATTTGTACAAAGTCAACATTGTGCAAGGAGAACAGCTGCGAAGAATGGCTAATGGCATATTGGGGTGCATTTGGAGGAGCATTTCCAGCAGATCTCAAGAAGCTATTATTCCCCGAGGGCATAACTGGAGTGCTGCATCTACTTCTGACTCCCCGCCTGCTCCTGTATGGAAAGGAGGTGGATGCATTGGAGAGGGTCCAGCGGAGGGCAACCAAAGTGATTAAGGGGCTGGAGAGGGCATGAGGGGAAGCTGAGAGTTGTGCTTATTTAGCTTGCAGAAGAGAAGAGTGAGGGGCAATTTGATGGCAGCCTTCAACTTCCTAAAGGGGGCTCTAAAGAGGTTAGAAAGAGGCTGTTCTCAGTAGCGAGGGACGGCAGAAGAAGGAGCAATGGTCCCAAGTTACCAAGGGGGAGGCCTAGGTTGGATATTAGGAAAAACTACTTCCCCGGGAGGGTGGTGAAGCACTGGAATGCGTTGCCTAGAGAGGTGGTGGATTCTCCACCCTCGAGGTCTCTAAGTCCCAGCTTGACAAAGCCCCGGCTGGGAGGATTTCGTTGAGGTTGGTCCTGCTTTGAGAAAAGGGATGGACTTGGATGACCTCATGAGGTCCCTTCCAGCCCTGGGAGTCTATGGGTCTATAAGAACAGCCAGGGTAGAAAGGAGCAGTTGCCGTCTGTGACTATCTTCCCTGCCGCTCTTTTAGCCTCACAGGTGGTGCTGTTTGCCTTCCCTGACACAGGCTCCAAGGACCCGTCCAACCCAAACAGGCCTGTGTTTGATTGGCTGCTCCTGAAGCTACTGGTTATAGACTACAAAAATAAATTTTTGCCCTGGTAAGGGGTCACGCCCTCAGTCCCCTCTCGCAGTTCTCACAGGCCAGACAGAGGCAGGGAGGCCGTCCAAAGAAAAGCCAGAAGCTAAAGTTCAGAGTCATCTCATTTTATTCGATAGCCTCAGAGCTCAGGGCCCAACAATAGGCACTATAGGAGGTAGGCAGGGAGATCCAGTGGTTAGAGCCTGAGCCTAGGACTTGGGACATGTGGACTTTGCCACAGGCTACCTCTGTGACCTTGGGCAAGTCACTTACAACCCCATTGGCCGTGGTAGTTATGCATCTAACTCTTACTGATTTCAGTAGCATGTAGGTCTTAGTGTCTCTCTACCTCAGTCACAGCAGAGCATGAACTAATATGAGTCAACAGTGGGAAACCGTTGAAAAAAAACCCAAACATTGTGGGGTGCATTGACAAGAGTGTTGTGAGCAAGACCCGAGAAGTCACTAATCTTCATCTCGATTAGCGGAGCACTGTGCCAGCTCTGGATGCCACATTTCAGGAAATATAGGGTCAAATTAGAGACAGGCCAGAGAAGAGCTGCAGAAGTAATTACACCTCGAGAAATCTTGACCGACAAGGGACGATTGAAAGAATGGGAATTATTTAGTCTGGAAAACAAGTCTGAGAAGCAGCATGATAACAGCTTTGAAGTACAGAAAGATAGTTCCTAGGAAGGAGAAAAATTATTCTTCTTAACCGCCCAGGATAGGACAAGAAATAATGGCCTTAAAGTGCAGCAAGGGAGGTTTAGGCTGGACATGAGGAAAAACTTCCTAACTGTCAGGGTGGTTAAGCACTGGAATAAATTGCCTAGGGAGGTCGTAGACTGTCCATCACTGGAGATACTTAAGAGCGGGTTAGACAAACATCTGTCAGGGATGATCTAGATGGTGCTTGGTCTTGCCCTGAGTGCAGGGGACTGGGCTTAATGATCTCTCAAGGTCCAACGAGTCTCATTCTACAACGCGCGCAGAGCCACCTGGTGGATGGCTGATGCACGACACCTACCACTATCCTGCAGAGCCGCCCTTAACATATTCATGCCACATTGTTTGCATTTGCTTGAAGAGAAAAATGTGAATCCTTTGTGCTGGAACAAAGAAGAGTCGAGCTATTGCAGTGAGACTTAGAGAGCAGCTGGAGGATGTTATGATCAGTGAGCACATTTCTATTGCTGGGTGAATGCAATAAACAGGAGTCGTGAGTGACCTTCCGAGTGTTCACGACCAGTTCCCTGCACTGGCCTGTGCAGCTTTTTTATTTACTTTACACAAACACTGGTGCAAACTGCATGTCAGAAGTATGTATACACCTGCACAGCACACCAGTTTCCTCACTCGAAACCAATCTTCCCTTCAATTTTTCTTTCCATTCATGGGCGGAATAAATTTTGTCAAGGCATGTGCGCATGTACACCACCAGTAGAAACACACACTGCCAGTTGTGAGCGGCTGCGGAAGCTCTGCTAATCAGCTTGGGGGCATTGGAATCTCCCCCGGGAGGCCGCCCAAGTGTTCAGCTTACAGGAAACACTGCTGGTGACCCAAAGTGGCTGAAGTCTGGAAAACTGACATTGGCTAAAACAGTGTGGGGCTGGGCTTCAGCACTGCTCATTGGGGGTCACCCTCCCTACAAGAACAGAAGCAATGTCGTGTGACACCGGCTGTGCCGACACGGGAAATGCTGTACCTGTGTGGCTGATGTGCTAGTGCAGCAACAGGCTGTTAGTTTGCCTGCAGCTACACCCGCACCGCGTGTGTGAATGTGAACACCAGCCACCTGGGCCAACTCATCCTGGGACTGGCGATGGCACAGTATGTGCAGTCCAGGGGGTGGGCCCCCCCCGCCCCCCGGCCCGCAGCCTGGACCTGTGCTATAGTTTGCCAGGATCCAGACCCCAAGGCTCAGGGCTCCCTTCCCCAGCATCCAGCCAGTGGCAGGGAGTGGGGTGGGGAGCCCCAAGGCTCATGGGCAGGAGTATGGCAAACTGAGGCTGGATACAGCGCTGGGGATGGCACAGGGCACAAGCGACCTGCCCAGCGTTGCACCCACTGGGGAAAGGGGAGGGGGAGGAGCAGCTGCAGCGCTCTGGAGGCCCCAGAATTCTGGCCAATCAGAGCAGCGGAGGGCGGTGCCTGGGGGCAGCGGTGGGAGGGCGCAGAGCCATATGCCCCCGGGGGGGTGCTGCCAGTGATGCTGACCCTGATTGCCCACCATGTTCCTGCGCCCTCCCTCTCAGACCCCTCCTCACCCCCACCCCGACTCCCCCTTTCCAGACCCCAAACACTCCTGCGCCCACCCCTCCACCCAGACTCCCCACCTCGCTCCTGGTCACACTCCCATCCCCACCCCCTCCTCCTGCAACCCCTCCCTGCCTCCCAGCACACTCATGCACCCCCCCGCCCCGATCGCCCACCCCCAGCCTGCTACTGCACCCCCCTCCCACCCAGACCTCACACCCCAAGCCCACTTCCTGCCCGCCCCCTCCCACACTGACCCACTCATTTTTCAGCCCAGCCCAGAGACTATAGGAGCCCACGAAATATCCTAGCTCCCCCGGCCCCCGGGGTCTGGGGCTGGTGTATGGTGGGAGTGAGCAGACTGGCTCTTTTTTTGTGTGGTTGTCAGACGGGGATCATGGGCATTTCAGCAGCAGAGAACGGCCACACTGGGTCAGACCAAAGGTCCATCCAGCCCTGTGTCCTGTCTGCTGGCAGGGGCCAATGTCGGGTGCCCCAGAGGGAGTGAAATGAACGGGGAATCCAAGCGATCCCTCCCCTGTCACCCATTTCCAGCCTCTGACCCACAGAGACTGGCGACACCCTTCTCACCCACCCTGGTTAACAGCCAGGGCCTTTTTGGTGTGCTGGTACTTGCCAGTACTGAGTACTGGCACCTCGGCAGCCCCAGCCGCAGGACTGGCTGGGGGCAGGGAGCCGGCTGAGGACTGGCTCCTCTTTTGAGGCCAAAAAAAACCAAATTGATGGGCCTAGCCTCAATGAAATGAGAGCCTCAGCGGGCTGCAGGTGGGGGGTGCAGGGCCCGGTGACCTCCCCCCGCCACTCCCTGACAAGCTCTATATATAATACTTTGGGACTAGGAAATTCAGCATTTCCTTGACTCTCAGCACAAACAGGATTTGTATGGTTTTTTTGTCACTGAATGGGCAGGGGAAATTAGCAGGGGTGGGGGTGAATTAGGAGGGGTGGGGGTGAAAGACGAATTGGTGGGGCAAATTGGAGGGGGTGGGGGATGAATTATCAGGAGCAGGGTGAATTGGTAGGGGCGGGGGGGAAGGCAAGTTGGTGGGGGTGGGGGATGAATTAGCAGGAGCAGGGTGAATTGGTAGGGGTGGGGGGAAGGCAAGTTGGTGGGGGTGGGGGCGAATTAGCAGGGGCGGGGACGGATATCAGAGAAAACGAGGCTCCCTTTCATGACTTTCCCTGTTGGCCTGGAAATCCAGAAGCCTGTGAGCTCCAACCTGCAGCCAGAGCTTCCTCTGCAGAGTCCAGCCCCTGTACTCTCACTGCCAGGCCCTCTCACCTGGTGACCTTTGACTCTGAGGCTCTCGGTGGCATTAATGCTTCCTGAGGAGCAGCCCTGAAGCCCTGAAATTGCAGCTGGCTTGGCTAATGAAGCTTTGGGGGATCCGTAAACCAAATTCTGCCCTGGCTGAACTGAAGCCAACTCACCCTAAAGCCACCGGCACTTGTGGTCTCTGACGCCAGGGCAGGATAGGGCTCACTGTGTCTCAAACAGCACAACTCCACAGACAGGGCCACAAAACTCTGCTCCAGGCTACAGAGCTGATTGACACCAGAGTACGGCCCACAGATAAGGCCCTGTCCCCAGTCGGTATCTTCTTTGCTAAGTTGCATTCAATCATTGCACCTTTCAGGTTGCTGGCTAGGTGGTCCTCAGCCCCACCGCAGGGCTGTTTCCCCCTGATAACTCTGGGGTCTCCGAGGTCAGCTTCAGGTCAGCAACTGAGCATGTATCACCCAGCCTAGAAGTGCCCCACTCCAGGAGTAGCTATGTTCAGGGTTAGTTACGCTCTGATCTTCAGTAAACTGGCAGCGGCGTGTAAACACCAGGCTCTGGGTGACAGTGTCCTCGGTGCATAGTTCACGACCCCCTTTAGCATATCCCTGATATCAGTTCCTGAGACGAGCCCGCCAGGCAAAGATTTCCAGCATTCTCCATGCTCCTCCGGCATTGCCCCGCCGCTCAGATGGCAGGGCTGTGGAAGTGGGGTGATCTGAGATAATGAAAAACGCCCTGTGTGCCTTTGTACATGCACACGCATGTGCATGGGACAGGGGGTCTCAAGCACACATTTGATGCACACACGGCTGACAAATCACCCCCTTAAAAAGAACAGGGCAGCTGCAAGGCAGAGGGTTACCACTCAGTCTTCGGTGGCGTGATCACACCTGAGCACAGATCTTCCCTCCTCTGACCCCCCAGCCTGGGAGGGTGAGCAGTTAATGAGGCAGCTGGTAGCTTAGGGGGTAAAACGCTGGTTCCTTGGCTGCCCATGGCGTCAAGCTCTGACCCCAAGCCAAACGTGCATCAGTTACACAACCCCACTGGCGGGACAATGTCATGTACTTTCTACTGAAGTCAATGGAGAACTGCTGGAAAATGTGGAGCAGTTTCCATACCTTCCAAGTCATCTTTCTGCTAAAGCGGACATTGGTGTGGAAATCCAGCATCGTCTGAGCTGTGTGAGCTCTGCGTTTGCCTGACTGAGACAAGGGGTCTTTGAGAACCGGGACATCTAGCTCCTAGTATACTGCACAGTGGGTGTTCCGACGTTACTGTACGCGTGTGAAACCTGGACAGTGTAGAAGCATCATTTAAAGGCTCTTGAACAACATCATCCATGTTGCCTCAGAAGAGTCCTTAATATCTCTGGGGAGGATACACGCACAAACACTCGCTTCCTGGAAGAGTCAAACAGGACAAGCATTGAAGCCATTATCATTCACCAACAACTTTGTTGGACTGGCCATGTGGTTTGGATGTTTGAGCAGCGCCTCGCAACCCAGGTTCTGTTTTCTGAGTTGGAGGAAGGGCAGAGAAGCGTTGGGGGCCAGTGGCAGTGATATAAGGACATGCTGAAGGCACACGTGAGAAAGTACCAGAGAGGGAGCCGTGTTAGTCTGTATCTTCGAGAACAACAAGAAGTCCTGTGGTACCTTATAGACTAACAGATATTTTGGAGCATCAGCGTTCGTGGGCAAAGACCTGCTTTGTTAGATGGAACTTTGTCAGATGTTGCATCTGAGGAAGCAGATCTTTGCCCCCGAAAGCTTCTGCTCCAAAATATCTGTTAGTCTGCACATGACAAAATGCAGCATCGGCGTCGACACTTGGGAAAACCTTGCCCAAGACCGTCCCCAGCGGAGAGCGGTGGTCCGTGAGGGGTTGGCAAACTTTGCAAGGTCCCACCGCGGTGCGGATGAGGACAGGTGGAGAAGAAGAAAAAAGCAGCAAAAACTGCCCTGCGCCCCTCCAACAGCTACCAACCCCGCCCCGTCTGTGCTAAGTCCTGCGGCTCCAGAACTGGGCTGATCAGCCATCAACAAACTCACAAATAGGAGGGCGACAGGAAGAGCTCCTCCTGGTTATCCAGTGACCACCCAAGAGAAATGAGCCTTGGAACAAACTCTGAACAAGGCTGGGCTCTGTGCTCTTGACCTCGCAGACTCTCTCTGCCAGCTGCCTTTCCTTGGTCCCTCAGCCTGTCCTGTTGGCCCTGGGTGGATGACCACAGCCCCTGTCCCTGCACTGCAGAGCGCAGGGAAAACCAGCAGTGTTGCGCCATAAGAAAGCAACAAGCTGTGGGGGTTACCATGGAGTGACTCCTGTGCCTAGTTCTGGCTTGCTAGCTGTGAGCGAAGGAGACAAGGACCACCTGCGGGGCGATATGAGAATGCTCCAGACACTAAAAGGTTATTGCATGATGCTCACAGCACAGTCTCTGGTGCAGTAACTCCAGGCCTGATTCTCAGCACGGCTGAGCAGCCTTCATTCCCGTGGGCTCACTGGGGAGCAAGCGGGGATGATGCTGCAGGCTTTTCTGCCCTTGGTGGTGGCTAGCTGTGTTCCCTGTAAGCTAAGTGGCTGGGCAGCTGCCCAGGAGCGATTCTGGTACTGCCCAGCTGACCAGCAGAGCACCCACAGCCGGCAACATGTATTTCTATAGTTGGTGTACATCTGCACATGCCTTGGTGTACTTAATAAAATTTATTCCACTCGTCAAAGGGAAAAATTATAGGGAACCCCGGTGACTGGACACAAGAGAAGCGTGGTTAGTGAACAGCACTCTTGAGTGGGGCTCAGGTAACCTGGGTGCTATTCCAAACTCTGCTTTAGGACCTAAGACAAGCCCCTTTGCCTCTGTGTAGACATCCAGCATATCTGATCACAGCCTCTGCAGTATCATCAATAAAATAAAGCTCCCTGTTGGAGGCTAATGGCATAATTCTGCTGTCCTGTGTGCCGATGTGACCCGTCTCTGGAGCGCCTCCTAGCTTACCCCAATAGGAGTGCAGAATCAGGTCATAAATGGGGGCCTGCAACTCTCCCGGTGCTGTGGGTTACCTTTCACCTGGGAAGCAACCGGCAAACGGATATGGAAGAAATCAGAGTGATCTTTGCTAGCAAACATGCAAGGTGAAGGACCTGGGATGGACCCATCTGCGTGGGGTGTTACTGACAAATTCTTCCATCTGATCCTGCTCCTGGGCCCTCCCCGCTTGGCACACTCCTGTGTGTCTCAGACACAAAACAAGCTGACTGCATCCAAAATATTTTTTTAAGTTCCCGAGAGCTCAAGGTAACAGCAGAAAGCAGCTGTGCCAGGTTCCCCTCTCCGCCCCCTCCCCCAGCCAGAATGTTCTGTACCCGGACGGCAGGAACGCTCAGAGGCTTACAACCTGCATCAGCCGGCACCAGCAGAAGGGCCTTGACTTCTGCAGGGGAGTGAGAAGGACAGGCAGGGGCTGTGCGTTAGCTCTACTAGGCGAGTCACGGACAGCAGCACTCAGTCACGAAACACTCCGATTCTCTTCAGGATAACGACAGCTCCGCACTGCTGTAATTCATAGGAACATAACAGTTGCCACGGTGGGTCAGGTCTGGCACGCTGTCTCCAGCAGTAAATAACACCAGCTGTTTCAGAGGTAGGTTCTAGCCTCCCCCTACTGAGCAGTTCTGGTATAAATGCCCCAGGGATGGGTCTTCCTGACCACCCTTATTTAGAGGTTGGTCCAGGCCTTGGAGCATGAGAGTTTGTACCCATACCAAGCCTCTGGCCTATTATTTTTAATTCTTACCCTTATAACTCTGGATGTTCTTGTTATCCATATAAATATCCAGGCTTTTTTTAAAGATTCAGATGCCCATAATATCCTGTGGCAATTCATTCCCCAGGCTACCAGTACCTAGTGTATTTCCTTTACTCACTCCTGCAGGAATTTCACCGACCTCACCTGACCTGTTTCTGATTTACAACGGAGCACAGGAGGGCCAGGCCAGGCCTCTTCTTTCTGTTGCCAGTCCAGGGATGGAGCACAGTTGTTCTCTCCTGCATTGTAAGATAATGAAAATAAAACGCAAATATTTCAGCCTGGAGGCTCAAGCCTCTTAAGTATCAAGAGTTCTCTGGGGTGGAGAGTCCTTTTCTACTTAAAATCAGTGGGGAGTCTCTACCTTAAAGGGCCACACCCTCACAGAAATCCCATGGAGGTGCTTCTGAGACTGGGGAAGGCTGCTTGGGCCATATGCTCCCCACTGACATCTGGGATCAGTGGATGCTCAACACTTTGGAAAATCTGCAGCAGGAGGCCCATTCTGAAAATCTGGCTGCAGTGTGACATGGCTGAGGGAGCTTCTGTTAGGAGCAAAAGCTGAACCCCGTCATGCCTAGCTCTCTGGCCCACTTGTACGGGCCATTCCCCTAGGGAGAGCCCAAAACCCTACCACACAAACAGGTTGCTCTTTTCAGACAGCCCAATGCTGAATCGTATAATTTTGGAGGCCCCCCCCGCTCATTTTGTCTGTAGTTAGTTTCTTTCTTATGTCATTCTCAGCCCCGTGGCAGGATGATAGGCCTGTGGGTCCAATGCAAACAGCTTGCAGGACCCCTTGTGCATGCAGTGCATAAAGCAATACTGACAGGCTCCAGCTGGGGCTGAACGGAGCTGCCCTTGAATGAATGCATGGAGGGAATGGAAGAGGAGCCCAAAGATCCCCTCCCCTGTGCCCTGAATTAAGCAAAATAAAAGGCTGGCAGAGTGAACCCTTCTCGTTGCTGAATAATGTGGCTGATGTCCTTGCTGGTGAAAATATATAGCAATAGATTGCACCCACAGCGCCTCTGCCAAGCAAGGGTCTCCAAGGGCTGCTTGCCAAAGGAGCAGAAATACCCCTTAACCAGTGCATGTCTGGTCACCCCTCATGCTTCTCACCTTCCACGCTCCCCAGGCTTGGAGCTCGCCACGTGGCCAGGATGGTCTCTATGCTGGGCAAGCGTTTGTCTTTGGCTTCCCCTGCTGGGCAGGGAGGGGGCTAGGGCTTTAGCTCACGTGGGGTTGGTGATGGTTAGCCGGGGCGGGAAAGGCATTCAGGAAGAGGCTAGCGTCGCCGCAGGCATGCGGATGTAGTGTGCAGAAGGGGAGATGCCACCCCCCTTGGGTCCTGCGCCCTTCCCTGCTCCCATCTTCAACCACTTCCGCAGCACACATACGGGAGTGCACTGTCTCCCATAACACCCTTGGGAGGCACAGACCTCCTGTCTGCCCCAGTGTAGGGACAGGAAACTGACGCACAGGGCACGGAGGAAACTTGTCCCAGGTAACAAAGCAGCTCCGTGGCAAACGAGTGAATCTGCATCTCGACTCCCAAGCCAGGGGAGCCACAATTCCCCTCCGACAGCACCATCCCCGGCAGTCTCAAGGACTGAGCAGGGGTGGAAAGAGACCGACTGTCTCCCAGTGAGGGCTGGCCCCTCCCTCTTCCTTCTGGACCTCCCCTGTCTATGGAGGACTGAGGTCCCCACATGGACAGGCGGCTACCCTCAGCAAGTGCTTAAAGTCAAAGAAAGGGCAGGAGGAGGCAGGGAAAACCCTTCATTCCACATGGCTCTTAAGGGACTTGAGTGCATTTCCACTACCAGCAGAGTTTGCTGGGACAGAAGAAAGATTTCCTGGCACTGGAAAAGGTTCAGAAAAGGGCAACTAAAATGATGAGGGGCTTGGAACAGGTCCTGTATGAGGAGAGGCTAAAAAGATTGGGACTTTTCAGTTTAGAAAAGTGGAGGCTGAGGGGGGACATGATAGAGGTCTATAAAATTATGACAGGTGTGGAGAGGATGAATAAGGAGAAGTTATTTACTTGTGCCCATAATACAAGGACACCAAAGCTGCGTCTACACGTGCACGCTACTTCGAAGTAGCGGCACCAACTTCGACGTTAGGCGGCGAGACGTCGAAGTCGCTAACCTCATGAGGGGATCGGAATAGCGCCCTACTTCGACGTTCAACGTCGAAGTAGGGACCGTGTAGACGATCCGCATCCCGCAACGTCAAAATTGCCGGGTCCTCCATGGCGGCCATCAGCTGGGGGGTTGAGAGATGCTCTCTCTCCAGCCCCTGCGGGGCTCTATGGTCACCGTGGGCAGCAGCCCTTAGCCCAGGGCTTCTGGCTGCTTCTGCGGCAGCTGGGGATCTATGCTGCAGGCACAGGGTCTGCAACCAGTTGTCAGCTCTGTGTATCTTGTGTTGTTTAGTGCAACTGTGTCTGGGAGGGGCCCTTTAAGGGAGCGGCTGGCTGTTGAGTCCGCCCTGTGACCCTGTCTGCAGCTGTGCCTGGCATCCCTATTTCGATGTGTGCTACTTTGACGTGTAGACGTTCCCTCGCTGCGCCTATTTCGATGTTGGGCTGAGCAACGTCGAAGTTGAACATCGACGTTGCCGGCCCTGGAGGACGTGTAGACGTTATTCATCGAAATAGACTATTTCGATGTCGCAACATCAAAATAAGCTATTTCGATGTTGGCTGCACGTGTAGACGTAGCCCAAATGAAATTAATGGGTAGCAGGTTTAAAACTAATAAAAGAACATTCTTCTTCACTCAGTGCATAGTTAACCTGTGGAACTCCTTGCCAAGGAGACTGTGAAGGCTAGGACTGTAACAGAATTTAAGAAAGAGCTGGATAAATTCATGGGGGTTAGGTCCATAAAAGGCTATTAGCCAAGGGTAGGAATGGTGTCCTTGGCCTCTGATTGTCAGACGCTGGAGATGGATGGCAGGAGACAAATTGCTTGATCATTGTGTTCAGTCCCCCCCCCTGGGTCACCTGGCACTGGCCACTGTCAGCAGACAGGATACTGGGCTGGATGGACCTTTGGTCTGACCCACTATGGCCGTTCTTATGTTCTTAAGAGGTCTGTCTTATCTCCCAGAAGATTCCAAGTGACCTCCATGCGGCAACCGGCCACAAGGCTGTCTCTGCAGCCCGGATTCACTGCAGATCCTCACCCTCATAGTATCTCCACCCAGAGCCAGGGAGGAGCCATGAGCGTGCCCCCATTCCATCCTCCGGGGGGGATCCAAGTTGCGTAGGGATGAGCCTGTGCCCTGAGATCCCTGAAGAATATCTGCAGCTCATTTTTGGTGACACAGATGCAGATGCAAAGGTTGTATCTAGAACCAGGGTCCCCTGTAAGCTGAGCGTTTGGGCGGCCGCCCAGGAGAGATTCAACTGCCACCCTGCTCATTACATCCGCCACTAGCCACATCCAGAGATGTGGACTTCTGCAGGTCTTTTTCCTGGCTGTGGACACCAATGTTAATGTGTGCTGGGCTCTGCCAATGAACCCGCAGGACTGGCAGAGCTTGGATCTAGCCACGTCTAGTGAATAGGGTTTTATGTATCAGAGAGGGAGCCGTGTTACTCTGTGTCTTCGAGAACGACAAGAAGTCCTGTGGCACCTTATAGACTAACAAAGATTTTGAAGCGTAAGCTTTTCTGGGCAAAGACCTGCTTCATCAGATGCATGAGATCCCACGCATCTGACGAAGTGGGTCTTTGCCCACGAAAGCTTCTGCTCCAAAATATCTGTTAGTCTATAAGGTGCCACAGGACTTCTTGTTGTTCTCTAGGGTTTTATTTGTTATTTCTACTGATCTTTGGCAAATCACTTCATCTGGGCATTGTTGGCACATGATGGCATATATGGTGTTGGTAGAGGAGCATAAGAAAGTGCCCGTGATTCTGTGAGTAACCTGGTTAGGTCCAGTGATGGTATTTCCAGAGAAGATATGTGGACAAAGCTGGCAGCAGGCTTTGTTGCAAGGAAAGGTTCCAGGACTGGTATTCCTGGGGTATAGACTGTGGCTATTTGTGAGGATCCTCATAAGGTTGGGGGGTCGTTTGTAGGAGAGAACAGGCCTGTCACCCAGGGCCTTCTGGAGTGTGGCATCCTGATTAAGGATAGGTTGTAGGTCTTTAATAATTCGTTGCAGTGGTCTGAGTTGGGGGCTGTAGGTGATGACCAGTGATGTTCTGTTCTTGGCTTTTTTGGGCCGATCTTGGAGTAGCTGGTCTCTGGGTATGCGTCTGGCCCTGTCGATTTGTTTTTTTTTACTTCTCCTGGTGGGTAATTCAGGTTTATGAATATTTGGTAAAGATCTTGTAGTTTTTGGTCTCTGTCAATTGGATCAGAGCAAATACAATTGTATCTAAGAGCTTGACTGTAAACAATGGATCTAGTCACGTGTGCAGGATGGAAGCTAGAAGGGTGTAGGTAAGTATAACAATCAGTAGGTTTTTGGTACAGTGTGGTACTGATCAGGCCATCCTTGATTAGTACTGTAGTGTCCAGGAAATGTATCTCTTGCATGTTGTAATCAAGGCATAAGTTGATGGTGGGGTGTAGATGGTTAAAGTCTCTGTGGAATTCTTCTAGAGCCTCTGTACCATGGGTCCAAATCATAAAGATGTCATCAGTGTACTTAAGTAGAGGAGAGGTAATAGGGGATGAGAGGTGAGGAATGATTGTTCCAGGTCAGCCATAAATATATTAGCATATTGTGGGGCCATGTGGGTGCCCATAGCAGTTCCACTAATCTGGAGGTATAAATTGTCCCCATTCAACTTATGTCTCTGAAAAACAAACAGAGCAAGATCTAACAAGAAAGGGTGTAATATACGGAGCAGCAGTTGATAACTGTGCTCCATAGGAGGGCTTGGATTGTCTGTGGCGAGCTGGCTGGGCACATGGTGCTGACCCCTTCCCTTTCCTTCCAGCTGTAAAGAAACTAAAATACAGTAGGGTCTCCACATTCGCAAGGGATCTGCTTTGTGAAGCCTCTCAAATAGGCTCCTGCCTGGAGCCTAGCTGCCGGAGCTCCTACCTGGAGCCCCAGGGGGAGCAGACGCTTGTGAATAATTTAATTTGCATACATAAAGTTTGCAAATCTTGAGACCCTAATGTATGTATCTGACAAAGTGATTTGTCTTTAAGGTGCCACCAGACTCCGCAATGTTCTTGCAGATAGTTTCCCCTCCAAGCCTTGATTTCAGCTAAGTTATTCATGTAGCTGAAGTTGCCTAATGGTCCGCAGTAGAATAGATAAGGCCTGTGTTTGTACAGTTCCTAGCAGAGCTGAGTCCTGGTCTAGGAATGGGACTTGTAGATCTCTGAGGATACAAATCATACCCTCCTGTGACTTTTAGCTCTGAATGCAGTTCTGTCGGATGCGTGCAACTTCTGCTGAGCGCAGCAGTAAGTCCCAAACAGACAGATTACTCTTTTCTTAATTGAGGCAATTCAAAACAACAGGACATAGTAGATGTCCTGGGAAATTCCAGGGACATCACAGAAAAAGAAACCCAGCCTGTCCTGGCGAAGCGAGGCCAGAGAGTCACCAGCGATATACCCCAAGCTTTCACAAGTCATCAGAAAACCCTCATGCCTCCCCACCAAATATTATCTTAAAAATCAGGCTATTTTTAAATGAAATGCATTCAAGTTCTGGTTAGCTTCTTTCTGCAGTTTGAGGGTTTAGAATCCACTTAGACTAGGTGGTACCTCAGACTAGCTGACCCCTTAAGGCTTCATAAATGCCTGTAATTTATTTAGTGAAGCCATTTCTGGAGTAAGGTGCCGTTTATTTCGTCCATGCTTTGTCTTTTCCCCAGTGTACCTTGCTGTCTCCCTGCTGCCCCTGAGGGCCTCTGATGGGAACATTTCTGAACCTCATTTTCAGATGAGTTTGGTGCTTGAGGGTTAAAACACTCTTGGCTCACATTATATCCTTGCAGGCTAATTTGCATTACAATCCACAGCTGGTCACCGGAAGAGCACTGAACGCTGGAGTAACTGAACAGAATTATTCTGGCAAAAATGCCACGGGGATGCCAAAAGACGGAGACACAGAAGGGGAAGTCAGATGACAGCTGCCAAATGCTAAGGGTGGGTTACCTAGTGTGGACATTTTACCCCTTACTCTTGTGGTCCGTGGGACCCTCTGTCCATTTTTAGAGCTGGAGCCTTTTTTTAGATTCTCACATGTTTAGGGTTATTTTATATTTAGTCCAAACCCCACAAGGAAAATGATCACAGGCAACTTGCAGCCCTGCCAGAAGCAGCCCTGGGAGGCAACTGAGTAGCTCTCCCGCCGGCTTACAGCTGACTCACATGTGACTTGCCTGAGGCCTTTGCTGGTGCTAGTTCATGGCTTAGCATTCTGGCTCCTGGCACCCAGGGCTGTGTTTAGACCACTAGGCCTCATTGCCACCGCATCCCGGGAGACAATTCGCTCCCTTGGCATTTCGAGCCTGGTTTCTCCAGTGCAGATGCCATTGAAATCCTTGCACTGGGCTGGTTTGTTGAGGGGATTCAGGGGCCTAACAGTGCAGGGAGGGGCTCGGGGTGGGGTGGGGGTTCAAGGAGATCTCTAGGACTGAACCCATCACACCCACAAGGTGGTGAAATATGACCAGCGGGGACAGAGTAGAAAGGGAGGCACTGTGGTCTGGGTTGTTGGAGGTTATTAAAAAGTGACTTTTTCTTTTGCTAACTCCTCCGCTACTATGGCCAGAACAGAGGGCAGTGCGCTGCTTAACTAAGGCTCTGCAGCTCCTGCACTGCCATATAATAACACTTGCTGCCAGAACTAGAGGACACTGAATGAAATGAACGGGTAGCAAGGTTATAGCTAAGAAAAGAAAGTTCATTTTCACACAGCGCAGAGTCAGCCTGTGGAGCTCTTCGCCGGAGGAGGCTGTGAAGGGTCGGACTATAAGAGAGTTCAAAGTAGAGCTAGAAAATTCATGGAGGTTAGGTCCATAAAAGGCTATTAGCCGGGGCGGGGGCGTGAATGGTGTCCCTGGCCTCTGTTTGTCAGAGGCTGGAGAAGGATGGCAGGAGACAGTTCACTTGATCATTGCCTTTGGTCCACCCCCTCTGGGGCACCTGGCACTGGCCACTGGCAGCAGACGGGATGCTGGGCTAGATGGACCTTTGGTCTGACCCAGTCATGGCCATTCTTATATTCAGAGGTGACCCGTGGGGGTGCACAGGGGAGTCACATGCAACCCCAGCAATGCCCTCTCCCCAGTCACTGTCACCACTGCACCCTGCGAGTGGCACATGACTCCTTGCACGCGCCACTCCCGGGAGTGGGGGATGGGCGGCCCCCATGCTCCCTGGAAGCGGTGTGGCACTTCCACAGAAAGAGGTGGGTGGGGATGGAGCAGGGGGAGGGGACAGAGCAGGAGAAGGGAGAGGGCGGGGCCTGGGAACAGCAGGTGCAGCTTGGGGAGGGGCCTGGGCGGCGCATGAATGGGAGGGGGCGGAACAGGTGTAGGGAGAGGGTGGGGCCCAGGCGGAGAAGGTGCAGCTTGGGGAGGGGCATGGGCAAGCATGAATGGGAGGGGGCGGAACAGGTGTAGGGAGAGGGCGGGGCCTGGGAAGAGCAGGTGCAGCTTGGGGAGGGGCCTGGGCGGCGCATGAATGGGAGGGGGCGGAACAGGTGTAGGGAGAGGGCGGGGCCTGGGAAGAGCAGGTGCAGGTTGGGGAGGGGCCTGGGCTGAGCATGAATGGGACTGGGTGGAACAGAGGTGGGAGGGGGACAGGGGCACATGGCTACTGGCCCCCTGCAATCCCTGCAGCAGTCGCCTCTGCCTTCTGTGGGACTTAACTCTTTGCAACCAGGGAGGAGCACATGAGTTGAGAAATACTGGGCACACTGGGAGTCTGGAGTTAAGGTTGCCTGACACGTCCCCCTACAAGGCCTGGGCTTCAGCTGCTTTAACATTTGGGGCTCAAATTTCCTATGTCGCGGATTTGCCTGGGGTGAATTTGTCTCAGAAGTTTCCATTAAAAGGGGTCAGCCATTTGCAGCCAGCAGGTTAAGGAATAACATATTGTTCTGCAGGGGAGAAAAATAAATTCCTTGCCATTGTTTCACTAAGAACCTCTAGTCCCACCGTGTTCTGGAGTAAGGCCTGAAAATTTGGCAGCTGAGTCACGTTGGTGCCAGGGTCATGCCTCTTGCTATTGCTGTGGACATCCACCCAATAGGGCCATGTTAGAGCCCTCTGGAATATCTCCGTCGGCTCAAGAAACCCTCTAAGGAGTTCCTCTGCCCTGAGCATAGCACCGCTCCCGGCTCCTTTGTGTTACCACAGTTGCATGGGCACCTTCCACCTAAGCATGCGCCGTCCACCCCACCTTCCACTAAAACATTCACCACCCATCCCACCTTCCACCAGAGCATGTGCCACCCACCCCGCCTTCCACCACAGCATGGGCCATCCATTCCTCCTTCCACCCAAGCATGTGCCATCCACCCCACCTTCCACTAGAGCGTGGGCCACCCATCCTACCTTCCACCAGAGCATGCACCACCCATTACAGGTCTAAGCAGAACTTTCCTGAATTGCCAGAGCTCTGGTGGTGCAAGGACACAAGGCCAAGGAAGGATTCATGTGGTGGAAGGATACCAGCAGGGAAGGGAAGAGGGGTAGGAGTTGAGAACTTGGGGCTATCAGCAGAAGGGGACCAAGTTAGGCTGTGGGGCAGGAGAAGAAGGATCTGTGAACAGCATAGAAGTCCCTTTCTCCAGAGCATTCTTCCTAAATCTCAACATGCCTCTGCTGTCCATAATCCAGCTGTGAAAGCCACTTGCGAAGTATCTGTCTCCAGCCCCCTCTAATGGCAGCACCACACCAAAGATAACAGACTTCTACTGCTACCAGCTGCTCGGTTAGCCCAGGTGCAAAAGGAGAGTGGTGTGTGAAGATGCCAACTCTGCTTACAGTCAGCATCAGTCCAGAACCACATGATGAGCTTTTTGTTTTTTCAGTTTGAGGTTTGAAAAAGGTAGAAAATTGCATTAAAAGCAAACAACAGCAAAACTAAACACACGCGCCAGAAAACCGCTACGTTAATGGAAGGTTACGGTTCCAAAATCAAGAACTCAGATCTCAGCAAATGGCACAAATAGCGGAATCTTTGTGCATTTGCATTATTTTAAATGGCATGATTACACACCATTTTGCCACAAAGCTTTCTGAACTCATGCTTCTTTTTCGAACTCAGGACCCCTGTATCGCATAATGGATAGGATAGATCTGCTCCAGCAGATGAATTAAGTCTGTACTCCAAAAGGTTATGCAAAGGAAGCTACAGCTCTTCGGATATATATGCAGAACGAGCAACAAACAAAAAGTTAAGACCCTGGTGTTCGGCACAACGGACGGTTCGAACAGGAGAGGCAGACCCCACAGAGAATGGATAGATTGTGTAGTAGATTGGTGCAGGGCAAGTCTACAGAAACTTAGCCACTCCACACTGGACAGGGAACGATAGACCACACTGTACCGAAAACCTACTGATCGCTATACTTACCTACACCCTTCTAGCTTCCACCCTGCACACGTGACTAGAGCCATTGTTTACAGTCAAGCTCTTAGGTACAATTGCATTTGCTCTGATCCAATTGACAGAGACCAAAAACTACAAGATCTTTACCAAACATTCATAAACCTGAATTACCCACCAGGAGAAGTAAAAAAACAAATCGACAGGGCCAGATGAATACCCAGAGACCAGCTACTCCAAGATCGGCCCAAAAAAGCCAAGAACAGAACACCACTGGTCATCACCTACAGCCCCCAACTCAGACCACTGCAACGAATTATTAAAGACCTACAACCTATCCTTAATCAGGATGCCACACTCCAGAAGGCCCTAGGTGACAGGACTGTTCTCTCCTATAGACAACCTCCCAACCTTATGAGGATCCTCACAAACAGCCACAGTCTATACCGCAGGAACACCAGTCCTGGAACCTTTCCTTGCAACAAAGCCCGCTGCCAGCTTTGTCCACATATCTTCTCTGGAAATACCATCAATGGACCTAACCAGGTTACTCACAGAATCACGGGCACTTTCTCATGCTCCTCTACTAACATCATATATGCCATCGTGTGCCAACAATGCCCAGATGCTTTGTATATTGGACAGACTTCTAACTCCCTTAGACAAAGGGTTAATGGGCACAAAACAGACATCAAAACACTCCAGATCCACAAACCAGTTAGTCCACATTTCAATGGAATGGGGCATTCTGTCAATGACCTAAAGGTATGCGTGTTACTGAAAACAACCCTTCACACCGCTATTCAAAGAGAAACGGCAGAGCTGGCTTTTATATTCAAATTCAGCACATTAACACATGGTTTGACCTGGGATGGGAACTTTCTGTCTCACTATAGGGGCTCGTCTGCATACTTGGCTTAATCTAATTCTTGACCTTCCTCCACCCCTCCACTCTCTGATTTGCTCACCTTGATCATTTTTTCTGATTTGTCCTCCTTGCTTACTGTTTTTGGTTCTCTGTGCCTTACATACTGAGTCTGTTCTGGTCTGGCTACGGTCTGAAGAAGTGAGTCTGTCCCACGAAAGCTCACCTAATAAACTATTTTGCTAGTCTTTAAAGTGCTACTTGACTGCTTTTTGTTTTGATAGAAGGAAATAGTGAGAGAGGCATCAGACACCAACGGGCGCTGAGCCCAGGGTTGTTGTTGATGATGATGATGATGACGAGTCAAGAGTGCTTTGTCGGCAGAACTCCAAAACAATATGGGGTCGCAGAAGGATAAAGGTTGGGCTCATTAAAACATTTGAGCACTGCCCTGGAGAACTTGGTTCTCTCGTTGCCTCTTAGCTGTAAGGGTGGGCAAGTCACCTACACCAAATTTTTCACTGTTATCCACTAACTGCATATTCCTCATTTTCTGATGCCCAGCTCAGACCCCTGGGGTCAGATTTCCTTCAGCGCTGAGCAGTCACAACTGTAACTGAAGTCAGTGGGAATGGTAATTAAATTCTGCATGATTCTGGGATGCATTAACAGGTGTGTTGTGAACAAGACACGAGAAGTCATTCTTCTGCTCTAGTCTGCACTGGTTAGGCCTCAGTTGGAGTATTGTGTCCAGTTCTAGGTGCCGCATTACAAGAAAGATGTGGAGAAATTGGAAAGGGTCCAGAAAAGAGCAACAAGAGTGATCAAAGGTCTAGAGAACATGCCTTATGAAGAAAGGCTGAAAGAATTGGGCTTGTTTAGTTTGGAAAACAGAAGATTAAGGGGGGACATGATAGCGGTTCTCAGGTGTCTAAAAGGGTGTCATAAGGAGGGAGAAAACTTCTTCTTCTTGGCGTCTAAGGATAGAACAAGAAGCAATGGGCTTGAACTGCAGCAAGGGAGGTTTAGGTTGGACATGAGGAAAAAGTTCCTAACTGTCAGCGTGGTCAAACACTGGAATAAGTTGCCTGGGGAGGTTGTGGAATCTCCATCTCTGGAGATATTTAAGAACAGGTTAGATAAGTGTCTATCAGGGATGGTCTAGACAGTACTTGGTCCTGCCATGAGGGCAGGGGGCTGGACTCAATGACCTCTCAAGGTCCCTTCCAGTCCTAGCATTCTATGATTCTATGATTAGGCTTGGTGGAATTTGATATTTTTGGACACCAAGGTAACTTCTACCCCTGCAAACCACCAACCTAGAGCCACAGCTTTACACTGACCAGTGGACACAGTGATCAAACCCCAAACAGAGCACAGTCCTACCATGGATGGATCAAACCTGTCTTGGACAGAAACTCAGGCTGGTTAGGTTTTTTTTTTTTTGACCACTTTGGCAATAATTCTATAGCTCTGTCATGCTGGCAAAGCGCGTACAGCCGCGGAAAACAAATGCATTCCAGAACTTCATGCAGGACACAGACATCAAAGCCACTTTGCACAAGTCAATGCAACATGAAGATGAAATGCAGACTCCTAAATCATCATCATCAGCACCAGCAGCCCCACTTCTTCAGTATTTCCAGTACAGCACTAGCTCCAAATCTGAAGATTTGGATCTGCCCCACGAAAGCTCATCAATAAATTATTTGGTTAGTCGTTACAGTGCTACGGGACTGCCTGTTTGTTTTATTAAGATACAGACTAACACAGCTCCCTCTCTGTTACTATACATGGAGTTGGAATTTTTTTTATCATTTCACTGGATAACGGTGTTTATTGTTAAGCATTTCGTTTCTGGTTTTATGAATTTAAGTTTTCACCGTTGCAGGAGATTCTAAGGGGTCAGACCATCCCTGTTTAATGCTCCTCCCTGTGGAGATTGAAAAAGTTAAACCATTACAACACAAAATGTCAGTATCACAAGTCAAAACACACACAATTAAATACCCTTCCACCAAACTCTGATGTAAAGTGATATGCACCAAGGCGTGAGCAGCTGTGCCCCACTATTGAAACACATGCTGGTGGCTGTGGGCACTGGTGGCACCTGATTCTCTCCTGAGCGGCTGTCCAAGTGCTCATCTTATCGGGAACACTGCTCACAGTAGTTAAATCGCATCGTGAGTCTGACTTGTAGGAGAAACTGAACTTACTGACTAATTTTCTTGGGCAAAGGGAATTTAATTTCTGTGCCCAGGCTTGCCAAAATGACTGGTTAAACCCCACTCCCTTTGTCACAGACTAGGCTATCGCTGTGGTACTGTTTGCCAAACCCATTCATTTCACAATCCTATCAAAGTAAACTCCAGTCCCTTTCCAGATGTCATAATAACAGAAGAGCAAACTGTGAACTGACGTGTGAGCCTCCTTCTAGCATCAGGAAGCCGTGGGTGTTTCGCTTTAATTTGATTCAGTTGCCATATGTCATACCACATGCCTTGTGCATGTAAACATATGATATAGTCTCATCCAAAGGGATCTTTTCTGGTATCAGTTGTTTTACCCATTAGGTGTTCGCTAATTCTAGCATCCAGTCAAAGCAGCTCTCGGCACAGAGCCCAAGCAGTGATTCTGGGCATGAAATTCTTACTACATCATTGTGCAATTGCTAATACTGTAGTGATGGCTTTACTTACAGTACATTATTCATCCATTAGGTGTCCCTGAGTGTTGTACACACAGTCCTAGACAGCATGTGGTCCATGTAAACAGCAGAGACAAAACTGGAACTCAAGTTGTGTGGAAGCCTGTTGGTTTGTGTCTATAATATATAGTCATTTTCTTCAACAAAGATCCCGCACTTAAGAATTCCAACTCCATGTATGACAAGTATTAGAGAAGTAGCCATGTTAGTCTGTATCTTTGAGAACAACAATCAGATGAAGCGGGTCTTTACCCACGAAAGCTGATGCTCCAAAATATCTGTTAGTCTATAAAGTGCCACGGGACTTCTTGTTGAACTTCATGTGTGATGATGAAGTGCCAGCAATGGAGCAGGGGAAAACATTTTCAGCAAAGGAAGTATTAGCCAAAAACAAAGTGAAAAAAAGGAAGTCCCTGCAAATGCATTTCACATTCACTGACTAGTTTCAATCAAACTGAAACATTTTCAGAGGTGCCGCAAAGCTGAAAAGCCCATGGCTTGTCCAGCTCTAGTAAGACGAGAACCTGAGGTACAGTGGCCTTGATTACAAATGAAAAGCCTCTGTGCAGCTCCCTTGTGTTTCAGCTGGGTTTGGTTCGAAAACGTTTTACTCTTGGGCAAAATTTTGACAAATTATTTTCATCAGAATTTCCATGGAAAGTTTTGACTTTCTGGAAACCAAACCAAAACCAAACCAAAACCCCACAAAACATTTCAGATGAGATTAGAACCTGTTTGAGTTCTCCACTGTAGGACTGACTATATGTCCCATGATGCACCACCATCTCCTTCTTAATGAGAGGGTGCGTCAGGTCACAGGACTCATAAGCCATGGTGTATCAGGGGAAATGCAGGCCAGCTGAGGGGCTGCTTCATAAACGCTAATACTATTCCCCTGAAGTACTAGTTCAGAATCAAGACACTGCCATTTTCAACCTAAATTTGGGGGGTTTGGTCAAAAACTGAAAATTCTCCACTCTTTCAGTTTGCAAGGAATAAGCAGCGTGTGCTACAGAAAGTTGATGTTTCAAGTGGAGAAGCCTATACATGGACATATACATGTGTCATAGAGCCGGAAGGGACCTCCACAGGTCATTGAGTCCAGTCCCCTGCCCCACAGTTTTGGAGGGTCCCCTCAAGGATGGAAGTCACATGCCTGGGTTTATAAGGACAATGACTAACCCTTGAGCTACCCCTGCATCCAAAGCAACTGTGGAAACCCCCGTTTTCTGCTCCAAAACACTGTTGTCAGAAAAACATTCAGCCAGGCCTAATATCAGCATTGACAGACCTACAGAACAGCCTGAGTGTGCAGCAGCTGTCCAGGGAGAGTTTAGCTGAGCCCTCCAAACTCAGCTCATGCAATGATGCAATTTGGACTCCGGCAGAAGGACAATCAGACTCTGCTCCCTTCCCTGCTGTCTGGCCCCCATCTCTTCACCCCCGCCCCTACCCCCACATGCCTTGAAATGTAATTCGTTTGAAAGACTCTCGTTAATTGGGGGGGAGGGGTTGAGGGTGGAGGATATCAGCGTGCTCATAAATCTACACGACATGTATATCATTTTAACTGATGTCCGACTTTCAGCCTGACGTGCTATATAAACCCCCAGGGGCTTTGATCTCCTTGTCTTTGCCTGGGACTGCGAGGATTACAAAAACATTCCCCAACCAGCCCCCCAAGTGTCTTTCACTGAGGTCCTTTGCTTCTGCAGATAAGGGGAATAAGTGCACAGCCCCGAAGTATTAAGAAAGGAGGCTTGGCTGTAACTTAGCTGGGGCAGGAGGGGCTGCAAAGTGGCTGCAGGATGTGAGATGCTAATGTTCCTCCTGTCAGGATTTCCCAATATTGTTTACATCCCAGAGATGGGGATGAAGGTAGCTGTCACTTCTGGCACCGCTGTACTCCCGCGGAGATTACAGCTGACTGTGGCTGACATTGGCCAAGGTTGCTTTGACTGACGGCGGCCCATGGCATGTTTACTGTCAGGGGCTCGGGCGGGGTGGGGGCGCAGGGAGAGAGGTATTTTTAGCCGACACGGCCATGCAGCCTGCTGGATTTCACATCAGGCAGCTCACTCAGGACTTGATCCTGCAATTTAGGCCATGGGGGCAGGATGTCTAGTGGTTAGGGCTCTGGCTAGGGTCTCAGGAGTTGGGGGACGTGGCCTTCCTGGTGCTGCTACAGACCTCCCACGTGGCCTAAGGCGAGTCACTTAGGCCGGGATCCTCCCAGTATGACAAATCAGTAAAAGGCAGGAACCAAAATAGTGCCTCAGTTCCTCATTGTCAGCATGGCAATAACAGCCCTTCCCGACCTTTCAGGTGTGGTGTCAGCAGGGTAAATATATGGGCCCCACATCTCCAGAAAGACGTGGAGAAATTGGAGAAGGTCCAGAGAAGAGCAACAATAATGAGTAAAGTTCTAGAGAACCTGAGCTATGAGGGAAGGAAAGAGCTATGAAAGAGCTGGGCTTGTTTAGTTTAGAAAAGAGAAGGCTTAGAGGAGACATGATCACGGTTTTCAAGTACTTAAAAGAGGGTTACAAGGAGGAGGGAGAAAAATTGTCCTCCTTGGCCTCTGAGGATAGAACAAGAAGCAAGGGGCTTAAACTGTGGCAAGGGAGGCTTAGGTTGGACATTAAGAGAAACTTCCTAACTGTCTAGGTGGTTGAACACTGGAATAAATTGCCTGGGGAGGTTGTGGAATCTCCATCTCTGGGATATTTAAGTGCAGGTTAGATAGACACCTATCAGGGATGGTCTAGATGGTGCTTGGCCCTGCTGTGAGGGTAGGGGAGTGGACTCAATGACCTCTCGAGGTCTCTTCCTGTTCTAGTGTTCTAAATAAAATAGAATAAAATAAATGGAAGGCTCTGAGAGCTCAGAGGCACTGGCAATGGGGGCAGTAGAAACATCCAGGTAGAGCTGTTCTGTGGCATAGGTTTGCCTCTGGAACCTCAGTGGTGCCATTCGTGTGAGGAAAGCTTCAGGGAGTGCTTCAGAGCCCCCTCAGGGAGGGTAGCAGGGTAGAGGTGGACAGGGACAGGCTGCCCGGTTGCGCTGGCTCCCGCCGCCATGGTGCGTGCAGGAGTAGGGGCCAACCCCTGCTGCTGCCTGGTGTCAAGCCCCCTGGTAATCTACCAGCTCGCTATGCATGGGAGAGGGGGCTTTGGGCCAGTGGGCTGATCAGGGACAGGCAGGGAGGCAGTGGGGGACAGAGCAGGGGTGGGGCTTGTGGGAGGGAGTGGAGTGGGGTAAAGGAGAGGTGGGAGGCAGGGCCTGCAGAAAAGGGGGTTGCCTTGGACCCCACACCTGTGACACGGGGGCCCTGCACCCCCATCCCAGGGATGGCCCTGCCCCCAGGAGGCAGGTACATTACATTGTCTCCATGTCACACAGGGGTAAACTGAGGCTCGGTGAATTGTTAAGGGACTTGCCCAAGGTTTCTCGGGAATGCCGTGACACAGCTAGGGACTGGTGCCAAGTCTCCCAGCTTCCAGGCTGGTGCTCAGCTGCGGGACTGCCCCACTGCGTCTTTAAAAGAAAGTTGCGAAACAGTCCAATTACACAGTTTGAGCAGGGAGTCAGGCCCTCATCGAAAGCCCAGTCAGTGTGCGTCTTTCTGTGGACTCTGACCTGAGCCCGTAGCGGGTGAGCTGTGATGTAACATCCACACGTGCGTTGCATTCCTCTGAGATTTTTTCTCCCCTTTCTAGCTCTGCAGGCACCAACTAAAGTCTGCAGGCCTCAGGATTTCAGCAAAGGTCCCCGGGCTTCCAGGGAAAGCCCCAAGATGCTCGAGGCTGCCCCTTTGTCGAGGAGAAACAACAGCTAGGTGTGCTCAGCAAAAGGAGATGGAAAAGGGATGGGATAGCTCACCTCTGCTAACTGTGAGGTTCAAATCTTGTCTGTGGGCAGTTACATGAGTGATTTAAGTAGCCCTCAGGGAAAGGGATGGGAAGGCGTGTGGTCCATTATGAGCCCTGACAACACTCATGATGACTACCTTCATGCTGCTTTCAATTGGCTCGTGGAAGTTGCGTGGCCCTCAGAGGTGTGAGGGTGGTAACCCTGGTGATGGAAGGCTTTGGCTTACCTCCAAAACAGCATGGCCAAGGGCAGGGCAAGACCCCGGTGCCACCCTGCCAGGATCTTTGCTCGACCTCTGCTGAGACTGCCAGCATCGAGACCAGCTGGAGGGGGAAGGATGCTGCTTGTGAAGCGGGCCAGTCTCCAGTCAGACCACTGAACTCACTCCATCCATTTTAAAGCAGAAGGGACCACTCTGACGACCTAGTCTGGTTGCGAATTCATTTTAGACCTAGTCCTTGCAATGGAGGTCCAGGTTGAACCTCTCTAGTCCGGCACTCTCTCCTCTGGCAACCTCCATAATCCGGCAGGATTTTAGTTAGACAGACGACCACTTACCGTGGGTGTGCCCAAGTTTCCTACCTCCCTAGAAAATTTGTTTACAGCCACCAACCCTGGCTCTCAGTGTTCTGTGCTGTTATTAACTTTGACTAAGCAATAATCTCACTAGCGAAAATGGTGCAGGTGTTAAATGAAGAAGGGAAGCGGTACAGACTGATTATGAACACCAAAAGCAATGGTATTTGGAGATAAGGAAATAGGAAGGAAGATCAGTGTGGATGGTATTGAACTAGAAAATGTGAGAAGTTCACATATCTGGGGAGCAACATAACGTATTATCTAGACTGCAAGAAGGAAACAGCGACTAGAATAGCAAAAGCAAGAGCAAGTTTGAAGGCGATGGGTAAGATCTGGAAAAGCAAAGCGATTAGCTTAAGAATGCAGCCGAGTGTCTTGAAAACGTGTGTATTCAGCAGCATGTTATATGGATGTGAGACATGGGTGATAACGAAAGATTCGAAAGGAAGAATATTGGCATTTGAAAGGAGTTGTTGTAGAAAGATTCTGAGAATAGGATGGATGCAGAAGGTCACCAATGAGGAATTCTATAGGAAGATACAGCCGAAAGAGAACCTGCTGCAGAAGGTTATAAAATGGAAGTTACAACTATTTGGGCATATTTGCAGAATGAATGACACTTGAAAAATCAAGACCCTGGTATTCGGCATAATGGATGGCTCAAATAGGAGAGGCAGGCCCCACAGAGAATGGATAGATGATGTTGTAGATGGGTGCGGAGCTAGTCTACAGAAACTAAGCCACCCTGCACTGGACAGGGAAAGATAGAAGGAAATAGTGAGAGAGGCATCAGACACCAATGGTTGCTGAGCCCACGGTTATTGATGATGATAAAGCAATAATCCATGGGACACCTGGGCACTCAGATGGTCACTGCCTCAAAGGACTTCACTGGTAGAGGCAAAGATGGAGGAATGCCTCTGGACGCTAGCCTGGGAAGACCAGACAGTGATGGGCTCAGTCCATGGTACTTATCTGGACCCTTTTACTATGTTAGTATCTGAGCATGTCACAGCCCTTTACTGGTGGAGGGAAGTACTACTGCCTACAATCTACAGATGGGGGACAGAGGCCTAAGACACTAAGTAACTTGCCAAAGACCCCACAGGAAATCTGTAGCAAAGCAGAGGACTGACTCTAGGTGTCTGATGTCTCAGGCCAGAGCCTCACCACTGTCTTTTGCATCCGATTATAATGACAGGCAACAGGAACTAGTCACACCGTTGGTTATTAGTGTCAAAAGTAATCTGGGAGCTTTTACATGTATGAAGAGATGGTCCCTGTCTCAAGGAAAGTAGTCTTCGCACCCAGGCTCCGCCCACCTGCGCTAGGCTCCACCCATTTGCAGAGGGGGTGGAGTTCTAGACATATAACTACTGCTTCATGCTACCTTGCCTGCAGCAGAGATTCCAGGAAGTTGCCCAGCAGCGTACAATGTACGGTGGGTGTGCCTTGGGTCCTCTCTTCCCGCTGTGTGGCTGCATAGGACAGGCCATGAACTGGCGCATTAAATCAAATGGGCCTGCAGTGAAGCAGGGTATTGGCAGCGAGGAGTCAGGCTAGCAGAATAAGGCCCTTTGGCCAGCAAGGAAACTGAGAAATCAGTGAAATACCGGGTCACATTTTAGAACTTGGGAAATTCAGCCAGCCTGGGGCAGATGCTCAAACAATGAAAGCGCAGCCCCGGGTGTCCTTTTCACCTAGCTTTAAAAAGCCCCTCACCTCAGTTCCCACTGATCTCCTCTTTTCGAGACCTGGAGCGAATCTAAACAGGAGATGCACAAGAGGCTTATTCTTCACAAGCCTCGGCTGCAGCCCTGGCTCTTGGCTGCACGCCAGAGCAGAGCCAAGGATAACAAACCAGCTTTCGGCCAAGTATTCTGAGCCAATTAAAAAAGACAAATTAGAGCCGACTTATCTGTTCCTCCTCTCCCCCGCCCTTCCCCACCCGAGAGACAGTTCTCCGAGGAATGTTTCTTCTCTTGGCTTGCCGCACCTCGCTGAACTCTTCAAGGTCCATGATGGATGGAGGCTCTTGCATCCGCTAAGCTTCCAACCGCCCCTGAGAGGCTAAATAAAGGGGTGGGGGGAAAAGACAAGGCAATGCAGTTATATGAATGAACAACCCCTTTCCCAACTAAGACGCCACCCTGAGATCCGCGTGACCTCAGACTGATCAGCAGGACACCATCACAGCCAGCGTCACACAAGTGTTTTCCTGTCTTGGCTCACGTCAGTCCATTGTTACATTTTACATTAGGCTCTGGGGTTTTGGATCAGGTCTTAACATGTGGAATTTATACAGCGCCTTTGGTCCACCGAGGAGCGTAGCAATTTACCTAACTTTATACAGCAAACGGTGCAAAAGCTAGAAACACGTCCCCAGGAGCCTGGATCCCAAGGCTTAGCTCCGGATACCACTGGCAATGGCTCTGTGTGGTCAGATGCTGTCCTACAATGCTTCAGTTTCCCTGAAATTCAAACGCAAACCTAGATACAGAGGCTTTAAAATACTATTCCCCTCTCCTGGGGGTCTAACATATTAAATACCTTCCAGCTCCCTGAAAGAGTCCCTTTTACACACACCGCCTTTAGTCCAGGATTTCACAGCCTGCTTTTATTTCACAGCCTGCTTTGAGAGGCTGGTGCTTTAAATCCTGACTTCCCTCGCTTGCAAACTGGTCTCCCTTTAAATGCAATTCCTCCTTCTTGGGGCCTGGGCAGTGTTCCCTGTCAACTGAGCACTTGGGAGGCCACCCAGGAGAGATTCAGGTGCTGCCCAGCTGATTAGCTTAGTGCACACCGCCGGCAGCCTGTGTCTCTATGGGTGGTGCACACCGTCACATATGTTGGAGCACACAACAAAATTTATTCCACACTTTGATGGGAAAAAATTAGAGGGGACATTGCTGTGCACTCCTAATCTGGGCCTTCAGCAGGGTGGGAAGGGAATTGAGCATCATGAGGGTGCTTATTCTGCTTCCAGTCCTGGCCAGCCCAGCCTGCAGCTCCCCCTGATCTTTACCAGCCCATAGTTCTCTCTTCTGGGACCATGGCTTCCCAGGTCACAACTCACCCCTCAGAGTTAGGGGTGGTGCAGGTACTACACTGGAGGCCGTCTTTTCCCAACGGGACTTACGAGTCTTGCGCCCAGTCACCCTGAGGTCTTCTCAGGTGGGTCTAGTGACTCCAGATGCCTTTCTCCACTGCCTGGGGAAAGGGGAAGTCTGTCCCCCCACACACACATTTTGCAATAACTCTGGTCCCAGGCCCTTAAGGAAGCAATAGGCTGGTTTCCCATCACACCTTCCCTGTCCCCAGCTAATCCCTGGGACCATCTTCCTCTCACTCAGTAACTGCTGCACTTGTTCTAGAGACCCCTGGAATGGGACAACTGGCCTTTCACACTCCCTCAGAAGGCCCAGAACCTGGCACATACATCTCTGTTCAGAGCTTTGCTGCCTCAGTACCCACCACATGCACCCTGTCCCCTACAGGACTGGGGGAACTCTGAAGACCCAATCTCCCCGTCATTTGTCCATCATCTTAGAAGGACTCATTTAGCTGTTTGTTTGTGTCAGCCTGGAAAAAAATGACAAGTGTCCCTGTCCCACATGAGGACAGAAGAATGTACCCACAAGGTAGCCAACAGCTGGTTTGTCTACCAGGCTGCTTACGAATAGCATGGCCTGCCAGGAGCTGACGCTGGGCAGCGTTGAATGAGAGCAGAGGCCCCGCAATTTGGCAGGTTTTCCCACAGACCGAGGCTCTGGGCTACAGGATGAGGCCTGCAGCCCAGAACTCACCAGGCCCCTTTGAAGTCAAAGGGGGTCCCTCTAATTTTTTTCCATCCCAGCTGCGGCAGCTCAGCCACCTGGGCGCTCAGCTTACAGGTGTAGTACCCAGAGGCACTGAGACCTCATCTGGGGTGAGTGAAGTCTCTGGTCTACAGCCTCAGCTGACAGCCAGCTGGCCTTTAGCTCATGTGGTAGAGGGCAGGGCTTTAGACCCTATGTTTGGCATTACAACTAGTGCATTGGCCAGGAAGAACTGCTGGAAAGGGTCTCAGAAGATCAGGATGTGCCCCCTCATAGGGTCTAAAGCCCTGCCCTCTCCCACATGAGCTAAAGGCCAGCTGGCTCTCAGCTGCAGCTGTAGAACAGAGACTTTACTCATCCCAGATGAGGTCTCAGTGCCTCTGGGTACTACACAGGGAACACTAGACCCAATCCAGAGCCACACCAGTTTGCTGCAGAACAGAACAAGGCCCTCAGCCTTTGTCTACTCTTGACAATAGCCCTGATGCAACAGCCTGTAGCCCACCATTGGCAAGCAGCTGCCTAGCTCCCCATAGGTTACAACAGGGGTCTACAACCTGCATGTGGCTCTTTAAGGACTCCTTTGCAGCTCCCAACACTATAATTGCAAAGTTAAAACACCTCACCCGGTTATTTTTTGATATTTTGGTGAACATCTAAAAGCTGAGCAAGGAATAATTCATACCGAAATAGCAAACCATATGTGACCTCAAAACGCTGGATAACTCCCCCTTTATTATGTACAATGCAATGCAGGATACGTGTGTGCACTGTTCTTAAAATAGGGGTTACAAAAAGTATAAGTGGGAGTTATTTATTGAGGACCGGCTTGTATTCCTATGGATTGCAGCTCTCGAATTACTGCGATTTTCACTGAATTTGAAAAAAAAGTCTCTTCTTGATCTTTTGGTTGGTGACCCCTGGTCTGATCAAAGCAAAACAGCAGTCAAGCAGCACTTTCAAGACTAACAAAATAATTTATTGGGTGATGAGCTTCCGTGGGACAGACCCACTTCTTCTGATCATAGCCAGACCAGAAGAGACTCAATATGTAAAGCACAGAGGTCCAAAAATTGTTATCAAGGTTGGCAGAGCAGAGGGGCGGCAGGAGTGGGGATTGGAGTGGGCAAGTCAAGAAGCCAACCTTGATAACAATTCTTCTGATTTGCCAGCCTTGATAACAATTTTTCTGATTTGCCAGCCTTGATAACAATTTTTGGACCTCTGTGCTTTATATATTGAGTCTCTTCTGGTCTGGCTCTGATCTGAAGAAGTGGGTCTATCCCATGAAAGCTCATCACCCAATAAATTATTTTGTTAGTCTTTAAAGTGCTACTGTAGTGCTGTTTTGTTTTGACAGAATACAGACTAATGCAACTATCTCTCTGTCCCTAGTCTGATGGACGCCCCTGCTCCCCACTGCTAGCTGGGGAGGAATAGTTCAGTGGTTCAAGAATTCACCTGCCTAAGCCAAGGGTTATAAGCTCAAGCCTTTAGGAGGCCATTTAGGGGTTGAGGCAAATAAATGTCTGGGATGTTGCTTGGTCCTACCAAGAGGGCAGGGGACTGGGCTAGATGACCTCCTAAGGTCCCTTCCCATTCTAGGAGATGTGTGTATTTTAACCCCATGGAAACAAAACCATTCATCTGGCTGGTCTTTAATGGCATGTAATAATGAAGCAAGGAAGAGTCAGACAGATGCCACCAGCCAGCTGTCTGCAGACCCACAAGTGTCCTGGGAACCAGTGCCTGGGAGCCTCGGAGGTGGACACAGGAAAGGGGCAAACACAATATGACATCCGGCCAGTGACTACACAGCCAAGTCAGCCTGTGTCTTATCCTTATTGTTGTTACTTACGATTTATATTTTGCAGCGCCAGAGAAATCAGCTTCCAGGTGGTTTGAGCTTACGCAGGGTTGACTTTGCTTTTTTCTGTTCCCTGTTCATTTGGGAGGAGGACTGGCACGGCTTTGCTCCACTGGAGAACAGGAGAGTGACAAGATTTTGAATTTAGTGCAGGGGAAGGACACTAACATAATACCTCTGGGGCCTCGATTTATCCAGCAAGCAGGTACCTCTTGGGCAGCAGCAATGTGAGCGTTCCCCTCCCCGGCACCTCACCCTGGAGCAGGAGGGGGCCATCTGCTAAAATCTGCCATTCTCCATACCCCTGGCTTCTGCCGTCCCATGGGCCTCGGTTGCAATGATGGGTTTTACGCTGTAGGCGCTTGTCAGACTAAAAGCATCCTGCAGTCCAGCTAGGGTTCAGGAGTCTTTGGTTCTGCTGGGAGTCCACTGGCCTGCTGGGTGACCTTGCATAAGTCATGTCACTGCCCTGTGCCTCAGTTTCCCCACCTGTAAAATAGGGATACTGCTGTCCTTTGAAAGAGCTGCATTAGTATTATTATTATATCATCGAAGCCACCGCATAGCTGTAATACATAACAGGTTCCCACTCTTTCCCGCTGGGATCTTAGTAGCGTCCTAGAGGTGAAAGGCTCCATTCCCCGGTCTCCTGAGCTCTGTGGTAGCATCTTTGTGTAGCTTCTGAGACTGAGGTGCAGGCGGCAGACCAGGGCAGGGTATACACAACTAATGCAAAGCTGTGACTATACCTGGAGGGGAAAGCCCTACTGAAACCAATACGCTGCTCTAGAAATTGCACAATAGGCCTCGACTCTCACCCCATGCCAGTATAAACCAGCTCCTTTAAGGTCCATGTTGCAGCTATGAAACACCTGTGTCAGGCCTATAGAATCCTACAGAGCATCCTGCATGCTGTAGCGTTCTCTGGGAAGGGGGTCCCCAAATGCTGTCAAAGAGCCCGTTCCTTATGAAATCCCACAGGGGTGGCAAGTCTTTTATTGGCACCGGCTCTGCACACAGCGCCCAGGGCAGAAACCAGAACCTTCCGTGACTCTCAGGCTGCATAACAACAGCCGAGAAAGTCTCATGCCCTTGAAAACGTAGTGTTCAAAAGGAAAGTTTAGTCTGAAATTCCACTTCTGTGACTCCTCTGCACGTTGGGCCCTGGCCTTGGAGACAGGGAGGATACAGGGCTGGCCCAGGCCAAAGAAACAGTGGGAGAGAAAGCAGGAAAGCAAAAAGAAAGAAGAAAGTGAGGGGGAGGACAGAAAGATGAGGGATAAACATTTCCCAGCTGATAAGTAACTGGGGTCAAGGCAGGAGGCGCTGGAAAATGCAGCTTTTTAAAATCGCTTAGCACCTGAAGTTGCTAGTGGGTAGAGGCCTCTACAGAGATCGGGGCCTCAAGGTGCAGGGGCTTGGATGAAGTGACTCCTGAAGTCTCTTCCAACCCTAATCTTCTATGATTCTGACAGAGTAAGAGGCACCTTCTGTGCAAAGAGCTGCTGTCTAAAGAGATAAGCCAGACCGAGGAAGTACGTCTCTTTCCCATTTCGAGGACAAGGAAGGGAGAGGCAGGGACAGCCACAAAGCTATTCAGATCCACACATTCTCATGGAGGTCAACGGGAGCTTTCTGGTCATTCCTCCACACACAGCTTGGCCCTGGGTCATAGAGGAAATCTGGGGCAGTGCCTTAGCCATCAGACCAACCTTCTGTTTCTAACCTGTCACCTGTCAGCCAAGGAGCTCAACGTGTCACCAAGCTTCAGCATACCCCCCGAGGGAGGAAAGTATTACACCCATTTTATAGCCTGGAAACAGAGGTCCTTATACAGGAGTGTCATGTATAAGAATTGAGTTGTTTCCCCTGGACGTCGTGTGAGCAGCTGAGTGGCACTCACCAGGCTCTGTGTTTTCAAAGCCCTTCCAGGGAGGAAGCTAGGCCTGGCATGCTGTGCATACCCCGTAAATGCCATTATTTATACCTACCTTATAGAACTGAAAGGGACTTTCAGAGGTCATTGAGTCCAGCCCCCTATGCTTTTGGCAGGACCTATCACCATCCCTGACAGATATTTTTTTAAATATATTTGCCCCAGATCCCTAAAGGGCCCCCTCCAGGGCTGAGCTCACAACCCTGGGTTTAGTAGGCCAGTACTGAAACCGCCAAGCTCTTCCATCCACCCCTGCACATGGCAAAAGGCACAAGAAGGGGGAAGCGACTCACTTGCAGACCTATTGCAAGTGCACAGACAAGCTGGGAAAAGGACCCCTAATTTGGGCTCTCGGCTCCCTGATTTAACCACGAGGGCCGTGACTCTATGTTCACTGAAGTTAGCTTCCATAGACTTCACTGGTGCGGGATCAGGGCCTGGAACGCAGCACCTCCTTCTGGAGCACAGGCAGCGTGTTCTACATTGACCACACCGGCACTCGATGCTCGGGCTGACGACTCTGAGAGATGCCCCCTGCCCGGAGCTCTGCTGTGTCCAGCTGGAGCAGGGGGGGGTCTGAGGGAAGTAAGCTGAGAGCTTGGCTGCCACTAGACAAACACAGCCTCTCTGGATATAACGCTGCCCTCTATCGATAACGCTCAGTAAAGGGCTCTTTCCTACAGCTCTGCCTGGCCCATCTGTTGTGGTTCATGAAGCATGAAGTGCAGAATTCTGTCTTCTGGGTATTTTTAAATAATTATCCTTCCTAGGCTCCCTCAAGGAAAATGGAGGAAGGATCTGAACTGCTGAGCTGCCTTTCTTGAATCAGAATCCCCTGCAGGGGGATGGCATGAGTGGATGGTTGCCCTGCACAGGTAGAAAAAGGGTTGAAAACAGCCCTGGGAGAGGGCTGTCCTAGGAACCAATCAGGAGGAGGGATTGTGGCAGCCAATCAGAACCCTGGAGGGCTGTATAAAAGAGATGGCTGGCCAAGCTATGTAGACATTTTTGATCCAGCTGTGGAGGGAGAGGGAAGCTAGGATCTAGCTACCTGCTAGTGTTGGGTGTTATAGACAGAGCAGTCCTGGGGACAGGTGGGGTAAGCCAGGGGAGTTCTGGCTAGGCAAGCCCCAGGCTGCAGGGCCTGAGACAAAGCCCAAGGGTACCAGGGCACTTAACATGTTTTACAGGGCAATTGTGCATTGACTGAGGAACAAGTGGTCTATATCTCCCAAGTTCCCATTCAGCAAAGTTACAATGATTGGGAAATGGTGTTTTTCCATTAACATTGTCTACAGAAATGAAATTTTGCCAGTTTCCCCTCAAATTTTAACTGATTTTTTCCCTCAAAAAAAAAAATTGGAAAAAATGTTGTTCTTCCAAAAATGTTTGCCTTCCTCAATTTTTTTCCATTTTTGGTTGTCTTTGAAAACTGATTTTTTTTTGTTTTGTTGGGGAAAATGTCTAAAGAAATGAAAATTTTCCACATGTTTTTTTCCATTTAGATCAAAATATTTTCTCATGCAAAATACTGATCTGAACCCTACACAGCTTTCCAGCAAAAGCCATGCCTGGGCTGCTGATTCAGAGCCTAGCATTTCAAAACTCTCCAGACCTGACCTGATACCGTGGAGCTTTTCCATTGATATTAACAGGCCTGGAGTTGGCTCTGAAACCTGCATCCAAGCACACCTGGCCTTTTGTGTACATCACAGTACAGATCTGGGCCCTCAGCTTTAACGCTAGCTGCTACACAACAACTCCCACAGCAATGTGCATGCTTCAGCGTGGTCACAACAACCTCTGTCCACGCTTTCTTTTGGTTTTGTTTTGTTTGTTTATTGCTGCAACAGTTTCTCTCTGTCCCATTTATCCAGTCAATAGAGACCGTTTGTCCTTTAGTGAGTCAAGTAAGTGAATTTCACAAGATCACAATGGTGTTTTGCTCCAGTGGAATCTAGCACTTTAATAAAAGCAATAGCAAATTAGCTGCACTGCCTTATTTCAAAGCAATTCCCAGGTGCCATTTTGCATCCTGTGATGAACTTTAAAAATTTCCTTTGACCAGGAAGTAATATAGGGCCAGTATGCTCAAGAATTCCCTATCCAGAGCAGCACGTTTCCTTCGTCGCATCAACTGAGGTGAGAACATCAAGTACGTATCTGCTATCTTCCTCTGTCCCTGGCAAGCTAAGGTCCATCCACCTGCTGCCCCAGCAGCATCATCATTAGACAGGAAAGGCCTTGAACGCTTCCACTGCGGCATCTGGCTTTAGTTTGCGTACTGCAGTGGAATGGTGGAGCTTCTGAGCAATTTTCAGACCAAGGTGTCAGGCAGTATCACAAGTACGTTTTGCTCACATTACATAGCACGTTAGACAACAGTCTAATGGTTGGAAGCCATGCAGATCATAGAAGACAAGACCTGGAAGAACAACAAGAAGTCCTGTGGCACCTTATAGACTAGCAGATATTTTGGAGCATAAGCTTTCATGGGCAAAGACCTGCTTCCTCAGATGTGTGACTCATGCATCTGACCAAGCGGGTCTTTGCCCACGGAAGCTTATGCTCCAAAATATCTGGTAGTCTGTAAGGTGCCACAGGACTTCTTGTTCTTCTCGAAGATACAGAGTAACACCGCTCCCTCTCTAAGACCTGGAAGGGATCTCAAGAGGTTGAGTCCAGTCCCTTGCCCCCACAGCAGGACCAAGTGCCATCTAGACCATCCCTGACAGATGCTTATCTAACCCGCTCTTAAATGTCTCCAACAATGAAGAGTCTGCAGTTTCCCTAGGCAATTTATTCCAGTGCTTAACCATCTTGACAGGACGTTTTTTCTAACGTCCAACCTAAACCTCCTTTGCTACAGTGACAGAGAGGTGGGCGTGTTAGTCTGTAGTCTATCAAACCAAAAAAGCAGTCATGTAGCACTTTAAAGACTAACAAAATAATTTATCAGGTAATGAGCTTCCATGGGACAGACCCACTTCTTCAGATCAGAGCCTTGTCAGAACAGACTCAATACATAAAGCACAGAGGTCCAAAAATTGTTATCTAGTTTGACAAATGAGAAAAATTGTTATCAAGGTTGGCAAATCAGAAGAGCAGAGGGAAGGGGGCTATGGGTGGTGGTGGGGAGTTAAGAGTTAGATAAAACATCAAAGTATATGACAGAGTCCTTGTAATGGGTCAGGTAATTGCTGTCCCTGTTCAAACCACATGTTGATGTGTCAAATTTGAATGTGAATGACAAAATGATTTATTCGGTGATGAGCTTTTGCTGTCCCACAAAAGCTCATCACGAAATAAATCATTTTCCCTGTGACTACATGAGCCCCTTCCTTTCGGAAGGGCCGTGTTAATGAGTGGGCTTGAAAGATGCTAATGAGGCTCTGCAATGAATATGCAGTACCTCATTAGCATAAGGGTGGCCACAGCTATTCAAAAGTGCGGCTTTTTGAATCGCGCGCTGCCTGTGGAAATGAGACCTTCCGAAAGGAACCCCCAGTTTTTGAAAGCCCCTTCTTTCTCTCTGGGGGGTCCTTTCAGAAGGTCCCATCTCCACGGGCGGCGCGCGATTCAAAAAGCTGCACTTTCGAATCGCCGTGGCCGCCATTATGCTAATGAGGTGCTTCATATTCATTGCAGCTCCTCATTAGCATCTTTTGAACCCGCTCATTAACACACCCCTTCCAAAAGGAAGGGGCTTGTGTAGACACAGCCTTTGTTAGTCTTTAAAGTGCTATATTTCTGCTGCTTTGTTTTGTTGGAGTACAGACTAACATGGCCACCTCTCTGTTCCTGTTGAATATGAATGTTAGTTCTGAACATTCCCTCTGTAGACAGTAGTTGAAGTCCCTTTCCAGTAGAACACAAACTCTCAAGTCCTGAACAGAATGGCCCACTCCATTGAAGTGCTGGCTGACAGGTTTGTGTATTTGGAGATTCTTGATGTCTGTTCTATGTCCATTCATTCTTTGTCCCTTGCTACAATTTAAGCCCATTGTTTCTTGTCCTATCAGCAGCAGTCAAGGAGGATAATTTTTCTCCCTTCTTCTCATGACACCCTTTTAGGTACTTGAATGCTGCTATAAAGTCCCATCTCAGTCCTATTTTCCAAACTAAACAAACTCAACTCTTTCAGTTTTCCCTCACAGGTCGTGTTTTCTAGACCCTTAAACATTTTTGTTGTTCTTCTGTGGACCTTGTCCAATTTCTCCTCATCTTTCTTGATCTGTGGTGCCCACAACTGGACACAATACTCCAGCTGTGGGCTCCGTCAGCACAGAACAGAGTGGAAGAATAACTTCTCAAGTCTTTCTCTCAACACTCCTGTTAGTGCATCCCAGAATCATGCTTGTGGTATGGTCTTTTTTTTTTTTTTGCAATAGTGTCACAGTTGTGACTCATATTTACCCCCAGGTTCATTCTAAACCGAGTCCAACAATGCCCCACCAGTCAGCAAACTTTGACAGATTACAGTGCCAAGAAGAACAACAAGAAGTCCTGTGTCACCTCATAGACTAACAGATATTTTGGAGCAGAAGCGTTTGTGGGCAGAGATCCACAAGAAGGAATACCGTGATGGTGTCATCTGGTCCCCGGATAACACAGGCTGTAGGATTTTCCCTAAATCGAGGGAAAAATGTCCAGTCTTGATTTTAAAATTGCCAGTGCTTCAGAATTCACCCTGGCCTTTGAGAGATTGTTCCAAGGGTTATTTGCTCTAGCTGAATCGGACAAGTCTTATAATGCAGACACAAAACAGGTGAAATTTCCTAAGTGAGGGTTTCCTGGAGACAATTTAACACAGCTTTGCTTTACTATGAGAACAAACATCTTGGAGGATGAAATACTGTGCTCAGTTCTGCTCACCTTTGATGTTGGGGGCCAGCCCAGCTCATTTTTACCAGCTGATTTCCCAGGGGAGAGGGATGCAGGACCCCTACTACACTCCTTCCCACAAGGCCCCACTCCAGCTCCAACTCTTCTCACCCCCTGCTCCTTCCCCTTCCTCTGCAAGTTGCTGAACAGCTGATAACTGGGGCAGCGGGGTGGGCAGAAAGGGCGAGGGTCTAGTACAAGGTCACAACCCCCCTCTGACTCCAACAGAGCAGGATGTGGCCTGCTGAATGCAGAATTCAGAACAGTTCAGGCGCCTGTGGACACATTCTCAGCACACAAGAAGGAAAAAAAAAGAGAAAATTGGTCCAAATAAAAAATGAGATGGGGAAATGAGAGGCAAAGGGGAAAGGGGAACGTCCGGTTTGTTATGGGTTTGCTTTGCTTTTGTCTTCCTGAAGGAGGAAGAGGATGGAAAGCCGGCGAAGACAGAGACAGAAGCCCGTTTCCTGGCCTGGCTGGGGAGAGGATCACGCTGGGTGCAGCTAACAATGGAAATGATGACTGAGACAAAGCCCGAGCACTCGCAATGCAGACAGAATGGCCAGTCCAGCCACCAGCCAGCTGGAAGTTTAAGAGGAAGCACAATGTTCACTGAAGTCCTTATTGAGGATGTTGTTGAGTGCTCGGATGTTTTGCCCAGGTACCTATGTCTGGTCCCCACAGGAGCTGGCCGTTGGGTTCTCACCAGAGGTGGGAAAAGTACCCAAAAGTTACTTGGTTTTATTTCCAAATCTGAACCCAGGAATCTGAGTAGAAGTGCAGCTGCTTTCATTTCCAGATACTTGAGTACAATCTAGACATGACGTGTGCTTTCCAGAGGGACACCGGTGATTTGTACTTAAGTACATCCCCACCCCCACCCCAAAGCAGCCGTACTTTTACTCAAGTAACTTTTGGGGTACTTTTGCCATCTCTGGCTCTCAGCCTCTCTAGTCATTGCTTTGTACCCTGGGGCAACTCACTCCACATTCAGATTATTGGTTGTTGGAGGATTTTCTCTTCCTCTCTTTTTGCACAGACCTAGCCCAAGGCGGCCTTGGTCTGGGGGCTTCTAGGAAACCCCCCTGATATGAAGAATAAATTCTGGCTCGTGCCTGGACAGGATGTCAGTTTATCTGTACTTGCTTGTCTCTAGGTTCAGATGTTATCTGAGCTGTAGGAAGGGTCTTTTGGTCGCTGAGAGAGTTAGCTCAGTGGTTGGAACGTTAGCCTGCTACACCCAGGGTGGTGAGCTCAGTCTTTGAGGGGGACATTTAGGGATCTGGGGCAAATTGGTTTAAAAAAAATGGGACGGTGCTTGGTCCTGCTAAGAGGGCAGGGGACTGGACTTGATGACCTCCTGAGGCCCCTTCTAGCTCTATGAGATGTGTAACATATGTGTGTACAACACCTGGTATAATAGAGGCCTGGTCCCTTACGGAGCACTCTGGGCTTCTCCACAGTACAAATAAATCATGCTTAAACAATGCAAGAGCTGGGATAAGGTTGGTTTTGGCTTTCCAAAGTCTGATGCATCCATCACAGTGTACTGCCTAGAGACCACCAATCTACTCTGGGAGAGGTGATTTGGGGATTGTGTGAGTTGTGTCCTTCAACTGGGTGTGGGTGCTGAATGCCTTTTGTGTTCAGTGTGCTGAGTCTACTCTGCCGGAGAGAAATCCAGGCAGTAACAGGGCTGGAACTTATTATCTGGGAGGAACTCTGCTAGTCCTGGCTTCAGATTTGGAAATAAAACCAGCAAGTCTAGGTGGCAGCTTTCTGAAGCAGTGTAAACGTCTCATGCAGTCTCCGCATGAGGTGTGTGTTCTGGCTGAGTGCTAAACCCAGTTTTCCTGGGGATGGAATTATAGGTGTTCATTTGTAACAAAATGGGAGACAGCTGGGCACAGGATGAGGTCTTACAAATCAAATGCACTGCAACTTGAAACAGTAGCTGCTGCCGGGGTGAGTGTGGAGCAGACTTATATCTTGTTCTATATAACGCCTACCCCTGGAGAGGTCTTCACAGCAAGGATTGAGTATTGAACTATGGGAGTGAAAACTGTGCCCTTCTGCTGCTTGCGCTGAAATAAATATTATTGGAGATATACATCTCCTAGAACTGGAAGGGACCTTGGGAGGTCATCTAGTCCAGTCCCCTGCCCTCTTGGCAGGGCCAAGCACCATCCCTGACACCTATTTGCCCCAATCCCTAAATGACCTCCTCAAGGGTTGAATTCACAACTCGGAGTTTAGCAGGCCAATATTGAAACCACATGGATGCACCCGAGATCAAAACAGTGGCACCTGATTGACTGTGTCATCATTCGCAGGTGAAACATTCAAGATGTTAAGATCACCAGGGCCACGCAGGGAGCTGAGTGATGGACTGATCATAGACTCGTCAGATCAGTCCTTATGCTGCACATCACACTACTGCACCGCAAGAAGCTCAAGGTTGTCAGACCCTCCTTCAACATCGGGAGGCTGCAACACGTGGATCATTGTGAGAAATTCGCAGCCTGCCTTGACAAGGCACTGACGTCACATGGACCTCTGACTGGAGACCCAACACAAAAGTGGGACCAGTTCAAAACCCTGGTGACGGAGTCAGCCAAGTCAACACTAGGACTGAAAAAGAGAGTTCGCCAAGACTGGTTTGATGAAAATGACGAAGCCAACATGAAGATCTTAGAGGAAAAACAGAACGCATTTCTGCTATGGCAAAATGATCAGTCCTCAATCTCCAAACGTGACTGTTTCAATCACCTTCAGAGCCAGGCGCAAACGGCACTTCGCAAAATGCAAGATGAGTGGTGGGAGAGTAAAGCTGATGAAGTCCAATACTACGCTGACACCAAGAACTCCAAGATGTTCTTCAGTGCTATCAAAGCTATATATGGACCTTCAAAGCCAAGTACTGCACCTCTCCTGCCTGCAGATGGCATGACCCTTCAGGGGGAGAAGAACAGCATCAACAATAGGTGGAGAGAGCACTTCAGCAACCTTCTCAACAGACCCTCCATTGTCGACCCTGTGGCCCTAGACCAGATCCCTCAGAAACCCACAATAGACAGTCTTGACCTGCCCACTACAATGGATGAGGTCAAAAAGGCAAATCAGCCAGACCAGCTCTGGCAAAGCCCCTGGGATGGACGGTATCCCTGCTGAAATTTTCAAAGCGGCAGGACGAGTGTCACTTGAAGCCTTTCACAACATCTTGATCAGCATCTGGGAGGAAGAAGACATGCCCAAAGACTTTAACGATGCCACAATCATCTCGCTCGTCAAGAACAAGGGCAACAAAGCTGACTATGGAAATTACTGAGGCATCTCCCTTCTCTATACTGCTGAGAAGATCTTGGCTCGAGTCATCCTCAACCGTCTGATCACCACCATCTCAGAGGAGAACCTACCAGAGGCACAGCATGGTTTTCACCCAGGCTTCAGCACCATTGACATGATCTTTGCTGTTTGTTAGGTCCAGGAAAAGTGCATAGAGCAGAACTTGGATTTGTACGTTGTCTTTATAGACCTGCCCAAGGCATTTGACACCGTCAACAGAGAAGCCCTGCGGATTATCCTGTCAAAACTTGGCTGCCCAAGAAGATTCGTTAACCTCATACGCCTGTTCCACGATCACATGACTGGCTTTGTTCTTTCAAATGGCGAGTCCTCAGATCCATTTGCGATGTCCAATGGTGTGAAGCAAGGGTGGGTGCTGGTCCCAGTGTTATTCAGCCTCTTTTTCACGTGCGTCCTCAGCCACGCAGTTGGGGAGCTGGACTGTGGAGTCTACATAAAATACAGACTTGGTGGGTCACTTTTTGACCTTCGTTGTCTGAATGCGAAAACCAAGACGCTCGAGAGGCTCATCCTTGAAGCCCTTTTTGCTGACGACTGGGCACTTATGGCACACAAGGAATCTGATCTCCAGCTCATTGTCAACAAGTTTGCTGATGCCGCTCGCCTCTTTGGTTTGACCATCAGCCTAGGAAAGACCCAGGTGCTGTTTCAACCCACTCCAGGGTCTGCTGCTCTCCCCGCTTCAATCTTTATTGAAGGAACAGAGTTAAAACCAGTAGAGGAGGTCAAGTACCTTGGCAGTGTGATAGCCAATGATGGCTCCCTTGACAAAGAAATCAATGCCAGAAGCTGCCAGGCCAGCTGGGCACTAGGACGTCTGAGAGCGCGAGTGTTGAATCAGCACAATATCCGACAGTCCACCCAACTGAAAGTGTACAAGGCTGTGGTCCTGACCAGTCTCCTGTATGGCTGTGAAACCTGGACCTTGTACAGAAAACATATAAAACTGCTGGAGTGCTTCCACACATGCAGCCTGAGGTCAGTACTGCACATTCGATGGCAGGACAGAGTTACGAACCTGGAAGTCCTGGACAGAGCAGGAACCACAAGCATCGAAGCTGTGATTCTAAAAGCCCAGCTTCACTGGACAGGGCACGTCATACGAATGGAGGAGTCAAAAATCCCTAAGCAACTCCTCTACGGTGAACTTTCCCAAGGCAAAAGGAATCAAGTTAGGCCTCGCAAGAGGTATAAAGACTGTGTGAAGGCCAACACTGCTCATGCTGGTTTAAAACCAGATCAGCTAGAGCAGCATGCAAAAGACCAAACAAGCTGGCGTGCTCTCATATGACACCCGTATGACAACCTTGAAGAGCAGCCACGTGTACGCCTCATTGATGCTCATGAGAGGAAGAAAGCAACAGCAGCAGCTGCACCAACAGAGCCAGGACAATTCCCTTGCGCCCACTGTGAACGCCCATGCCGTTCAAAGCTGGGACTCCTCAGCCACATGCGAGTCCACAACCGATGAGCCTGTGCAAGCTCAAGACGTCATTGTTGGACGTGACAGACTACCTACATCCATCCCTCCCCCACAAGAGGTTGGCTTTTCTTAGCCAGCTCTGTGGCAGCCTCAGCAACCTCTAGAGGTGGCTCAGGCAACAATTCTGGGGAACAGAGCATCACACGTGTCCACTAGTCAGACAGACAGTATAAAGGCATGTGACTGGTGCAAGTCCATCGCCAATAGGGGCCTTGAGTGAACGTGCACATGAAGTGACACATAGCAGAGCAGTGTGAAGTAACTCCTGCAAGCGTTTCTTGTGCCCTGTGACAGTCTAGGTGGGAGCTCTAGCATGAGTAAGTATCTGTAGGTAAAACTCTTGTGACCATGTGAACACCTGAAGAGTCAGATTGGACTCCTGGCAACCCGAAACTCCTTCGAGGGTGTGGCAGGCAGCGTTCCCTGTAAGCTGAGCACTTGGGCAACCACCTAGGAGAAATTTTAATACTGTCCACAGCCAGCAGCATGCATTTCTATTGGTGGTGCACATCCACTCATGCCTTGGTGCACATAATAAAATGTATTCCACACATGGATGGAAAAAAATTTGAGGGAACACACGGTCATCAACCAGTCAGGGAGAAGCAGAAACTAATCAGCAACTGCAGCTTCTCAGCAGAGATCAAAGCCATAGGTGCAGCAAACAGGCTGTGAGTCTCACACAGGCTGAAAGAGAGCCATGAAAAGGATTCATTGGATAGTTGTGGCACATCCAATGCTGCCTTGAAGCGTCCTTGTCTCCCTCTAGAGGCTGAACCACACAGAAAGATGTATAAGTCTGCCGGTGTTTTCAGGAGCCAGTCCCTTATCTGAAGCCCTCAAGATGTGTGCTTTTTTTGATCCATAGTTCCCCAGTTCAATCCCTTGGATGATCCAATCAGAGTTCCATTGAACAGCAAATGAGCCGGTTAAAAATAGCCAGGGTTCCTCGAACCTCTTTTGCAAACTGAATTTTGTGGGGGAATTGGCCTGGTGCAACTAATGTGCTCAGCTCTGCTATTATCTCTTCAGAATTAACAGGGCCCAAGCAGCGCTGCTATCTCCTGAGAATCCTGATAAAACCTCCCTTGCTTCTCCCCCTCCCCCACCAAAGAAAAGTCAAGCTGTCCCAATGCTAGGATGCAGAAACCACTTCCAAGCCAGGCATGACATCAACCTTTCAGCTGATAAGGGGATGCACAATGGAGTGTTAGACTAATAGAAAAACACAGCTCGGATAAGGCAGGCTCCTGATAGCCGGGGTTGATGTAAAATGCCATTGTCTCTCCTTCTGTCAGCTGAGTCACCCAGCGATAGGGAATTCCAGCAGCCACAGGCAATGCAGGGGTCGTGCGTCGGCTTTAAGGCCAGAAGGGACCATCTAGCCTATCCTCCTACACGTTGCAGGCCGCAGAATCTCACTCACCCACTCTTATAATAGGCCCCTAACCTCTGGCTGAGTGGTTGGTTTCTTGGTCTAAAGACTCCATGTTGCACAGAATCCCCCCCCACCCCGTGTTCTAGTTCGAAAGAGCAACAGATCCATACCCCACCCAGCAAAGCATGGCAAAAACATCTCCTGTGGTCTCTGCAGAGCTGAGCTGGGGAAAAGTCCCTTCCCAGCCCCCAATGGATAGACTCTGCACGTGTGGGGCAGACCCACCAGCCAGGCATCTGGGAAAGACTTCTCGGTGGTAACTCAAGAGTCCTCCCTGCCCTTCCCACCATGGCCGTTGGTGCGTAAAAACATCACAGTGGACTTCCTGGGCCAGGCCCGTTGTCCATCTAGCCCCAGATCCTGTCTTTTGACAATGGCCAATCATGCCCAGAGAGGCCGACAGCCATTGCAGGCCCCGGAGCAAAGTGGGAAGCATGGCCAGGCTCTCTGCTCCTGGGAAGGGGCGGGGCCAACAGGGGAAGGGGCGGGGCCAAGGTCAATCACCCTTGGTGCGGCCGGGGCCATGCCACTGGGCTTCCCACAGCCACGTGGCGCATCAGAGCAGCGCTACCAGCACTTCAAAGAGACCCAGAACAACAGCCGCCACCGCCAAAGTAGCAGTGGTGAGGACCAGAGCTCCGGGTCCCCTTGAAAGTCCTGGCCCCCGGATAACTGACCCCTTTGCCAATCTCCCCTCCCAATACCAGATGCTGCAAAGGGAATGAACAGAACAGGTAACCATCACATCATCCATCCCAGTCGACTCCCACTGAGATGTTTCGGGACACCGGAGCTTGGGGCTGTATCTCTTTGGCTCAGCATTATTGATGGACCTATTCTCTGTGAACTTCTCTTATTCTTTTTTCAATCCAGAGATAGTTTGGGCCTTCACAGCACTCCCCGAGGTTGAGTTCCCCAGGTTCAGTGTGTGTGCTGTGTGGAGAAGGAGTTCTTTATGTTTGTTGTAACCTGCTGTCTGTGAATTTTGTTGGGTTCTTGTGTTACATGCAACCACCTTCTCCCCCACGGGGCTGCTCTCTTGTGTTGGCACATTTCTTATAAAAGTCCATCCGGGAACTTCTTTTCCCTACAAGGCTTGTACCTTCAGATCCCTCTATCGGGCCACTGTCACTTATCTCTGCAAAGGGCTTGGGGACATGGTACGCATGAGATGCCGTACAAATTACTAAGCCTCCTGTCCATGGGGCTGCTTACTTATGGAATGCAAAGCGTGAGTGATCCTAGAATTTTAGCTCCCAGTGCCAAATGCCCTTTTTTATTGTGCAAGGAGGGCATTAGCTTAAATGTTTCCATCTCTTTTTGTCCCTAGAGAAGCTCTCTATCCCCCTCCCCTTCACACACCCCTCTGATCCCACCAACAAGCACCAAATATCCATTGCAGTTATCATTATGCAAACAACTGATAGGGAAGCGGACACATCTAAATGACTCTGGAGAATCTCACCTATTTTCTAAGTAACACACTCCCCATACTGATTTCTCTCTGTATTCACCCTCTAGTTATTATTAATCATTATTAGTAGAATTTGGCAAATTCCCCCAAGTCTATGGCTTTACGTGGTGGGAAAGAGGGTTGTGTGGGTTAGATACATGTAGGATTCAAGCCCTCTTTTTGCCATGTGTTTCATGTCTGATCCTGGGGATCTAATTTTTCTGTGTCTCAGCTCCCCAGCTGGTAAAATGGGGTTCGTCATGATAATGCTGCCTGTTTGGCACAATAATTCTGCCTGGCTAAGGGCAGGTCTACAGGAGACCTGAAAGTTGACTTCAAATACGCAGTTTGAGCTGTAGCAATTGCATAGCTAGAATGGAAGTATTGGAAATCAACTTATTTGCCTGTGCTCACTAAGGAAGGTCGCCATTACACCTCACAATGGCAACCCCAGAGAGATCAGTTTCATGCATGTGTAACCCACACCCCTATGTGTGGTTAACTGTCCCATGTAGTGGTACCTACAGCAAAAGGCTAAGTGTCCTCTACAGCCTAAGCTAGGAAACAGCTGGCCCTCAGCTCAGGTTGTAAAGGGGACTATGCTAAACTCCAAAGGTCCCAAGTTCAAGTTTGACTGAGGCCAATTAAACATTTGTACCAGACTTGCAAAATCAAGCTCTGGCAGATTGACCCTTGCCATTTTGATCTTTGCAGAAGTGAAGACAAGGCTTACTGAATGGTAAATTCTCTGAGGTTAAGACCAGTGTTCCCTGTCAGCTGAGCACTTGGGTGGCAGCTCAGGAAAGATTCAGGTGTCCCCCAGCTAATTATCAGACCACCCACAGCTGGTGGTGTGTGTTTTTATCAGTGGTGCACATTGGCACATGCTTTAGTGCACACAACAAAATTTATTCTACCCACGGATGGAAAAAATTAGAGAGAACGCTGGTTAAGACTGTCCCGTCCTATGTGTTTGTGCAATACCTCACACATCAGGAGATTGATCTTTTTTGAGGCCTCTAGTTGCTGTTTTAATATGAGTAATAACACAGGGATTTTTTCCAAGTGAAACTACCTGGTCACGTACCTATGTGGATGGGGACATCAGAGAATGTTTGCACCATCCCCTGTGCAGGGAAACCACCAAGCTCCACATTTAGGTCTAATTCTTTCCCCGTGAGCGAAAGCATTTCTCGTCACCAACAGTTTGCTGGTGTCTGAGTCTGTTTCTTTTTTCCCCGGGTCCATACACTTTTGATCTGCTGCCACACGCCCTGTGGACAAGGCTAACAGAAATAAGGCGCGCCAGCGATTATGTCAGATTCTGTTGTTTTCCCATTGGCATCAGACTTGCTAGCTTGGCTAAACAGAAGTCTAATATCATTTTTATTCCCATGTGATGGGGCACATTAGTGGCTGCCCAGATCCCAAGGAAAGAGCTGACGGAACACTAGGCCTGGTTTACAACAGCTGCTTACCCAGCCAATTTGTTTCTGTGAGTAATATTTACATACTTGAATCCAGTGCTTCTCATCAAAGCCGTCTCTGTGCCAGCCAGAGACCCCCCCTGCTAGTCTAAAAAAGGGCAGAAAGCCCGAGTTTCCAGTAGTTAAGAACTAGACCTGTCTGAAATTTTTTACACTTTTGGTCATTGTACAGTAGAGATTTGATAAAAATGAAAAACTGCACAGAAATCCCCCTTTTTCCCCCCCCGCTTTTTTCAACTAAATGTCATTTTTAATTTTGAATGTGAGGGTTTCCCCCACATTTCAACACGTTGGATCCGTTTTCTAGCTACACTGCAGCCTTATTTCAAAATAAGCTATTCTGGAAGAGCTATTCTGAAACAGTTGTGTTACTTTGAAATAAGCTACCCACCAGGGCTGCGTAGACACTGTCCCACCCTTTTGGAAGGGGCACGTACACAGAGTGGATCAAAATGCTAATGGCTGTGTCTACACTATAGGCCCCTTTTGAAAACGGAATGCAAATGAGGCAAATTGGAAATGCAAATGTCCCAATTTGCTTATCTCACACTTCATTTGCATAATCACATTTTTGAAAGAGAGTCTTTTGAAAAAAAAACAGCACTGTGTTGGGTGGGGGGGGGCGCGTTCTTTCGAAATAAAGCCCTGTTTTCAAAAACACCTTTCTTCCTAATTTTTTTCCAGGAAGAAGGGTGCTATCAAAAGTGGGGCTTCCTTTTGAAGGAACCCCATCTACATGGCTAGTTTGCATTTCGAAAGCACTTTCAACATGGCAAGTGGCTGCCATTATGCAAATGAGGCACAGAATATTCATACCTGTGCCTCATTGGCTGTGTCTACACTAGCCCTAGAATGTCGAAAGGGGCATGATAACGAACCTAACTGAAAGATGCTAATCAGGTGCTGCCATGAATATGTAGCACCTGATTAGCATAATGGCAGCCACGGCTCATCTACATGGGGTCCTTTTCTACACAGGGTACTGTTTGGTTGTAGGAATAAGGGGATTTCGAAGTGTGCAGGGTTCTTTCAAAAAGTACCCCATGTAGACAAGCTGCACACTATCAAAAGCACCACTTTCGAAGTCCTGTGGCCATCATTACGCTAATGAGGTGCTGCATATTCATGGCAGCACCTCATTAGCATCTTTTGATTAGGTTCATTATCATCCCCCCTTCAAAGTTTTGGGGCTAGTGTAGACATAGCCAGAATGAGGTTGGCCAATTTCAAAACAAGCCAACCACTATTTCAAAATTATTTCAGAATAGCGACTGTGTTGTGTGGATGCTAAGGTAGTCTAGGATAGTCTAAAGTTGCAAAACAGTCTAAAGGCAAGGGAGAAAACAGGTTCCTGTCCATTCTCTGGTTTCCAACTTTTGCTGGTCAAAATGCCAGAACAAAGAGTGTGAGATGGGGGAGGGGATTTTTCTTCCATTTTTAACTATTTTTCTCTTACTATACATTTTATAAGTGTACCTCTGTCTGTCTGTCTGTGAGTCTGGGGTTTCTTTCCCCAAGAAATCCTCCTAAATGGTAAGAGTTAGGACCACCAAATTTGGTGCACAGCTTCCTCTTATCTTAACTTAAAGCAAGGTCAGGATATGGTTGTGCCAGGACCATGGGATGTGCCTGGAATGGGCTTGTTTCATATCCGATGGAAGGGGAGGGGTGTGATGATAGAGCCAGTTATACTCATGCACGACCACAAGGGGGCAGGAAGCACAGGGGAAATGAATGACCACAGAGAGGGCAGCAAAAGCCCCAGTGAGCAGCTACTGGTGGGGCTGTCCTGTGGGGAAGCTGCTGGCTGCAGTGTAGTTGGCTGCTCTGCCTCCACATGGCTGCTGTGAGGCCCCCGACACTTTGGGCTGGCCCTGGGGAGCACTGGCATGTGCCTCACTTTCCCCTGTCTTGCCAGGCTGGCTTGGGGAGAAGCCAGAGGGCATGGAGCACAGATCCTGCTGCCCCAGGCTGGCCTGGGGGGATGTAGAGGCCATCCGCACCCCATGCCCTGAACTTCATACCCCCCTCCCAGGAGCTCCCCCTCCTCCCAACCTCCTGCCCTGATTCCTGCACCCCTACTCCACCAGCCCCCTGCCCCAAAGGACTCAAGCAACACTGGACCAGTCTTCTAATTATACAGTAAAAAAGGTGGTTTTTTGCCTCCACTTTTGCACACTTTTCAACTTTTTGCCAGAAGGGCCATTGTAAAAAAGATGGAAAATTGTATTCCCCCTAATTTTCTCATTCATGTTCACACCCTTTTTCCAGTGTGTGTGTGTGTGTGTGGGTGGGTGGGTGGCAGGGAACATACAGAAAAGAAAATGGGGGAAAAAAGGTGTCCGGGAGGCCCAAAACATTCAAAAAATGATTGTGGGTTTTTTTTTCTTTTTTCCATTTTAAGCTCTGAACCAAAATCGTACCTGGAAAGCGAAACGGTTTGCTCACTTTCAATAAGGCATTTGGCAGTGACACATTTTGCATTTAGTAATGGCCGCTGGGAAATTCATATTTTTCCACCCCAAAGCTGCAAGAGAGAGAGAGATTTCTCACGCACAAAAAAATTCTGGGGAAAAATATATCCCATTTTTGAAATTGCAGCTGAAACACCCTGTTTCAATGCCCACAATGTAAATACTATGGGCACTTGCCTTACTAGCTAATTACCCAATGGCAGAAATGTGTGAAATATTCGATTGACACTTCAGATGCCATGAGAATTGGCTCTGGAGTAAGACTGCCCCAAGTCTGTCCCCCCATGTGTCTTTTTGGACCTTTTGTTAGCAACCTGGTGGCCTGTGTTTGTAGCAATAGGCCACCACAGAACAAGTCACATAATCTGAACCGGAGGGCCCACAGCTCCCAGCCCTGATCCCCAGTGAAGCCAGGCTTACAGAGATCAAAAGCAGATGGATAATGGGCTGAGTTGGTTGTACACCTTGTTTGTCCTGAATTGGCTAATGCCTGGAGAAGATACTGAAGACCGTCCAGGACCAGTGTTACCTCCTTTCACACAGAAGGTTAAGGCCTCTGTTATTGGAGGTGAAGGGCTCAGCGGGAGCAAGGGGAGGTGTCTGCTCAAGTATCATATAAGATTCATACAGCAGGTCTGTCAGCCTGCATCCGTAGGCTTGGTCAAGGTACAGGTTGAGCCTCTCTAATCCATAACTCTCTCATCTGGCTACATCCGTAATCCGGCATGATTTTAGTCAGCCGGACAACCACTTCCTATAGGCACGGCCAAGTTTCCCACAGTCCCATAAAGTTTGTTTACAGCCACCAGTCCTGGCTGTCAGTGATCTGGGCTGTTATTTAGCTGTAATTAACCCCAAATGTCTTCTAAGAGCCCATTAACCAGTGCAAGTGTTAGTGATGCTGCTAGACAATATGGACCTCCAGTGATCTGGCAAATTCTCTCATTCAGCACTGGTCAGGTTCTGAGGGTGCCTTATGAGAGAGTTCAGCCTGTAGATAGACCTAAAGAAAGAGTAAAATCTCCCCTCACTGAAGTCAGTGGCAGAACTTCTGTTGATTTCAGTGGCTCCAGGACTCAACCTACCCACCTTGCCTTGGGGGTGAGATATGACACTCAATTTGCCAGCATTAGCAACACTGCCTAAGGCAGGAAGCCACCAACAGCTTCTAAGCGACCTCTAGGGTGAAGGCGGCGTGTGGCATACCCATACTGGAATGCCACTAACCCTCCTGCCTTGTGACCAGCTCTGTAATGACACAGGTGTTGGTGGGTTTGGACAGGAAATTTTCCCAGGAGAGAGGCTTGTTCTGCACAGTTGAGTCTTCATCCCTCCTGCCAGCACCATGTTCTCTGAACCAGCCATGTTTTTCCAGACGAGCCTGCACAGCTTTGCTTTCAGTGTTGTGGGGCCTGTGATCCATTTTCTCTGCTGAAATGCCTGAATCTACCTGAATGCTCCAAAAGTGTTTCCATATTTCCCCCCTGCCCACATGTGGGTTCTTCCATCTGCCTTTTAAAGAGCATAAGCAGAACCCAGCACCCCACACGGGGGTTTGTTGAGGCTGCTGTGCCAAGCTCCACCTGTCACAGGCCAGTGTAAGTTTTTCCATCCTTGTGCAGAATAAATTTTGTTATGGCACCAAGACATGTGCAGCTGTGCACCACCAATAGAAACACAGACTGGCTGCTGTGGATGCTCTGCCAACCAGCTGGGCTGGCACCTGTATCTCTCCTGGGCAGCTGCCCAAGCACTCAGCTTACAGGGAACATTGTTGGGAGATGGAGGGCTGGGGAGGGGAGGAGCATTTCTGGGTTGCAAAGGTGGCAGAACAGCCTGGCTGCAGCTTACAACAGTGCTGCCGGGGGCTGTCTGGTGGAAATGTTGGAACAAAAACAATTTAGCTGCAAATTGCAGCTGCACTTTAAGACAAGACCCACTCAGCATCTGTTCTGAGCAGTCAGGCACAGATGCGGAGCACATCCGTTTAAATGCAGATTATCTAGCCTCATTCGCCACCACCATGTTCCCTCTCTCTTCCCCCTTGTGCCACAAAACACGGGAGTTCAGCTGCTCAGCAACCTCTCATGAGGCTGGGAGTAGAGACCATGGCATAGTGAAGGCCATGTTCCACTCCTGGCACGCGAGCTGATTTTTCAGCAGCAGGCCACGGCAGCTCAGCCCCATCCCTCCTCCCCTATGCAGCAGGGAAGGGCGCCTGTGTCCCATGTCTTGTACGAGAAAGGGCAAATAAGAGCTCCCATCTATGCTCCTTTGGGAAAAAAAAAATCCACTTTTCTTTATTTTGCCTCTGTTGTGCTATCACCTTTCCAAACTTAAATCCTCCAAATCTTTCCAGCCTCTCTTTATAGGGGACGCCACTTCCATTTGGGTGGCCCTGCTCTGAAACTTTTTGGGTATTTTTTGATCCGATAGGGTGACCAGAAATGGATGCAGTCACCAAGGACAGCACATACCATCAACTTATAAAATGGGATCACTCTTACCCAGTATTGCTTTTCTTTATACCATTCACCATTGCCTCTTTCTTTTCTTAAATTAGCAAGGTGAAGTCTTCATTGAGCTGTTCACAATGACATCTAGGTCTTTCCCCCTGCCCCACCTGGGGGAGTCTACAGTTAATTAGTTTCTTCTATTGTGCATCACCTTGTAATTTTCAACTCTGAGTTTCTAATGTTATTATTCTCTTATTATAGTGGTGTATTTTTGCAGCGTTATTCATAAAAATTACAGAGCAAACTGACAGGCATGTCACGGATGGGCTTTATTTATGTATCAATGAAGCGGTCAAAATATTTTTCTGAAATAACGGGTGCAGAATTTTGACATCCTTGTGGTCATCATTGCAAGAGAAGCCGGGGATGCTTGGAAATAGTGCTTTATTTTAACATTTGCCGCTGGTTAGACAGTACCAAACGTTGAAATAGCCTCTTTCGAGTTTCGGCTGTCATGTAGACATAGCTTTAGTGACTTTAAAAAGTATCTCCGGCACGGGGACTGTACATAGAGATCAAAAGGGCAAATTTCAGCACTGTCTTGGAAAGGCTGCTGGCTCCTGCTCTAGACGGTGGCTGGGCTTTTAGGCTCTCGGTTACTGAACATGCCTTTCAGAAATCAAACCCGTCTGCATTGTTCTTCCGAACCAGGTGGGAGCAGAGCTCGTGAATAATCAGGGGGGTTTGCCATGAGCAACAGGGCAGTAATCTTTTGGCATGGGTTACACCTCCTTTGAAAGCAAGGCTAAGATATGGCTGAAGTTATCAACAAGGGGCCTTAAATGGACTACAGGAGTGAACAGGCCTGGCATGAATCTTCTGCATGGGGCAAAACTCCCGCCTGGGTCTTACCTTGTGTTCAGACCCAATATATTACCTTATGCACAGAAGCAATTGGACTACATTGGGCTGTGAAGAGGGAGATATGGCAAAGACCATCGTGCTCTGCCCAGGGGATGAACTAAATGACCTCATAGGATATGTCTGTGCAGCAGTAACACCCACACCTGGCCTGTGTCAGCTGACACAGGTTTGCGATGCAGGGCTATAAAAAATGATGTAATCATGTTTTACAATTGCTTCTTGAGGCTGATTTAGCCTTATTACACATTAGCATGTGTATGAATTCACAACTATCGCGATGGTCAGCAACGATAACGGCGTTTCACCCTGGGTGTTCGTGTCATCCAGGATCACTTCTGACTCAATGGGCAGAAGGAAACTGGACCATATTTTCAAAAGCAACTAAAAACTTTGGACTCCTCAATTTTCGGAGGTCTCCAAAGATCGGATTTTCAGCACCCGCCATCTGAAAAAATCAGGTGTATCAAATCCCAAAATCGCCACAGAAAATGTCGGCCATGTCGTAGAAGTGAAACGCAAAGGAGTATACAATTGTAATTCTTAATTTCACAAGAGCAGCCATAGGAGTAGGGTCTTCTAACCCACGTTCCCTTCTGACACACATAAGACAAAGCGCTCAGCTTGGAATGGCCCATCTGTCATGAGCATGGGCTGGAGTTTTTCCCCCGTGAAAAATTCTGTCATTGTAAAAACACAGTTTTGTCCAAACCAACCTCTCTCACAGGAGAATGTCAGTTCTGAAAGTTGATTTTTCCTGTGGGAAATGTCAAAACCAAAATGCAAAAAAAATCATTTTAAACCAAGAGTTTGAAATAAAACATTGTGTGTCGAGATGTCAATGCTGAGGGGGCATCGACGCTACAGTTCAGCCTCTGGTTCTGTTCAGAGTCTACATCGGTGACTTAGGTAGTGGCCTAGAACGTGCGTGTACCAAGTTTGCAGATGACAGCAAGCAAGGAGGGGCAGCAAGTACTTTGGAAAATAAGATTGTAGTTCAAAATTACCTAGAGTGGGGCAGGCAAGATACAGCCTCTGGACCTGATCCAGCCTGCCAGCTCTTTTTATCTGGCTCGCAGCGTGCTCCACTGAAACCCCGAGGCAGGTTCTCCACCTGCTGCAGCAAAGATCTACATGGAGCAGCCTGGGACTGAAGCAAACAGGGAACCTGCCTTGAGGTCCCAGGGAGCTGCTGGCCAGGAGCCACTTAGGTAAGCGACTCCTGGCCAGAGCCTGCCTGTGGCACCCCACCCCCTCTCCCACGCTCCATCTCCCTGCCCTAGCTCACTCACTCAACCTCAGGTCACAGCTCCCGCCCAGACACTGCCCCCCACCCAATCCTCTGACCCAGCTCACAACCCAGTCCATCACCAAAATTCTCTCTCAGATCCCACATCCTCTGCTGAACTCCAGTCCTCTTGCCTGAGTTCCCTTCTGCACCCAACCTCCGTACCAGACCCCGCGCCCCCTCCGCAGAAAAGTGCAGCCCTTCACCACTTACCAAAATCTTGGAGTGCCCCCCATCGAAAATTAATGCCCACCGCTGATCTAGACAAACTGGAGAAACGGTCTGAGGTAAGCAGGATGAAGTTTAATAAAGACAAATGCAAAGTGCGCCACTTGGGAAGGAACAATCAGTTTCACACACACAAAAATGGGAAGTGACAGTCTAGGCAGGAGTACTGCAGAAAGGGATCTAGGGGTTATGGTGGACCCTAAGCTAAATAGGAGTCAACAGCATGACACTGATGCAGAAAAATCAAACATCAGTCTGGGTTGCATTAACAGGGGTGTTGTAAATAAACAAGAAATATTTCTTCTGCTCGACTCTGTTGATGAGGCCTCAGCTGGAGTATTGTGTCCTGTTCTGGGCACCAGATTTCAGGAAACGTAAAAAAACGGGAGAAGACCCAGAGAAGAGAAACAAAAATGTTTAAAACTCTAGAAAATGGGACCTGGGAGGGAAGCATGAAAGAACTGGGTTTGGTTAGTTTGGAACGAGAACACTGAGAGGAGACATGAGAGCAGCTTTCAAGTATCTAAATGGGTTGTTATGAGGAAGAGGGAGAAAAATTATTCCCTTTAACCTCCGATGACAGGACAAGAAGCAATGGGCTTAAACTGCAGTAAGGGAGGTTTAGGTTGCACATTGGGAAAAACTTCCTGTCATTGTGACTAAGCCTGCTATAAATTGCCTAGGGAGGCCATGGAATCTCCATCCCTGGAGATATTTTAAAGCAGATATCGTCAGGGATGATCTAGATGGCGCTTTGCCATAAGCATACTGGGCTGGACCTGATCACCTCTCATGGTTCCTTGCAGTTCTGTGATTCCCATATCAGCTGACACAGGCCAGTCCCGGGCGTTTTACTGCAGCACAGACACATCCTCCAACCTAAAAAATTCCAAATATCGGTTTTTCATTCAAAATGCAGGGCGGGTCTAGAGGATAACTTTGTTCTTCCAGGAGTGCTGTGGACTTTTCCAGATGACCTCTTGAGGTCCCTTCCAGTCCTCTAATTCAGTCTTACGTATCACAGCAAGCAAGCTGGTTTTCGGACCAGTTCTAGTCTGGACCACTAGCCAGTGGCAGAGCAGATAGACTGTGCAGATGTAACCCACTGTTACAAGGTCCCTACTGTGATGACACACAGAGGACATGCGATCTTCTCTCTGTTCCCTGCCTATAAATCAATGTCCTTTTAGCTGTACCAGATCTTTTGTTTTGGTTTGGTTTTGGGGTTTTTTTTTTTGTTTTGTTTTGTTTTGGAGGTTCCTGGTTGAATCCCTGATGTGACAGTCAAAGGCAGCTGTGCTATACTGGCGTATCGTCCTCAACTCCAGCTACATCATCTCTCTCTTCCCTGCTGTCTAACAAACCAGGTGTCTGAATCCTGCGGCCTAGGAGTTATGCCCTCGTGAAGAGCTGTCCGGGGTTTCAGTGGTAGCTGGTTTGGCCCATACATTGTGACCACCCTCAGGGTGTTCAATGGGAGAGGGTCCCAAATGGATCATGGCTATCTCCCAAGGGGAGGGGACAAAGGGGTCCCGGGATGGACACACTTGGGAGCCATGGTCAGCAGCCAAAGAGGGGTATGAGCAGGGAGCCCTCCTCTGGCGCCCGGCCTTAGGCTGGCAATGCTTGGAGATGCCTCAGCCGTATCGATCAGCGTGTGAAAGGCAGCTGGTTTCTGAGAGCCCCAGGGCTGGAATGACTAAGTGCTGCATGGGGGCCCTGTTTGCTTTCCTTGCCCAAAGCCAGAGGACTTTGGTCCCAGCTTATCAAGGAGCCAACGCTGAAAGCCCCAGGAATGCAGTCACAAGCAAATGTGCAGGTTCACCCGACAGGTCCTAACCAAACAGTGGCCCCTCCCCTTAACCCTTTGCGCATGAGTAAAGGGGAAATGAGGTGAATGCGGTCTCTCTCTGCCCGGATTCCAGCTCACCGCAGCCCTAGAAAGGCACAGCTCAGCTGTCTGGGGAGCTCCCTTCAGCTGCCAGCTGAGAGCTTCAGTGTGCTGCTCTGCTTGCAGTCAGGCTCCACCTGGGGAGTTTTAAAAGGCTTAGGGCTTTAGGCACCCAGATCCTAGGGAATTTCAGTGAGCGCTGGGCATTTAACCCTGCTGGGAGCCACCGTCAGCTGGGAAGGTGCTCTGCATTCTTTCTACCCTCTGCTCTGTTTGATCCAAATATCGCTGCCTACACACTATTTGTGTTCATGCGATTACGATTTGCAGCACCGTAACGCTGAAAGATCTACTCGGAATTAGCTGGATTGTGCTAGCCATAAAATGAGATGAAATAGGGAAGTATTCTTTTCCTCGCCAATTTTACAGCCATGGTAGGCTTGGCCACCTACCTCTGGGGAGTCCATTTCATGATACAAGCCTACGTCTCCCGGCACTCACCCCAGCATCTCTACGAGAAGGCCAATTTCTTGCTTACGATGCAGGAGCAATCCATACTGCTGAGCACAGCCGATGCACCAGTGACCGTGTTAAGGGTGCTGGGTTCTTCTGTCTTGGCTATGTCATTGCCTGGAGACATGAGCATGTCTCCTGCTGACACCGACACATGGTGCCTTGTTTGTTGAGCAAAGCCGAAGGAGCACCAATAGGTAACTTGTATACGTCCCATTGTAGGAGACCACCTGGGCTATTCTGTAACAGTTCTGTCTGAGGTATGTCACGCCCTCATTGCGTTAGATGCTTTCCAGGCAGGCATGAAGATAAGGTCCCTGCCCCACATAGTTCATGGACTACTAGACAATGGACAGAAAGGTGTGGAGTATGGGAAATAGCAAACAGGACAGAAAATGAGCCATGAGTGGAGCACATGATTGATGGGAGGATGAGGTCTTCATGAAATAAGTGCTGGATAAGTGGGTAGCATCAAAGAGCAGCATCCAGAAGCTGCCTGGAAGACCAGTCGCTAAAGGGTGCAAAACAGAAGGTTATTCATGCAACAAGGGTGGAGCACAAGGGGTAAGAAGTAGGACGGTATTGTGAGCTGTACCCAAACACATGTGACTCCCATGGGAGTAGATGCCTGATTGTAGAGAACACTTAGACTGGGTCTGTGCTAGGCAGGTAAGTTGATTATAGATATGCAGTTCTAGCTATGGCAATTGTGTAGCTAGAATTGACATATCTGCAATCAACTTACCAGGCCACCCTCATTGAGGAAGGTGGATGGGTGAGTTTCTCCTGTCAACCTCCCTTACACCTAGTATATACATCTCATAGAACTAGAAGGGACCCTGAGGAGGTCATTGAGACCAGTCCCCTTCCCTCTTGGTAGGACCAAGCACCATCCCTTTTTCTCCCTCCTTTTAAAGCCATGTGTCCCAGATCCCTAAATGGCCCCCTCAAGGATTGAGCTCACAAGGCTGGCTTCAGCAAGGCAATGCTCAAACCATTGAGCTATCCCTCCCCCAGAGAAAAGCCTCATCTACAAAAACCCAGGACTGAGCTAGGGACCTTTAGCTCTTCCATCTATCACTCCCCTATCTGAGCTATCATGGCTCATCACACCTCACTGTAGCAGTTAAGTACAGGGGTCAACTCTCAGCCCCAATAGGTCAATTTCACGTGCCTCTACCCAGCACACGAAATCGAACCCCAGAAGATCGACCCTGCGTGGGTTGATCTTCTGGGTAATGTAGATGTGGCCTCAAAAATCTTGTAAGGAAAAGCATAACAAGGTCCAGCCGATGAAAGCTGAGGCTAGATAAATACAGTTATGAATAAGGCGTGCGTGTGTAATAGTGAGAGAAATTGACTACCCACAGTGGCAACACATGGGAGGACATATGGGATCATATCCTCTCCTCCCGTAATTTGCTGCTTGACGTGTATTGAGAAACACTCCTGAGTCTAGCTGCCTATGCCCTCACTCCCGCAGCAGGCACAGGTTTCCTCTTACCAGTGGAACATTGTCCCTAGGAGGGTTCAGTGGGTTCTCCATCACTGTCTTTAAATCAAGTCTAGGTGTCTTTCTGCTAGCTCTGGTCTAGCTCAATGAGATGTCATGAGCGTCAGGCTGGTGACAGCCTCTGGCCTGAGTTATGCTGGAGGTCAGGCAACATAATTACTGGGATGCCTTGAGATCTTAAATGACACAAATGCATCTGAAGGTAACATGAAGCCATTGGTATTTCCAGTGCCTTGTGCAGGAGCAGGTTGCTGTAATTTTCTGTTCCCTAGCCATTGTAGGATAGGTTTTCCCCTTGTGCTTTGGGCCAAAGAATCACTCCCAAATACCGTTACCTACTGCAGCTTCCTCAGGAACAGGGAGGTCCAGAAAAGTCCAGCGGTCTCCCCCGCCGTTCTCTGGGTAGCCAGCTCCGCCAGGGATGGAGCTGTTCTCTCACGCGGGTTCCACTTGTTCCACGCAAGAAATAAATCCAGGTGCAGCCCTTTGTGATGAGATCTTGCTGAACTGCATCACATGAGGTGCCCTATTGTTGGCAGCTCCGTCGCCAGATGCTGTAAGCCTGTTCTTGCTTGAAGATACTTTTCTGGTTGAAGCGTAAAAGGGTTCCTGAAGTATGCTCTCATTACCGTGTAACTCTTGTAGGACTAGATCATCATTTCCCTTGTGTCTGTGAAGCACAATGGACCCCAGAGACCTATAAAGACTATTGTAAAAGAAATAATGAGAGTGGACCCATGAGAATGGCCATATTGGGTCAGACCAAAGGTCCATCTAGCTCAGTGTCCTGTGTTCCAACAGTGGTCAGGTAGGCCAGAGGGAGTGAACAGAACAGGGAACCATCAAGTGACCCAGCTCCTGTTGTCCATTCCCCGTTCTGAAAAACAGTGGCTAGGGACACCATCCCTACCTCCCTGGCTAATAATTACTGATGGACCTGTTCTCCATGAAGTTATCTGGGTGTCTTTGAACCCTGTTGTCAGCTTGGCGTTTGCAACCGCTAAAGACACTCCTCAAAGATCAATGCACAAAGTGTGTGCAGGGGAAGAAAGAGAAAGAAAGGGAAATAATGCAAATATATTAACAATGAGTTCATTTTGCTGACACCCATCATTTCAATGTGGAAAAGAACAAACACTAAACAAGCTGGAACTGGGAATAACTGGGAATCCCCACACCAGGGATTACAACAGTGGTACAATTTTGAAGAGCCCACAAAGAACCACTGGAGGAAAAAAAAAACACCTTGGGCTTAGGTCTTGTCAAAATCAGCTTTGTTCTCAAAGGGTTAAACCCCGACCAAGCCCGCAGTTACCTAGAAATCATGGGGTGTGATTGGTGCAGTTCAGAGCTGGAATTGATGTTCAGACTGGGAGCTGGAAAGTCTGGGTCCCTCCCTGATTTCCTGGTAGCTCAGGCCCAGCAGGGTCAATGGAGCAGAAACACTTCTAAAGGGCCAATCTGCATTTGAATTATTCAAACAACGTAGCTCAGCCAAGTTAAATGGAGCTTATCGAGCGAACATTACACCTCCCGACGCACAATCAGCGACAGCAGGATATGAACGGCTGAACACTCCCCCACTGGCCTGGGAGAAGGGAACAGACCTGGCACTATGGTGAAGGAAAGAAGGTGCAAGAAAAAAATACATTGTCCAGGGCCGGCTAATTTGTACAGAGGGGGCGGAACAGGCATCTGTGGTTTATTTCAGCTTAACAAATAACCAGACATGGAAAAAGTACCCAAAAAGTGACTTGAGTAAAAGTGCAGCTGCTTTCACTTCTGGATACTTGAGTACAATCTAGGTGTGGGGTGTGTGTGAGCATGCATATGTGTACTTCACTCTAGTGGTTTTCCAGAGAAACAGTGGTGACCTGTACTTATGTACACTCCCCGCCCCCCAGCAGCTGCACTTTTACTCAAGTAACATTTGGGGTACTTTTTCCGCCTCTGCAAATAACTCAGGGCATGTTTAAGGGACTCTCTTTGGGGGGCGGGCATCTTCCTTCTAGCCTATGGTTGAGATTAGCATTATGGAGAAACATAGAGACAGAGGGTATGTCTTCACTACCCAGAAGATTGACTGAATCAGGGTTGATCTAACCAGGGTTCGAGTTCACATACCTAGTGGGGGTGCACAAAATCGAACAATGAAGGCTCAACAGAAAGCTGGCTAGAAGGTCGGGCCCAGAGGGTAATGATCAACGGCTCGATGGCGGGATGGCGGTCGGTTTCTAGTGGAGTGCCCCAAGGTTCAGTTCTGGGTCCTGTTCTGTTTAAGATATTTATCAATGACCTGGATGAGGGGTTGGATTGCACCCTCAGCAAGTTTGCCGATGACACTAAGCTAGGGGGAGAGGTTGATATGCTGGAGGGTAGGGACAGGGTCCAGACTGACTTAGACAAATTGGAAGACTGGGCTGCAAGAAATCTGATGAGGTTCAATGAGGACACGTGCAGAGTCCTGCACTTGGGCTGGAAGAATCCCAAGCATTGTTACAGGCTGGGGTCCGACTGGCTCGGGAGTAGTTTTGCAGAAAAGGATCTGGGAGTTGTAGTGGATGAGAAGCTGGACATGAGTCAACAGTGTGTCGTTGTAGCCAAGAGGGCTAATGGCATATTAGGTTGCATCAAGAGGAGCGTTGCCAGTAGATACAGAGAAATGATTATTCCTCTTTATTCGGCTTTGGTGAGGCCGCATCTGGAGTCCTGTGTCCAGTTCTGGGCCCCCAATTATAGGAAGGATGTGGATCCACTGGAGAAGTTCCAGCGGAGGGTGACCAAAATAATTAGGGATCTGGAGCACATGACTTATGAAGAAAGGTTGAGGGAATTGGGACTGTTCAGTCTGAAGAAGAGAAGACTGAGGGGGGACTTGATAACAGCCTTCAACTTACTGAAGGGAAGCTGCAAAGAGGCTGCGGAGAGGCTGCTCACAGTGGTCACCGATGGCAGAACACGGAACAATGGTCTCAAGTTGCGGTTGGAAAGGTCCAGGTTGAACATTAGGAAAATCTTTTTCACTAGGAGCGGGGTGAAGCATTGGAATGGTCTACCCAGGGAAGTAGTGGAGTCTCCATCCCTGGAGGTGTTTAAGTCTCTCCTCGACAAAGCCCTGGCGGGGCTGATCTGTTGGGTTTGGTCCTGCTTAGAGCAGGGGGCTGGACTTGATGGCTTTTTTAGGTCTCTTCCAGCTCTATTGTTCTAGGATTCTATGACAGTCGACCCCTGTACTTCTCAATCTTGCGAGGAGTGAGGGAGGTTGACAGGATAGCTTCTCCTGTTGATTTCTCTCCGAGAGGATGGCCATGTAAGTCGATTGTTGATAAGTTGATCCCAGCTACACAATTGCTGTAGCTGGACTTGCTTATCTACAATCAACTTTAAGGTCTAGCGTAGACCTGGCCAGAGAGACGATCTAAGCAGAGCCCAGAGTCAGGCTCCTATTCTCCACTAGTAGTAGGCAGGTCTACACTACGGAGCAAGCTGATCTAAGCTATGCAATTTGAGTTCCGTTCGTGGCGTAACTCAAGTCAACGTAGCTCAGGTCTACTTACTGCAGCATCTGTGCCATGCTGGGTCAGCAGGACAAACTGTCCCATCAAATCCCCTTACTCACCTTGATGTGGTGGAAAACCAGAGTCAATGGGAGAATGATTGGCAATCGCTTCAGCAGATCTTCACTAGACCTGCTGAATCCACTCCCAACAGATTGATTGCTGCAGGATTGGTTCATGCAGTAGTGGACACATGCCTTCTGTATGGACAAGTCCCTTTTTTTCTATTACAGTGGTTCTAAACCCTTATTATCCCAGGAATTCCTTTCCCATCTAGCTGGCTGTGCATGATCCATGCCCCACACATAGCAACATGGGATGGAAAGAGAAGTTTACAAACCCACTAGGAGCATGAGGAGGGGAAACAGAGACAGAGGGCAGAGCTTCATGACAGTGAAAGGTCAAATTAAGGTACCTAAGTCCAGCTACATTAATTACATAGGTGGAGGGATAGCTCAGTGGCTTGCATGGTGGCCTGCTAAACCCAGGGTTGTGAGCTCAATCCTTGAGGTGTCCCTTTAGGGACTGGGCAAATAAGTATCAGGGATGGTGCTTAGGAGTGCAGGGGACCGGACTAGATGACCCCCTGGGGTCCATTCCTGTTCTAGGCAATGCATGTCTGTGGTTATTTATTTATCTTTTCTTGCGCTTCTACACCATCTCCACTAAGGGAGGTCGACAGGAGCATTCACATACCAGCAACACCCTGTAAGTTCGATTTAGTGCATTCCTACCAGGCACGCTAAATCAAACTCCGGAAGATTGATCGTAGCAGGTTTGATCATCCCTGCTATGAAGATGTGTACCCATAGAACAATAAAATAATTTCCCATGATCAGTAATAGGACCAGAAACAGGACACAGGCCTCCTGATGGTACACTGCCTACTTCACCACCCCGCACCACGCTGCCTTTGTTTACTTATATATTGAGAGGGAGGTAAGATGTCATGCTTGCAAATATTTTCACAAATAAAAGTAATGGGCTAGCACCATTACCCATGGAGTCAGACTATCTCTGCTTTACCAACTGTGAGATGACCACTCGTTTATTCCTAGTGTCCATGAATCCTGCTATTGCCATGAATTTTAAAGACAGGAATTCATCTGAAATCTTCTACTGAAGCATGTCATCCATTAGCCTCAATCCCGTACTCCTTTTCAGTCAGCCAATCAGGAAGCTGATGTACACGATTTCATCGAGGTGATTAGTCAGACACCATGAATCGTGAATAGTTTCTAGCAAATACCTGAATTTCATGAACCGCTCAGAGGCTATGTAACTTTGGTCTCACCCACCATTATTTCCAATTTGGGGACAATTTATAACTCCGGATTAGAGGTACTGTTATGGGCACCCACATGGCCCCATACTATGCTACCACTGTTATGGCTGACTTAGAACAACGATTCCCCAGCTCTTGTCCCCTATTACCCCTCCTTTACTTATGCTACATCGATGACATCTTTATTATTTGGACTCACAATAAAGAGACTCTGGAAGAATTCCACAGAGCTTTTTAACAACCTGCACCCCACCACCAAGCTCAGCCTTGGCCATTACACACGAGAAATACATTTCCTGCACACCACAGTACAAAGCACTGATGGCCACATTGACACCACATTCTACCGGAAGCTCACTGACTGCTACGCTTACCTACATCCCTCCAGCTTCCATCTAGCACACGCCACTGGCTCCACCGGCTACAGTCAAGCCCTTAGATACAATCGTATCTGCTCTGATCCAACTGACAAAGACCAAAAACTTCAAGACCTCTACTAAGAATTCATAAAACTTAATTACCCACTGGGAGAAGGGAAAAAAATCCAGATTGCCAGGGCCAGATGAATATCCAGAAACCAGCTACTTCAAGAGAGGCCCAAGAAGATCAATAACCGAACACCGCTTGTCATCACCTATAGCCCCCAGCTCAAACCCAGCAACGCACCATTAAATACCTGCAATCTATTCTAGATCATCGTGCAACACTCCAGAAGGCCATCGATGACAGGCCTGTCTTCTCCTATATCTCCTACAGACAACCTCCTAACCAAAGAAAGATTCTCACCAGCAATCACAGGCTACACCACAGTAATACTAATCCCGGAACTTTTCCTTGCAACAAACCACGTTGCTGGCTTTGTCCACATATTTACTCTGGAGATACCAGTTAGTTCCAAGATGAAGGGCTCTTCTCATGGGTCTTGACCAATATTATATCCGCCAGCAATGCCCCTTTACAATGTTCATTGAACACACCCGGCAAACGCTTTGCCAAAGAATGAAGGGAAAACAGAGCAAACATCAGGAATCTCAATACACATAAGCTAGTCAGTGAGCATTTCGGTGGAGTGGGCCATTCTGTCAAAGACCTGAAAATATGTGTCCTACAACAAAGAGACTTTAAAAACAGATTGCTGAGAGAGATTTGTGAGCTGGGGTTCATATTCAAATTCGACACATTAACACTTGGTATGAACAAAGACAGCAAATATTTCACACGTTACAAGGACTGCTCCCTTCCTTTGATCTCGTAATTATCTCAGGCAAGACACTTAACATCCCCCACCCCCTACCTTCAGTCCTATATACTTGATTTGTCAGTTTTTATTACAGTTTTTTTGGGACCTCTGTACTATATAGGTATCAGTCTGTACTGGAAGTGTTATTGATCTGAAGAGGGTCTGTCCCATGAAAGCTCATCACCTAATAAATCATTTTGTTAGTCTTTAAAGTGCTACACGAACGCTGTTTTGTTTTGTTACAATACAGACTAACACGGCTAACTCTCTTACCACTCAGAGGCTGACATTTTTCATATGAACATTCACACAAATACACATAATAAATATGTGAGTAGTAATGAAATGCAACCAGAGCTAACAATGACACAGTACGGCTGTGTTGTGAGGATAAGTCTCTGCTTGGAAAATCATCTGCAGATGAAACATGTCAGTGTTGCTAAATGTGCTTGTTCTTTGCGCTGTGGAAAAAGGACATCATTTTCTATATGGAGTATCTTTTTCTGTACTTTTTTGCTTATGTTTTTTGTTTGCTTCTTGGGGGATTTTTGTGTGTATGTGTACCTGTCCTTGTGAGTTTCGAAATGGTGAAAGATGCCAGGTCAGGAGAGTCCCATAGACTAAAGTCCCAGGTATGACCCCAAAATAAGAATAAGCACAGCAGTAACACCACCCTACTGTTTTGAGCTGACCTACCAGTGTGCCTAAATAGATCTTTCCCCTGTCAAAGCACAGAAAACTCCTCCACTCAACTTTCCTAAAGAAAGGATCTGTTGTGTCTAAAACAGAAGCTTCCACTGTGATTGGGGTATCCCTGCCAGGACAGATAAATCAAATCAGAAAAGATAAAAAAGTTCTACCTGGAAATTGTCACACAAATTCACATGGAAAATCACTTTGGCTGTTTCTGCATATGCCTACTAATAAATGGCCTAAAAAATGCTAATGAGGTGCGGATATAAATTCCTGGCGCCTCGTTAGCATAGGGTCACATGATTTAGAGTCCGGAAGAAGCAGCTGGAAGAAGCACCGTTTAACTCATTTCTCTTGAGCCCTTCATCAAGATGATCCTTCTCAATTTGGATTTGAATTTCCAACACCCCTAAAGATTCAGCTTTTGTTTCAGGTAGATCTGATTGTAAAGCAATTTCATGGATCCATTTTCCTTTGGATAATGCAGCTCTGTCAAAATCAAAACAGTTTGCTAAATCATGTTGATTTCACTGAAATTTCATTTGGAAGGGGAAAAAAAAATCAAAATGTCCCATTGTGATGTTTTGGGAATAAAACATTTCCACTTTTCAGTTTGGAATGGTTTTTCATCTAAAAATCTTAAAAGTCAAAATCAAAATGAAACATTTGAGTTTTGGCCAAATGAAACTTCTGAACAATCCAAAGCGAAAAAGTGTTCTGCATTTTCCTTGGAGGAGAATTTCAAAAGTGGAGGGGCTCATTCCAATCTGAAACAAAGCCGGATTTCAAAAGCTCTAAACTGTTCATGAAAATAAATTGTCCATCTTTGGACAGCTGTATTTCAGGCTCACCTTTACTGCAAAACTCAGTGATTTAGGTAAAAACTCAGTGATTTAGGTAAACATCTGTAAGCTTGAATCACATGCAAACTCCAGATACACATGAGTACATTACAGGCCCAGACTGGATACAACATTTCTCTGTTTCCTGCTTGTACTGAAAAGAAGGACTCCTTTGCTCTTTTCAGTATAGATTCCTGATCTTTGTAGGCACTTCCACCTTGAAAACATAATGCACTGTAGATAAAGGGGACCATCGCCAGCAGCCCATGTGATTCCACGCCGGTTTCCCAGCTGGGAAATCAAACGGCTTCCAAAGTGGAGCAGGACACTTTCCATATCTAGAAAACTCTGTGTGTGTAATCTCCTTGCCCAGCCCTTGGCCTGCAAGGTTACCCATTAGCTGAGTTTGCAAAGGGCTTGTGAAATTCCAGCGAAACTCCAAGCCTGCTTGGGAATCTCCCTGTAACCCAGGTCCACAGGACTCCCACATCTGACACTTCCACATAACACACCAGGTCTGCTGAGAGAGGGGGGGCAAAGGAGGTGGACTTAAGGGGGGGCCAGGGCTGCCACTACCATCACCACTGCTGTAGCACCGTGATAAGCACCATGCGGGGAGTCCCTGAGCTGGAATCTGCAGAGCTGCAGGGGAGAAGCAGTGCCCAGAGGTTACAAAGAGGAAGCCGTGCTAGGGCCCAGAGGTTGTAACTGTGAGTGAGTGGGGAAGGGAGATCTGGGCTGGTGGAGGGCAGCCTGGGAGGAGGAGAGACCCAGCTCTGGGAAAGAGCCAGGCGATGGACTGTGGGGAGTGAGGGGGAAAGAGGAACTGGGCTGGGAAGGGAGAAGATTGGAGGTGGGTAGAGGTAGATGGGGACAGCTTAGAGAAAGGAGCCAAGGGGGCACAGGACCATGGGGGACAGAGCTTTGCAGGAGGTTGCTGAGGGCAGAGAGGGGAGGGAGCCAAGCTGGGCACAAGAGGGGGCAGAGTTGAGTTGCGGGGTGGAAGGAGAAGGGGTTGAGTTGGGCACAGGACCACGGGGAGGGAGCAGGGGGCAAAGCTGGGCAGGATTGATGAGGATGACAGAGTGGAAAGAGGGGAAGGGGCACCTCCAGGCAGGTGGGGTTCCTCTGATTGAGAGGTGGTCCTCTGGGTGTCCCTGGGATGGGGGGTGTTGTGCTCCATCCGAGGGAGGGGTCAGGAGGCCCATTGATTGCGCTGCCCTGAAGCAACAGAAAACCCTATGTGAGTCTAACACCAAGGCTGAACACGCAAGCTGCCAGCTTGGGCCTTCCAAGAGCCTTACCAAGTGGGAGCGCTCAGAGGTCTGGTCACTTTCCCTAATGCAGCTGGTTCCGCAACAGAACATCTCAGGAGGCACCTTACAGCCTGATGCATGTATCAGGTCCTGAACTTTTCTGGGTAAAACCCCCTTCATCCGAGTAAGGTCATTCTGCTGCACTGGGTTTTATCCCCAAAGACTCACGACCTAATAAATGTGTTAGTCTCTGATGTGTCACAGGCCTACTTGTTGGTTTTGAGGTTACAGACTAAGACACTGATCCCCGGGGGCATCTCAGGAGGACGTGGAGGAGACGAGGGGTTCTATGCACATCTTGGGGCTCCAGCACAGGAGGGTTACAACGTGAGTTACATCATGAGGGAGATTCCCCCAAGCTGCAAAGGAAAGAACCTCTCCTTTCCCTCTAAAAGAACAAGGGTGACTTTCAACTCATCCACCTAAAGACAAAATAAACAGGCTTCATGTAAGGGAAGGCCAAGATGCCCCTATTTATTACCCCTCCTGAGTCCCAGCCCTCCATTCAATAGCTCTCCTGCCATTTCTGCTATTTCCTCACTGTATGACCTTGAAATCACCTCACTTGTCTTCTAAATTTCCATGCCCCCCACTACAGTACTATCTGAGCACCTCACTGCTATGCCTTGTGTGTGAGGCCAGCCAGTGCTATTATCTCTGTTTTACAGACGGACAACTAAGGTACAGAAAGGCTAAATGACTTGACCAAGGTTTCACTGGAAATCGGTGGCAGAGCAGAGAGTCACCCACAAGTTCTCTCTCAGGTCCCACAGAAGTGCCCTAACCGCTGGTCCAGGCTTTATTTTATCCAGTTGCAAAATAAGGGAAACACCTACCTGTCTCAATTAACAGAGTTGCTAGAGAAATGTTAGGTATTTTCAAATAAAAGACATTTTTAGTGGTTCCAGGTGAACTTTTTCATTGGATTTTTCAGTCATTGGATAGAACAAAGGCTGGGAAAATATTGTTTTTCAAAACCAAATAAGTACAGGCAGGGGGCTTTGCATTTTGGGGACTTTTTTTTTTTTGTTGTTCATTTTGTTTTTGGAAGGGGTTTGTTTTCCTCTTTCCCCTGGAAGACAGAGGAAGGGGAAACAAAGGAGAAAAAGAAGAAAACAAAACAAAACAAAAAAGTTTTGGTGTCTTTGTGTTTTTTTTTCCCTCAAAACCCTCCAAACTATTTCTGCCAAAAGGACAATTTTCCTTTTGGTCAAAAGAACACCTTAACTGGAAAAAAATGCTGTGATGAAAAATTCCCAGTCAGCTCTGTGAGTTCCTCGGGGCCTTCAGAGACGCAGCAGCTTCTTAAAGCAAGTAGCAACAGCCATGCAAAGCACTCTGTGTTAGCAGCTTGTGTTCGTAACCTTGGAAGTCTGTTATCTCCCGGCAGTCCATCAGTACAACTGCACGGGTGACCACACCTAAATAAACATGGGTTTAATAATTCAGCAGAATGTAGCCCGGCTGTGGTTTTGTTGCAGTTTGGATTAAAAAAAAAAAATTAAGGGATTCTCTAAATATAATTTTTCTGGCGTCAGTTAGGAACTCTGGGGTCACGGCAAAGCCCTGGCTTCAAACAACAGTATTTAGCAGAATCCTGTTTATTTCAAGTGTCTGCTGAGGCTTTGGCTCTGCACTGTTAATGCTAAATAACTAATTTTCACACAGGCTATTTTCACCTCCTTTGCCAAAAAAGAAAACCAGTCCGATCCAGAGGCTGCATGTGCAAACAGCAGGGAAGGAGAAGAGGGTCACAGGTGAGTATTTGTCACGGCTAAATGACACCTACAAGGCAGCTGAGTGACACGGCAGAGACAAACCAGATTGACTGCTACAGTAGTCTTTGCTACTTCACTTCAGGCTGGATAACACAGGGCGGAACGACACTCATAGAGTGCGAGCGTGTTCACTGTTACGCGTTCATGGGTCCTAGCTGTGGCGTATCTAATGGCAGGGTGAGCAAACTTTTTACTTCGGGACCCATTTTTTATCCCTGCATTTCGAAGACCCCCTAATTAGCAACCCCCCCCACAGCCCTGTCTAATAGCAGAGAGGGAGCTGTGTAAGTCTGTATCTTCAAAAACAACAAGAAGTCCTGTGGGACCTTATAGACTAACAGATATTTTGGAGCATAAACTTTCGTGGGAAAAGACCTTCTGGCTTCTGGAACTTACAGAAAGCTTATGCTCCAAATATCTGTTAGTCTATAACAGCGGTTCCCAAACTTTTCGGCATCACACCCCGCTTTTGATATTTGAGAAACCCTCATGCCTCCGCCACCCTTTTTTTACCATGGGCCAGCCACCCCAGTTGCCTGTGAGCCGCCTGCCTGAGCCCCTCCCCTACCCCAAAGCCAGGCACCACCAGCCCCTCATTTAATCCCATCCTCCCCCACAACCCACACTTGCTCACCTTTGCAGGAGGCAGCTAGCTCCACATGGGTCTTTGTCCGCTGCCTGCTTTTTATAGAGGCTGAGCCGGGTCACCCATGTGAAATGGAAGGGGCTGAGAGCAGGAAGAAACAGGTGGCTTTTTCTTCAGGTGGGGGGAAAAACTGGGGGAGGGCTGGGTTACCTAGCACCCCCCCCCGGAATTTCTTCACACACCCCGGGGGACATGGCCCCCCCAGCTTGGGAAACCATGGTCTATAAGGCACCACAGGACTTCTTGTTGTTACTTGAAGCGGGTCTTTGTCCACAAAAGCTGATGCTCCAAAATATCTGTTAGTTTATAAGGTGCCACAGGACTTCTTGTTGTTTTCGAAGCTGTAGACTAACACGGCTCCCTCTCTGATCCCTGTCTAATGTCATCCAAAATGATGGAAATTTCAGTTATGTTCATATAGAAAAGCAAAACAAAAAGACCTTTCAGCACGTGTAAGAAAGCACGTCTGTAGAATGTGCAAACTTTATCAACCAGTGTATAAACGTGAATACACAGATATAAAACCAGCAACTGATTTCAACGTGTTTAATGATACAGATGAGCCTGAGACTGATTACGTTGCTCCCCGCTTACAAGATTTCACCCCCCTGAGGGGGCCCACCCCCCACTTTGGGCACCCCAGAGCTAATGCACATTCAGAGCCCTGAGGAGAGTGGCCTGCAGTAAAGCTGGCTTAGGTGAGGGGAACAACAACCTGCGATCCCATCCCAGTAGCTGTTGGTGGATGGGGCTGCTGCTTACTGCATCAGCCATGATGGTGCACGTTCCCATGTGATCTCCCGGGGGCAGCTGTCTCCCCGTCACCTCTTGTGTTGTGCTTAGTTCTGTGGGACAGGACGGGGCCATTGTATACGAGAGCAGCACCTAGCCCGCCAGGGACCAGGGCCCCAACAGGGACCACAAGGTGTAACTATAATACAAGTGAATAACAAATTAATCCCCATTCAGAATGGCTTAGGCTGCAGACTCACTGCAGGAGGAGCACCAGGTCTGCACAGCATTGTGAGGAGTAAGACACCATCCGGCTTGTTGAGCTAATACAACCCACGCATGCCTCAGGGTGTGGGTCACTGCCCCATGAAGGGGCACCTTACAGGGCAAAGAGCTAAGCCTCCCTTATAGCCTTAGCTGAGAGCCACCAGGCCTGTAGCTCCTGCTCTAAGCTCCTGAGGTTGCCACTTCAAGCCCCCCCCTGCAGGCAGTTACACAAACTTGGCTCAGAACAAAAAGCAGTCAAGTAGCACTTTAAAGATTAGCAAAATAATTCATTAGTGAGCTTTCATGGGACAGACCCACTTCCGGGTCTGTCCCACAAAAGCTCACCTAATCAATTACTTTGCTAGTCTTTAAAGTGCTACTTGACTGCTTTTCGTTTTGATAGGGTAAAGACTAGCACGGCTCCCTCTCTGTTACTATTAAACATGGCTCAGCCGGGTGATTCTGCACTTTGAGTCTAATTTACAGACTCCAGCAACTTGCTGGGCTGTAGCTTTGCCCTGTCCTCTGTTGAGCCATACCCAGCAGTTGCAGTCCCCCCGATTCCTCTCAGGGTTGAGAGCAGGCCTACAGGACAGGGAGAGGCCGGCGTAGGCCGTCTCGCATCCACCTCACTGAGGACACATCTTCACTGCTGTGAAAGTGCCCCTCTTCACTGACTCAGTAACACCACCCCCTTGAGCAACGTAGCGTCACGGCCGGTGTCATTGGCTGGATGCAACGTCGGCATAGACGTGGTGGGTATAATAGGCCAGGTGTTGCCTTCTGGGGCACTGCTGCGGACCTGCCATGGGACAGCTCTGCAACCCCTTCCCTGAGAACCCCACCCCATGCCCTGCTCACACCGTGCCTGCTGGGGAGGAGTGGGGCAGAGAGCCCGCACACTAAGGAGGCACTGCTGGGTACAGGCAGCTCAGTGCACAGTGAGACCTTCGGGGGAGGAGAAGACAGTGTAACCTACATGCCTAGGTGCAGTTCCCCTGTCCCATTAGTGGTACCTAGACCATGTCACAGAGAAAGAGTAAGTGTCCTCCACAGCCTAAGCCAGGAGCCAGCTGGCCTTTAGCTCAGGCTGTAGAGGCTCCTGCACTAAGCGCAGCAGGTCTCAGGTTTAAGTCTGCCTGTGGGCAGTTACATGTGCATTGGGTAGGCTGCCAGCTGAGCTCACCCTCAAGTCAGGGAGGCTGATGGCTCAGGCTAGCCTAGCATTCACTGGGGCTGGTGGCTTGGCCCAGTGCTGGGGCCAGCCTGACCCAGGTGGCACTGGGCATGGCCTGATTCTGACGACAGCAGGGCCAGCCTGACTCTGATGGTGTGGGAGCCCTCACAGCACTCAGGGAGGCTGTTGGCTCAGCCAAGTACTGGGGAAGGCCAGTGCTTAGGGCCCACAGGAGCGAGGGGCTTGGTAGTGCTGAGGCAGAGGTAGGTTGAGGGACCAGGGCTGGTAACTGAGCCTACTCTGGCTGACGGGGGTGAACCAAGGCTCCTCCAGTCTGGGTGGCCCTTCAGAGCTGTGAGAGAATCTCCCTCCTGCTGTGCTAATAAAATAGGCGTATGCCCAGACAGGGCAGTTTTCTTATCTCCATAAGCCAACACTTACAACAGCTAACGCAAAGCCTTCCGGACACTCGGCATAAGTGACCAGATTATGACAAAGGTCCAGGTCGAACCTCTATGGTCCAGCACTCTCCAGACCTGACCGGTGCCAAAGGAGAGAATTTGCTGGACCACAGGGGAAGAGGGGGTGTCAATATTGTTTAGCACATTTCCAACACTTCCACTGCTTGCTGGGCTCTCAGAAGACATTTAAGGGTAAATTACAGCGAAACAACAGCACAGAACACTGAGAGCCAGGACTGGTGGCTGCAAACAAACTTTATGGGACCACAGGAAACTTGGCCACACCCCTAATAAGTGGTCATGTGGCTGACTAAAATCACGCCTGATTACGGATGTTACCAGATGAGAGAGGGCCAGCCTAGAAAAGTTCAACAGGTATAAACTAATGAGACTATTTAGCTGCTATATTATTTGATCAAAATGCTATTTGTGCTTGATGCATACTAATGTATATATGTCTCAGAGACGGAGCCATGCTAGTCCGTAGCTTCGAGAATGACAAGAAGTCTTGTGGCACCTTATAGGCTAACAGACATTTTGGAGCATGAGCTTTCATGGGCAAAGACCCTCTTCATCAGACGTATGAGTGAAGCGGGTCTTTGCCCATGAAAGCTTCTCCTCCGAAATATCTGTTAGTCTATAAGGTGCCACAAGACTCATTAATGCATATATGGTGCATAACATTCAGATTGTATGTAGATGTATGGTAGCCAGCATATTTTGGTCAACACCTAGGTTATCACTTTGATTTCTAGGATATTATCGCTCTGCAATCCCGTGGCGTTTCTGTCCCCTCCTCCCAGGCCTTCCATCAACCCCTCAGGCCCTGTGCTTGAAAAGTCTCCCTAGACTGGATATACAGCTCAACCCCTTCTCCAGCCACGCATGTGACCTGTGTTTTGCATTGTCGGTTCTATGCCAATTAGATATTGGCATAGAAAGTATGCTTATTATGTTTGCAGATGATACCAAGCTGAGAGGGGTTGCAACTGCTTTGGAGGATAGGGTCGTAATTCAAAATGATCTGGATAAATTGGAGAAACGGTCTGAGGTAAACAGGATGAAGTTTAATAAGGATAAATGCAAATGCTCCACTTGGGAAGGAACAATCAGTTTCACACATACAGAATGGGGAGAGACTGTCTAGGAATGACTACAGCAGAAAGGGATCTAGGGGTTGTAGTGGACCACAAGCTAAATATGAGGCAACAGTGCGATGCTGTTGCAAAAAAAGCAAACATGATTCTGGGATGCATTAACAGGTGTGTTGTGAACAAGATGCGAGAAGTCATTCTTCCGCTCTACTCTGCGCTGGTTAGGGCTCAGCTGGAGTATTGTGTCCAGTTCTGGGAACCTCAGTTCAAGAAAGATGTGGAGAAATTAGAAAGGGTCCAGAAAAGAGCAACAAGAATGATTAAAGGTCTATAGAATGTGACCTATGAAGAAAGGCTGAAAGAATTGGGTTTGTTTAGTTTGGAAAAGAGAAAATTAAGGGGGGACATGACAGCGGTTTTCAGGTATCTAAAAGGGCATCATAAGGAGGAGGGAGAAAACTTGTTCTTCTTGCCTTCTGAGGATAGAACAAGAGGCAATGGGCTTAAACTGCAGCAAAGGAGGCTTAGGTTGGACATTAGGAAAAAGTTCCTAACTGTCAGGGTGGTCAAACAGTGGAATAAATTGCCAAGGGAGGGTGTGGAATCTCCATTGCTGGAGATATTTAAGAACAGGTTAGATAGATGTCTATCAGGAATGGTTTAGACAGTACTTGGTCCTGCCATTTGGGCAGGGGGCTGGACTCAATGACATCTCAAGGTCCCTTCCAGTCCTAGTGTTCTATGATTCTATGATTCAATTGTTTCTGCAATCTAGTCCACAGAAGCAACAAGAAGTCTTGTGGCACCTTATAGACTAACAGGTATTTTGGAGCATCATCTTTCATGGGCAAAGACCCGCTTCGTCAGATGCCAATGAAAGCTGATGCTCCAAAATATCTGTTAGTCTATAAGGTGCCACAGGACTTCCTGTTGGTTTTGAAGACACAGACTAACTCAGCTACGTCTCTGGTACTAGTCCATAAAGAAGCTTGCTGGCTTTTCATATTTATCCTGCATGAAGGAAGAGCAGTTGTAATGCCCACACACACTTCACCTTCTGCCCTGCACAGCATGACTGTCAGCCTGAACTGTATATCAATCCAAAGGACTTCCCATAGTTCACAAACTACATCCTCCTCAGTGGGGAAGCTCAGTTCTCCTGCCCACCGTGAGACCAGGAAAGGGGAGGCTCTGGGGGACCTCTGGGGAGCTCTGGGTCTGCGGGAGAAAGAGCAAAAGGTCAACAAATAAATGGATAACAACAAGTCCTGTGGCACCTTACAGACTAACAGATATTTTGGAGTATAAGCTTTTGTGGGCAAAGACCCGCTTCGTCAAATGCATGAGTCGGGGGTGGGGGTGGGGGGCGTTCAGAGGAGTATTTGAAGAGTGGAGTCCCAGTAAAAGGGAGGGGCAGAGCTGACAAGGTCTATTCAGTAAGGGTGGAAATGGCCCAGTATCAGTGGTATGTATCAAAAGAGGAAAAAACAAGTCAGATAAGTTCAGGGGGATGTGGCCCATTGTCAGATTCTAAAGTGCAGGTGTGAACATCAAGAGCAGAGCAGCTGGTTTTGTAAGGAGCCAGCCACTCCCAGTCTCTGTTCAATCCTTGGTTGATGGAGTCAAATTTGCAAATGAATCGCAGCTCAGAGATTTCTCTCTCCATTTGATTTTTGAAATTTTTTGTTGTAGGACTGCAACTTTTCAATCTGTTAGAGTGGCTAGGGAGATTGAAGTGTTCTCCTACAGGTTTATGTATGTCAGCATTCCTGGTGTCTGATTGATGTCCATTTATTCTTTTACATAGAGATAAACGGATAAATAAATGGATACAATTCTTGTTCACTGTGTTCCTAACAGAGGCCCATTGGTTGATCTTTCTCCTGTATTTGCAGGCCTCCAGAGCAACACACACATCTGGTTCTTCTTCATCTCCTTGTTTTTCCACAAGATGCCTCTCAGAATAACCTTTTTGCCCGAAACAATTAGGATGGGCAAAGCTGACCAGCTCTCTGCACTTCAGCCAGCTGCCCCTGGAGCTTATTGTTGATATTATTGTGCATTTCCATGCATACCTCTCAGCCTGGGCACCATGGAGATCGCAGAGCCTTGTGGGAAAAAACAGTCACTGGCAGCTTCCTAGCCTGACACCTCGGGGCTGTGTTAAGATTGTGTGCATGACTGGACAGAGCGACAGACAAAAAGCAAAGGCTGGCAGTACTGTGACAGAAAACATTGTCCATGCTAAAGAAACTGGCCTCATTATTGTCCTCAATATTGCCCCATCTAGTTCACTGCTAGGACTTTGCTATTCCACCGTATCGAGCTCTTGTTGAGGTCATTTTGCCTGAGAGACACATTTGCTTCTATTTCTTCACATTTGCAGAAGGACCTGAATGTTTGCCCCGAATGCTAGGAGATGGGCTTTACTTTGCCCCTATTTTAAAATCTTGGCTATGTTTTTCATAGTCATTTGAATTTTAAAAAAAAAGTGGGAAAGAAGGCGGCAGAAATGTAACCTTTCCCTCTCTCCAGCTATAAAACTGAGCAAAATATTTCAAATGTCAGTGAAGGTAGTACTGCTGTGAGCCTAAACATTACAATAATAAAGGGTGGGCAAAAGTTACAAAAAGTGAATCTAATGATAAATTAGAGATAGGCCTGAACCAAACCCCAGGTATGAATACCTCCCCACACTGAATCTGGAATAAAACCCCAGATCATAATAATCCCCACTTCCACAGGAATCTGAAAGCCATATTAGAGTCTGGCTTTAAGTATGACTATAATTCCTAATATCGCTTTAGGCTCGTCTACATGGGGCCATCCTGGAAAATGAATCCAAATTAAGGTCATTTTAGTTCTGAATTATGGTGTTCACACACGGGTTTAGTGCTGTTTAATTCATTCACATCACACTCACACTTCTTCTTAATTCAGATTAATTTTCCTGCACGTCCCCGTGTAGCCAAACCCGTCGTATTCTAAAACAACACTGCATGGGGCTGGAACATACATTGGTTTTCTAATATTCCTTCTCGAAGCCCTTAGTGGAATTCCAATGGGAGTTTATTTGTAGGGCAATCACGACAGTGTGTGTGTGAACAATGGGGCTTCTGTGTTTCAAGCGGCAACACGCACTCAGAGATCACAATATGACCTCATGCTTGCTTGTATTTTCGTTTTCTTCTCCACCAAAACAAGGTCTCGATGGGGGTCCCCTCCAACTGCCAGAGCCCCGTCTTGACGGACCTCGCTTCCAGGGGTGAGAGAGTCATATAGGCCGACATTTTCAGAAGAGACTAATGATTTGGAGGGCTTCCATTTTGGTGGTCCAACTTGAAACACCTGAGCTGAGAGGAAGCTTTTAGCCTTGTGCTTCCATCTCTTTGAGACAAAGCAATGAAAACAATCGGACGCCGATTGTACCATAAGCGCCCAGTGCCCAACCCTGTAAAGCACCACTGAGGTTAGTGGACCTCCACACAGGCATACAGACTGGCCTGCACAGCTACAGTTGGATATGGATGAACTAGGAAAGCCAGGAGTTCTTTTCCGTATCTGAAATCCATGGCTATGTGTACTCTGCAGGAAAACACCAAGGCTGGCCGGTATCGGCAGACTCGGACTGGCAGGACTCAGCCTGAAGACCAGAAAATTGCAGGGTAGACATTCAGGCTTGGGTGAGCCCAGGCTCTGGAACCTGGAAACAGGCAGGCATGAGTGTTATACTGTGGTGTAGACATTCCCGACCAGTCCATGACATCCACAAATTAAATGGCTGCATGGCCTAAGCCCATGGTGTACAACATGCTTGCCACTAGCCACACATGGCTCTTTGGCTGGTTGGCTGCGGCTAGTTGGTTTGAGCAATACATTTTCAGAATAACGTGGCTAGTTTGCTATACGAGTAGTTGCTTCGGAACTGGTTGACCACCCCGGTCAGCTTCAGTGCCCCTCCTATAGGGGTATTTTTCCTACTTTTACTGGGGGGAAAAAAAACCTCATCATAGTTTTCTTTTTTTTTAATCATTTCTTTCTAGACATCTAGAAGGCATGCACTTTTTCGACCATAATCTCTGAGGCAAGGACACTCTCTTCCTAAGTGTTCATAAATTACCAAGCAAAGTGAGGATCTGACCTCAGTTAAATATTCTTGGCTAATCACAATTCATGTCATAAGTAATGATCAGAACTATCTACTTCACCTCAGACTGACAATGGTGCTCAAGGATGTCCAGGGCAGCGAGAAAGTTTTAATAAACCTGATTTAAGGGAAAGCTCCAGCTGTGGGTGGTTATCTGAACCAAACCTCCAAATGCTGAAAAAAAAATGATGCCTTCTCCTAAGTGAAATTCCCTTTGTGGGAAGTGTTTATTAGAGGCTTTAACATCACCTAGGAATGCAGGAGATAGACAGCCAGGATCCAATAAGCTTCTTCTAGTTCTGAATGTCAAGACTGTGAAAATTGAGCTCTTCTGCTCCATTAAGTGATTTCAGCCTGACTCTGTCTTATTAGCATCACCATCTCCCAATAAATGCGATAAGAGAATCATATTAGCCCATGCAATGAGGTCCTGATGTATCGTCTAGGAGGCTGCTGGCTACAGGCATGCTTTTCCAGCCCCAGGAGGACGGGGTGAAGATTGTGCCACACCCTGAGAGTTCATTTTTAAGTAAGCATCAGAATTAAGACTGTTTGTGCTGTTCCTCTTTTTTTATTTCCCCCAGCAGGCCTAGCCTAAACACTCATCTTAAGAGAGAGCCTTTTTTTATTGCCACGACAACATGTGATAAGGAAAGATCATTTGTCTGCAAAAAATGACTTTGGTTGGTTTCGAAAAGTGGTCCCACGAGACTAATTCCAGCCCAGACTCAGCCCCTAATGAACATTAAGGACTTATAGTTTTCTGATAAGGGACTTTCCTTTTTCGTTTTTATTTCATAGCAATAGGTCCAGCTTGACGATAAGGAGAACATGCGTTTTCTCTAACTACACTCTGACCCCCAGTTGGAAGCTTAAACTGACCGGGGGCCATTGCATGCTTTTGTGATTTACTTGAATGCCTGATTCCTCTGATAAGGGAAAGTGTAAGTCAACACAGTTCTGTTGTAATTGGGTGTTACCTGTTTAGATACTGAACTGTTATCTCAGGATCATTTCACAGGCTCTGCTGGACTTTACCTTCTCTCCCTAGGTAAAATCAGATTGCCTCCTGGTTCTGCTTTGGCCTGAAAGAATCCACGCAAGATAAATAAAAGAGTGGAAGAAATATTTCTCTCTAAGTTGGGGGTGGAGATGGCAGAGAATCTTTCTCATGTGTAGTAAGAATCCTCATTTATTGTGCCAAGCGTATCTAACCCTGACCTACATATAAAACACCCATGTGAAATATGTGATCTGCAACAATACATATCTATTGAATATTTGTCCTATAATTATCTGGCATTGGCTGCTGTCAGAAGAAAGGATACTGGGCTAGGTGGCCAAGTGGTCTGACCAGTGTGTTCATTGTTTCTTAACCACGATTACTGTCGTTTATTATTACAGCAACACTTCAGACCTCAGAGAAAACTGGGGTCTCATCACCATAAGTGCTGTGTGTACACACAGCCGAAGAAAGCTCCTGCTCTGAACATCTGATCTTCTAAAAAATCAGTGGAGGGCAAGCTGTGGCCTTTGGGCCACGGGTGGCCCTTAGGTGCTCCATTTGCAGCCCATGGACCCCTGGCTGCCCCACTCCCCCATGTGTCTCTAGCACTCTGGGACTTCCTGGCTTTTCCCCACCCTCCCGCCTAGCACTTTGGGAGGAGCAGCGAATCGTCTGATTTGCACTCTGTCCCGCTCCCTCCCTCGGAACGACACCAATCAGCTGTTCGTGGTGTTCCATCTTTGAGAGGGAGGGGAAGGAGCAGGGACGGAGCACGAACGAGGTGATTTGTGTGCTCTGAACGAGCCGGGGGGCAGGAGGAGTTAAGTGTGGGGCTCTGGTTCCCCGGTGTGCAAGAGGCACCTGGGGAGTCAAAAGAGGGAGGTGTTGAGCAGGGCTGCCAGTGAACCTCATGTGGCCCACCCATTATTAGTTGTTGCATATCCCTGCTCTAAACAGACACAGCAGGCCGGGCCCAGTGGATGCGGATACTAAGCAGGTTGCAGAGGACATTCACAAGGGAATCCACATTCGCTTAGTTCTGTGCTCTGGCAATGGACCATGTTGCTGTTTACGTGTAGCAAACTCCATAAGAGACGTTCATCGGATTCCATTTATTTGCAGGCAAACACAGGCCACTAAGGAGTCACAAAAGAATGTCACTGGAAATGAAATGGAAAAAAATACTAGAAAATTAACAACCAGATCCTGGCATCGGGGGAGCTTTGCATGCCCAGGGCCTGCAGGACAGGACTGTAAATTACTGACCCAAGTGATTTTCTTCTGTAGGAAAAGCACAGCTCTCCACCAGTGCATTCTTTCCTGCTGCATGCCATTGACAAAGCAACTGTACTCAGGAGCATGCAAGGAGGGGCTCAGCGCCACAGCAGGATGACGTGACTTCTGGGCTCTTCTAGCCACAAGATCCTTTCTGGCTTCACCACAGCTTTTATTTTCAGGTGTGTTCCCTGCGCCAAGGTGCTCAGCAGCCAAATCAGCTAGTAAAACAGCCCCCTCGTCTCCTCTGGCTTTCAGGAAACTCCCCAAACAGCCATAAAGTTTCCCAAAGAGGGGAACCGAGCCAGAGAGGGGCTTGGGCTACATCTATGTGACTGCCAATGCAGACAAAACTTATGTCGCTCAGAGGCGTGAATATTCCATGCCACTGGGGGATATAAGTCACACCAACGAAAGCACTAATGTGTCCAGAGCCCTGTCGATGGGAGAGTCTCTCGCACTGACACAGCTCATGCATCAGATGTGCTTCAGCCCGGTACATAGATGTAACCCGCTCACCACCTGGGTGTGGTGCTCTGTCCCGGGCCTGAGACCACTTGGAGATTAATGAGTCGGCCACAGCCTTGGCCAACAGGCTCGTGTCTCCTCGCTCGTGCGGGAGCCAGGGCTCGTGCATTGAGCTCCAGGGACCCCCGGTTCAGACCTTCTCGCCCACCGCTGGGCAGGGGCTGTTGGCATGACATCAACGTGGCCTGAGAACTAGAATGAAACCCCAGCTAGAAACAGGCTGACCCATGAGCCAGGGCGTGGAATGGGGACTCTTGCTGTCCGTGGCTCTGCTGCTACCCAAGCCACTGATGGGGGAGGAGGATAATTCTAAGGACCCCAGAACTCCCAGCGGCTATGTCTTTTCCTGTGGTAGCAGCAGTGGCCAGAGACCTGGACCCCTTTAAATCACTGCCAAAGCACGGGAGTGCCGCTCTGAGGGCAGGGGAGGAGCCCAGTGCCACAGTCTGGGCAAGCTGAGACACACACACAGCCCCACCCCTTCCACCTGAGGTCCCACCTCTTCCAGGGATTCAGGGCCTGCCCTCCACCCACATACACCATGCCCAGGAGCTCGCAGAAGCTGTCGGCCTCCCAGGTTTTACATTAGACAGCTCACTGAACCTGATCCCCCTGCCGCCCTTTGTGTGGGTGTGAACTGTAAGCTCTTTGAGGAGTCGTCTGTCCAGCAGACTGCTATTTCAGATGCACCCTCAATGGCACTGACCAGCAACCAGACACTAACAACCAAGGCCTCTTCAAAACCACCTGTCACTTACAGGCAGAAACCTCACTGATAGCTTTCGAACTCCGGACTCTGCTCCTCCAGCTGGGCACAAGGCAATAGGAAGAGTTTGGAGGTATGCACCCAAGAGCCAGAGAGTTTTCCCTTCAGCTCCTCCTCCACCCGGACCTCCCCCTGGAGAACCCAACAGGCTAGGAAGCCAGCACTAGCGGCCTTCCAAGATCTTATGGAGCTGAAGAGTAGGATACATCCACCCTGCAAAGATAAACCTGGAACGCTTGCAGATGACACTAAGCTAGGAGGAGAGGCAGATACACTGGAGGGTGGGAACAGGGTCCAGAGTCACCTTGACAAATTGGAGGACTGGGCCAAAAGAAATCTGATGAGGTTGAAGAAGGACAAGGGCAGAGTCCGGCACTTGGGAGGAAAGATTCCCAAGCATTGTTACAGGCTGGGGGTTGACTGGCTAAGTAGCAGTGCAGCAGAAAAGGACCTTGGGATTAGAGTATATGAGAAGCTGGATATGAGTCAGCAGTGCGCCCTTGTAGTCAAGAAGGCTAATGACATATTGGAGTGTATTAGGAGGAGCATTGCCAGCAAATCTAGAGAAGTTATTATTCCCTTCTATTCGGCACTGGTGAGGCCAGATCTGGAGTATCGTGTCCAGTTCTGGGGCCCCCAGTATAGAAAGGATGTGGATGCACTGGAGAGGTCCAATGGACGGCAATCAAAATGATTAGGGGCTGGAGCACATGACCTGTGAGGAGAGGCTGAGGAATCTGGACTTATTTAGTTTTCAGAAGAGAAGAGTGAGGTGGAATTGGCTAGTGACCTTCAACTTCCTGAAGGGGGACTATAAAGACGGTGGAGAGAGGCTGTTCTCAGTAGTGACGGATGGCAGGACAAGGACCCTGGTCTCAAGTTACAGAAGGGGAGGTCTAACTTGGATATTAGGAAAATCTATTTCACTAGGAGGATGGTGTTACCTAGAGAGGTGGTGGAATCTCCATCCCTAGAGGTTTTTAAGTCCTGGCTGGGATGATTTAGTTGGGGTTGATCCTGCTTTCAGCGGGGGGCTGAACTTGATGACCTCCTGAGGTCTCTTCCAGCCCTAGGATTATATGATTCTACTATTCTTTGAATACTGAGCCTCAGCCCCGAGCACCTGTCTTGGGCTTGCAGAGCACAGGTGAGGGCTAAGCATAGCAGAGTAGACGCTCCCATTCAGACTGGAGTCCAGGATCTGAGACCGCACCCCTGCTCGCTGGGCTTCCGAGCCCCAGCTCCAGTCTGAGCCCCAGGCAGCTACACGGGTACCTGAAGCCCCGTCAGCCCAAGTCCACTGCCTGTGTCCTTGAGACTTGCTGCCAGTGGGTTTCTTTGATGCGTAGACATACCCTAGGTGTGAGCCAAGCCTGGGGGATCCAGGGAGTCAATATCCTCTCCTCTACACCCACAAGAAGTCACCAGCCACCTGCCGCTCCCAGAGACACTCCAGCCTCCCCTGCTCCTTCGCTGGGGCCTCTGCTCAGCAAAGCACTTGCTAGCTCACATTTACCTTCAAGCGTGTGCTTGAGTCTCCAGCTGGTCTGCAAGTGCTTCTTTCTGCCCCTTATGCGTGGGCTGCAGCAGGTGCCCTGACCGGATGCAGATGAAGCATGGACCCACCTATTCTCCACACCACGGTCCCTGCCTGCCTTCCACTCTTCCTGGCCATGACTCGGGCTGGGGCGAGCCAGCCTGCGACCCTGGACTTGGGGGGACCCAGGGTGGCTGGGGCTAGTGAAGGACCACTCAGCATGGGGGTTGTCTACTTGGCTTTCCAGATCTGGGGGCACTGGGGGCTCAGGGCGCTGGGACAGCGCATCCCAACTCGGACAGACTGGGGCTGAGGCAGAGCCGCTGGTAGCAAAGGGACTGGGGCTCCGGTGGGGGCAGGGAACAGAATGGGCTGGGCCAGAGCCAGCTTCCCTGAATGGGTGGTTCACACACCGCCCACGCGTAGGGCAACCATATCTCCCTGGGCCAAATATGGGACAGGGAGATATGGCGGGGGAGGGGTGGCTCCTCCAAGCCCCAGGGAGCCGGGAAGGAGGCGACAGCTGCCGGCGACCTCTGGCAGCCCCGGGGAAGCCACAGCTGCCAGCCGCCCTGGGGAAGCAGCCGCTGCCTACGCTGCCCCTGCTTCCCCAAGGCTGGTGCAGGGGGGGCAAATAAGGGCCAGAGTCCCTTTTAAAAAAAAAAATTGTCTCCCCAAATACTGGACTGTCCTGCCCGATACGGGACGGGTGGTCAGCCTACCCGTGCGCTTGGGTCCTGTTGAACTTTGCTGTGTCAGAACCTGGATAGAGAAGAACCGACAGCTCACTAGACTCCTATATGAGAGCGGCCACACGGTACCTGGGCACATCCGTTAAGTGACACATTTGATGCTCTGTTGTCCATGTGTCTTCAGGGTTGTTCTTCCAGCCTTGAAGGCCACGTGTCAACTGGAAGGGTACAAGTATTGTCCACTGGGCTGGGCCTCAGGGGTGGACAAAGCAGCCCCGAATTGGCTTAGTTTTGTGGGCTTAAAGCATTCCTTTAGCTGGTCAAAGGCAGGGATTTTGTGGTGCGCTCCACATACGAGGGTGCAGGAGATGTATATATTAACTGCATGAAGGCTCATGTTTAAGAGGATCTTTCCTGCTTAGTCTAATGCTCTTGCAAGACAGTTTCTTCCCCAGCCAAGTGAAATCCGGGCTGAATTAATGAGCCACTTTCCTCTTATCTGGTTTTCCTGTTATCTCATTCCAAGGGAAAGCCTGGGAGCAAGCCAGGGCGTCTCCATGTCCCAACCAGCCGGCCCCCTTCAGGATCTAGCACTCAGGCGGCTTGGTTGTCAAGGAGCCTGTTGCTCCCCTCTGAGCATCCAGGCTGGCCAGCAAACATCATGGCAAGAGCCATTTGTTGCTTTCCGGAGGCATGTTGAGCTTCTGCACGCCCACATCTTGCTAGAGATAGGGAGTGCTCCAGCAAGGCCGGGCCAAGCCTTGGATTCATGAAAGCACAGCCTGAGCACACTTCCTTCCCAGTGACTTGGGGCCTGCTCCTGTAAGGTATCTAAAAGGGTGTCATAAGCAGGAGGGAGAAAACTTGTTCTTCTTGGCCTCTGAGGATAGAACGAGAGGCAATGGACTTAAACTGCAGCAGGGGAGGTTTAGGGTGGTCAGACACTGGAATAAATTGCCTGGGGAGGTTGTGGAATCTCCATCTCTGGAGATATTTAAGGACAGGTTAGATAAGTGTCTGTCAGGGGTGGTCTAGACAGTACTTGGTCCTGCCATGAGGGCAGGGGGCTGGACAAGATTCCTTCCAGACCTAGCGTTCTATAATTCTAAGGTGACTAGGCCAGCAGAAAGGCAACTCAGCACCTCGCAGGTGGCGTCGAAGACCTCCCAAGGCTAGAGGCCCGTCCTTTTTCTCCCATGTTACGTCCAGGGGAAGTGCTAGGCCAAAGCCACACAAGCAGGTGAGGGTTTCGGTGCAGGATGGCAAAGAGGAGAAACGTGTGGGTTAGACCCAGCGACGAGGGCAGGAGTGCACAGAGGTGGAGGAAGAAGGGATAATTCCGCTCCTTTCCAGTTATTGATGATGATTTTCTGGCAGCTGTTGTTGACGTTCAGGCCCTTGGAGGGTAGGAGAGAGAGCTCTTTGTTCCAGAGCTAAACCCATGGAAGCTCTTCAAATGCCCCATGGGTTTCTGCATTCCACCCCCCCAGCAGGTGGGGGGGCGAGAGGGGAGAGTACAAGGACAGCCCCAGGCTCAAGTTACAGTTGGCTATTAACTTCTGGGACAAATCTTGCAGCTCTCTGACTTTGAGGGCTATGTCTCCAGCGGCTGGGACTCAGCATAACTCCCCTGACTGGCAGAAAACAAGGTGCTGCAGGACTGCTTAAAGACTAACAGTTTCATGTATTAGGTCATGAGCTTTTGTGGGTAGGACCATTTCTTCAGCCGACTGCAGCAGACCCTTAGAATCTAGTGAGTCTTACCCACAAAAGCTCATTGCCTAATAAATTAATTTGTTAGGCTAAGATGCTACAGGACGGCTTGAGTTTTTTGGTGAAGCTACAGACTAAACACAGCTCCACCTTCTGAGACTATTTTCCCCGATTGATGTAGGGCTCCATTCTCTGACCCCAGCTAAAGATTTCACATACTGATCTTGGTGGGAGTTTGTACCAGACCAAAGTTAGGGACACAGGTTTAAACCTCTGTTCTTTTTCACATGCACAGACTCCCTATGAGCTTTATAGCTGGAATCTCCCACTCTTACTGCCTCAGCCTATAACTGCCATTACTGATATTTTCCCTAATTTAGATTTCTGTTAAATTAAACATTTTTGCTGACGCTAATCACCGTTGTTAGCGGGCAAAGAATCCTGATACTGTCACCATCTCTTTTATGTCAAACGAGGCCATTTTTCCCGTTTCAGAGCTTAAGCCTGTTTTGCCACTTTTCTGCAATTTGTCACTTTAGAGCTTAGTAAGTAATTCCGGGCAACGGAGGCAAAATCCTTACACCTTTGTTACTCTTCGTTGTCAGCCTCGGACTGAACTGTCTTGAGTCATTTTGTATTGTCTGAGACAGGTAGCTGTGTTAGTCTGTATCTTCAAAAACAACAAGAAGTCCTCTGGCACTTTATAGACTAACATATTTTGGAGTATAAGCTTCCATGGGCAAAGACCCACTTCGTAGATGCATCTGACGAAGCGGGTCTTTGCCCACAAAAGCTTATGCTCCAAAATAGCTGTTAGTCTATAAGGTGCCACAGGACTTCTTGTTTTTGCATTGTCTGCAAACTTTGCTATCTCATCATGGGACTTCTTTTCCAGGTCGTTTATGAATGCCTTGAAAAGCACTGGTCCCACTACAGCTCCATTGTGAAAACTGATTATTTATTCTTATGCTTGGTTTTCTACCTTTTATTCAGCTACTTCTCCATGAGAGGACCTTCCTTCTTACCCCATGAATGCTTGCTTTGCTTAAGAGCCTTTGGGGTGACATCTTGTCCAGGTTCTCTGGAAATCTAATTATGCTATATCCACTGGATTACCCATGTCCACAGACTTGCTGAATTCTAATACTGGTGAGACATGATTTCCTTCTTGGCATGACTGTAATAAATGTAATCATTAGTAGTAACAGAGGAATTTTCGCAACACTTTGGAAAGAGAGGCTGCTGAACTCTCTTTTATATTCAAATTCGACACGTGGTTTGAACCGGGATGGGAATTTTTTAGGTCATTAAAAGGGTTCTTTTGCATACTTGGCTTAAACTAATTCTTGACCCCCCACCACCCCTCTGCTCTCTGATTTGTTTTACCTTGCTAACATCTTTCTGATTTGTCAACCTTGATTACTACTTTCGTTTCTCTGTGCCTTAAATATTGAGTCTGTTCTGGTATGGCTATGGGCTGAAGAAGTGGGTCTGTCCTGTGAAAGCTCACCTAATAAGTTATTTTATTATTCTTTAAAGTGCTACTGGACTGCTTTTTTGTTTTGCAATGATTAGTAGTAACAGTAAATGCTGAGTAAGGAGGGCATGTAGCCCTAACCTTGCTTAATAACGGGCTGACCTATAGCGACTGATGTTTCCTTAGTCATGTTTTATATAGGTCCTTAGTTAACTCATTTTATCAGTCCTTTTATAACACATACAGGCTGCTGGTTACTAGTTCTACATTCCATGATATGCTGCTATGTTCATTGTGCAAAGCAATAGATTTCACACTTTAATGGAACTACTTTCTTTGCTATTTATATGATCTGTCATGACTGTGGTATTACCTGTAATTTCCCCAATTTAAAGAATCTGTTTCTTAAAGAAATTGACTCCACTGGGCTTTCATCGTACGTTTCTCCTTATACTTCTTTAGAACATAAGAACATAAGAACATAAGAATGGCCATACTGGGTCAGACCAAAGGTCCATCCAGCCCAGCATCCCATCTGCCGACGGTGGCCAATGCCAGGTGCCCCAGAGAAGGAGAACAGAAGACAATGATCAAGTGATTTATCTCCTGCCATCCATCTCCTGCCCTTGTTCTGAAGGCTAGGGCACCATACTTTATCCCTGGCTAATAGCCATTTATGGACCTAACCTGCAAAAATTTATCAAGCTCTTTTTTAAACCCTAATAGAGTCCTGGCCTTCACAGCCTCCTCGGGCAAGGAGTTCCACAGGTTGACTGTGCGCTGTGTGAAGAAAAATTTCCTTTTATTAGTTTTGAACCTACTACCCATCAATTTCATTTGGTGTCCCCTAGTTCTTGTATTATGGGAAAAGGTAAATAATTTTTCTATATTCACTTTCTCCACACCATTCATGAATTTATATACCTCTATCATATCGCCCCTCAATCGCCTCTTTTCCAAACTGAAAAGTCCCAGTCTCTCTAGCCTCTCCCCATATGGGACCCGTTCCAAGCCCCTAATCATCTTAGTTGCCCTTTTCTGAACCTTTTCTAATGCCAATATACCTTTTTTGAGGTGAGGAGACCACATCTGCACGCAGTACTCAAGATGTGGGCGTACCATAGTTTTATATAGGGGAAGTATGATATCTTTGGTCTTATTATCGATCCCTTTTTTAATAATTCCTAACATCCTATTTGCCTTACTAACTGCCGCTGCACACTGCGTGGATGTCTTCAGAGAACTATCCACTATAACTCCAAGATCCCTTTCCTGATCTGTTGTAGCTAAATTTGACCCCATCATGTAGTACGTGTAATTTGGGTTATTTTTTCCAACATGCATTACCTTACACTTACCCACATTAAATTTCATTTGCCATTTTGCTGCCCAATCACTCAGTTTGCTGAGATCTTTTTGTAGTTCTTCACAATCTGTTTTGGTTTTGACTGTCCTGAATAACTTGGTGTCATCTGCAAACTTTGCCACCTCACTGCTTACCTCATTTTCTAGATCATTGATGAACAAGTTGAACAGGATCGGTCCCAGGACTGACCCCTGGGGAACACCACTAGTTACCCTCCTCCATTGTGAAAATTTACCATTTATTCCCACCCTTTGTTTTCTGTCTTTTAACCAATTCCCGATCCATGAAAGGATCTTTCCTCCTATCCCATGACCACCTAATTTACATAAAAGCCTTTGGTGTGGGACCGTGTCAAAGGCTTTCTGGAAATCTAGGTATATTATGTCCACTGGGTGCCCCTTGTCCGCATGTTTATTAACCCCTTCAAAGAATTCTAATAGATTAGTTAGACACAACTTCCCTCTGCAGAAACCATGCTGACTTTTGCCCAACAATTCGTGCTCTTCTATGTGCCTTGCAATTTTATTCTTTACTAGTGTTTCTACTAATTTGCCTGGTACTGATGTTAAACTTATCGGTCTATAATTGCCAGGGTCTCCTCTAGAGCCTTTTTTAAATATTGGCGTTATATTGGCTGTCTTCCAGTCATTTGGTACCAAAGTGGATTTAAAGGATAGGTTACAAACCACTGTTAATAACTCCGCAATTCTTTCTTTTTGTGTTACACCTCTAAAACAATTCCAGTATCTTTTTAATGGCTGCAAAATGGCACTCAAGGCTTGTCTTTATTGGAAAGTTTTGCTGCTTTAACTCTATCAGGCATAGTTAAAACAGTAAAAAGCCCCCTAGTGCATATGCATTCACACCAATATCAAGGTGCTTGTATTGGTATAGCTTATCCTAGGGGTTATAGTGGACCACAAGCTAAATATGATGATGCTGTTTTAAAAAAAGCAAACATGATTCTGGGATGCATTAACAAGTGTTGGTATAGCTTATCCTAGGGGTTATACTGGACCACAAGCTAAACAGTGTGATGCTGTTGTAAAAAAAGCAAACGTGATTCTGGGGTGCATTAACAGGTGCTGTTGTGAGCAAGACACAAGAAGTCATTCTTCTGCTCTACTCTGCGCTGGTGAGGCCTCAGTTGGAGTATTGTGTCCAGTTCTCGGCATCGCATTTCAAGAAAGATGTGGAGAAATTGGAGAGGGTCCAGAGAAGAGCAACAAGAATGATCAAAGGTCTAGAGACATGACCTGTGAAGGAAGGCTGGAAGAATTTGGCTTGTTCAGTTTGCAAAACAGAAGATTGAGGGGGGACATGATAGCGGTTTTCAGGTATCTAAAAGGTGTCATAAGGAGGAGGGAGAAAATTTGTTCTTCTTGGCCTCTGAGGATAGAACAGGAAGGAATGGGCTTAAACTGCAGCAAGGGAGGTTTAAGTTGGACATGAGGAAAAAGTTCCTAACTGTCAGGGTGGTCAAACACTAGAATAAATTGCCTGGGGAGATTGTGCAATCTCCACCTCTGGAGATATTTAAGAACAGGTTAGGTAAATATCTATCAGGGATGGTCTCTAGACAGTATTTGTTCCTGCCATGGGGACAGGAGGGCTGGACTCAATGACCTCTCAAGGTCCCTTCCAGTCCTAGCATTCTGTGATACTATCAAGTAAAATAAGCCACATTGGGTGCATCTACACTAGCCGGCTACTTCGAAGTAGCCGGCACAACATCGAAATAGCACGCGTCACATCTACACACGCCGTGTGCTATTTTGATGTTGAAATCGACGTTAGGCGGCTGAACATTGAAATCACTATTCCCATCCGAAGATGGGAATAGCACCCTACTTCGACATTGAATGTCGAAGTAGGGCGGGTGTAGACGATCTGAGTCCCGCTACGTCGAAATAGAGGGGTCCTCCATCGCGGCCATCAGCTGAGGGGTTGAGAGACACTCTGTCCAGCCCCTGCAGCGCTCTATTGTTGCCATGTGCAGCAGCCCTTAGCCCAGGGCTTCTGACTGCTGCTGCTGCAGCTGGGGGTCCATGCTGCGTTCACAGGATCTGCAACCCGTTGTAGGCTCTGTGGATCTCGTGCTGTGCAGGGCAAGTGTGTCTGGGAGGGGCCCTTTAAGGGAGTGACTTGGGGTTTTGCTGGCCCCTTATTTCAACGGAGAGCGCTTGTGTGTGTGGACGCTCCGTATTTCCTTCCGGGGCAGCTCCTTTTGACGTTCCTCATCGCTACTGCGATGTGGAACATCAACGGCACCAGCCCTGGAGGACGTGTAGACGATACACATCGAAGTAGCCTATTTTGGTGTTCTTACGTCAAAATAGGCTACTTTGACGTAGCGTGCTAGCGTAGACGTAGCCATTAAGTCAGTTTTTACCAGTATGGCTACGTCTACACGTGCACCCAACATCGAAATAGCTTATTTCGATGTTGCGACATCGAAATAGTCTATTTCGACGAATAACGTCTACACGTCCTCCAGGGCTGGCAACGTCGATGTTCAACTTCGACGTTGCGCAGCCCGACATCGAAATAGGCGCAGCGAGGGAACGTCTACACGTCAAAGTACCACACATCGAAATAAGGGAGCCAGGCACAGCTGCAGACAGGGTCACGGGGCGGACTCAACAGCAAGTCGCTCCCTTAAAGGGCCCCTCCCAGACACACTTTCATTAAACAGTGCAAGATACACAGAGCCAACAACTAGTTGCAGACCCTGTATATGCAGCACGGACCCCCAGCTGCAGCAGCAGCAGCCAGAAGCCCTGGGCTAAGGGCTGCTGCCCACGGTGACCACAGAGCCCGCAAGGGCTGGAGAGAGAGTATCTCTCAACCCCCCAGCTGATGGCTGCCATGGAGGACCCCGCTATTTCGATGTTGCGGGACGCGGATCGTCTACACGTCCCTACTTCGATGTTGAACGTCGAAGTAGGGCGCTATTCCCATCCCCTCATGGGGTTAGCGACTTCGACGTCTCGCCGCCTAACGTCGATTTCAACTTCGAAATAGCGCCCAACACGTGTAGACGTGACGGGCGCTATTTCGAAGTTACTGCCGCTACTTCGAAGTAGCGTGCACGTGTAGACGCAGCCTATAACTGCATCCACATTGGAGGGTTATCTTAGTATAACTATCTACTATTGGAAGGGTCAGATTTTTATTGATAAAATGTTGATAAACGTCAGTTTTGTGGTACACACACAAACTGATGCAAAAGCATTTCCATTGATTATAAAGATTAAAAAATGCTGCTTGAAAACTTACTGGAGTTTGATGCAAGGATCTGTAGTCTGTATATATATATTGATATGATGCTGACAGTCTGTTTAAAGGAGCACAAAGCTTTAATTTTAAGAATCTCAACACCTGTCATTAAATAATTCTCGGCAGAGCTCTTGTTTTGTTTGACTGTGCAGCATGATTTCCCAAAATTATGAAAACATAAATTGACACAAATTGAAAACAGTGCTTAAAAATAAATACTATTACGGATTGAAATTATAAAATATTAAAATCAAATTCTGCCAAGCCTCACTAGATTGGGAGAAACATCACACTCTGAGCTGACCGAAGTACATACTTTTAACTTTCTAACGGAGATCAGGCCTAAGGGAAATGCAGGTTAGGAAACAAATGTAATTCCAAAATGCCTGAGAATATCCAGGAGTCAGTGGCTACGTCTACACGTGAAGCCAACATCGAAATAGATTATTTCGATGTAGCAACATCGAAATAGGCTATTTCGATGAGTAACGTCTACACGTCCTCCAGGGCTGGCAACGTCGATGTTCAACTTCGACATTGCGCGGCACCAATCGAAATAGGCGCTGCGAGGGAACGTCTACACGCCAAAGTAGCACACATCGAAATAAGGGTGCCAGGCACAGCTGCAGACAGGGTCACAGGGCGGACTCAACAGCAAGCCACTCCCTTAAAGGGCCCCTCCCAGACACAGTTGCACTAAACAACACAAGATACACAGAGCCGACAACTGGTTGCAGACCCTGTGCATGCAGCATGGATCCCCAGCTGCCGCAGCAGCAGCCAGAAGCCCTGGGCTAAGGGCTGCTGTCCACGGTGACCATAGAGCCCCGCAGGGGCTGGAGAGAGAGCATCTCTCAACCCCCCAGCTGATGGCCACCATGGAGGACCCGGCAATTTCGACGTTGCGGGACGCGGATCATCTACACGGTCCCTACTTTGACATTGAACGTCGAAGTAGGGTGTTATTCCGATCCCCTCATGAGGTTAGCGACTTCGACGTCTCGCCGCCTAACGTCGAAGTTAACTTCGAAATAGTGCCCGACGCGTGTAGCCGCGACGGGCGCTATTTCGAAGTTAGTGCCGCTACTTCGAAGTAGCGTGCACGTGTAGACACAGCTCATGAGGTGTAAATCAGTGCTGTTCTAGTGGCTTTAATGGAGTGACTTCCGTTGCACCAGCGGGGAACTTGGCCCATGGTTTATTCCTCCCTCCCCGCACATGCAAACACTGAACAAATGAACTTCAGTATAAATTTCTGTAGTAGCTTGAGTGATTTATACAGACAATGCAACTCCGAACTTGGAAGCGGGCCTGTGTGATCACATCTGTGTTATTATTCAGCCTTGCTGGAATGTCATTTTTCTTTAATGAAGTGAATGAATCCGCTGTTGGAAACGTCTCTCCTGCGTCTGGATTTAAAACAAAATCCACGTGACGTCTCTGGATTTTCTCAGAGAAGGGAATCTGTAGGGCTGCTGAGGTGCTCACCGGGCTTGGGGCTTTTTTATTTTGCTTTTATTCTTTTCATGTCCAAAGACCAAAAGCAAAACCCCACCCTCCAGCAGAATTACACTACAGGACATTACTGCAGATGGATCATACTCTGCCTATTATTTCTGATCTTCTGTAACCAAAGCGTAGTGCCCAGTCCTGTGAACACAGCCATTCGCTAGTAGCAGCCCCATTGACTCCAGAAGGGCGGTAATGGGAGACCTGATTTAATTTCCCTGCACCACCCTAAGCTTTGTGTGCCACTGTGGGCATATCTCTGTAAAACAGGGATACTACCATTGCTCTGACAGCTGATGAGAGTCTTTGCTGCACCCTGGGGGTAGACAGCTCCAGGTCCCCCAGAAGGGGCGTGGCATCAAGCAGAAGAGGGAGGGGCCTCGGGCTGAAGGGGAGGGGCTGAAAGGTAGCCTCCCCCAGCCAACCCTTCAATGCTGTTGGGGCTACGAACATGCACGGTGGGGGGTTCTGAGGGTGATTTAAAGGGCCCAAGGCTCTGGCCGCTGCTGAGGAAGTTATGGTGATGCCCCAGAAGTCTGGGCCCTTTCATACCATCAGGCCCCAGGGCAGCTTCCCCATTTGCTGCCCCTCCCCACATTAACGGTCATGTTTGCTCTACTTCCCCAGGAGGAGAGTAGGGCAGAGAATAAGGTTGTGAGGTGCTCATATATTCTAGCAATGAGGGAAATGGGAGTACCAGACAGAGAGAGAGAGAGAGAACTCCTTGGAGACGAGTCGTGTGTTCACAGGCTCAGCCTCCTAAGCTGACAATAGGAAAGAAGCAGATTCTGCCACCCTGACTCCTGCCAAGTAGCACTTTACTCCCAGAAATCAATGCAAATGGGGGCCACTCTAAGACCACCCCATTTGAGGAAGGGTGGTAGAATCTGATAGGAAGGTATCATCTGCCCCTCTCTGATTAGTAATAGGCAGAGGTGGGAAAAATACCCCCAAAAGATACTTGAGTAAAAGGGCAGCTGCTTCCACTTCTGAATACTTAAGTACAATCAAGATGTGACCTGTGTGCGTGTGTTTACGTTTACTCAAGTAATTTTCCAGAGGGACAGCAGTAACTTGTACTCAAGAACATTCCCCACTCCTGCCCAAAGCAGCTGTACTTTTACCCAAGTACTTTTACTCAAGGCCCCTCAGTGGGGGAGAAATCAGAGACGTGGAGTCGGGAAGTATTCTAAACACAACAGGTATTATTGTGTATTATTCACACACACAGGCCAGTCCTGGAACAGAGGTGGTCTAGCAGCAAGCAGGGCAAACTCTTCTGCCAACAATCTCTGCCCAGTCCCAAAGCATCTTTCCCAGAGAGATGCTCTGCTTCAAGAGTCACTGCTAATCAGAGACCATGATTAACAGTGAATTCTCCTGCTGCCTGCAAAGCTACTGTAAACCCATCCTTGCTAATGAAGTAACACAAGTGCATGTCTTCCAGGGACTGAACATTTGCTTGCACACTGGGAAACCTGGCAGACTACACATAGCAGCAGCACATGGTGACCTGTCTGTCTGAAGCAAAGAGTCCATTGCTGCAAATGTTTAATCTCTCAGGCTGTTCCATTAGGTATGCTTGTGCTGTAATTAAAGACTCCCAGCCAGCCCACCTCATCATGACTCATGGGACTCAGGCTGCAGGGCTATGAAGTTGCAGTGTAGACATTTGGGCTGGAGTTGGAGTCTGCACTCTGGGATCCTGCCACAGGAGACAGTCCCAGAGCCCCAGTTCCCACCCAAACCTGGACACTCCCACTGCTGTTTTATTGTCCTGCAGCCAAAGGCCACGTCAGCTGACAGAACTGGCTCGTGGGAATGTCTAACTGCAGTGTAGACAGAACCTTTGAGTCAATGGTGACAGGTGTCCTCAGTCAGACCCATGTCCCCTTCAGCAACAAGCCCTACTGAATGTTAAGGTATCTCTAGACTACGTGGAAGATCGACCCAGTCAGGGTCAAGCTCCAGGGGTTCGATTTTGCGCTTGTGGTAGAGATGTATGAAATCGAACTATCAGAGGTCAACAGTCAACTCCTTTACTCCTCAGTATCACAAGGAGTAAGGGAGGTTGATGGGAGAAACCCAATAGTATTTTCAGAGAGCAAAATCTGTCTGAAGATGCACAATCCCCATCAAAATAATACTCCGTGGTTCTTCTAAGAATATTGGACCAAACCTCATTCCTGTTTAAGCCCAGGGTGAAACTCCCATTGATGACAAAGGTTCCAGGCCTTACTTCTGTGGTTTTAACCCAACGCTGGGTTACAATACATTCACCGTTCTCACTCTCAACAGCTTATTTTTCCAGACCAAAAAGGAACCCTTGCAATCAGTGAATAGCTTATTAAAACACTAACAATTGCTGGCCTGCAAATGATTTTTACATGCACCTAAAGAGAGCGATGGACAAGGTGAAGAAAGCGGTAGAAGGGATATCGGTGCACAGGCTGAGAATCAACAGCTTGAGGTTTGCAGATGATATAGTTACTGTTGACGAAGAGGAAGAGAAGCTAGCAAGAATGATGCAGGTGCTAAATGAGGAAAGGAAGTGGTACAGACTGATTATAAATCTTTATAAAACAAAACCAATGGTGCTGGGAGATAAGGACATAGGAAGGAAGATCAGTGGAGATGGGAATCAAACTAGAGAATGTAGAAACAAAAAGCAGTCAAGGAGCACTTTAAAGACTAGCAAAATAGTTTATTAGGTGAGCTTTCGTGGGACAGACCCACTTCTTCAGACCATAGCCAGACCCCTGTGGGGTCTGGCTATGGTCTGAAGAAGTGGGTCTGTCCCACGAAAGCTCACCTAATAAACTATTTTGCTAGTCTTTAAAGTGCTCCTTGACTGCTTTTTTATTTGATAGTGTATAGACTAGCACGGCTTCGTCTCTGTTACTATAGAGACTGCAGAGAAATTCATGTATCTGGGAAGCAACAGAACACAATCTAGATTGTAAGAAGGAAACAGGGACTAGAACAGCGAACGCAAGAGCGAGTGTGAAGGCGAAGAATAAGGATTAGATCTGGAAAAGCAAAACGATTAGCTCAGGAATGAAGCCGAGCACCTTGAAAACGTGTGTATTCAGCAGCTTGTTGTTGGGATGTGAGACATGGGTGATAACAAAAAATTTGTGGAGAAGGATATTGGCATTTGAGAGGAGTTGTTATAGAAAGGTCCTGAGAATAGGATGGATGCTGAAGGTCACCAATGAGGAATTCTAGGGCTTGCCATAGATCTCCAGGGCAGGGAGCCTAGTCACTGCTCCTAGGGCTCCCTTGTCTGTTGTCCTGGCCCTAAAGCCGGTCTGCTTTGCTCTCAGCTTAGGCTCTTTAAATCTGCCTTTCCTACACCTTTCCTCCAGTCCTCCGTCCTGCCAACTGTGGAAGGTTTTTAAAGGCCTCTTATCAAGCCAGTAGAGGAGTCAGCTGGCCCCAGGTTGGCTGAGCCAGCTCCCACCCAGCTGCTTGTAATTCCCTGCTTGTATTTAGCAGGTCCTTCTGTCTGTCTGGGCTGCCTTTCTCCCCCTCTGAAGGAACTCTCTAGCTTGGTCCTGTCACAACAGAAGCAAGACAGGGAGGGAGAGAGAGCTCAGGGGTATGAGCATAGCCTTCCGAAACTCAGGCTTGTGAGTTCAGCCCTTGAGGGGGTCACCCAGGGATCTGGAGCAAAATAGAGTGAAGGGTTGGGTGCCAGTGCTTGGTCCTGTCACGGTGCTCCTTTCTAAGGTCATTGCTCGCCTCAGGGAGGTTATACAACAGAGGTTACAGCTGTGTGTGTGTGTGTATGAAGAACAAAAAATCAAGAGCTTGGTAGCCAGTGTAATGGATGGGCCAAATAGGAAAGAAGGACTAGATGATATAGTAGATTGCTCTCAAAGAAGTTGCTGTGTTAATCTGCATCTTGGAGAACAACAAGAAGTCCTGGGCCACCTTATTAGACTAACTATTTTGGAGCGTAAGCTTTCATGGGCAATAGTAGATTCCTCTGAAGCTCGTCTACAGAAACTAAGCCACTCTGTACCGGACAGTGAAAGATGGAAGGAAATAGCAAGGGAGGCACTGGAAGCCAATGGGAGCTGAACCCAGGGTTGCTGATGGTGATGAAATGAATTTTAGGGACTGCAGGGTGCTTCCCAGCTGGTCCAATGATTGATACCACCTCACTTGCCTGTAATCACTGAATGGTCAACACATATTTAAACTGTCAGTCATGACATGATTGGACCAGTAAGCTTAGGTACATGTGAAGCCCCATTAAAATCAGGAAGGGTCTTTCCACTGTTTTCAGATCACACCTCTGTCCCATTGGTTATTAACCCTTTATAGCCGTGTCTACATGTGCACGCTACTTCGAAGTAGCAGCACTAACTTCGAAATAGCGCCCGTCACGGCTACACGCGTCGGGCACTATTTCAAAGTTAACTTTGACGTTAGGCGGCGAGACGTCGAAGTCGCTATCCTCATCAGGAGATGGGGATAGCACCCTACTTCGATGTTCAACGTCGAAGTAGGGACTGTGTAGTCATTGCGCGTCCCGCAACTTCGAAATAGTGGGGTCCGCCATGGTGGCCATCAGCTGAGGGGTTGAGAGACGCTCTCTCTCGAGTCCCTGAGGGGCTCTATGGTCACCGTGGGCAGCAGCCCTTAGCCCAGGGTTTCTGGCTGCTGCTGCGGCAGCTGGGGATCCATGCTGCGTGCACAGGGTCTGCAACCAGTTGTCGGCTCTGTGGATCTTGTGTTGTTTAGTGCAACTGTGTCTGGGAGGGGCCCTTTAAGGGAGCCGCTTGCTGTTGAGTCCGCCCTGTGACCCTGTCTGCAGCTGTGCCTGGCACCCTTATTTCGATGTGTGCTACTTTGGCGTGTAGACGTTCCCTCGCAGCGCCTATTTCGATGTGGTGCTGCGCAACGTCGAAGTTGAACATCGACGTTGCCAGCCCTGGAGGACGTGTAGACGTTACTCATCGAAATAGCCTATTTCGATGTAGGCTTCACGTGTAGAGGTAGCCTATTTGTCCTGGTTCCCCTAGAGTCATACTTTACATTTCAATCTTATGATTTGTCCACTCTTGCAAGGAGGAATTAATCAATCACAGTCGGGTTGCAGCTGATCTTTCCCCTTTGTATGTGTAACACACCCGCCCTGAGGGTACTGATCTAGCCAGGATGGATTGATTGCTTTGCCTGATCCAATCACAATGAAACATGTGCAGGGGCGGGAGGGCTTTTGTGACACCTTGTCGGGGACGTTTCCATGTGTGAACGCTGCAGGCTTCTGATACAGAAGCATTGGCCCTTTAGTGAGCTTTGAACTTTTAACAGGGAGTGCACCTTAGTCTATGGATTATTTCACCAGGAGCATGGTAAACTACTGGAATGGGCTAAAGAGGTGGTGGGATCTCCATGCCTTGAGGTTGTTAAATCTAAGCTCGACTTATTCTGAGGGCAGGCCTGATCTACACACAGAAATGTGGTTTATGTGACTACATCACTCAGGGATGTGAAAAATCCTCAGTGTCGGAAGAACAAGGTCAACAGGAGAATTCTACCTGGCTATCATCTCTCGGGGAGGTGGGTTCCCTCCATTGATGGGAGAAGCCCATTTTGGCTACGTCTACACGTGAAGCCTACATCAAAGTAGCCTATTTCGATGTGGCAACATCGAAATAGGCTATTTCGATGAATAACGTCTACACGTCCTCCAGGGCTGGCAACGTCGACGTTCAACATCGACGTTGCGCAGCACCACATCGAAATAGGCGCTGCGAGGGTACGTCTACACGCCAAAGTAGCACACATCGAAATAAGGGTGCCAGGCACAGCTGCAGACAGAGTCACAGGGCGGACTCAACAGCAAGCGGCTCCCTTAAAGGACCCCTCCCAGACACAGTTGCACTAAACAACACAAGATCCACAGAGCCGACAACTGGTTGCAGACCCTGTGCATGCAGCATGGATCCCCAGCTGCCGCAGCAGCAGCCAGAAGCCCTGCGCTAAGGGCTGCTGCCCACGGTGACCATAGAGCCCCGCAGGGGCTGGAGAGAGAGCGTCTCTCAACCCCTCAGCTGATGGCCGCCATGGCGGACCCCGCTATTTTGAAGTTGCGGGACACGCAACAACTACACGGTCCCTACTTCGACGTTCAACTTCGAAGTAGGGCGCTATTCCCATCCCCTCATGGGGTTAGCGGCTTCGACGTCTCGCCGCCTAATGGCGATGTTAACATCGAAATAGCGCCCGACGCGTGTAGCCATGACGGGCGCTATTTCGAAGTTAGTGCCATTACTTCAAAGTAGCGTGCACGTGTACACACGGCTTTTAAGTGTAAACAAGCCCTGAATTACACCAGCATAAATCAGGAGCCAGACGGGGAAGCTATGGGGCAAAAATATAAGGCCAGAAGATCAAAAAAGCTTGTCTATGGACGTGGGAGCTTTGGGTGCAGGCAGTGGTGCAGAATCAGCGGGGACAACCGCTGCCAAGGCAAGGTGGGAAGAGAACCTGGCTCTGTGCTGCAGAAGGGGCGGGGCCAAGATCAGATGGGGCGGGGCCAAGGGCACTCAGCTCCACCCTAACTGCAGCGCTGTCCCCTCCCACTCCCTCACAGCCAGGTAGAGTGGCGCTACCGTGACACTGGAGACATGGCCCTCCCCTTTGCCTCCCCCTCATCAGTGGGCCTGTGAAGCATCCCCAGGCTCTGGCCTGCGGGGGTCCTTCTCTCCCCTGCTCTTTACAACCCTGCCTGTGGGAGGAGCTGTCAGGGCTGCGCAAGTGTAAACTCCAGCTCAGCTGCCCTGCCCCTTTGCACAGGCAGCTGCTCAGAGCAGAGGCTTTGAAGACTGGAGAGGAAGGGGTGGAATGCTGAGGCCTAACTCGGTGCTTTGTGAAAAGGTGGGTCCCACCCAAGCAAGGCTCATAAAACTGGGCTGAACCACGCCCTGGGGAGTTTTCCCTTGAGTTTTGGATTAAGGTCGCTTATTTTATGATCCACCCTGACTCTCAGGAGAAAGACCCTGTTGATAGCCACCAAATCATCTTCTTCCTGCTGAGTCATTCCACCAGCTCAGGCAAGTCGGCTTTGATTGGGGCTTGGAGCATGTGAAAAAGGAAAAGAAGGTGGTACAAAACCTAAACCATCTAGAAATGTTTCTGTAAGGTGTTACCCCCCCCAGCAGAACCACTGTTTGATAGATAGCATCTTGAAATGAGTACAGCTATATGTGCAACTCAGACAATCTGGCTGTGCATTAACACAGCAGGGATCTGCAACTGAAAATGACCAGACTTTGCTACAAGCATAAATGAAACAGTCTCTGTTTATAGCAGTGGTTCCCAAACTTTTCGGCATCTCGCCCCCCTTTTGGTTTCTGAGAAGCCCTCACATCCCCCCACCTCCTCTTTACCCTCATCCAGCCCCCTTTAACAAAAAATTCAAATTGTAATTTAAAATAAGCACAAAAACCTGATGTGAAAATGTTATTTAAAAATTAAAAATAAGTACAAACAGTTTTTCGTGGTCCCTTGCAGGTGACTGGTGCAGCCCCAGCTGCCTGCCCACCTGAGCCCTGTGCTGCCAGAACCATCCATTCGAGCTGACCAAACCCCACGCTGCCAGAGCCAGCCACCCACCTGCCTACCAGCTGCCACATCCAGCCACCAGGGCTCAGCACTGCTGGGACCAGCCGCCCACCCACCAGCCACTCACCCAAGCCCCATACTTCCAGGGCCAGCCACCAGGCTGAGCCACCCAAGTCCTGTGCTGCTGAGGCCAGCTTCCCACCCACCAGCCTGAGCCACCCAAGCCCAGCAATGCCAGGGCTGGACACCCAAGCCCCACAAGCCCCCCTGCCTGAGCTCCTCCCCTCCCACAAACCAGGCACTCCCAGCCCTGCATCTAACCCGATTCTTCTCCCCCTCCCCTTCCCAACTGACACTCACTCACCTTTGCAAAAGGCAGCTAGCTCCACATGGGTCTTCGCCCACTGCCTGCTTCTTATAGCGGCTGCACCAGGTCGCCCACATAAAACGGCAGGAGCTGAGAGCCAGAAGCAAAGGCTGGATTTTTCGTCGGGTGCAGGGAATGATGGCGGGGGCGGTGGGTTGCCTCGTGACCCCACCCCGGAATTTCTTCATGCCTCCCTGGGGCGCAAGCCCTACAGTTTGGGAAAGCGTGGTTTACAGTATCTACACTGATAGACGTTCAAAAAAGAACCTAAGCAAACATCAACGGCAGCAGAGCTGGGCAGGAGCTGGAGTTCCTGTTTCATGGGAAAATTCACAATTTTTTTATAAAAAAAACACAATAACAAAAACATTTTTTTTAAATTCCCTGCAAAGTGAAATCCTCTCCCAACAAAACAATCATTTAATGTCCTTCCAAACACTTCATTTTTATTAAAAGAAAACATTGGGTTCTGATGTGACTTTTTAAATTTTCTGTTGTATAACAGTTAATATAAAACCATCGTGAAAAAGTGAGTTTGAAGCCAAAGCAAAAGATTCTCTGGAATGCTCTGGTCTTAGTTTTTTCGGTTTTCAAAACAAGCTTGAAAGCTTTCATGCACACCCGCTTTCAAGCAATCAGCATTCTCCAACAGAGAAACATTTTGCTGGAAAATGTCTGACTAGCTGGAACCAGTAGCGAACAAAGTTAAGATCAAAAGAACAAAGCAAAGATCAAAAAGCAAACAAAGTAAGCAAACAACATGGACAGTGCAAAGTAAAGTTGTTTCTTACATTCACGTCTGTTAAAAATCTAAGGTGTCAATGCAAATTTGCCAACTCTTGCCATTGTCTCACAAAATTTGCTCTCAAATCTCGTGATACTTGGCGTTTTACCTAAAGTCCCACTTCCAGATGATCTGAAGAAGTGGATCTGTCCAACAAAAGCTCATCACCTAATAAATTATTTTGTTAGTCTTTAAACTGCGATATGACTGCCTTTGTGTTCAGGTGATTGCATGAGACTCTCAGACTTCCTTCTCAAAACAATGTTTGTGGCCTTTGTAATTGCAGAAAAAAGCTATGAAAATGCTCATCAAGTTGTGAAACAGAGTTACTCCATTGCCTTTGATAGATGTTTTTTACTCCAGTCGCAACTCAGATCAGTTCATGATCTGTAACTGCACAATGTCCTTTTAAACACTGACAATTAATCAGAATTAATCAGACATTCATAAACAGATGCCTGAGGTACATCCCTCACATCAAATGGCAAGACTTGGTCCCAAACAAGGAGTTTTGGAACAGAGCAGGACAAAAACCATTTGATGTTCAAATCAAGAGAAGAAAGTAGCAATGGCCAGGCCACGCTCTCAGAAAAGCATCATCCAGCATAATTTGTCAAGCTCTCACATGGAACCATCAAGGAAAACGCAAAAGAGGAAGACCTTGGACAGCGCAGAGAAAGTCTGCTGAGACTGAAGGACAACAGCTGAGGTAGTCCTGGAGCCAGCTAGAAGTTGTTTCCCGAGACAAAGTGGAGGAGACTGGTAGGTGACCTATGTTCCACCTGGAGTACAAGAGTTTAAGTCAAGTAGGTCAATTACTCAGAAATATGCCTGTGGTGTCTCTGAATAATTACTGATTACTCCATCGTACCAAGACCGAGATGCTCAGCAATCGCACAGGCGAGGTGCTGGAGAAACTCTTCTCCATTCATTGTCTCAGTACCAAATGTGCCTCTGAAAGGTACCTTTCCCCGCAGAGGAACCTCTGGACCTGCATGGAGATGTTGAACCGCCCAAAGTCCAGGGGCTACAATTTGGGCTTTTGGGGAAGCTTCTCAGAAAGGTCAATGTGGTCGACTGACCCAGCCACAGAATTAGGCATCAGAAGACCTACATCAGCACGTCCCTTGGCTTGTCCCCCCATTTCATGTGCGCACGATTTGTGGCAATGACCCACACTTACTACAGACCGTATCTAACACAATGAGGCCCTGCTGCCAGCTGATAGTGAGACCTATGTCAGAATGCAGATGGCAACAGCCCAGTGGGCATTTTGAGCCCTGTCTGTGGCTGGTTCACACCCAGGAGGTCCAATGTGGGTTTATTTCCCTTGCTCTGCTGGAAAAATTTTCCATTAAACCATGACCCTTAAATATGCCATAATCAAGATGTCTTAATGACGGCAAGGCAGTGCTCATGTCAGTCCCCATTTCTGGGGAACATCTCTCTCTCATTTGGACTGAGCATCAGTGAGTTGGTGCTAGCTTGTAAGTTTTGCAAACAAAACAGGGAGTGGATAAGTGGCCTCCCAGCGCTCTTCCACTGATACCAGGAAGGAAGTTCGGGATTTACACTCTGCCAGAGCTGTTCCATCCACAGGATGGTTTGAGGAGGCCACCCCCAGCCCCACGCTTTAGGGGGCCCCACAGAGGCTGTCTCAACTGTCCAATGACTGGGACCTCACAGGGGAGGGAGCCAGTGCAGGACAGTAGCAAGGGTCAGAACCACACACTCATCATGGTGGCAGGAGCTGGAGCAGCCCAGGAGTTCTGCCGCCCTCTCCCAGCCCCAGGGCACTCTGCTTCCTGTCGCTGCGGAGAATCGGGGCCCAGAGAGCTGGGAGAGGGCAGCGGGCTGGAGCGGAGCAGAGCAGACTGCTGGGTCCCTCCAGCTTCTGTCTCTGTGGTGAGTGCAGGAAGGGGGCCAGGCCCTGCCCGTAATCCTCTGCTCTCCTTGCTCGGGAGACGGGGTTGCAGAGGAGCAGGAGCAGAGCTTGGGGGAAAGGCTGAAGTGGGGATGGGGCCTGGAGTGGGAAGCGGGGAGGGGGCTGCCCTGGTCCTCACACCTGGGGCACTTGGGATAGTGGTTGCCCCAGGCTCCACACCCACCTGGGGATGCCCTGTACTCTGTGGTTATTGCAGGGGGAAATCCATGAACCAGCCCTGCAGCAAAGAATGCTCCTCGGCCTTCCCCTCTCCCTGCGTGCCTGGTGCAGGCCTGTGTGCGGGTGATGTCACCTGGGGAGCGCATGTCTTGCCCTGGCCTTGTGGTTAGAGCATCCCCGGTCCCTCGTCGTGATGCTGCTGCCATGAGTTCACGCGTGTACCTCACCCGGCTAAACTCCCTAGGCAATGGTATATCTAATCTGTACAACTAGCCATTAGCCCTCAGCCTCTCGCAGGGAGGGCACCGACGGCTAACCGCCGACAGCCATATCTAGTGGCTGTATTTATTGTGGGTGGGGCTTCTTTTATTCCATTGTTTACTCCATTGTTATTCTTTGTTTGTGCTGTCAGAACTGCAAACCGCCCTCGCCCCCATCCATGGCTGACCAATGCAGCTGGGCTTTCTGAAGCTTTTGGCAACACTCAATGATTATATTGGCAGTGACTTAGAACCACGCAGAAGAGGTGGAGGAAAAGCCATCAGCACGCCTGGCGTCGGAGCCCAGCCCTGCTGAAGTCACTGGCAAAGCTCCCATTGATTTCAGTGGGGCCTGGATTTTTCCCTTGGGCTCTGGGCTCTGCCACTGGGTACATCCACGTGGGAAAGCAAAGCTAAAGCCAGCAAAACGCAGCAGTGAGTCTTGGAGCCCATGAGGTGCTCCAGGGCTACCACTGGAAGTGTGGACGGAAATCAGCCAACGAGTGAGTCGGAAAGGCTGGGCTCGGAACAGCTACGCTATTGCTCTTAGTTCCAAAGCAGGGCCTCCTGTAAATTAACCTGGAATCCACGATTTGCTGCCATGGCGGAGGTTAGCAGTGTAGACCCCCTTTCCGGCTCACACTGTGCTCCTGGGCTAATTCTGAGTGGTTGCCTGCAATAGCAAGGGACTGGGTGTGGTGACCCAGGAGGTCCCCCTCCAGTCTCACATTCTTAGGTCATGGGCAAAGCTCTGTGCCTCAGTTTCCCCATTTGTAAAAGTGGGGTAGCAGTTCTGACCCATCTAGGAGGAGTCCCGTGAGTCTTATTTTACAGATAATGTTTGCAGAATACTTTGAGATCCCTGGGGGACAAGTGCAATCCAAAGGATTATTCATATACCAGTCTAGCTATTTTAGAGCATGTCCCCACTGCCCTGCAAACCCAGGGCTCTGAGGGACTCCACCATGTGGACTTGGTGTTTCAAAGCCTCAGGTTTATGATGCAATGCAAAGGCTCATTCATGGGCTTGGAAAGAAACACACCCCCACCCCCACACACACCCGCCCTTTGATAGGAGATGAAAATAGAAGGTAAGCTATGTTTGAAAGGAAAACACCAACCCAGGAGGAGGGAAAGGCAGGAGACTCTCACAGGAAAGGCAAGTAACAAGGGAAAACTAAAATCCAAACCCAAAAATCAAAAAATACCTATCAGGCCATTTTTGCTCATTTCCAATGTTAATGACTCAAATGTGAAAACCTGAAAATCTGTTGTGAAAAAAATCTTTTGGAAAAAGTCCCACTTTCAGCTCTAGCAATAAAATTGCTTGAAAATGATCTACCAGCTTTAGACACAACAGACATAGGGAGAATCACCTTTGAGTTACAAATGAGGACTGAAGCACTGAGCTGATTAAGTGATTTGCCCAAGGCCTCACAGTGAGTACCTGGCAGAGCTGGGAGTTTACCAGCAATGTGCTAAGTCCCACACGATTCTCTTAACAACAAGACCACCCTTCTTGCTATTATTAGCTCTTTCACTGAAAGAAACATGATTTTCATTGTCCCACCTGCCTTCCTCCATGGTAATGATATGGACATGTGGTGGTGAAACTCAACAGACCAGGATCAGGAGAGCCATGGACTTAAATACAGAACTCACTGCTTGATCTTAAATTGGAGTGAATCCAGAGTCACTCAACTGGCTTTAAAGGAGTTCCAGCCATGTAAACCTGGGGTTAGGAAGAGGAGAAATCAGATCCATTCTCTGGAGCCTGAATCTCCTCTTGCTTTCTCCAGGCTGAGCCCATTGTCTCAAGCTGAGCTTCCCACCCTTTACCCCTCCACAACTGAGAGCAGGCTCAGGCTCTTGTTTGCTCAGTTTCTGGACAGTATTTGCACCACAGATTAAAGAGGGAGGAGAGGGAGCCGCTTTACAATGCTATAAATAACCTCCGAATTTTGCTCGTAGCCTTGAATGTTTCAGAAACAAAATGATAACGGTTGAAGTTCTTGTAGCATTTCCCTCGGTTCCCAGCATCTGGGATGGACTGATAGCAGCAGTGTAGCATCCAGTACCAGGGGCTGGTCTACAAGAGGATAGTGGGGGCTAGCTAAGGCATAAATCTACTAAGCTCTGGCGTGCCACGCTTGAACTGCACTGCAATGAGACACCTGACCGGGGCTGGCAGCGCTCAGACAAAGCTACTTTTTGCCATTGTCTACATGTGAGGAGGTATCACACCGAAGTGCCAATCACCACTATGCATTGATGCTGCGCCTAGGAAAACTGAAGCACCCTCCCAGGGTTACTACAGGACAGTAGGAAACATATGCAACTTAAGCAGGGGACTACACGCTAACATGCCCCACTTTATCACATTTCTCCCCACTTTGAGACCAAACTGGAGTCACTTAGCTACTGACCTGGGAAGGTTCTGGACCCTCTCTGTGGCTACATCTACACTAGCACACTACGTCAAAGGAGCCTATTTCGAAGTAACAACATCGTGTTTATATAGTCTACACGTCCTCCAGGGCTGGTGCCATCGACGTTCAACGTCGAAGTAGCAACGGGGAATGTTGAAAGGAGCTGCCCCAGAAGGAAATGTGGAGCGTCCACACACACAAGCGCTCTCCATCGAAATAAGGGGCCAGCAAAGCCTGCGGATGGAGTCACAGGCTGGACTAGCCCTTCTGGGGCAAGAGCACGCTGCTCCCTTAGCGATAACAGTTGAAGTTCTTGTAGCATTTCCCTTGGTTCCCAGCATCTGGGATGGACTGATAGCAGCACTGTAGCATCCAGTACTAGGGGCTTGTCTACGTCGAAAGGAGCCACCCCGGAAATAAATGCTCCCTCCCAGACACACTCGGCCTGCACAGCACAGCACGAGGTCTGCAGAGCCGACTACTGGTTGCAGACCCCGTGCACACAGCATGGACCCCCAGCTGCAGCAGCAGCAACAGCAGCCAGAAGCCCTGGGCTAAGGGCTGCTGCACACAGTGACCATAGAGCCCTGCAGGGGCTGGACAGAGCATCTCTCAACCCCTCAGCTGATGGCCACCATGGAGGACCCCGCTATTTTGACGTAGCGGGACCCGGATGTTCTACACACGCCCTACTTCGACGTGGAACGTCCAGGTAGGGCGCTATTCCCATCTTCGGATAGGAATAGCGATTTCGACGTCTCGCCGCCTAACATCGATTTCAACGTCAAAATAGCGCAAGGTGCATGTAGACGTGATGTGTGGTATTTCAACGTTGTGCCAGCTACCTCGAAGTAGCCGGCTAGTGTAGATGCACCCCCTGTGTGACAGTGCATCAGCTATAACATAATTGTGGTGTAGACATTCAGACTTATATGATGACTGGGATCCTCCTGGTCCCAAACCTCGCTCCAGTGCAAGCCCGAATGTCTACATTGCAATTAAACTGCCTCTTATCCCACCCCCTTCTCCCAAGTCAACTGGCCTAGGTCGGCCCATGGGTTTTTGATTACAGCACCCATGCCGTAAGTGGCAGAACCCTGCTGCTGTGCATTGTAAGTTTCATAGTCCACTTGGTCACAGGGTTGTTTGACTCCATCCCTTTCCCAGCAAAAGATCCATGTGCCCTGCGAACTGTCTCGTGAACAGCACCAGGGTCTCCACGACCACTTCGTGCTTGACCGGTTACAGCCGTGCAGAGTTTCCCCTCCTCTTGTTGCAAACAAAGGCATCACATAGACAAGCCTAGAGAAAGGATTATGTCCTGATCCTCAGCTCATGTCTTTGGGCATAGCTCCATTGACGTCCCACAGTGCTGGTTCATCTTGTCAGTGTATTCGCAGTTCTATGCCAATTAATAAAGTTTTTACATTCTACATAATCATTTTCTTACACATGATGAAAGGGGTTTTTTTTTCATATGATCATAATGGAAATTTCCATCGGTTTGGATGCCATTAGACAGGTTGGGGGGACCCTGCTAATTGCAGGGGGGGAAAAAAGTGGAGCCCAAAGCAAAAAGTTTGCTCATTCCTGACTTAAAACACAGAGAGACCCAATACTGACCTGCCTTCTGCCTATCCTCAGAGGCTAAGGAGAATAATTTTTCCCCCTCCTCCCTGTAATAACCATTTAGGTACTGGAAAGCAGCTATTTCTCCTCTCAGTCCTCCCTTTCTCAGACTAAACAAACCCAGTTCTGTCCATCTTTCTGGCTCCCAGTCCCATCCTCAGACTATACATCCATCAAGGTATCTTTGTGGTACCTGAAGCTCTGACCTTGGAGCCCTTGAAATTCCTGTAGCTTCACATTCTTTTGCTTATGTTGATCTTGGAATCGTAAGAACAGAGGTTAGATGGCATCTCGGTATCGATATTGAATTCGCAGCAACCCCAACAGCATGTTGCATTCATATTGAAATATACACCGGTGTTGCTCATGTTCTCGAGACCTTTAATCATTCTTGTCACTCTTCTCTGGACCCACTCCAATTTCTTCACATCTTTCCTGAAACGTGGGGCCCAGAACAGGACACAATACTCCAGCTGAGGCCTAACCAGCACATAGTAGAGCAGAAGAATGACTTCTTGTGTCTTTCTCACAACACTCCTTGTAATGCATCCCAGATTAATGTTTGGTTTTTTGCAACAGTTTCAGTCACGCTAAACACTAACAACCAGTAAGCTCTTTGTCACTGTTGCTTTAAACCATCCCTGCCCAATGCCTTGCAACAGCATTGTGTATTTCAGTATGAATGTAACAGGCTATTGGGGTTGTTGCGAACTCAGAATCGACACCGAGACACCATCTAACCTCTGTTCTTACAATTCCAGATCCACATAGGCAAAAGAATGTGGAGCCACAGGAATTTCACACTGGGCTTCAGGGTCAGAGCTTAGGGTACCACAAAGATACCTTGATGGATATATAGGCTGAGCATGGCACAGGGAGCCAGGAACTCACCATTCTAATCCCAGTTCTGAAACAAAGTTTCTCCTCTGTCACCTTAGTCTGATCACTTAATCTTTCTGCCCAAGCCTCCTTTCCTATAAATGCAGGGTTTGGAAACCTCTGCTTTGCCGTGGATGAATTAGTAAATGCTTCAGAAGTGAGACATGCTGGTTGTTATGATTACGTCTCTATAACAATAATTAATAGCGCTTCCCTCTCTTCTAGCAAAGTGCTTGGCAAACATCCATTAGTTCTCACAGCAGCCCTGTGCCGTAGGGTTGTGTTGCTTTCCTCATTCCTTTAACAGATGGGGATGAATCCCAGAGCTGCCAAGTGACTTGTCCAAGTATACATGGAAAGTCTATGGAAGAGCCAGAGCTTAAAGTCTCATCTGTTTCCAGACCTATGAGTTAATAAAAAATCCCCCTCTTCTCTCTGAAAGTTGGACTAAGGGTTAAGCTTGTACCTCCTACAGGATAGGCCCAGCGGGAAGAAATGTGTCTGCAGCCTGGTCTAAACCCCACTGGCCTTTGGACTCTGGTGCCCTTTGGCACAGAGCCTTACAAGCTCTTCCTAGCCCAAATGCCCTCTGCTCCACGTGGTGAATTGCACCTGTGCGCACAGCCCCAGAAACGGGCACATGGAAAAGGTGTGGGGATACCTGTGGTCATGGTCCTACTCCCTCATCTATACTGAGGGAGTGAGGCACTCCACAGCCACTGACACAGAGAACTGGCATTGCTGGTAGGATCTGCTGCTAGGAGCCAGCACTGCATGGTTGGATCTCCCTACTGGCTCCAGCATCCCTTCTCCCACCTGGAGATCTTCTGCTCCGGCACCTCCATGCAGGACCAAGCCCAGAGACAGGGGGTTCCCCAAACCCATGCCCCAGGTTCTATGTCAATTGCTTCTGTGCATCACAATGGAATTATCCTTCTGGAAAGCATTATCCAGTTGGCCTGGCATGTTACAGAACAGGGTATTCGACTTCCCTCTGACACCTCACCGACAGATCTGTGTCAGACTGGCCTACCTAGTCCACAATCCTCTGTTCTGCTTGAATCTGGCAGTTTTTAACTCCCCCATTCACTGTCTGTTAGCTGTATTAACGACACTACAAACAATATTCAAGTTCTCCCTCCAAAAAACTCCAGGAAATTCAATGCAAAAGTTCAAAGCATTTTTTCCTCCAAACAAAAACAAAAGACCAACAAAATCCTCCACAGACTCTAAAATACATGAGCCTTGTTTTCCTCTTCCTTAGGAAAGTCCTGTGCTAAGTCTCTCGAGATCTGTGGGGTCACTCCAGATTCACACTGTTTTAAAGAGAAGGAAAGCCAGTGAAATCAGGCCTGTGTGTATAGGAATATAGGAACTGTCGGGCATATTTTCCTTCCTTGTGTGACTATTTCCTTGGGGAGTTTTGTTTAAAAATTGATATTAACCTACTAATTTTTGAACCCTGGGGGTGCGATGAAAGCATATGGCTATCTGGGTATCACCACTGGACCCAGTGCCGCCTCTAAATGTTCTTCAAAGGTACAGACCTGTCCAGATGTGAGAAGCGATTCCATAGTGATGGAAATCACTCGTTGCCGAGTACGATCATTTTCCAGGGGTGTTGTGAATCCTCAAGCAGCTGATAAAGGTCTGTCTTTGAACCACAGGTTCTATTACAGTGAGGACAGATGTTTCCATGGAGGGCATGTTGACCATGACCAGAAGACACTCTGTCCTTCCTCCTTCACCTCTTCTCATCCTCTCCTTGTGGGTGGGCACGTTCAAAACACAGGGGACCATCACATAGGGCTTCTCTCCTGTCTCCATGTCTCTCCAGTGTCAGTGTCGATATTGCACTTCCTTACATTATCCTACATTATCCCCGTCATCCTCATAACACTTCCACTGTCCTCCTACATTACAGTGCCCTTCTGTCAGTAGAGAGAACAGGACCTGTTTGGGGAGGCGACAGTCTGGTATATGGATAGTGTGACCTGTCCAGCAGAGTGGCTGACGGATGATCATTGCCTCAACACTGGTGGCCTTTGCCTCTTCCAGAGCACTAATGTTGGTCCACCCGTCTTCCCTTTTGGGCTTCAAGATGGTCTGTAGGCAGCATTGGGAATGCATCTCAAGGACTTCCAGATGATGCCTGCAGGTTGTCTGGGTTTCAGACCCATGCAACAACATTGAGAGAATAATGGCTTGATAAACAAGAAGCTTGGTGTCTGTTTAACTGTTGTGATCTTCAAAATCCCCAGGCCATAAACAAACAAAGGCGCCTTTCATTGGGAGGATTGATGCCGTAAGGATCACCAGCGTGCCTGGAGCTGTACAAAACAGCTAGCAGGGCTCTTTGGTTCAGAATTCCTCAGGGGTGAAATCCTGACTCCACAAAAATCAAAGCAAAACTCCCTCCGACTTCAACCAGTCCAGGATTTCACCCTTTGCTTGTCACCCTTCCCTCCTGCCCCCTCTTCTGCCACAATACCACCATTTCTCAAAGGATGACATGCTGCTCACATCTCAGAGTTCACAATCTATTAGCCCTGCCTGGGTTCATTTGCATCTGAGATCAGTGTGTTAGACTTGTGCAGTCTGAGAGCTCTGCATGGGGACAGAAAACAGTGTGTGTTTCGCACAGATTGGCTCAAAGCTGCAGCCTATCACAGGGATGGTGTAGATGGGGCTTGGTCCTGCCATGAAGGCAGGGACTGGACTCGATGACCTCTTGAGGTCCCTTCCAGTTCTAGCTTTCTATGATAAGGGATCAGTCCACTTTGCTGCTGATGGGGGACATTAATTCATTTGTAACACTAATGACAGGGAGACATCAGCTTGCACCAGACAAGCGCCTAAACCCAGGAGACTGGGCACAGAGGTTTGTCCTCAACTTCCCAGCTCTTAGGTGGCAGTTTGGTCTACATTTGCAGTGCAGTTGGAATCTCCTCTGCATATTCTGATGGCCTAGTGAGATGAGTTCACCTGAGGAAGTTCATTGCTCTCCCCAGCAGCGGTGCTTAGAGCCCCTTTATTTATTCATTTGCCAACCCTTTCTGTTTGCCAAGTCACTGGAACCAGTTGTGAAGCAGGATGAGCAACGTGCACACTAAGCCTAGGTGGTCCTGCGAGGTGATCTGGTGATCCTTCCTGGCCTTCAACTCTAGGATCTGGAAACCATCAAGCAGATAACATGCAAAGCAGAGTCCCAAGGCTCACAAAGGGCCAGGCCTTACATCTCGAGAAAGAACAAAATGTTAATTCTTAGCTTTACTATCCCTGTCTCAGTATCACTCTGTGCCCCACCTGTGCTTCTGCATGGCTCATCGTTTGGAATGGCCAACAGAGGGTGAGTAACGCTGAATGATACCCTGGTCTGTACATTCCTTCTGTAGCACCTGGCATTGGCCACTGTTGGAAAAAAAAGGATACTGGGATAGTTGTACTTCTGGTCTGGCCATTATTATCTCAGTACCTCACAGTCATTCGTGAGTGAGTCTTATCCCCATTTTTGTAGAAGGGAAACTGAGGCACGGCGTTGCTAATGTGACTTGCCCAGGTTCACGCGGCAAACTTGTGTCTGACCTCATGTCTGCCAGGTCCCAGTCTAATGCCTTAAGCATGAATTCGCCTGCTTACCCCTGACGTGGCTTCCTTGGGTCTGCCCATAAGCTCTTCAGGGCAGGGAACATCTCAGGCGAGTTTGGATTTGCCCCTAGGCAGTGGGTCAATACAAGCCCCACATACCCTGTCTGCCCTACTTAGGAGTGCAAAGGTGGCAGAGGTTTCCTTTGGAAAGAGGCAGAGCTGGTCAAAAAGCTCTAAAAATAATTTCCAACTTCTTAATGATTTTCATGAAAAAAAGTCAAAATGTTGAATTTTTGAAAAAAATGTCAACCTGCTCGACAACCCGGTGTGATTATAGGGCCTGGGCCAGGGGGTCCCTCGAATTGTTTCCATCCATGGGCAGAATAAATGTTATGTGCACCCAGGCACGTGGGGGCGTGCACCAACTAGAAACACGCTGCCGGCTGTGGGTGGCTGTGAGGGCTCTGCTCATCAGAGCTGTGTCTACACGTGCACGCTACTTCGAAGTAGCGGCACTAACTTCGAAATAGTGCCCGTCATGGCTACACGTGTTGGGCGCTATTTCAATGTTAACATCGACGTTAAGCGGCGAGACGTCGAAGCCGCTAACCCCATGAGGGGATAGGAATAGCGCCCTACTTCGACGTTCAACGTCAAAGTAGGGACCGTGTAGTCGTTGCACGTCCCGCAACATCAAAATTGCGGGGTCCTCCATGGCGGCCATCAGCTGAGGGGTTGAGAGACGCTCTCTCTCCAGCCCCTGCGGGGCTCTATGGTCACCGTGTGCAGCAGCCCTTAGCCCAGGGCTTCTGGCTGCTGCTGCTGCAGCTGGGGATCCATGCTGCATGCACAGGGTCTGCAACCAGTTGTCGGCTCTGTGGATCTTGTGTTGTTTAGTGCAACTGTGTCTGGGAGGGGCCCTTTAAGGGAGCGGCTTGCTGTTGAGTCGGCCCTGTGACCCTGTCTGCAGCTGTGCCTGGCACCCTTATTTCGATGTGTGCTACTGTGGCGTGTAGATGTTCCCTCGCAGCGCCTATTTCGATGTGGTGCTGCGCAACGTCGATGTTGAACGTCGACGTTGCCAGCCCTGGAGGACGTGTAGACGTTATTCATCGAAATAGCCTATTTCAATGTCACTACATCGAAATAAGCTATTTCGATGTAGCGTTCACGTGTAGACGTAGCCCAGCTGGGCAACTCCTGAATCTCTCCTGGGAGGGAACGCTGGCCTGGGCCCTCCAACACTGACACACATAAGTCACATGACTGATTCCAGTAATCCTGTTAATCCTAGTAATCCTATCCTGATCCTGCAGGGTTTTTGATCCCGCGGGGTCAGCCCCATGGTCTGAATGAACCTGACTTGTTTCCAGGAGTGGCAGGACACAATTCACAGCCCAAAAACCCTGGCACTATCCTGGCTGGTGGATGTTCCTAAGACTATATTCCTTGGCTCCTGCTACTTGCTTGCTCTAGGTCAGCCCCAGCCATGAAGGAGAGATCTGGAACCCAATATTCCTCAAAGACTGGGTGGTGGGGGTTGTGATTCTGGGTTTCCAAACCCACCCCACCTCTTAGCCCATAGATTGTTTTATGGATTCCTATTGTTTACTTATTGGTATTTGCTGCATTAAGGAGGAAAAACCCCAGAGGGTGGAAATGGTGTGTGTGTGTAAAATATGTGGCGAAATCTGCAGCTGTACAAATCCCTCCCACACATGCTGCTCAGATGCACACTGTGTGTGTAACACAGACCCACACTTGAATGGGCTCTCTCTCGCTCTTTACACACACACACACAAATGTGTTCCATGCTCCCCATATTACACACAGTGTATATCTGCGCTATTTTAAAATTGTGGATTTAGATGCCTGTTATACGCACACAGTATATGCACAATCAAACATACACACACACACACACGCTGTCCTCCCCCATGAGACACACCATTTGATGCGAGCAAATACTTGTGTTAGCTGAAATAACACGCCTCGTGCGAGGGCTGTGTGGCCCGCCTGGCGTGTGAGGGCTGGAACCCATGTGCACTCCAAGAGATAGGACTGTGTCCACAAGTCCAGGAAGCAAGGACAGGACATTGTGCAGCCAGAGCACTCCTGGGGCACCCCAAGTTGTTGGCTTGAGGCAAACGAGGAAATCTGAGGGACCAGAAGACACAGCAGTTCAGACTGTATGATCTGAGGGTGCCTCAATGAAGTTTTAAAATCTATGAATCCCTGAGCAAAACTTTGCCCTTTCTCCAGCATCCCCCTAATTTTTCCATCCATGGGTGGAATAAATGTTGTTCCGTGCACCAAGGCATAGAGACGTGCACCACCAATAGAAACACACGCTGCTGCCTGTGGGTGGCTATGGTCGCTCTGCTAATCAGCTGGATGGCATCTGAATCTCGGCTGCCTGAGTGCTCAGCTTACAGGGAACACCTCACGCTCCGGCGTCAGAGGCCTGTACAGCGCCCAGCACCTCTGACCAGAGCATCTGGGATGCTCATGAGGTCAGGCCAGCTCTGCCTGGGGAACTGACCTGGGGCAATGTACCCCAGGGCCTGCCCCAGCGCCAGGCTCCCCCCAGCCGTGCACAGCCAGGCTGGCGGCAGGGGGCAGGTCCCCGCTTTACCGGCAGGGGGCGGAAGAGACAGGGGCAGATGCCCCGGCGTTGGGGCGCACAGACCCTGAGCCGGGAGCCGGGCGGAGGCTGCACCCTGGCTGCGGGCGAGCGCGGGGCTGCAGGAAGGGAGCCGGGCGGCCGAGGCTCTGACCCCAGCGCCGGGGAGTCTGCGGGGCGGCGGCGGGCGGAGCCGAGCCGGCGGGCCCTGCGCCGGCAGCCCGCGGCCCCTCGGCCTGTGGACTCCGGTTGTCAGCGCGCACCTCATTAATATGAGGCTGGCAGGCGGCGGGCGGCGCGGGGGGGTCGGGCTCGGGCTTGGCTCCCCCCGTCTGGCTTTGGGAAAGGGGGGGCGCTGCCTCCGCTGCCGGGAGCCCCACGCTAGGCGCATGGTGGGGGCGTGCAGCGGCCGGTGTCGGGGTCGCACAGGGGCGCTTCGCTCGCAGCCCCCGGGTCACAAGCCCCCATCGGGCTTGCACCACGGGTGTTCGCGAGTGCACGTGGGTTACGCCCTTCGCACGCCGGGCGGACCCCAGGGACTTGAACGAGGCGTGTTATTTCAGTTAACGCGTCAGATGGTGTTTGTGATGGGGAGGGCAGTGTGTGTGTGTGTGTGTGTGTGTGTGTCTGATTGCGCATATACTGTGTGCGTGTGTGTGTTAACAGGCGTCTAAATCCACAATTTTAAAATAGCTCAGCTATACGCTGTGTGTGATAGGGGGAGTATGGAACACATTCGTGTGTGTGTGTGTGTGTGTGTGTTTGTGTTTGATTGGCCATATACTGTGTGTGTGTGAGAGAGAGAGAGACAGGCGTCTATATCCACAATTTTAAAATAGCTCAGCTATACGCTGTGTGTAACGGGGGAGCATGGAGCACATTCGTGTGTGTGTGTGTGTGTAACGAGCGAGAGAGGACCCATTCGAGTGTGTCTGTGTACCTAAGCAGCGTGCGTGTGAGGGGTTTGCACAGCTGCGGATTTAGCCACATATTTTACACACACCCACACCCACAGTATCCGAGCGCTCGCACACACGTGCCGTGGGGTTAACGAGGGGTACCCCTGGAATTACAAATGGCACTTGCGCGCTAACAGCTCGTTGGATTCGCCTGAACCACACGCCTGGCGCTCGGGAGCTCGTTTGGTTTCCCCCAGTAAGGCGGCTGGACTCAAAGGGCTGCCCTGTATTTTTCATCCCGGGGAGCCCCTCTCCGGGTTGGCTGCCCTAGATTTCACCAGGGCTGCCGGAAAGCTGCTAGGCAGGGGCTGTGAGCGAGCTGACGTGATGGGCCTTTTGCACACGCACACAGAGAAGGTGCGACGGGATCCCGGGTAAGCAGCAGCTTCTCACCACAGACGAGCGGTGCTTTTTTATTTTGCTGGCATAATTAAGTAGAAACCAATATTTGCACGGGGCCTGCTAAACCCAGGGCTGCGAGCTCAGCCCTTGAGGGGGCAATTAGGGATCTGAAGCAAATAGATTAAAAATAATAATAATAATACAAAGGGATGGTGCTTGGTCCTGCCAAGAGGGCAGGGGCTGGACTGGGTGCCTCCCGAGGTCCCTTCCAGCTCTATGACATGGGGGTCTCCACGTGTTAGGAAATCTCCGGCAGGTGTGGGAAAGCGGTGGTTGATTGCCCCGCCTGGTTGCTACCTCACTGCAGTTATTGCACGGATGAGAGGGGGCGATTCTCTTTGTTCTGCAAAAGCAAAAAAGCTTATGAAAGCACCTCTGAGTGTGTGTGTGTGTGTGTGTGTGTGAGAGAGAGAGAGAGAGAGAGAGAGAGAGAGAGAGCGCGAGAGCGAGCACATCCACGCAATGTCCTGGAAACGCCGGCAGCTCGAGGCTGGGAGCCCCACAGATACTTGTATCTTCCAAGGCTGAAATGGGAGCCAGGCAAAACCGCCCAGCCAGAAACACCCTTACGCCGATGAGGGACGAAGCAGGCCCTGGCAGCGGGGAGAGGAAATTTTTCATAGCAGTGGCACTGGCAAGAGAGGGGGCTTATTCCTACAGGTGTAAAGATTTCCTTGACGGGCGAAAATAATCAATTTATCTATCCATCTCCCTACCCCCCACCCATCTATCCATCCTCATACCCCCCACCCATCTATCCATCCCCTACCCCCCACCCATCTATCCATCTATCCATCCTCATACCCCCACGCATCTGTCCACCTCCCTACCCCGCACCCATCTATCCATCTATCCATCCCCCACCCCCCATCCATCTATCCATCCCCTACCCCCCATCCATCTATCCATCCCCTATCCCCCACCCATCTATCCATCCCCTACCCACCACCCATCTATCCATCTATCCATCCTCATACCCCCACGCATCTGTCCACCTCCCTACCCCGCACCCATCTATCCATCTATCCATCCCCCACCCCCCATCCATCTATCCATCCCCTACCCCCCATCCATCTATCCATCCCCTACCCCCCACCCATCTATCCATCCTCATACCCCCACGAATCTGTCCATCTCCCTACCCCCCACCCATCTATCCACCTCCCTACCCCGCACCCATCTATCCATCTATCCATCCCCCACCCCCCATCCATCTATCCATCCCCTACCCACCACCCATCTATCCATCTATCCATCCTCATACCCCCACGCATCTGTCCACCTCCCTACCCCGCACCCATCTATCCATCTATCCATCCCCTACCCCTCATCCATCTATCCATCCCCTACCCCCCATCCATCTGTCCATCCCCTACCCCCCACCCATCTATCCATCCTCATACCCCCACGAATCTGTCCATCTCCCTACCCCCCACCCATCTATCCACCTCCCTACCCCGCACCCATCTATCCATCTATCCATCCCCTACCCCGCATCCATCCATCCATCTCCCTACGCCCCACCCATCTATCCATCCTCTACCCCCCACCCATCTATCCATCCTCTACCCCCACACCCATCTATCTATATATCCCCATACGCCCCATCCACCTATCAATCCATCTATCCCCATGCCCCCATTCATCTATCCATCTATTTACCCCCATATACCCCATCTATCTATCTATCTATCCCTATACCCCTCTCTCTCACTGACTCTCTCTCTCTCTCTCTCCATCATCTCTAACACAAGCAGTCCGGTGGCACCTCTACACGCTCACTGGTTGGATGTATTAGGCCCCGAGCCCCAGTGGGTAAGACCCACTTCTCTAGGTTGGTCTTACCCAGCAAAGCTCACGCTGTTAGGCTCTGAGGTGCCCCGGGACTGCTTGTTTAGGGGGACGCTGCGGACCACCACTGCTCCCTCGCCGAGGCTGTCCGCACACACCCGTATCTCTCTCCGCCCGCTCGTTTGGCGCTGGACCAGTGCCCGAGGTAAGCACACCCGCCTGCCCAGGACGTTGCTCTGCCTCTGGTCCCTGCTGGCTAAGGCGGCTGGGGGGCAGAGCTGTCACATCACACTGCAGTGAGGAGGCGAAGGTTGTCACGTCACACTGATGGGAAAAGGCGGGCGGTGACGTCAGACTGCAATAAGTAAGGCGGTGGAGCTGTGACATCACACTGATAGGTAAGGCGCGGATGTGACATCACACTGACAGGCAAGGCGGGGCTGTGACATCACACTTATAAGTAAGGTCGGAGCTGTGACATCACACTGACAGGCAAGGCGGGGTTGTGACATCACCCTGTGATAGGCAAGGCAGGGCTGTGACATCACCCTATGACAGGTAAGAGGGTCTGTGACATCACACTTACAGGCAAGGCGGGTTGTGACGTCACCCTGTGATAGGCAAGGCAGGGCTGTGAGATCACACTGACAGGCAAGGCGGGGCTGTGACATCACCCTGTGATAAGCAAGGCAGGGCTGTGACATCACACTGACAGGCAAGGCGGGGCTGTGACATCACCCTGTGACAGGTAAGAGGGGCTGTGACATCACACTGACAGGCAAGGCGGGGGGCGGGGGACCAGTAACCGGTCCAGTCCAAACCCAGGGCTGCTTTGCTGGTGTAATGATTTCAGGCCGGACCCTTAACTCCCCCGTCCCCGCCCTCCTTCGGGCCGCGCTTTGGGTTTGCCCGCCCGGTTCCCGCCGCCGGGCCGTGCGCCTGGCTCGGCGCTGCAGATCCGCGGCCGCGGGGCCGGGCCCGGGGAGCTCCGCACCGGTTTGTTAGTCTTTGGGGTGCCGCAGGACGGCGGGCGGGTGCGGTTAGGACAGAGCCGGCCAGGCCCGCCCCCCAGGCAGCCTCCCCGTGACTGCTCCAGCCCCAGGCAGCCCCCGGGGCAGACGAGCTCCCTCGGGCTCCAGCCCTGCCCCCCGCCCCGGCCGGGATCGGGCCCCCTCGTAGCCCACAGCCGCCTATGGCTGCGTCTGTTTCCCTGCGCGGGAAAGGACGCGCGTGGGGGCGGCAGGCCGGCGGAGAGCCCCGGGCCTGGGCTGGGCGGCGAGGGGGTCACCGCCCCCCCCCGGCACCAGGATCGGGCCCTCTCTTGGGGGTCCTTCCCTACGCCCCGCGTCCCCCGGCCCGGCCCCATGGAGAGGGAGCCCCGTACGGGGCGGATCGGCTGGGTGGATTGAATTCGGGCCGACGTGGGGCGCTGGGGCCAAGTCACCCCGAGATCTGGGGGGACCCTGAGGACCCCGAGGTGCTCACAGCGGGAAAGCGCTGGCCTGTGAAAGTGCTAGGTGGGAAAATCCGCCCGCCCGCCTTGCACGGTCGCTCCCGCCCGCCTTGCACGCCCACTCACTACCACCTTGCACACCTGCTCACTCCCGCCTTGCACACCCGCTTCCGCCCGCCTTATGCACTCGCCCCCGTCTGCTTTGAATGCCCACTCGCTCCCGCCTTGCACGTCCACTCACTACCACCTTGCACGCTCGCTGTCTTGCGATAGCCGCCCGGAGGCTGCGGAGGTACAGCAGCTGCCAGATCCCCTCCTTCCCGGAGTACGGATTCGTTTTACAGCGGGGTTACCGAGGACTCACCCCCCAATATTTTAATGCACCAGAAACCCCCTGCCCCCAAATCTTCCCAGCCGGTGACAAGGGACCCCCCTGACGCGTCACTGAGCAATCCCGCCTCCAAGCCGGGGTTCCCTCCCGCTGGGTTTCGTTTTCTCTCTGTCTCTCTTTGCCGGGCGGAGCATTTCCCCTCGGGTTCCCGTGAAACCCCTGCAATGCTGCTGCCCAAGAAAGACTCAGGAACACCCCTATCCGCTGCACCGCACAGGGGCGTGCGCCGGTGTGTTACACGCGCGTGGGTTGGACGCGGGCGCATCCCTGGGAGAGGCGGGTGGGGGGCGGTGTTAGCCTGGAGCGTCACAGAAACAAACTGAGAAAAAATAATCACCCGAACAATAACAACAAACCCCGCAAGCAGCCCTGTGTCACTTAGAGACCAAAACGCGTGTATTTCTGAGCTCTGACGGGGTGGGTCTCACCCAGGAAATAAATGACAATGTTGGTCTCCAAGGGGCTACAGGACCGCTGGCTTTTTCTGTGCCTTCACAATCTAGAAAAGCAGCCCAGTAGCACTTTAAAGACTAACCAAATAATTTATTAGGCGATGAGCTTTCGTGGGACAGACCCACTTCTTCAGCCCGTAGCCAAACCAGACCACACTCAATATTTAAGGCACAGAGAACCAAAAACAGGAATCAAGGTGGACAAATCAGAAAAAAAAATGATCAAGGTGAGCAAAGCAGAGAGTAGGGGGCAGAAGTGGGGGGGGAGTCAAGAATTAGATGAAGCCAAGTGTGCAAACGAGCCCCTATAGTGACTCAGAAAATTCCCACCCCGGTTCAAAGCACGTGTTAATGTGTCCAATTTGAACATAAAAGAGAATCTAGAAAACGTGCTTGTAATACACACGTGTGCGGTCTAGTAACAGAGAGGGAGCCCTGATAGTCTATATACTATCGAAACAAAAAAGCAGTCCAGTAGCACTTTAAAGACTAACCAAATAATTTATTAGGCGCTGAGCCTTCCTGGGACAGACCCAGTCTGTGTCAAGATAAAACACACAGGCGGGCGATAGATACGTCGACTCACAATGGGGGCCGCGTTTTGCTGCTCCTCTGCCTTGAAACAGCACCCGGGTTTGAAACTTTGGAGCGCCAGATTTGGTCTCGCTCTCGGGTGGGGCGTCCAGCGGGAAGCGATCAATCAGCCGGACTAGAGCCGCGAACCTTTCCCTTGTCTTCTTCTTAGCCCGTTCTGAAAAGTTGGGCGCCTGGTTCCCTGCCTGAGACACATTTCCTGCCCCCCCCTCCCGATCGCCCAGAAACGTGGCGGGAGCCCCCCTCTTCTCATGCCCCCGCCAAACAAACCAAAACAACACGCAACGACGGCGAAACGTTTGTTCCAAGTCCCAACAGGGGCGGCAGAATCCCACGGGAGCTGTCAGTTTCACGGCGGCTAAGGCGTCAGTTTCACCGGCAATGCAATGCCCTGGAACAGAGAGGTGGCCGAGTTAGCCCTGTACTTTAGCAAAACAAAGCAGCAGAAACGGAGCGCTTGAAAGACGAAAAAAATGATTTATTTGGTGAGGAGCTTTCGTGGTGGGTCTGTCCCACGAGAGCTCCTCCCCGAATAAATCATTTTGTTCGTCTTTCAAGGGCTACATTTCTGCTGGTTTGCTTTGTTGGAGTACAGACCAACTGGCTACCGCCCTGTTCCCATATGCAGGGGTAACAGAGAGACAGCCCTGTTTAGTCTGTATACTATCAAAACAAAAAAGCCATCCAGCAGCACTTTAAAGACTAACGAAATAATTTATCAGGTTATTTTGTTAGTCGTTAAAGTGCTACCGGACTGCTTGTTTGTTTTGGTATGGAGGGGTGTTTGTGTGTGGGGAGAGGGCTGAGGAACAGAATTCTTTAGAAAAATGTTGCCTCTACATATGAAAATATTTCCTATCGATATAGGAAATGTTTGTCTAATGAATTGCGTTCCTCAGCCGTTCCCATGCAATCGGAAAGGCACCAATGTATTTTGTTCTTGCGGTACGGCTGGACATCCCTTTCTAAGAGAATCAGGAAAAAAAACTGCCTGCCCTATCAGTTCCTCCTCGGCTGTATCCGGCATCTTCAAGCGGTGGGGTAGCTATTTTAATAGGCTGGCGATACCCCGGGACACGGGGTTCGAATCCAGCGCCCCGCAAACTTTATGTCTGTTCTCGACTGCTTCTGAGCACGCAGCTGACAGTGTGAAAACCCTGGAACAAGCCGGGAGATCAACAAAACGCAGACAGGTCCTTGAAATTTCCCCTGCTCCTGGCAACCACGGCCCGTGCGTTTGTTTAAAAAAGGAAAGCGTGGGTATTAAACACCATCTCAATCAACCTTCCTGGGCTCGGGTCCCGTGCGGGCTGCGGAGAACGAAAGTCCTCTTCGGCGTTACAGGCAGCCAGGGGGAAATGCACCCGCGAAGGTGTGTGCTTTAGAAATCTAACGCAAGGGCCGGGCCACACAAGGGCTTCGGGCTAATTGTGTCACGCACCAGCCCATTGTGTGAGCAGTGTATCTCTACGGGCGTAGATCCCAGACCTTTGTGGGTGCTGATCATTTATACACCATGCATGGACCCCGAATATATAAGGAATGATAGGTAGTGTAAATGATAAACACCCACACAGGCGTGCAATATGTGCAGACAGATATACACTGCCCACAGTGTGTTACCTATCCTGAAGCAGTTGTGTGCGCCGCTGCGATAGATTTGTAAAGAAATCTCTCTCTCTCTATACAGAAATATATATATATAGGCAAGGGAGGGGAGTGCCCCCTTCAGCTGTATGAGATGTGTATCTCTCTCTCTCTCTCTCTCTCAGAGGGGGAGCCCTGTTAGTCTGCAGTTACAAACAAAAACCCCAACCCAGTGGCTTAAAGAGCAACAATTTATTTACAAGGCCAGGAGCTTTGGTGGGGCAAAGTTGCTGAAAGTCCGGAGAAGTGGGTCTTCCCCTGACCGCTTTGCGCTAAACGGGTTAGGCTCCCAAACCAAGCCCAGTAGCACTCTAAAGACCCACAAACTAACTGACGCGGTGATGAGCTTTCGCGGGACCGCCCCACTGCTTCAGATCACAGAGACACTCGCGGCTGCAGGACCGCTCCTGAATAGGATGGCTGCCTCGAACGCGCGTTCCAACGAGCAGGCGCCTGGGCGCATCGTCCTATTCCCCGCATGTCTGTGTGTCTGCAAAACATTGACCCATTGCGGTACCATCCGAGCACAGGGGATGCCTTGGTGTACGGCAAGAGAGCAGATTACACGGGACAGATCGCCCAGCGCCAGACCCGGCGCTGTTATGTAGAGTATAAATCAGTTCTTCCACTCGTGCCTGGAAATCGGAGGGCAATCGTGAGCCGGGGTGGATCCCGTCCCGCGCTGGGTTTACAAGCTGAATGATTTCTACCCCCACAGAAATAAGACTCAGTGGGGGTAGTAGCCGGGTCAGGCTGATTTCAGCAGAAACAACGGTCCGGATAAAGCAGACAGGCGCATTTATTCGGGCGCTCGCTTTGGTGGGGCGCAGCCCGGGAAAAATAAGCCTGTCAGTCTGAAAATAGCAACTGTGCTCTGCGTTTCCCAGAGCAGCTCGGCGGGGAGCTGAATGCCTCCCCCGAGCGCTTTGTTTTTCCACCAGACACAATCACAAACCCCCTCAGGGCTCCGAGCATTTTCCCCTAAGCAGATTTCGCCTCTGGGGCTCGTTTTTTGTTTTGCGGGAAGAGGTTCCCGCTGCCCGCGGAGAATTGCGAATTTCAAAGACCCCAGCATTTCTCTGCGCCTTCCTTGGGCGTTTCCTGCGCTTCGGGAGAATGGATGTGTTTGTTCCTCGGATTTTTTCCAGAGTGCACCCGAGCTGCTGCCAGCCGCTGGCTCTTCGCGTGCAAACTAAAACAGGGACTTAACATGACACGCAGCAGAGCCGAAATCAGGTCCCAAGAACTGTTTAAAATAGGCGTGCGCGCGGTCGGGTTTGGCTTTGTCCTTTCGGAAAGCCTCCCGGGGTTTTCTGACAGCAGCTGCGCTCTGCCCTCGCGGGGTTCGAGCTACCGCCCGGAGGGGGATGTTCCCCTTCCTCTGGACGCCAGATTGGGCTTGTGAAAACCATCATGGCTGGTTAGATTAGGCTGGCGCAGCTCTCGGCCCTTGAAAACCAAGCGGGCTCGACTTCGCTAAGGCTGCAAAGCGCAGGGGACAAGATAGGCCCGCGAGAGGGGGGGAGGACAAAGCAGCTGCGGGTCACAGAAAGGAACAAGCGGCCGCAGAAAGCCGGGGGATTTCATGCATTAATCTCGGTCGCGCCGCGCTTGGAGACCGAGCCAGCGGCCAGGCAGGGGCGACCTGCTCCCACCTCGTCTTTTACCTTCCCCCGCCTTAGTCCGGCCGGTAGCTGGTTTGTGCCTGCCTGGGGGGTGGGGTGGGGGTCTGGCTGGTCCCCGGCGGACACCCCGGGGCGGGCGGATCACTGCTTATCGGACGGCGGTGTCGCCCCTTTCGCCCGGGATAAAGCCCGTGGGAAGAGCTGGTGCAGCGGCGGAGGGTTAGGTTGGCCCGGCGGGTAACGCACCCCACGGCTGGAGCTGAGCTCGGCGGCGGGCGCAGGAGCAGGGGACGCGGAGGTGAAACTGGCAGACTTGGCCCGGACTCCTGGGTCCCTTTGGGAACAGATCAGGCGTTGGACGTGATGCAACGCCCCGGTCCCGCTGGGGCCAGGCTCCGGCGCTGCCGCTTTTACCGGGATCCGACGGCTACACGGCGATCGATGGGAATTTTGGAGCTCTGTTATGGCCCCACTCACCTTTAGACCTGGGGGAGAGGCCGTCAGGGGGTCCCGCACCCATGCCAGAGCCGCTCTGGCACACCAGGGCCTGCGCCCTGGAGGGGAGAGGGATTGGGTTGTGGAGGGCAGTTGGGGGCGCTGGACACCCCAGTTTGGGGGCGCTACAGCCCCCCCCCGAAGGCCCCACCAGCAGCCCCTGGAAATCCCACACCGCTCCCTGCTCATGGACTGATCCCCAGCGGGAAGCCTGCCTTCGCCAGGGACACCAGAAGCCCCCTGAGGCCATTGAGGATGCGCCAGCCAGCAGGGGCCTCTGGCCCGGACGGCCAACGCCATGGGAAAAGGGGATAAACGCCCTGACTCCAGCTGCGAAGGGAACACGTGTTAGTGCGCGGGAGGGGACCGTGTGTGGACGCTTCCCCCAACAGAAGCGGCCCTGGGCCACCTCAAAGCGCAGCTCTGGGCAAAACAACTAGCCAGAGAGTTTACTGGGCCGGGCCTTTGGTGCACGTGGCTAGGGGAAATTGGTGGGTGGGGGGTTAATAAATTGGCTCCAGCTGCGAGCCCCCTTCCCGGCTGAGCGGAGCGACCAGGGACGAGGCGGCCGGACTTTGGCTGCTGGGTTTTTTTTTTTCCCCTGAACAGGAATGAAGGCTGGCGCCGGCTGATGGTGCAAGAGATTGTCTCCCCGCCACGTGACGCCGGGAGACCAGTCACCAAGTGGGAGAGGAGCAGGAGGCAGAGAGACCAGGCAAAGGCTGGTGGGGGAGGGGGGAAGCCCCACGCCCCAGTGGGTCCCCGCGAGCGAGCCGGGAACAGCCACGCCAGGCCTCCAGCCGGTGCGCCCCGTCTCCAAGAGCGCACGGGCCAGGCCAGCCTCCAGCCGGTGCGCCCCGTCTCCAGCATCACCAAAGGTGGGTAGCGCGTTTCTTGTTACCTGTCCAGGCGCTTCCCCAGCTCCGTTGGGCTCCAGGAACGCAGCTCTGCCGCGATCGCCTCTGACTCCCCGGGTAATGCCTCGCAAACGATTCCAAAGTCGCTCGCCTCCTTCAGCTCCTGCCTCCTTGGGAGCGCTCCGAGCCCCAGGCAGAATGTTGTCCAGGGAGGAAAAATTCCCAGGTGGATTTCGCCCCCTCCCCCGGTGTCGTTCGTTTCTGCCCTGGCGGAAGGGGCAAAGCTCAGCCGATTTGGAGGCCCGGGCTCCGGGCGGATCGGGGTGGGTCGTTTAGACAAGTTCCCCTTCTCCAGATCCAGCCCGCCGACTGAGGAGCTCCCAGATTTCCTTCGTGGCGTGCCTGAGTCGCCCGCGTCCACCTCCCTGGTCTCTCCCGGCCTCGCGAGTTATCTGCCCTTATCTAGGACCGCTCTCTCTGGATTCTAACCCCACTCCGAGGGAGGGAGGCGGATTCCTTTGGGGGGCTGCACCCTCGGTTGTCACACGTAAATCCTACCAAAGAGGAGCCCCCCTCGAATCAACTGCCCTCCTAGCCCGTCCAGCGGGGAACATTTGCCGAAAGTAAGAAGCAAGGAGACCTCAGCTGCAGGCAGAACGTCGGCATCTTCCTTTGGCTGCACTTTATAATCTCTGCAAGAACAGATCCGAGGCCGTGGGTCTGTCCCAGGGAAACTCAGCACCTTCTAAAGGATTTTGTTAGCCCTTAAGGTGCTAAAGGACGGCCGGTTTTGTTTTGTTCGGACGCAGCCTAACGCGGCCACCTCTCTGGTGGTCTGTAAGACCAGTTCGCTGTCTCACTAGTACCAGAGAGGGAGCCGCGTTAGTCTGTATCTTCAAAAACAACAAGAAGTCCTGTGGCACCTTATAGACTAACAGATCTTTTGGAGCAGAAGCTTTCCTGGGCAAAGATCCGCTTCCTCAGCCCTGGGTCAGACCCACGGCTTCGGATCTGTTCTTGCAGAGATTATAAAGTGCAGCCAGTCGATTCGAGGGGAGCACGCACGCATCTGATGAAGCGGATCTTTGCCCAGCAAAGTTCTGCTCCAAAATACCTGTTAGTCCATAAAGTGCCAGGGGACTTCTTGTTGTCTTTCTGAGTAGATTACTAAACTCCCTGGCTTTTCTGCTATTGGGCGCTGGCCGAGACCTGCTGGAGCTCAAAAAAATGCCTGGCCCCCTTCTAACAAAATCCCAGCGGTGATCATTTACCCCGTCTGGTTCGCTGCTAGCGTTGGGTAGCAAGAATCATTATTGCGGGGCGCAGGGGCAGGCAAGGGGGGGTGAGTCGGGGGTAATGGGGGCTGCTGCTTTTTCAAGTAACAGGATTTGGAGGGGGAAAAAAATCATATCCGCGAGGTGGCTGGTCCTGAAAATGAAACCCGGAGAGCAGAACGCGCCGGGATTTCTCTCCGGCCGGAGAAGGGCGTCCCTTTCCAACAAAATCACTCAGCGCTCCCGCCGAGCAAGATCAGTTCTTAAATACAATAATACCATGCAAAAGCCCCATCAGGCCAAGACTCCAGGGCGCTTCTCCTTGTCTCCCCCGGCCTTGGTGTCTCCCAGATAATTCTTGATCTTTGTGGACAATGTTGCAGCGACTTAATCACAGCTGAAAAAAAGAATCTTAAATTCGGGTTCTGAAATGGGGAGCGAATTAATTCATTTCCACCGGCCTCCAGCGTCTTCCTTTTTCCATCTCCTCACGCGCCTCTGGCCCAGCGGGTCTTTGCCCAGGAAATCTTATGCTCCAAGCAATCGGTTGGTACCACAGGACTTCTTGCTTTTCACTAGGCTGTAAACGCTCCCCCAGCCCTTCCAAGACCTACCCATTTGGATGTGTATTTATTTGCACAGGCCGAAGCGTCTAGTTTGCCGGTTTGTCAGAGTTCTCCTTTGTTTGGGGGGGGGGTCTCCCAGTTGTATTCCCTGGAGACATGAAAGCAGCCCAGCAGCACTTTAAAGACTAACACAGTAATTTATTAGGCGGCGAGCTTTCGGGGGCAGACCCACTTCCTCAGCGCCTGGCACAGATCCTGGCTGTAGTCGGGGAAGTCCGTTGACTGTGAGGGGTTTTTCACCGTCAGGCCCTTGGATCCAATGTCCATTTCTTGCATTTGGAGAGGAGGATGATGTCTGTCTGGATCCGGGCGAGTTTTGTCACGCAGGGGACGGATCTCCATCCCCAGCGGCTGAATGCAGCGCCTGGCACGTTGAATAGTAACAGAGAGACGGTCCCGTTTGTCTGTGTCCTCTCCAGAGCAGGCCTGTAGCACTTTAAAGACTGACAAATACTTTATTAGCTTTGGTGGGACAGAGCAATGGGCTTTTCACTGTCAGTCGCTTGGGCACAATGTCCGTTGTCCATGTCTGTCCCAGGAGACCTCCTCGCCTAATACATTATTGGGTTAAGTCTTTAAAGCGCCACAGAACCGCTGGTGTGTTTGGATAGCCTCGAGGCTCGCAGGGCGCGCTCTGTGTTCCGTGGCTGCTAAATCAAACCGCTGGTCTTTAAGATGCCACAGGACTGCTCGGTTGCTTTGGGAAGTGACCGAGGAACGGGGGTCCCTGGCTCGGAGTTTGTGGGGGAGACGCAGAGAACAACAAGAAGTCCCGCGGCACCTTATAGACTAACATATTTTGGAGCAGAAGCTTTCTGGGCTAAGACCCGCTTCGTCAGATGCATGAGTGGGGGTGGCGGTGGTTTCCGAGGGGTATTTAAAGAGGGGGTCTCCCTAAAAAGGCCAGAGCTGACAAGGTCTATTCAGCAAGGCGGAAACACTTTCAGGACACTAAAAGACACTTGGCAATGGCAGGAGAGAAATCCCGGCGCGTTCTGCTCCCCGGGTTTCATTTTCAGGACCAGCCACCGATTTTTGATTTTCTTCCAAATCCTGTTACTTGAAAAAGCAGCAGCCCCCATTACCCCCGACTCACCCCCTCCTGCCTGCCCCTGCGCCCCGCAATAATGGTTCTTGTTACCCAACGCGAGCAGCGAACCAGAGGGGGTAAATGATCACCGCTGGGATTTTGTTAGGAGGAGGCCAGGCATTTTTTTTTTGAGCTCCAGCAGGTCTCGGGCCGCGCTGCAGAGTCCGGGTTCCGGCCCCAAAGCGGTTCAAATCCATTTCTCTCCGCCGGATCAGCACTCCCAGCTGATTTGCCTCTTCAGATCGCAGGGCCTCAGCCCCGGGCGAGAGAGAGCTGGATGGGGAGGGGCGGGGAAATCTTCGCTTTCAGTTTTCCGCCAGAGCTCGGCTTGGCAGGCGCTGGGCTCTCCGGCGAACCGCGCCCCACGCCGCGGGCTGAGGATCGGGCCCTTTGCTGCCTTGAAAAAAGTCGTTGTCTTTAACTCTGGCTCATTTCTTGCCAAAATATTCCCCGGCGCTTCCGCTTAGGAAGGGTTTCGCGGAGCTGCTGGTGCCCCACTCAGGAGCGTGGGTTCTTCTCTTTTAACGCGGGCTTGGAAACCGAACCGGATCATTTGCAGTTCGCTGGGATCCTTCCTTCCTATGTCGTCGCACCCCCTGCGCCAGATTTCTGCAAAGCCTGGGGCGTAGCTTCTGCAGGGCCTGTGCGCCTGGGGGCGTCTGTGCGGGCGGGTATTGCTTGTGCTCGGCGCTGTATGTGTGTGGCTGTAATGTGTCGGTGGGAGCATGCGGGGCATGAGTGTGTTTGTGTTTATGCAACGTGCAGGCAGGTCAGTTTGCATCTGCGCGCAGGCGCCTCTATCCTCTGGGTGTGAGGGTCCTGTCTCTGTGCATATCTGACGTACGTTTGGGGATCAAAATGAAAAAAAAGCATTTTTCTGTGTTTGTGCGTGTCCCTTCTCGCTCTGTGCACGTCCCCCTCAGCGCAGCGCCTCTCTCTGTAGCTGTGCGTGGGTCCCTATGTTCCCGCGCGTTTCGCGGCGCCCGTGGGCGCGCCTCCCTCTCTCGACCCTCGGCGGGTGTGTCTCCGTGGAAGGCCTAATTTGATTCCTCCCTGGACCGCCTCAGACTCCTGGTCGCCTGCGATCCGCCCCGATGTGATTTGCGATCAAACGCCCGGCCCCGGCGCATTAGCACCACAATAGGGCCGGTCGTACCTGGAGGAGCCTGGGGCAACGCTCCGTCTCTCACCTTCCCCCCGTGCCCCCCACCCCTCTCTAACCTCCTTATCTCCGGGCTGCGAGGCAGCAGCAGAGCACGTGTGTGTCCCCCTCCCCCACGTCCTAACCCGCTGCGCTCTGTCCCCTAGGTGTGGGTGTGAGCCGGACCAGCAGACGCAGGGAGGAGGCTCCGATCTTTAAACTTCCCCCCAGCCCGGTGGGGCCTGGCGCGATGGACGGCGCCCAGCAGGGCCAGCAGCTCCGGCGCTAGACGCGGCAGTCCCGGAGGGCAGACCGCGCGGACCGGAGGGAGGACTGCGGCGGGCCGGTCCGCACTGAGGACACGCACCCCACCCCCCCCGCAGCCGAGGGCAGCACCCGCCGCGGATTACTCCAGCCTTAAGCGCGGCCGGCCCGCAGGGCAGGCTGGGCGGACCGGAGGGAAGACTGCGGCTGGCCGGTCCGCACTGAGGACTGCCCGGGTCCCCGGGCCGGCAGCCACCCCCCGCCGTCTGCAGCACCGGCCATGTATCAGAGCCTGGCCATGGCGGCGAACCACGGCCCCCCGGCCTACGACGGGGCGGGGGGCTTTATGCACGGCGCGGCGGCGGCCGCCTCGCCGGTCTACGTGCCCACCACGCGGGTGAGCTCCATGCTGCCCGGCCTGCCCTACCTGCAGGGCGGCGGCGGCGGCGGCTCCTCGCAGCAAGCCAGCCCGGCCGCAAGCCACTCGCTGTGGAGCCAGCCCGGCGCCGCCGAGCCCACCGCCTACAACCCGCCCGCCTCGCCGCGCTTCTTCTCGCCCGGCGCCCCGCTGCCCGCCGGCGGCGCCCGGGAGGCCGCCCCCTACAGCGGCCGCGAGCAGTACAGCCGGGGCTTCGGCGGCGCCTACTCCGGCCCCTACCCCGCCTACGTCAGCCCAGAGATGGGCGCCACGTGGAGCGCCTCGCCCTTCGACGGACCCGTGTTGCACAGCCTGCCCCCGCGGGGCGCCGCGGGAGCCGCCCGGCACAACCTCGGTGAGTGCTCCCCCGCCGCCGCCTGCTGCTCCTGCTCAGCGGCGGGGAACGGAGCCGGAGCCCTGCTGCCCTCCTCCTTGCTGGCCCGCAGCGCTCAGGGTGGGGGACAGGGTTCTTGGGGGGGGGCGGAAGACACTTTGCGGGGGGAGACAGAGTCCCCTGGGGCGGTGGGGCAGGGCAGGGCTCTTGGGCGAGGGGGGCACGTGGCAGGGAGAGTCAGGGTCCCTGGTCAGGCCGCTGGAACAGTTTCATAGTGAAGGGTGGTGAGAGTCAGTGAACCCAACCCTGTATAGAAAACACTCTAGGCCAGGGGTCCTGCAGCTGCCCCCCCTGCACCCCGAGTTCCAGCACCTGTGCTCCTGGGAGCAGGGGACTGGCCTCCTTGTGGCGATTTCAGAGCAAGGAGGTTTGACTGAGGCACTCGGGGCCCTTAAGAAACCCAAAGGAGCTCCAGGCCGAGGCTGCGGCCTCCTGATGGTTGCTTTTGATTACTGTGAGTCCTGCTTTTCGGTAAGTTGCCTAGGGACTGATCAGGAACAAGGCCCCATTGTGCTTGGGGTGGTTCAGGCACCGCCCTGGAAAGGGTCTAGACAAGACTGTGTGGGGCAAGGGGGTAAAGGCACAAGGAGAGCGAAGTCTAGTGGACGTGAGCGTGTCCCTGGAGGGATAAGCTGAAAGGAAAGTGAAAGGCCAGGGCCGGCTGGAGGAAGCTGGGTGAGGAGGATGAGGCAGGGGAGAAGTAGCTATATTTAGATCTACTGAACTAAGCAAGTGGAAGGTGAGGTGCACCCTGCTGGCTCCTCTCTATGGGTGCTGCTGGGTGCTGGGCGCTTTTCAAAGACCACTTATTTAGGTGCTTAACTCAGGTGTAGGAGGCTAACTTCAGGCCTCTGCTTTTGCAAATCTTGGCCACAGCCTGATTGCTTTTTGTAGCCTAATTGCTCATGTAGCCTAAGGTGCACCAGTTTTCAAAACCTTGCAGAATATTTTATTTTGGGGAGATAATGAGGAGCAGGAGAGGGGGAAGGAAAAATTGTGAGTCCTCCATATTATTACAACAAAAAGCAGTCAAGTAGCACTTTAAAGACTAGCAAAATAGTTTATGAGGTGAGCTTTCGTGGGACAGACCCACTGCTTCAGACCAGAACAGACTTCCGATCTGGCTATGGTCTGAAGAAGTCGGTCTGTCCCACGAAAGCTCACCTCATAAACTATTTTGCTAGTCTTTAAAGTGCTACTTGACTGCTTTTTGTTTTGATAGTGTATAGACTAACACGGCTTCCTCTCTGATATTATTACAAGTTTATCATCTCAAAATCCTCTTCGCTGTCCATTTTAAATAACCAAATATTTTATTAGATGATGAGCTTTCATGGGACAGATCCACTTCCCCAGAGCTGGAAAATTCTGAAGTTTCAGAATTTGGTTCAGAATTTCCCAGATCTAAAGAAGTGGGTCCATCCCACAAAAGCTCATCATCTAATAAATTATTTGGTTAGTGTTTAAAGTGCCTGCTCCTGAAATAAATCTGTTTCTTCCCCCGTGCTTATAAGTTGCAGGATAATAACAATTCTAAATACTACAACCAAACTAAACAACGGAATACTGGAAGCCCCTCAAAATTACTCCCCTCTCTGCATTTTTTAGCCGATCCTTTTCTATTATCTGTCTTTCACGTCCCAAGCACAGAGCCTGTCATCACTGTAGCTCCATTGACTTCCAAGTGGCCATCCCTAGTGGTGAATGCCGCACTTGTGGGGTGTGGAGGTTACAGGCCTGGATTCTACCCTCTTAGGGCATGGGATTGACTTTGTCTCTGTGCCTTTATGCAGTACCAATTACATTTGGCCGTGGCCACCTCACCGTTGATCATCGATTTACATTCAGTGTGTGGCTGGATATAATTTTAAGTTCAAGAGTCAGGCCTATTTTAGTAAATGGATCTGTGCCAGGAGACCCCCTCGCCCGTGTAGTGCCACAAAGGTTCCACTGTTTTCCTGGGGGCGCGGCCTGGGTGGATCCAATTGAAGGATCAGGGCCAAAGGGAGTGAAATATGTGCGGGTTTTAAAATAAGAAAAATATTTTGTACAAGTGACTTTTTATCTTTAAAAAACGTTTTAAAATAGGTGCGTGAGCTGAGTGTGAAATCTTTTAAATTTTAAAATACATTTTATAACTGCGTGAAGTTCAACAATGATTGCTTTAAATATAATCCCCTAATATAGGCATTTAGGGCAGAGCCTCTCAAATTTTTCCAGACTACTGTACCCCTTTAAGGAATCAAATTGGTTTTGCATATCCCCAAGTTTCAACTTCCCTACAAAAGACTTCCTTACAAAATCAGACAGAAAAATACAAAAGTGTCCCAGCCCACGATTACTGAAAAGCTCTTGACTTTCATTTTTATTATCATGGAATTATAACATAAATCAATTGGAATATAAATATTGTACTTGCAGTTCAGTGTATAGTAGAGCAGCATAAATAGTCACTGTATGAAATTTTAGTTTATACTAACTTTGGTATAACTTTTTATGTAGTGTGTTGTAAAACTAGGTAAGTATCTAGATACAGTGTTTCTTAAACTTGTTAAAACAATATATAATATAATAAACAGTAATTTCTGTGCAGAAAACTTATGAAAATTTTCTTTAAAAAATTGTTGTCAGACCAAAAATAACCAAACAGCAACATAAACAGCAGAAACCAAATGAAGTAATTTAATCAGGTATCATAGCAATGAACAGGTAACATTGTATCTGGTTTTAAGAACAGAAAATCTATCCCATCAGTATATGATGTCAAAAAGGTGTCCCACGCCTGCGGTGCCTCTGCGAGGAACACAGTTCAGGAAACACTGATCTAAATGTTGATGTACCCCCTGGAAGACCTCTTGTGTACCTCTAGCGTGCTTGTGTGTGTACTCCTGGCAGGGAACAACTGATTTAGGGCACAAAACCCCATCTTTACTCAAGATGAATTCACCCTGGATTCCATGGGGGTTTTGCCTGCAGGACTTAAGCCTTCGTATTTAAATGATAACAAGGATCATTTCCAGCTGGGTGGCTTTTCTAACCTAAGGGGATAGTTTACAGCAACAGTTCTTTTTTAGGTGTGGGTATGAAATGTGGAAAGTTGTGGAAGGGCAGTTAGCAAGGAAAGAGTTGCAGAGGTACCCATGTTTGTATCTTCACAAAATGAAAAAAAGCAAATCATTTAGCACCTGAAAGACTAACGCTGTTTTTATTAGGTGATGAGCTTTCGTGGGACAGACCCACTTCTTCAGATCTGAAGAATAACCCCGATATTATAGTATTGTAACCCAGATATTATAATATTCTCCAGATATTATAACCCAGCTATAATAATATTTTCCAGATCTGAAGAAGTGGATCTGTCCCAAGAAAGCTGATCAACTAATAAATAATATTGTTAGTCTTTAAGATGCTACAGTACTGTTTGCTTTGTTTTGTAAAAACGGAGACATTCTTTACAATGGGAACAGCTGGTATATTTTTCTTTCTGCCTTTCTAAGAGGAACACAAATGGCATAGCATGAAGCCTGCAGTTTAGACTTGCCCGTCCCATGGCACCTGAAAGACTAAAAATTTTATTATCATAGAATTCTAGGGCTGGAAGGGACCTCAGGAGGTCATGGAGTCTAGCCCCCTACCTAAGCTAAAATTTTTGGCCTCTAAAGTGCCACTGGACTGGTTGATTTTGCTGAAATAGATGCACATGGTTAACGCTGAAACCTATTTCCATTACAGTCCAATTTGTGGGGAAAGCAGCTGGATGAGTCTTATTACATTATGACGGAGAGTGAGGCCAAAGAGAAAGGTCTTCTGTTTGTAGCATTGGTTTTTAATGCCTAACAATGGGCAGATGGGTGTAAAGATTAATGACGGGCTGGGGAAAATTGGTGACTTAGGATCTGAGTTGGATTAGGCTCAGGTACTTTTGAAAATGCTTCCCCATAGAATCCCAAAGTGCCTAAATTACACCCTTGTGGGATACCAGTCTCAGTGAGCGCTCTGGTGGCCCAGTCTGAGCCTGCCGCCTCAGACTAAGCTGGCCACGAACTTGATCCAAGCCTGTGCTTTGATGAGGCTTTAATGAATTCCTGACTAAATGGTGCATGAAAAGAGCTCACTTTTTAAGTCTGATTTCATTGCCTTGTGAAAGCCAAAAGCTATCTCCTCCTTTTGAGCATGTGCCGCAGCTCTGCCCTCCACAGACTCTGAAGTTAGCACTGCCGTGCAACCCCCAGAGTCCAGGGGTTGTGGATTGAAGGAATCCACATCCTGCTGGAGCCAAGCCCCGAGAAGCATGCGCAGAGACAACAGGGCCTGGAAGGTCTCAGATCTATGCAATGTGCCGTCCTTGCAATGTTTGTTTAAAAATACAGATAATGGGCCAAATTCTTATCCTCTCTGCAACCTTACGGGACTGTTTTCCCTCTGCTGTGCACTGGTGTGATTGCTTTGAAATCAGTGGCGTTGCGACGGCGTAAGGGAAGGGGGCAAAGGATTGCACTCTGGCCTTCCAGGGAGTTTGCTGGAAGGAACAGTTATGTGCTTTTCCCTACAAACCGCAGGAGAAGTCTGGGAAGTGGGTTGTCTCAATGGGCAGATTCTCAGCACAGCAGCATCTGGAAAGATCAAAGCCCTGAGCAGAAACGCAGCTTTGGAGACAAATGTCTTTCTGCTCCTCACGGAGATTTTGAACCAGATCCTCAGCTTTTCGGCAGCCACCTGGCTAAGATATTTGCCCTGTAGCATCTCCTGGGGGGTTTCCATGTGACTCATCAGCATTGGTGACAATCTTTTGCTACTCAGTGCCTACTGATTTCCATGGCCTTGGGCCTTATAGGCCTACATATGCATTTAGCTGTGTTGTATCTGCAGTATTGAGACTCCAACTCTCACCTTCTAAAATAAGAGCTTAGTCCTGCACTTTTCACATATGTCTGCAACAGAGCTCCCTGTAAGCTGAGCGCTCGGGTGGGCTGCCCAGAAGAGATTCAGGTGCTGCCCAGCTGATTAGTAGAACACCCACAGTGGACAGCGCATATTTCTATTGGTGGTGCACACCCACACCTGCCTTGGTGCACCTAACAAAATTTATTCCACCCATGGAAGGCAAAAATGAGAGGGAATGGTGGTCCCCGGCCTTTGTACAGGCGCTCCCGTTGGTACTGCTCAGGTGTGAATAAATTATTATGCCCTTCAGGGACACAAACCAAAGAGGAAAAATCCCCCTGGCACCAGAGAGTTGTTTCATTGCCCTCAGCAGAGGAGAGTTACCCTTTTGTAAAGTTGGTACCATGGAACCAGGGGCAGAATCAGGCAAAAGAGGAGAAAGACTGTCCCTGAAAGATAAATGTTTTTTCACCCTGAAAACTCCGGGGGTTTTAACCAACTTTAAATAAGTCAGGAATAAATTTATTAATAGACCAAAATATTGCATGAAAGAGCGAAATTATAACCTCGCAGCTTACACTATGAGTTGCAGTCACTTGTTTGTGTAAACCAATAAAATCTGAAGAATCTAAAATCTGAAGCACATCATAACTGATAATTTTACCTGTTAAACTAAAGTAACTCTAGAGACAGGTATTTTATTGACTAGTTACAGCAATATTGAGGGGCCTTTAAAAATGATCCCAGGACATGAGTCTGTTGGGATTTTGATAACTGATTTCCATCTTTTCAGGAGAGAAAGATGAAACCCTGTGAATGAGCTCCTGTTAATTGTAAGACACTTACGAAAAGAAATGTCCTAGGCTGGATTCCTACCGCTCTCCCGAGTGCGGGAAGGCAGCGGGGACAAACCTTGGGTCTGTTGAAATCAAGGAGGCTGTGGTGGAGCCAGGATTTTCGCCCAAAGGGAAGAGAAGTTTTTATCCAAGCAGGATCAGATTGTGCCCATGTGAGACCTTCAATCACTGGGGACGGCATCTCGGAGAATTACCCTGCTGTGGGAAATTGTCTCCTTGCAAACCTTAGGTGCAGCTACTTTGATGTTCACTTCCCAACGCTTTGGGTGCTCCTTTGTTAGCACAAAGGGTGTGTTCTTAACTAACTTGAGGCCAGGGCACTGAGCTCTGTCTAACCCCTGCCTGTGAGCACTTAACTTGCAAGAGTAAAGCTGTATCTACCTAAGGGATCCTATGGTGGCATAGCCCCCTGGGGTAGACCCAGCATGCACCAACTGAAGGAGTTAACTCTTCCATTGGTATTGCTGCATCTATTTGGGGATTTTGCTGTCATAGACATGTCACTAGGGCAGTGGTTCTCAACCAGGGTATGCGTACCCCAGGCAGCGTTCCCTCTATAAATTTTTCCGTCGGTGGGCAGAATAAATTTTGTTCTGGGCACCGAGAGGTGCAGCTGTGCACCACCATAGAAACATGCTTCCCACTGTGAGTGGCCGGGGGCTCTGTGTTAATCTGCTGGGCAGCACCTGAATCTCTCCTGGGCGGCCGTCCACAGGCTCAACTTACAGGGAACATGCACACAGAGATCTTCCAGGGGATGCTAATTTAATGAGCTGATGTCTTAAATTTACCAAAGGCCACACAAAAACACTAGCAAAGTTAGTACAAGCTACAGCTACAGCCAGTGACTTGTTAATATTGCTCTATTGTTACACACTTGAAATACAGTATAGTAGTATAGTACAGTATGGCCCCTTTTCATCTCGAGAGATGGTGGTTAGCTGTGGTGGTGAGGATCTGTGGGCAGTGTTTGTGTGCAGTTTCTCTCATGGCTTATCCGTCCATTTGCCCAGTCGATTGCAATAACCGCATGTCAGTCTATTTCCGAATTCTTGAGTCTCAGAGTTTTTCCTTCTAAGAAGAGGTTCTTTTGCGTGGCTAGCACATATACTATTGAAGGATGATGTGATCTGTCATAGCCAGGTATTTCGATCTGATGATGTAGATTCCCAGGATTTCAGATTGATGTTGAATATTTTCATGGCATTTTTATAAGTACAGTATTTATATTCCAATTGATTTTTTAGGTAATTGTGTAGCTCAGTGGAAAAGGAAGCAATTTGTCAGGAATAGCGTGCTGTGACACTTTTGTGTTTTCAACTCTGATTTTGTCAGCAAGTCATTTTTAAGTGAGTTGAAACTTGGGGATACTCAAAATGGATCAGACTCCCGAAAAGGGTACATTAGTCTGGAAAGACTGAGGGCTACTGTACCAGGGGATGTGAAGTGTTCAATTAAAAGTGTAGCCCAAACCGAAGTAATGAGGGCTCCGTAATTTGACCACTGGAAAGGAGATTATTGGATTCGAGTGTTGGGTAAAACAGTTAAATGTCGATCACTGTCAAATTAAAAACCTTTATAAATGGGCAGCACTTCAGATGAAAATGACAGATTAAAAAAAATAAATTGCTCTCTGTAAGAATGGGAAGAATGTAATTATGGTCGTTTTCACCGGTCCTGATCCAGATTAATGCCCCGTTGTGCTAGGCACTGGAAAATCAGAGAGTTTTCATGCTGAAAAAATAAAATAAATTATTAAAACTGAAGCAATTAAATAAAAACCTGAACAGGTTCCAGTTGTAAGCAGTTGGATCTGCTGACACAGAACTCTCTAACCAATTGCGGAATTGGGGACCGTGGGAAGAAATAATCCGGTGATCTTCAGGCCAGCAGAATAATTTCCAAGAAGAGTTTTGCCCGCATACAGTAGGGTAATAGCTTGTTTCACAGCAAGTCGCTTAACTGAATCCTAAAGTTCCCTGCAGGCCTCACAAATCTGGTGTCCTGGTTGCTGACCAAGTTAGGTGAGAAAAGTTGGATTACTGCCCTGAGGCTAGAGAGAGTCACAGTGAAGGAAAGAACCTCACAGCACAGAGCATGTACTGCAGGAATAATTCTTCGGGTTGTAACTTTGGCTATTTTACATCCAATGTTTGGGGATTGGCATGTTCAGAGGCGCGTGTGTTTGACTGGGCTTGTTCTTGCCCTCTCTCATCTTGTTGAATAACAAAATTAAGGATCCTTACTCCTTGTGCGCACATTGGAAGAGGCTGGAGGCTGGGGTGCAGGGAGAATACAGCACTGAGTGACTAGCCTAGTCAGTGTCATTGCTACTTGGGTTCAGTTTTGCCCTGGTAATTCCTTGCTGGGAGGCTCCTGTAGCTTTTGCCTGTTCAAAGAACAACGAAAATGTTTCAGTTTGAAATACGTTTTAAAAGGATCTCGAAGTTCGACTTAAAATGTAGAATCTTAAGACTGTAATACAGAATTCATCTCAAATTTTGAAAAACGTAAACAATATGTAACATTTAATTGTAGGTGGTGTTTGGCCTTCTGTACATAGAAAATCTACATTTTCGAGCTAAACTACCTCACAGCGAGCCATTAAGCATTCAGTATGTTATATTCCAGGCATAATGAAACTGATTCTGCGAGTGACTCTTTATCAAGTGCGAAATCAGGATTTGGTGTAGCCTCAAATGAGAAATTAAAAATAACAATTTGTGATCACATTTAACTGGGGTCTTTTATTTAAAAAAAACAATGTGAGTTAAAAATGGTTCAGCCCTGCGCAGGCTTCTCAGAAATAGGTTCATTTACTATTAAATACTCCCTGAAATTGCTGGTGGTTTTCCCACTAGAAGTAGCGCCAGGGCCTCCATTTGCCTAGCGACACTGTGGAAAAATCTGAAGGCTCCCTGCATAGTAAAAAAAAAGTGAATTGGCGCTTACACCCAGGCGAACAGTATTTCAGGGACATGCCTGGCCCATCAGATCAGTGGGAATTACTTGTAGCCTGTGTAAGGAGGATTCAGCCTTTAGAGGAGACATTTCTAAAACAGAACTGATTTCCTGAGCTGCCGACAGTTCCTTTTTATCTTATATTTTGAAACAAGCAGTTCTTTTGGTGGTTGTTATTCCTTAAATACAGTGCAGCTGTGCTGGAAATCCTTGTACAGAGAACTCAGATTCCAGGGTTATGAATGGGCGCACGCCAGTGAAAAATTACACTGAGCTTTTCAGTGCTGGGCATTGTGTCCTCATCCAGCTGTGATAGTTTCAGCCTGCAGAACGTACTGTTTTTAAAGTACTGCTTTAGGCAGCATCCGAGGGCAGCAAAGACATGTTTTGTGGAAATTTGCATGGGCACTTTTAAAGATATCTGACTCGGCCACTTAGTTCTATATTAATTCACGTAGACTTGATCAACGCGCAAAAGTCTAGTCAGAGGTCTGCGTTAAAGGAAAAAATAGCCAGCCTCACTCTGATGAAATGGTTCAGGTTGAAATCAAAATGGGGTTTGTTGTAGGCTGAAAGAGAAGCAGTATTAGGGCCAAATCAGATGGTAGAGGGAGGAGGAACTGAGATGCGGAGAAAAACAATCCATGGCAAAATGAGTAAAGAGACCTCAAATTCCCTTGCGGAACCTGAAGCTGTGTCTAAACTAGACATGGAAGTCTACCGCAGATATACAGTTTTAGCTATGCCAGTAGTGCAGCTAAGATTGCCGTATCTGCGGTTGACTTCTATGTCTGTCTATATAGGGGTAGATCACCTTCAGGCTTCCTTTTTCCTCGCTGCTCGCGAGGAGCACAAGGGGTCGACTTTGACCCCGAGAGTGTCATTTTGTGCACGTGCGAAATCAAACCCCAGAAAATCAACCTTGAGCGGGTCGATCTTCTGCTGTAGTGTCGGTTAAGCCTTAGGCTCAGCACACAAATCCTGAGACTAAGGTTAGTGGAGCTTTTGTTAAACCTGGTGGACCCTTGCTAGAAATTATCAGTCGCCCCATAGAAGGGTTTGGTGTTTGGTTTCGTCAGTGACATTTAACCAAAATCCAGTTCGGCTCTACCCTCCCTTTGTCAGAGTGAAGGAGGATCTGGGCAGCTTTTTTCGGGGGCGGGGTGGAAAAGTAAGTCTGCTTGTTAGACAATCTTTTACAGAAAGGAAAAGTTAAAGGTCCCCTTTCGCACGGGAAGATAGCGGTGGCCAGACAGACGCAGAGCTGGGTCCAACATCCTGGCTTCACCAGGGACTGGCATCAGATGTTTCAAAGGATGGTGAAACAGAGTAACCTGCTGCTGTGTTCTTTCTTATTAACTCCCCAGTAATTAGCATTTTAGAGAGGATCTCACAACAGCTCACGAGGCACAATCAGTTGCTCTTTTTACCTCATTGCTCTTCTCTTTCCACTGGTCTGATGCATCTTATTATTAGTGGCAATCATATTTATTCTGAGGTTGCAGCTAGGCACCTCAGTACTGGATCAGACTCCGGGGTGCTAAGTACCATACAAAAACAGACCGAAAGGAAGTCCCTGTCCCAGAGAGTTTCCAATCTAAGTGTCAGGCTTGGTCTGCACTAGACCTTACAGTCAACTGTAGATACACAATTCTAGCTACGGCAGTTGCATAGCTAGAATCAGCACATCTGCAGTCAACTGTAAGGTCTGTCCCTACTGAGGGAGGTTGACGGGAATGCTTCTCCCTCGACTTTCCTTGCTCCTTGTGATAGCTGGTGCACAGGGGTCAGCTGCTGGCCCCAGAGAGATGGATTTTGCATGTCTTTACTAGACACGTGAAATCGAACTCCGAAAGATCGACCCTGAATGGGTCAGTCTCCTGGTGAGTATAAGATAGGGGACAATCCCACCCAATTGAGGAGTACAAGGAAGCAATGAGACAATATTATTATATCAGTCAGCTTTCTTCCTGCAGCCCCAGCCTTGTAAAATGACTCTTGTGTGTCTCTAACTCATCAAATCTCTCTCTGTTTTCAAACATCATTGAACATGCATCTCCCCCTCGGGCTGCCTCTGCTTTCGTCCTCACAGCGTTGCTAGCTCTTGTGAGATTCAGTGGTGTGTCTGAAAAGCCCCAGCGCCTGGATTCATGTGATTGTGTGAGGATCTTCAGGCATTTATTGTGGAGAGAAAAAAAAATGAGTAAGTTTCTAACCCTCCCGGCAGCAGAGGGAAGCTTGGAAACGTGAGCCCTAAACCCTCGAACCTTTGAAGGCAAATTACAAATAACCCAGTGTTTATTATTATTATTTTTTAAATCTCACGATTTTTAAGCCAATCTCGTGATTTTTAGGGCTCATGAGGTTTGACTGTCCAGGGCTGGATGTTCTGAAGACAGAATAAAAAGACTGTTTGTGCAGTGAGCCCTGAAGGATGAGTCCAGGTAGGGATGTAAAACCCTGTTTAATCAGTTGACCGGTTACACATTAAATGTGGACAAGGGCTGCAGTGTCCCTGCCCATAGCGCTCCCAGGATGGGTATGCTGCGGATGAGGGCTGCTCCAGCCCCTACTAGTTAAGGGTAACCAGGAAGCCTCATCTGTTCAGGGTGAGGTTTACTGGTTAACTGTTAACTTCCCTGCTCCAGGGCCATGTAAGGTGCCAAATGTGTTCCTACGATGCAAAGAAGCAGTTCTGCCCCAAGATGTCTGGAGGAGCTGTCCCTGCCCAGGAGGGATAGTGGCGACGTTGCAGATGCATGCAGGAGGGGAGCTCTGCAGAATGTGGGTACTGATCCCCGCCCCCCCATGGCCTCCAGCAGCTGCTCCGGCCTGCCCTGAAACCCACATCTCCAGTGAACTCATGCAAAGAGCAGAGCTCTTCTCCAAGGGCTTTTCCCGAGCACTTGCCATTTGGCCTTGCTCTGTGTGCTCTAACAAAACAGGGGGCTGACTGGAGGCTGTCAGCTGGCTCTGCTGCACGCACTTCTGTTGACTCTCGTTGATGGAGTTGCTGCTCCATGGGGGGCTCCCGCGAGGATGCTCAGGCAATTGCGGGCCTGATCTGGTGGCCTGGCCAAGGATGAGCATATAGAATCATAGAATCCTAGAACAATAGAGCTGGAAGAGACCTAAAAAAGACGAGTCCAGCCACCTGCTCTAAGCAGGACCAAACCCCTCAGATCAGCCCAGCCAGGGCTCTGTCAAGGCAAGACTTAAACACCTGCAGGGATGGAGACTCCACTACTACCCTGGGTAGATCATTCCAATGCTTCACCCCCCTCCTAGTGAAAAAGTTTTTCCTAATGTTCAACCTGGACCTTCCCAACCGCAACTGGAGACCATTGTTCCGTGTTCTGCCATCCCTGACCACTGTGAGCAGCCTCTTTGCAGCCTCCCTTCAGTAAGTTGAAGGCTGTTATCAAGTCCCCCCTCAAATGGAGCTGTGCTGCAGCAGACAGGGCTGCAGAGTCACTCAGGTTCAGCCCTGCTGCCTGAGGCAGAATTTGCAGACCTCGGCAGCTGCCCAGTTTGTCCGTGAAGCCGGGAAGAAGGTTCAGACTGTCGCAGCTCAAAGCGGAGCTGCACTGAGGGACGGCAACGGAGGATCTGGTCCAGCAGTTTTGTGTGAGTCACAGAACGGTTCTGCCCCTACAGTCATGTAGAAGTCACTCCGTTCACCTGCCGTTGAGGGGAGCAGGTCCACCTGCACACTGAGTTCTGTCCCAGCCGGGTATCAGCCTCCTCTCTCGTGCTTCGTCCCCAGCCCTTCATGTTTCTGAACCATCCAGTCAAACTTCATCACCTCCATTCAGAGCTAATCGATAGCTCCCGGGGAGCAGGTTAATTATAATCGCAGAATAAACGCTGAAGTCTCAAAGTTCACCCGACTTCAGCAGGGTTTCAAAACCAGAGCGGACACCGCCAAGAAATGTTAATTGATCCATCCAGGGCAGGTGCGGGAGTTTGAACCTGTTGGCAAGCCGATCTGATTCAAGACTACTCGATTTTCTTCCTTATCTCGAGCTATTTCCTATCTTATAATGTCTGTTATTTTAGATAAAAGCCCAGTCAATTGGGGTAGAAATACTGCAAGTTCGATTTCCCTCTGATAAGTTTTGGTCCCTGCAGGTTTATCAGCTGGGTGCTTGTCAAGATCTGAATTGCCTGTTCAGATATTTAATCAGTTACTGTGGAAATTTCTCTCTCTCTCTCTCTCTCTCTCTCTCTCTCTCTCTACCCCAGCCCCTCCCTAGTGCAGTGGAGTGACCCAATGTTCAGAAAAACAAATACGGCTGGGAAAGAGAATTATTAGAGGTTATCCGGTAAGCAGGGGAGTGAGGGCCAAAAGCACACACAGACCATATTTGGGTTGTCGAAAAGAATTAGTGCGAATCAAGATATATAGGCTAGAATTTGACTTGAGCTATGCTGGAATAAGTTTTCTGAATTCTTTCCTGTAAAGATCTTCACCAGTGTAACAGAAACCAGACTCTGGCTCAGCAAGCGCATGATGATCCTGCAGGCCTGATGTGAGTTCCTTGCTCAGATCAGTAGGACTTTGCATGCGAGTCAGGATCTGCCATCTGAGTACGGGGTGCAGGATTGGACCCTCTCTGAAGCCAGGGCACCCTAGACCGAAAAGTCAATCTACCACCCACCTCTGAAGTCCTGCCTAAGCCTTCTAAGCCATAAGTGGCGCATAGGTCTTGAGCTGGTTGTTAGTGCAGAGGTGGTTGTCATCCATAACATTTTAATAATGCCTGGATGTATGAAGGAGATCCCCAGGACTTGGCTGGTTTAATCGGGAAGGCGCTCAGATACTATGATGACTGGTAGAGTCATTCTTAGGGGCAGGCGGGGCCCGGAGCAACCCACTGGGCCTCTGCTTCGCCCTCACTCCACTGCTTCCCCAAGCTCTGCCGTGTTCAACCCACCTTGCCTCTTCTCACCGCTGCTCTGCCTCCTGCCATCCCCATTGCGCCCCTTCCCTGAAGCTCCCTTCCATGAGAGATGCGACCCGGGGAATTACCGAGGGGGTCTAGTGCGTGGCAGGGGTCCAACACATCCCCCACATTCCCCTCCAGAGATTGGCTGCAAGATACCTATGGCTAGAGAGATGATAGACCCTTGCAGCACCACTCATTGAGTGGTTCCGCTGCAGATGACCTGTCTTGGGTTGTTTATGGGTAGAGGAACGCAGCGCCAGAGAGGGTTAGAGATCCCACGTTTCCTGGCCGGCACTCGCCATGCCTCTTGCTGTGTCCGGGGGCGGAAGGCCGTGTTTTTCGGTTCCTCCTCAGGCCAAGTGGCACTTTGACCAGGGGAAGCCTGGGGGCATGTTTCCATTTATAACGTGGCTGTAGTTCAGGGAGGAAAATGGCGCCAGTGTTATTTCCTGTCGGATGGAAGGAAAGACTTTCAGGCAACGTTCCTCCAAAGGCTCCTCCCCCTATGAACTCTGATGTCAAGGCTCTGACTCCGTTTCCTATGCAGGCTGGAGCAAAACAACCGTCAGCTCAGTCCAAGGTTTGTTTTAAAAAGGCCGAAACCCGTACAGCCGATGTCTCGGCTGCAAGGATCCTCGATGTTTAACAGTTTCACTGGGATCGATTGTAAAGATGAAGCTGAATCTGTCAACGGGATCAGTTGTGTCTGTGTTCATGCCAGAAAAACGAGCTCGGTTGCATCGGCGCTATCATTTGTGTTGGTGTAACACAGGTTCAGGGGGTGACTTTGCCCCCCTGTGAGTGACATAAGTTACACCAACTTAAATGTAGGTGTGGACAGCGCGCTCCCTCCGACATAGATACTGCCGCTCGTTGAGAGCGGTTAATGAAGATGACAAGAGAGCTGTCTCCTATTGGCTTAGAAGAGTGACACTAGAGTGTTTTTAGCAGTGTCCTAGGCAGTGACACCAGGGTGCTCCAGGGCTGGACCAGCCGTGAAGAAGTTGGTGTGTGCTGAGCACCCACTGACATTCCTGTACGTCAGCATCTCCTTCCTGGCAGTGCCTCCTGCCTGCCGTGATCAGCTGTTCTGTGGCATGCAGGAGGTGCTGGTGGGGGGTTGAGTAGTGGGGGCAGGATGGGGTCTTGGAGAGGGGCCTGAGGCAGACTGAGGGCAAGAAGAGGAGAGGTAGGGGCTTGGAGGAAGGTTTGGAGAAGCCTGGGGCAGAGAGAAGTCAGCACCTGTGGCTGGCGTAGTTGCACTGGTGCAGTTACACCTGTTTAAGATTGCTAGTGTAGACACAACCTTAAGGATGAGCTGTTCCCCAGGACACACAACTTGGGTTGTAAGTGCGGAGAAGGGCTAATTCAGTGGTTACTTGGACACTCTAGGACAGTGGTGTCCAAGAGCAATTTAATGGACCACCACAGCTGCCCCCCTCACCACGCCAGGCGCTGGTGGCCCCCCAAGCCAGCCCTACCCCTCTACACACACACACGCGCGCGTGCGCGCGCCAGCCAGATTATGCGTGGAAGCCACTCTGCATGAGCCAACCCAGGGCTGAAGCTGCGCCAGGGCTGGAGAAGCTGCTTCCACTGCTGCTACCATGTGCTTGACCCATCACGTGGTGGGACACATGCCTGGAGTGGCCGGAGGGGCGCCCCGTGTGTGTGGCTTTCCTGAGCCACATGCACCACAATCCACTGCACAAACGGGAGTGTATTGGACACCACGGCTCTAGGACCCCATTGTCCATTGATGTCAGTCAGCATAGCTCCACTCTTTTCATTGTGTTTATTTCAGTTTGTGCCAGCTGAGAATCTGGCCCTTGTCTGCCTTCCCTGTCCTGTCCAGGTGGATCACGACACCTTCTTCCAGTGGAACCCAGCTGTGTAGTTCAGATCCAGAACCAAACACAGCCAAGACTCAGGCTAGGGATCCAGTGTTCTAGTGTTCACATGGAGTTTGGGCCTCTTCCGTAACACTGAGCTCTTGCGTGTGCAACCAGTCGTGGAGTCCCATGGTTGTGCAGGGATTTCTACATGACCGTAATTTACAGACGTGAAAAGTCTCACTGAGGCTACATCTACACGAGGGGGAAACTTCAAAATGGCCATGCCAGTGGCCAAATCAGAGAATACTAATACTTTTCGAAAGGACCCTGCAAAGGTCGAAATCCTCTTATTCCTAAGTGCCGCTTTTTGCTCATGCACGGCTCGTCTCCACGGGGGCCCTCTTCGAAAGGACCCTGTAAACGTCAAAATCGACATTTGCAGGGTCCTTTCGAAAAGGACCCCCGTGTAGACGACCCGTGCGCGAGCGAAACGCGGCATCTTCGAAGTGCTGTGGCCAGCAGCATGCTAATGAGGCGCTGAATATTCATTTCAGCGCCTCATTAGTATGCTCTGATTTGGCCACGAGCATGGCCCTTTCGAAGTTTTCCCCTAGTGTAGACGTAGCCTGAGTGAAGCAGTGGGACTATTCACATATATAAAATTGCTCATTGGTGTGTGGCCTTTGCTACCCTAGGACAGGATTTCTCAGTCTTTTATTTATTTATTTTTTTAAAAAAATACTCCTTTTATATATTGTGTATATATATATAAAAATAGCCCCAGACTTCTCTCGCGTAGCCCTGAGGGGTACCACCAGTTCAGAAACATGGTCCTAAGGTAATCTGACGTCTTGAAACAAGTGCCACTTAACCTTTTCAGAATACCGTACCCTTTGCGGGAGTCTGATTTGCGTGGAATACCACCCAGTTACACCTCACTTAAAAACTACTTACTTACAAAAGCATGCAAAAATCTCACAGGAGACTGCTAATGAAAACTTGCTGACTGTCTACCATCTTATTATCAAATCAATGAATTGGAATAGAAAAATTGCACTTACATTTCAGCATGAGGCATATGAAGCAGTCGAAACAAGTCATTGTCTGAATGAACTTTTAGATTGCACCGACTTTCTCTAGTGTTTTTATGTGACCTGTTGTAAAACTAGGCAACTGTTTAGAGGACTGGATGTACACACCTCGGTGTACCAAAAGGGTACATGTACCCCTGGTTGAGAAACGCTCTTGGAAATAAGCCCAGTATAGCTGCATTGGTTAGAAATATGAAAAAATGAGCCCCCCGCTGAGGATACATTTTCATTACATCAAGATTGATGCTGCCGTAGTCATTTTCCGGAGTTCGATTTAGCGCATCTGGTAGGGACACACTAAATTGAATTCACAGGGCACCCTTGTGAGTGCTGGTTCTCTTGCTCCTCAACTGTGTTCCTTTTATGCTCACAAAAGCATAGTGCCTGGGTGTGAAGTGTCAAAGTGCTACCAGCTACACAAAGTAAATATAGGGAGAAATGTACTTTCTTGAATTGTGTTATCTGCTAATAACCTTAGGGGCACTTTTTCAGGTGGAAATGCAATTTTTCAAGTTGACAGCAGCCTTTTAAGAAAAAAAAATACTTGAAACATTTCTGTTGGTCATGAGCCTTGCTGAATCTTATTTCCTGGTTGCTTGGGGCCCTTTGTGTATTAAACAAAATAAAATATGAACAGAAGAGAGGAAAGGAGGAAGGGTAGGAGTGGAGTCTCATTGGCCTTATTCTGCCAATCTCATTCCTGCTTAAAATCTTTTTTTTTATTTTCTTTCTTTTTTTTTTTTTTAAATCTACCCCTGTGTTCTTGCTAGATCAAGTCTGCTCAGTAACTTTACAAATTTCCTGCAAGATTACAAAGGGAGACATCTGAATTAGAAATAATTTACAAATTCGACGTGTTTCATTTAGGTCTGAACAGAGATCTCAACTAACTTCTGCATTATAAGTGGGTTTTACCCATGAAAGCTCCTGACCTAATAAATTGGTTAGTCTCAAAAGTGCTACAGGACTGCTTGTTGTTTGTGAAGCTGCAGACAAACACTGCTACCCCTCTGAGACTAGTAACATTGCGGAAAGCCCTCTGCTCTGTCATCTGTGAATTCACCAACATTGCAAGAGTCTTTGGTGTGCTCAGCTCTGTAACATGAAAAAGCTCTTCAGTACTTCCCACTTCTTGGCCGTGTCTACACTAGCCCAAAACTTCGAAATGGCCTTGCAAATGGCCATTTCAAAGTTTACTAATGAAGCGCTGAAATACATATTCAGTGCCTCATTAGAATGCTGGCAGCTGAAGCACTTTGAAATTGACGCGGCTTGCTGCTGCGCGGCTCATCCAGATGGGGCTCCTTTTCGAAAGGACCCCGCCAACTTCAAATTCCCCTTATTCCTATCTGCTGTTATCTGCTGTTAGGAATAAGGGGATTTTGAAGTTGCTGGAGTCCTTTCGAAAAGGAGCCCCGTCTGGATGAGCTGCACGGCAGCGAGACGCGTCAATTTCGAAGTGCCGCAGCTGCTGGTATTCAAATGAGGGGCCGAATATGTATTTCAGCTCTTCATTAGTAAACTTCAAAATGGCCATTTGCATCGCCATTTCGAAGTTTTGGGCTAGTGTAGACGTAGCCCTTGTGATTTTTTTTTTTTGTTTATCATAGGGGTAGTGGTGGTAGTCTGTACCTGCAATACCAACGAGAAGTCCTGTGGCACCTTATAGACTAACAGATATTTTGGAGAGTAACAGAGAGAAAGCTGCACTAGTCTATATACTATCAAAACAAAAAAGCAGTAAAGTAGCACTTTAAAGACTAACAAAATAATTTACTAGGTGAGTTTTCGTGGGACAGACCCACTTCTTCAGACCATAGCTGGTATGGCTGTGGTCTGAAGAAGTGGGTCTGCCCCACGAAAGCTCATCTAGTAAATTATTTTGTTAGTCTTTAAAGTGCTACTTTACAGACATTTTGGTGCATAAGGTTTTGTTGGCAAAGACCCGCTTCGTCAGATGCATCTGATGAAGAAAGTCTTTGCTTACGAAAACTTATGCTGCCTAGTATCTGGTAGTCTGTGAGGTGATGCAGGACTTCTCGTTGGTTTTTTTATCATGAGTCCTGTGCTATTGGGTGCTTTCTGTTAAAGCCCCAGCTCCTGGGATCATGTGATTTCATGGGACTCTCAGCTCTGTGTTTCAAGAAATGAAGTGAGGGTAGAGCCCTTGTGGTTGCAGTGAGGAAAAAACTTGAAACATGACCCAAAGGCTCAGACAAGCAAAGGAAAATAGAAAGAACTTGAAATGTATGTCCAGGTTGAGCCTCTCTAATCTGGAACTCTCTCATCCGCCAAACTCTGTAATCTGGCATGATTTTAGTTAGCTGGACAGCTACTTAGCATGGGTGTGGCCAAGTTTTCCGTGGTCCCATAAAGTTTGTTTACAGCCACCAGTCCTGGCTCTCAGTGTTTTATGCTGTTATTTAACTCTATTTTACCCCTAAATGTTTTCTAAGAGCCCAGTAAGCAGTGGAAGTGTTGGTAATGTGCTAGAAAATATTGACCTCCTGTTGTCCAGCAAATGCTCTCATCTGGCACCGGTCAGGTCCCAAGGGTGCTAGATAAGAGGTTCAACCTGTATATTTTTTAATTGTGATTAGCTAATCATGATTTGTGGGGCCTGGCTTATAATTTTTGATTGTCATCCCAGCTGCCTCTGTGCTGTGCACCCCAGCTGAGATCTGAAGGAGCCCTGTGCATTTCCTGTTTTCCATTCAGAGTACTCTGGGTCTGTGTTTTAAAACCAGTGTGCACAAGTGTGAAATGAGACTCCTCTGAGAGTCCACCTGGGACTCGTGTATACACAATTGTGACACTCTCCTCTCTTATCATAACAAAGAGGCTGAGGAAACACAGTTTCTCCTGCCGAAGAACTGCTCTCAGGCTCTGTTTAAAGCCGGTAAGTGCCCGGCTGTTTCTGAAGGATGGCTGCTCCTTTGTGGAGGTGTTTCACTCAACTGACAAAGCACTTTTTTTTGTGGAGAAATGTTGATATTAAATTTCTCTCTCTCTGTAAACACGACTCCAGCACTGTATTCATGGAAACCCATTTCCACGGGGCAAATCAAAGCAGGGTGAAGATAACAGGCAGAAGAGGAGGGAAAGAGCTGTCAGAGTTAAATAAACTGCCTCAAGTACGTCCCGTCCAAAATGAAACAGGTGAAGCTTTTTGTCCCCCTCTAGTGACTGGCTCGTACGTAGCAGTTTTATCAGTCTGCTGCTGCATTTGAGTTAGTGGACATGGTCTTTGTATCTTAGGGACTTATCAATGCCACAGTCTGCCAGGCCAGCCAGATACTAGGACATCTGAGAGCGCGAGTGTTGAATCAGCACAATATCTGACAGTCCACTCAACTGAAAGTGTACAAGGCTGTAGTCCTGACCAGTCTCCTGTATGGCTGGACCTTGTACAGAAAACATATAAAACTGCTGGAGTGCTTCCACACATGCAGCCTGAGGTCAGTATTGCACATTCAATGGCAGGACAGAGTTATGAACCTGGAAGTCCTGGACAGAGCAGGAACCACAAGCATCGACGCCATGATTCGGAAAGCCCAGCTTCGCTGGACAGGGCACATCATACGAATGGAGGAGTCAAGAATCCCTAAGCAACTCCTCTACGGAGAACTCTCCCAGGGCAAAAGGAATCAAGTTAGGCCTCGCAAGAGGTATAAAGACTGTGTGAAGGCCAACATTGCTCATGCTGGTTTAAAACCAGATCAGCTAGAGCAGCATGCAAAAGACCAAACAGGCTGGTGTACTCTCGTACGACACGCGTATGACAACCTTGAAGAGCAGCGACACGTACGCTTCATTGATGCTTGTGAGAGGAAGAAAGCAGCAGCAGCAGCCGCACCAACAGAGCCAGGACAATTCCCTTGCCCCCACTGTGAACGTCCATGCCGTTCAAAGCTTGGACTCCTCAGCCACATGCGAGTCCACAACTGATGAGCCTGTGGAAGCTCAAGACGTCATTGTCAGACATGACGGACTACCTACATTACCACTCAAGATCTTCAGCACACTTACACAGGTGCCATTATCTCCATTGTGCTGATAGTCACCAAGGGGCTAAGTCATCTGCCCCAGGTCACACAGGAAGTGCAAGATGGAATGTGGACTGTAGGCAAGTGCACTAATCACCCCTCCTCTGGCTCTTCAGCTCAGGCAGGGAAAGCGCCTGGCTTTAGATCCAGAGATGTCATGTTCAGACCCCCAAGATGATAGCATCATAGAACAGTTGAACTGCAAGGGACCTCAAGAGGTCATCAAGTCCAGTCCTCTGCCCTCATGGCAGGACCAAGCATTGTCTAAACCATCTCTGTTAGATAGTTACCTAACCTGTTCATGCATCTCTCCAAGGCTGGAGATTCTCCAACCACCGTAGGGAATTTATTCCAGTAATTAACCACCCTGATAGGAATTTTTTCCTAATGTCCAACCTAAGCCTCCCTTGCTACAATTTTTGAGCCCATTGCTTCTTGTCCTATCATCAGAGGCCAAGGAGAATAATTTTCCTCCATCTTCCTTGTAACACCCTTTTCAGTACTTGAAAGCTGCTATCACGTCCCCTCTCAGCCTTCTCTTTTCCAAACTAAATAAACCCAATTCATATCACCTTTAATCATTTTTGTCGGTCTTCTTTGCCTGTGACTGCTTGTACACATGACCGCTTTAAGGGCCAAAATGTAGGTGTTTTCAACTCCAAAGAAACAAAGGCTTGGTTTGGGAATGGCTGTAACATTGAACGGGAATATGTCGTTTGCTAGATTCTTATTTGGCTTTATTTCAAAGAAATCCCTCTTTTAAATGGAAATGTTCCCACACAATAAAATGTGTACCTGTGCAGGCCCCCACCACCACGCAGGACTTAAGGTGCAGAAATCTCTCTCCCTGGTTCTGGGGCCCAGCCTCTGCGCTGGGTTCATTTGGCCTGTGTGAGCAAGGCTCTTGGTTTAAACGGGACAGCTTGCTGGTAAAGTCCTGCAAGAAGTCGTGTGGCATCTTATAGACTAACAAATATTTTGGAGCATAAGCTTTCATGGGCAAAGACCCACTTCATCAGATGCACCTGACAAAGTGGGTCTTTGCCCATGAAAGCTTATGCTCCAAAATGTCTGTTAGTCTATAAGGTACCACAGGACTTCTTGTTGTTCTCAAAGATACAGACGAACACGGCTACCTCTCTGATACTGGTAGAGAACTAGTCACGTGGACCCTGAATGATCTATGTTGGCAATGACTTTTTCTTCTATATCCCTCCCCAAACATGGGAAAAAAATCCTGATGTTAGATCGGTGGTTTCAGCCTGTGGTCCACTGACCACTGGCGCGCTCTGGAGTACAACAGAGATTTCCAAAAGAGCCCATGCTGCCGGTCGAAATTTTTTAGGGATCTGCAGATGGCAAAAGGTTGAAAAGCCCAGAGGGAGGTTATGGAATCACCCAGAGGTGTCAGCCGAGGCTGGGGGCCGGCTGCCTCAGACAGGTAGTGAAAGATGTTTCCCAGCCCTGTAATCTGACAAAACAGTAGGTAAGGGGTCGGGAAAGCCTCATCCCAGGTCACTGGTCAAAACAGGACCAGCACCATAACCACTAGCCCATGCTGTCTCATGTTAAAATCTGCCTTCGTTCCTCGCGGGTCACATAGTGAAGACTCAATGCAGTGAGGTACTGGGAGCCTGCAGGATGGCTTTGACTGTTTGAGACCTTGATCTGAAGAAGTGGGTCTGTCCCACGAAAGCTCAACACCGAATAAATCATTTTGTTCGTCTTTAAAGTGCTACGTTTCTGCTGCTTTTTTTTGCCAGAGACTTTGCCGGGAATTTGAAGCACTCAGCCCCGAGCCAGACCTATCTCACTGGCTGAAGAGCAGGGGAAGGGGATTGGGTGTGCAAAGGAGCAGGAAACGAGCACAAGACGCTGTTTGATGAGGATGCACGAGTCAGGGAGGCAGGCGGAGGCGATGAGTCCTGAGAGGGCAGGGAGCCATTCCAGCCAGTGGCAGCTGTGTCATTCTCTGAAGAGCTGGTCTCACCCACAAAGGCTCACAACCTAATAAATAAATCCGTTAGTCTTTAAGGTGCGTCGGGACTGCGTGTTACAAATGGCGGCCGAATCCTTTCCCTGGCGATCCCCTCCCAGGCCGCCTTCCTGCGCCCCATTCTGGGCAGAGCGTAAATCTCCACAGAAGGACCTCCTTGGCAAGAAGGCTGATAGCGAGGTCACATTATGGACCCATAAATCTCCGCTGGCGGCTCCGTGAAAGGGAAATTGGTGGCTGGAGCGTGACTGGAGGAGCCCTTCCTTTCTCTCCCATTGTTCGGACTCCCCAGGGGAGCTGTTCAGGCAATTTGCAGCCTGAATAAATGTTTCCTTTCCAGGCTGCTAAGCAGAGGTGGGGGGAAGAATAAGTGTCAAAAGGGCTCATAATGACTGGATTTAAAGCCATGAAATCATTCACCGAGACGCCTTCCACTGGGAGCCGCCAGAGGCTGATGTTACTTAATCTTCCTTGTGAAATGAACCTTGTTATTATTAACCGAACCAAATCTGCGCGGCTGTGTGACCCTCGTGTCCTGGCAGACCTCGCCGTACTGGCTGACTGCCATTGTTGTGCACCGGTTCTCAGCGCCGTGAACAGGCTTCCCGATGGCACACGATGGAGTCGGAGCAGAGCTGTCAAACGCTGACGGCTGCCGTCGCCCAAGACTTCGCTCTTGGAGTGGAGGATTGTCCCTGTCATGTAACTGGGGCAGTGGGTGGAGGCGAGAAGAGATGAAGGCTCAAATCTGCACATTTTGAGAACTTCGGGTACCACCGATTGAAAGGCCAAACGGGGCCGTTCTTGTCCGTCTGTCCTGCTGCCTGGCATGGGCCAGAGAATTCCACCCAGCCGTACCTCCGGTGTCACTGTGCAGCACGAGAGGGGATGGGAGCAGAGGATGAGGAGACGAAGAGCTGCTCAGGGGGGAAGGGCTGGCTTGGGTGCAGTCTTTACAAGTTAGACGCTTTCTTTTGTAGAATCATAGGCTGTTACAGGCAAGGCTCCTCGTGGTTGAGGGTTGCAGGGTCTGGGACAACCCGCCTCACCCCCATGTCCTTGGGCAACCCCCTGGCTGCAGGCCTTGCCCCTGCCAGGGACCATTATGGTCTCCAGCCTGTCTCCTGTACAACACAGGGCCAAAAACTCCGCACCGCAAGCTCACCTGGATGTGGTTGGTCTTCTAGCCCATGAGTCTCTTGCTTAGAAAGGCATCCCATTTCCTGCCCTCTGATTCACCGCTACAGACAGGAGAATGGGGCAGCACCAAAGACTACACACCATATATTAAAGCCAGGGTTCCCTCTAATTTTTGCCATCTGTGGGCAGAATAAACTTTATGTGCACCGTGGCGTGTGCCAATGCACACCACCAATAGATCACCTGCTGCGGGCTGCGGGCGTTCTGCTAATCAGCTGGGCAGCACCTAAATTTCTCCTGAGTGGCTGCCCAAGCTCTCAGTTCATAGGAAACACTGATCAAAGCTCAGAACTCCAGTTCTCAGCCAGTTCATACTGTGTGGTGATGCCTTCCGAGGGAGCATTCCTGTTAAAAGGGTCTCAGCACTATAAAGTATGCCCTGGAGAAGAGGCGGTATTTCTTCCTGATGAGGAACATTAGCAGTCTCTCCTAGAAGATCTGTAGGGCTGTGTGAGATGGGGTGAGATCACACCTTGCGAATCTCATCTTCTGCCTTTGCATTTTCCCTTGGGCAGCCTGTTCCTTGATGCATGCACCTGGGAGATTAGCCTGCTGAGGATAAGTATCAGAGAGGTCACTGTGTTAGTCTGTATCTTCAAGACAACAAGAAGTCCTGTGGCACCTTACAGACTAACATATAGGGGTGTAACTGGTGACAGAGGCTTCTGCATGGCCCAAGAACAGCTGGGTAATATTCACCCTCTGGTTTTCAGAAACAATGAGCTGTCTGGAGTTACCATTAAAGCTATGGTGCGACTCCAAAACTGTGGATTAAGGTGCAGGGCTAAGTGAGAAATGGTTTGTTTTTTTCTCTCTGAGGAGGATTTAAATGAAAGCAAAACATGTTTGTCATCCTTGAAGAAACTTCAACCATTCGCTAATCAGCTGGAATTCCCTCCCCTCCCAAAGTGAACATATTCAGCCCAGAATGGCTGGAAATGGAAAATACTTCAGTTTTTTCTGGTGAGAAGTTGAACTCTTTTTTGGCGATCAGACTGTCTGCAACCATTTTAATGTAAGCAAAATCCCAGCATTTTGCAGGAAATTATTTGTGGCCAGTCCCACTTAGTGGACTGACAGATGTTAGGCACCCATGATGGGTAAGCCAGGTTAAACCTACTTGAAAATGAGAGGGATTCCAGTACAGAGAGAGACTGTGAGAAACTGGAAGGACACGACAGAATGAAAAACTCTGGTGGGAGGAAAGAAAGGTGGAAAACCACAGCGGGACATGGGCAGAGTGAGAAACCAATACAGTAAATCCCCGACTTACGCACAGGCTGCGTTCCTGGGGAATTGCATGTTTGTCAAACTTTGCAGGAGGGATAGCTTAGTGGTTTGAGCATTGGTCCCCTAAACCCAGGGTTGTGAGTTCAATCCTTGTAGAGGCTGCTCAGGGATTGGGGCAAATAGATATCAGGGATGGTGCTTGGTCCTGCCAAGGGGGCAGGGGACTGGACTAGATGACCTCCTGAGGTCCCTTTTGTTCCAGGAAATGTGTATCTCCAATTATAATCATAAGTTCAGGTGCCCCCTTTGCAAATGTCCAGCTCAGCGGCTGGGGCTAAGGGATTCTCTGCCCTGCCTTGCCTTGCCATGCTGTGCAGGGACAGGGGAGGACCATGGGCTGCAGCTGAGTGGTCTGGTGGCTGGGAAGTGCTGTGGCTGACTGGGGTTACAGCAAGGCCTGTGGGGGTGGGGGAAGGTGCAGCAGCTGGGCAGCCCCGCAGGCCCCATTTGCCTGGGGCTGCTAATTAGCTAGGACTGGCCCCCACACTCCCCACCCACCAGCATGCAACCCGCTCTGCCATTCACGCAAACGCAACGTGCTGTGATTGGCTGGGGCTGGCTTCCCCTGGCTCCGGATTGGCTGTGTTCCGCCACTGCAGAGAGGCGCACCCCTCCCCTCCCTTGGCTCTGCAGTGTTTCCCCCCGGCTGGGCAGCGGTGTTACCACAAGCCTCATGTGCTGTGGGCGCCCCTAGCTTCAGTGTGCATGGTGTGAGCAGTGGCTCAGTGCTTGAGCTCCCTGACAGGCCCCCCAGGAACAGGCAGAGAGAGGGGCAGGTGAGGAGGGAGCTGGTTTAGTGCCGGGAGGAGGCAGCCTGGGCAGTGGCTGCACCCGAGGCAGGAAGTGATTTCAGCACCGCCACTAGGCGAATGTGACTCAGCCTGGATTGGCAAGCCCTGGAAACTGGATCGGGGGTGCCGAGAAGCCGGTGCTGTTTCACCCCTGCCTTAGCCTTGCTTCCCGTACAGTAATTCCATCATTATTCCAACTCGTGTTAGTCCAAGAAACGTGCAAGTCACAATCGTGTAAGCCATGGGTCTACCTTAGAGAGAAGACGGGGGAGGAAAGGGAGAGACTCTCGTGGAAAAAATCTTCGCAACATGTGCCTGTCCCAGTAGACCTCAGGCCCGGAGTAATGATAATAGTTGACAGTGGAGCTGGATGGAAAATGCAGGAAACTCTGAGGGAAAAAAAATTTAGTGTAGTTTCTTTCAAAGTTTTAGCTGAAAATTTTGATTTTTTTCCTCAGGAAATGAAAACCCTGCAAATTTGGTTTTCAGAAAGTTTTTCCTCGTTTTTGGCTGAGAACAAAAGAATGTTAAGAACATAAGAACATGAGAATGGCCATTACTGGGTCAGACCAAAGGTCCATCTCGCAAAGTATCCCATCTGCCAACAGTGGCCAGAGCCAGGTGCCCCAGAGGGGGTGGACCAAAGACAATGATTGAGCGACTTGTCTCCAGCCAGCCATCTCCAGCTTCTGATAAACAGAGACCAGGGACACCATTCCTACCCACTGGCTAATAGCTTTTTATGGACCTAACCTCCATAAATTAGCTAGCTCTTCTTTGAACTCATTATAGTCCTGGCCTTCACAGCCTCCTCTGGCAAGGAGTTCCACAGGTTAACTATGTGCTGTGTGAAAAAGAACTTTCTTTTATTAGTTTTAAACCTGCTACCTATTAATTTCATTTGGTGTCCCCTAGCTCTTAAATAAGTTCTCAGATGAAATCTTTTTGACTTTTAGCTATTTCCAATATTTGGTTTTCTGATATATAAAGCATGCATTTCACATGCATACTTCTATTTTGTTGAAAACACGGTTTTCCTCTGGAAATATATTTGAATTAAAATTTTAGACGAGCCCCATCTTACAGGTTTTGGTTTTATTTTATCTTGTTTGTGGAGTGCATTGAAAATTTGGCCCTGCAATTTATTTTCAAAGAAAAATAACCTTTTGACAAAATAAAAAAATTGTGTGCAATTTTTTTTCTTTTGAAAATATTGGGACCTTAATTGAAATGCTCCCAAAATTCGGAAGACATTTTTTTTTTTTTGCATTCATTAGTATTTTTGCTTTTGTTGAGATTTTTCACAGGAATAATTTGTTTCTAAACTGGGTGCTCTAGTGTCTTGCTTTTTCTAATGATAGTTATTGATCTGTGGCTACATCTACACTACAAGATAAATTCAGATTTAAGGCAGTTCGCTCAATTGTACCAAGTGACTGTCCTCACTGTAAATACCCTTAGCTTGATTTGGGAGCACTAATATTAATATAATATCGTTGGAACCGAGTGGGTGTACGCGTCAAGTTTAAATTTAACAGTTCAAAGACTGGTGTGGAAGTGCCATGCCTTTGAATCAAATTCACTAGCCTCCAGAGACTGACTGGAGCTGTTGCACCTGGCTCCCAGCTCCCTGCGCTTGCGGGAGCCAGGAAACTGACCGGCACAGCACCTGGCTCTCTGCTGCACCTGGCTCATGGCTTCCGCGAACCAGGTGCAGCAGCACCGGTCAATTTCCCGGCTCCCCTATGCTGTGGGGACCTGGGAACCAGGCAGTAGGGTGAGCGCTGCAGGCAGTGGGGGTACAGTCGGGCCTGGGGGCAGGGGGCAGAATGTGGGGCTGGGGGAACTGTGCGATAGGTTCCCACAATGCACTGCTGCAACAGTCAATGTTTGGCCACGCGAGTGTGGCAGCACTAACTCGACTTTGTGGGAAGTGAGGATACTCAAAGTCAAATTTATAAATCCCAGAGTTATAAAATGGAATTCAATAAAATCGAAATTATCTCATAGTGTATCTGTAGCCTAAGGTTTGGTTGAGACTCAGCCAGTTGTAAGGAGACAAGAAAGACCTTATAGGCACAGTATTGGCAATTCTGTTTTTTCCAAAATGATGAGTCAGGCCCATTACATAGTGAGAATGGCATAAAAATTGTGATTTTTTTAAAGGCCTTTTGTTTGCTTGTTTGTTTGTTTGTTTGCCTTCTGGTTTCTGAGCTTTTTGGTGCATTTGCTCACGTTTTCAAGCTGTTCTGCGCAAGCACGTAGATCAAAATCATTCCATTTATTTTCCAACGGAATGCCGATTATCTTGTCTAATAACATGACTCCAGGAGTTAGAACTTAAAGAAAAATGCCAGCTATCTCAAGCCTCAAAATTAAGTTGCAAAATACATTCTGTTATGCATCCAAAGGCAACTCAGACCCTTGGAAGGCTCCTCTTGACCTTAATGGTTTTTGTGTCAGAACCTTATGTTAGAATCCTGATTGTTCCTGGCTTAACTGTTGACCCTGCAACCAAGAGCTGCCATGGGAAAGATTGGGGCACCAACAGATCTGCTGTGGGCAAAGAATAGACCTGTGGAACTCCTTGCCAGAGGATGTTGGGAAGACCAGGACTTCAGCAGCGTTAGGTCCATCAAAGGCTATTAGCCAGGGTGGGTAGGAATCGTGTTCCTAGCCTCTGTTTGTCAGCGACTGGAAATGGATGACAGCAGAGGGATCATTTAATGAGTACTTGTTCTGTTAACTCCCTCTGGGGCGTTTGACATTGGTCACTGTTGGAATACCGGATCCTTGGCTCAATGGCCCTTTGGTCTGACACAGTATAGATATTCTTATAAGTGAGAAACAGGTTCTTTGGGTCAAAACTGTTATTCTAAAGACAAATATTTCTGTTAGTTATTAGTCTTTAAGGTGCTACAGGACTGCTTTCTTTGTTTGGTGACGATACAGACTAACACAGCGACCTCTCTGAGACTATGCATGTCTCTGGTTTGCCTGTGAAGAGATCTGCTAAGGTCCCAGAGAGCATGCAGCTATAACAAAGGCTATGTTGCATGAAAGGTTTCTATGCTCCTGGGCTCATTTTAGTCTACAGAAGGGAAGAATGAGGGGGGGATTTGATAGCAGCCTTCAACTGCCTGAAGGGAGATTACAAAGAGAATGAAGAGGGGCTGTTCTCAGTGGTGATAGATGCCAGAAGGAGGAGCAATGGTCTCAAGTTGCAGTGTGGGGTGGATATTAGGAAAAATAATTTCACCAAGAGGGTGGTGAAGCACTGGAATGGGTTGCCTAGAGAGGTGGTGGAATCTCCGTCCTTAGAGATCTTTTAAGTCTTAGCTTGACAAAACCCTGGCAGGAATGATTTAGTTGGAACTGGCTCTGCTTTGAGCAGGGGTTGGGCCAGACGACCTCCTGAGGTCTCTTCCAGCTCTAGTCTTCTCTGATTCTCTGCTCCGTACTATAGCGCAGAACAGGCCACTTCTGCAGCAGCTTCTGTTTGGCTTGGCCTAGCCTGAACAGCTTCCAAAAATGCGCTTTTATCAGCACTGGTCTGGACGTTATGTATATTCTGTCCCCATCCTCCAGTACACAGCATGTACTGTGTTTCTGCATGAGAAATCCCAGACGGCTGAAACCTCCCGGGGTGGCCAAGATGTGTCACAAACCCAGAACTAACTCAGCTACCCTGTTTTTTCCCTCCCCCACCCCTTTTTGTTATCATTCTTTCGTGGCTCAAGGAACAAATGCTGCAGCTACATTCTAGGCACTCTGTGTAGTTTCTATGTTTAGACTGAGCCTCGAGTTCCTTCAGTGGTAATCAGGGAAGCTAGCCTGCAGGGATGATTTTGTAACAACTCCCCCTGCCTCATGCTCCTTGTCAGCTGGGGCTGCCCCAGAGCCATTTGAAAGAGGTTAATCTGTTATCTGTAGGAATAAGGCTGCAAACTGACAGCTGCCATAGGCTGTTGTTCCCTGCATGGGTTAACGTTGGTGATGCTTTGCAGTCGTAGCGGGTTAGATATTTATATCCCCTGGATGCATACACCAGATGTCCTCATTTTGCCAAGTCAAAGGGCATTGCATGGAATTGCCATTCTTTTCTACTGAGGAGGGGGTTGCACCATTTCTTCTTATCCGCATAGATACTTTTGTAGTTTCCCTCTCTCCCTGATCTAAGGTGAGGGTGACGGGATGTCCCCATATGGTCAAGACAGTCCCTATGTTAATGTCTTTGCCTTAAATATGCAACTATGGTCTCCTTAACCTCTCTCACAACCAAGTGTCTTGATTTTTCGCACTTGTTATCTGGTCACCCTATCCCAGAATGACCTGAGTCTGTTCGGCTGTGTCTACACTAGAAGTATCTGTCGACAGAAGTTACTGCTGACAGGGTAATGGAATCTGGAAGTCTTGGACAGAGCAGCAACCCTGGGCATCAAAGCCATGATTCTGAAAGCCCAACTTCGGTGGACAGGGCACGTCATACGAATGGAAGAGTTGAGAATCCCTAAGCAGATCCTCTACAGTGAACACTCCCAGGGCAAAAGGAATCAAGTTAGGCCTCGCAAGAGATATAAAGACTGTGTGAAGGCCCACATTGCTCATGCTGGTTTAAAACCAGATCAGCTAGAGCAGCATGCAAAAGGCCAAACAGGCTGGCGTGCTGTCGTATGACACGCGTATGACAACCTTGAAGAGCAGCGACACGTACCCCTCATTGATGCTCCTGAGAGGAAGAAAGCAACAGCAGCAGCCACACCAACAGAGCCAGGACAATTCTCTTGCCCCCACTGTGAACGCCCATGCCGGTCAACGCTTGGACTCTTAGCCACATGCGAGTCCACAACTGATGAGCCTGTGCAAGCTCAAGACGTCATCGTCGGACGCGATGGACTACCTACTGCACTAGAAGCATCTGTCGAGGGATAATACTGTTGAAGAAAATGCAGAGTTTTGTTGAGACTTTGTTGACAGAACGCTTTAAGTGTGTAGACACACCCTGAGTTATGTCAACAGAGAGCCCCTTCTGCTGACAAAACTCAGTAGTGTAGACCCAGCCTTAGACTAGTCATTTTGATACACAGAAGTCTTCTGGAGTATATCAAGTTATTTAGATAGCTGTTTCTCTAGTTTCACAACAGGCTACAGGCTAGCCAAATCAGTACAAACTACCGTTTCACACTGACAATGACTTGTTTGTACTGTACTATTGTATTATACGCTGACATGTAAGTGCAATATATTCCAATGGATTTATTTTATAATTGCATAGTAAAAATGCATGTTATTGTTCAGTGAGGTGAAACATAGAATCAGAGGGCAGAAGGGACCTCAGGAGGTCATTGAGTTCACCCCCCCTCAACTGAAACATCCCAGCCAGGGTTTTGTCAAGCTAAAACTTAAAGACCTTTAGGGATGGAATTTCCACCACCTCTCTAGACAACCCTTTCCAGAGCTTGACCACCCTCCTGGTGAAATAGTTTTTTCTAATATCTGACCTACACCTCCCCTACTGCAACTTAAGCCATTGCTCCTTGTTCTGTCCTCTGTCACCACTGAGAACAGCTTCTCTCCATCCTCTTTGGAATGCCCTTTCAAGTACTTGAAGGCTGCTATCAAATTGCTCCTCAGTCTTCTCTTCTGTAGACTAAACAAGCCCAAATCCCTCAGCCTCTCCTTATAGGTCATGTGCTCCAGTCCCCTCATCATTTTTGTCACATTCCGCTGGACTCTGTCCAGTGTGTCCATATCCTTTCTATACTGGGGGATCCAGAATTGGATGCAAGACTGCAGATGTGACCTCAGCAGTGCTGAATAAAGGGGAATAATCACTCCCTAGATCTGCTGGCAGTACTCCTACTAATACACCCACTATGCCATTAGCCTTCTTGGCTGCCAGGGAACACTCTTTGCTCATATCCAGCTTCTCATCCACTGTAATCTCCAGGTACTTTTCTGCAGAACTTCTGCTTAGCCAGTTGGCACCCAGCCTGTAGCATTGTTAGCGATTCTTCCATCCCAAGTGCAGGACTCTGCCCTTGTCCTTGTTGAACCTCATCAGAATTCTTTTGGCCCAATCATCTAATTGTCTAGGTCACTCTGGACCTTATCGCTACCCTCACAATGTATCTACCTGTCCCTGTAGTTTAGCGTCATCCCCAAATTTGCTGAGGGTGCAACCCATCTCCTCAGACTCCTGCAAGGGGTACAGGAGTCTGGTAAGGTTGAGAGCCTCTGTGTTAGACCCACCATCTAGAAAGCCTGTCCTGTACACTCAATCTGAGTTTAACTCTGGAGAACCCCCATTACCCCACTTGTGTAGTTACTGTAATCTTGGTAAGCTCTGGAGACTGAATTGGAGCTGGACTTCTGGAGCTGGAGTTTCTGGAGCCCGCGCTAAGCAGCTGTGACAGGTGCAGCTCCTCTGGATCAGACCCAGAACGTTTACCATGCGTAGCCCACCACCGGAAGTTGGACCTGAGATATGAAAATCAGGATGTGAGCCATCTCTGACGTGTTGTCCAAGCAATGTGCACTAATCTCATATCTGCTGAGGCAGAATCATAGAATCCTAGAGCTGGAAGGGACCTCAGGGGGTCATCGAGTCCAGCGCCCTGCTTCAAGCAGGATCAACACCCACAAAGTCATCCCAGCCAGGAACTTGTCAAGCCGGGACTTAAAAACCTCGAGGGATGGAGAATCCACCACCTCTCCAGGCAACACATTCCCATGCTTCACCTCCCTGGCTTACTCTCCTGTGTCTGTCTTGGGGTGCAGTGCTTGAGGAAGCATCTCTTTAGCTTCTCCAAAATCCCAGGGACATATTTGGTAAGTGACATCCGGAGCCACTTATGTCCATGTGGGTACTTGGATGAAATGCTGAAAACCTCCCTGTGTGGTTTGCTGGTCTAAAGCATATGGTCAAGTGGCCCTCTAGTGGTTCACCATGGTCACTGCAGCAGCCTTCATTTATCTCTTCTTGGGGAAGGTCTCCTCTCCCGCAAGCAGTGGAGGTCTGCTTTCTCTCCGGTGAGAGTGACAAGCAGGGAGGGATCCCTCTAATTTTTTCCCTGCATGGGCAGAATAAATTGTGTTACATGCACTGAGGCAGGGGTGGATCTACACCCCCCATAGGAACATGTGCTGCCAGTGGTAGGAGGCTATGAATGTTGGTGGTGGCATCGGAATCTCCAAGCCAGCAGCCCAAGCACTCAGCCTTACAGGGAACGCTGGTCACAAGGTGAATGCCTGGTGATGAGGCTCCTGTTGGGCGGATGATGGGTTACCTGCGTGGGCGGAGCTCGAGCTGTCACACAGCGATCCCTGCTTGCATGTGCAAGTGGGGAAAGAGCTTCTCTTCCTGATTTACGTGTCAGACGGAGGACTTTGCCCCCTGTGTAGCTGCACGCTCTTTTCACGTGTCGTCTCGCTGAGCCCAACCAGCCTCCGCGGGAGTCTTTCCATTGACCCGAGCGGGCGTTCGAGGTGGGCCTGCGTTAGCAGCGTGGCTGTGATGAGAAGAGGGGCTCGGCATGTCCCCTCTAGGCTGTTTCATAGCCCTGTTCGCTCCAGGGCAGTGGCCCCTGGGCACCTGGAGATCCCCTAGCACCTTTGGGATGTTTTTAGGGAAAAGAGGTTGATAACCAGCAGCCTAGGGTCTGAGAGGCTTGTAGTGGTTCATGGATTTTATCCACACGACACCAGGTGAGGTCGGGAAGTATTGCTTGGAATAAATTGTCTGTGAGGTTCTCAGTGGTGACTGGGATGGGAGCGCTGAGGAGATGCGGTGGGCCCACCCCCGAGGTTTCCCTTGTCCCCAAGTTCCTCCCCACCTGTTCCCCTGTTCTGATCCTGCTCTGCCCCCACCTACCTCTCAGGGCGTGGTGCTCAAGGGGTGGGGTGGGACTGCCCCCTGACTAACTGGAAGTGAGGCAGCCTTGGGTGAGTGCCGGGAGGGGGCGCGGCTAGTGAAGGGTGCATATGACCCCTCATCCGTGCACACGCACCCCTGACACGGAGCCCCTGGAGGCTGTGGAATCGCCAGCATTGGAGATTTTTAAGAGCAGGGTAGATAAATACCTCTCAGGGATGGTCTAATGCAGCAGTTCCCAAACTTTTTGGCATCACGCCCCCCTCCCCTTTGACTTTTGAGAAACCCTCATGTCCCCCCCTTTACTACTATCATCCAACCCCCCTTAACAAAAAATTCAATTCATAATTCACAAAAGACACAAAAACTTGATTTTAAAATTAAAAATAATCACAAATAGTTTTTTTTTTTCTTGGCCTCTTGCGGGTGCCTGGTGCAGCCCCAGCTGGCTAGCTCCTGTGCCCCATGCCAGCTGCCAGAGCTGCCCACGCCAGCCACCCGCCTGCCTGAGAGCCGCCCACCAAGCCCCTCCCCTCCCACAAAGCCAAGCACCACCAGCCCCCTGCTCTTACCTTATCCCATCCCTCTCATCTGAGGCAGGCACCCCCAGCCCCCCGTCTAACCCCATCCTCCTCCTTCTTGCCCCCAACCCACACTCGTTCACTTTTGCAGAAGGCAGCTAGCTCCACATGGGTCTTCGTCTATCGCCTGCTTTTTATAGCGGCTATGCCGGGTCACCCACGTAAAATGGCAGGGGCTGAGAGCCGGAAGCAAAGGCCGGATCTTTCCTCGGGTGGGGGGAATGATGGGGGGGTGTTGGGTTGCTTTTTGCCTGGAATTTCTTCACGCCCCCCAATTTGGGAAACCATGGTCTAGATGGTGCTTGGTCCTGCCCGGAGGGCAGGGGACTGGGCTTAGTGAGCTCTCAAGGTCCCTTCTAGCGTTCTGTGATTCTCCTCATTTATTAGAAGGGGCACAGAGCCGAGTGAGTAACTTGTCCAAGTTTCTGTAGAAAATATGGCAGAGCTCAAAACTCCTGACTCCCAAGCAATGGGCCTGGCCACGAAGTCGGCCTGCCTTTTCCAAGGAAGGGCCTGCTCCCGTGTCAGTTGTCTTGCTCCCTGTGGACAGCAAGGAACAGCCTGAGTATTTAGCACCAAGAGCGGAGATTTTAACAAAGGTTCCATTTAACTTACTCTTCCCCCCCGTCTCTGTCTTCCCTCTCCTGCCGACAGAATTCTTCGAGGACTACTCAGAGGGGCGGGAATGTGTCAACTGCGGTGCCATGTCCACCCCGCTCTGGAGGAGAGACGGCACCGGCCACTACCTGTGCAACGCCTGTGGGCTCTACCATAAGATGAACGGCATCAACCGGCCCCTGATCAAACCCCAGCGGCGGCTGGTAAGAGGAAGGGCGTGGGCGGCCAACGTGCAGCCTTTGCAGGCCTGCGCCATAGACTCCAGACCAGGAACCGCCTGCTCAGTGCAAGCTGTCCAGGGCCGCGCTGTTCAGTGATGAGGTGTAATGTCCTAGGCAGAAGTTGGGAGACCCTCTGGTGTTTTGCTGCCTGCCTGTGCCCGCTGCTTTTCACCCAGCAGCCTCCTCGGCCTCTCTCGGTGTCGCCAAAATGGTGGCTTAGCTTCAGCTGAGTTGTCCATTCCTGGAACCTGTTGGGATCTGTTGTTCTAGCTGCACTGGTGCAAAGGGAGATGCATAGGAGACTCCCAACACACTTAGCGGCTCACAGCTGAGCCCTAGCTTTGCAGGGTCCGACAGAGTAACATCAAGAGAGCTTCCCCCTCAATCCATAACTCCCGTTCCACCTCCGGCTTGGTCCCGTCCACCTCTCTGCATTTCTACACATCTGCATACACCACCCCTTGGTAACACCTGCCTGCCTGTGACCTCCCTTAGCCTCCGGTGACCCCACCAGGTTGGCTCCAGCATCCTCCACCCCTTGGTAACACCTGCCCGCCTGTGACCTCCCTTAGCCTCCGGTGACCCCACCAGGTTGGCTCCAGCTTCCTCGACCTTCAAGCTGCAAGGCCAGTAAGTGCAAACAGGCAGGTAAACAAAGGGCGGCTGTGAGACCATCTGCAGGAAAGGCTGAACGAGGAAGTGGCAGCCCACTGGCAAACCTGACAGCCACAGAAGATAACCGTTTTGTAGGGTAGATTCAGGGCAGTTGAAAATGGAGTGAGAGAGGTGGGTAGGGGCTGGTTTTGTGGACTTCTACATTTGTGTGACAGCCATTTTGTCTGGCACACCGGGGATCTCCAGAGTTCAATACACAATTATAGCTTGAGCTGAAGCTCCCTAAGTGGGGCCTGTACTAGCGTGGATTGGGCCCAGTGAGGGACTGGTCGTGCGTACTGGCCTACATGAGTTCATCAGGATTCCCAGAGTGAGTCTTTATCCTAGATTTTCTATATATGGGCGGGGGTGGGAAGGAGGGTTGGAAGGAGAATCTGACCGACGAACTCACAGGTGGAAAACCCTACTGAGATCACTTATTTCAGGGGAGGGGAGCCTTTTCTGGGTCAGGGCCACACAAGTGAGAACCAACATCCCCACACCCCCCCAGGACACCCCTCCCCTGAGAACCCTCCCCACCCCCCGAACGCACCCTCTCTGATGTGGTCCCAAACGGACAGCTCGGTGACCTTCCCCACACACCTGCCTCAAAGCCCAAGGGGGCCAGTACCTTTTGTGGGACCCTCTGGGCCAAAACTTAGGGGTTCAGTGCGGGTGGGGGCTGCAAGGCAGTGGGCTTGGGGTGCTGAGCCTGGAAGGGATGGGTCAAGGTGGAGGTGAGGGGTCTGGGAGGGAGAGGTCAACCGTAGCATGTGGCGGGGAAGTCGAGGTAGGAGGCAGCGTGCAGGAAGGGGGTCGGAGAGGGGGTCTGGATAGGCCGGAGCACAGGAACAGTCTAGGGGTGCAGGGTCTGGGCGACGGGGGTGCAGCTTGCCAGGGCAGCACCCCTGGACACGTGGCTCTGCACCCTCCCCATACTGCTCCCAGGCACCAGCCTCCACTGCTCTGATTGGCTGGAATTCCAGCCAGTCACAGCCTCTGGGCCATGCTGCCGCTGCTGCTCCCCCGCCCCTTTCCTCAGCCGGAGAAACGGCAGCGAGCAGCGGCAGAGCCACGCGGAGCTGCTTCCGGCCACCCCCCAGCAAAGTCCATGGTCAGGATCCTCTCCTGGTGCTCGGGGCTCCCCACCCCCACCAGATGCCATGGAGGGAGCCGCAGGGTCCGGATCCAGGGAAGCAGTGGTCCGGGTGCAGACCACAGGCTGGGAACTCCCCACCCCGGATGTATTTGGTGTCAGAAGAGAGTCAGGCACCGCCCGGGTTGGAAGGCAAGAACCCTGCCCAGGAGAGCTCCCAGTACGCACCACTGACCCCAGGGGTTCTTCCACTCGAGTGGCAGCAGGCCCAAGCCGGGTGACTCCTGGTGGAAGATAGTTCCTGCCCTTTCCACGGTGCGCAGAGAAAATCCAGCCAAGTCAGCCCAGTGGGAGCCTCACTGCTGGGTTTTGCCACAGATTCTAATTGGCAGCACTGACGGGTTTCTGTTTTTCTGACTAAAAACAAAATCAAAATCAAAATCCATCCATTGGCCCCTGCCGCGCCAACCCGAGGGTAATAAAGTGGTGTGAGCTGGCTAAGGCTGGGCAGCAGGTCAGGGAGGAGAGAGAATTCAGCTTCCAGAAGAAGTTATTGTTAAGGAACAGAGTAAAGCTCGCCAGATGGCTCAACAAAGTCCCTTCAAATACATGAGGCTAGGAATGACTCTCACCCAACAGCCAGGGCTACATGCCCTCTCATTGGAAGGGAGGGAGCGTGAGGGGGCAGCTGTTTATTTTTGAGGTGGTCCCTGCTGCTATAAGGGGACTAGCCAAAAGCCTGGATCAGAAACGCCACCCAGCTTTATAGCACACGCAGTCTGGCTCCCAAGCGGACGGTTTGGGCCCAGGTCCAGACTCCGCCAGTGTCAGGATGAGTCTCACTTGAATCTGGAAACCAGTATGATTTTTTTTCCTCGACTTTGGCCTTTGTCAGATCCTCTTCAACGTACAGAGAGGGCTTGAGAGTCAATAGCAGAAACCTGTGGCTCTCTGCCCACTTGTGCCACGAACCCTGCTGGCCCAGTGTCATTGGGCTGGAGTGGCAGGCAGTGCTTCATGGGCTGCCTCAGGACCACAGCAGGCACCTAACAGCGACAGGGTCACAGTTCCGAGACCTGCACAAGAGCGGGCGAGCGGGACCACGGCTCCCTCCAATAATCAGCAGAGGCACAGAGCTCCTCTAGCCCCAGGGCTCCTGGGCACAGAACGTGGCCCTCCAAAACCCATCAGATGTTTTTTTTTCTTTCATGTGTGTGCCCCTGCACAGCTCAGGCCTTGCCTCTCCCTGACTCCCCAGGAGAAGGAAGCCGTATGAGCCTGGTACATGTCATTTGCTTTCTACTCTGTGTCATCTCAACTCGCTGGTGTGTTGAGTGGGCAGGGCTGGAGCAAGAGCTCCAGTGTATTTCCACTCCCACCTGCAAAAAAGGTGAAGTAGCAACTGCTTCCTCCTGCCTCATGTGTGAAGGGTTTGGTGATATGCGTCTCCTAGGCAGCGGAGTGCTGTATTCTGTCACACCTGCTTTCTGACCTGCAGGGCTGCTCGGTTGGGCTCCTGGCTACGCCCGGTGTGACTTTGGGCAAGTCGGTTTACACCACTGTGCCTTGGTGTATAAATCTGTAAAATGGGCACAGACCCATTGACCGTCTTGCCCAGGGGTGTTGCAATGCTGTATTGGGGTAATGTCTGTAAAATGTTCTGGGTTCCTACAGTGCTAGACGTTCGATTCCTCGTACAAAATATTATCAGTAAAGCCACAAACCCCTGCAGTAAGTAGGTGCTGTGTGCCAGGGAAACCTGGAAGGGATTTGCACTGTCCTTAAAATGCTCGTGCGACTGGTAAAGCTGGAGGCGCGTTAACGTCGGTGTTGCTTTTGTCTCTTGCTGCAGTCCGCCTCCCGCCGCGTTGGGCTCTCTTGTGCCAACTGCCATACAACCACCACCACGCTGTGGCGCAGAAACGCCGAGGGCGAGCCCGTCTGTAACGCCTGCGGCCTGTACATGAAACTCCACGGGGTAAGGACAGCGCGACACTGGGAACAAATAACGGGGGCTGGAGGGGTAGCAAAGCTGCTTAACGCGCTGCTGGAGAGCACTCAGCTGCCATGCTGGTGAGCACAGCATGAGAACTTACTGAGAAATAGGCTAGACCTTTGCCCGCCCTTTGGCCTGGAGATGGGCTGGTTACACTCAGAGGGTTAGTGAAAGTGATGCACTGTGGGAATCTGCTTTATCTGTGTGCTGCTGCCCTGCCGATTTCACGTCTACCTGCTGACTTTGATGTCTAGCTATTGTGTTTGCTTACAATGCCTGATTAACATGTGGAGGCGAGGATGGGTGAATAAACATCTTATGTCGGACACAATCACTGTTTGTCCACACTACCTCCATGCAGGCTTAAAACCTGTTTGGAGACTACAGACCTGACTTCTTACAACACATCTGGTCGTCTCTTTTACAACAGTGTTAATCACCAGCCTAACCTGGGCTTTCAGTCAGTATTCTTTGCTGAACCAGAATGTACTGACCAGGATGAAAATGTTCTCGTAACTCCCTTGCCAGCTGGAATTGAGGGGCTTGAGGGTCACAGAGGTAACTATTAAAAATAAAAGCTGGACAAATCCAAGTTAGAGATATTTATTATTTTTTAATTTTAATTTAACTATTGGAACAAACTAACCAGGAAAAAGGTGGACTCACCATCTCTTGAGGTCTTCAGATGAAAGCCAGATGCCTCTCTAGAAGGTGTGCTCTAGGCCAGTATTCCTTATACATTTTGAGACCATGGAACACCAAATAATATTTTTATGCAGAACACCTATTAAAATTGGCATACCAGCCCATCCCCCCCCCCCCAAAAAAAAGCTACATATACAGCAAAAACAAAATAAAGTAACTTAAGCAGGTATCATAGTGATGAAGAAGAAACACTGTAGCTGGTTTTAATAACCGAAAATATGTACTTTGAATTATTTTTTTAAACCCTCCCGGCACACCTGCAAGTTGCTCACGGAACACCAATGTTTCGCAGCCCAGAGTTTAAGAAACACTGATCTAGGCCTCCCTGGCACTTAAAACTTCCTCAGCTACGTTGGTCAGAGTTGAACTCGTGCCTTCAGTCATCTGGAGACATGGTGCTCCTCCGCTGGCAGAAAAAGTCAGCCTGCCTCTGGCATGAAGGGGATATGCCAGCACTGCTACATCAACCTTGGGAAGTCTGGTGGCACCCTGTAGACTTAACTGCAGGCTAGATGCATCTGACGAAGTGGGTCTTTGCCCATGCTCCAAAAAATCTGTTAGTCAACGAGGTGCCACAGGACTTCTCGTTTTTGCAGATGCAGACTAACATGGCTACCTCCTGATACCCGCCAGCATAGGCTGTAGTGGAGACATAGATGCAGATTTCATCATGATAAAATCCTCTGGTCTGTGTTACAACGGAAGTCTGACTAGACGATCTGATAATCCCTTCTGGCTTTAAAATTTGTGAGTCAAAGCCTTGGATGCCAAACGCACGATTATTTAAAAACAAAAATAAAAATCAGATCCAAATCAGGAGCCAAACTTGTCAGCCTTGGCCTGTTCCTGGACTGAATTCAGTCATGACCAGTCTAATTTTTGGCTTCGTGGTTTTTTAGTTCAATCTGACACTTACCTCAGATGTGGGAGGTTGAGAAGTAAGCCCGGTACGTACTTGGTTGTATTGAGTACGTACTGAAAACAGCACGCTTCGCATTTGGCTTCCTAGGTCCCGAGGCCCCTAGCAATGAGAAAAGAGGGGATTCAGACGAGGAAGCGTAAGCCAAAGAACCTTAACAAGTCCAAGACCCCAGCAGGTGAGTGCTAAATGAGACAGAAGTGTGTGTGTGAGGGAGAGAGAGGGGGTATGAAGGGTACATGGAGGAGGGCCATAGGATCAGACTCTCGCTCTTTAGCACTAAATTAGGAATTCTTCCCTCCCAATCAGCCCTCCCCAGATTTAGCAAACAAGTCGTCATTGGGTTGCTGTCTGGTGACCTCTGTAAAATGAGTGCTCTCAGTCCAGTTCTCAATGGACAGGCACCCCCAGCATAACTCATACTAGTTACACCTGTAATGTCCTGGTGAAATGCCTTCCTGGATCTCAAGCAGGGCTCTGGAACACTCATGGCAGCCAGTTCTCCCGCAGAGAAGCACTCGGTGCTTGTACGCCGAGCCGTTATGCTGGCGCTGGACTTGGGGAGATTAGCACCAGTGAAAAAAAAGGCCATGAGTTCTATTTCCCTCCAGCTTTGCCAAAATCTGAAGTGGTTCCATTCTGCTGTACCGGGGTGAAGAGTACCTGGAACGAGGGGCAGGAAGATTCTAAGCGGGAGGATAAGGGTCATTTACCAAATGAGCAGATCTCCCAACATCCTTTTCTTCTTCCTGGTTGAGATCTTTGAAGGTCCTTCAGTGGCAGCAAATCCTTGCCTAGCAACAGAATGCTCCTGCTCCGAGCCTCAGGTGTATTTTGGGCTTAGAGCTCCTCCAGTGGGAAGCCTGGTTTAACTGCTGTTTCCTCCTAGGACCTTCAAGCAGTGAGAGCCTTAACCCCACCAGCAGCTCTGACAGCACTACCACCACCACCACCACCAGCAGCAGTGAGGAAATGCGCCCCATAAAGACGGAACCGGGGCTTTCATCTCACTATGGGCACCCGAGCCCTATTTCTCAGGTAATGAAGCAGTAAGGAAAGATCAAGAGAGATGACAAAGGTGTGAGCCTCAGTACAGGTGACTTGAGGAGAAAAGACACCTTCAGAACCTTTGCTGAAGGCAAACAACGGCCATTTTGTTCAGCGTTTCCAGAGCTTAGGAAGAGTAAAGGCCTGTTGCTGCTAGCCTTTGGAACAGGGGCAAGGGATACGGGGCTTGCCATGTATGGGGAAAGGATCTCACCCCTCTCCCTTATAATCAGTCGCACAAGATACACCTGAGCCCAGAGGTGGAGGCAGCCATCTTGCTGATAACTGAAGTTTTTTAAGATCTTGGCTTCTGACAGGGCAGTGGTGTGGGCTGGTGTGTAAAAACTGCAAGCACGCACGACCGGAATGTTTCAGCCAACCAACCAGAAGTAGATTTTGAACCAATGCCCTGCATCCCACTGGGGGAGAAGGAGGGATAGAGAGTTCTGTGGCTTTTATTCTAAATTTGCAACACTGAGGGCATTTTTACATTGGGAAGTGCACCAAAGCGATGTAAGCTCAATCATAAACGGAAGTGTAATTTTGGAATATGAGTTCCGACATGGACACTTCAACCGAATCTGGACAGTTGTTTGCATAAATATCCAAATGTTTGAGCTATGCCCGTTTGGTTTGACCTAAAACTCTGCAAAATTGGGCACTTCTGGTTTATTTTCTCTAAATTTGTGGGTTCGCTTAAACCTAAAAGTCAGCGCAGTATGCACCAGTCCACACGAAACAAAACTGAAAAAAGTGAACTGAATCACTGGAGAATCAGAATTGCCAGATTCACAGCGTTTTACACTATTTGAGGGACTTGTCATGTTCAGTTTATTGGCAGTATATCATTCTGCCACTAGGTGTCTCTGTGTCCTCTATAGATAGAGTTTTTTTGTACCCATCTCTGTATCTGCAAAAATGAGCCATAGATATCTCCATCCGTATCCACAGATGCAGACACCAGCAGATATAAAGCAGATAGCTACAGATTTGCAGGACTCTACCTACACAGTTCCGGCAGGGTAGCATCCCTGGTAAACAAGACATACAAAGCTGGAGCCTGAACTATGTGAAAGCCTGTTTATGTGTAGCTGTTGTTTCTTCTTTTAATAAATGTTCCTTCGTTAAGGAGGAGTCTGTACTTCATAATGAGTCTATTATTTGAGATTAAGTTCGCTTATCTCCTGTTAAACTCATCAGAGGAATGCCAGCATTTAAATAAGAAGTTCAGTGTAATATTTAAGCACTGTGACTGTAGAACGAATGCTAAGTGTTTGCTGGATTGATCCAGCGTTCAAAGTATTGAGCTCAGAGTAATGATGACACTTTGCATGAGCAAACTCAGTTAATGAAAGGGGCATTGATGATAAAATCTTATACCTTGAAAAACGGTCAGTGTAGAGGTTAGAAAAGAACTAAGTGCACTATAAAGAGTATTACAAATGGAGCAGGTTCAGAGGGAAGGGGAGACTGTTTTCCTCTGAAGCCATCTATCACAGTGTTCCTTAAACTTCTTTGAGACCATGGAACTCCAAACAGTAATATTTTATCTGCAGAACACACATGAAAATTTTCTTCCAAAAAAAGAAAAATTAGATACCATCAGTGTATTTTTCCAAACGCTCACAGCACACCTGCGAGCTATCTGCAGAACACCATTGCTCCTCAGGGCATAGTTTAAGAAACACTGATCTATCAGACATTGAAGCAGGATTCGGGATTAAATGAACCAATGGTTTGATTCAGGACTGCAAATCGCAGATCTCTTCATGTTGCGTTCGACCTGTGAAAAGTGAAAGGCTTCCTCCTTGCCGCAGAATAAAAACACTTTCTGCTTTTACGTTGTTTGCAGGCATTCTCAGTCTCTGCAATGTCTGGGCATGGATCGTCTCTCCATCCGGCTATTTCAGCCCTGAAGCTTTCCCCCCAGGGCTACCCATCAGCCATCAGCCAGTCTCCGCAGGCCAGCTCCAAACAGGACTCCTGGAATAGCCTGGTCTTAGCTGAAAGCCATGGAGATATCATAACTGCATAACCTCTTCCTCCTTGCATGGACTTCAGGCTCTGCCATGGGAGAGAGGAAGAAGACACCGTGTAATAATCAAGCAAATGCTGTTTGCTCTTTTCCCCCCTCACCTTGAGGGTAACGTGATGTGATTCAGGAAGATCAGTTCCACAGGGCATTGTGAAGAGGACTTGGAGGAGGTGTGGATGAGCTAATAAGAAATGAGCAGAGATGGCTCAGCCTCAGAATAACAGTGGCTGATCTGAATCTCCTTAAAACAAGCCAGATTGTAACCACCTTCTGTGAAACAGCCAGAAACAAAGATAAGAGTCAGGGTGTTTTTTAAACTTCTGGTTTGCATGTCTTGGACAATGGTGGCATGGGGACACTTTCTTCTCACTGTCCATTTGTTTTCTGACCAAGTCAGCCCAGGAGAAAAATGCCGTCACCTTGTTATCACCCACAGGCAGAGATTTGATGACCTATTCAGCGGAGCCGGCTCCAGGACAGTTTGTTGCAAAGACTTAATCTGACACATTGGCCGCTTTTGTGGATTTTAATACTGTGATTCAGTTGAAGAAGAAAGAAGAGCTCAGCTCGTACGCCTGCCCAAGCCTCCAAGGCTTTGTTTCCGTGTTACCACGGAGTCAGAGAACCGAACCCTTGTCCTTATCTAACAGAAACAATTTCATTTTTCATCTTTCCAAATCATGGGATCGTGTTTCCAAAAGGCTGAGTCTGGAGAAGCATTCCGAGCCAGACCCACCACTTCAATGAAAGTCTGCGTACATGGGGGTGGAAGAGACCCAAAGAGCTTGTGAAAAACATGGAGGAAAGTGATGGATGCTGCCCTTTGAAATAGCAGTGAGTGTGACTTGAGGGTCTCCCTAGAGCGTGGGAACCCTGTGATTTGCTGCTGTAACATCATGCTGCACTTGCATAGGACCCTGTGACCAGTCAGTTAATCATTTTACGTTCTCTCTGATGTTTTCTGTTGCCGTTGATGCATCTGATTTTCTTTTTTCCGGAGTAACAGAGCAACAGGTGGGACCCACCTTTAACCGCAAATGCAGACCTGTACCCTTCCCCTGTCCAACCAAAATCCATTAGAAACTCAGCTTTCCAAAAGGCCTCATCCTGGGCAGGAAGCTGCTTTCTGCTCCAGGATCATCATCCATGTCACTGAACCTCATAGCCTGGGAGAAAATCTTGTCGTCCTCAACCCACGAGGATACAGCTGTGATGTCCATGGGGCAGGCTGCCCCCAACAGCCCAACGAGCAGCTGCCCCCAATGCTTTGCTTAGTACTCCCATGGAGGGCCGGCCCCAGTTGTCTTCTAGAGAACTTTGGTTGATCAAATCTCCTTTCTCCTCAATGCCCTGGCACCGGTTTCTCCTCTGGGCTGCCCTGCCCCATCTCTGTCCTCACTGTATAGTCAAACTTGACTACATAAAGCACTAAAAGAAAACACATGGGGGAGAGCTTGTGCCTCCCCCGGATCCATATACAAAGGGGTCCACAGTGTGTGAGTCTCTTCTGAACATTTGGAGGGTGGGGCAAGGGCATTACCATGGCAACATTCACCATCTCTTTCCAATCGGGCAAAGGCCACTCTGTTGGTCTCAAGTCAAAACAGGGTGAGTGGGCAGGAGAGCGGTGGCCAGAGACAAGGCTGTGGGGAGCCACCAGGCTGTTCTCTCTCTGCTGCAACTTCCATAGGGGGTGGCTTGCCCCTTTTTGGGGTGCAGCTGGGGGAGGTATTAATGGCACTGCATGGATGGGGACTGGCAGCAAGGGGCACAAAGTTGCAGTGGAGGTTAGAATTCTTTGCAGTTCCCCTAGGATCTTGATCTGAATTCTTCCAGTTCCCCTAGGATCTAGGACTGGTCAGGGTTGATCTGTGTTGGACTTTACGCACCTAGTGGGGACACCCAAAATCAAACTATCAGGGGTTGACGGCTGACCCCCGCCCCCTGTGGCTCATTCTCATGCTGAGTAAGGAAGGTCGATGGGAGAGTTTCTCCCGTGGACCTTCTTCAGTGAGGACAGCCAAGTAAGTCGATTGTAGATTCGTCGATTCCTGCTATGCAATTGCTGTAGCTGGAATTGCGTCTCTATGATCGACTTTAAGGTCTAGCATAGAAGTGGCTTGAACAGACCGTGGAGAGCCACAGAGTTTCTGGACGGGTTCCGGTGCTCATTGGAGCAGGGTGGTGACTGCAGCCACTGGTGGTGGAACCTGTGGCAGGTGATCCTTGCCCAATTCTTCTCCCTATGAGACATCTTCCATGGGGTATCCTGCAGTGAGCGGGTGGGGAGGGTATGGTACAGCCAATGATAGAGATCAAACCTGCAAAGGCCCATGGGAATGTATTCCATGACCTGATAGGTCTTTTCCATCTCTAAGATTCTCAGAGTTTCTCTGTCTCTCCATCACCCCCAAGCATCTTGCCTTGCAAGGACCAGTGTCAAAGCTGGTGTTATTAGTCGCTTCATTAATGATCTGGCAGAGGCAGTACATGAGATATAATAATATCTGTAGAGGACCCTCAGCGATCTGAAGATCACGCTAAGCTGTGAACACTAGCGTGGAGAGAAAAACAATACAGCTGGTTGTAGGCCCAGATCCAGTGCCCACTGAAACACAGGGGAGTTCTTCTTTTGACACCAGTAAGCTTTGGATCAGGCCCTCAGCGAGGTTGAAAACAGGAAAAGAACAGGACCTTCAGGATGGAACGGTACAAGCTCATACCGGGGCGGGCAGGGGCTGGAAATAACTCAAAAGCCTGTGCGAGTTTGAGATGAACACAAAGAGGCAGTAGATGACAGAGAATAGCTCCCTGAGCTTCGATGTGGTTCTTCTGGCTCAGCAGCTTCTTCCTTCCCTGTATCCTTCAGCCAGCCTTCTCCTCACATAACTGCACTCCTTTAAATCTGGAGATCAGCTCTCCCCCCAGTGCCTGAAATGGCCATATGCATTCCTGTCCTCAACAGAGAGATGCACACTTACCACAGTCACTCCTTGGGCTTGACCTAGAGTCATGCCAACATCTGGGGACATGGGTTGGGCAAAACGCTGGTAAACATAGAAATCGGAGTAGTGTATCGTGACAGGACCAGGGCTAGACAGCCTTCTACCTGTTGGCCATCTCTGGCTTCTAGGACCCAAAGCAAACAGAATGGTCTTTTCATTGCTGATGTTCCCCTTCCATGATTCCATTGAGTGATTTTTTTCCCCTGCCCAAGCTTCAGGCCGGGGGAGATATTCTGGAGCGAGGGCTCGTCTCGAAAAACAGTGCATAAGGGGTTGTGGTTTTTTTAGGGCTTTTGCCCCAAGAGACAGTGCCACCTCTGAAGCAGGGAGCTTTGGGGATGCGAGGAGAACAATCTCACTATGTTCAGTAGAAAAGGGAATTGTTTAAACATTCTTCATGGGATTATTTCTTTCTCCCTTGCCCACAGCAGAAGTACAGAGGTCTCCGATGAGCTTCTTGTTCCATTGCTCTTTTAAACCCTCCAGACTGCCTTCGGATATTTTAGATCCACAACGCAAGACCGATTCCCACCCATCATGTTGTTATTAATCATGTTTATTATGGGTAGTGCCTAGATATTGGGGGGCCTCCTTGTGGAACAGAGTAGCAGACGCTCCGTCTCAAAGAGCTTGCCATCTAAATAGACGTTAGCCGTTAGCTAGAGATAAAGCTAATTATTATTATTATTACTATTATTTATTATTCTTATTACTGTAGTTCTGAGGAGCCCCAGCCATGGACAATGACCGGGGTGTGCTAGGTGCTGTACACACACGGCCTGGGCAATCAACACATGAATTCAAATGCAAGGCTTCGATGCAGTTACTCTGCGCAGGCCAGCAGTGACCTGAATATCAGGTGGCAAGACCCAGGACCACATGCAGAGTCTTCTGCAGGTCCGAGACTGCTCCGGAGGGCGGTGCTGTTGAGAAAGGAGATATTTTTTAGGTTTTGAATCCTGGAAGTGGGGAGATCTGGGAAACCTCCTATGAAGCTGCAGGGTCCGAGCACAACAGCCGTTGGGGAGTTGGTACAGCCCAGTGTAAAGCAAGGACCTGTTTAGAAAGGGTGGGGAGTTGTATTTTGCCCCTCCCTTCTGTAGTTTGGGGGCGGGGCTTGGATCCAGGATTGAAGGCCATTACTTCTTTCGGTTCTGACCCATGTCTAATAAGACTAGTAACAGAGAGGAAGCCATGCTAGTCTATACACTTTCAAAACAAAATGCAGTGAAGTGGCACTTTAAAGATTAGCAAAATAGTTTATTAGGTGAGCTTTCGTGGGAGAGACCCACTTCTTCAGACCATAGCCAGACCAGAACAGACTCAATATTTAAGACACAGAGAACCAAAAACAGTAAGCAAGGAGGACAAATCAGGAAAAGATAATCAAGGTGAGCAAATCAGAGAGTGGAGGGGTGGGGGCGGGGAGTCAAGAATTAGATTAAGCCAAGTATGCAAACGAGCCTCTATAGTGACTCAAAGTTCCCGTCCTGGTTTAAACCATGCGTTAATGTGCCAAATTTGAATATAAAAGCCAGCTCGGCTGTTTCTCTTTGAAGAATGGTGCAAAAGTTCTTTTTCAGTAACACACATACCTTTAGGTCATTAATAGAATGCTCCATTCCATTAAAATGTTGACTAACTGGTTTGTGGATCTGGAGTGTTTTGATGTCTGTTTTGTGCCCATTAACCCTTTGTCTAATGAGTTAGAAGTCTGTCCAAATGGAGACTTCTAACTCCCTTAGACAAAGGGTTAATGGGCACAAAACAGACATCAAAACACTCCAGATCCACAAACCAGTTAGCATTTTAATGGAATGGGCCATTCTGTTAATGACTTAAGAGTATGCATGTTACTGAAAAAAAATTTCACACCGCTATTCAAAGGGAAGCAGCCGAGCTGTCTTTTATATTCAAATTCGGCACATTAACACGTGGTTTGAACTGGGATGGGGATTTTCTGAGTCACTATAGGGGCTGTCTGCATACTTGGCTTCATCTAATTCTTGACCTTCCCCCTGCCACCCGTCCACTCTCTGATTTGCTCACCTTGATTATCTTTTTCTGATTTGTCCTCCTTGCTTACTGTTTTTGGTTCTCTGTGCCTTAAATATTGAGTCTGTTCTGGTCTGGCTATGATCTGAAGAAGTGGGTCTGTCCCACGAAAGCTCACCTAATAAACTATTTTACTAGTCTTTAAAGTGCTACTTGACTGCTTTTTGTTTTAATAGGACTAGTGTGTTCCTGAAAGCTTACAAAGACAAGATGATTTATTCTTTCCATTCCTGTATAGCCCGTGGTCCCAAGCAGGGCTCCATTGTGTTAGGTATTGTGTAAACACAGAGCACACCATGTGGCTCTGAAGAGCTTAAAATTGAAGGCCCTAATCTTGCAAATGCATAAGCTCATGCATAAATTCACTTATGAGAGTAGCCCCTTTAAAAATCAGTGAGGTTTCTCACGAGTAAATACATACATATTCTCAAAGGTTTGCAGGATCCGTCTCTAAGCTGCAAATGCTGGTAAAGTCACATCTCTGCTACATGGGGACATGGAGTAGATTGCGAGGGTGGATACTGGTGGGTTAGAAAGGTCATTTACCAGTACTAACTGTCTTTCCTCTTTGCAAAAGTGCAATATCTTTAATCACCAATGCCATTTTTGATCCGAAAAGATCTGTATTTAGATTGCAGTCTTACTGGCTGATTGGAGTGGCTCTGATCACGAAGCATTGAGGAACTCGGAAGGGGAGTTGTGATGCTGATCAACAATTCTTAATGTAACTGTAAAGCTGTGACTATGTTGTGGATTTTTTTTTTCTTCTGTAAAGTTTGACACTTCCCAAAGTCATTGGAAGGTCCCATGAAAAGAGACGCTTATGTGTAAGGGGGAAGAAATGAACAAGCTGTAATTATTTAAAGATGTAAAAAAATGTATATTGTGAATTAGTACGGCTACCAATCCACATAACCTCTACATCTTTTGAACTAATGGAAATAAAATAATGGTAATAAAAATAATAATAACAATAAAGCTTCTTTATTAGGGGAATTTGCCCACTGAGTTCTTGCAGTGAATTGATGGAAGTAAATATCTTGTACACTTGAAGGGTCAATGATTCATTAGTGTCAGCCAGAGTCCAGCATGTCCTGGGAACATAATAGTGTGTGATCACGTAAGACAGCATCGTAATGCACATGTGCCGGGAGTTGAATTATGGTTCTGGCATTTCCTTAATGTTCCTTCCAGTTTTTCTTTGTATAGTGTTGATTTTTCATAGGCTGACCAGGAATTGCCTTAAATTCAACTGCAATAAACCACTGTGAAACCAAAGGATCTGACAAGGCCTGCACACATGGGCCATGTCTACACGTGCCCCAAACTTCGAAATGGCCACTCAAATGGCCATTTCGAAGTTTACTAATGAAGCGCTGAAATGCATATTCAGCACTTTATTAGCATGTGGGCGGCCGCAGCACTTCAAAATTGACGTGGCTTGCTGCCGCACGTCTCATCCAGACGGGGCTCCTTTTCGAAAGGACCCCGCCTACTTCGAAGTCCCCTTATTCCCATCAGCTCATGGGAATAAGGGGACTTCAAAGTAGGTGGGGTCCTTTCGAAAAGGAGCCCCGTCTGGACGTGCCGCACAGCGGCAAGGCGTGTCAATTTCAAAGCGCCGCTGCCGCCCGCATACCAATGAAATGCTGAATATGCATTTCAGTGCTTCATTAGTAAACTTCGAAATGGCCATTTGCGTGGCCATTTCGAAGTTTGGGGCACGTGTAGACGTAGCCATGTATGGCACTGGAGCAGTTATTGGAAACTCAGGCTATTAGCATGCCCAAAGTAAAGCCTCGTGTGTCCTTGCAGGATCAGGGCCTTTTAATTCCAGTGACAGCTGCCTATGTAACTCCTCAGTTCTTGGGTGGAGGCACAAGCTTCTGGGCTTGTAATCTCCCCCATCTGAGCCTCAGGCTTTTGGTCAGCTGCTGCAATGGGTGTGGCCAGTTCATGAAATCCCACCCAGCTTCATTCCCTGGCCAGTCAGGCTGATTTCTACATTCAGCTCTTCCCCTCTCTAATGAAAGTGCTACTGAGGGACTGGGGTGGACTATGGTGAGCACTTGGTAGCCGGAAAACAGAGCCTGGGTACTGCAGCTGCTGATCAAGGAGCCAAAACTAGTCAAGAAGATCTGGAGAAGGGGAGGATGGATGGAGGCACAACTGGGAACTGGAAGAGGACCTGAGAGCTGGCGGGGGTGGAGCACAGTGCCCATCCACTGGCGAAGAAGGCATGGAGAGATGCAGACGTGGGAGAGGTGACTGGATACGGGCTGATCTTTCCAGACAGATGATGGATTTAGGGGCTTGTGTCCACCTGGGAACGTGCTTTTTGTGGGGCCTGAATAAGTTGGTTTGCCACACAGTGCCCCTTAAAGGGCTGGATCCTCCTACATGAAGGGCTGGATTTGTAAAGCTATTTAGGCAGCTGGTGGGACTTCCAGGGGGGCACCTAAGTGCCTGAAAGCCATTGTATCAGAGAGGTCGCCGCCTTAGTCTGTATCTTCAAAAACAAGAAGTCCTGCGGCCCGTGATAGACTAACAGGTATTTTGGAGCAGAAGCGTTCGTGGGCAAAGACCCGCTTCGTCAGATGCATGAGTGGGAGCAGGGTTCAGAGGAGGATTTAAAGAGGGGTGGAGTGGCGGGGGCAGGGGATAGGGTGTGGGTGCTTTAGAGCGGGTGGCCAACCCTTGGCTTTTGAGCGAGGTGCAGCTTTTGGAGCCTTTAAATGAGGCTTTTCCTCCGAGCCGTGTGCCGAGAATGCCGTCCACTGCTCTGCACGTGGACCCCGCCGCTTGGTGGGAGAGGCGCGTGGTGGCTCTGGGACGGCGGTGGTGACCGCTCTGGTGCGTAGCCAGCATTGAGATAGCATGCGGGGGAGGGGTGGAGGATTGGGTTATAGTGGGGAGCTGGGGGTGCCTGGCTCTGGAGGAGGGAGAGGGCTTTGGGCCACATATTGGTTAGCTAAATACAGAATATGTGGCTCTTTGCACTCAATGGTTCTTCCTCCATAACTGGTTGGCCACCCCTGCCTTAGAAGATGCTGCTGCAAGGCACTAAACCACTCTGGACCAGAGCCAGGCGTCTGGTGACCTGGACCTTGTTGTTTCCCAGTTGCGTCTTGCTCTCCCTGGGAGCCGAGCTGCTGGAAACCAAAGTACATGCTGCTGCATTGTCACAGAGACAGCCCTTGAGGACGATTTCTGCTGTCCTCAAGCAAGGGCTGTGCTTCCCGTCAAACCCAACCTCAGCCACAGACAGAGGGGCACGGCTGCTTGTTAAATCCTCGCAGAGTGGCGTGCCTCCAGATCTCACAGGGCAGGTCACCAGCTGGGGCCCTCAGCGACGGTCTCAGTGACAGGAGCAGGGCTGGTTCAAACAACAAAGTCAAGAGTTTGTTTCCTTGTGGTCACGGTTGCGATCCAGCCCTGCAACTGTCTCACGTGGATGAATTTGCAGAGGGAAACCCATATGGGTTTAGGAGGGAGGGAGGCTCCAGGGGCCAGGCTCTGGTGTATACGGCCTTCGCTTTTAGTTGGCTGGCCTGGATCTACTGCGTGAAAGCTGTGATTGCTGAATGGTTGGCAGGCTCATGGCATCTTGTCAGTATCTGCCTGCCAAAGAAGAGCCTCCCCAGCTGGTAACCAAATTCCTGGGTCTGGCCAGGCCTGAACTGGGGGAGTCAGCATTTAAGGGGCCATCAGTCATCTACTCTGCTTTCCTGTCTATCACAGGCCACCAACCCCACCCAGCACCTGCATGCTAACCCCAGCCACCAAAATAAGACCCACACATTGCAGCCCGCAGGAAGGGAATGGGGAAACCCCGGTATACCAGTGTCCAAGGGTCCCATGACAGCAGGGAGATGATTCAGGGGCACCCAGATAATCCTGACAAGTGACCTGCAGCCACATGCTGCAGAGCAAGGGGAAGGACCTCTGAGGCCACTGCCAGTCTGAGCTGGGGGTTGGGGGGTGGAATTCCTTCCTAGCCTCACGTGTAGGGATCAGTTAGACCCTGAGCATGGGAGCAAGAACCCCAGCCAACCCAGCACCTGAGAGAGAGAGAGCAGTGCCACCTCAGAGCCCTGTCCTGCCTTGCCCAATGTCCCAGCACCACCTGTGGCCGGTCCTGATGCTTCAGCGGAAGGCAATTTAAAAAACCCCGTAACCCAGAACACATTGGTGGGGGGGGGGACTAATCCCTTCCTGACCCCTGCGGGTGGTCAGCTAAAGCCCTGAAGCATGAGCACTGAGGACCATGAAACAAACCGAAGTGACTGCCGAGCTCTTCCCCCTGCCAGCACAAGCCACCTTGGTGTGCAATCACACCCAGGCATTTCTCCTGCTCCATCCTACCCGTAAGCAAGTTGTTTGCCCTCCACTGGGGAGCTAGGCCAGAGCCTCATCCGTCTGAGGGCTAGAAGCTCTCTTTTAAGTTCTAGCCTGAACCTGTTCATGTTCAGTTTACTCCATTTGTCCTTGTGGCTTTACCTTGTCCTTTAGCTTAAATAGCAATTCACCCTTCCTGCTGTTTGCCAACCCACCACCCTACCCTGGCCGCATGTATTTACAGAGAACAGCCACAACTCTGTTCACTCAGCCACCTTTTTGCTAGGGTTAAGCCAAACTTTTCTAGTCACTGCTCCAGAGACAGGGCCTCCACTCCCTGACCAGCCTAGTAACCCTTCTTTGCCCCGGTCCCTGTTAAATTCATCTTTCTTGCATGAGGAAGGCTCCTGAGGTACCAACAAACCCCGGATTCTCACCACCTCCTGCAGGAAATAATTCTACCACTAATTCTAGCAATCTGTAGCCCCTGTGATTGTTTCCCTGCTGCTTTAAGAACCCACCTCAAACACTGGCTTATCTTTGGGGTTAGAAGGGTTGTATTTTTAATCAGCAATTGTCAGGAGCCAGTGTTTCACTGCTGTGGTGAATGATGCCTGTAACGAGTTAAACCCCAGGAGAGTGGGTGTGGGAGGAAATTCGGGGCAGGAGGCTGTGGGCTCTGGGAGGGATGGAGATGCAGTGTTTTACCTGGGGCACCCTGCCCTCTGGCAGCGCCTCGCAGGCACTGCCCCTGGGCTGCCCATTGGCCACAGGGGTGGTTGAGGAGGACACTGTCTGTGGAGATATCCCACCCCGGGCTTTGCCAGCGGCTGCCGTACCCTTGCTGCACTGCAGGTGATGGCAGCTGGTGGGGGGGGGTGCATTTTAAATCATGTGGGTGGGCAGATCAGGGCTGGCAGGTACATGGGGTGCTGGCGGGGGCAGCAGGCAGGGCCTGGGGAGAGATACAGCCCCAAATTTTGCTGGATCCACACCCCCCAGGCCAGGAATTTTCAGGAGCCTGGGCCCATCTCCATTTTCTGCTCCTACAGTGTCAGTTAACTGCCTGGCCCAGCATAAAGCAGGGACCAGCTGTGTGCGCCCTAACCAGGCCCTGCCACCCGCCATTGCCGGCTAGGCTTGCAGGGGCACAGGGCCACCCAACGTGCAGCACTCACGGCCCCGAGGGTCTGTGGGGGTCACCTCATGGTGCATCGCCCAGGGTGATGGCAGTTGGCGGGGTGTGGCAGTTGGTCCAGCAGCAGGCTCAAGGCTGCAGGGGGAGGGGGGGCCTGCGGAGCTGAGCAGAGGCAAGGGGGAGCCCCCCGGGGTAAAAGCCAGGCCCAGGGACCCTCTCAGTGACTGGCGACACTAGCTGGAAACTGGGCGCTGGAGGGCGGGTGCTGGGTAAAGAGCACAGGAGCCGGGGACGGCCGTTAGGACCAGGCAGGACACAGCAGCTATAACCAGGGTTGGGGGGAGCCTAGGACAATGGGGCAATGCGGGGGAGGCACAGCATCGGGGCAGCGTCTGGTGGGGGAAGGGCAAGGTTGGGCTGGGCTTGGGGGAGGAGCCAGCTGCCAGGCAGGGGTGTTGGGGGGGGATATGTTCGGCTGGGGGAGCAATGAGGCAGTGGGGGCAATTCCTGGCAGGAGGACAATGCGGGGAGGGGTGGTGCTTTTGTGGGAGGGGCGCAACACTGAGGTCGTTATGGCCGGGAGTCTGGTTGTGCAGTGTGGGGCAGTGTCTGGTGGGGGAGGGGCTACTGGAATAGGGTGAGGGGGCAGCTTCCAGACAGAGGTACGGGGGGTGCTGCATTTGGAGGGGCGACAATAAGGCAGTCGGGGGGAGGGGGTTAATATCTGGCAGGGGGACAATGGGGGGGCAGTGTTGGGGCTCAATGGGGCAATTGGCACTGGGAGTCAGTGTCTGAGGGGCAGTGTTGGCAGTGGGGGAGGTGTCTGGTGGGGGCGGGGCAGTGTTGGGCCTTGGAGGTGGTGTCTGGTGGGGGCGGGGCAGTGTTGGGCAGCGGGGGAGGTGTCTGGTGGTGGGGGCAGTGTTGGGCGTCTGAGGCGGTGTCTGGTGCGGGAGGGGCAGTGTTGGGCAGCGTGGGAGGTGTCTGGTGGGGCAGTGTTGGGCAGTGGGGGAGGTGTCTGGTGGGGAGAGGCAGTTTTGGGCTGGGAGGGCAGCTGCAAGGCAAGAGGGTGGGGGGGCCATATTTGGCTGGGGCCCCAATGGGGCAGTTGGGAGGGGTCAGTGCCTGGCAGTGGTCAGTGTTGGTCCGGAGAACAATGGGGGAGGGGCAGTGTTTGGTGCAGGGGGCCAATGGAGCACATGGGTCAACATCTGATGGGGACAGTGTCAGGTAGTGGGGGTGGGGCAGTTACGATGGTGGGGGACAACGTCTGGCCAGGGGCAGCATTTGGGGGAGGAGGGTCATGCCTAGGGGGGCAGTGCCAGGCAGTGGGAGTTGGGACAGAAAGGACACGCTGCCCCTGAGATGTTTTTGCTCGGGCTGTCAGCTGCCTTCTCCCTGCCAGGCCCTGGGGTGCCACCCACCAGGCTGGTCTCTGCCTTCTAGCTCCAACATGAGTCACAGCCCCTTTAAGCATGGGGTGCCTGCTGCTCACCACTCTCTCTGGAGCAATGGGCACCCAATGCATGGCAAGAGGCAGGAATGGGCCCCATCCTTTCCTGTCCCAGTACCGTGTGGGGGGGATCCTGAGGCTGAGCAGCAGCTGGAGGTAGAAATTCTGTGCAAGGGTCTCTCGCCCCACAGGTGCACTGGGCTGCCCATGGAGCGGGTGGGGAACTGGTTGGGCCGCCCCCGAGAGATTTACAACCTGCTGCGGTTTAGGATGGGCGGCGGCACCACCGTGATGTCCCAGCTGGACAAGGTGAGCAGAGTGGGGCTGGAGGGCATCTGGGCTGGAGGGGAAGCACAGGGTGTTGTGTCTTACTCAACCAGCAGAGCTCAGTTCTGATCAGCATCACCCAGGCTGGGCCTTCTCTGGGGAGTAGCATTAGCCACGCAACGCCCTGTGAGATACAGAAATACCATTAGCCCCAGTGCACAGGTGGGAAGTGAAGGACTCTGACCTCTAGAGGCATCGCTCTAGCTCAGCGGTTTCCAGCTTTTTCCAGATAGCGACCCATTTCGACGCTTGGGTACGGCTTTGTGACCCAAGGCAATTCAAAACAGGGAGGGAGGGAGGGAGGCTTTTTATAAATCTTGATTACTTCTCTGCCCCCAAACCCCCTCGCAGGCCTGAACCAACCCCCCCGCCCTCAGGCCTAACTCCCTCGCAGCCCTGAACCGCCCCCCCCGCCCTCAGGCTTAACCCCCTCGCAGCCCCCAAATGCCCCCTACCAACCTCACACAAGCACCACTGCTGCCCTCCACTTCCTCCTCCACGTGGCTCCCCCCAGCTCTCCTAATCCCATTTCCGCACCTGCAGCATGGTGCAGCAGTTCCCTTCCCTGCTCTGCTGAAATGGGACTCAATTTAATTGGTTTAAAGGCCCAATCCCATCTGCCAGCCGTTAAACCAATTAAACTGAGTTCCCTTTCAGCGTGGCAGGACAGGGACTGGGAGCTGGAGGAGCCAGCAGCAGCAGTGGAAGGAGGCATAAATGGCTCCTTTAAAAAGCCACGTGTGAATCAGAGCCGCCCGGCCAGCGACCCTTAGAAAATCTAATGACGACCCATGTTTGGGTCCCGTAGGTTGGAAAGCCCCAACGGCACATCTGCTCTCTCACTCAGTAATACGGACTCCATGGGACATAACCGGTTCCCAGATCTCAGCCCAGCTACTCACTTACCTGGGCCTCAGCCATGCAGGCAGAACTGTGTGTATGTGCCCTGTCCCCACTGACATAGGGGAGGGAGGTTTGGTTGGATCACAGCTCCACCTAGGCAGGCCTCATTGTAGATTTAGAATTGTAATCACAATCGACATTTAATACTGAACTGATTTTGATTCAACTAGATCAGCTCAAATGATTCTGAGCTTGGTGTAACCATGTGTCTAGATTTACAGGCAGGCAGCGCAAACAGGCATGTGTCCCTTTCACCCAACACTGGTGAAACTGGAATTGTTGCACTGCTGATACACATCTTATTCAAGGCCTGGATATTGCCAACGGAGGTGTGTGTGTACTGAAGTCCAATCCTGCTCCTATTGACTTCTGTACCAAAACACTCATTGACTTCAGTGGGAACAGGTGACTTCTTACTGGGGCGGGATCAGACTGAGAGGTGAAAGATACCATTATCACGGTATTAATCCCAAGAATCGCCTGCAGGAAGGCATCGGCCTAGTTATGAACTTGTCTGTTCCTAAATCTGTCTCCCGCCACTGCCTGCCAGTGCCCTGTTCCAGTGACACAGAAACACAACTTCCCCAGTGCCATTGAGCCCTGGTCCCTGTGCCAGTGTCGACACAGTATGAGTGTAAATACTGCATTACTTATGTCATCCTTCCCAGTCCTCCAGCATCTGTCCTACAATGTCCAGCACTGTCGGCTCTGGTCACAACTGTGAACTCTATTGCCTTCAGGTCACAGAGACCAGGAGGCCCTTTCCCCTTTAAAGTTAGACATTTTTGAAATGCCTTTTCTTCCTTGGGAAAATGCCCTCTGCATCCCCACAAGCACTCTGGGTTAGTAAGCACAGTGCTGGCACAAGGAGCCAAGTCACATGCACAAGCAACATACTAACTGCAGTGCTGTACTCTGCCATAACTTGCACCTGGCAAAGCCTAAGACACGGTTGCTGCAGGTTGACCTGTGCAGGAGTGATCGGGGAGCGTCAAAGGGTCTCAGTGTGAGCAGATTTTGTCCAGAAGGCAGCAGGGACACACCCATAGGACTGAGATGTCACTTTGTGTTCCCGTGCTGGTGATTCCTAGGACGGTTAATGTAATTTTTTTCTCATTGATACCATTTCCTAGCTGACACGAGTGTGAGGTAAGTCATTCCCCTTGGGGAAAGCACTTTCTAACTATGCTCCCCCCACTCCCTCCAGACAATCTGTTAGTTGGGTCTGCTCATCTCTCCCAGTTCTGGCTCAGGTGACATGAGGAATGGTGTGTTTAGAAATACAGATGAATAGGGAGACCTCAATATGGAGAGATCTTGGCTTGGTCTGGAAGATTTTGTTTTATGAAGTTCAGCCCCGATTCAGAAAATATTAAACCCTTTCAACTTCAGTCATGCTTTCAGCTGAAAACATTCTCCCTATTTAGCATTACAAGTAGTACGAAAGAAGAATGTAATAGAAGAGAGCACACAGGAAAGGCCATCTACTGGGGGTTTTTCCTTCCTAGCTTTATTCGTTCCACATGACAATATTTTTAGCATTTCGCCCCCGTCTGATGGGACAGTTTGCTTCCATGTGTGTTGCTTTTCCACATGAGGTTGGGGAGTGAAAAAAACAGGGAAAAGGAGGAAAATGTGAATGTGACACCATAAAGCAGCAGCACCCAGTAATGTATATACATGGAACTAATAAAAACTTTTAAAAAAATCGACTAGATTTCAAACTGACCATGCTTTTCTTAGCTCTGCCAATTATAATCCATAATTGGCCTTCAGCACACTGAGCTAGTTATTTCCACTGTAGATCTTAAATCAATGTTTACCATCTAACAGCCTGGAGCAACTACTAGGTGTGATGGAGTCGGAGGAGTGCATGTGTGAGACTCAGGCTGGATGTGTGGGAGACAAGCAGAGCAGCTCCCAGTGGCTAAGGATGATCCTGGGGCTATAACCTAGGCTGGCAGGTAACACCTCAGCCCTGAACAAAGAGGAAGGTGGAGCTGAGCTGGTTTTGAATCGGGGGTGGCAGTTAGAGGCTAGGGGGAGAGGGAGCTGGAAGGCAGCCAGCCTGAGGAGGGGGAAAGCTACACCCCAGAGGGGCACCCCTCAGGCTCCTCTCCCCAGGACGGGCTGGAATGACTGTCTCTGACTGCTGTACTGATGCTTCTGTGAGAAACTGGGCATCTAATAAACCTCCTGTTGTGCCTGCTGAGTGAGAGTCACTCCTGCCAGCGGACAGGGTGCAGTGCATGGGGACCCCTGAACCCCATCACACTAGGCTTTGAACATAAGTTTGGAGGCTGCAAGATATCATGGTAGGTGACCCCTAGGGATGGCCATTTCACAGAGAAATAAGACCTGGATTGCTCCGGGGGCCATGGAGTTAGTGGGGAGTGGATTTTCCTTGTGGAGATCAGTATCAATTGTAAGGCAGGGTCTGTGCCCTTGGAACATATAGGGTTATTGGGATGGGTGCTGTCTCCAGGCCCCCTAGAGCTCTGCTAGCAGGCACAGCAGACCATGTTGCTCCCCCTGTGGAAGGGTGGCTGGGATCTGAGCGGTAGCTGGTAATAGTCCTCCTTACCAAGGGGCCAGTTCTGCAGGACCAGATGGCTTTTGGACCAGGGTTCCCCACTGGGGGCCAGCCCAGGCTTACCCATGTCCAGCTGCCCCTGTCCCCTCTGCTCTGCCCACAGGATGTGCTCAGCGACAGCCTCAAGACCTGCTACCGGTACCTGAACCAGACCAGCCGGAGCTTTGCCCCTGTCATCCAGGCCTTGGACGGGGAGCTGCGGTGAGTGCCCATCAGGGGAGAAAGCCATCAGGGAGTTCATAAGCATAGGCTGTGCAGCGGGGGCCAACCACTCCCTCACCATGGAAAGATCACCAGTGCAGCTGTGCTGGCCAGGACAGGGCAAATGTATCTAGACCATGGGAGCACCTATCTTAGCTGGCCAGTAGAGGGTTAACAAGAGGGCTTTGTAAGCAGCAGGAGTCGTGGAGAAGCACTTCTCTGAGTGGAAAATTAGCACCTGACCTGCTTTGGTGCTTGGTGGCATTTCCAAAATCCCTCTCTGCATTATCAGGAAGCTAAATACCTTCAAAAATGTGGTCCCGCAATCTTCAAACTTTATAGAATGTTGTGATTGTCTCCTTTCACATCTGGGTTTTCTTCATAGCCAGGAAGAAGTAAAGAGCTTTCCTGTTTTTTAACTCCTGCTTGGTTTCTCCTCTTTGAATGACCTAATTCAAACGAAGAAAATACTGTCTCTGCGCCTTCTCACTACACAGAAACCAAAAGGAACAGAGACCCGATCTACAATAAAAAGTTAGGTCAACCCAGCCACATTGCTCGGGGCTGTGAAAAATCGGCACCCTTGTGTGGTGTTAGGCTGACCTAACCCCCAGAGAGGCTGTGGGATTTGGGCTTATTTAGTCTACAGAAGAGAAGAGTGAGGGGGGATTTAATAGCAGCCTTCAACTTCCTGAAGAGGGATTACAAAGATGATGGAGAGAGGCTGCTCTCACTAGTGATGGATGGTAGAAAAAGGAGCAATGGTCTCAAGTTACAGAGCAGGTGGTCTAGGTTGGATATTAGGAAAAAACTATTTCACTAGGAGGATGGTGAAACACTGTTGAAGATTGAAGCACTGGTGAAGAGGGTTACCTAGAGAGGTGGTGGAATCTCCATTCCTAGAAGTTTTTAAGGCCAGGCTTGACAAAACCCTGGCTGGGATGACTTAGTTGGGGTTGGTCCTGCTTTGAGCAGGGGGGTTGGACTTGATGACCTCCTGAAATCTCCACCAACCCTATGATTCTATGATTCAGTGCATAAAGAAAAATTTTTCCTCAACCTATTTCCTGCAACTTGGTGTGATGGATTACCTACCATGATGGGAGAAACCCCTGTCAGCATGTGTAGTGTCTACACTGAAATGCTATAGCAGTGTAACTGCAGTCAGGCTGCTGTGACAGTTCAAAAGTAGACAAGCCCAAAAGCTTTTCTGCACAATAGAAATTGATAGTCAAAAACAGCATTTGCTCCATTGTGAAGACTGCAAATATAGACATTGACTTAATACAGTATTTCATTGTGACTTCTTTATAAAGCTTGAGTTGACCTCAAGAGTTACAGGTGGCCTCCCCTCTGTTCTGTATATAATTTAAAAAGCAGCACCTTTGACTCATTACAATAATTGAAAGTTAAAAAAAAGCTTTGCAGTACCTTAAAGGGCACTAGCAAGCTGTTAGTGCACATTAGCAGGGTCTGCATGGACAGTTAGTGCATGACACTCTAGATTTACAATCCCACTCACCATGAAGTAAAGGGTTACGTCAACACATCCTAAGCAACTTTACCCTGATCGCAACAAAGTCTGTGATAGAGCAGGGACTGGAATGCAGGTCTCCTATGGTCAGCAACCTAGCCTTTGGACAGCTTAGCATTGGAGTACCTGCAAAAAATACTTGGGGGCAAGCCATTTGCAGCAGCACGAGCGAGTCTTTTATTGCTGCACATTCCAGGCGTTTAAAAGATGCTCCAGATCAAAGAGGAATTAATTCAGGACGAGAAGGTCAGACTAGATGACCAGATGGATCAGTTCTTATATGAATTATACCTACAGTTGTTGCCACTAAGTGGTTTCCAAAGTTATTGACATTTTATCTGATGGTGACCACTGGTATTAGCATAACTACTGAAAACAAAAGCTGTTGGATGAGAGCACATTTTCCCTCCTGATTTCATGTGTAACCGTTTTTCTCTTAGATAGGGGCCCGACCAACAGCTGCATATCTGACTGCTCCCAAACATTGACCATGCCAGAAATATGGATCTCAGTCACATGGCTTGAGCTTCTCTAATTTGTGTGTGCCTACTCTCCTGTGCAGAAGTGGAAAGCCCTTTGTTTAAGACCATAAGAATGGCCATCCTAGATCAGAACAATCATTTTATAGACCTCTATCATAACCCATCTTTCAACAGAGGGCTTCAACATAGCATTGCAACATAGTAGGTCATAGCATTCAAAACTTACGTCTGCATTCTTAGCTTAATAGACACTTGCAGCAACTATTTTTCTTCCCCCTTTTCCCTGCACTTCTGTCCTATGTAGCTAGTTCTTTAGTTTATTTTTTTCTCTTTCTGTTAAAGTCTTTGTCTCAGTCATCATTTATCAGAATTCTCCAGATCTGAAGAAGTGGGTCTGTCCCACGAAAGCTCATCACCTAATAGATTATTTTGTTAGACTTTAAAGTGCTACAAGACTGATTTTTTATTTTGTGAAGATACGGACTAACCCAGCTACCCCTCTGTGACTATACCCACCTTAGCTATCTTTTTCTAAGATGAAGAGGCCCTCTTTTTAATCATCCCTCATAGGGAAACTGTTTCACTAATCATTTTGTACACATAGTTGGTATTATGTTTGCCAGGATGCGTTACTCTGCTTTAATCAATATTATTTTTTTCTGCCATTTTATTCCTCACTCACCCCGTTTTGTGAGATTTCTTTGTAAGTCTCCGCAGTATGCTTTGGGCTTAACACTCTTAAGTAGTTGTGTATTAGCAAATATCACCACCTTACTGTTTATCCTACTTTTCAGATAATTTATTAACAGCAGTGGTCCCATTACAGGCCCCTGGGGGCACCTGTCTCCATTCTGAGATCTGATATTTATTCCAGGCTGTTGTTTCCTATCTTTTCAGTTACTGATCCATGTGAGGACTTTCTTTCTTGTCCCATACATCTTACTTTGCCTAAGAGGCTTTGGTAATGGACCTTGTCAAAGGCTCTTTGAAAATATAAGTATACTACATCCATCAGGTTAAGCTTGTTCGTATGTTTACTGACCCCGCCCAAAAAATCTAAGAGATTGAGGCATGATTTTCTTTTACAAAAGCCATATTGAGTCTTTCCCCCCAAAATTGTGTTCATTTATGTATTTGATAACTATAGTAAAGAATAGTTTCAACCCATTCACCTGGTACTGCAGTTAGGCTTACCAGACAGTAATTGCCAGGATCACCTCTGGAGTCTTTAAAGTAAAGTGTTACTTTAGCTACCATCCAGTTCTGCAATTTACCTGCTTCAACTTTCCCTTACTCTCATCTAGTTCTGTGGGAGTAAGGGAATGTTGAAGCAGGGCGCTTCTTTCGAAGCTGCCCCCATCTTCACTGTCAATCTGCAATTTGAAGTCTGTTCACATGGCCGTCATTATACTAATGAGGGGCTGAATACGCTTGTCAGCACCTCATTAGCCTGCTTCAAATTGCCTCGTTACCATGGCACCTCGGACAGCACAATGATAGTGTAGCAGCAGCCTCTGAGTCCTACCAGTACTGATCTGTCCATGGTGCTGCAGTGCCCTTTTGCCAGCCAGGAGCACCATCTGCACTCTAGCAGCTCCTTTCACATGGCCTTCCTGCTGCACAGAGGAGGAACACACCTGCCACCTGAGTCAAGAGGTAGCCAGTGATAGAGTTACTGAGAGTCTGACTAACAAGTAAAAGAAGAGAACAGTAGTGATGTTATGGTGAGGCTCTCCTATTCACCACCAAATCAGAGAGAGGAAGCGGATGAGTGATTTTACAAGCAAGTAAGAAGATTAGCTAATACATCTGAGGTGGTATGAATGGGGGATTTTAGTTTCACTGATCTCTGAGAAGATCATTGAAGCAAAACGTAACATGTCCTGCAAGTGCTGAGCACGTATAGGGAACAACTTTCTCATTCAGAAAGCTCAGGAAACAACTAGGAGATCATCCAGTTTAGTGGCAACCCTAAAGGCGGAAGGGAACTTGGCATGAAGTGATCATGATCTCATAGCCTTCAAGATGCTGTGCAGAGGAGGACAGGAGAACAGCAAAATAAGGGCACTGGACTTCAGAGAAATGGATTTCAACCAACTCAGAGAAACCATAGGCAAGGTTCCATGGACAGATAATTTAGGAAGAGAAGGAGGAGTCGAAAGAGGCTGGCAGTTCCTAAAAGATGTAATAGTAGAGGCTCAACATCAAGCTGCTCCAGTGCAGTGAAAAGAAAAGAAAAGCCACAGGAGGCCAATGTGGCTGCACAAGGAGCTGTTTAGCTCTCTAATAACCCAAAGGGATCCACACAGGAAATGGAAGGAGGGGCAAGTCACAGAGGAAGCATGCATGGAAATCATCTGAGCACCCTGGGGCAAAATCAGGAAAGCCAAGTGTAACTGGGTCCATCCACTTGTGGGAGCCTCTCTGTGGCCAAGGATACCACATAAGGTCTTGTCTGTTTGTCTTCAAGGTTCTGAGGGTGGGATCTGATAAGCCCTGTCCAGGATGCTGCCAGTTCCTGTATTTCTTATGGCCAGTCTTCGGCCACAGGGCCTGGGTCTTGCCCAGGTCTAGGTTCAGCTCACACTTGGAGATGTCGGTAGTGTTGCTGGTCTCCCAGTCAGTGTATAGACCTTCCTAGGTCAAACTCCTGTGAGGAACTGCCTGGCCCTAAGCCAGCAGCTTCTTTTATACCAGCCTGCTGGGTGCTGACTGACAGCTGCAGAGGCAGCCACTCTATCTGCCAGGAGGAACTCTCTTCTGCTCCTTTCACTAGGATGGAGTGTGGCAAGGCTCCTAGCCTCCTGTAGGGCATGGGGGCTTAGTCCACCCCATCACACCCAGGCAAAGAATGAGTTAGGGAGCTGTCCAGGAATGTTAAGAGGAGATTCTTCAACAAGGTCAGACAGAAAAGAAAGCCCAGGGATTGTATGAGTCCACTGCTTAATGGAGAAGGTGAGTTGGGAACAGAAGATGCGGGAAGACAGTGGTGCTCCATGCCTACTTGGCTCCAGTCTTCTCTCAAAAAAATAACATGCCTGCACAACTAGTCAAGTCACCACAGACAGCAAAGAGTGAGGGAGGCAGGTTGGGATAAGTAAAGAACATGCCAGAGACCTACTGACCACCGTGAATGAATTCGGGTGAGCAGGGGTGGAGTCATTCACCCCAGGGCACGGAAGGAATGCACTGAGGAAATCTCCAAGCTGCTGCTGGCCATGGCATTTACAAATGCCTGGATGAGAAGAGGGGCCCCAGAAGCCTGGCAAAGGACTAACATAGTGAACATCCATAAAAGGGGGGAAAGGAGGATCCAGGAACTGATGGCCACTGCCTGACTGTGACACCTGGGAGGAGATGTAAAGGTGGCCTGGGGAGGCACTCCAGCAAGCCAGCCGCCAGCCTGGCCAGCACATGGACAACTTTTGGCTCCACTCTTGTGGCGGTCCTGTCGCTAGGATCCAGGCTGCCATTGCAGTTCTGCTGGACCTGAACAGCAGGACTGTGACATGGGCAGAAAAAAGGGGGCAGCTGCCCCAGACCAGCCGATTGGAGCCATCCTGTTCTTCAGGCGGTTCATCCAGCTACTGTTGGCCCCATGTCTTGGGAGCCCTGCAGGGCTCAGGATGGATCAGGGGACTAGCCTGGGACCTGGCACCAGCAGCAATGGTTGCCCACCCCCCTGCATTCACCAGCAAAGGAAGGAAGTAGAGTAACCTGGCTCCAGCCCGCTGCACTCCCCCAGCTCCCAGCCACATAGCTCAGGGGTGTGGGAGGAATGGGAGTAGGGAGGGGGCAGGGCCTGGTGGATTTGAGGGCGGGTTGTTCTGAGCCCCACATCCCCCCCTTAGGGATGGCCCTACTGATGATTTAGAAGGGACCAGTGCTCCTGGACACTGTGGCAGCAGCTGGGTGCCCAGGCCCAAATCACTGCTGCAGCTCCCGGACTCCCGGCTTCAACTGCTGCAGCTTGGGGTTCCTGGCCACTGGCCCTGAAGGACTGGCTGGGTCGGGGGAGGTCTGCCCCAGCCCTTCCATCCAAGGCTCCATCTCTTCCAGGAACTCAGAGCCACCCCTGCTCCCCGACCCCAGCATGCAGGGCCTGGTGCAGGGCACACATGTAAGACCCGGCATCTACTTTCACCGCTGCCTGGGTGTGGGCACAGCTGTTTGCAGTGTGACCATGACTGTGTTGCAAGCAGCGGCTTGCATGCATCCCACGCATGATCAAGGCTTCACTACCCAATCAGAACCCGGCATGCCAGCGTGCATTGACAAACCCCCTGAGGAGCTAAGGGCTCAGCCACATATGAGGAAGCAGGGCCAGCTCAGGACTCAGTCACATATGCTGAAGTGAGACCCCCACCTCGCCAAGCATTAAAAGCTCCTAAAGAGGAAAAACTCCTAAAAAGGGCAAAAGGGCACAATGCATTGACATTGGCCCAGGGGTTGCTTCCGTGTCCAAACCCTGATAAAAAGTTAACTCCCATCTCCCAGATTGGAGACGTGTGTACTTTGGCACGCCCATCGGCTGGCCTGGGTCGCTTGTCCCTCCCACCGAAAATCTGGACCCTTTCAGCTAGATGTTGGTGTGGGCTCTGCTTGCCAGCTGTGGTTTGGTAACTGCACCATAAACATAGGCTTTCCCCTGTCTGTCGCCTATCATCACTTTGGGGTAGATGGCTAGAGCACGCTAGGTATTCCCCCTTAATTCCTGCCCCCATAACATTGACTAAGCCATTGTTAATAAAGCTTTTTTACAGCCACTGCTTGTCTTGTCTCCATTTACCACTTGTCCAGCGAACCCCTTTTACTGCTGGAACTGTGGGAGTTACTAGAGCAATGTATACACCTTTCCACCTGTGACTGCCTGGAGGGTGAAGGGGTGATCACCAGCAGCCAGCATGGATTTACTATCAAATCACACCACACCAGCTGGGTTCCCTTCTTTGACAGGGTAGCTGGTTTGGTAGATGGGGGAATGGGATGGACATCCTATACCTGGGCTTTGATAAGGCTCTTAACTCAGTTCCACATGGCATTCTGATACCTGCAACAGGGAAAAGAGGGCTTGGAAGATCTACCACTACACTGATAAACAACTGGCTAAGCAAATGCAAAGAGTCACTATGAACGGGATGATGTCAGATTGGAGGGTGATCTCACAGGATCTGTTCTGGGACCAGTGTTGGTTACCAGCTTTGTTAATGCCTTAGATGTTGGCAGAGAACGCGTACTGATCACATTTGCAGATGACACAAAGCTGGTGGGTTGCTGACACTTCAAAGGATACAGCTTCAAACTGAGTGGGCTCCTGATAAATTGAAGAACTGGGCCGTAGCAAACAAAATGAAATTTAAAAAACACATAGGGAAACAAAAGCCAAATGCACAGACAGAGAAAGGGGCATAACTGGCTAGGCAGCAGCACTGCTGAGAAGGGCCTGGCAAATATGGTGGGTCCCAACCTCAACACAAGTCAGCAATGTGATGTGGGTGCACAGCAAATGCAATCTGGGGTTACATTAACAAAGGCGGAGACAAGTTACGGGAGGTGACAGGATCACTCTGCTGCACACTTGCTAGGCCTCAGCTGGAGCAGTGCGTCCGGTTTTGGTCACAGCACTGTATAGCAAGGAGGAGAAGCTGGAAAGGCTCTAGAGACAAGCAACGAAGATAACCAGAGGGACGGGATGCAGCCACATGAGCAAATGCTGAAGGAACAATTTGGAAAAGAGGAGACCTGGTACCAGGACATTGAATCTGTCTATAAATCCTGGAAAAGCTGCCATTAAAAAAAGAGAAGAAAGTTGTTCTCTTGTCACAGAGGCCAGCATGAGAGGCATTGGATTCAAACCACAGTATGGCAGATTCAGATTAAATCCCAGATAAAATGCCCTAGCTATAAAAACAGAAGGGAAATGGAACAGACTGCCTGGGGAGGCTGTGGAAGCTCCTTCAAAAGGAGGCTGGAAAGCCCTTTGCCTTGCATGGCTCAGACACAAGAAAGCTGTGTCTTGGGGTTCAACTAAATGATCTTTGTGGTCCTTTTTGATGTGATGATTCTACTTCTCTGACTCCCTTAGTTTCTCATGGTCAGCCACTCCAGTATCCAGAGCCCATGCTCAGTCTCTGGGGGCTTTAAGCTTCTTGCTCTGAATGCACAAGGATGCCACCTGCCCAGAAGGCAGAAAATCATGCACGGTGCACCAGTGCAATAAACAGGGTATCCTCCACTGTGCTGCTGGCCTGTTTAATACAAGAATGCATGTTACAAAAGCCTTATGATATTTTAACTAGCTTTCTGGAAAATAAGGAATCCCGAGTAACACGGAATCCCCTTTTTCCCTTCCATAGTCATGCTGTGTGCATATTCTACCTGATTCTCCGAGCTCTGGACACAATAGAAGATGATATGACCATCAGTTTAGAAACCAAGATCCCAATGTTACAGAACTTCCACTCCTGTCTGTATCAGCCGGACTGGAGATACATGGAAAGCAAGGAGAAGTGCAAGCAAGTGCTTGAGGACTTCCCAACGGTGAGTCATTTGTTTGAAAATATCATGATCTCACCCTTCTGTTGACCTGCACACATCAAACTTCTTTGCAACCTGGTACAAAGGAACTGTCAGACAGCTGAAGGCATAGTCATCAGCAGAGCCTGTTGGAATGTCACTGGGTTTGCTGTTTACTAGCATTGCCCAGTTTGGCTGTGTCTACGCTTGCATTCCTCTTTCAAAAGAGGTACGCAAATGAGGGAAATAAAAAATACACCTGGCACCTCATTTGCATATTTCATGTAGAAGTGCAGCCCGGTGGGGTCTTCCGAAAGAAATTTTTGGGAAGAAGGGGCCTCCGGAAGGGGGCCGCGCTTCTACATGGTGTTTTGGAGTCCGGAAAAACAGTCTTCCGGACTCCGGATCACCTGACGTTATGCTAATGAGGCACAGGGGAATTTGCATCTGTGCCTCGTTAGCATATTTCACTCTGTGTATTAGCATGCCACTTCTGAAGGAAGTGGCCTGTGTAGAAATGACCACGTAGACACTGCTCTTTCAAAAGTAAACCCCATTTTTGAATTAATCCTTCTTCCTATAAAATAAGGGAAGAAGGATTCTCTCAAAGATGGGGTATCTTTCGAAAAAGCAGTGTCTACACTGGTTTTCTTCTTTCGAAAGAAGCTCTTTTGAACTAATATGCAAATGAGGTGCCAGATATGCAAATCTGCACCTCATCTGCATTTTCAATTCCCCTCATTTGCATACCTCTTTCAAAGGAGGAATGCAAGCATAGCCACAGCTTTTATGAATAAGGAATGCAGAAAACAACTCCTTTGTAACTTTAAATTGCCCCAGAATTTCAGTCACTTCCCAGCTTTGACACAAAGGGGTGTGTTTTAAAGAACGCAGATCCATCCACCTACCTACACTTGTGTGCATTTCACTGCAGTTGTGCATAAGTGTGGCCTCTCAGGGGGGTATCTTCTCACTAGCACGCGTGACTGCACTCCAGATTGAGGGGAAAACTAAATGCTGACAAACTCTGCATGTGTGCAAGTGAGAATCACCCTCTGAACTAAAAACTCCCTTGGGCTTTGAAAAAGGACATGAGCTTCTGACAGGGAAATGACAGATTTGTTCATTCTTGCCCTCCATGCTCATCAGCCCTGGGTGTGATGTACAGCAGGAAAGGGGAATGATAGCAACTCACTCTGTGACCTGCCAATGGGCCTTACCTTACTGGAGGCTTTGGAGAATCTGCTACTTACAAGAGCCTTGAGGATCTAATTTTCTTTTGCTTGTTAAGGAGCAAGCTAAGACACCATTGAAGAGCTCTTTAATCTAGCAGACGTGGGCCTAACAAGATCCAGTGGCTGAAAGACAGAGCTCAGTGAAGGAATGTGTGTGACAATTTCTGGCCTGTAAAAGAAGCAGGTCAACCACATAATCTTAGTGGTCCTTACTGACCTTAAAATCTATGAAATATTAAAAGTAAACTTAAAGCACAGTACCAAGGACAGGCCAGGAGAAAAGCGGCATTTGGAGACTCTTTCAGCTGTCAGAAGAGGAGGATTATGGGGAGTGATAGGCTGATGCCAAGTGACAAGAGGATTTGGGGAGTGGAGAAAAGATGTGGCCTGAAAGATGAAGAGCCAGTCCCTAAATTGCTTTAAGAACAAGGAGGGCAGCTCTGAACTAGGCTCTGGGATATGTGGGCACAATTTGAGGGTGGAGTGATGAGCACATGTTGCTTTGCCTGGGAGAAAGGCATCCAGTGGCAAGCAACACACGCTGACCACTTGGGGAGACCAGAAAGAACTCAGCTGCAAACAACTGTCCATCAGGATACCTGCTCTTCAGTGGGCAAGACTTCCCACAGCTTATTTCTGTAAGTCCCTCCTTTGCTGTCTCCTGAGAGATGCTGCCCAAGACCATGCTGTTGTCATGAAGAGATGCTGCCTCTGACCAGTGGCCAAAGAGAGACAGATTTTTGTCTGTGAACTAGCTGAATCTGTATTGACTTCTAGGGGGCTTCAATCTGTCTCATTGAAGCCACTAGAGAATTTTGCCCATCCTGTCAATAGGAGCAGGATAACCCATTAAGATGTACCCTCTCCTTCTCATAGCCTGTTAGTGAATGCTAAATTCAGCTTCATTTGCAGCACTAGGTGTATTTCCTTGTGGTTTCTGCTGCAGATTTCCTTGGAGTTCAGGAACCTGTCAAAGGTGTATCGGGATGTGATTGAAGATGTTTGTCACAAGATGGGAGTGGGTATGGCAGAGTTCTTGCAAAAGAAGGTTGATTCCCTACAAGATTGGGATAAGGTAAGTAGATCAGTAAGTGAGCCTCCAGAGAGCATATTCAGATCAACTCCTAGAGTGGCTGCTGGATGCCTGGTTTTCAGCACTTGGAAACCCATCAGTATTATAACTATAGCATCTTCTCCCCTGGGATTGATGATGCTCATCCAGTCATACCTTGGCACCCAGACGAGAAATAGACAAAGTGTTAATTTCGAGTCTTGCCACTCGAGCAGCCTCTTTCCAGGGGAGTGTAAAGAGTTATCTTAGCACTGAGATCCACGTGTGAATTCCACCAGGCACTGAACAGCTACTGGATGTTGCTGTGGATCTTCATGGATGGCAGTAATTGTAAATAAAACAAAGCAGCAGAAATGTAGCACCTTAAAGACTAACAAAATGATTTATTTGGTGAGGAGCTTTCATGGGACAAACCCACTTCTTCAGAGCTATCCTACAAAAGCTCATCACCGAATAAACCATTTTGTTAGTCTTTAAAGTGCTACATTTCTGCTGCTTTGTTTTGTTGGAGTACAGACTAGCACGGCCACCTCTCTGTTCCTGTTCAGTACTTGTAAATGTCCACTATAAAACCTTGAGGCTGTTTTTGAGCTCTTTGAATAGAGTGGGCCCTTGGAGCAGCTGTTCTTATATGGGGTCTATCACATGCAGGGCACTGGGTCTCTGAGATCCTCAAAGGATGCTCCACCATGCATGCTTATTGGTTCCAGTCCAGTCCAGCAGCCACAGGCAATAAAACCACTCCCTCCACTCAGGCCTAGCAGCCAGAGCCAATAGTGACATTCCCTGCCATCAGGCAATGAGACTCAATGGTCACACTCCCTCATGCATGGTAGTGTGATCTAGTAGCCAGCATTGAGGGCATCCATACAGTGCCCCCTTGGGGTCAATGGGGAGGGTGTAGAGGGGCCTGGGCCATCTCTCTCCACCCAGTCCCATCCCAGGGCTCCATCATCAGTGGAGCAGTCCACCACATGGTCAGCAGGGAATTCACCTACAATGCGCCAAGCTCTGGTGGTAGGTAACTCCTTGCCCTGAGCTACTTCCTACCCAACTCACAGTCACCATCATCCTCACCAGGGGGCTTCTCCAACTATTCCTCACTGGTTGACCTCTGTAGCTCAGGTCATCTGCTCCTCCAGCACCTCCTTCCCCAGCAGCAGCCAACCCTGACTGAGCTGGCCCACAGGCCTTTATAGCTGTCCTGCACCTGGAGCATGCCCAGCAGGGCTGTGAGGGCGGGGCCTTCTCAGCCAGGTTGCCAGAGTTAACCCCTGCTGGCCCAGTGCAGGGTTGGCACACCCCATCACAGGGTCTTTCATCTGGAAGATGGAAGCCCTAAGCCATTAACAGCTGTGGATGACACATTTCCTGTTTTCCTTGAGCGAAGCGGTGTTCTTCAGAACCATATTGCTGGTGTATGGATGCTGGCTGCCAAGTAAGGGCTGGACGAGATGTACTAAAGAATGCTCAGTCCATGTCACAGTTCAAAGGTGAAAACAAATGCCGCTGATAGTCGTAAGACAATGAAAGGTGCATTCAGTGCATTGTGTAATCAGTAGGAGTAAGGTTGATAGAGCCATTGGGAGAAGGGGATATTCAGCAATCTACATTTTTCTCCCTCTCCAAACCTTGCAGTATTGTCACTATGTTGTTGGGCTAGTGGGCATTAGCCTGTCCCATCTGTTCTCTGTGCTGGAGCTAGAAGACCCCATCGTAGGACAGGACATAGACCTTGCAAATTCCCTGGGTGTCTTCATTGAGAAAACCATCATCATCCGTGATTATCTGGAGGACCAGCTGGCGGGAAGAGAATTCTGGCCCAGAGAGGTACCTGAAACCAGACCGTTTTAGATGAGAACTTCTGCTAGATGGGACTCATTAGGAAGTGTCAGTGTTGTGATACAGACAGCTCGTCTGAGAGGGATGGAACTGGTACTGCTTTGATGCCGTTCAGTTCTAACTAGTTAAAAGACTCACGGCAAAGAATTTACTGTCAGTTCCTATTCTGACATCGAAGATCAGCCTACATCTGGAATTAGGGCAAAATCAGCCTTCATTCAGCTCTAACAATGATATTTCTGGGCTGTCAGGGTTAGCTAAACTCTATTGCTAAAAATGATACATTTGAATAGCAGTAACTATCATGGCAGGTGCATGGGTCACATCCAAACATCCCATTAATGTGTCCACTAAACAGGACGGGAGGGAGGCTACAGACCTACCAGGTTCCTGGGCAAGTTGGATAGGTCCCAGCTCAGCACTCCTAGAAGGGGCGGGGCCTCAACCAGAAGGGGCGGGGCCTCAACCATAAGGGGCGGGGCTGGGGCAGCCAGCCCTTACAGCTTCCTGGAGCATGCTGCGCCATGGCCCTGCCCCACAGACAGCCCTCAGAGCGGGCCACATGACACTCCAGAAGTGAATTCAGGGCCCAGAGCTTTGGCCACCAGCTGTGCTGCAGTAGCAGCAGTGGGGGCCAGAAGCCATGGGCTTTTTAAAATCTGCCCCTTTTGCCCTGTCCCCCCTCCTCCCCGCATTGGCGGGCCTGCCATTAAAGCAAGCCTCGGAGGAGAAGCTGGTGCATGTGTGGTGATTTCGTCCGTCTTTGTGCATGGAGCAACCCTGTGGTCTAAGAGACCATGATTATTATCCTTGGTCACGCCTCTGTCCAGCAGAGTGCTTGGAGAAACTGCTGTCATAGAACACCCTGGCAGCAATTGCTGTGCTCCATACACCAGCACCGTTGGCAGGATACGACATCATTACTGTCATGAGTGTGTATTGCTGAGTCAGAGCCATGGATCTCCAACGTGAGAGCTCCCATCTGGGCGAAATACTTCTCAGCAGAGTGAGCTGTTTAGAAATTGACCGCTTAAGGTGGACTCTCTTCTAGAAGTTGGTCTCTTGATCCCAGTCCATCTCACTGAGAGGGGCTCTGTAATAATGGGGCTGAATGGAACTGGAGGCCAGAGACAAACTCGAGCATCTTAAAGGTCCTTCTTCTGTTTGCAACAAAGTCTGATTATGAGCATGAGGTGAGGTACAGGAGTAATATGTTTGTGTGAATAAAAACAATGAGGAATCCTGTGGAAGCTTTGAGAGCAAGTAAATGTGTTAGTCTTTAAGGAGCCTCAGGGTTTCTTGTTTTTGCTGAAACAGCCTAACCTGGCTCCGCCTCTGAAATGTGTTTGAATAGCTTGCATTGGGCCCCCTTTAAAATGGAATATCGGAGAAGTGCTAGCTGCTGAGTAGTGTAGTATGCACTGTCACTGTTCCCAGGTCTGGAGCAGGTATGCCAAGAAGCTGTCGGATCTCGCCAAGCCGGAGAACATAGATGTGGCTGTCCAGTGCATGAACGAACTGATCACAAATGCCTTGCACCACATCCCCGATGTCCTCACCTACTTATCTAGGCTGAAAAACCAAAGTGTCTTCAACTTCTGCGCAATCCCGCAGGTGGGTCAATATCCTCAGATGTTTTAAACAGGCTCTTCTAACAGCTTCATCCTCCCCCTTGGAATTGGGTGACTTTTGTGGTCTATGAATAATGTTCAATATTAACCCAATTTAATAACCGTATGTACATACATTCAACATGGAACTCAGCTCATCAAGCATTTTGAGTCTTTGCTTTGGCCTGAGAAATTCATCTATCCCTAGTGCAATGACCCTGCTTTGCAATATAGCAGGGGGGACAGGAGGAGGTTCCTGCTAATGTTCCCTGTAAGCTGAGTGCTTGGGCAGCCATCCAGGAGAGATTCAGATGCTGCCCAGCTGATTAACAGAGCGCCCACAGCCAGCAGCTTGTTTCTATTGGTGGTGCACATCTGTACATGCCTTGGTGCATGTAATAAAATTTATTCCACCCATGGATGGAAGAAATTAGAGGGAACACTGGTTGCCGCCCTTTTCCCCTCCTAAATGAAGACACTCCTACATAGTTAATGAAAATACTAGGAACATTTAGTAGTAGTAGGCATCCTTCAGCCTGCATAGACTATGGATCGCAGTGGACTAGGAACATTTATGTCCCCTGTACCTTCCCTGTCATTACTTTACTCATTCATTGTGAGCATTAGCTCTTTAGAAACCATTCCTCACTCTGTCTTCTGCATTTAGCTGAGTTTTGTTCACACTGTGGCTGGAATCCTAGATGCCCTGAAATCAGTGGGTGCTTTGCCATCATTTTCAAATAGGACCAGGATTTCATCTCTTGGGCTCTGCTAACAGCCAGCTTTCCCTGCAATCTGGATGCTGTGCGGCCACTCAGAGAGAGATTCAAATGCTGCCCAGCTGATTGCAGACAGCCCACAGCCAGGTTTTTTGTTTCTAATGATGGAGTGCATTTCCCCAAGCCTCAGTGCACATAAAATTTATTCTGCACATGGATGGAGAATATACGCGCATAGAAGGAAAAGATTAGGGATAACATTGCTTATAGCAGAGATTAAATGTTTGCTTTGTCCTTTCTCCCTAGGTGATGGCCGTCGCCACGCTGGCTGCCTGTTACAATAACAAACAGGTGTTCCGGGGGGTGGTGAAGATTCGGAAAGGACAAGCTGTCACTTTAATGATGAATGCCACAAACATACAGGCTGTCAAGACCATAATGTACCAGTATGTGGAAGAGGTGGGTTGGGTGGCTTGTTTTCAATGACTAGCTTTCAGATGCAGCTGTTTCCTCTTCACTCCTGAGATCCTGGCAGTTAGTGATGCAGGCACTGTAACCCTCTGTTTCAGCAACTTAGTAACATTTTGCTTGGACCAAAATTGCTAAACATCTAAAAGCAAATGCAGCATGAAACAGCTTGAAGTACAGGTTGAACCTCTCTCTTCCAGCAGCCTTGGGACCTGACCAGTGCCAGATGAGAGAATTTGCCAGACCGTGGGTGATCAATATTGCCTAGCATATTACTAACACTTCCACTGCTGACGGGGCTCTCAGAAGCCATTTAGGGGTAAATTACAGCTAAATAAAAGCACAGAACACTGAGCATCAGGACTGGTGGCTGAAAACAAACTTTACAGGACCTATGGAAACTTGGCCACACCCTTGATATGGGGTCATCCAGCTAACTAAACTCATGCCGGGTTATAGATGTTGCCGGACGACAGAGTTCCAGAATAGAGAGGTTCAGCCTGTAGTGAAGTTTGGAATGCAGCTGTTTTCCTTGTTGCTCTAGAGTCTCTGTCCTCGCTCAGGTCTCTCAGATTTCAGTCAGATTTATACAAACTGTATCATAACGCACCACCGATATTATACACTTCCATGCAAGTACATAAGAATGGCCCTACTGGGTCAGACCAAAGGTCCATCTAGCCTGGAACTCTGTCTTCAACAGGGTCAATGTCTGGTATTCCAGAGGAATGAACAGATCAGGGAATCAAGTGATTCATCCCCACTTGCCTCTTTCCAGCTTCTGGCAAAAAGAAGCTTAGGGGCACCATCTCTGCCTACCCTGGCTAATAGCCATGGAAGGGCTGATCCTCCCTGAATTCATCTAACACTTTCTGCACTCTGTTATGATTGTATAATATGGGTTCTACACAGTGCTTTGTTCTAGAAGAAAAAAAGGTGCTGGAACTCAAGTCTGATGATTCCTCACAGGGGTTAGCGTGTTCAGTTTTAATGAAAACAATAATATTTGGTGTGTAACAAAAATACAACTTGTTTTCTGGTTGGGGCTGAAAGAGTGAAAAAATAGTAATGCTAAAATGGGATGGCCAATCTTTTTCATCGGGGTCACAAAGCAATTATTTACAGTAGTGTCCTACTGAGTCAACTTAGTAGGGAATTTCAGTTTCATTGCGCCTGTCTGGAAAGCGTGTACCTTCCCAGGGCACCACAGAAAACAAAAGGCCTTTAATTTCTATGACTGTGCAAATTGGCCTATGCCTAGGCCAAACCTTTGATGGCTTGACTCACTTATTTCGAAAACTTTCATCTCCCAGTGGTACGATCCCAGGGTGTAGGCACCACTGCAGTCACTGAGGCTTGCCAAAGTGTGCTGGATGCTATATGAAAACGAAGAGTTGCTTCTGATCTTTAAAGAGCTGTTGAGCTGTATGAGTCTTCATTGACTATCAGGCCAACACAGTTCTGAATAAACAACATGGTTGTTGCAAGAAGATTGCTGAGATGGTAACACACCCCCATGAGCAGCGCTAGCTGTGCATATATCTATGGCTGTTCCTAGCACCATTCTGTCCTGTTTCCCCAGATGAAGTGGATGGGAACTGTGTCAGAAAGGTGGCTGAGAACTGTATTGTGAATCCAGTATTTTGACCCTGTCAAAAACAGAGCTAGATGCAAACACTACATGCATACAGAATGGGAAGCAGCTGTCTAGGAAGGAGTACTGCAGAAAGGAATCTAGGGTTCACAGTGCACCACAAGCTAAATATAAGTCAATACTCTGACACTGTTTCAAAATAAATGAATAAATAAAGCAAACATCATTCTGGTCTGTATTAACTGGAATGTTGTGAGCGAGGCATGAGAAGTCATTCTTCCACTCTCCTTTGTGCTGATTAGGCCTCAGCTGGAGTATTGTATTCAGTTTTTGGCACTGCATTCAGGAAAGATGTGGACGAACTGGAGAAGGTCCAGAGAAGAGTAACAAAAATGACTAAAGGTTTAGAGAACATGAGCTATGAAGGAGGATTAAAAATGGTATTTTAGTCTGGGAAAAAGAAGACTGAGGGGGACATGAGAACAACTTTCACGTATCTAAAAGGCTGAAATAAGGAGGAAGGATTAAAAATATTCTCTTTAACCTCTGAGGATAGGACAAGGAGCAATGGGTTTAAATTGCAGCAAGGGAGGTTTAGGTTGGACATTAGGAAATACTCCTGTCAGGGGGGTTAAACATTGGAATAAATTGCCTTAGGAAGGTTGTGGAATCTCTGTGAGTGGAGATTTAAAAGCAGGTTAGACAAACATCCACCAGGGATGGTTTATATGGTGCCTGGTCCTGCTGTGAGGGCCAGGGATTGGACTTGATGACCTCGTGAGGTTCCTACCAGTTCTGTAATTCTGATCCCAGTGCAACTTTCAGAGTGGGCAGTTTACCCTTCATGGGGAATACTGACCTGTTTAAGTTTACATGAACTGTCTCCTGGGGCAGGGGGGAAGGGTGGTCCCATATCACACTGGAGGGACACCTAGATGGTGTGTTACATTCATGGTTATTTTCTAACCTTGGGTGAGTTTTCTTCTCTCCAGATCTATCGTAAGATCCCCAGCAGAGACCCATCTTCTAACAAAACCAGGCAGATCATCCTCTCTATCCGGACAATATGCTTCCGCAATGGCATCATGGTATCCCGTAACTATTACTTCCCCATCTACCTCTCATGCGCCATGCTTCTGGCAGCGCTGAGTTGGAAGTATCTGAGCGCCATGTCGGAGGCATTGGAAGAGGACCTCCGCACCAACAAGAACTGAGGGTTGGTTGGGAGAGTGACGGCACCAGGTGGGTTATGTTGGGAACAGGTTCATGTTTCTTTCCTATTGGGTCTGCAGCCCTGTGGGATTCCAGACCGGCAGGGGGCCTGGAAGCTGTGAATGGAAAGGCAAGCTGAAGGTGCTGCTTTTCTTGTGGCTATGGGATGTGTCGCAGCAACTAGCTTTGGATGCTTTGGTTATTCGGTCGAATAGGTTACAAACATGACACTGGGAGTTCCCTCTTTGTGGGAAATAGCTTTGTACCTAATTTCTGCCTGGGGTATTTTTAAATAGAAATTCAAATTGCCTCCCTTGAGTTTGGTTGCCTCAGTTGATTTTGACACCCTTTCCCAGAACAAGGCTACGTGACTTCACCATTTGTGGTCTTACCTACCCGGTGCTTTGTACTCTTACCCCGGTGTCTTCATTGCTCAGCAAATGGAGCAGTTCCAATTTGGGTCATTGGGCTTGGAAGCTAACCTTCCCTGTGCCTCAGCTATGCTGGGGGAATCTGTTTTCTGACCCATTGTCTTGCTAGGTGGTGGGCTTCAAGTGACACGTGGGTGAGGGCTCTACATCCCATTTGGCACTAAAGATTGCAGGAGAGAGACCAGGTTGAGGTGCAGAGCTATCAGGATGCAGGAAAATTGATCTGTGGCCATCACACCTTTAAAGCCACCCATTCCACAACACCACCATCAGAAAGGATCCCCAGTGAGAAAATGCAACACCTGAGAAAACTTATTCCCCACTTGACTTACCCATAACTGCTCCCCCGAGTCTCTTAAGCTGCTTCCCTGGATTTAAGAGAACCAGCTTGGCAAGTGAGCATGTCCCATGTATCCCAGGGACCGTGGCACAAACAGCCACCTTCAAATTCACATTGCATCTGAAACCCAGCAGTTAGAGGCAGAGTGATATGATCTGACTTTACATTGGGCCAGAATATCCAGAAGAAAACAATACCCATTGGTGTCAAACTACTAGAGATTGTCTGGTGACAAGTATCAGAGAGGTAGCCGTGTTAATCTATATCTTCTAAAACAACAAGAAGTCCTGTGGCACCTTATAGACTAACAGATACTTTGGAGCATAAGCTTTTGTGGGCAAAGCAGGTCTTTGCCCATGAAAGCTTATGCTCCAAAATATCTGTTAGTCTATAAGATGCCATAGGACTTCTTGTTGTTTTTAGAGATTGTCTGTACTTTTAAACCTACAAGCATCAAGATTAAGCACAGGGGCAGGTGCGTGCGGAGCAGAGCACCCTGTCTTCCTAGAAACAATTAATAAAATGTGGGGATTTCTCCCCTTGCCTGGATCCTTTCACCTGACATGCCACTATCCTGATTGCCCTCCCTCGGTATCCATACCTCTGAGGTCCCCCTTCCATCCATGTCATTCTTACCTCCTACTGCTCAATATGAGTCAACAGTTAACACCACTGCAAAAAAAGCAAACATCATTCTGGGATTCATTAGAAGGGTTGTTGTAGGTGAGACATGAAAATAAATTCTCCCTTTGGCTGATTTGGCCTCATTTGGAATATCTTGTCCAGTTCTGGGCACCACTTTTCAGGGGAGATGGGGACAAACTGGAGAAAGTACACAGAAAAGCAACACACAGGTTTAGAAGGTCTAGAATAGAGGTTATCAAACTTATCTTATTGCACCACCCTTCTCTGTGTCTCCAGTAAATTCTCTCCCAAGCCATACAATATATACACACATAAAAAGGTCACATGCAATGCTCTCTGTATATTAAAAGCAATAAAGCACCGATTCAAACAAAGCCAAGGATCCATTGTAATAAAAATCAAAACTTCCATTTTATATTTGTATGTATAATGTACACAAACGCACACATACGCATGCAGAAGTTGCTGGCCTCACTAAGCTACACAGGCCCTGCTAGACAGCAGGGATAGCTCAGTGGTTTGACCATTGGCCTGCTTAAACCCAGGATGGTGAGTTCAGTCCTTGCAGGGGTTATCTAGGGCAAATGGATTAGGTAGAAGAAAAGAGGGATGGTGCCTGGCCCTCCCAAGAGGGATGGTGACTGGACTCAATGACCTTCTGAGGTCCCTTCCAGCTCTATGAGATGTGTAACTCCACATTACAAAACATAATTGAACTAGAAACACAAACACTGCAGTGGTCTAGGTGATGGATGAACTTGAATACCTGGTATTAAACAAAGGTATTGATCTAAATGCCATCCCAGAAACAAAGTGGAGCAATGATAATACACACTAATCCTAGGATACAACTGACAGCGTAGATCATGCTGGCAGGAGTATCTGTGAAAGAAAGCAAAGAGTAAAATGTAGTAACAATCTGACTTGAATCAAAGTGTGCCCAAGAATAGGACCTGAGATTGAAGTTTCTGCTCTACAGCCTGGCCTCAGGGCTAGCTGGCCTTTAGCCCCTAAAAGTCACAGTTTCATTCCCTCTGCCACCCAAGTCTGTCAGCCTACAAATAAAAACAATGCTTACACAGATTACAGAAAGAGAGCCATGTTAATCTGCTTCAGCAGAAACAACAAGAAGCACCTTAAAGATTAGCAGATTTATTTGGGCATTAGCTTTTGTGGGCAAAAAGCACTTTGTCTGATGCCTGAATAAATCTGTTAGTTCTGAAGGTGCCGTAGGACTGCCTCTTACTTGTGAAGCTACGGACTAACATGGCTATCCGCCTGAGGTCAAATAAATCTGTTAGTCTTTAAAGTGCCACCAGACTCCTCATTGTTTTTGTGGCTACAGACTAACCCGGCTACTCTCTGACAATTTCTGTAGGGCATAAGCTTTCAGGAGTAGCAATTCGCTTTGTCAGATGCATGAAGTGGAAGATCAGTGGAAGATCAGATGCATGAAGTGGATGTACAGAAGCGTATGCCCCAATAAAATTGCTTGTCTTTAAGGTGCCACTGGACTCTTTGTTGTTTATGCTTAAATAATAAGGGTCTGAGTACAGCAGTAGGAATAAGCTGCAGGCCCCCTGACTAAGACGGTGATGGTGACTTGTCTGCTACCGATGTTCTGTTTTTTAGCTCCCTGACCTGTCTTAGCACAGCACTCTGCTTCCAGCCAGCTAATCCGTTTACCTTGCTCTCCTGTCTCTCAGATCTCAAGCAGGCCTACGCAGCCCAACCATGGGTGAAAGTAATTTCTGGCTCTTTCAAGCAGGTGGAAGGCTGGGAGGGGTGCGGTTAGCCCATTCCAAAGGCATTTCTGTTGTTAGATTCTGAGAGCATGAAGAGGCTCCAACCAAGACTAGGGGATCCGTTGTAATTAGCCAGCGGCAAGAGGCCTTCCTGTCCTGTGGAGCGGAATAAGCAATCAATCTCAGTACCTCCAAGACTGAACTGCTGGGCTCCATCAGTCCTGTTTCACACCATCAGCCCTGCTCAGCTCCTTCAATTAAGACACACACCACGACAGGCGTTTCTATGTTCCTCAGGGACCAATGCACCTCAGCAAATATTTTCAGTGACACCAGACAGACCCTTCAAGACAGAGAAGGGTTCACCTGTCAGCTCAAACACGGCGGGGGGAAACGTTTCGCTTAGCACAGAGAAGTAAACTCTGAGACATAGTCTGTTCTGGCCCAGGCAGCAGCTCGCCCAGCCAAGCTGACATGGAATCCAAATTTGGCCTTCTCCCTTTGTCACTCTTCCTATGTGTACACAACACACCACTGGTGAAGGCATCTAGTGTATGTGTAACTACACACTGCAGTGAGAAACACATCCCATTCACACTGCAGCGTGCAGCTTCATGTGTCAGGGAAAGGCTCCTGCCTACCGAACTGTCCTTAGGCATATGCAGCGGCTGTAGCTGCTTAGAGCGCCCCAAAATTTGGAGCACCACAGAGTGGATTAGGCAGCAGGTTAGAGGGGTTACAGGGGTACCATTTCAGATTTTGGTGGGTGGGTGGGCGGGGGAGGCAGCTTTAACCAGGGGCTACTTCAGCACCTAAAATCTCTTGGACTTTTTTGCAGATAACTGAGAAATCAACAGCCAGGAACATTGTTCCCAATTCCTATGTAAAAAAGGAGGGGGAAAAAAGCCATAAACACCAATTAAAGTTTTTAATTTTTATCTGTAAATCAAGAACAGTCAACAGTAATATCAGAAACACATGTGATACTTAAATAAAATAAATCAAGAAAATCTGCTTACCCATGCAATTATTTTTAAATGTCTCGTGGCCCATACTGTGAAATGGAGAATGAGAGAGTTAATTTCTTCCAAGAATGTTTAAAAGTGAATAAATTACTAAACAGCAGAAAAAACTCAGCAAAGATAAAGTTACCAGATTTCTATTGAGTCCACAGTCACCTAAACCAAAAACAGTAGCCCAAAAGTAGCCCAGTTAATTTATTTAAATAATTTATATTTCATAATATATTTATATTATTAAATATATAATATAATATAATATAATATAATATAATATAAATGTTATTACCACATTGGTCCAAACTGTAACCGCCCCCGCCACTTCCCACTATCTAGAGCAGGGGTTCCCAACCTTTTCAGTAACATGGCACACTTTAATGAGACAAACAAGTCCACAGCACACCCACTTTTTCTGGCTGAATCAATTGCTCATAAATGTCACGTTGACTTACATTTACAGCCTTACTAGAGAGGTTTGCAATTTCCCCTCCCCCCCACTTTGCAGCGTGGGAGCGGGGATTCAAGCAGCTGGGGACTCAAGCATCAAGGCTGCCTCAGTCCCAGCTAAAACGGGGTCATCAATTTCACTGCTGCAGCAGCTTTGCAAAGCCTCTGCAAGGGGAAATTGAGCACCCCGCATGAGCTGGGACTCAGGCAGCCTTGCTGCTTGAGCACCCCGCATGAGCTGGGACTCAGGCAGCCTTGCTGCTTGAGCCCCCAGCTGGCACAGGGGCAGCTAAGTTTGCCATGACATTTCATCAATCCACCTCCTCCCCGTTTGACTCTGCAAAGAGCTGTGGGAGGGGAAATGGATGAAATTGCCATGGCAAACTCAGACAGCTCTCACAGCACACTGGTTGAAAACCATTGATCTGGAGCAAGCATGTCAAACATGCAGCCCAGGGGCTGCATACGGCCTCACTGAATTTTTTTGCAGCCCTGGGGGTGGGAGCTGGCCAGGACACAGAGCTGCGCTGGCAACTTGAGCCCTGGAGACCCAGTGGGGGAAACCCTGGCAGCCCTTCCAGCCCCGCTGGCAGCTCCAGCCCCGCTGGCAGCTCCAGCCCTGGGGATCTGGCAGAGGGCTGGGGAACCCTGGCAGCCCTGGAGCTAGGAGCTGACCAGGGCAGCTGGGGAAACCTCAGCAGCCCTGGGAATGGCAGCCAGCCGAGACATGGATCCCCACCCAGCAGCTTCAGCCCTGGGGACCTGTATGGGGCCAGAGTACTTTAAATGTACATGTAAATTAAAAATTATTATATATGAGCAAATAACAATTTTATACATCACGTTTTATGAACTATTAATAAAATTATAAACCAATACATTTCATATTAAGTACTAAATTTTCAATTTAAATGATTGTATTATATTCCAACAAGACCTGAAAAAATATCATAAAATATACCGAAAACATACGCTATAATAAATAGTTACAACTTTCTGATAGAAGTACATTTTCTTTGGTGGCCCTGAAAGCTATCGGCTTTTGTTTGTGCAGCCCTCAGTAGGCTTTGAGTTTGACATGCCTGATCTAGAGTATAATTAAATGGTGAATGTTAGCAGCACGGATCCATAATGAACACATTTTGTCAGCCAAATCTTGGCTTGGATTTATGAGCACTGAACGGTTTATGCAAACAGTTATGAAGAAATACAAAGGGTTGGAAGGCGGTTCCCAGTGCATTGCTATAAGGATTTGAGAGAACAAAGATCACCTCTATGACATTCAAGGTTTATGCAACTCTGCCACTCTCAGCAGCATTACAGAATGAGTAAACAGGAGCTAAGATTACTGACCGGTTGGAAGAGAAGGACGTACACCACAGCAGACAGACACACAGCTATACAATGGCTGGCTGCTTAGGGTAGCGTTTCATCTGTCTCAGCCCATGGAAAGGACCCACAGACCTCAAAAGGTGTTCAGGGGGAAGTCTAGAACTGAAAAGTGCAACGGCCCCCCTGCTGAGGAATCAGCATTTGTGTGCAAGTGTCTGTAGGTCCCTGTGTGGTAACCTGGCCCAAAGCCCATTATAGTCAAAGGAAAGACAGCCCTGGACAGGCGGGACTAAACAGAAGAACAGATGGCCACCCACCCATTGCTATCCCCCACAATTAGAAAGTTGGGAGAAGTCGGCACTGAGATTACGTACTAGGAAGCGGGAAGTCTCTGCTCTACCACCTTAGCCGAGAGCCAGCTGGCCTTTAGCTCATGTGGTAGAGCCAAGGGCTTCAGGCTCTCTAGTTGCAGGTTTTATTCCTTCTGCTGACACTTGGGTCCATGGGTGTTACCTAAGCAACATTTGGGAGGCAAGAGTCCATATCTGTTTCTTGACAGTAGAGCAAGACCACAGGTGGCCAATCCTTGGCTCTGCTTCTCTTGCACTGCACTCAATATCCAGAGCCTGGGGCAGCAGACCCTCCCTCTGCCTGACCAGCCCTGAGTCTGTTGTGAAGATGAGGGCAGATCATGATGAAATCCACAATTGTCTTCTCGCCTAAGCAAGAAGCTTCCTTCCTTACCACTCCCTGAGCGTGCTTGTTTCAATGTCTTGGAAAAACATGCTGCAGAAACTCCAGGCACTGCTATCAGCTCTGCCAGAGACACCTCTGCAAAGCAGAGAGAGAGTGTGTGTGTGTGTGTGTGCGTGTGTGTGTGTGTGTGTGCATGTGTGAACTACCTTTCCAAGCCCCATGGCTGAGAAGACAGGGAGAGAGAAACAGCTTGTGGCTGGCTGGGGAGCAGAGGTGTGAAAAGTACCCAAAACATTACTGAGTAAAGATGCAACTGCTTTCACTTCTGGGTACTTGAGTACAAGCTAGATGTGATGCAGGTGTGTACTTTTACTCAAGTAGTTTTCCACAGGGACACCAGTAACTTGCACTTAAGCCCATTTACCCCAAAGCAGCTGTGTTTTTAATCAAGTAACTTATTGGGTACTTTTCCCATCTCTGCTGGGTGGTGGGGGGAGAGAAGGAGCCTGGGGAGGCAGCAAGCAGCCGGAGGGTTCACCTGTGTGCTCTGCATTGGCTGCTGCAATTGTCTTGCCAATCAGGGGCGGGGACCTGCATCCCAGGAGGTGCGATTCTCCTCCAGCTGCTCCTGAGTTCAGCCAGCAGCCAAACCGCGGTTTGCAGGGGCTGGGCAGCTGTTGTTCTGGTTGGTGAGTCTGCAGTCCTCTCCCCCTGGCTAAGGAGTGGCAGTAGGAGACAGCTGCTGGGTATGGTAGGAAACTTAGGCCCCCACTACCCCACCCGTGGCACCCTTGTGCAGGGGCTGTGGAGAGCTGAATGGAACAGGCCGGTGTAGCAGCACGTTCTGCGTGGGATGGGGAGGTTCCTGGGCCTCACCTCTGGGCGCCTCAGCTCTTTGCTGCCGGAGGCCAGCAGGTGGCTCACCTGGGTATCCTTTGCCTCGGCCCTCGGCCCCAGGGCTGCCAGCCTGGGCTGCCTCGAGCAGGGGGGATGCCCAATGGGCTTGGGCTGCCCCTCACTGGCCTTGGCTGGATTCTGACCCCTCCCTTGTGCTGGGCCAGGGGTCTTCTCCCCAACCCTGTCCCACGCCCTCCCTTGGGTGCGCCTCAGCTCTGCTGCCCCAGCCCTGGGACCTGGGAGCCTGAGCGGCGCAGCTGGTTACTAGCAGCATGCCAGCCGGCCTGCTGCCACCCAGAGCAGAGCGCCTCCCTGCGTCCAGCCCATGCCGCTCAGGCTCTGGGAGCAGGAGTGAGTGGGGCAGAGCGGGAAGATGTGACTGTGCACACATTGCCTCTCACATTTCACGCAGACGCTGCCTCTCACACTACCCCCCACACACACTGCCTCTCACACTTCCCTAACACACACACACACACTGCCTCACACGTCTGTAACACATTCACGCACACTATTTCTCTCACGCCAGATTTCAGTGTGTCACCACTGGGGAGAAGGTTCTGGGGCTTGACAACTGTGTCCCCTCAACACGCCAGGGTGAGTGACCCTGCCTGGGGTCCCCCTTCAGTAGTGCACAGGGGCACAGTTTAACAATACTGCATCAGGCCCCATGAATCCTTCAGCCAGCCAGTCTGCCCACACTGCTTAACACAGCAGCTGCGGCCAGGGTTGCCAACCGTCAGTACATTTATGAATAGTCCATAAAAATTAGCTGAAATTGGATGTGTCCATAAAGTCCATTTAAAAAAAGAGGTGTCTGTAAATTTCATAAAAGTGCAATAAACAACAATTGTTCTACAGCAATTAAATTTCTTCTGTGCTGCTTCAGCCATTTTATTGCAGAGGAGCGGAAGTTGGACGTTTTAGCTGTTTATTTAGCTCAGTGGTTGAGGTGCCGTAAAGTGAATCTTGTGATCCCTGTGATGTTATCACCTATGTTATCCTGCCAAGTTAGTCTGAGCACATTGGCAACAAGACTAACTAAATGAAAGTGAGTTAAATACCCTATTGTTCTTGTGATGTGTGAATGACATCAAGTGCTTTTCTCTTTTGGCCGTTTATGTCGTCTTAATATAGCATAAAAATGATGTCCATAAAAATATTTGTCTGTCTGTAAATTTTTCCCATTTTGTCCGTACATGAAATTTCTGTGGGTTGGCAATTCTGGCCGAGGCCGAGAGGCACAACATGGGAGAGAAGTAACAGAAAGAAAGCCGTGCTAGTCTTTATACTATCAAAACAAAAAAGCAGTCCAGTAGCACTTTAAAGACTCACAAAATAATTCATGAGGTGATGAGCTTTCGTGGGACAGACCCACTTCTTCAGCCCATAGCCAGACCAGAACAGACTCAATATTTAAGGCACAGAGAACTAAAAATAGTAATCAAGGTTGACAAGTCAGAAAAATATTATCAAGGTGAGAAAATCAGAGTGTAGAAGGGCAGAAGGGGGTGTGTCAAGAATTAGATTAAGCCAAGTGTGCCAAAGACCCCTATAATGACCTAGAAAATTCCCATCCCAGTTCAAACCACGTGCTAATGTGTCCAATTTGAACATAAAAGAGAGTTCAGCAGCCTCTCTTTCCAATCTGTTGTGAAAATTCCTCTTCAGTAAGACGCAGACCTTCAGGTCATTAACAGAATGGCCCACTCCATTAAAATGCTGACTGACCGGTTTGTGGATTAGGAGTGTTTTTATGTCTGTTTTGTGCCCATTAATTCTTTGTCTACGAGAGTTAGAGAGAAACTGTCAGACGTACCCACACGTCTCAGGCGTGTTGTTACTCTAGGGCTACGTCTACATGTGCAGCCAACATCGAAATAGCTTATTTCGATGTTGCGGCATCGAAATAGTCTATTTCGATGAATAACGTCTACACGTCCTCCAGGGCCGGCAACGTCGATGTTCAACTTCGATGTTGCTCAGCCCAACATCGAAATAGGCGCAGCGAGGGAACGTCTACACGTCAAAGTAGCACACATCGAAATAGGGATGCCAGGCACAGCTGCAGACAGGGTCACAGGGCGGACTCAACAGCCAGCTGCTCCCTTAAAGGGCCCCTCCCAGACACAGTTGCACTAAACAACACAAGATCCACAGAGCTGACAACTGGTTGCAGACCCTGTGCCTGCAGCATAGATCCCCAGCTGCCGCAGAAGCAGCCAGAAGCCCTGGGCTAAGGGCTGCTGCCCACGGTGACCATAGAGCCCCGCAGGGGCTGGAGAGAGAGCATCTCTCAACCCCCCAGCTGATGGCCGCCATGGAGGACCCAGCAATTTTGACGTTGCGGGACGCGGATCGTCTACATGGTCCCTACTTCGACGTTGAACGTCGAAGTAGGGCGCTATTCCTATCTCCTCATGAGGTTAGCGACTTCGACGTCTCGCCGCCTAACGTCGAAGTTAACTTCGAAATAGCGCCTGACGCGTGTAGACGCGACGGGCGCTATTTCGAAGTTGGTGCCGCTACATCGAAGTAGCGTTCACGTGTAGATGCAGCTTAGGAGGCCAGGCCTCACCCTTTGCACAGCTGTCTGAGCCCATGTGTAATGCCGACCACCCCAGTGAGCAAACCCTGGACCTCTGGAGCCAATGGCATGAACCTTTGCTGCCTGAGCTAAAAGGCACGACTCTTTGCCACGGCTGTGGTAGGTACACCTGGCTGCGGCTGGCCAACTGTCCCTGGAAGGAACAGAGAGTCATGCGGGCAGGTGCAGGAGTTACATGCGTATGCCCTATGTGTGGCAGATGCGAAGAGCCCCTGAAAGAAGGGTGCAGTGGCCAATGGGGGTCTCTCCCGCCCTGTCAGTCATGCCGAGAGCTGTGTGTTACACTCAAAAGTAACTCCTAGCCCAGCCACCTGGCACCTTTTGGCCAGTGCTTTGCATGCTCAGCTTCCTGAGATGCCTGGGGATCAGCGTCCATTGTTCAATGGTTGGGGTTCCCATTGTCTTTTCAGCCTGTCCCTTAACAATCCATTTGTACCAGGCCAGGGGGCAGGGCAGGGCAAGTGGGGTTCTCACCCTGGGCGCAGCATAATCAGGGGTGCAGCTCCAGTAAGTGGCAAGGTCCCTTCCCCTCTCCTGCCGGATTGTCTGTGCTGGCCCGTCCCCTCTCACATGGAGCAGGGCTCAGCCCTAAGCTCAGAGAGGGGCTGGGGCTGGGCTTCTCCATCCCACGCTGCTGCCACCTCCATGTGCATTGGGCCAGCCCTTTAGTAGTTCAGTGTCTGCTCTAATGGGGGAAATAAGATCTCTAGTGTTTTTCTAAACCTCACTGTTTTATTTTTTAAAGCCCATTATTTTATGATGAGTTTGCCATGCTCAAGGTGTGGAAAGTCCCATTATAGTAAGTATTAGAATTGTTTTGTCATTTATTATATGTTCCTTTTATTTATATAATAGTTTAAGAATCATGTTTTATTTATTATTTTAATTAGCTATATAAAATATGTTCCTAATATTATTGAAAATATATTTTGGTTATATTAATATCCAAATTAATTTTTGTTAATATACTAAATTTTTTTTGTGGATTTTCTTGACAAAAGAGGAATAAAAATTTGCAAATGAGAGACTGTTTTTAATTTGGAGGAGAGGAGGTGCATACATAATATTTTGCCCCAGGTGCAGAAATACCTAGTTACCGCTCTGTGCCAGCTAGCCAGTTACAGGACACCACACCTCATGTCTCCTTCCCGCCTTAGGAGCAGATTTCACTCTTTGGCAACTATGCAAAGTACAGAGGGAAGCTGAGGCATACGTAGGCATCATAAAATTATTGAACGTTCCTACTTTGTTCTACCGCATGCCGATTCGTTCACGTAACCATTGAATAGGAGGCGTGCTGTTACGGTTAAGTACATGTGAGATGGACAGGTTTAAATAGGATGGGTCTGTAGCACTATGAGATTGAGTGATGAATTAGGTGTGTCAGCAAAGTAAGGCCATAACGCAAGACCTATGGGCTGGAGCCTGTATGATTTCAGCACAGACATCCAAGGCCTCAGGCCTCAGGATCCTGTGGCAGGAAATGTATAAGATCACTGTAACGAACATGCCACCGGATGGTGGCCTGGAGAGTTTGCCAAAATGTACTGGGCTAGACGCCTGCTTGGCACCTTGTGGGAAATTCTGCTGTCCCTGTGGGTTGCTGTGGGAACTTGCTACACGTGCTCCTGAGAATCAGAGAAAGGAAGAGGACAGCCTCTGTGAAGTGGGGCACCCCACGGTTTATGGGGGGGTAGATGTACAGACAGAGCTGTCCCATCCATAGGAAAGTTTGGAGTGGCTGCCCTGGGCCCTGCGCTTTTGGGGCCCTGTGGCAGCAACCACCCTATGAATGGGATATTGAGGTCAGCCTGCAGAGCTCAGAGAGATGCCGGGCTCAGGCAAGCAGAGTGGGCTGGGGCCAGGTAGCTCCCTCTCCCGCCACTGTGTTACCACTGGTTGTTAGTTACCCATCTGTCTCGTTTGCATGTTCCTTTAGTGAAGATAAAGTTAAACTCATCGCTGGGAGAAAGCCCTGAGCTGGATCTGTTAATCTGTCACTGTCTGTGTCTGGGGTTCAGTGTTAACAACCCGATGCCGGCAATGGATTGGTTTGTGCCCCAGTAGCCAGTTGAAAACAAATCCAGGCCCCTTCTGGGTTCAGGCTGGTCCATTTGTGATCTGCTGCGCTAGCGGCCATTGTCGCTGTGAAGGGTTCCTCTGAGTGACAGGCACTCTCCTCGCCCTCTTTTTCTGGGCTCTGCCAGTGCTTGCAAAGTGATGTAACCTACTGAGCTTCTTGCAGTGGCGGAAGGGATAGTTGGGGGTTTGAGCACTGGCCTGCTAAACTCAAGGTTGTGAGCTCAGTCCTTGAGTTGGCCATTTAGGGGTGTGGGGCAAATAGATTAAAAAAAAATCTGTCAGTGATGGGCTGTGTCTACACTGGTAGAAAACTTTGAAATGGCCATGCAAATGGCCACATTGAAGATAACTAATGTGGTGCTGAAATGCATATTCAGCACCTTGTTAGCATGCTGCTGCCTGCGGCTCTTTGAAATTGCCGCATTTCGCTGCCATGTGGCTCATCCAGATGGGGGTCCTTTTGAAAAGGACCCCCGCCAGCTTCAAAATCCCCTGATTGCTATCAGCCCTATCAGGGGATTTTGAAGTTGCCGGGGTCCTTTCGAGAAGGACCCCCATTTGGATGAGCCGCGCAGGAGCAAAACGCGGCAATTTTGAAGAGCTGCAGCTGGTGGCATGCTAATGAGGTGCTGAATATGCATTTCAGCACCTCATCAGTAATCTTCGATCTGGCTATTTGCATGGCCATTTTGAGGTTTTGTGCTAGTGTAGCTGTAGCCGTGGTGCTTGGGGCAAGAGACTAGACTCAATGACCTCCCAAGATCCCTTCTGGCTCTCTGAGCTGTATATCTCCACATATTTATCTTAATCCCACCGCCCAGCCTTGTGTTGGTTGGCACAGCATGGGTGACTCTGCCAAAGTGCTGATCTTACCTGAGTCTGAGCCCGGCCTGTCCTTCAGCCCCAGGTTGCTTTTCTTGGGGCATTTGGGATTCTCAGTCGTATCTGCACACAGTGGCTACGTCTACACATTCACGCTATATCAAAATAGCTTATTTCAATGTAGCAACATCGAAATAGTCTATTTCGATGAATAACGTCTACACGTCCTCCAGGGCCGGCAACGTCAATGTTCAACATCGACGTTGCGCAGCACCACATCGAAATAGGCGCTGCGAGGGAACGTCTACACGCCCAAGTAGCACACATCGAAATAAGGGTGCCAGGCACAGCTGCAGACAGGGTCACAGGGCGGACTCAACAGCAGGCCGCTCCCTTAAAGGGCCCCTCCCAGACACACTTGCACTAAACAACACAAGATCCACAGAGCTGACAACTGGTTGCAGACCCTGTGCATGCAGTGTGGATCCCCAGCTGCTGCAGCAGCAACCAGAAGCCCTGGGCTAAGGGCTGCTGCACACGATGACCATAGAGCCCCGCAGGGGCTAGAGAGAGAGTGTCTCTCAACCCCTCAGCTGATGGCCGCCATGGCAGACCCCGCTATTTCGATGTTGCGGGACGCAGATTGTCTACATGTGCCCTACTTCGACGTTCAACTTCGAAGTAGGGCACTATTCCCATCCCCTCATGGGGTTAGCGGCTTCGATGTCTCGCCACCTAATGTCGATTTCAACTTCAAAATAGCGCCCAACACGTGTAGCCGTGACGGGCACTATTTCAAAGTTGGTGCCGCTACTTCGAAGTAGTGTGCACGTGTAGACACGGCCAGTCTGTCCCACACCAGCTCCATTCGGAGACAGGTGACTTCCTGTGATGTCAAGGGCCAATTTGGAATCTCCTGAAATCTGGGAGTTCGCGTTCTGAATTCCCATCCCCATCTGGACTTCTATCAGGGCTTTGGTTAGCGCCCTGCGAGGCTGAGCTTGGCTCTTCAGTCTCCATTCATTCCCCAGCTCTCCTATGACTCCACCTGCTTTTTTTGCTCTCTGATTAAAAATTCTCCCGTGTTTCGTTGTCATGTGGCGTGTGGGACTCCTCAGATTTCCGTAATCAGGCTCCTAGTGAGCGGCCACTGCGTTAACTGAAAACTCTTAAAGACATTGAATGCATCAGAACCTGCTATAGACGAGTAAGGCCACTGTGTACTGTCATGCACAGACATCCGTTGCTCCCAGATCTAGGGTGCGCTGCTGCTCAGATCTCTTCCAGGTGTCTTCCCTGTTTCATAGAATCATAGACTATGAGAACTGAAAGGAACCTTGAGAGGGCATCAGCTCCAGCCCCTGCCCTCGTGGCAGAACTAAGCACCACCTAGACCATCCCTGACAAATATATGTCTAACTTTTTCTTATGTATCTCCAAAGAAAGAGAATCCACAACCTCCCTAGGCAATTTATTCCAGCGCTTAACCATCCTGACAGGAAGTTTTTCCTATTGTCCAACCTAAACCTCCCTGGCTGCAATTCAAGCCCATTGCTGCTTGTCCTATGCTCAGGGGATAAGGAGATAATTTTTTCTCCCTCCTCCTGTTAACACGCTTTTAGGTACTTGAAAGCCATTTTGTCCTGCTCAGTTTTCTCTTTTCCGAACTAAACAAACCCAGTTCTTTCACTCGCCCCTCACAGCTCATGTCTCTAGACCTTTCATCAGTTTTGTTGCTCTTCTCTGGACCTTCTCCAATTTCTCCGCCTCTTTCCCCAAATGTGGGGCCCAAAACCAGACCCAAAACTCCAACAGAGTTTCCAGAGTTGTATATTTCATGTAGGCTTCAGCTGCTCTTTCCTTCCACTTGGTTGCGCTATTTAATTTCTATGGACTCTTGGTTCCACGTGGTGCTTGCTGATTACTCCGGCCCCAGAGTACAGGCCAGAGACCGTCTGTATTCAGGGAGACATTTCTAACAGTTGTAGGTCTACAGTCACACAGGTTCAATCCCCTGCTCCATCCCAGACTTCCTGGACAAGTTGGAAGCTCTTCCAGCTGCCTCCATGTAACAGTACCTGCGCCTCTGCAGCCCTTGCAGAGCCTTTGGAGTGAAGCTGCTTGCAGGTACAGCTCCCAGTATGCAGGACAGGCTGGGTGGAATCAAAAGCAAGGGCTGGGATGGGAAGCAGACTGGACTAGATGATCTCTCAAGGTCCTTTCCAGTCCTATGAGTCTATGTTAAGTGCAGGAGACCAACGGCCTGTGGGGAAGGACAGAACTGAGGCGGAAGAGGCTGAGGGAGAACTTAGAGCTGCTGGGATATGGACCAATAGTGTGTTTGTGTTAAAGCTGCAGCTTTAACAGTTGCAAGCGTGAGTTGCATGCAATGCCCTTCCCTTGCCCTACACTAGGGCCGGGGAAGCTGGTCTGCCAGGCAGGTTCCCTTCAAGAGTCTGCAAGGCACTTAGTGCCTGGGGACATGCCAGCTCTGGCAGATTTATTGTGGGGCCCAGAACTGGACGCAAAATTCCAACACAGTTCCCAGAGTTGTATCTTTACTGGAGGCTTCAGCTGCTCTATTCTTCCACTCGGGTTGCTCTATTTAATTTCTGTGGATTCCTGCTTCCACGTGGTGCTCGCTGATTACTCCGGCCCCAAAGCGGGATTGCTAAGTGAAGTTAAATCTTTCTGACGATTCCGCAATAGGACTCACAGATCTCAGGCGTTTAGTTCTTCCCCTCCAGGAAGGGCTCCCAATCAGCCAATCCCATGATTTTGGGAGCCTGGGTGCCTCCGGATTTTTGAACACTTGGAGCTGGCATTACTGTGCTTCCCCCCCACCACTGCCCCCCGACTTCAATGGTACTGGGGTCAGCTCCTCTGCCTTCAACAAGCAGGACACAAGCATGGACCAATTTGTCACTTTGGGCTCGATTGCTCTGGGGAGCTGCAATTAGGCATTTGACTGAGCGCGTCTGAGGAATGGTTACTTGCAAAGCAGACAGAGGGTGAGGTGTGTGAAGGAAATCGGTGGCTGTCCGAGGGGTGGGGCTGGCATGGCACTGAGCAGAAGCTGGGATTAGCAGGGATTTGCAGCTCTCTGCGGCTTGCCCTAACAAGCACTAGAGTAAAACAAAACAGCAGAAATGTAGCACTTTAAAGAGTAACAAAGTGGTGTTCTGTTCTTGGCTTTTTTGGGCCTATCTTGGAGTAGCTGGTCTAAAAAAGCCAAGAACAGAACACCAGCGGTCATCGCCTACAGCCCCCAACTCAAACCACTGCAACGCACTATTAAAGACCGACAACCTGTCCTTAATCAGGATGCCACACTCCAGAAGGCCCTTGGTGACAGGCCTGTTCTCTCCTACAGACAACCTCCCAACCTCATGAGGATTCTAACCAACAGCCACAGTCTATACCGCAGGAATACCAGTCCTGGGACTTTTCCTTGCAACAAAGCCCACTGCCAGCTTTGTCCACATATCTATTCTGGTGATACCATCACTGGACCTAACCAGGTTATTCACAGAATCACAGCACATTCTCGTTCTTCCTCAACTAACATCATATATGCCATCATGTGCCAACAATGCCTAGATGCTTTGTATATTGGACAGACTTCAAACTGTCTCAGACAAAGAGTTAATGGGCACAAAACAGACATGAAAACATTCCTGATCCACAAACCAGTTAGTCTACATTTTAATGGAGTGGACCATTCTGTTAATGACTTAAGAGTTTGCATCTTATTGAAGAAGAATTTTCAGTCTGCTTTGGAAAGAGAAACTGCTGAACTCTCTTTCATATTCAAATTCGACACATTTACACGTGGTTTGAACCAGGATGCACATTTTCTGGGACATTATAGGGGCTCTTTTTCATACTTGGCTTAATCCAATTCTTGACTCCCCCCCTGCCCCCTGCTCTCTGATTTGCTCACCTTGATAATTTTTTTCTGATTTGTCAACCTTGATTACTGTTTTTGGTTCTCTGTCCCTTAAATGTTGAGTCTGTTCTAGTCTGGCTACTGTATGGAGAAGTGGGTCTGTCCCACGAAAGCTCACCCAATAAATTATTTTGTTAGTCTTTAAAGTGCTACTTGACTGCTTTTTTGTTTTGATAGTTTGTAGACTAGCACGGCTTCCTCTCTGTTACTATACTGAGAAGGTTGTGCTCGGGGTCAGAATGACAGAAAGGGATGGCTGTGGGGAGGGGGCAGGGGATGGACAGGCAAAATACCTGGAAGGCTTTGCCTTTTCACTGTTCATAACACAGAAGAAATGAACTTTCCACTGGAATTTAAACTAACAGGGCTTCACCATCAAGGGCAAAAACATTGAATGCCATGTGAGGGGACCCACCACATAACCCCCGACTCTTTCTAGGTGTTCCAGGCAGAAGGGACCGTCACGATCACCTGGTTTGTCCTACACATTGCAGGCCACAGAAGCGCCTGTAACAGACCTCATAACCTCTGGCTGACACCTTGAAGTCCAGGAATCTTATTTTAAAGACTTCAAATTATGGAGAATCACCCATTTACAGTAACTGAAGACTTCAAGAGACCCATGCCTCAAGGTGTAGAAAAAGGCAGCCTTCTGCTAGTCTGACCCAGGGTATGTTCTTTTCATGACCCCAGACACCTGGGCTACGTCTACACTAGCATGCCTCTTTGGAATAAGGCATGCAAATCAGGGAAACTGAAAATGCAAATGAGGTGCAGATTTACCTATCTGGCACCTCATTTGCATATTCAACTTTTGAAAGAGCTTCTTTGGAAAAGAAAAAAAGCAGTGTAGACTCAGCTCTTTCCAAAGCAATCCCCATTTTGAAAGAACCCTTCTTCCTACTTTTTTTTTAGGAAGAAGGGTTCATTTGAATATGGAGTTTGGCTTCCAAAGAGCCGCAGCTGCACCCCTTTTCTTCTTTTGAAAGAAAAACATGCAAATGAGGTGCCAGCTATGTAAATCTGCACCTCATTTGCATTTTTGATTTCCCTCATTTGCATGCCTCTTTCAAAAGAGGAGTGCTAATGTAGACACAGCCCCTGGAGAAGCATTCTCTGCAATAATGCTGACCCCCCCTCCCCATCTAGTGTCCTGTCACTGGCTGCTGGGTAGATTTGCTACTAGCGGTCACCCATGAGCTCCATGCTGTGGCAGGCAGCCTCATGGACCGAGTCATGCGGAGACGCACCCTGTCCCATGATGGGCACACTGCTGCCTGTGTGACACTGGCTCCATTCTCTCCCCCACCCCCGGTAGCTGAGAGGAAAGGGTTCCTCTTCTACTTCCCTGAAAGGGAAAAAGGAACAGGGGAGAGAAGGATTCTACAGCAGCAATCCTTGCAAGCTGAGCACTTGGGCAGCTGCCCGGGAGAGATTCAGATACCACCCAGCTGATTAGCAGAACACCCACAGCTGCCAGCGTGCACTTCTTTGGGTGGTGCACATCTGTACATGCCTTGGTGCACATAACAAAATTCATTCCAGCCCTAGATGGAAAAAATTAGAGGGAACACACTTCCAGGGGCCCACACATTTTTGATTCTCTCTTGCACCTCTCCCAATCTCCAGAGGTAAAGGTGGAAATGCAGCTCCTGACCGCCCCCCCCCAGTGAGTGTGCCCGGCTCTGCCTGGTCTACAGAGGGCAACAGGCTGTTGACTGACCTGTGAGGACACACTGAATAGCTGTGGTTCCCAAACACGGCGCATCCCGCCCAGTGCCAGCCTTGCCACAGACCGCCAGCCAACCCCCCATGATGACAAAATCCCTTCATCTGTCTCTAAGTACCTTCAATGTGAAACTATTCCTACTGGGCTACTGGAGCGTGATAAGATATGTACACAGCTATAGCGTAACGAGGTGTAGATTTAGGTCTTACTGCCCATATCATGTTGGTTTACCAAGTTTTTTACTTTATTTAAAATTAAATTATGTTCAATACAGAAGGTTTCAAGAGTCTTTATTCCTGGCAGGGATGGGGAACCCTTTTGGGTTGGTGGGTCACTGACCCACAGAAAATCCAGCTGGGCCACACAAGGGTAGAAACAAAAAGACGAACAACTCACCTGTCCTTACAGATGTGGCCCCCAACTGAGAGGCTTCACCCGCCTCATCCTCCAGCCCTACGTGGGGGGGACAAGGAGGACCAGGGTGCAGGCCTTCCCGCAGGCCAAATTCACTCTTCTGTGGCCCTGGGGCTAGGAGACTTTGTGGTTCGCCAGGCTCTGGGGTGGGGCCAAAGACGAGGGGTTCAGGGCAGTGGGATGCTGGGGCTTCACACTCATGGGGTGGAGGGTTGGAATGCCAGCATGGGCTCCCCACTGCGGGGGGCAAGCCCTGAGGCACCCTCCACTTGCTAGGTGCTCAGGGACCCCGGGTGCTCCCAAGGCTGCACTTTGAGAACTATAGCCATAAAGCCTGGTTTGGAGCATTTCTACTGGGATGCATTGCATTAAAAATAGGCCACATAGGCAGCTGCTCTTGTTTGGGTCTTGCCTCTGGGTACTGGAAGCCCTGCACCTGCTTCCTGGTTGTCCTGCGGGGAGCAGTGCTCTGCTGCTAGAAGTCACCCTGTAGACGCATATTCCTGGAGTGCGGATATTGCCTGTGGAGCATGTGAAAGAAGGGACCCATGGGGGAGCCCTCATTCAGAGTTGCTCTGTGTTCAGAGGCTGACCCAAATAGCACTGGCATGGCATGAACATGGACTTGATATGCAGCAAGTTGAACTGCCTGGAGAGAAGTGCACTCAAGACCCACGTAACAGATCCACCAAATAATCTCCAAGTGGAATTTTGATGCAGCCACATGCACCAAGAGACCTTTCTTGACTCACTTAGTTCTTCCAACCCTTGCAGTATTGTCAGTATGTTGCTGGGCTGGTTGGGATTGGCCTTTCCTGTCTGTTCTCTGTGTCTGAGCTGGAAGACCTTATTGTAGGGCGGACGTGGAGCTTGCAAATTCCATGGGTCTCTTTCTTCAGAAAACCAACATCATCCGGGATTACCCAGAGGACCAGCTGGAGGGACGAGAGTTCTGGCCCAGAGAGGTAATGGCGACCAGCCCTCTTCAGAGGACAACTTCAGCTGGATGTGTCCTATTAAGGAAGTGTAGAGGTGTGATGTGGGAAGTTCATCTAAAAGGAATGGGATTTGAGCTGCTGTTACTGCTTTGCTACTGAGTTAGCCAGGCCTGTGCTAGGAGACTCATTTCCCAGAATTTAATCTCTTGGTTCTTACTCTGATATAAAAGTTTTTGTCCTCTTTGAAAGAAAGTCGCACAAATTCATCTGTAGGGAGTTAGGTAAAACTCTGTGCTCTTAGATCAGGGGATACAGCTGAAAGGTTTAGCACGGGTAATGTCTGTTGCTAGGAGAGATACACCTTGTGCACTATTAAGTGTGTGGACAGGAGTGGCAGAAATACTGTTCAAACACAACCATCCCCTTCAGCTGTCTGTTAAAGCAAGATTCCAGGAGGGAGCAGACAGCCTGCTGGGAGAGGGAGTGGGTGTTTCACTCCGATCAGAGAGCAAAGCTGTGCTGCAGGAGACCCTGTTTATCCTTACTGGTCGCGCATCTGTTCAGCAGAGTGCCTGGCAGAAGCTCTGCTGATGCAGGCCATCCCAGATGCTGTTCATCTTCTCCAGGCACCTGCCCTACTGACGAGATACGACAGTGTCCCAGTAATGTGAGGGGAGTTGGCACAAGTCAGAATGGGAGACCCACCTTTGAACATCTTTACAACACGGGGGCTTTGCTGCACCAGCCCCCGATCGGCAAAGCGTTTACACCCACGTCTTCAGCACGTGCATCTCCCCACTGAGGTCCATGCGGTGACTCCAGGTGATTTAAAGCTGAGTGTGTAAACGCCTTTCTGAATCGGAGGCAGGAGGCTTAACTTCAGAGCTGCCAGTGGGGTCAGATTCTTCTCCCGAGACTGGGACCCAGCTGCCTGAGCAGAACCTTGCTGTGTAGTCAGTCTCTCTCCGAGCTGTTGGCCTCTTTCTCTCCCTCCAAGTGCACCTTAGTGAAAGGGCGGCTGTAACAGAGATCCGAGTGACTTGTGTGTTTAGGGTCTTGCTTCTCGCTTTAGCAAAGCCTGATATGAAGATGAACGTCTGAAATGCTGAATGCTTAGTGGTATAGCTCTATATTGTCACCGTTCCCAGGTCTGGAGCAGGTATGCCAAGAAGCTATCAGATCTAGGCAAGCCCAAGAACATAGATGTGGCTGTCCAGTCTATGAATGAGTTGATCACAAATGCCTTGCACCACGTCCCCAGTGTCCTCACCTACTTATCTAGACTGAAAAACCAAAGTGTCTTCAACTTCTGCGCAGTTCCGCAGGTAGGCCAATGTATCTGGCTGTTTGATGCAGGTATTTCATGGCCCTGGCTTCCTTCCCCTTTGGGGCTGGATGTCTCCTGTTTGGTACATAGTATTTCATACTAGCTGGAGTGTTCTCTTGGATATGAAATAAAGTTCACACGGAGATCACCAGGCATTGTGAGTTACTGCCTTGTCCCCAGTGCCAGGGCTCTACTCTGACACATACTTGCTAATCTCACTAACATCAACAGGGCCTACAGGTACAGAATTAATACTCACTGCCCTTTCTTCCTAGGGGATGGCGATTGCTACGCTGGCTGCCTGTTACAATAACAAGCAGGTGTTCCCTGGCGGCGTGAAGATTCGGAAAGCACAAGGGGCCACTTTAATGATGGATGCTACAAACATACAGGCTGTCAAGGCCATAACATACCAGTATGTGGAAGTGGTAAGATTAGTGGGTTGCTTTTTTAGTTGTTCCCTCTTTAATGTCCCATGTTCTTCAGTCATGGCTTATCTTGGTTTTCCACTATAATGGCTGATGCAGCAGTTTAGCATCTGCCATTTTGCTTTAGCTGAGGTTGCAGAAGGTATTTCAAGGACTTAGCATGACAAAGCTTGAAGTAGCAAAGCCTGGATCATGACTTTTTTCTTCTTCATCATCATTTTTAAAATGCTTATACTCTAAGCTCTAGTCTCCAGAAGGGTTGGCCCTTCCCCATGGGTTATAAAAGCCACCCTCCTCTTTTGCAGAAGTGAAAGCTGCACTGGATAAGACAGACCAGCTGCCACTGTGGAGCTCTGTCCTCATGCAGCTCTCAGATTTTATATAGAAAAGTGTAACATGGAAGGGTGTTAAACTCCATGTACTGGCTTACATAGATGTCATGCAGATTTCTGCTGCAAACTCATTCAGTGACTTCTCTTTTTCTTTATGCCGGTCTAGTAAGTTCTTGTATTAGCAGTACATGGAAAACACAAGACTTCTGATTGCTGCGGCTGTTGCAGTTACCTTACACAGAGGGCAGGTACGAGTGACCTGGTTCACCTGTTTCTAAAACTACTCTCAGGGTAGGGTGTGCCCTGTATATGGGTCCCACTGCTGTTACTGCCCAGCTTCCACTGCACTCAATGGCAGCTGCATTTCTATCAAGAAGCAGGCCGGTTGCCCCTGGCACGCAGGGAGTGTCTGAAGTTGCTCATGTTCCAAGCAGGACAAGTGGGCAGATGATGGGGGAAGACAGAGGACGAGTTACAAAACTGGGCTAGATCTTCAGACTGGCCAAGGCAGGGGACATTGACGTGGCCGGGTAGTGTATGAATGAACTGATCACATGCTCTGTGCCATGTCCTCGGTGACCTAACATATAGACTGAAAAAGCAAGTGTCTGCTGCACAAGCCAAGTGCTCCTTGTCGGTGCCAGGTGTTATCTTTACATAGCTCAATAGCAAGAGGACGCACTAAAGCCGCCTGAGGTATCCCCTGCTGCGTGGGAACGAACGTGTAGGAAAGGCTGATCCAAGCTGGACGTAACCAGCTGGGTGGTTACATAGCCCCTTCTCTAGGCTGGGGAATCTCTGGTTAAACAATCCTCGTGTACGGATTTATGTTCGGGGACTTTCGGGGTCCCTTCCGGCCTCTCTTACAGCCCAGGGCAAAGCTGTCTACCTTCCCAGTTCCCAGATTTCACTCCTAGGGCTTATCTACACTACTGCAGAAGATGGAACTGCTTAGGGTCATCCTCCAGGGTTCAATTTTGCACATTAAGTATAAACATGAGAAGCAAGATATAAGCAGTAGGGGAGAAACTCCCATTGACCTTCCCTTGTAAAGACAGCCAAGTTAGCCAAGTGCAGATACATCAATTTTACCTACGCACTTGGCCTAGCTAATATTACGTATCCTCCATAGCAAGCCTGAAACTGAGAATAACGTGCAAACAGCCTGGCTAGGGCAGTACCACCTTCTCTTGGGCTCTGCCAACTAGGGCTGCGTCCCTGACTGCTGCTTGCAAGATCCTGCCACGTTTTCCTTCCACTGTGGGGCATGTCAAAGGGGTAGCTGTGTTAGTCGGTATCTGCAAAAACAATGAGAAGTCCTGAGGCACCTTATAGACTAACAGATATACTAGAGCATAAGCTTTCACAGTCAAAGACCTACTTTATCAGAGTTATGTCATGGATATTCATACCTGTCCCTGGTATTCTGCAACATGCATCTGACGAAGTGGGTCTTTGCCCATGAAAGCTTATGCTCCAATACATCTGTTAGTCTATAACGTGCCAAGGGACTTCTCGTTGCTTTTGTGCGGTTTTGACTCTTGTCTGAAAAGTATAGAAAAACAGTACTGTCTGGGCTGGGAATTACTTTGGCTCTTGTCATCAGAGTTACCTGTTTAATAGACATTGTTCTTCACCATCAACTGTGGGCTCACCGCCCGCTGGTGTCTGATGCCTCTGTCACTATTTCCTTCCATCTTTCCCTGTCAAGTGCAGAATGGCTTAATTTCTGTAGACTAGCCCCACACCAGTCTACTATATTGTCTATCCATCCTCTGTGGGGTCTGCCTCTTCTATTCAAACCGTCCATTATGCCAAATACCAGGGTCTTGATTTTTCCTTCGTTGTTCCTTCTGCAAATATGCCCGAATAGTTGAAGGTTCTGTTTGTAACCTTCTACAGCAGGTTCTCTTTTGGCTGTAACTTTCGATATAATTCCTCATTGGTGACCTTCTGCATCCATCCTATTCTCAGACTCTTTCTATAACAACTCCTTTCAAATGCCAATATTCTTCTTTTTGAATTTTTCATTATCATCCATGTCTCACACCTGTACAACATGCTGCTGAGTACACACGTTTTCAAGACGCTCAGCTTTGTTCTTAAGCTAATTGCTTTGGTTTTCCAGATCTTATCCATCGCCTTCAAACTTGCTCTTGCTTTCGCTATTCTAGTCGCTATTTCCTTCTTACAGTCTAGATCATACGTTATGTTGCTCCTCAGATATGTGAACTTCTCCACATTTTCTAGTTCAATACCATCAACACTGATCTTCCTCCCTATTTCCTTATCTGCAAATACTATTGTTTTTGTTTATCGATGTTCACAATCAATCCATAATGCTTCCCTTTTCGTTTAGCACCTGCACCGTTTTCGCTAGCTTCTCCTCATCTTCCTCAATGATAACTATATCATCTGCGAACCTCATGTTGTTAATTCTTTTCCCATGCACAGATATCCCTTCTACCTTTTCCTTGATCTTGTCCATTGCTCTCTCCAGATGTGCGATGAAGATATTTGGCGATATTGGATCTCCTTGTCTTGTACCTCTAGTTGTTTTGAACCAACTTCCCAACTCCTCGCTTGTTCTCACCGCTGCCTCCGCATTGTCATTGATATCCTTCAACAACCGTATCAGTCTGCTATTCACGCCGTATGACTCCAACACCGCTCAAGTCACTTTCTGATCTGTACTGTCAAATGCCTTTTGCAAAACGATGAAGCAAGTGTGTATGTTCTTGTTCTTTCATCCAGCTTTCTCTGCTATCAGTCTTAGTGCCCATATCTGCTGTATGGTACTTCTGTCTTTTCTGAACCCTGCTTGCTGTTCTGCTATATGTTCTATCCGCAGTCTTAGTCCCTCCATCAGCATCCTCAGCACCTTGCCTAAATGACTCATTAGGGCAATCGTTCTGTAGTTCTTGCACTCCAATGTACTTCCTTTCTTGTGTATTGTCACTAGCACAGATCTTGTCCATTCATTGGGTGCCTTCCCTTCTTTCCATACTGTATTACATAGTCAGTGTATTTCGTGGTGCAAGTATTGATTCGAGTCCCTTAATCAGTGAGCTCCTAGGGGCTATACAAATTCCTAGGTGCTCTGGTCTAACCCGACCAAACCCTAGGAGTAACATTGTTAGGATAACTTTTTAGGGCCCATCTTGACTGTGATGTGGGGCAGTTTGCAAGGGTTTCATAATACAAAGCATTTTAATGTTTGTCTACTTAGGCTTCTATACAGGGCCTCACTCGCTTTTGGTCATTTGCATGGCAGAGGGTTTTAAAATTGGTCAGTTTCACGTATTCAAATGCTGGGGACCCGGTTTGTGCAGCGTTGCACCCCCTGGAGTGCCCAAAAGCCGGGGGAAGGGGGGCGAGGTTGCAGGGCTGCACCCTAGCAGTGACCGGAAGTGAGGGGAAGGTTGCCGGGCTGCACTCCTGCAGGGTTGGAAGGGGTTTGCAGCTTGGCAACCTTGCAGTGCCCGGAGGGGGAGGTTGCAGCGTTGCACCCTTGCAGTGCCTGGAAAGGATTGCAGCGCTGTACCAGAGGTGAGGGATGGGGTTTGCAGCGTTGTACCCTTGCAGCCCCCGGGGGCGGGGGGAAGGAAATTGCAACGCTGCATCCCTGCACTGCCCGGAGGGGGGGGGGGTGGGGAGCGGTTGCAGCACTGCACTGCCTGGACCTATTGGGGGGGGGGGGGGGTATTGTGCTGGCCGGCGGAAGGGACCCGGGGACCGAAGGCCGCGCCACCCACAGGAACGTACCACCCCGTAGGGTGCGGGGGGCGGGCGGGCAGAGGAAGCAGTCACGTGACAGGCCGCGGGGGAGGGGTGGGGTGAGTGCAGTCACATGACGGGCCGCCGGGGCGGGGGGGGCTGAGTGCAGTCACATGACGGGGGGCGGGGGGAGCTCAGTCACGTGAGAGCGCCTCGCGCCCGGTCAGGCGCTGTTGCTGCGGCGGCCGGGGGGGTGAGTCAGCGCCGGGCGCGGCCGCACAAAAGCAGCGCGGAGCAGCGGCGGCGGCTGCAGGCGGCTCCCGGCTGGGTGAGTGAGGAGAAGCCTGGGGGGGGGGCTGCATGGGGTGAGGTTCCCCCCCCGGGGGTCCGCGGGCAGCGGGAGCGGCCCCGCCCCGTCCGTTTGCTGGCGCTGAGGTGTGCAGCGGGGGCCTCTCTCAGCGGCAGGCTCGACCCCGGGTGGGGAACGTGCCGCTGGCTGCCCTGGCCTGGGAGCCCGCGTGAAAGCGGATCTCAGCCTCGAGCGAGCCCTGAGCGGCAGTTCTGCGTCTGGGGGAGTCGCCCCCGGTGAATTCTGTGGCAGCCTCTTGGGGGTTGGGGCAGCAATCAACAGAACAAAGCTCATCTGTTGACCCCGCCGGCCCGCTGCGAGATCGCCCTTGTGTGCAGGGCGTGAGACACGTGCAAGGGGCTGGGCTGGGTATGAGTCAGGGCTCTGCTGGGAGGAGTAGCTGGGTTAGTCTGTCGCCAAAAACACCGAGAAGTCTTGTGACCCCACAGGCGAGCGGATGCGTCTGGAGGAAAAGCTCTCGTGGGCAAAGACCTGCTTCGTCAGCGTGTGCTCCGAACAGCCTGTGAGCCTGTAAGGTGCCACGGGACTTCTCATTGCTTCTGCTAAGAGGGGGGCTTTGCAGGCTGCTTGTCAAGTCTCTGGTATTGTTGGTTTATCCCTGCATTAAACCAGGGGTAGTCAGTGCTCGGGGAGGGAGGATGTTCTTGTGGCTAAGGCACTGGACAGGAATTCAGGCAATCTGGGTTGAATCATTCTCATCTCTCCTGGTCGCCTTTGGTCTGACCTTGGACACGTCTTTGTCTGTGGTTCAAATCTAGCTGCCACACTGAATTGTCCGCCTCCCCTGTTGGTAAATAACAAGCTGGAAAAAAGGACTTTTCGGAGTGGGGCAGCAGATACCAGTAATGGGAGATTCTGGCTATTTTGTCATCTTGGTCTTAAGGATGTTCAGTTGCACTTAGCAGGGACCCACAGAGCTATTCCTTCCCTGTTCTTGGGGTTCATTACTTTTCCCCAGTCACAGCCTTTGCATTGTTCCTACCTGGTGTGCAGGATGAAAATGATGGCAGCTGTTTTCTGCCTTAGGAGTGAGCAGACAGAAATCTTTCTGCAGTCAGGGGGACTTGCCTAAGGATAGCCCCTGTGTAGATTATCTGCAACTGGTGTTGGTCCCACACTGCCACAGGAATCCATCCGTAAATGCAGCCCTGTCCATACGAGAGCTTTAGTTGCTGGTGTGGTTATGCTGGGGCAGACCTTAGTGCATATAAATGTGTTGGACTACTGTGTCTTCTCTGTCTGTTAGTGCTAATCCAGCTATCCCCAGATGTAGACAAAGCTTGAGGAAAGGGAGTATTACACACTTAATGTGTGGTACAATTTTAGATTGGGATGCAATTTAACATAGGAGCTGCTAAGAAGGATCCTGGGGCACAGACTGTCTTTCTGTGCCATGTGTAATGTCAGCCTGACTGCGCACAGCCTGTCAGTAATGCAGTAAATTTTTTGGGCTGGTGCACCCAAAACACAGGGACCTTCTCGAACAGCTTGGCCAAAAGTGCTGTTGAAGACATGAGACCTGTCTATCCCAGGGTAACTTTGCCAAACTGCCCATCAGTTTTTATAGGTAAGTCTACATTAGAAGTGCTTCACTGATATACTGGCAGCATGCCCCTAGTGTGGACAAAGCTACATGGCAAAGCTGGGTTTTGTATCCATGTGGCAAAACCACCACAAGCTAAATGAACTGTATTTGTAAAACATCACTTTGAGCCCCTCTGGGGTTTTGCTGGCCCATCTGCGACTGTCAAGGATCAGGCCTCACTGGCATACCTGTATCTGCTGAAATCTGTAGCGTAGACACAGCTTAAGAACTGGGGCAGCTAATCATTTTGTAGTAGGTTCTATAAAAACTGCCACATGATAACCTCTTGTAGGCCGAGATCCGGCTTCTTATGAAACTGATTGAGCAGAATTCAGGTCAGAAACTGGTTAGCTCAGGGTGGGGAAGAGACGGGAGGGTGCTGGTTGGAAACACAGACAAACTTCCAGTGTCACCAGATATCTGGGTTCCTGGCTGTAGCTCGAAGATAGTTGTGGTTAACTGTTTAAGAGACTCCCCTAAATGCTGCAGCAGGGTGGAATTCCTAGAATCACATGCTTCAGTGTTCATGTTTTCTTAAGAGGCAAGGCCTGAGCTATACCTAGTCAGCAGGCTCAAAGGCATTGTCTCCATTCTTACCTATAAAACATAGTGTCAGGGAGCCATGAGTTGCTGCGTGGCTCTCCTTAAATAAAAGCATTTCTTTATAAGCTTTCTGGTCTGTGCTACTGACACCTAGCTCTTGAGTAAGAATCTGGGATTTAACTTGTTTGGTAAAGAGACCTCATGAAGGAAATCATGCGGCTTTTTAACCTCAAAGCCTCACTCAGTTTAGACAAGAACTGAGAGTGGCGTCAGGTTTTGCAAGGATAGCGTTTTGCTAACTTTCTAGCATCCATAAAAGATTGAGTTTTGCAAAAGAATAAAGGGGAGAAGATATGGCTGATATATGTTGAGAACCAGCAATCTTTGGTTCTAATGTAGTAATGGATTCAATAAATAGGGTCTGGTATCTTCTTTATGACAGGATTAGATGAGATACCATGTTAAACTGGCAGTTGATCAAGGGACATAATATTTCTTTGTGTATATATTTGCTTTGTCATGGCTTCAGTGTCCTGTACATAACATTGGCAACTAGTGTGATAGCTTTAACTGAGGGGCAAAGTTCAGATTTTGGTATTTGGAACAAATTAAATAGTTGCTGGAAGAGGCCAGGCTTTATTTTCCAGTTATTTTGCATATGCAGTCCAAGACCACCCTTTTTGGTTTATTACAGCTCAGATATCAAAAGGACTTATCTCCACCTCTTGCTCAAGGCTATAAAAGTGTTTTACAACTACTGGGCCACTTTGAGGTGGTGAGTATTACCTCTGCTTACAGAAGGGTAAACTGAATTACTGCTCTGATTTCCTGCTTGAGAGCCCTGGTGTCTCATTTCTGCTCTAACCACTCCTGCCCTGTGATGGAAAGCTTTCTGGCTGTTACCTTGTGAGTGAATAACTGCTGAAACTCCAGCATCTAATGTGTCAAATGAGAACTGAGTTAATTTCTGAACAGGTCTTACTTAAAGCTATGGTTTTTGTGGAGGTTTGAGAGAGGAGTGTTTCAGTGGTACAGCTGTAGGAGTGGGGCTGCATTTTTCACTCCTCAATCTCTCCTGCATAATGGGCTGTGTTCCTTGGATCTCTCCTCTTCCGCTGACAAATTAAGGGAAATCGACCTGGATTTTTCTGCACCAGCCATGGGCAACCAAGGCATGGGGGCCCTGCTTCATCTGAGTGGGCTGCAAGATTGAAATCAGGCATGACTCCAAGAATAAGGTTACATACATTGGGTTGAAAACAAAAAGGCTCAAGTGCAAAGTGCTTCCTTATTAGGGGCAAACAAAATGGCTGGTAAAAGTCACATAAAGAAGCAGAGGGAGCGCAGGGTGTGCAATCGGTGTGACCCTCGCAGGTACCCTGGTGTGTCAATTTTCATCTTGCCAGGGGCTGCTTGGCCCCTACTTTCAGCTCCAGTTCCTGCTTTCTCTTCCTCTCTTTCCCCCCTCACCCCCCAGGGCGGCATGGCAATCAGCTGATTCACAGCTTTCTGGAAGTGCTGGCAGGGAGGGGGAGGAGTAGGTAAGAGGCATGGAGGAATAGGGTGGCGGTGTGTGGGGGCTGCACGAAGACAGAACCCCCATGGGCTGCAGGCCGGTTGACACACAGAGTATGTGCAGACAAGTGGTGGACATCTGGGGAAATAGTTGAAATAGGATTAGGTGGGGGTGGAAAATGTTTGAGTGCTACTTTGGGGGCGGAGGGTCTGCTCCTGTTTTCAAGAGAGCAGTTTCCTGGAGGCTGCTGATTTCAAACTGGGCAAGATGACAGGAAATAAAACCCTTAATCAGGAGGCTAAAGTGTCCTTAATGCAGATGGAAGTGAAATAAAACTTTCAGGAGAGTCAGAAAACTCCAGAGCTTGGGGAGGGGGGAGCTTTTTAGAAAATCTTTTGATCTCCTAGGGCCTCGATTCTGTCGTTTTTTCTCATGTGAGATTATCACTTTGGCCTCCCTCAAGCCAAGTGGTGAAATTCTCAGCTTAGCATTCGGCTTGGACTCCCTTGCAGAACCTGTCATCAGGCTTTTGTCCATTATAAAGATTACCTTTGCTATCAGAAGATCTAGACAGTTGAAATCTGTGGAGGAGCCCTTCCCTGTTTGCTGTGGTAGTTCATGGATCTGGCTGGCGGGGCGCTCACACATCAGATGCTATTTAGTGCCAGGAGCATCTCCTACAGAGCTTGCCATCTTAAGACAAAGGGGAAAATGTTCAAAATTTAGAAGCCAACACCCAGAAATCTGCAGAACTTTGGTCTTCTGGGATGGGTCACACACAATCATGCAGAAGGCTGCTCTGACTTGGAGAGCAAATGTTTTACAGTCTTTTGGGTAGCCGGGTTTAGCCAGCTTATGCGTGAGGCTGTAGGACATGGTTCTGGTGCTGCAGAGTGTAGTTCCTATTCTGCAGAAGAGCTGCTGGATCAGGCAGATGGTTGCCAACTTCTTAACTGAATGCGGCACAGTCTGAGGGCCTGGCTTTCCAAAGGCTCAGGTCACACAGCTGCGATGAGCGTGTGAAGATCTTACTCCCATTTTAGGCTTCTGCCATCTTCCGCAAATGCAGGGCTTTTTGGGCACGTGTATGTTAACCTAAAACTTATCTCTAATCCAGTGTTCCCTCTGCAGATTTAAGCAAGTCATTAATTTGCTCTAGGGTTAGGCAGAAGCATGTACTGTCCTACCTAGAGGATCAAAAGAGGTGGCTGGTGTCTGTACAGCATTTAAGATCTAAAAGCACTGGGGAAGTTTTAGGATCTTGCTTTTAGCCAGTGGTGCAATTGGTGGCTCTCTGAAAGAGCGCTGCCAAGTTTTTTTAGTCAACAGCAGTACGTTTGTGCAAAACCCGAGCAGGAGCAACTGGTGAATTTGTATCAGATTCTGCAACCTGAAACAGAGAGAGGCCTTAGTCCTCCACTGAACCGGAACCGAAGGGAAAACAAATACATGCTCTCTGCATTTCTCTTCAGGCCTTAGCCAGAGAGATGTGCAGACTTTAACTAGCTCAGATTGTTTTTACTGTAGTCAGCACAGTGAGGAAGTGCTTTCTGTGTCTGGCTGGCTTTTTGTTTGAGACAGAGCCCAAGTTTATCATTGAGGGAGTCAGAGAAGCCGCTGCTACGGTTCTTCCAAGAATCAAATAGCTGAATGTTGGCCCAACAAATGAAGGCTTTGTTGATGCTTAACAGTTTAAAGCACAGCTGTGACAGCTCTCTCCCAGCACTCCATGTAAGCCACCTCTGCCAGGGGAGAGGCTAAGAGCACTGGGAGTAGTTTGATTCACAGTGGTGCTTTACAGAGCTGTAACTTGCTGGGCTGGGGGTGGGGGGTGGAGTGTCTTTTCCCTACTGCTGAGCTAGAAAGTTACAGCACTACAAAGTGCCAGTGTGGACTTGGCTGAAATCTTCTCCCCCTGCTTTCACCATGCTAGCCAATCTTTCTGCCCCTTGGCTCGAAGTTAATAGACACTTATTGCATCAGGAAGTGGCATATAATAAGCAGATCATCTGTTTAAGATTTGGTCACATTATCCAGCACTAACAATCAATGTCTTGATCCTTTTTGTATAAGGAGGCTTTTGGGGGGCGGGGTGTACAAGGGGCTGACTTTTAATGGCTGTAGGTAGCAATGGTTGATTAGAATCTCTGTGCTTCTTTCCCCTGCATCATAATCCAAAAGGGGAAGATGAGGCTAGTTTAATAATGCCGGTGTCGTCTTTCTCACATTGGGTACGACTAGCCTACATGTTTTATCAGGTTACCATGTGACATGGTAAGGTGGTATTCTCAGTTTAAAAATCACACTAGTGTCTGAAATACTCCTATAAGTAACTTCCACGCTCACTGGAGCCAAAAGTGATGAGCAGAAAGGAGGATATTCTTTCTGTCGGTAGTTTTGTGTGACAGTAAGTGGTGTCAGTTTCACAGCCCACCCACCCCCTTCCTCCATGCGAGTCAGTGTCCCGTTTGGGTAGGCCTTTCACACCATCAGGGGCGAGAAATACCTTAATGTTTTAACAGTAGAGAAAAACGTAACTAACACCCACAAACTAGAAGTGGGGTTGGAGGCTGTGTCCAAAACCACAAACTTCTCTGTGCTGCAAGATTTCAGGTTGTGCCCTGCTGAAGGTGCTGGCAGAAGGATTAGCTTGGAGAGGAAGAACATTGACAAGGTCGGAAACTTTTCTCCCAGGGGAGTCCGTGTGGTTTCCCCTCTGAGAGAAAAGTACATGCGAATGCCAGCAAGGGCTGGAATGACGTTAGCAGGAAAGAACACCCAGAGAGACTCTGCACTGACTCTCATCTGCGGTTGGGGGGAGTAGAATGCTCCTGCTGGCAAGCGTCCAGAAACTTAAAACTTACCCCTGAGTGAGAGGGGGTGGCCAGTAATCGGAGTTCCGTGAACATAAACCGAGCTCTCCATAAAGGGCTCCATCAACACTGCTTGGTAGTGGGTAGCTGGTAGACACTCTCAGTGGCCTATGCTGCTGTTAAAAACCTGCACCTGGCCCATACTACCTGGCTCAAGGTAAGGGGCTTTTTAATTGTGGGATAGATGTTTTGACTTGAGCCTGAGGTCTAGGACCTCAGGAGGGTCCAGCTGAGCTGCAATCTAATCCCAGATGTTTATGCTATAGGTAAATAGCCTTCTAGCCCAGTGGTTTTCAACCAGTGTGCTGCGAGAACTGTCCAAGTGTGGCCTGAAATTTTGTCAGTTTCCCCTCACTGTGGCTCTTCGCAGGTCGGAGGCCTGGTGGGGAAATTGATGAACCCACAGGATCTTGTTTGTGCTGGGAGGCAATTGAAATGCTGTTTCCTGGTCTGAATGAGCTGGTGGGGAGCTCATCCTCCGCTCTCCCCTGTGGCAAGGGGGATGGAGGGAAAGGGGGTTCCTGTTGGAGCTGAGATGCAGTTTAAATGCTTCATCTTGGCTTGATTGGGCTGGCGGGGAAGGACATCCTGTTTTCAGCGCTTACTCGTACAGTACATCCCTAGCATGGCACTGAGCAGGTCTGAAAAAATGTGCGTGCTTGCAGTTGAAGACAGTGTATTCCGTGGTAGGTTTGAAACATGAATTGATGTGATTCTTGTTGAGCTTGTATGTGCTGCTCTCACTAGGTGGAGAAGATCTACTGAAATTGAAGGGCAACAACGGGGGTGCTTCTGCGATCAGCTAGAAGTTTCGTCCCGAGTCAGAGGTAAGTGGGGGAGACTTGTAGGTGGCCTGTGCGCCCCTCGGAGTACAAGGGTGAAGCAGTATTAGCATGCGCTACTCTGCTGCGAACCTCTCCAGTAAGACTGTAATCAGCGTCAATGTAACAAAAGCGACATGAGCAATCGATTCAGCTGTAAAAAGTAGATGTGACGTGGAATTGTCTCACTGAGGTGGGACATGTCACTGAAATGGTTGGGAGCCGCTGATCTAGCCTGAGTATGGGCCGGGTGTGGTTGCTGATTGCACTGTAGAGACAGCCTTTGGTTTAGTCCTTGTCTCAGAGAACTCCTCGTTGCACAGCCCCAGAGAGAAGACAGCTACCGGCTGTGTGGTGTTTGCCTATATTCATCATTTGTAATTTGGCATAGAGGGTACGCTTATTAAGTTTACAGATGATACCAAGCTGGGAGGGGTTGCAGCTGCTTTGGAGGATAGACTCATAGTTTAGAATGATCTGGACAAACTGGAGAAATGGTCTGAGGTGAGCAGGATGAAGTTTAATAAAGACAAATGCAAAGTGCTCCACTTAAGGAACAATCCATTTCACACATACAGGATGGGAAGCAACTGTCTAGGAAGGAGTAGGGCAGAGAGGGATCTAGGGGTTACAGTGGACCACGAGCTAAATATAAGTCAACAGTGTGGTGCTGTTGCAAAAAAAGCGAATGTGATTCTGGGATGCATAAACAGGTGGGGAAGAGGATTGACCATCCTGACAGTTAGGAACTTTCCTGATGTCCAACCTAAACCTCTCTTGTGCCAGTTTAAGGCCATTGTTCTGGTTTCCGTTTTTTATGATTCTTTTTTTATTTTGCGATCATGCAAGATCTCCTAGTTAAGCCAAGGTGGTCTTTTGCCATATTTTCTATCTTTCCTACACAGCAGAGTAGCTTGCTTTTAGGCCCTTAATAATGTTCCTTTGAAAAACTGCCAACTCTCCTCAGCTGTTTTTCCCTCAGTCTTGCTTCTCATGGGACCTGACCTACCAGCTCTCTGAGTTTACTGCAGTCTGCATTCTAGAAATCCATTGTCTCTAATTTGCTATTCTCCTTTCTTCTCTTCCTTAAAATTGTGAACTCTATGATTTCATGATCACTTTCATTCAAGTTGCCTTCTGCTTTCAAATTCTCAATCAGTTTCTCCGTGTCTGTAAAATCAAATCTAGGACAGCTTCCCCCCAGTAGCTTTTTCAACCCTCTGAAATAAAAAGTTGTCTCTATTGCAGTCCAAGAACTTACTGGATAGTCTGTGCCCCGCTGTGGTAGTTTTCCCAACATATATCTGGATAGTGGAAGTCCCCCATCATCACCAAATCCTGGGCTCTGGATGATTTTGTTACTTGTTTTAAAAAAAAAAATGCCGCCTCCACCTCTTCTACCTGGGTAGGTGGCCTGTAGTAGACTCCTAGCAGGACATCATCCTTGTTTTTTTACCCCTTTTAGCCTAACCCAGAGACTCTTGACACATCTGTTTCCTGTGTCCATCTCCACCTCCGTCCATGTGTACATTTTTAATATGTAAGGCAACACCTCCTCCCTTTTTCCCCTGTCTCGCCTTCCTGAGCAGGCTGTACCCTTCCATACCAACATTCCAATCATGTGTATTAGCCCACCAAGTTTGTTATGCCAACAATGTCATAGTTGTATTTATTTATTAGCACTTCCTGCTTATTACCCATACTTCTTGCATTTGTATATAGGCATCTGAGAGAGTGATTTGCTCTTGCCTCCCAGTTTTGCCCTGGCCTTCCTTTTACTCTGCCATTATAGCCCATGCTCCTTCCCATCTCCCAGGTTTCCATGTTCTCTGCTTACCCGTGGGCTTTGCTCCCCTGTCCCTGTAGTTGGTATGTCTTCTCTTAAGAACTCAAATTGAATGGACAGCCCCTGCTAAGCAGCTCAGAGTAGGGGTTTGCAGAAGTTCTCTTATACCGAAACAGCAGTAGAGAAGGTTTGGGTCAGGTGTGTCTTCATTTTACCTTATTTTTCATTGCAGAGACTAATTTTTTTCTTCTGTTTAAGATAGTGAAATCCCCTGACACAAACCATGGAACGTTTTAGGCCTGATCTGTGATGGCAAAGTTGAATGGATGTAACTGGATGAGTCTTGAACTTTTGAAATTGTTGCATTTTTTTCAGTATTAGAAAAATGCCAGAGTCCTTTTGAGAGTCTGCATTTTATCTTCATGTTGCATTGACCCGTGCAAAATGGCTTTGATGTCTGTGTACTCCATGAAGTTCCAGGATGCATTTGTTTTAACCGGTAGGATGCAGTTCGCTAACACGACAAAGCTATGGGATTGTTGCCAAAGTAGGTTTTAAAAAAAAAAAAAAAAGTGACCAGCCTGAGTTTCTGTCCAAGACAGGTTTGATCCATCCGTGCTAGGACTGTGCTCTGTTTGGGGTTTGGTCTCTGTGTCCATTGGTCAGTGTAAAGCTGTGGCTCTAGATTGGTGGTTTGCAAGGATAGAAGGTATCTTGGTGTCCAAAACCCCAGTCTGGAAAAACTGAGCTCTTAGTCAAGGCTTGGTAACCTTTGTCTGTGGCCCAATTGTCCGTAGATGGGAGCAGAGTCCCACTCTAGACACACATGGGTTACACCCGCCTGTCCTTTCCTGACCTAGGGAAAGGTTGCTCCACGATATGAGATGATCTCAAGTTGTCCGTCCTGCCTCCTGCAGTTAGGTGTAGCTTTTCTGCATTGCTAGTACCCCATGAGGTACTCGAAAGGCCAAGCCAGGATCGCTGCAGCTGTCTTTGGGGTGGAACAGAATAAAGTTCACCAGTGCTCTGCAGCAAGGTGCAGGAGGCAAAAGATAATGTAGCTGTTTTTAAAACTTGCTGGGTGGACTGAGAGGGGGACGATTCTAGATAAACAGTGGAATTTCCAGAGCTGGGGTCTTCCTAAGATGCAGTAGTTGATTCCCCATCGCTTATGGGAAGGTCCCTGAGAACTGCCTGTGCTAGGGGCTTCTATCACAGGATTCCCACAGCTGCTAGAATCCCTTCATGGAGGCAGGGTCAACTTGGAGGCCATCTCCAGCTGCCGAGCACACCTTTCCCATCGCTCTGGGGCACCGATTCAACAGGTAGATCACCACCATGGCCACTGCGGTTCTGGATTGATGTTTGGAGCGCAGGGGAATGGAGGCGGGGTGGAGTAGGTCCGTTACCTAACGTGCCTTTAGAAGAGGAGGACGCTCGTTTCACACAGTTGCTGCTGCGGTCTCTAGAACAGCTGAATAACTTTGCACTGAGTTTTAATTCCTCTCCCCTGCCAACAATTCCCAGAAATTAGTGCAGTTCTGGATGTCTCCACCCTAGCAGGGAGATGCTGCGAGTCTGACAGCAGCACCAGCCCTCTGTCTAAAACATCCTCTGCTCACTTGAGGTGTGGCATTCGTACCCTGCTTCTGACCATGTTGACCAGCTCTGCCTCACACCATCTGGCATCTCCCTCTCAGTCTTTGCCAGGAAGAGCACCACTAGATAGCCTGAGCTGTGCCCCCAGGCGGGTGCAGTGGATGGGTTGACGTGTGGCTCTTTCCAGGTGACGGGTACTACTCCGTGGCCAAGATGTGGCAGTCCGTGTCCGCCCTGTGCGTCCTGGTGACCATCGTCAGTTCCCGCAGCGTCCCCCACTTCGCTCCCCTCTCGCAGGACTTGGTCAACCACATCAACAAGCTGAACACTACCTGGCGGGTGAGTAGCGGCACTTTTCCTCCCCTGCCTGTGGCCAGGCTGTAGATGGAGAGCAATGGCTGGTACGCTGGTGCTGCCTGCCTGTATGGCTCAGATCGCTGCCCTGCAAGCGTGCTCCAGTCCTGGCTCGGAGGCACCGCCTTGCAAAGCCAGGAGAGCTGTGTGCAGGCCAAGTTTGCCTCTTCGAAGAGTTGCCCGCCCTGGGTTTTGCTGGCAGCTGATTCCTGGGATTAGGAATCTTCTCACTTAGGCCATTGAGCAGCCATTACCGTACGCTTTCGCATAGCGCCGCTTCTCTTTATAAACTGCCAGAGCAAGGCTCACTCCAGCTCTGCAGAGCGCGGGGAGCAGGACGTGACTTGTCCTCCAGTTAGTGCTACCCTGAACGTTGCCCAGATCTGATGTGGGACTGGGGACAGGGCAAGGGGGCTGCAAGCACGTGGGCCTGTCCGGGGAATTCTCTTCCTGGGAGCTGTGCAGTGCACCCCCTTCGCTGGCTCAGAGGGAAGAGTGCTGAACTGCCAGCCCCACTCCCTGCAGCACCTGGCTCACTTGTGAGAGCCACTCAGCCAAGCCCTTTGTTCTTGGCTTGCCAGATCTGATGCAGCGGCAGCCAGAGGTGGGTGTGATGGCAGAGGATATCTCTGGGTCACTGCCCTGGAACGCAGTGGCTGTGGGAGGCAGTGTTGCCACATGGCTAGAGCTGGGGCGCTTGGGTTCAGTTTCTGCTTATCCACTGACATACTGGGTGATCTCAGGAGGTGACTTCGCTTCCCTGTGTCTGTTACGCAGATGGGGAGGTGATCCTGACGTGCTGGGGGAAGTGCTCTGGGTTCTGCCAGTGGAAGGTGCTAGATGTACCAGCTGGATGTAAACCTCTGTCCTGTGAACCCAGCCTTGCTGCGGCTTTATACCCAGCCTGTCCATAGGATGGTTTGGGGCAGCTGCCCCAGGCCCTGTGCTTTGAGGGGCCCCAGAGGGCTGTGCTCCCCTGCGTGATGCAGTGGGCTGGGGCGTGCAGTGAACTGGGGCTGGCTCATTCCATTTCCCATTGCTGTGGTGAGTGCGGGGCTGGGCCCGACCCCATGGCTACGCCTGGACTTGTGTTACTGGCACAGGGGTGCAGTGGAGGTGGTTGGGAGTGGAGCAGGTTTGGTTAGAGGTGGGGTGGAGGGGGCCCATCACAAACAGCGCTGCACCCCACCTAGTCTGTCACTCATACCATGTGTACTGGGGTGCTGCTACTCAGAGCTCGGACTACAACTGCTTCCTGCCAGCAGAGTACCTGCCTGCGGCCTAGGCCCGGGGTTCTGAGCCCCCCATACGCCGTAGAAGCTCCGGGGCCCGGCTGTGCTGCAGCAACCAGTGTTGCGTGCACACATGCTCGGCTTGCGCTGGGGAGAAGCCAGCAGGGCTGTTCCAGGTGCCTGTCTGCTCCCCCAAAGCGAGCTGCCCGGGCTTCAGCTTTAACCTCAGCTGGTGGGTCATGGCCCTGGACTTAGCCCTGTGCAGAGGAGCTTTGCTTTCTGCCTGGGGCCCTGGTGAATCTATTGCCAGCCCTGCCTGGTGGGCTCCTCAAGCCTGCCTCATGCCCCCAGCTATGCTGGTGTAACCTGTGGGGCTGGCTTGGCCTATGGCTAGGGCACTGGCCTTCCCAGCCAAGCATGTTACTGGGTCCCAGACCAGGGGAGTCAGTGCCAGTCCCTCTGCTGTTCCTGCCTACGGGGCTCGGCTCTGGCAGCAGCAGAGGGGCTAGACCTGAAGGAGAGGGGATTGCAGGAAGGCGCTTGGGGGAAGAGGGAAGGAGGATACAGCGTCCCAGGAGCACAGCCCCATGGGAGCGCCCTGAGCGCTGTGGCAGCCGGGCTGTGCTCCTGGCCCCTGACTGTGGGGCTCCATGGCCACTCTGCGTCTTCCCCTAGCGAGGGCAGGGTGGCTCAGAGGGGCAGGCATCACCCCTGAAAATGCTTTGGCATTTCTCCTTGGAAGGGGCTGGCTCAGGCTCTCGGCTGGTGCAGGATTTGTGCTCAGTCTTTTCTCTCTCCCTCCAGGCTGGGCACAATTTCCGCAACACAGACATGAGTTACGTGAAGAAACTCTGTGGCACGTTCTTGCACGGGCCCAAACTCCCAGAGAGGTGGGTGCTGTGGGTGTACTGCTGGGGCTGTACCCTGCAGGGCTGATCCTGAATTCAGAGGTGGGAGAGCAGAGGAGGAAGGGCTGAAAACCCTCCAGAGCTTCACATTCTCCCCTTCTCTCCCCCATACTGCTGCATAGCCTAGGGTGGGGGAGAACCCTCCCGCCAAGTCTCACGGCTGCTTGGGATTTGCCAGTGTTGGGTGGTTTTTGAGGCTATGTGAAACCCAAACGTGAGCTGCGGGAGCCAACTTATAACCCTCCTGTCCCTGTCCAGGCCTCTCCATCCCTCCAGTCCTCACCCCTTGGTGTACCAGTCTATCAGGATCCATTGGGCTCCTGTAGTTCCTCCATTGAAAGAGCTGTGCTGACCTCCAGATGTCTGTGTCTTAGAGACATTGTGGGGCAGGGGGAACCAAAGCAAAGTGACTTGTCCACCCTTCTACTGGATGTCTGGAAGTGCTGGGAATGGAGCCAGAGCTGATGCCCCCCCTTGGGCTTTCAGAACTGGGCTTCTGTTCGCACAACCAGCGTCCATCCAACTCGTCCGGATGCGGGAATCCCACGGGGGAGTTTCCCAGCTTTCGGTTTGCAGGAGGCTGGAGGAGTGAGGCCTTCTGGCCTTAATCTGTGAATCGAACTACTGTAGAACCCTGTCTTTCCAGCACTCCTGGTTCACCCAACAGCCAGCGTACGTGGGTCCAGGTGTGAGGCGTCTTCCCCATGGCCGCTAGGTGGTGCTGCCGCTTTCCTTCCTGTTCTCCAGATGATGGGAGCTTTTGACCCTCTGATCTGGCTCCAGTCCCAGTTAGGTGGGCTAAACAGGGCTCTGCTATGCTGTGGAGCACAGCCCTCTTGCGCAGGGACTCTGGTACCCTGAGCCCTCCTAATTGGTGGGGATCTAAGTGCTGTAGCTTGAGAACTTTGTCTGGGCACTTTTCCAAAGGATCGGTGTGGAACTCGTTGTTTGTGTTAACGTGGCCTTACAGCATGAATCCTGCCCATAACCGGCCGTCGCTGTCTTCTCTCACAGGGCAGCGTTTGCTGGAGACATGGACTTGCCGAACAGCTTTGACTCTCGGGAACAGTGGCCAAACTGTCCAACTATTAATGAGATCAGAGACCAGGGCTCCTGCGGCTCTTGTTGGGTAAGAGGTGGGCGCTGCTGATGGGTGAGCCTGCCCTGTAGTCAGATCCAGGCCCCAGGAACAACAACAGTAAAGCTGTGGTGGTCTGAGCTTGCCACTCATGTGCACACAGGCACCTGAGCAGGCAGGGAAAGCTTATGCCACCCCGGGGCTACCACAGCTTCGCTGCTGCTCTTCCTGGTGGCGTAATGAGCTGTGCTTGCACAGAACAAGCGGCTCAGACCGCTCTGGGCAGCGGGTGGGTGCGGGTGTGAGGGGGTGTTTGTAGAACTGTGGAGAAACTTTGTCTTGACTGGCAGCGTAAGTCCTGGGGCCAGGCCTCAGAAAGGCAAGAGGGGACCAATCTGTCTGCAGAATGGGAGGGGAGTGATCTCTGTTGCCTGATACTTCCAAGAGAATCCAAGTGTCATGGCAGCACAGCCCACACGCACTCTCAGCTCCTGGACAGAGATGTGCACAGGGCCACCCTGGCACACCTGTGGAGAAGGGAAACGTCGGTGCTTTAACCCAGTAGTGAATTTAACAGGCGCCAGCACTTGGCTCCCTCCAGAGAGAGGCCGTGTTTACTCTGTGTAGTCTCATCCTTGTGCCCCGTGGGACCAGATTGAAAGCTCTGCAGTGGGAACAAGTGCCCTGAGCATGTGGTCCAGTGACGTGTCTCCTTGGCAGCAAACGCTGGCCCCTTCCCTTCCCCAGGAGGGGGCGTGAATCTCTTCCCACGGTGTGTGTGTGTTTTGCAGGCGTTCGGTGCGGTAGAGGCTATTTCGGACCGAATCTGCGTGCACACCAACAGCAAGATGAACGTGGAGGTCTCGGCGGAAGATCTGTTGTCTTGCTGTGGCTTTGAGTGTGGGATGGGGTGAGCATTTCCAGCCTGGAATGTAAACTAGTGAGCCAGACAATGCACTGTGCACAGACCTCCCCGGCTTTCCAGTTCTAATATCCTGCCGGGCACCTGGGGTGGGAAAGCGAGGCCTTGTGCTCTCAGCTCCTGGGTGGTGCTTCCTACAGGCCCTGCTGCCCAGGGTGACGCTCTTTGAGCATCTCTCTGGGGCAGAGGGCCTGACATATGGCAGCAAAACCCCCCTGTCTTGGTGGTTGGATGTGCGTTCCACTGTTCCTGCGTCTCGGCTCACACTGTTGCACATTCTTGTACCCACTCTCCCTCTGAATGGCCCAGGCCCCTTGGTGCTAGGACATCTGAGCTCTGTGTTGTCCTGCCACGTAGACAAGCATGGGGGGGGTGTGGAGCCTGGCTTGCCACAGGGCAGGGTGGTTAGAACAGCCTCCCTTGTGAGAAGCCTGCGGTGTTGAAAGGATTCCCATCCTTTTGGTCCGCCCTAGCACTGGGCCTTGCAGATCATGCAGCTGGAGAGAGTCCTAGACAGAGCTTGTCCCCTCCAGGCCAGCTCCCTGAACTGGGGGCTGGCAGAATTGGAAGGAGCTTTAGACTGTCTGGATGCAGGAGCAGAAGCTGCAGTTTGGGTGCAGCCGCATTTCACTGAAAGTCACCTGCCAACTTAGTGGCACCTGGCTAAAACGCCAGCGTGTGGAGCTTCCTACAGCTGATGGGTGGAAGACCCCGCCTGAGACAGGTTCGGCGTGCAAGGCTCTGACCTGCAAGCACATCATGGCTGAGCTTAACCTGTTGCTGTAGTGGGACCAGCCGCAGTCTGAGCTAAGCATGTTCATAAGTGTCTGCAGGATGGGCGTCTGCAACCACCTGGGCCCTTCGATCGCCCCCTGGTTGCGGTGTGCTGCGGTGCGTGTCTCACACAAACATTTGGTGAGCACAGAGCTGGCCCCGCTGCTTAGAGCAGGAGTTGGGAGTCAGGACTCAGGTTCTCCTCCTGCACTGGTGGCTGTATGGCCTTGGGCGTGCCCGGTTCCCGTCAGCCTTCAGTTGGCTGGGCAGGGACTTGCAGAGCGCCTGATGAAAAGGTGACGCAGGTAGCAGGTGCAGCTGGGAACTGAGGTGGAGGCAGCGCAGCCTATGGCCAGTGCGAGAGCTGGGCTGTGTGCTCGGCTCCGCAGCAAGCCGCTCCGTCAACTCTGGGCCTCAGTTTCCCCTCTGTAAAGGGGCGCTGCATGGTGCTGCCCTCCTTTAAACACTGTGCTCTAGAGAGTAAAAAGAGCCACACGTAATCCCCTCAACCCAGGGCTACTCCAGGCTGCAGCAGGAGCCTGTCTACTGAGCATCTTCGGTCCTTGTGCGTGGGCTCCAGTGTGACTGGGGGACCTGGCTTTCGGCGAAAGCTGCCCTCGGGCCGTGCCTAGGGTTTGTGACTGGGAGCTGCGTGTGTTGCTTGCAGGTGCAATGGTGGCTACCCTGCCGGAGCGTGGCGGTACTGGACTGAGGCGGGCCTGGTGTCTGGCGGGCTCTATGACTCCCACGTGGGTAAGCAAGGCAGGCTGCTGGTATTCCCTTGGACAACGTGGCTGCCATGGTTACGGAGCTCGTTATATCTCTGATCCCCTCTCTGGTCTGAATGCTCCCACCCAAACAAGACAAGCACGAGGCCTTATGCTGGCTGTTTGCTTAGGGTGGAATCCCACGGTCTTCCCAGCCTTGGGGTCCTGGGCTGCTGCCCCCTGGCATGAGCCTTCCCCCAGCGGTGTGAGCTGTGGGGAGCACAGTGACCTGAAACAGCCACCTTCCAAACCCACCTCGTGCTTGTGTAGCCACTGGAGCACAGCCTCTGAGAACCAGGTTTTAAACCTTACTTGGAGCTGGCAGGTCTGACTCCACCCCTCTGAGCTCCGGGTTCAGCTTGGCTCAGGACTGTCTCTGCAATACAGCCGCTGGCTTGCTTTCTCCCTTTCTGGGCTGGGCTCTGCTGCCTGTCCAAGCTTGGTGGGTGTTGAAGCGGGGCCATCTGAAGTGGCTCCAGCACTGTGTTTTAAAAACGTTCAGGGAAGGCTGTGGCTCCCTGCAGACATGCACTCTTCCTCCTTTGGAATACCAGGCCAGCCTGCCTCGAGCGTCTCCCAATATGTGTGCACAGTAAACACCCTTACAACATGCTGTATGAATCACCTACTGCAGAGCAGCTCTAAATCAGTCACACCAGGTTCCAGCTCCTGGCTCATCTTGCTGTTGATGAACAGCTCTGATGTAATGAACGTAGGAGTGCAAGCTTGGGTTAGAGCAGCTTTTATATGGCGTTTCTCTTCTGGCAGCGCGCACAGGCTGGCACGAGTCCTTCCTTCCTTTCCTGCTTGCTGGGAGTTTCTGGAGCCAGGCCCCTGTGAACTGGGCCTACGCTCCTGAGGTCCCTGGGTTCTGCAGCAGGCTGAGGGGGTGGAAGTGCTAGAACCTGGGCTGGGGACACTTGGCTCAGGGGAAGCCTGAAGGAGAACGTGCGCTAAGTGCGTTTGTTGGCCATGACTCTCGCTGCATGTAGAGACGTTGGCGGTGTGACTTGGCCTGTCGTTAGGCTCCAGAGTTTAACGCCCTGACCGAAGTGACTTGGTTAGTGCCTGCAGGAGGAGGTGTTTCCAGCTGAGTAGGGAGATCAGTGTATCGCTTCCCCCCGGGGACTCCAGAGCACCGCTTGGGGCAAGGAGTTGCATAGTGATAGTCTTGGGCCACCCTTCAGCATGCCGAGCCAGAGGCCTCTGTTTGAAGGAGGTTAGTGGAGTGGGGGGGAAAGCGCTCTGACCTCTTCTGTCTCACCACCAGGCTGCAGACCGTATTCCATCCCTCCGTGTGAGCACCACATCAACGGGTCCCGGCCCCCCTGCACTGGGGAGCAAGGGGACACCCCCCGGTGTGACAAACACTGTGAAGCCGGCTACTCGCCGTCCTACGAGAGCGACAAGCACTTCGGTAAGAGGAGGGTGCTGGCTCTGGCCTACCCTGGACCCAATGCACTTCCTGCTTTCAATTCAGAAAGGCCTGAGGGCCTGTCTGCACCAGCCTGTCACTGAGAGTTGGGAATGGGGTATTCGGACCCCTCCCCTGGATCATAGCTGAACAGCGGGGGTGTGTCTGGCCCCACAACCTTCCTGTGCAGAGGTGGGATGTCCCTCAGGCCCCTACAGCACTGGCTCCCTAGTGGTCGGGGTATGCGGGGTATTCTGAGCTGTTACTCTGTGATGGGCAGTGGCAGCTGGACACAAGGCAGGCCAGTGGGGCAAGAGCCAGTGTCCCCTGCCCAGCAGGAGGCCTGTTCACTGGGGGGAGAAGACCCGCTGTGCTTAGAACCCCAGGGAAAACATGCCCCTGCTGAGCGAGAAGAGGAACCCTCTGTCTCCCTTCGTGGGCAGTGCTGGCTGGAGCTCTGCTGTGACGGCAGCAGGCGCGGAACCCGTCCGTTATGGCGCCCTCTGTGCGAGCATCCAACCCAGCGGGGAGGGACTGGCAGCCCTGCCACAGGCGCTGTCCCTGGGAGAGCTCCATTCCCAAGGAGCTCTTGCTTCGAATCGTCCTTCCCCAGCTGGATTGAAAGCACCGAAAGGGTCTTTCTAGTTCGCTGAGGTTAAAGTCCTGCCTGCCAGAGTGAACCCCATATTTGAAGTTCCTCGAACTCTCCCCATGTGTGTCCTGGCCCTGGGCTCAGCTAGACAGTAAAACTGAGGCACACTCTGCTCTCGCTTAGGCTGGACACTCGAGGCCTTGCAGGAGGCTTCCTAGTTGCATCCCTGTGAAAAAGCCACATGTGCAGCATCTCGGTGGGTATCTGCCAGCCGCACTGAGCAGGCGGTATGGAAGCTGCTGATGCTGCTGCACAGGGAGCCTGGCTGCAGCTTTCTTTGTGCAGGCAGCATCAGTGAATCTGTGCAGTGGAGGCAGCTCCTCCTCTCCCATGAGCGTAGCCCAGTCAGCTTGACCGATGGTCTCTGGGCTGGTTTCAAACTTGGAGCAAAGCCAATTAGTGGCTTCTAATTTCACATCCTCCAGTGCTCAGGAGTGAACACCCCCCTCAGTGGGGTGGGCGTGGGGACCTCGGAGCTGAGTGGCTCCCTGGGAAGAGGCTGGATGCTAGCCACTGCAGCTTGTGCTGGGTCTGGATGAGTGCCCCCAACTTCTGCTGAGGTGTATCTGCTTCCACCCTGCAGGCGCCACATCTTACAACGTCCCTCGCAGCGAGGAGGAGATAATGGCTGAGATCTACAAGAACGGCCCGGTGGAGGGCGCGTTTTCCGTGTACGAGGACTTCCTCATGTACAAGTCTGGTGAGTGTCGTAGGCAGGCCTGAGCGGGTTAGCTGAGCAGATGCTGCTGCATGGAGGGGGCTGGAAGTTAGGGCGGAGTTCTCAGTGCTGGGTTATGAGGAAGGTCAGCTGATCGTAAGCACCCTCGCTTGGCCTTGAAAATTACCATCCTGGGCAAACGCAATGCTCCACTGCCAGCGACGCAGATGCTGTTGTGGCTGGGTACGTGCTTGGCCTTCACAATTGTAGATTATCCTGTAACGGGGCAACTCAGGCAGAGGTTCTCAACTACTTCCTCTAGGAGAGCCTTTGATTTTTGAATGCCTCACAGGAGAACTTGGACACTGCTTTCAGCCATAGCATCTGCTGACCCACGCAGGAGCTGGGGATGCTTTGTACCTCTGGAAATCAGGCCTGAGTCTGGCCCTCCAAGTATCTTCAGAAGAAACCAGGTGTCCTGCCTGCAGGCACCCAGTGCGGGAGTGCCCAGAGTGGAACCTGACTCCCGGTTCCCATAAATTGTTCTGCTGCTATAGAATAATTCTTCCCCATTCACAGTCTTCTCCCAGTGTGGACTGAAAATCCGGGTACTGCTGCTTTCTTTGAGGCTTGGCTGTGTCGCATGTAAAGAATGCCAGAAAGGCTGTGGGGCATTGTATTGGCTCAGGTTTTGTATTGGGTGTGAGCTTGGGTAACCCAGGTGTTTTGACTTACCAAGATCACTGTTTGCAGAAATGTTCCTGAGGCAAGGAAGTTGCATGTACTATTTTTTTTTTTAAACAAACTTCCCCTCACTTGCCCTTTATCTCTTGATACTCCAATACCCTAAGAACTTGCCATAGAATTTGTTCTCAAGTCCCCCTGGAGTCTGCAGGAGGAAAACTGGGGTCCTTGATGGGCTGGGGTGTCTAATGTCTCCTCTGCCTTTGGCTCACTCCCTGCAGGAGTTTACCAGCACGTCTCTGGAGGAGAAGTTGGTGGCCACGCTATCCGAATCCTGGGCTGGGGGATAGAAAATGGCACTCCTTACTGGCTGGCTGCAAACTCCTGGAACACAGACTGGGGTGACAACGGTAAGCAGCTAGGATGGGGCTTTCGAGCAGAGTGGAGAAGAATGGTGGATCTGGTTCATCTCCCTGTCTTTAAACCTCCGTGTAACCAAACCTGAGAGGAGGTAGAGCAAACCCTCTCTTGGAGCGGGTTGGGTAGGAATAACCAGGTCCTCTTTGTTGAGCAGGAGAATACTGACCTGGCTGGTAGATCTTGGATCTAAGCCCTGCACAGACCATGAGCTTGTGGCATGGATGTTTTGTGTGGTGCTAAGCAGGTGCCTGAGCCTGTAGAATGGAGTGACGGGAAATCCTCCAGCAGGGCTTTCCAAGTGAGCCTACATGTCTCTCTTCCTGTGGCATTCCTCACCCAAAGGTGCTTGGAGCTTCTCCCGTCTCCTCACAACACCCCTTTGAAGTAGGGAACGTTGGAACTGAGACACAGAGGTACTTGCCCCAGGCCAGCCAGGAAGACACTACCAGTGGCATATGGGACCCCTGCGCAGTCAAGTCGCTTGGGTCCTGCTGAGCTGGCCTGTGTCTGGCTTCTCACCAGAGCATGGGATAAGAGGGATCAGCTGCCTGTGGGCCCTTGACTGTGTGAGGGACACCAGAGGAAAAACAGTAGCTAAAGCAACTCTGCTGGGGGGTTAAGACAACTCTTTTCTCTAACTTTGAGGACCACCTGTGTGCAAAACAAAATCTGTGCACAGCCAGTAGAAACTCGGGGTGCTGTGTGTGGGCGCTGTGCCCAGGAGCAGACAGCAGTTTTGAATCTCGCCTTGGTGCGTGCCCAAGTGCTCAGCTTACAGGGAACACTGCTCCCCAGACTTGGATTCAGCCTCTGGCTCACATTCGCTGTGAGATCTGGGTCATGTCGTTCTCCACCCCGACAGCTCTCTCCGATGGTGGAGAGGGGCCATACCCAGTGGTTGAGGCACTCTGGTCCTCACCTGCCCTGCCATGGGAGTGTTGGCACAGGTGCGAGTGGATCTAACAAGATGACACAGCAGTGCCTGAACTTCTTACCTGGCCTGGAGGTGTACTTGGGGCATTCAGACCACAGAGAGGCTGGGCGTTTTGCTGCCAGGCTGGGAGAGGAAAAGGCTCACTAGTAATTTGTCTGTTTCACGCCTTCCCAGGCTTCTTCAAAATCCTCCGAGGGCAGGACCACTGCGGGATTGAATCGGAGATAGTGGCCGGCATCCCCAGAACGCAGTTGTACTGGAAGAGGATCTAACTCCTGCTTGGCGTGCAGCTGGAGATCAAACCCCATAATCATGCCTCTGATTGTCTTAGCCAGGTGCAGGCTGGGCACGGGGCCAGCCCTCATGAGACTGTATCAAAACAACTTCTTAAAGCCTTTTCTCTGTTTAAGGGGGTGGTGGGGATGAAGGAGGGGGTTTCTGTATCGCTGTGCTAGCTGCCTTCTCTGCTGAATCTCTGCTCCCACGCCCGTTCCTTTCCCCAAGGACTGTGTGCAGTGCGCCTGCTTGGCCCTCACCACGGTATGAGGGTGACCAGCCTGGGTCAGTGAATCTTGTTCCTGGGGGTGCGGTAATCAGTCCCTTCATTTTAGACTAAACCTCCCACCACAGGAGCTAGGAGGCACCACTGAATGACCTAAGGGGTCTCTTCCATCTCTGAGCTCATAGGCTGCTACTGCAGTAGCATTGGTACTGTCCTTAAGTCTGACTTGATGCTGCAGGAGGCCCTGAGTGGGCCTTTGCAAGCCCAGCTGCAGTGAACGCTTTACATGCACTTCAGAAGACAGCCAAGCTTTATGTGCTGCCTTGTTTCTGGCAAGGGGGAGCTCCTTCCAGTCCCAGTACTGATGGGGCCTGCCTCCTCGGGCACAGGTCTCGTCCGCTCTGTTTAGTACTAAAACTTTCCGCTCCCCCATGTCTTACAGCTCAGGGGCTAGGGGCTGATCGGAGAGCGCAGGGGAGCAGTGCTGGGCCAGAGCTGTTAAAGTATCTAACTGGCCTAGTAGCCCTGGCCTTAGCTCTGAGCTGGGGGGTAGGCACACAGACGAAGGGGGCAGCCTCGCTTCCTGTGCCTGTTCCGTGCTGATCCGGCGGTGGGTGGGATGTTCTGTCCTGTGGTGGCTCAGTGACTGCACCTGTGAATTCAAGCTGGGGGGCGGGGGGGGGGGGAGGTAATGTGCCCCCTGGGCATGAGTTCTTAGAGCAAGGGATCACTGTTGAAGTGCACTAGGAAGCCTGCGTATGCAGCCAGTGGATGTTAGACTACTGTAGCACTCCCCTGCCTCCTCCCTCTGGAGCTACAGCCGAGCTTCGCTCCCCTTCATGCACTTCTGGCCTGAGGTGCCCCCTCTTGCTGTTCTGCATGTTTCCTTCCTTCGCTGAGGCTTTCTGAAAGAGGAGCCCCTGCTGAAGGAGCTGGCTTCGGGCAACCCACTGGTGGGAGCAGGGCTGCCAGGGTAGTAAAACAGCTCGGTCAGTTCTGTAGCGACCCCGCTTCCTGTAGGGGAGATACCAGACTGCTGGGGTTTGTGTTCAAAGATGGACTCCTAAATGCTGCTGTGATTATCCAATAGCACCAGGGCTTCATCGTAGCTGAGTGGAACAATTGTGCCAATAAATGATGTCCCCAAACGCTGGTGGTGGTGTTGGCGACAAACTACTCCACAAGGGGCCTCTTTGGTTTAGCCGGATGTGGCACAGGCAAAGGCCTGCCTCTGACAATGACAGCTGATGCGTGGTGCACACAGGTCCCCCTGCCCCGTGTGTGTTGTGGGCCCCTCTTGGAGTGTGCAGCTTGCCAGTACAGCCTCACCCCTCCATCCGGTTCCTCAGCATGGGCCACTCTGCTTTACCGAGAGGGAGCAGACATTCCCCTTCTGGGGTGAGCTCCACCAGGGGGACAGACTGCAGTACTTCAGTCCTGACTCTGGCACTGAGGCTGCCCTGCACTGCATGGTCAGACTAATGCAGTTTGATTCCCACGAGCCGGTGTACTGAGCCAGAGCAGTACCTAACCATGGAAGGCAAGGGCCAGTGGCTGGAGCCCAAAGAAGCTTGGCCTGTACCCATGGGCAGGAATTTAGGTGCTCTCCTAGCAGCAGCTAAAGGGGGCTTGAACCCTCAATGTTAGTGCTTAAAGGTATAGTTACAGGGCAGCATGGAACAGAAGCTACCCCCCCCCCCCCCCACAAACTGCTGCATGCCTGGGCTCTTCTGCCAGGGAACTGCAGGCTGCAGCAGCTGGCCCATACAGGCTAGCAGGAGCCTTGTCCTGTAGCAGTCTAGCCCTGGGGTGGGAGCAAGGGCAGCTCTCAGTTGAAGAAAGCAGCAGCTACCTGTGCACCACCTCAGCTGTGCTGTGAGGGGGAGGCTGGGAGCCAAGGGACCACCTTTCTGCCTACTCAGCCCATAAGGTATCTCTGACCTCTGCCCATTTGCTTGAAAAGTTCCCTGGTTCAGTGGTAACTCTCAGCACCCTTCAGCTACAGGCACGTTACCAGCTCCAGCCTCCTGTTGTCTGTGCCCACTACCCCAAGGTGCCCCATAGGCCCCAGCTGTTCCCCTCTCTCCACTCCCTGCTTACTATGTCCTAACACAGAGCACTTGAGCTCCCAGTGTATGTCCCCTCCCTGGGTGCTTTTGCTTTCTAAGCACAGAAATGGCCACAGGAGCAGACTGATCTTCAACCCTCTCCTGTGCAGAGCAGCTGCCCCCACCCCCCAAAAAAACCTTCACTTTCGGGGCAGACTGGCAACCAACAGCATTGTGACAAGAAACATCCCTTTATTGTGAGGGGAGCCAGGAACAAAAGACTTTTGCATTCACACTGAATTAAGCTATGTACACAGCAAAGAACAGGGTGGTGCCCTGCCCAGCTTCCCCCCTAGAGCTTCTCATGCCTGCAGACAAACACCCACCCACACGACGGATACAGCACCAGCTGCTGAGAAGCAGCCACCTCCAGCTGGCTGTGGGGAACACAAGGTCAAAAGGTGCTTCCCTTGCCAGCTCTGCTCAGAGCTTTCGATCCTCAAGGGCAGGGCCATGCTCCCTGCCATGTTTGGTGCAGGAAAGTCACACGTAACAGGACGGGGGTCAGGGGCACCAGCCAATGCCCCTCTACTCCCAAACTTAGCTTTAGAACTGGAGCCAATGTGAGGGGCAGGGGGAAGGCTGAGGAGCTGCCTCTGAACATAGCTGAGCTGCTTCTACCCAAGCATTGTGGTGCCAGCCCTGTTCCCCCTAGAGCCCTTGCAGACAGAGCCTGGGTCAGAGCCCACCAGGGGTTTTCTTCCTGGAGGTTATTTGAGACAACAGCTTGGGGAAGACAGACGGCCCCTTGCTGGAGCTGCCAGGGCAAGGGGCTGAGCACAGCTGAAAGCATTTCCCATACAGGCACATTGAGATTCCCAGCTTCACGGTGCATGTCCTCTGCCAGCCAGTGCCCAAAGGGCCCAGCCCGCCAGTGCTATGACCAGCCCTATGTGTACCTCAGCTGCCCCCAGGCTGGCAGGGGAGACAGGGAGCAGCTGCATGGGTGAGACCCCCCTCAGCAGGACACAGACACCAAAGCACTGCTGATGGCAGGGGCAAAGGTGGGCTGTTTGAACCAGGGCACGATGACACCACCACAGCCCTAGTTCTGTCCAGGTCGGGACACCCACTGGTTGGCTTATCCTGCACCCAAGTCCTGGGGGGATTCTGCCATTGATGCCTGGGGAGCTGCAGTAAAATTGCAGAACAGCGCCAGGATGGAGCAGGGTAGACTGAGGGGCCATTACCCTCCCAGGAGCCATCCAGCCCGCCCCCGAGCATCAGGTGAGACATGCGCTCTGCCCTTTCCTAGGTAGGTCATTGCTCCCTGCTTGGCTTTTGAGAGACAGCACAGGAGCTCTTCAGACCACACAGATGATCTCGCCCGACCATGAAACCCCAGTTAGCACAGCAGGTTGGTTAGACAGACTCACATCTCTGCCCCCTTCTTTAGCGCAAGGGGGGGCAGGACCACCAGCGCTCTCAGCTCTGTCCTGCAGCTCTCCCCACAGCTCAGAGAAAGGGTCAGAGCACAGCCTGAGCCTGCCTGGTGCATCCAAGAGCTCATCCTTGGGGAACCGCAGACTTGGAGAGGAGGAGTTGAAGTTATGGAGGTAAAGACACACACAGGGCACAAGCGGGAGACGGCACAGCTTCATCCCAGGCAGCTTTTTGTGGGCAGGGGGTGTCGGGATCCCACGTGATACAGAGGCAATTACAAAACATGCCAGCTAGAATTCAGGTAGCAGTCTTCCACGCCCAGGAAGAGCAGCCAAATGGGGCCGCCAGGAGCAAGCTGGGGGCAGCAGTTCACCCGCTCGCTGGCAGCCACCCATCGCCTTCAGCTTCACCATTCCGTTCACAGCATCAAAGGCCCCCGCCAGTCTGAAATCCCACAGGGTGGCAATGAGCCAGCCACTGACCTCTGCTTTCCCCACCACTCTCAGTTCTCGCTGGCCTGGACGTACTCCTCTGACGCCTTCGACATGGTGCTCAGGTACCGCCAGCTCAGCGCTGCCAGAAACATGGCGAAGGAGAGGTAAAAGGGCGAGTAATGGTTCCGGGTCACCACCGCGCTGTTGGGCAAGTTCGTTGTCCGGATAGAGACGATGATCTGCTGGGTCTTGCTAGAGGACGGGTCACCGCTGGGGACCTTCCGAGAGATCTGGGGAGAGAAAAACCCACCCGAGGTCAGGGAGTAACCCCAGGAACACCCCCAGCATCCCGGTGACCTCATACAGCTGCTGCGGAGGTGGCACTGCAGACGCAGACAGAGGAATGTTCACGGACAGCAACCTGGCCAGTAAGAAAACAACCACGGGGAAGAACTGCACTGGCTGTGCACGGTTCTGGCCCCATGTCCAGCGTAGAAGGGAGTGTGGTATCTGAGCCCTGGGTCAGTTTGCAGGGGCAGTCCTGTTATAAGGGCACAACTTGGGGTGTGGTTACTAACCCTGCTGGGATTTTGCGGCACTGCTGTTTCTGGGGTAGGACACCTGCAGCCCCTATACCGGAGTCTGTTACTTACACAGGGACCTGCGGTATGGAAATCTGAGCACCCGAAATCTGCTAAGTCAGCTGTGCCGGGGTGGGAGAGGACTTGTCCTCCCCTTGCACGGCCGTGATCGGGCAGAGGCAGGATCCTCCTCTGTCTTCCCCCATCATCTGCCCACTTGTCCTGCTTGGGACATGAGCAACTTCAGACACTCCCTGCGTGCCAGGGGCAACTGGCCTGCTTCTTAATGGCAGCTGCATTTCTATTGAGTGCAGTGGAAGGTGGGCAGTAACTGTAGTGGGACCCATACACAGGGCACACCCCACCCTGAGAGCAGTTTTAGAAAAAGGTGAACCAGGTCACTCGTACCTGCCCTCTGGGTAAGGTGACTGCAACAGCCACAGCAATCACAGGTCTTGGCTTTTCCATGCACTGCTAATACAAGAACTTACTAGACCAGCATAAAGAAAATGAAAAGTCACCCATGAGTTTCTCAGCAGAAAACCGCATGACTCTATGTAGGCCAGTGTGTGGAGTTCAATACCCTTCCATCTTACACTCTTCTGTATAAAATCTGAGAGCTGCGTGGGAGCAGAGCTCCACAGTGGCAGCTGGTCTGTCTTCTTCAGTGCAGCTTTCACTTCTGCAAAAGCTCTAATCAGATCCTTTGGAAAGAGAAGGGTGGCTTTTATAACCAATGGGGAAGTATAACAAGAAGTCCAGTGGCACCTTATAGACTAACATATTTTGGAGCATAAGTTTTATGGGCAAAGACCCACTTCCCCTTCTGGAGAACAGGCCTTGGACTATCAAAACAAAAAAGCAGTCCAGTAACACTTTAAAGACTAACAAAATAATTTATTAGGTGCTGAGTTTTCGTGGGACAGACCCACTTCTTCAGACCACCTAATAAATTATTTTGTTAGTCTTTAAAGTGCTACTGGACTGCTTTTTTGTTTTGATAATATATAGACTAACACGGCTGTCTGTTACTTTTCAGACCTTGGACTATAAGCATTTGGAATGTGGCTTTTTTCTTCATCAGTTTTCCAGACTTTCCTACTTCACGCTTTGTCATGCTATTGTTCCTGAAATGTGACCTCAGCCAAAGCAAAATGGCAGATGCTAAACTGCTGCATCAGGTATTATAGTGGAAAACCAAGAGTAGCCCTGACTGCCGAATACAGAGCATAAAACAGGGAACAGCTACCTTTGAATACAAATCTTTAAGCAACCCACCACTCCTACCTCTTCCACGTACTGGTACATTATGGTCTTGACAGCCTGTATGTTTGTGGCATCCATCATTAAAGTGATAGCTTGTCCTTTCCGAATCTTCACCACCCCCCGGAACACCTGCTTGTTATTGTAACAGGCAGCCAACGTAGCAATGGCCATCACCTAGGGAGAAAGCACAGTGAGTATTAATTCTGTACCTGAAGGTCCTGTTGATGTTAGTGAGATTAGCAAGTGTGTGTCAGAATAGAGCTCTGGCACTGGGGACAAGGCAGTAACTCACAATGCCTGGTGATCTCCACATTAAGTTTATTTCATATCCCAGAGAACATTCCCGCTAGTATGAAATACTATGTACCAAACAGAGGAGACATCCAGCCCCAAAGGGGAAGGAAGCCAGGGCCATGAAATACCTGCGTCAAACAGCCGGATACATTGACCTACCTGCGGGATTGCGCAGAAGTTGAAGACACTTTGGTTTTTCAGTCTAGATAAGTAGGTGAGGACATCGGGGACGTGGTGCAAGGCATTTGTGATCAGTTCATTCATGCACTGGACAGCCACGTCTATGTTCTCAGGCTTGGCAAGATCCGACAGCTTCTTGACATACCTGCCCCAGACCTGGGAATGGTGACAGTGCAGAGCTATACCACTCAGCATTTCAGACATTCATCTTCACGTCAGGCTTTGCTACAGTGAGAAGCAAGACCCTAAACATATGGGTCACTTGGATCTGGACCTCCATTACAGCCGCCCTTTCACTAAGGCACACTGGGACAGAGATAGAGGCTAATAGCTCGGACAGAGTCTGACTACGCAACAACGTTCTGCTCAGGCAGCTGGGTCCCAGTCTCAGGAGAAGAATCTGACCCCACTGGCAGCTCTGAAGTTAAGCCTCCTGCCTCCGATTCAGAAAGGCGTTTACACACTCAGCTTTAAATCACCTGGAGTCACCTCATGGACCTCAGTGGGGAGATGCACGTGCTGAAGACGTGGGTGTAAACGCTTTGCTGGTCGGGGGCTGGTGCAGCAAAGACCCGTATTGTAAAGATGTTCAAAGGTGGGTCTCCCATTCTGACTTGTGCCAACTCCCCTCACATTACAGGGACACTGTCGTATCTCGTCAGTAGGGCAGGTACCTGGAGAAGATGAACAGCATCTGGGATGGCCTGCATCAGCAGAGCTTCTGCCAGGCACTCTGCTGAACAGATGCACGACCAGTAAGGGTAAACAGGGTCTCCTGCAGCACAGCTTTGCTCTCTGATCAGAGTGAAACACCCCCTCCCTCTCCCAGCAGGCTGTCTGCTCCCTCCTGGAATTTTGCTTTGACAGACACCTGAAGGGGATGGTTGTGTTTGAACAGTATTTCTGCCACTCCTGTCCACACACTTAATAGTGCACAAGGTGTATCTCTCCTAGCAACAGACATTACCCGTGCTAAACCCTTCAGCTGTATCCCCTGATCTAAGAGCACAGAGTTTTACCTAACTCCCTACAGATGAATTTGTACGACTTTCTTTCAAAGAGGCCACAAACCTTTTATATCAGAGTAAGAACCAAGAGATTAAATTCTGGGAAATGAGTCTCCTAATGCACAGGCCTGGCTAACTCAGTAGCAAAGCAGTAACAGCATCTCAAATCCTGTTCCTTTCAGATGAGCTGCCCACATCACACCTCTACACTTCCTTAATAGGACACATCCAGCTGAAGTTGTCCTCTGAAGAGGGCTGGTCGCCATTACCTCTCTGGGCCAGAATTCTCGTCCCTCCAGCTGGTCTTCCAGGTAATCCCGGATGATGTTGGTTTTCTGAAGAAAGAGGCCCATGGAATTTGCAAGCTCTGTGTCCTGGCCTACAATAGGCTCTTCCAGCTCAGATGCAGAGAACAGACGGGAAAGGCCAATCCCAACCAGCCCAGCAACGTAGTGACAATACTGCAAGGGTTGGAAGAACAAAGTGAGTCAAGAAAGGTCTCTCTTCTAGTGCACATGGCTGCATCAAAATTCCACTTGGAGGTTATTTGATGGGTCTGTTACGTGGGTCTTGAGGGGGCTTTTCCCCAGGCAGTTCAACTTGATATGTACCAAGCCCATGCTGATGGTGTGCCAGTGGTATCTGGGTCTCTGAACACAGAGTGACTCTGGGACAGGGCTCCCCAACAGGTCCCTTCATTCACAGGCTCCACAGGCAACATCTGCACCCCAGGAATATGTGGCTACAAGGTGACTTCTAGCAGCAGAGCATCTCAAGACAACCAGCAAGAGAGTCCTTCGCAGCTGTTAAGGGCCCAGGGCTTCCAGCACCCAGATCCAAGACCCAAATGAGATCAGCTGCCCATGTGGACCATCTATACAGTGCCCCAGCAGAGGTGCTGCAAACCAGGCTTTATGGTATATACTGGCATTTCAGTCACCAGCCTGACTGGCAAAGGAGGGAACTGAAACTACTTTGAGTTCTTAGCCAAGTAGCAGGGACCCACCTAAAATGACCCAGCTAAAATCCTGCACAAGGGCTCTAATATTCTTTACCTATCAATAAGGCACATGGCCACTGTCCTCTACAAGTTAAGTGACAAAGTAGCTAAGAATTGTCTTGGGAAACGTACCCAGGGAACCCAGCCCACCCAAGAGCAAGACTACTAATTAACACTTTGTCCTTCACTCGTCTCGGGTCTGGTCTAGGCGAGCATCACAACTCCTGTAATCAGGATGAGGGAGCAGCAAGTGCAAAAAGCCGACCTCCAGCAGGGCAGGGCCCGTTGCCTGGTGTATGCATGCTCACCTTGTCCCACTCTTGTTGGGAGTCAACCTTCTTTTCCAAGAACTCCGCCATTCCAATGCCCATCTTGTGACAAATATCCGCAATCACGTCCCGATACACCTGCGCTAGGTTCCGGAACTCCAAAGAGATCTACAGCAGAAACCACAACAGAAAGCAGCATTCGTCAAGAGACTGGGAAGGGGGAGAGGTCATGGGATGGGTAGGAGGGGGTTACTGGCTGCTCCTACTGACAGCTCTAGCAAAATTCCCAACGACTTCAAGAGGAGCAGATTCAAGCGCACCCACCCACCCAGCAGATGCAGAAGCATAAAATTCCTGGAATCTCTGGCCCCAGTTCAAAAGCAGTTTGTCGTTCTGGAAGGCGGTCTGAGCTCGGGAGCTGGTGTACGAAGGCGAACAGAGCTTTCGTAATGCCGCATCAACAGCTGGGAGAATCACCAGAACAATTGCCAGCTCAGTTCTCCCCAGGGCTCCCCCTGCCCAATAGACTTCTATCATTTAAAGCCCAGAAGGGACCACTGCGATCCTCTAATCCAGCCTTCTGCACAGCACAGGCTAGAAAATTCCAACCAGCGATTCGTGTTGCCAGCCCACCCACTGGGGACTGAAGTAGAGCGTCTACTTTAGCGCAACTCGTCTTCAGTCAAAGGCTCCACACGATGGAGAATCACTACATCACTGGCAATCTAGCCCCACTGCTAACGATGTGCGTCTTAGGCGAGGTCCATGGTAGACTCGGGAAGTCGACCGCAGATATGCAATTCTAGCTATGCCAATTGCGTAGCTAACATTGACCTATCTACGCTCAGATAACTTGTCCGTCTATACTGGGGAAAGTCGACAGGAGAGTTTCTCCCGCCGACCTCTCTTACTCCTTGTGTCTCGCGAGGAACACGGGAGTCAACTATGACCCCGGGAGGTCAATTTCACGTGTCCATACTACATGCGTGGCATCGAACCCCAGAAGACCGTCTCTGAGCAGGTCCATCTTCTGTGGTAGTGTAGATGTGGCCCTAGTCCCATTTGAACTTCGGTGACATCCCCTTTTAGCCACTTTGTTCACTCCGTTGGCTGCTAAGCTACGGAGCACTCCAGCCTCAGAGCTCTTCTTGCTATCTTCAGACTGGTCAAGCAGCCGCCCATCATTCTCTTCACGATCAGCTCAGAGGAACTCAACTATGGACAGAACACTAGGCTGGGATGGAGGAAATCTGGACTCTATTCCCCCCTCCGCCACTGGTCTGTTGAGTAGCCTTGGGCAAGACGCTTCCCCTCTATGCGGCAGCTTCCCAATTTATAAAACATGGATCAGTCTGATCGCCTTTGTAAAGGGCTCTGAGATGGTCTCATGAATGGTGCCGTGGAAGACTCAGAGTGTCATTCAGCAGCTTGAGGCCTTCTACAGCAGCACCGTATTGTAATAATGTTTAGAGCGGCTGTGAATGCAGCAAGCAAGAAACCACTATAGTTCACAGACTCAAGCAGCTCCCTCAGGTACCACTTGAGACAGACCTGCTAACTTAACCATTTGTCTTTCTCCCCAGCCTACATACGTAACACTTTATTACTGCGGCAGCATCCCCGAGCACTGCAGCTAACCCTCCTGCTGTGACGAGCAGCTATTAGCGTGACCACTCACAGCAACCACTGGACTTCCCAACCATCCCTTTGGGCTGGGACGAGCAGAGCGGGTTTACAGCAGTTAGGGGCTCAAATCCCACTAGAGTTCACCGGGCACCAGACTAGTCACAGGTGCTTTCAAAACTGGCCCCCCTTAATTACATCACTTCTGCCAGGTAAGGACCCGACTGCTCCCATCCCCTGAGCACCTGCAGCAGCCCTGGGATGCCCCCCACAATTTAATCAGATGTATATAGTACAAGTTGTTATAGACAGGTCACGAGCCACTGACCTGCCCATGACTTGTACTAAAAATACCTGCAACTTAAACATAGCGTCTATCGTAAGATATACAGCCTCAGTTTAGAGCAGGGGTGTCCAACCTTTTGGCTTGCCTGGGCTGACTGAGTGAAGAGGAATTGTCCTGGGCCGCATATAAAATATATAATATAGTTAATGTATATAAATCACATAATAATGTTAAAAGTTTACGATCTTGTGGGGCCGCATTACTAGCTGTCCAGGGCCGCATGCAGCCCGCGGGCTGGACACGCCTGCTTTAGAGCCTTCCAGCACCTGAGTCATTTTTCAACTTGTTCGCCAGGTTAACGCCCCTGGCTGACAGAAGGGTGCGCCTTATCTCCAGTCTATACTGTCTCTAGCTTTCCCTTTTAGTCCCTGCATCTGGTTGTGCCTTTGTTTGCTGGATTGCCTTCCACAATACCAGACACCTTCTCTCTCTACAGGCACTTACAGTTGGTCAGCAAATCACCTCTCAACCTTCTCTTTGATAGCCTCATTCTATTCAGCACCCCGTCAGAAAGGAACAGATTCTCTACGGCCACTGCTGGGTTACTCTCGCTGTTAACTGGGCATGAGAAACCCGCTATCGCCCTTTTCCTCCCAGAGCCATGGCCCATCACTCCCCTGCCACCCCTGGGCTCTACTGACCCAGGGGGATAACCAGAGTTTGCAGAGTTCAGGTGAAGCTGGAGCTGTGTTTTGAAACTTGGAGGGAATTTGGAGCCAGGATTTCCCAAGGCTGGCACCATGTCTGCACACGTGCAACATTCATCACCATCCAGAGTGGCCAAATGCGCTTGCAGTCTCACACTAACCAACTGGTAGGGCCCCACAACTGCAGGGAAACATGCACAAAGGCAGGTGACAGAAGGCCTAAGATCTTAGGCCTCTGTTCTTATAACAGCCCCCAGCACCAAAAGTGAGATGTGCCTGAATTTCTGGGACACTTCCGAGTTACAAATGCCTTGAATTCCACATCCGTGACTTGTATATTGGGCAACTCAGACAAACAGCAAATCCAGTGACACTTCAGCAGCCGTCACCAAATGACCATGTCCTCAGTCACGTCCAATGGACAATGAGAACCGTCAAACCATGTGGTTTGGCACAGACGGCAAAAGCCTCTTCTGATCAGGAAAGCGCCAGCCTGTGTCAGGGGGGAGGGATAGCTCAGTGGTTGGAGCACTGGCTAGCTAAACCCAGAGTTGTGAGTTCAATCCAGGGGGGTACATTTAGGGATCAGGGGTAAATAGATTTAAAAAAAAAATGTGGCAGGGATGGTGACAGGTCCTGTCATGAGTGCAGGGGACTGGACACAACCATCTCTGAAGGTCCCTTCCAGTTCTATGAAATAGATATATCTTCACATATTTTTAAATACACTGACAATATTGCTCATAAAATGTCCTAGTTTAGACACATCTGTGTTTTGAACTCTGCCAGTATCACCAATAATGCAAATTACATTAACAATAAGAGCTCCACAGACTGTGCTTAATGAAAAAATTTGTGACGGGGGATGTGTGCCTTTTGTTTTAAGGCTTTCATCCATCTCGAGGTGTTAAAAACCAGGGGATATCCAGCACTGGCACAGAGTATCGCAAATCAGCTTAATGCAACACTCCTCAAGCACACATCAGGCCAAAAGGGACCATTGTGATCATCTAGTCTGACCTGCGTAACGCTGGCCATGGGACGTCCCTGAACGAATTCCTCTCTGAGCTAGAGCAGTTCCTTTAGGAAAACATCTAACCTAGATTTAAGAACAGCCAGCAATGGCTCACTCACAACCACTTTTGTTTAAATTGTTCCAGTGGTTAATTACCATCACAATTAAACATTTACACCTGATTTCTAGTTTCACTTTTTCCAGCTTCAACTTCCAGCCACTGCATCTTGTGAGACCTCTGCCCATGAGACTGACAAGCCCATTAACAAAATGTTTAATTCCCCAAGTAGATACTTGTGGGCTGTAATCAAACTGGCCCTCACCAGTCTCTGTGTTACGATGGATACAGACTGAGCTGCTTGAGTCTATTTCTGTAAGACATGTTTTCTAATCCTTTAATCGCTCGTGTAACTCTTCTTTGCACTCTCTCCAATTTCTTAGCATTACTCCCAAGTTGTAGGCACCAGAACTGAGCACAGTATTCCAGGAGCGGTCGCACCAGTGCTAACCATAACACCCGGCACCAGTCACTGTGGAACTCAAGATACCAGACCAGTAGGACTTTGGAGGATTTGATCCAATCTGGCAATTCTACACAACATGATGCAAAGAGGTTTAAAGCAAACACCCGTATAATCAACAAGTTATTTTTTATAGTCTGAAACAAGAAATCCAATGGCTCACCGTTGGGAAGTCCTCAAGCACTTGCTTGTCCTTCTCCTTGCTTTCCATGTATCTCCAGTCCGTCTGATACAAATAGGAGTGGAAGTCATGCAACATTGGGACCTTGGTTTCTAAATTGATGGTCATATCATCTTCTATAGTGTCCAGAGCTCGGAGAACCAGGTAGAATATGCACACAGCATGACTATGGAGGGAAGAAAAGGTTTCCCATTAATCAGAATTCTCTATTACACAAGTGAGCAGCTAAAACTCACGTAAGCTTTTGAGAAAGGCCTTTGCAACTTAAAGGCATTTCCGATTTGGGCAGGTCAGGATCCGAGTGCTGATTCAGGGCCACCTCTACCAGAAGGGCATTGACAACTAAAAAACCATGAGGCAAAATGGAATTGCATTCCATACTCCGTCTTTATGGTAGCAATGTTGGCACCAGTAGTCACCATTAAAATGTGGGCACCTTTTCACACCATTTGGTGTCGACCACTGGTGACACAACCCAACCAGATGTATATATCACATGTGCCTAGACAGAGAATCAAGGAAGGACCCACTGCAGATGCTGGAAATGCCTTGCCCCTCCACCCCAAGCTTAGGCTTGCCATTATGAGACATGAACTTAAGAATGACTGAGTAACTGGAGTGCCAGCCTGGACCCTGTGCTCGTCTCTGCTCTGCCACAGGCTTCCTGTGTCACCCTGGGCCAGTCACTCAAGGAGATAAAGCAGAGAGAGACTATAAGCATTGTCCTACCTCAGGGTAACAACACTGAAAGTTGGGAAGTGCTCAGGAACTGCAATAAGGGAAGGCCACCTACCATCTGTCATGCACCTCAGCACAAACCCCAAAGGAAAGCGCCTGGAAATCTTAACGTGGTGGGACTTCAGTGTGGTTTATGTGCTTGCTTGTGGAAGCTTCTCTCTACGGGGAAGACACTTGCATTGTGCAGCAGTAACGTTAGACACCGCCCAGACCTTCCCCTCCAAACCGAGTTTTGTGGGTTTTCTTTTTGTCAGGATGGAATGCTGAGCTGGTTTTTGAACTTACTGCTGTAGACAAGGTATCCTTAGCAGAGTACAGTAAACCCTTGAGTTACGCTGGGTTTGTGTTCCTGCAACCCCTGAGTAACTCAAATTTTTGCGCAAATCAAGGGTGGGCTAGGAACCAGGTTGCCACTTGGTTCCCAGCTCCCTTCTGCTGGTGGACCTGGGAAACTGACCGGCCCCCCCATAGCTGGTCAGTTTCCTGTCTGGTTCTCCATGCCTTCCCTCAGTGGCAGAGCTGTCAGCCTGACAGCTGTGCCACTGGGAGAAGGCAGGAGAAAGGCTTTTAGCTTGCCTAAGAGCCTTCCCCCTGCCTTCCCCCAGCGTCCATGCCGCTGGGAGAAGACAGGGAGAAGGGATTGCAAAGCAGCATCAAGTTGTGCTTAACTAGCGTTAAAACAAGTTATGTGCCACTTGAAGCCGTGCATGTGGAGGGTTTACTGTAATGTGATACTGAACCAAAGGCAGCACACAATCCACTGCTGCAGAGAGAGAGCCAAATTTGCAACGAGTCTTGGAGGGCTGGCCAGAAGAGCGACCAAAGAAAAAGCCCTCAGAACTCAATGGCCGCTAGGACCTGGGGGAATAAGACTTTGCAAAGGGGAAGGAAGAAACTCTTGGAATTGCCTCTTAGCTGCAGCAGTTCTTCTCTCCTCACACTCATCAGTAACCAAGTACTGGGATCAAAGTAGAAATCGTGGCTGACTCGGGGGCCCAGGCAGAAAAGGCCTGAGAAGACCGAACAATAGACTGATCCTGGTGCGCCGATCTAGGCACTCAAAGGGCCATGCTGCCTGTGGGTTTTCAAGCACTGAAATCTACGAAGAGTTCTGCTAACAAGGGATGATGCAATACAGCTCCTGTCTCCGCTCCGGCTCTGCAGTTTCGGTTGAGAAATCATCTCTCAGTTACACTCCCAACTCCTAAATCCACTGGCCTTTGGTGGAACTTTTGGGAATGCAGGTGCCAAACTAGGATTGGGGGTGAAAGTAACTTCTCAAAGCTACAGCCTAACACGGCTACTTCTCTGATACTTCAATTTCTTAGAGGTTCTCTCCTGCTGCAAGGGTCAAGGCAGGGAGCTAGCAGGAGGCATGCGATAGGTCAGAGTCCCACTCCCAGCCACTTACCAGTGTACTGCACTGGCTTACTGTCACCTTTGCCTAGGATTATAAAGACAACGTCCCCACTGTAAAATTAGGACAATGACCAATATTCCCAGTAAATTCTCTCCATATATGTAGAATGAATTTTTTATGCGCACCACCTCCATATTGGTGCACATAGACAATGTATGAGGCAGGGTGGGCTCAGTATTGGTTGTGGTATGGAGGGCAGGATTCCAGCTGGGTGTGCAGGCTCTGGAGTCAGGCCAGGGATGAGGATTTTGGGGTGCAGGCTGCCCCAGGGAAACAACAGGGAAAGAGGCCTTCTCCCAGCTGCATCTGGACTGGGAGTGGAGTAAAGACATCTTCCCAGCCACAGCAGCTCTGGAGCTGAGGCCATAAGACCGACGCCTCTTCCCCAGCTGGGGCAGATCCACACCCAGGGTAAGGACAACTCTTCCCCAGCCATGGCAAGTTTGTGCTGGGCTGATGCCAAGCAAGGGGCAACTCTCCCCTGGCCACAGCAGATCTGGGGTTGCCTTATTAAGCAGGGGAGGGGTGTGCGTTACACATAGTAAGTATCAGGTGATGTCAGCCAAACTCTCATGGAACACACTTCAATAAATAGGTGCAAACTTTGGCTTTTGTTTGAGAATAACACCAACAGCACGTGTTTTTAAATTTGTCCAGACCTGCTCTTATCAGGGTTCCCAGTAAGCTGAGCTCTTGAGTAGCCACCCAGGAGAGCTTCAAATACCACTACCTGATTAGCAAAAGACCCACAGTCGGCAGCATTTTTTTTTACTGGTGGCGCACGGCCACATATGCCTTGGTGCACATACAATTTATTCTACACACCAATTAAAAAAATAGCCGGAGCGTTGGTTTTTAATCACGCAGTATTTTTAGATAATCTCTCATAGCACCGGTTTTTATTCCCAAAAGGAGGACTGGGGGCAGAGATGTACATTAAGTAATGCTAAATACATGTTTTCACAGCTTGTCACTGAAGGAGTTATATTTATGTGCATGGTGCTTTAACTCTGAGCTACTACAACCTAGGCTGAAAAAATTCCAGGCAAAGCTTTCCAATGTCTTATGTGCTAGGTTCCAATGAGAGTAATGGGGCATTCAATGTTAAACCTGGATCTCTGCCCTTGACTCACCCAGGATGGATGTCTAAGCACCTTAAGGAGCGTGAACCCTTCTGCACCGTTCAGGAACTCCTGAGACAAATATCTATCAGCTACCGTTAAAAAACCCTCAAAACAGCCAAACACATCCCAATTCCCAGGCTTACTACTATTAGTGACTGTAGTACCAGATTGGATAGTGCCCATGAGCCCTAGCCATGAACCAGACACCTGGCTGTACAAACAGAACAAAAAAAGACTGGCCCTTCCCCAAAGCTCTTAAACTAAGTGTAAAACAAAAGACAGGATAGATACAACCAGAGAGAAAGTGTATAAAAAGTCAGACAGTACTGGTCAGTACGGGAGACTTGTGCATACGTTAAGGAGTCAATACTTTAAATGCTGTATATTGTTTGTTTTCAGTGCAATTCTTACGTTATACAAAGTACGTATCTGTGCTACAAACATGGATCTGTAGCTCATCAAATATAAGGGGGAAACAGAGGCTTTCTAAGCACGGTTGTAATGTATGGTTTCATCTGACAAAGCAGGTCTTTGCCCACAAAAGCTTATGCTCCAAAACTTCTGTTAGTCTACCAGTTACCACAAGACTTCTCGTTGTTTTTGTAATTTACAGTGGACAGAAATAATGTAGAACGTCCATTCTACAGCTTGAAGAGTTTCATCATGTCAGACGTCAGCTATTAAGGGTTACCTAACATGGTAAGCCTCTAATAAAAGATTCCTAAAACCAAGGCCCCGCACCACTTGTGTTCATGAAAGCCCCATGGTACTTCTTACAAGAATTAAGGTCTCAAAGGGGTAGCCCTGGGAAAGATCATTACCTAATAATAGTTTTGTTAGTCTTTAAGGTGCTACACGACTGCTTGGTTTTGTGAAGAATGAAAGTGCTAACCAAGCTGTTGCAGCCATACAGAAAACTGATGCCCCCATGTAGGGTAGGGAAAAGGGCCAACAAACAGCATTCACCCAAGCTGGCCTGTGGCGACAAGGCTTTATCGACATAAGGGGTTGTACAGACACTCAATATTTTACTCACAACACCCAGAAGGGATTGGTTCATCTCTGCTGCACAATAATCCTTATGGAGCACACGAGGGGTGAATGGGGGCAGTCATTGAGTCAAGGCACTAAACTAGGACTCCTGAAAGCTGAGTTCAGTTCCTGGTTCCACCACAGCCTTCTGGCAAGCTGCTGAGTACCTAACAATCTCTCTCTGCCACTCTGTAAACTAGAAGCCCTTTCTCAGTGCCCTGTAAGGCAAGGTAGAGTACTTAGTTATAAACTGCAACAAAGAGGGACTTACCAGTACTGAGGCAGAGCCTGCGATGAGAAGGATGGAACGCAACTTTAAGAGTACACTCAAAAAAGCAAACAGGACCTTAGGAATCATTACAAAAGGGATAGAAAATATGACAGAGAACATCTTATTGCCCTTATATAAAACCATAGTACGCCGACAACTTGAATACTGAGTACAGATGTGGTCTCCTCATCTTGAGAAAGATCTACTGGCATTCAAAGAGGTTCAGAAAAGAGCAACTAAAATGATTAGGGGTTTAGAACAGGTCCCATATGAAGAGAGATTAGAGAGACTGGGACTCTTCAGCTTAGAAAGGCAGAGACTAAAGGGGAATGTGACAGAGGTATATAAAATGAGTGGGGTGGAGAGAATGAACAAGGAAAAATTATTCACTTGTTCCCATAATATCACAGCTAGAGGACACCAAATGAAATTAATGGGCAGCAGGTTTAAAACAAATAAAAGGAGGTTCTTCTCCACACAGTGCGCAATCGACCTGCAAACTCCTTGCCAGAGGAGGCTGTGAAGGCTAGGACTATAACGGGGTTTAAAAAAGAGCTAGATAAATTCATGGAGGTTAGGTCTATTAAATGGAAATTAGCCAGGGTGGGTAGGAATGGTGTCCCTGGCCTCTGTTTCTCAGAAGCTGGAGATGGATGGCAGGAGAGAGATCATTACTAGTTCAGTTCACCCCCCTTGGGCACCCGGCATGGGCCATTGTCGGCTGACAGGCCAATGAGCTGGATGGATCTTTGGTCTGACCCAGCGTGGCTGTTCTTATGTTCACTCTGTTTCTTAATTGGGTCCCCAAAATAAAAGCTATACATTAAAATGCATAGACACCTGCAAGCCCTGTCCATCTGCATCCAGCTGTTTCTTGTCCAACACTCAAGACTAAACCAGGGGTCAAACTCGCAGCCTAGAGGCCAGAGCAGTTCCACAACATGGCCCATACACAGCTGCTGGCACATAAATCCCTGTGGCCCAGGGGGAGTGTGTACCTGTCCGTGCCCTTCCCAAAGTCAGGCCCCTGTTCCACACTCTCTCCCCTGCGTTGTACCCCTTCTCTCAAACCCCCTCCTCCAAGAGATGAGGCCTTGGGATTATCGGGGGGCCTGATGATGGGCAGATGAGGCTGGGAGACTGGGGATGGAGGGTTGCCCAAGAATGCCTCGAGATCCCTTCCCCTCAAGAGCCCTCCTAGAGAGGTTGCCCCTTGGTCCAGGAAGACTCGAGGAGTGGCACTAGCTCTATGGTAAACTGAGAGTTTGCGGCATCTGGCCAATCTTTTTGTTCCATGGTCATACAGCACCTAGACCCATGGGATCACGATTCATGGTTACAGACTAACTCGGCTACCGCTTTGATATTCTGTACCTTCAGAAACAACAAGAAGTCCCGTGGCACCTTACAGACTAACAAATATTTTAGAGCATAAACTTTCGTGGGCAAAGACCCGCTTTGTCTCTCATGCATCTGACCAAGCGGGTCTTTGCCCACGAAAGCTGAGGCTCCAAAATATCTGTTAGCCTATAAGGTGCCACAGGACTTCTTGTGGGTAACAAAATAACTCCCCCGCACTCACATCACCTCAATCACACTTGGGGTGTCTCTCACATAGGCTGTCACACCGATATTTCCAAAGTGCTCCCGGGTCACTGCAGGGAAGGTGCTGGCAATGTGGAGAAGTGTTGTTTTTAACTAAATTAGCAACTTTTCAAACAACTCTGGGGAAGCTGCTGAGGACAGCTGCAGGAGACACACGCACCCAGACCCCTCCAGAAGGAACTCTGGAGAGGTTCAGGGAAGCATCTAACCACACTAGGCCTCACCCCCAAACTGCCTGGAAGAAGCCTGCTGGTTTAGTTTACAGAAGAGAAGACTGAGGGGTGATTTAATAGCAGCCTTCAACTTCCTGAAGGGGAGCACTGGTGAAAAACGGTTCTCAGTGGTGACAGATGGCAGAACAAGGAGCAATGGTCTGAAGCTGAAGAGGGAGAGGAGTAGGTTGGGTATTAGGGAACACCACTTCCCCAGGAGGGAGGTGAAGCACTGGAATGTGTTACCTAGAGAGGTGGTGGATTCTCCATCCCTCGAGGTTGTAAAGTCCCGGCTGGAGCCGGGGATGACTTAGTGGCGGGTTGATCCCGCCTGAAGCAGGGGGCTGGACTCGATGACCTCCTGAGGTCCCTTCCAGCCCCACACCCGTGGGGACCGGAGCGCTGCAGACACAGCCCGACACCAGGCGGCACGTGAGAAGCAGCACGTACCTCGGAGAGGGCCAGTGACTCCGGCCCGCCTGCGGGCAGATGTTTAACCCTCTGCGGGCCGGGCCGCCGCTTGGGGACGCCGCTAACTCAGCTCACCCCACCCCTCCAGCCGGGCCTGGCCCTTTGCACCCCCCGGGGCTCCTGCAACGGGCTGCCCCGTCCCAGCCTCCTGCGCCCCCACTCACCGCAGCTCCCCGTCCAGCGCCTGGATGACGGCGGCGAAGCTCCGGCTGGTCTGGTTCAGGTACCGGTAGCAGGTCCTGAGGCTGTCGCTGAGCGCGTCCTGCGGGCGGAGCAGAGGGGCCGGCGGCTGCTGGAAGCGGGGCGAGGCCGGGCAGGCCCCCGGCGGGGCGCCCTGGTGCAGCAGGCGGCCGGCCCCGCGGAGCCCGCCCCCCGGCAGCGGCCGCGGCGGGGAGGAGGAGGAGCAGCAGCGCTGCCCGCCGGGGCCCCGCGGGGGGGACAGCGCCAGCGTGCGCTTGAAGAGGGCCGCGGCCTTGGTGCTGGCGGCCATGGGGCCGGGGCGGGCCCGCAGCAAAACACGGCAGCCACGCAGGCTGCGGCCGGCCCGCCCCGGCACCGCCCCGTTAACCCCGCGCGTCCCGGGGAGACCGACCCGCCCCCCCCCCCGCGGTAGCTGCGAGCGCCTCGGAGGAGCCAAAGCGCCCCCCGGCGTGAAAGGGGCGAGCTCCCGAGCGCAGCGCCCCTGCCCGGGCTCCCCCCCGCGCCGGACGCCCGCGGCCCCCCACTACGCTTGCAGGTGCTGGGGGAGGAGAGCGCTCCCCGCCAGAGGACCCAGCAACCCAGGCTGCGGTGGCCCCCTGCCGCCAGGCGCACCGCCCTGAGCAGGAAAGCCAGACCCGAGGGCCAGCAGCTGCTGGGTTCATCCCATAACCTAACTTCCCCCGTCTGCCCAGAACAGCCTGGAGTAGCCTCAACGCAGCTGCTAAATGCCATCGCGCCTCCTCTGGGCTCTACTGAGGGTAGGGGCTTCATGAAATCTGGGCATGAAGAGCTAACCAGGGAGCGTCACCTGGGGATCCAGCTGATTTTTGTCAAGTTAGCTTCCAAGTCCCAGGCTTCCTGCGTTCTGCTTGTGTTATAACTCCACAATCACCTTTGCCTGACACTCCCACCCCCAGTTTCCCCGTACCCTGTCCTTAATGTGGAAGGCCGGATCCTAAGAGAAAGGCCGAAACTCATTACACAAGTGTTGTCCTTTACCAAGAGTAAAATAAAATGGTGGGAGTAGGGAGTGAGAGGGAGACGGAGTTACCTTTTTATTCTTTAATCTCAGTTCCTGTGATTTTTATCACTCCTAAAGAAAGTAAGTACAATTACTGAGATTGCAAGCAGGGCCCCGTATTTTGTTTTTGTGTTTGTGCAATGCCTGGCACCGTGTGGGCCTGCTCCAAGCCCAGGGCATCCTTGATACTCTGGTAATAATAGTAAAATATCTTCAGACTGGTATAGGATGTTCTAAGATAATGACGTCAGCTTCATGTATTTTATTCAGCCAGTAAAGAATTTTACACAAGTTTTCAGACTACATGCAAGACTTTCTATACTGAATTCTGTGTCTCCACATAACTTAGACCGTCCAGTCACTAGATCATCTCAGCATTATCTGCCCTAGATTTAACCCAACAAAGACCTGAAGCTGTTTGAGAGGAGCAGGGACATTCCTGAGATAGGTTCCTCAAGGTGATGTGCTCACCTCTCATAGGAAGTGGTATAAATGTGAAGATAGTTGCTTAATTAATTAGCACGTATGATTCTACCACTCTTCTGAAGAGTAACTGCTTAGTCACCAATTTGTTACCACAAAATAAGGTGTGAGCCTGCTAGCTGATCAGCACAGGGCAGAGCTGGTCCTAAAGAACACAGAATTCAACACTATATGAATCTCATAATCAGTTCACTCTTGAAACTAGTATTATTTAGGATCCTGAGACTCCAAGTCACCCTGTACGGGGGCTGGCATCTGCCTCCCAGGGGCTGTGTGACTTGCAGAAGTAGTGGAGCTTAAGACATCAGTAGTAGAAACTCCAAAGGTCTTGGTGTGCTCAAGGGGGCTGGATGCTGGAAGACCTCTGCGCCTCTGGCCAGCTGTTCTGACTTCGGTGAGGCTCCCTCTGTGCTCATCAGCTAGCAGCATCTAGTCTTTCCTTTGTAGTCCCAGATTGGTGACTGTTAGTAGTTACTGTTCAGAAGGATGGTAGGGTCCCAAGTGCCTGAAGACAGGAGCAGAAATGGCTATTTACTGATAACTGTTCTATGGGTCGGGGTGTCCAATGGGCAGCCTATGGGTCAGAATCCGGCCCACAGAGCCCTTACATCCAGCCTGCGGGACCAGCTGCCGCAGGAACGCCGAGCCACTGCCAGCCCTGGGGTCAGAGCCCCAGCTGGGGTGAGGGGCTGGTGGCAGAACGGTTTGGAGGTGCAGTGGGGGTTAAGCCTCAGGGTGGGGAGGCAGTTTGGGGTTGTGGGGGATTTAAGGCTGGGACCACAGGGGGCAGTTTGGCACTGGGAGGGGTTTAAACCTACTTTGTGTTCGGCACCCAGAACACACAAAAAATTGCCATGTGGCCCCCAACAAAAAGAGGTTGGACACCCCTGATACAGGCCAACACTGTCCTGATGTTTTCTACAGGCACACTGGCAAGTGCCTTGGTGTGATGTTACTAGATTTTTTGAAAAGATTATGAAGCCATTTCTGTGACCTTTGTATTACATTGGCACCAAATCTTGTGCCAGAGTAGCGAAGTGAGGTGTCTAATGAAAGCTGGTAATGCCCTGAATCTAGTTATACTACTCGTATGTGTGCGCCATGTTTGTTTGTAAAATTATAGATATTAGTTTTATATCTGTATTAGAAATGCTTTAGTGCTGAGGTTCACAATGGGAGGTGAGATCACCTCCCCAGTAAGGTGACATGGGCTAGACAACAGGGACAGATGTCAATTCCACATTTTATGGAAATGGACTGGGGCATGCTGGGTAGCCCAGCGACCCATGGCAAAATGCCACAGCAAGCAACCTAGTCAGGTGACCCCCGCCCCATTGCCTCTGCATCTGATGAAGTGGGTCTTTGCCCATGAAAGCTTATGCTCCAGAATATCTGTTAGTGTGTAAGGTGCCACAGGACTTGTTGATGTTCTTAAAGATACAGACTAACACAGCTATCTCACTGATACTTGCAAGAAGGATAGTAACAGAGAGGAAGCTGTGCTAGTCTATACACTATCAAAACAAAAAGCAGTCAAGTAGCACTTTAAAGACTAGCAAAATAGTTTATTAGGTGAGCTGAAGAAGTGGGTCTGTCCCACGAAAGCTCACCTAATAAACTATTTTGCTAGTCTTTAAAGTGCTACTTGACTGCTTTTTGTTTTGCAAGAAGGAATTTTCTTCCCTCCAGACGGTAGGCTATCTGATAGCCCTGACAGTGTTTCCAGACTTCATGAACTAAGCTTTTGTGAACTGGGATCCCACCCCTCTTGTGGTGTATTTTAAGAGACTTTTAAGAAACTACCATATAACATCACTGGCCTGCACCAATAGCTGTAATTGATGTATGTAACATATAACTAACACTTTTTCATTCACTCCATTCTTTCTTTCTTAATAAAGCTTTAGATTTTAGATTCTAAAGGATTAGCCCAGCGTGCTGTTTTGGGTAAGATCTAAGTATATAGTGAACAAGGACTGTGGCTGGACCCTTTGGAGCCCAGGAAAACCTGCGGGGACTTGGTGAAATAGGTTTTAATAACCTCTCACCTGAGCAGGAGGGTTGCTGGTTTGGCCATTAGGAGCAGCTGGAGAATCTGTGGGTTTGCTTGTGTGGCTTTTGGCTGGCCAGTGGGGCTGGCAGAGGTACTTTTGTGGCTGTCTTGGTTCGCGTTAGTGAGAAGGAAATCCCAGCCTGGGCTGTAAGGGGCCTGGTTTTAAGCACTGTGCCCAGGATCTGGTCCTTCGGCTGTGCCCCAAACCCCATCCCCCCCTCAGATTACACCCGAGGCTCCTGGCTTCCCTCCAGGCACTGAAGGGATAAGAGAAGGAGAAGTGCAGGGACAGGGAAGAACCAGGGAATGTTGCATCCCCATCCCTTAGGCTAGGTAATTAGGACAGAGCTGATTGAGGTACGAAGCCACCAGCCCCCACCCCACCAGCTACTCTGGGGGCCGCTAAGCCGCGTGGGGCGGGGAGCCAAGTCGGGCTCGCAGCCCCGGCCTGCCCTGAGCCGCAGGCGCCTGCGCAGCGCCGAGCACCCGCCTGCGCCGCACGGACAGGGGAGGGGCGGGCGGACTGGCTGTGCCCGGAACCCCCCGGCGCCGCTCACCTGGTCCCGCCGGGGCAGCCCGCCCGCGCCGCTGCCCAGCCGGAAGCGGAGCAGGTTGTAGATCTCGCGCGAGCGGCCCAGCCACATCCCCAGCCGCTCCATCGGCAGCTCAGCACCGGCCCCGCATCTTCGCGGCGCGGCGCGAAGGGCACCGGCGAGCCCGCCCCGCCCCCCGGCCCCGCCCGGCCTATCCGCGCGCGGCGCACCGGCGGAGCGGCCGCTCATTGGTCGCCCCGGTCTCGCACCAGGAAGACGCGGCCCAACCGCCCGGCTTCCGGGCTGGTGTGACGGTCGTCGGATGGCGCTGATTGGTTGAGACGGGGAGGGTGCCGCCCACTCGTCCCGTGCGAGGACAGCTGGTGAGGAACAGGCGCCGGGTTTCTTAAAGGCGCCGCGGCTCATTTCGGAGTCCGGCAGGCGGGAGTGTGACGGCGGCGGTCCAGTAGGGGAGGGGGGCCCATAGCCCGAGAACCCCGACGCAGGGCTGGGCAGTGTGGCCAGTCCCCCCCGCCACCGCCCCTCCCCCCGCCAGACACTGACCCCCCGTCACTGACCGTCCCCCCTCCACACACTGACCCCCGTCACCGCCCCTCCCCCGCCAGACACTGACCCCCATCACTGACTGTCCCCCCTCCACACACTGACCCCCGTCACCGCCCCTCCCCCGCCAGACACTGACCCCCATCACTGACTGTCCCCCCTCCACACACTGACCCCCGTCACCGCCCCTCCCTCGCCAGACACTGACCCCCGTCACTGACCGCCCCCCCTCCACACACTGACCCCCGTCACCGCCCCTCCCCCCGCCAGACACTGACCCCCGTCACTGACTGTCCCCCCTCCACACACTGACCCCCTTCACCGCCCCTCCCCCGCCAGACACTGACCCCCGTCACTGACTGTCCCCCCTCCACACACTGACCCCCTTCACCGCCCCTCCCCCGCCAGACACTGACCCCCGTCACTGACTGTCCCCCCTCCACACACTGACCCCCTTCACCGCCCCTCCCCCGCCAGACACTGACCCCTGTCACTGACCGCCCCCCCTCCACACACTGACCCCCGTCACCGCCCCTCCCCCCGCCAGACACTGACCCCCGTCACTGACTGTCCCCCCGCCAGACACTGACCCCCTTCACCGCCCCTCCCCCGCCAGACACTGACCCCCGTCACTGCCCCTCCCCCCTCCGCACACTGACCCCTGTCACTGACCGTCCCCCCTCCACACACTGACTCCCACCACCGCCCCTTCCCCCGCCAGACACTGACCCCCGTGACTGCCCCTCCCCTCGCCAGACACTGACCCCCATCACTACCCCTCCCCTGCCAGACACTGACCCCTGTCACCGCCCCTCCACCTGCTAGACATTGACCCCGCGTCACTGACCGTCCCCCCTCTACACACTGACCCCTTCACTGCCCCTCCCCCCGCCAGACACTGACCCTGTCGCTGACCCTCCCCCTGCCAGACACTGACCCCCATCACTGCCCCTCCCCCAGCTAGACACTGACCGCCCCCCATCACTGTCCCCATGTACCCGACACTGCCCCAACTGCCATCTCCTCAGATGAGGTCAGCAAGGGATCCTCTGGCAGGTCAATGCTATTGTCACTGTATGGTGGCTAGTGTCTGAACAAGGAGAATAGGGCCCATACACCTACCTGTCATTGACCTGGCATCTCCCCCTGCTCCAGAGGCATTTCTCCATTGCTTCTTGCTGTGCCTCGCATGTCCAGCGCCCCGCTGATTTGGCATTCACCTGCACCAGCCCCACGGGACAAGTGACCGACCGCTGATCCCGTCCTTGGCTGGTTCGTGTTCATCCTCATCACAATCATCATCAACCATGGGCTCAGCGCCCGTTGGTGTCCGACGTCTCCCTCATTATTTCCTGCCATCTTTCCCAGTCCACTGCAAAGTGGCTTAGTTTCTGTAGACTGGCTCCACTCCAATCTACTACATCATCTACCCATTCTCTGTGAGGTCTATCTCTCCTATTCAAACCATTCATCATGCCAAATACCAGGGTCTTGATTTTTCATTCATTGTTCATTCTGCAAATACGCTCGAATAGCTGTAATTTGCATTGTATAACCACTTATGCATCTGATGAAGTGGGTCTTTGCCCACGAAAGCTTATCCTCCAAAATATGTTAGTATATAAGGTGCCACAGGACTTCTTGTTGTTTTGAAAGATACAGACTAACTCGGCTGCCTCTCGGATACGTCTGCAGTAGGTTCATGTTTAGTTGCACCTTAAAGCATCGACATCTGCATGGCTCATGGATCATTTCTGTCTCACCTGTGTTTCTCCTTCATATGAAACAGGAATAATTAATAGAAGACTAGAGTCAGTCACTTGGAGCCTTCTTTGTTGCAGGATTCCCTGGTAGTTCTTGTGACCCACTGTGTTTGTGTCCGTGTGTGGCAGAGCATGGCCACTGGGGCTGTGGTTCTCATGTGCAAACACAGCACAACTCTTCAGGCTCTTGGCCTCCAGGCTGACTTCCTGCAACATGCCCAGGGGCTCTCTCTGAAGAACACTCAAAAACTGCAGTGGGGCCCAGTTCAATAAACCTACTTACTATGGTGGATGGAGGAGGTGTATGAAGTCTGTTAATGTCTATCTGCAATGAATGTCTAGTTGCAAAGTGTAAAGCCCATGGGCCATGATCAGCCCTGGTTTTACCTCCATGGAAATCAAGTCACACCAGGGTTGAATGTAGCCTCATCTCTTCGGTCAAGCTTTCGCCTGAGGCAGGCTGGTGGATGATTCAGTTTGCAAGTGTAAGGAGTATCTTACCTTACTTCTTATATACAGGGCCACAGTTGGGAATGGACATGTCTTAGATGACACAACAGATGCAGCATGTGGGAGCACATACATAGCCTGGATCTAATCAACAATGCAATCAAGGTGATTACAACTTCTGAAGCAGATCAAGATCATGATTTCTTTCTCCAGCAGCTCGGGCTGGTGTTGGCAGAAAGGAGTTTCTTAAAGAATTGCAAAAGTGCCACAACCCTGAGGCAGAAGTCAGCCCAGGGAGTTAATACAAAGCTTTCCTCACTCTGCCTTGAGATGGAAGGACCACACCCATCTTCAGGTTCTCGGCTTTTGCTTCTTCAGAAACGGGATTAGGTGTGGGAGGCGGACAGTGGGAGGAGAACCTGTGTTTGCCAAAGAGAGGGTTCCTTCAATCCATGGGTGCAGCATCCTGCCAGTCCCCTCTTTGGGTTGCCTTGTTAGCTCTGGAGAACTCCATCGCTTGGACACTGTCAAACAAACCAAACCGGAAGCAAGGACAGTTCCAAGTGCCCCCGGCTGTGTGGGAGGCATCAGCCACTGATCGTTCTGTTTCCCGTGTTCTCTGCACACTGTGTTCTTCAGAGCTTAGCTGAGCATCGCCCTCCTCCCTTCTTTCCTAAGCAAGGTGAACGCAGCACACCCCGCTCCCTGCTTTTCCTTGGAAAGTTGGCCCTTCCCCCACAGGACCCGGAGATGGGCTCCCATAGGGTGTCCCCCCTTCCCAATGAAGAATGGAAACAAAAAATGAGGGACAAGTGGGAACCTTTCCCGAGCTGTGGACCTGCCCCTTGCTTCTCCCTCTTCCCCCTGGCCTGCCTAGAAGCTGCAGTTGGGTAGTGGTAGCCCAGGAGCCTGTCTTGCGGTGAGAAGTCATGAATCCTCCACCTGCCCGACATGGCGAGCCAGGTGCCAGAATCGGCCCCCAGCCCATGTCCTCACCACTCGGGGACTCCAGATCTCCCCACAGCGCCTGGGCAACTCTTGCTGCTACCCAGCTCTGGCTTCCAGCCTGGCTAGGGTTGGGACCTCATGGGAAAGAGGGGGACCAAGGGGCAGGGGCTCATGGTGAAGAGGGAGCAGCAGCTCATCTCTGTCTTCCCCACCGCAGAGGGGTTGGCGCCATCTCTGAGCCTCAGGCAGGTATGAAGCATCAGTGCAGGGAATCCAGGACAAATGCTGTTGTGGAGTCACTGAGCCCAAGATGACTCAGTGCTAGAAGGAGCTGTTACATTCCCCAGGCTTGAAGTGGTTTCCATTATATATAGGAGTTACAGTTGGTTCCAGGGCTCTCAACACCCCCTCTACCCAGTACCCCTGCCAGGACCAGGACTTGAAAGTACATTTGGGGATGGTCCTGCCCGGGGAGGGGTGGGTGGTTACTCTGTTCTCAGCCCTGCCTATGGGTAGGTCAGTGCGGAGATCATACTGCTTTCTGCCCCACCCCCCACCCCTGTGACCTCCTGCAGTGAAGTGGAGGACAGGAGGGGGTTCAAAGGCCTTGCCTGCACAGGGTGTGGTGCTCAGCATCCCTGGGGGTTACTTAGGTGAGCAGACAGGTGCCTCGGATGCACTGTGCCAAGGGAGATGAGGCCCACAGGCCCTGAATGTTCCTGCTCTGTGTTCAGTGCTCAAGGATCCCTCCCCCTTCTACCCTATGTGAGAGTCGCTCCAGTCTAGAGAGCTGGGCTGCACTCTTCCCTCCAGAGGTCCAATGTGAGGGGACTCCCCAAGGGGGAGACAGGTATGCTGGAGGCTCTCTGAGATACAGGCCCAGGAAGTGGAGGAGCCAGTCCCCGAGAAGGGACTGTCGCTCTGGAATGGACACTCCAAGAAGGGGCTGTCGCACTGGAGTGGTTCCATCTCAGGACTGTTCAGCCAAGTTCTGGGCACAACCTGAGAGTTGGTGACACCTCCTGATTTGCCGCCCGCCAGGATTTCTGAGGCTGGCAAGCGAGGTTCCACTGCCCAGCAGGCCTGTTGCCTGCAATGAAATAGTTGGAGATATACATCTCCTAGAACTGGAAGGGACCTCGGGACATCATCTAGTCCAGTCCCCTGCCCTCTTGGCAGGACCAAGCACCGTCCCTGACATCTATATTCCCCATTCCCTAAATGGCCTCCACAAGGAATGAACGCACAACCCTGGGTTTAGCAGGCCAACACTCAAACCACTGAGCTCTCCCTCCACCAACAAAGCACTGTACCTACTCCATTGTCATACCCGGCCCCCACCCCAACCGGCTGGCCCAGATACCGCACTGGCAGCTCCACAGAGGAGCAGCCCTCAGCCAGGAGAGAGCACACAACAGCTGGAGCCCTGCCACAGCCACAGACTGATCCTTGGTGCTTCCCAAAAGGCCAGAACCAGGGGCCCCTGGCTCTGCCTCCAAGGCTGGCCCAGGACAAAGGAGGCAGGACCAGGCCCCAGCCCCTGCAGCAGGTTTCCGTGTCGAAGGATAGCACAGGAATGGAAAGGACTTGGGACTTGCTAGCTCTCAAAAGGGATGTGGACATTAGCACTGGGCCATAACACCAGCAGGCCCCGGGTCTGAGTCTCTGGTACATCCCCCCGTCCCGGTGCGTCCGCACTCCTGAGGCATCATCAGAAGTAAGGTGGTGTCTACACTAGGGTGGGCCAGCAAATTTTCCCCACCCCAGCTCTCTGTGCTGGAGCCTGACAGTTGTTAGCGAGGGTGGGAGCACAGATTTGCATTAGGTAAAATGGCTGATGGGGGTTTTAGCAGCATGAGCTGTTAGCCCCCTTCCTCCGTTTTGGTGCTTCTGTGCCACTCTGATAGCCCAGAGTCAGAGGAAATGACCCCCACCCTGGTGCAAATCTATGGGCACACACAACGCACTGCCTCTGTGCACAGGGCTGACCACAGCAACCCGGCCAACCGGGGCTGCCCGGGAACCCATCCTGGAGGGGATGAACAAAACTCCTGAGATCTGCGAGTCCTACTGCGGAATCATGAGAGAGATTTAACTTTACTTAGCAATCCCGCCTCCCACGATAAAGCTAGCAGAGCTGGCATGTCTCCAGGCACTAAGCGCCTTGCAGGGAACCTGCCTGGCAGACCAGCTCCCCTGGTCCTAGCGTGGGGCGAAGGGAAGGACATCGCATGCAACTCACATTTGCAGCTTTTAAAGCTGCAGCGTGGACACAATCTTCCAAATCTTTGAACAACCCCGACCACGGTCCATATCTCGCCAGCTCTGATTTCTCCTGCTCTCTCTCCCGCCTCAGTTCTGACCCTCCCCACAGGCCGTCGGTCTCCTGCACTTACCATAGACTCATAGGACTGGAAGGGACCTTGAGAGATCATCTAGTCCAGTCTGCTTCCCATCCCAGCCCTTGCTTTTAATTCCACCCAGTCTGTCCTGCATATTGGGAGCTGTGCCTTCAAGCAGCTTCATTCCAGAGGCTCTGCAAGGGCTGCAGAGGCCCAGGTGCTGTTACATGGAGGCAGCTGGAAGAGCTTCCAACTTGTCCAGGAAGTCTAGGATAGAGCAGGGAGTTGAACCTGTGTGACTGTAGACCTACAACTGTTAGAAATGTCACACTGAATCCAGAGGGTCACTGGCCAGTACTTTCGGCTGGAGTAGTCAGTGAGCACCACATGGAACCAAGAGTCCATAGAAATTAAATAGAGCAACCAAGTGGAAGAATAGAGGAGCTGAAGCCTCCATTAAATATACACCTCTGGAAACTCTGGTGGAGTTTTGGGTCTGGTTCTGGGCCCCACGTCTGGGGAAATATGTGGAGAAATTGGAGAAGGTCCAGAGAAGAGCAACAAAACTGATGAAAGGTCGAGAGACATGAGCTGTGAGAAGCGATTGAAAGAACTGGGTTTGTTTAGTTTGGGAAAGAGAAAACTGAGAGGGGACATGGTAACAGCTTTCAAGTACCTAAAAGGGTATTAAAAAGAGGAGGGAGAAAAATTATTCTGCTTAACTTGTCAGAAGCAATAGGCTTAAACTGAAGCAAGGGAGGTATAGGTTGGACATTAGGAAAAACTTCCCAGCTATCAGGTCATTAACCACTGGAATAAATTGCCTAGGGAGGCTGTGGATTCTCCATCATTGGAAATATTTAAGAGCAATTTAGATAAAAATATTTCAGGGGTGATCTAGATGGTGCTTGGTCCTGCTGTGAGGGCAGGTAGCCTTATTCCTCCATAGCAGGTTCTGATGCACTCAACGTCTTTAAAAGTTTTCAGTGAACTCAGTAGCCACTCACTAGGCGTCGGATTACGGGAATCTGACGAGTCCCACATACCACAGGACAAGGAAACATGGGGGAAAGATTTTTAATCAGAGAACAAAAAAAGCAGATAGAGTCATAGGAGAGCTGGGGAATGAACAGAGACCGAAGAGCCAAGCTCGCCCTCTCAGGGCACTAACCAAAGCCCTGATAAAAGTCCAGATAGGGATGGAAATTCAAAGCGCGAACTCCCAGGCTGTGGGGAGACTCCGAATTGGCCCTTGACAACACAGGAACTGGCCTGGCTCTGAATGGAGGTGGTGCAGGACAGGCCGTGTGCAGAAACAACTGAGAATCCCAAAACAAAAAAGCAGTCCAGTAGCACTTTAAAGACCAACAAAATAAGTATTAGGTGGTGAGCTTTTGCGGGACACACCCACTTCTTCAGACCATAGCCATACCAGAACAGACTCCCGGAGGGAAGAGTGCAGATTCTGGTATGGCTATGGTCTGAAGAAGTGGGTCTGTCCCGCGAAAGCGCACCACCTAATACATTATTTTGTTAGTCTTTAAAGTGCTACTGGACTGCTTTTATGTTTTGATAGAATATAGACTAACATGGCTCTCTCTCTGTTACTAGTCAACGAGAGAGGGAGCCGTGTCAGTCTGCATCTTCAAGACCAACAAGAAGTCCTGTGGCACCTTATAGACTATTGGATATTTTGGAGCATAAGCTTTTGAGGGCAAAGACCCGCTTCATCAGATGCATGAGGCTCATAAGGCTCATGCATCTGATGAAGCGGGTCTTTGCCCTCGAAAGCTTATGCTCCAAAATATCCAATAGTCTATAAGGTGCCACAGGACTTCTGGTTGGTCTATTCAACATGAGAATCCCAAATGCCTCAAGAAAAGCAACTTGGGGCTGAAGGACAGGCTGGGCTCAGATGCAGGTAAGATCAGCACTTTGGCAGAGCTACCCATGCTGTGACATGCAGCACAAGCCTGGGCTCTGGCCGGCCTGTGGGATTAAGGTGCAAGAAGCTCAGTAGGTTACATCACTTTGCAAGCGCTGGCAGAGCCCAGAAAAAGAGGGCGAGGAGAGTGCCTGTCACTCAGAGGAACCCTTCACAGCGACAATGGCCTCTAGTGCAGCAGATCACAAATGGACCAGCCTGAACCCAGAAGGGGCCTGGATTTGTTTTCAACTGGCTACTGGGGCACAAACCAATCCATTGCTGGCATCAGGTTGTTAACACTGAACCCCAGACACAGACAGTGACAGATTAACAGATCCAGCTCAGGGCTTTCTTCCAGGATTGAGTTTATTCTTACAAAAGGAATATGCAAGTGATTGTTCAGAGGTTTCTTTCCCCAGCTCAAGCACACCCACAACCCTTGACCTAAAAGAAAAGGTGTAGGGTCAAGTAGAAAAGAGCAATGTTTTTTAATTGTTATAGCTGGGTACTGGGAGTCAGGACTTCTGGCTCTGTTCATGATGCAGCCACTGTCTCGCTACATGACCTTGGCCAAGTCACTTAAAAAGCCATGTTTTATGTCTCTGTTTCCCCACCTGTAAAATGGAGCTTGCAGACTTCACAGGTGGAGTCAGATTCCCCCACTCTCTCACCAAGAAGTACCTCGGTACCAGTGGTCTTCCTGCTATTTAAGGTAAGGTGCTGTATATGGGAGGGTTAGTGGTTGCAATGTACTTTAAGATCTTGGTACTCTTTTTCATCTTTCCCCTGTTCTGCCTCACTGACCTTCCCAGCCCACGGTGATCAGAGACTGAAAAACAATGCGGGAGAACCAGACAAAGACACTGGGACGTGCTGGGGTGCAGAGGAAAGCGGTTGGTGCCAGAAAATGAATACAAGTCTGAAAGGAGCAGCCCTGACCCCGCCTGACATGTGAGGGGTTTTGCTGATCTCTGCACACATGTAGACAGAGTGTTGCTCTCTTTGTGGAGATTCAAGAGCCTTTGACCTCCTCAGTTTTGGCTTCCTCGTGAGGTGGGTCACTTCTTCCTCCGGGGTCCGGTTGGTTGTCAGGGGAGGGTCAGAGCTATCCCTGAATGCCTGTCCTGAGATGACGCCGCTTGTCACTATATCGGGGAAGCCATTTGTCCGAGGAGGAAGCCTTCCAACAGTGGCCAATGGCAGAGCAGCCTGGGAGACCAGAGGGTGCCAGGTCAGAAGGGAAAACAGGAAAATGACAGGAGATAAGGAAAAGCACCGGGAAGAGGTTGTATAAGAATAAAGGGAAGAGAGGGCAGTGGGAGCCCTGGGCTCTCGCAGAGGAGACATTGTGCCGCTGGAGGAAGCAGCCAAAACAAAGACAGCTCCCAAACTCTTCCTTGGCGGGTCAGAACAACAAGCCCTAAACCACAAGCACTCATGGCTCTGCTCCTGCAGCGAGGGAGGGTGCAGGGGACGTGGAAGTAGCTCTCTGGATTGGGATCTTATCAGCTCCCTTGGAGCCTGGAGAAGAGATCTCAGAGACAAGCCTGTGGAGAAAAGGTGGTTGTGAGCCTGTAGGTGGTGCATTTTGACGGATCTGCTACCACGCAGAGGTGCCAACTGGAGGGAATTTTCCCTTCTGGAGGAAATTTTGGCCGTGTGTTCAGGATCTGAGGGAAAAAGGGAACATTTTGTGTTTACTGCATAATAAAGATACAGCCTAATTTTAGCAATTCTGAAAGGAGTCCATTTTTTCCCCTGGGTATTACCTACAATGTGCTCATACAGGTCATACAAGGAAACACTGAATCATTGGGTGCAGGCAGGGCTAGGCTTATGTTTCATCAAAAGCACTTGTTGAATATCTTTTATCTTCTATTAAATCGAATTTCCAATCAAGAAACGTTGCTTCTATTATCATGCCCATTCATCAAAACCTGTTTGGGTTTGCAAAACCAAACCACATATGACCACAAGCGAGATTAAGTATTCACTGTTTTGGTGACATATTGGACTGAGTTTTTTTTTATGATGACTATTTTTTATTCATGTGATCAGTAATGTATATTTCTAAGAATAATATTTGTCCTGCATGCGTATGTTTAATTCTGGTTACTCATATGTTATTTCTGTGATTATATTTTCATTTCTGTGTTTATTGTTTATTTCTGTGGTTTTATTTTTATTTCTGTGATGGTTATGTATTTAATTTTCCTTTTTTTATTTTTCTGTGATGGCATGTGTTAGTGATGTGGACTCTACACTGTCCTGCATTTCATGCTCAATAAAATGTACAAATTCTTGATTGAAGAGGTCTTATTTTTGCAGAAATATGCTGAATAAACTGGTATGTTAAAATTCTAAATAAACTCAAACAATATAACTAACCTTTTTTTCCTTCTTTATTATATTAATAATACCATATAGCACTTTATTTTTATGGAGGGAATTTCCTAGACTAGGAGGGATTTTTGTATGCAAAAAGTGGGAAATTTCTCACTTCTGAGCTGTCATCTCTGCTACCAAGCTGTCACTATGGTGATCCTGTGTGGAGAGAGAGTGTAAATCCAATGGCCTAGCTGCTTGTGCTATTTAAATATCCGTCGGCTCTGCACATAAAAGCAGGCGGGGGTAGGTGTTAGCTCTAATAGCCCAGTCAGATTTGGACCTGGGTAACTCCATTCTGCCTTCTACAGTTCCCTCTGCAAGATTGTTTTAATTACCTGCCTCCTCCCTCCATCACGGTGGACAGTACTAGGGTCCCGCCTGCTGCTCAGCCCTGCAAACTGGGCACCACCTTCGACCCAGACCTCTCTCTAGGTCCTCACAACCAGTGGTGGCTGGGAGCCCCGTGCCCTTTTGAATCACCAGACGCAGAGGCAACTGTCTCCTACCCCCCATCCCAGTCAGCGGGCCTGCTGCTCACGGAGGGCTCTGCTGTGCCCCAAGCCAGGTCCCCCCAACCCAGGCAGCTCTCACTGGCCCTGACATGGGGGTATACAGGGCCTTATAGCGAGTGTAGAGTTTTTGACCTGGCCTGCCTCAGCCCACCCCCAACCCCAAGTAGGAAGAGGTTGGCACTGCTCTTTCATCAGATATAAGCCAGCCGCTGCCACTTTCAAGGTCCTTCACTGCCACGGCCCACCTTAACTACCACCTCCCACTGGCTGTGGTGAGGTCGACTCCCACCTCTGACTGGCCCACGACATGAGCCTCTCCATATGCTTTCTGCCAGGCTGCCCCTCGTGCTCAGGGGCGCTCCCAACAATTGATCACCCCAAAGCCCTCCATAAAACTCTCCTTTGCCCAGATGTCCACAAAACCCTTCCAGACAGCTGGCGTTGTGCCTAGACTGCACCCTGTCTTGCTCACCGCTGTCGTCTTGTTTCCATGTGCGTCTTCTGTCTGTCTGCATCCAACTGCCCTCTCTTGTCTTAGGCCGGAAACTTTAGGGCCAGGAGTATCTTTTTGTTCTGATTGTTCAGCACCCAGCCCTAACTGGGTTCCTTGGCCCCTGTGTAGGGTGACCACATCGTCCTATGGCAAATATGGGACATCAGCCTCCAGGGATGGAGGTGGGGCTGCTCTCCCATGTCATAACTCCCAGGCAGGAGAGGCTGCCACCCTCAGACACAGGGTGCCAGGGAACAGAGCCCTGCAAAATATGGGACAATTTGTCTATTTTCTTTAAAAGTCGGGATGCCTGTGAGACAGCTTAAATAAGGGCTGTCCTAGAAAAACGGGACAGATGGTCACCTTAGCCTTGTGATAACAAGAATTATAAAATCCTAGGGCTGGAAGAGACCTCAGGAGGTCATCGAGTCCAGCCCCCTGCCCAAAGCAAGACCAACCCCCACTAAGTCATCCCAGCCAGGACCTTGTCAAGCCAGGACTTAAAAACCTCTAGGGATGGAGAATCCACCACCTCGCTAGGCAACACATTCCAGTGCTCCACCACCCTCCTGGTGAAGTAGTTTTTCCTAATATCTAACCTACACCTCTCCTTCTGTCACTTGAGACCATTGCTCCTCGTTCTGCCATCTGTCACTACTGAGAACAGCCTCTCTCCAGCCTCTTTAGAGCCCCCTTTCAGGAAGTTGAAGGTTTCTATTAAATCGCCCCTCACTCTTCTCTTTTCTGTAAACTAATACGAGCAGACATAAGCGTAATCCGCTCTATTCTTCACCACTGGCTTTCGTGATCTGTTGTGTAGGTGTGTGGGGCCCTCAGAACCAGCTGCCACCAGCGATTCCTGCACACAGAGGCTCGCTCCAAAGGCGTTTTGGTGCCATGGATAAGAGGCACTGAGGACATCCACTGCGCTCACTGGGAGTGCATCTACATTTGCATTCCTCTTTCGAAATAAGGGAAATCAAAAATTCAAATGAGGTTCATATTTGCATATGTGGGTCTCATTTGCATATTCTTATTTCAAAAGCGCTTCTTTCGAAAGAAGAAAACCAGTGTAGCTGCTGCTCTTTCGAAAGTAAATCCCATCTTTGAAAGAATCCTTCTTCCCTTTATTTGCCTAGGGAGGCTTTGGATTCACCATCATTGGAAATATTTAAGAATGCAAGTGTAGACGCACCCTGGGTGTTTGGTAAAAGTGGTTCTAAGAACCTCAGATACCCTCATCCTCCACAACGCATACGAAAAACCAGCCCCTTGCTTTTCCAGGGGTTTTGGAGGTTCCCCAGGGATGCTTTTCAAAGGCTCTGGTTGTGCTCCAAAGAGGTCAGACCCAGAAGTGAGCTGTACCTGTAGGCAATTCTAAGGCACTAATCAGTGTTCCCTGTAAGATGAGCCCGGGAGAAATTCAGGTGCCACCTCGCTGGCTGGCAAAGTGCCCAAAGCCACCCACAGCCGGCAGCATGTGTGTCTATCGGTGGTGCACATCACAAAATTTATTCTGCAGACAGATGGGAAAAATTAGTGGGAACATTGGTGCTAATACTGAAGCCAAATCCCAGCTTGAAGGGGGGGAGTTTAAATGAATCGCACTGGCAGCTCCAGGAGTGAATGAACCTCATTTCGTCACCCAGCTGCCCCATTACACATTCTGAAGAAGAAGGGTGGTAGGCATGGACATGGCTGTCCTTTAACATCTCCTGCAGGCTAGATGTGGCACAGCTGGCCCCCTGCCTCAGTTTCTCTCCTTGTTGTTGGTCTCTGCTTTCCAAACATTGATCTGTGCTGGAAATGTGGCCTTGCCCTCTGCCCCACTGATGTGAAAACATGAACCCTTCCAGGGCAGACAACACCCAACTAAAGCGTTTCAAACAAAATGGTCCTTCCAAACTTTTCTTGGCCCACCTTCTGGGCTCTGCTCCCACCCCTCCTGATGGGCTACCTGTGAGAGTTAGTCCCTAGCAGTCCTGCTCCCTCAGGCTGGAAGCCCCTAATTAGTAACAGCACAGGTGTGGTTGGCTTTCTCACTCCCTCAAAGGCTATGTCTACACTAGCCCAAAACTTCGAAATGGCCATGCAAATGGCCATTTAGAAGACTACTAATGAAGCACTGAAATACATATTCAGTGCCTCATTAGCACATGGGCGGCCACGGCTCATTGCCACACAGCTCGTCCAGACGGGGGTCGTTTTTGAAAGGACACTATCAACTTTGAAATCTCCTTATTCCTATCAGCAGATAGGAATAAGGGGATTTCGAAGTTCCCGGGATCCTTTTGAAAACGAGCCCTGTCTGGACGAGCCGCATGGCAGCAAAAAGCAGCAATTTCAAAGTGCCATGGCCAGCCGCATGCTAATGAGGCGCTGAATATGTATTTCAGCACTTCATTAGTAATCTTCAAAATAGCCAGTTGCTTGGCCATTTCAAAGTTTTGGGCTAGTGTAGACACGGCCAAAGGGGCTGGTTACCCTGATGCAGATGGCCCAGTGGCTAGGGTGTTGCCATAGGAATTGGAAACCCAGCGTTCTTCTCCAGCCCTGTGAGGGCCTTCCTTTGTGACCTTCGGCCAGCTGCACAATCACTCCGTGCCTGAGTGTTCCATGTCTTTAAACTGAATTCTCACGTGGGAGGTTCTCAAGTGCTGTATCTCATCACTACCCGAGTGGATTGTGATCACACCCAGCGTCATGATACCCCAGCTGAGGGGACTCAGGTGTATGGTAGGCCGCCTAGCTCCACAGAACATTCTGCAGTGACGGCGTCAGGCAGGGCCCTGTGTTAAGCACGCCACGGTGTCGGGAAGGAAGAGGGCAAGCTGGGGAAGATGTGCGTTCCAGGATCGACATGCTGATCTCTGAAATGCCGTGGAGCTGGCTGGGACAGATTGGCAAGCTCCAGGGTGGTGGAACCAGTAGAGCTTCTGAAGGTGTTTGGTGTGTTACTCAAAGGCCCAGCAGCTGCGGGCATGTCTGTAAGACAGAAGCTTTTATTAAAAGAGATGGAGTTGGTGCTCCTCATTGGTACTGACTCTTCTCTTCAGATGCCTGTTGCACCTCCTCTTTGCTCCAACACACCACCTCTTCCCACGCCTGCTCTGCCCCACTATGCTGTATCTATTTCTTGCTGCCATTGAGCAGCTGATCAGTGGGGCCCACCAAACACCTAGGTGGTGCTGAGCATACACTGTTGTTGCTTAGTGGGTTTTTTGGGTGCTCCAGCCTAGGAACACGGGCCTGTATAACTGCCCACAGGCAGACTTGGGACCTCTGGGGCGGAGTGCAGGAGCTTGGGCACTTTGAGCTAAAGGCCAGAGGCTATTCAGCTAAGTCTGTAGAGGAGAAATGTTCTTTCCCCAGGTAAGTAGCCTAGGTGCACCGCATGGGACAGTGACCCTCACCCTTAGGTGCGCCTGGGTTATGCCGACACTCCTCATGGCGGTGGAGAAAGGCTTGCAAACGTGATCTGAGTGCACCCAGAAAGCACTGAAGGCAAGTGAAAGACCCCCTCATTTTGTAAATGAATCTTAGTCCGTTGAAGGCAAATCTCATGTGTTTTAGGATCTGCTGATCATTTGAACATTTGGGGTTGGCAGTCCTGCAAACACAGAGCAGAGGCGTCTAACCCTGGCCAACTAGCTGGCTCCTCAAGGTTTTGGTACAATATGTTGGCGCATGGGGTGGCTGGATACACCCACATTCTTAGGGAATGCTCCTGGAGTCCTTGTGGTAAGAGCAGGCCTCAGGCCTGACACAGAAGCAGTCTTCTTGGGCTCTGTTCTGGAAACAGCAAAACCCAGCAAGCCTTCACCACATCCCATGCCCAGCCCAGCCACAATGGCGTACCTCCATTTGCTTAGTTTGGTACATCTAACAGTTGATTTGTGGCCAAATTCATAGAATCATAGAATCCTAGGCCTGGAAGGGACCTCAGGAGGTCATCAAGTCTCGGCCCCTGCCTAAAGCAGGACCAACCCCAACTAAATCATCCCAGCCAGGACTCTGTCAAACTGGGACTTCAAGACCTCTAGGGATGGAAATTCCACCACCTCTCCAGGTAACACGTTCCAGTGCTTCACCTCCCTCCTGGTGAAATAGTTTTTCCTAATAGCCAACCTACACCTCCCATTCTGTAACTTGAGACCATTTCTCTTTGCTCCCCCATCCATTTTTGCTTTCTGTTTCAGCTTTGCAGTGTCTAAGCTTTTCCCAGCCTTCTTGGGAGGTTGGATGGGAAGGGCACTGGCTGGACACAGGGCTGGGTGTTGGATTTAAACTTAATTTCATACGTTCAGAGAGTCATAAATTCAAAGGCCAGCAGTGACAATTGAGATAGTCTAGTTGGAAACTCTGGACAAGACAAGCCTCAAAATTTTTCGGAGAACATGCCCCAAACAACTCCTGTTTGAACTCACAGTTCTAAAGCTTATTTTGCCTTAATGATCAGAAAAAAACAACTGTGATGGTAATGACAAATTATTCCTCGCACAGGCCTGGCCAGACCAGGTCATACATGAGGTCCGTATCGGCTGTGTATGGGTGGGTGCGTCTGCACAGCAAAATTATTTTGAAATAACAGCCACTCTTTTGAAATAACTTTGCTAGCGTCTACACAATGCAACCACTCTTTCAAAATAATTTCAAAATAGTGGACCCATTATTTCAAAATAGGTCAACCTCATTGTATGAGGAATAGCACCTATTATGAAATAGCTATTGCGAAATAAGTGGTGTGTTAGGACTTGTTTACCCTGGGGTTTTTCTTCCATGAAAACCCCTTTCTTCTGGAAGAAAACACCTTGCGTTCACATAGCTGAGCCTATTATTCAGGAATAACAGGGCATTTAACTTGGAGCAGTAACTCCACCCAAACAAATGACTTTCATCGATGCCTTCTCTTTCAATTCTGTAACTGAATCAGTGTGTACAAAGCAGAGGTAAAATTAGAGAAGAGAGAGGATTTCAAAATGAGCCAGAGTGCATCCCATGGCTCTGTTTCGAAACAAGCGCTATTGTATGCAGGCGTTCTGTTGCAGAATAAGGTTTGCTAATTCCAGGGCTTCCCTGTAGTGTTGATGCATTATTCCGGAATAGTTTATTTTGGAATAATAACTCCAGAATAAGCTATTTTGGAATAACTCTGCTGTGTAGACAGACCTGGTGGCTTAAGAGGAGGGTGAGAGATACCCCCTTGTGGGCAGTTTTGAGATTAAACTCACCCCTGGAAAGTTTTGTGGTAAGAGTAATGCCCTGAAACAGGCTGGGAAACCACTTCTCTATGGGGCTAAAAGTAGCATTTAGCCTGGTGCAAGCCATTGTCGGTGGAGAGATGAATGCCACCCCGAGGCAGGTAATGACAGCTCATGCACTGTGCTGTAGGGTATCTCAGATGAACCAGCCCACTCAGCAAAGCAGGTTGGCTTTCATCCTCTCCCTGTACTGCCTCTACTTTAATGTCTCCAAACTCTAGCGGCTGCAAGGAAGATATGGGATTGCAAGTGGTGGGCTGGCTGTTCGGACGAGTGTGTTAGCCCAACGGGAAGCCGCACAAGTCTGGATGGCCTCCTCATTAGGGCTGGGGAATCTGGTGTTCTCTATCCCGCTTGGGCAAATCCCCCTACCTCAGTTTCCCCATGTGGTGAGGAGCCTTCCCTTCCAGGGAGTCATGGTTCATGATGAACACAGGCTGCAACCTGGGCTTGATTCTCCCTGGCTGGAGTCAGTGGGTCAGCGCAGTGACTTCCAAATCACACTGCCGGCCATGCTTTTCTTCAGGAGCTTGACAGACGGCTCGGACGAGTCAATTGGTGTGGGAGGGCTGTTTTCTGACTGGACATTTGTCAGCGCGTTTCTGTCTGAGGCAGTTATCTGCGTTGCTATTTCAGTAAGTACCAGCGGAGCCTTTCCCGGGTCCGTGCCAGACACTGGAGAGGAGTTGGGGGCCGGGGGGAATAAAGAGGGGGAGGAAGTTTCTATGTCATCAGTAAACTTGAGCTCCTGCCAAGGTTCCAGCCGGTCACAGAGATAGTGCCAGGCCTCTGGAGACGGGCCTGACCTCGGGGTCGCATCTGGGTCATTGAGCAAAATGGGATCAGTGACAAGCTGCACATGAGTGGAGATAAGGGCCGGATCACGGTAGCCAAGCTCCCACGGCCTCCTCAGGCGTCTCTCAGGCCCAGCGGAGGGGAGAGAGAGGAGACAGGGAGAGCCAGGCGGCCAGTCTGGGGGCGCTGTCATTACACATCCTGCTTTGGCCTAGTTCTTCTCTACCTATTTATATTCCGCTGCCATGTGAGATGGGGAGGGAAGTCCTACGTTGTTCGGGCAGCTTAAGAAAGGGTGTTTATCCCACGGGCAAGTGTTGCTGTCATTGAATATTATTTTGATTTTCTTTAACATTTTCAGCAGCAAATCAAAACTCAAAACCTTTTTCTTTGGTTCTGAAAACAGAAAACTTTAGGCCAGAAGCTTTCAGCTTTCCAGCCAACGATTTTTCAGTTTTCTGAAGAAAGTGGAGACTGCTGTTTGGTTGAAAACTCAGTTTTCTCTCTCTCTGTTGACAGCAAATTTTCTCCCAGACTAACTCTACATAGAGGTTGCTCAGGCCAAACTGCTGTAGACTGCAAATAACAAAAATACTTGGCATTTGCATTGCATCTAAGTGTTTTAATTGTATTAAATCACCAGAGAAGCTTTCTGCAAACACTGGTGAATTTAGCTTCGCCTCTTCCACTGTTGCCTCTAATCTTTTCCACACATGTGCGGATCTTTTTCCATCCCTGTGTGGAATAATTTTTTTCTTATGTGCACCAAGACGTGTGCATGTGCACCACCAATGGAAACAAAAACCTAGCTGTGGGGTCTCTGCTAATCAGCTGGGCGGCATTTGAATCTCTCCTGAGTGGCCGCATGAATGCCGAACCTACAAGGGAACGCTGGCCTCACCCCTGATTGGAATGGAAGCCTGTGAGAGGGGTGAACAGAATTGGCATAATTAGATGTCATACCAAAGATCACACTGAAAGTCAGTGGCAGAGCCTGGCAGAGTCACTCCCAGACCTGTACTTTAAGAACATGTCTACTCTCCCAACTAGAAAATACTTGGGAACATGCATCATACAGTTAAAAAAAATTGTCCAAACTGTTTGACCCTGTACCATTGGCAATGAGTGACAGGGGATAGATCACTTGATTCACCTGTCCTGGTCATCTCTTCTGGGGCTCCTGGCATTGGCCACTGACAGAAGACAGAATACTGGGCTAGATGGACCTGTGGTCTGACCCACAATAGCATTCTTCTCACACATTGTCATGCTGCATCCCCGTTACACACAGCCCGCTCAGACAGGCTCAGCCCATGCAGGAATGAACTACACTCCTCTGACTCTAGTTTTAGGATCACTGCGTGGGCCAGATGCATTACCCTGGGATATCATTCAATAAAGTCACCCATTGTGTCCCCAGAGCTGAAAGGCCTCTGTATAAAGCCTGTATTATCCACTGCTAGTTTGCACCAGGGTAAATTACTGGATGGGATTATTTTAAAAGGAAGGTATTTGTGATAAGCCCTGGGACAGAGGCAATCTAGAGCTGATTTTCAGCTTGGATGCACACTCCTTGAATGTGTTTGGGCACCTGATGCTTATTGATTTTGGTGGGAACTTGGTGCCTAAAAACCTTTAAGGCTCTGGGCTCTAACCGCTCAGTTTTCGCCTAGTAAATCTTCAGATCACAAGCTACAGATATTCATAAACAGATGCCTGAGGTACATCCTTCACACCAAATGTCAAGATTTGGTCACAAACAAGGAGCTTTGGAACAGAGCAGGACAAGAACTACTTGACATTCAAATCAAGAGAAGAAAGTGGGGATGGCTAAGCCACACTCTTAGAAAAGCATCATCCAGCATCATCCGTCAAGATCTCAAATGGAACCTGCCAGGAACACACAAAAGAAGAAGACATTGGACAATATGGAGGAGGCCTACTGAGACGGAAGGACAACAACTGGGATACTCCAGGGGTCGGCTAGAAGTTTTGTCCCGAGACGGAGTGAAGCGGAGGAGACTTGTAGATGACCTATGCTCCACCGAAGTACAAGGGTTTAAACGAATAAATAATATGCGCTCTCTCCTGGTCTATTTAGATTTGTGGGGCTGAGGTTTGGGTCAAGTCTCAAGGGCTGGATCCCAGGCAGCTCCCCTGCCCCCACAGCCCCTGCCTCAGGTGCTCCTGTAATGATGATGATAATGGCAATCACTCTTTGCCGAGTATGGTCACCTTCCACGGGAGTTGCAGCTCCTCAGGTGGCTGATAAGGCCTGTCCTCCAACCACAAGTTGTATTACAACTGTAATTATAATCAGGGTTTAAATGCCTGTAGAGTATTTCCCAGATCAACCCACCATTCTCCCATGACCTCAGACATGCCATAGGACCTCCAAGGAGGTTGCAAATATCTACCAGAGCTCTTCTCTGGACACCTCCACCTGAATCTATGGTTTGATCATCATTAACAGTTCAGGGGCACAGGAGAATAGTTTTGCTGCTCTGAGGAGCCTGATGGGTAAAGAGACAACACCCTTCACAGCTATGCAGGACAGGACCATAACACGCCTAAGGGGTATCTCGAACCATGAGTAGGAGAAACATAATGAAGGCACCAAGCTGAATAATTGTTGTCAAGTTCCATTTTGCCTTCCCCATCAAGAATGCAACCTCTTTGTTATGCATGAGAAATCCAGAGTCCCCTGCCCCAGCTTCGAGCCCCGAATCCTTTGAGAACAGGATGCATTTTCTGAACATCGATGACTAAATCTGTTACTCAGCTCATCAGCTCATGTTAGTTTTCAAATGGGCCATTTAAAAAATTGAGCATCTGTGTCCACAATGACCTCAATAATGGAATAACACAAAGTCCTCTGATTTTTTCACGTAGCAAAAATCAACGGAAATCTTGTGCACAGACTATCTTTGTAGAAACACAGTGGCAGTTAAGTTATTCAGGATGGTTGTAGCTAAGTGTTTTAATACTATGACACAGGCTACAGACAGGGGCAAGAGCAAAGGGGAAGCCTTTAAAACTCAGAGGGAAAAAATATGAAATAAGTCATCCCAAATCAGTTAACTCTACTCCAGGACCATGTCCTGAAATGCATAATCCAAAATATATGGTCATCACATGGTATCATGACAGGGCAGAGTTAAGGTTGTTTGGATTGCCTGAAATCTGCAGTTTCAACCTTTAATATATTTGGATTTCATTTAAGTGTAACTTTAGCTCTGCATTTCCTGAGTTTGTAAAGCTCAGGTTTGGCATAATTACAGTGGCTGTAACGTTTTGTTGTCCTTACATCACTGATACGCTTTCTCTACCTTAACTCCACCTTCACATAATTTTCAGTGGTGGCACATGAGTATGAGGTGGGCAAGAACTTTGAGCCCATCTGGGCAGCCTCCCTCCAGCATGTCTCTAGTGCATTTGTAATGCCACAGACAAGATGGTCATGAACCTGGGATCTTTAGTACTTCAGCACCAACCTCTATTCTTGAACTAAAGGAATAATGTGATTAGCTACAAGCAGTACTAGGCTGTTATCATCTAGAAGCCCACACACTGAAGATACCATGTTCTGGCTCCTTTGTCTTAAAGAGATTTTTGTTCTCACTTGGCCCATCACATCTGGAAACTCTGTAGGGCCACGTGACTTCATAGCATCTTTGTATGAGCCTTTTTTTCTCCACAGGAAGCTGAACAAATGCAAGCCACCTTCAGTCAGCAGGCAGATACTTTTCTTATCCTCGGAAAATCAATTTATAAGAACCAAGGATAATAAGGAACAATAAGAGAACAGGGTAGTTAGGAATACCCAACCTGGATTTGTTCACGACAGACTAATTTAATTTCCTTCTTTGACAGGGTTACTGGCCTAGTGGATGGGGTGGAAGCTGCAGACATGGTATAGCTTGATTTTAGTCAGGCTTCTGACATATCTTCTAAATTAAATTATTATAAGGTGGGTGTACAACCGGTTAAAAGACAGTACTTGGGGATCCAGACTAACATGGCTACCCCTCCGATACAGTACTTGGAGAGTACAACAAGAAGTGTTGTGGCACCTTATAGACTAACAGATATTTTGGAGCATAAGCTTTCATGGGTAAGGAGCCGCTTTATCAGATGCATGAGTGGGGGGTTGGTTTCAGAGGGGTATTTAAAGAGTGGGGTCCCAGTAAGAGGCAGGGCCAGAGCTGACAAGGTCTATTCAGCAAGGTGGAAATGGCCCAGTATCAACAGTACTTATCAAAAGGGGAAAAAGAGATCAGACAGGGGGATGTGAGCCTTTGTCAGAGTCTAATGGGGAGCTATTAGCACCCAGAGCAGACAGACTGCCTTTGTGCAGTCTTTGTGCAGTCTGGATTTAAAAGAGACTGGGAGTGGCTCGCAGCTTACAAAGGCAGTCTGTCTGCTCTGGGTGCTAATAGCTCCCCATTAGACTCTGACAAAGGCTCACATCCCCCATCTGATCTGACTTGTTTTTTCCTCTTTTGATAAGTACTGTTGATACTGGGCCATTTCCACCTTGCTGAATAGACCTTGTCAGCTCTGGCCCTCCCTCTTACTGGGACCCCACTCTTTAACTACCCCTCTGAAACCACCACCCCCGACTCATGCGTCTGATGAAGCGGCTCTTTACCCATGAAAGCTTATGCTCCAAAATATCTGTTAGTCTATGAGGTGCCACAAGACTTCTTGTTGTTCTCGAAGCTACAGACTAACGCGGGTCCGTCTCTCATACTTGGAGAGTAGTTGTTAGCGGTTTACTGTTAAGCTGCGAGGGCATATGTAATAGTGTCCTACAGGGGCCAATCCGCCTTTGGTGCTATTCGGTATTTTCATGAATGATGTAGATAATGGAGCGGAGAACATCTTTGTAACATTTCAGGATGACACCAAGCTGGAAGAGGTTGGTAGCTGGAAGGTACAATTAGAATTCCAAATGACCTTGACAAATGGGAGAATTGGTCTGAAATCAAAAAGATGAAAGTCGATAAGGACAAGTGCGGCCTACTTCACCATCGAAGGAAAAATCCAACATACCTCCAGGAGGTGGGGAATAACTGGCTCAGCGCTAGGACCAATGAAAAGGGTCTGGGGGTGGATCACAAATAGAAAATGAGCCAACAATGGGACGCAGTTGTGAAAAAAGGCTACCGTCCTGCAGGGTGTATTAACAAATTTGTAGAATGTAGACGTGTGCGATTGTCCTGCTGTATTCAGCACCGGTGAGGCCTGCGCTGGAGCTCTCGGTCCAGTTGTGTGTGTGGGGCACTTTCAGAAAAATGTGGAGGAACGGGAGAGAGTCGGGGGTGAGCAAGAAATGCGATAACACGTTTAGAAAACATGACTTACGATGAGCGGTGCAGACAGTTGGTATTGGTCAGGGCCCCTGTCGAATGGAAGTGCAGTCTGGCATGCCAGTCACTACCACATGCACCGATATTTGGCCTGCTGGGTAGGCCATTGTGACAGAGGGGCTGGCAGGCCAAGCCTGAGTGGTCCCATGCTGAGCTAAAGTGAGAGTGGGGCAGCTGGGAGTAGCAAGTGAAAAATTCCTGGGCAATCCTGTGACATGTCCCCTACCCCCTCCAGATTGTTAGTTCAAATTCGAACTTCTCCTGCCTTTAGCTCTGGCCCCCGCCATGTCAGCCAATATGGTGGCCACCCCAGGAGGATATCCATCTTTCCCTGCCTTTTGTCTGAAGTGTGAAATGGGCCCGTCTTCTAAACTTGCATCTACCTCAGGTGATTAACTACCCCGTACAGCTGCGGTCGACCCTGAGGCCGTCAGTCACCCGCCGGAGACATCGCTAATGAACTGTGCCTGAAGCCCATCAGCTCCCAGCAGATAACAGGGGCCTGGATGCCGTCCGTCTGCGGTGTTGCTGCTGGAACGGCAGGTGGGTCAACCACCCATCCATCACCAAAGCACAGATGTGACCCTGGCACCTTCTCCGGCCATTAGGCCTCCCCACACTGGCCACTAGGAATATCCATAGCATCCCATTAGCCTGCACAAAGGACCTCTCCTCCCATGGGCTCAGTCTGAGGAGATGTCTGCTGTTGTGGATAGTACGGGAGAGATTGCCTTTTCTTACAGCCCAGTCCGCACCCCAACCCATCACACATATGCTTACAAACACTGGCAGGCACCATTCCTAGCCCTGTCTCCAGCGACCTCCTTCAGCATACCCAGAGCAACATATTCATAACTGTCCTCCCCGGGGAGATAACCCTATTAACTTTCCAGCTGGGAGCAGCCCAGCTCTCACCTCTGCTCTCACACAGGTTATTTATTTCTGTGGGTCCCTCCCAAATTACCCTGAGATAGTGCAGCCAAACCGCTTGCTGTGAAGTAAACCAGAGGGGTCTGCCTCTCCATCTTGCCCAGTGAGAAGCAGCCTCTAGGGCAGGGATTTCTGTTATACAGTACTTAGAAACCCCTGCTGGCTGGACAAGGACCAGGTTACAGCAGCCTCCGACAGTACTGCAGAAAGAGGACCTGGACATCACCATGGATGAGAAGCTGGACTTGAGTCAACACTGTGCCCTTGTAGCCAAGACTAACGATGTAGTGAGCTGCATTAGTAGGAGCGTTGCCAGCAGATGTAGGAAGTGGTTATTTCCCTTTATTCAAAGCTGGTGAGGCCACATCTGGACTACTGCGTCCAGTTCTGGGGTCCCCATTACAAAAAGGCTGTGGATGCATTGGAGAGAGTCCAGCAGAGGGCAGGAAAAATGATTAGGGAACTGGAGCATATGACTTATGAGAACAGGCTGATGGATTTAGGCTTACTTAGTCTACAGAAGAGAAGAGTGAGGGGGGATTTGATAGCAACCTTCTACTACCAGAAGGGGGATTACAAAAGGGATGGAGAGAGGCTGTTCTCAGCGGTGACAGATGGCAGTACAAGGAGCGATGGTCTCATGTTACAGAGGGGGAGGTCTAGGTTGGCTATTAGGAAAAACTATTTCCTCAGAAGGGTGGTGGAGCACTGGAATGTGTTACCTAGAGAGGTGGTGGAATCTCCATCCCTAGAGGGTTTTAAGTTCCAGCTTGATGTGGTCACGGCTGGGATGATTTAGTTGGGACTCAGGAGGCTGGACTTGGTGACCTTCTGAGGTCTCTTCCAGCCCTAGGGTTTTATGATTCTATGACTGCTAGCTGCCTGGAGCTCTCCTTTCTCTCTCTCTCTCTCTCTCTCTCTCTCTGAAAGGCAAGGGAGAGGGGACAGCTTGGCAAACGTACTAAAGCTGCATGAAACGACTGCCGCTATGGAGCACCAGAACATGTCTCCTGCAACATGGTCGTGTGGCTAGTGTGTTTGTTTGTGGGTCAGGAGATAGGTCTATTTCTGGCTCTGTGCTGAACCCCTGGGCAAGTCACTTCCCGCTCTGTGCCTCTGTTTCCCCTCTAAACTTTGTCTATCTGGTTAAATTAAATTAAAACCTGCCCAGTGCGGGGGCCATGTTTGTCCAGTCACTGGCGAAGTGGCTGGAGCCTGTAAGTGCTGCAATAAAACCAATTACCACTTCTTATCTACCGCTCCATGACTTTGGTCCCAGCGCTGCAAGTGACGCTTTCTATTTAGTCACCCAAAATGCAGCAGGAGAGCAAAGCTTTCCCACTGTGAGCTGTCAATTGTCTGTCACAATTTTGAATCATTATAATAATAATAATTTCATTCATTTTGCATCAGCCTCAGGTCTTTGGGGCCTTCGCTCATGGGATGTGACCACGCAGGGTTGGCATTACTGCACAAGTTATGACTGACTTCTCGTCAGTGAGATAAGTGGGGTGAGGTAATGGCTTTTCTGGGACTGACGGCTGCTGGGGAGAGAAACACTGTCAAGTCACATAGAGGTCTTCATCTGCTCCATGTACGCGTGAAAACTTGTTTCTCTCACCAACACAAGTCGGTCGAATAAAAGAATTTACAATACCACCCCCACAAGTAGCGGAGGGGTAGCCGTGTTAGTCTGGATCTGTAACAGCAACGAAGGGTCCTGTGGCACCTTATAGACTAACAGAAAAGTTTTGAGCATGAGTTTTGCATGTGCTCACGAAAGCTCATGCTCAAAACTTTTCTGTTAATCTATAAGGTGCCACAGGACCTTTCGTTGCTGTTACACCCCCACAAGATCTCTCTAATCTCCTGGGACTGACAGAGGCTGCAGGAACACTACACAACCATGAGAACAACAAGAAGTCCTGTGGCACCTTATAGACTAACAGATATTTTGGAGCATCAGCTTTCGTGAGCAAAGACCCGCTTCGTCTGGGTCTTTGCCCGCGAAAGCTGATGCTCCAAAATATCTGTTAGTCTATAAGGTGCCACAGGACTTCTTGTTGTTCTCCAAGATACAGACTAACACGGCTGCCTCTCTGATACCTGTCACTACACAACCATGGATGACTTCCTTCCTCAGGCAGCTGCCTTGAAATCCCTGAGTGCCGGAGGCTGCTTGTGACATCTACTGGTGGCGGGAGGTTTGTGCCTCAGGCACTAAACACACGGAGGACAACGCTAAGCTTGATAGGAGTCTTCCCCTGTGTTCTCATGGCCGTGAGAAACAGGGATGCAGGGGAGGCCTATGCAATGCATGGGGATGCACAGAGGGACACTTGCACCCCAGCGGCAGCCCTGCCAGTGCCCCCTGCCCCTCCAGAGTGGTACGGCCTGACAGCCGTGTGGCTTTCTAGCTCATGCTACTCTCAGTCCATGCCACTCCAGGACGGGGGGGGATGGGCTGCCCCACACTCACCTGAAGCGACGTGACGCTTCTGCAGGGAGGGGGCAGGGTACAGGTGGAGCAGGGGCAGGAGGGAGAGGGGTACAGACGGGGAGCGGGCAGGGCAGGGGCATGTGGCCGGTCCACGCTTGTAATCCCTGCACTGGTCGCCTCTGGTAATGGATGCTGCAGCAGGTTTGGGGTGTCCTGGCCCTGTGTTCCTGCCACCTGGGTTCCCAGCTGCTGGTTCCATACCTCTGCTGCCCGGTGTCCTACCAGCCCTGACTCTAGGGGGCGGTGAGAGACACAGGTGGAATAAATTGGGGTGCAGCTCAGCCCTGCCACTCCAAAAACTCTTCCAGTGCCACTGGGTGTTTGAGGTAGCCTCACATCTGGCTAGTGTAAGTGGCCAGATTCGTTCAGAGAAAGACAGGCAAACCCAAGTAACCTCCATGAGTCTGATCTTTGTTGGGGATCAGAGCATTTTCCTACCTCTCTCGAGTGTCAAGAATGGACTGGTGGACGTTTGCAAGGTGCTTATGAGAATGGCCAGACCAAAGGTCCATCCAGCCCAGCGTCCTGTCTTCTGACAGAGGCCAATGCCAGGTGCCCCAGAGGCAATGAACAGAAGAGGGAACCATGGAGTGATCCCTCCTCTGTCTCCCAATCCCTGCTTCTGGCAGTCAGAGGAGAGGAACACACAGAGCATGAGGTTGTATCCCTGCCCATCTTGGCTAATTGCTGATGATTGAGCTATCCTTCATGAAGTCACCTAATGCTTCTTTGAACACAAAACCAAAAAAGCAGTCCAGTAGCACTTTAAAGACTAACAAAATAATGTATTGGGTGATGAGCTTTCGTAGACCTGGTTATAGTCTGAGGCCTCGCTACATCCCCTGGTAATGGGTTCCACAGGCTGACCATGCATGGTGTGAAGAAATACCTCCTTTTGTTTGCTTTAAACCTGCTGCCTATGAATTTCATTGGGTGACCCACGGTTCAGACCCTACAATGCTAGACCTGGGGTACAATATAAGTTGCTAGACCTGCAGCAAGTGGCATTCACTGTGTCTGTGCACACGCTTTTGCTGTCTGGACCTTCATTCAGTGTGTTTCCCTGCTAGCATCTCCTTTTCCCTCATAATTCTGTAGCTGCTTTTTCCTCTCACTGCCAAGCCAAGCACATTCTTCCTTACCCCAGCTGGAGTTAGCTTACTGCCCTGCAGCCTGAAGGTGGACCAACCTTATAAATGTAGCCCCACCAGTGTCACGTCAGAGGCTGGCCTCATTTACGTGGGCTCCTGGTTGGTTTTTAGAAGTTTAGCCATTCAGGACAGAGGCTTCTGTGTCTGCACTAGCCAGCAGGTCAGCTGTCTAAGCTAGCTAGGTAATAAGTTGGCCAGATTTTCAGAATGCTTATGTGGGACATTTAAAAAATTAATTGAAATCTTTTAAAACAATTAACTCACCAAAATTATTCATATTTTCACAGCTTTTGACTTCTTTCAAAATTGGCGTTCCATCCTCAGACTTCAGATATGACTGAAATTCATTACAAGTCATAGCAAAGTTTTCTTTCATCATAAGTTCAGCTTCCAGGTTTTCAATGACCCATCTGTTTCTCTCCCCGTTCGCGATGGCTGCAAGCTCTGCTGCTAACTGACTCCATCTCAATGGCTGGCTTCTTGCTCGATGGCTATCTCTTGACAACTGGACTACAGCTAGCTCAGGCGATCCCTTCTAGGTTCCCCCAGCACCCTGCTCCCCTCCCGTCCCCTCGTGGGCCCTGGCCTTGGCCCCAAGCAGCCTCACAGCACCCTGGCCCACGCATCGGCACCCACAGCAATGAGTCACTAGCCTGTCACCTGCTGTGGCTGCTGCACCAGTAACTGGATGCAGAGATCATCTGGACACGGAAGCCCCAGCTGCTGGCCAAGTGCGACGGGTGGTGGAGGTGGTTGGTGAGTATGACCCTCAGAAACGCTGGCCTGATCATCACCAAAGGTCTTTTGCACAGTCCAGGCACTGCCTGACAAGCCCTGGATAACAAAGCTGAGCAGTGCAGGGCTGGTTTATTTCCATTTTGGCTTCTAGATCCTGGCCAGGCTTTTGGACCTGCAGGAGGAGGACCTGGTGCTGCAAAATACACCATACTCCAACAGCTGCATCACATAGATACCAAACATACCACCATTGCATTGCAGGACATTTTTGGGTAAATTTTTAATTAGAGATACACATCCCTTAGAACTGGAAGGGACCTTGGGAGGTCATCTAGTCCAGTCCCCCGCCCTCTTGCCAGGACCAAGCACCATCCCTGACAGCTATTTACCCCAATCCATAATGGACCTACTCAAGGAAAGCACTTGCAACCTGGGTTTAGCAGGCCAATGCTCAGACCACTGAGCTATACTCCCCCCCGCTGCAGAAGGCAGGACTTCTGGCCAAAGTGTGAGACTGTCCCGCAGATTGCAACCCTATAGGTAAATAACCATGGGATTACGCTGATCCCTTCTCACTACATCTTCTTGAGCAGGGCAGGGGATCTCTGAGCAGGTACGGAGAGGTGAGGAGAGTGCATCTGGGCCCCTGCTTCCTTCCCACCCCGACGCTGTGCCCCTCCCTACTCCCTTGATAAGCTGGCCAGTGGAAAAAATGCTGTCATGCCTATCTCATTTCCAGCGCGTGGGAGTCACTGATAAGGCGGGGGGGAGGCAGATCTGGACAATAATGCCTCTTGACAGCTTTCGCGTCATTCCTGCACACGAGGCACTGGGGGCCACACATGAACAAACCGACAGGATCAAAGCACCCAGGATGCTGAGCAGGTACTTGAGGAAGGCTCCTGCTAAGGAGAACCCTGGGGTTGAACTTGACAGGGCTACAAAACAGCCTACTGGCAGGATTCCCCCCTTCTCAGACCACGGCTTGCACAATGGCCTGGTCTGGTGTCGGTAACAGGAAAAGCAAGCAGCAAACTGGTGAGGAGTCCAGTGTGCTAAGGGCCTTGTGAATCTCAGGGGGAGGTCTGTTCTGTCTCCAGCAGTGGTGCTGGAACCTGGGGAGGGACACAAAATCTCTTCCCAGCCCAACCTGCGCCCGCACACCCCACTCCATACTGATGAACACAGGAGTTTGTTCTCTGGGGCCTCTGACCTGGAATGATGGTCTCAGGTGGGGGTAAGGCTGGTTTTGCCTCCATGGTCATGTGCTTTGCCAAGCAAGGTGCCCATGGCTTGATGCAGACACTAAATGTCGTTTGTTAGCGAGGCTCCCCATGAGCCCAGCCTTTCCTGACCACTTATTAGCTTCCCAAAACACCCCCAAGCTAGCACCACCGATCACCTTCAAATGCCTCCTCAAAACAGCCCTTTGCTGTGGTGCCTATGGACAGCCTGGCAGTCAGCTGGGTCTGCTGCCTAGCAGAATGGCCTGTATTGCATCTGTCTCCTCGTGTAATCCACCCCCCTAGGGGTGTAAGTCACTGCCCCATGTAGTCACACATCAACCACTTACAGAGAGGAAGACTGAGTCTCTTCAGTAGCTGGCTTTTAGCTCCTATGGTAGAGGCTCCTGCAGTAAGCTCTAAAGGTCCCAGGTTCAAATCACTCTGTGGGCTGTTATACTTGCACTTGCCTGTCTGCCAGCATATGTCTGTTACTTCCTGTCCAATCCTTAGAGGCTCCATCTACACTTGCACTGCTTTTCTGAAAGAGGCATGCAAATGAGGGACATTGAAAATGCAAATAAGGTGTAGATTTACATATTTGGTGCCTCTTTTGCATATTCTTTCAAAAGAGCTTTTTTTCATGGGTTTTTCAAAGATGTGGTCTACTTTAGAAAGAGCAGGGTCTACACTGCTTTTCTTGTCTTGAAAGAAGATCTTTCGAAAGAAGAATATCCAAATGAGGTGCCAGATATGTAAATCTGCACCTCATTTGCATTTTCAATTCCCCTCATTTGCATGCTTCTTTTGAAAGAGGAATGCAAATGAGGATGCAGCCAGACTGTAAGTTCCTGTGTGCACTGGCTAACGCCACAGGGTCTGGCTCCCTATCTGTGACTTGGGCTGGTGGATGCTGCGATAACACAACCATTCATTATAATTGGTATCACCTCTCCCCGCCAAGTGTACTCAAAGCACCATCTAATTCCACAAGCCGCTAAGCTTTCTTGAACCTTTCCAGTGTTTGAACCCTGAACCCGGATTCAGTCCCAAAGTTTAGACCTAACCTCTCTGTTTATAATGCAGCAATCAAACAACAACAACAACAAAAAACCTGCATCTGAAATCCCTGAATTTATGTGAATCAACATCTCCGTTCAGCCCCTGATTCAAAGTGGGTTGCTTTAACTCCCCTCTGCTCTCAGCCTTTTGAGTTTGCCTGTCAGTAAATATTAACTGAGAGAGAGCGTTGTTAGGCTGTATTCTAACAAAACAAACCAGCAGCCATGTAGCACTTTACAGGCTAACAGAATGACTTACTAGGTGCTGAACTTTCGTGGGACAGACCCACTTCCTCAGATCAATAACATTTCCAGTTCAGACTCAGTTATATAGCACAGAGGTCCAAAAAAACTGCAGTAAAAACTGACAAATCAAATACATTGAACTGAAGGAGGAGAGTTCAATGTATCTAATTTGGCAGGGTTTGGGGTTTTTTTTTTTTTTTTTGATCTCTCTGCTATAAAACTGGGTCTGAACTGAAATGCTGTAGATCTGAGGAAGCGGCTCTGCCCCACAAAGGTTCATCCCCTAATAAATCATTTTGTTAGTCTTTAAAGTGCTACAGGACTGCTGGTTTGTTGTATCAGTAAATCTCTGTCAAAACAAAAAGCAGTCAAGCAGCACTGTAAAGACTAGCAAAATAATTTATTAGGTGAGCTTTCGTGGAACAGACCTACTTCCTCAGAGCGTAGCCATACCAGAACATAATATTTAAGGCACAGAGAACCAAAAACAGTAATCAAGGAGGACAAATCAGAAGAAAATGATCAAGGTGAGCAAATCAGAGAGTGGAGGGGTGGGGGGGGGAAAGGTCAAGAATTAGATTAAGCCAAGTATGCAGACGACCCCCTATAGTGACTCAGAAAATTCCCATCCCACCCCATCCGATCCCAAGCGGGATGGGAATTTTCTGAGTCACTATAGGGGGTCGTCTGCATACTTGGCTTAATCTAATTCTTGACGTCTCCGCTCCACTCTCTGATTTGCTCACCTTAATCATTTTTTTCTGATTTGTCCTCCTTAATTACTGTTTTTGGTTCTCTGTGCCTTAAACATTGAGTCTGTTCTGGTCTGGCTCCAGTCTGAAGAAGTGGGTCTGTTCCACAAGAGCTCACCTAATAAATTATTTTGCTAGTCTTTAAAGTGCTACTTGACTGCTTTTTGTTTTGTTAGTCTCTAGACTAGCACGGCTCCCTCTCTGTGACTATTCAGTAAATCTCTGTGTGTCTTCACAGAAGCCTTGGGGAGAGAGGCTAGGGAACATGGGCACCCAACTCCATTAGACTTCATCGCAAATCCCAGCCAGTGAGCCAAATTCTTTTCCTCATGCCAGCATAAATCTAGAGTGCAATCGTGCGTAACTGGAAGTCACCACCGGGGCTGAAGTCTCCCCTGTGATATCAGGTTTCAATCATGTAAACTTAAAGAAAGCAGACACCATATTCTGAAGACCGTCCCTAGCAGTATATGACTTTTTTTCTTGCAAACCAACAAAAATCCTTAGTGGACGTTCAAAAGTTGCATCCAGTGCTTCAGGGCAGGGATCAAGTGGTAGGCTGTATATTCACCCTGGGAAGGAAAGCAGACACCAAACCCCAAACCTTAAGAGGCCCCGGCTTCAGGGTTCATTGTCTGAAAACCAAGGGTATAAATAATACAGAATAAAAAATAGCTCAGATGACCATCACTGGCTACGGGGGCCAGAGAATTTCTTTCAAGTTTTCAGTAAAAATTCAAAAATCAAATTTTTTTATCTGAAACTGGAAACAGTTCAGTTTGGGAATGTTTCCAGGGTGCCTCATGGGCGTTGTGGTTCTGAGGCCTTATGCTCTGTACTCCTCTAGGGGATGGGCTCCCTGGTCCGACATATCCCCCAGGGATCACCAGGGTCTCCCCTCTCAGCGAAGAGATGCAACTCATAGAGCCCATTGTATGTCCACAATATGCTGGGGGAGATGAAGTTTAGTTCATTTCTGTTTCGGGCCAAAATATTTCAAATTGCCCTCAAAATCTGTGTGTGTCTGTGTGCGTGGGTGCTGGGGGCTCAAGTGTTCAGGTTTTTGCTGAGAAAAAAAGAAAAAGCCGAACAGATCTACATTTCCCATGCAAAGCAGACACTTTTTGCCAACAATTTCCTGTAGTCAAAACCCCAATTTTTATTTAAACCCAGCGTCGTCAGAACATTTCCAACCAACCCGAGAGAAGAACATCAGAATAGACATTCGGAGTCAGCCCAATGATTCCATCTTGCCTGTCTGTCCACAGTGGCCAATGCCAGGTGCTTCAAAGAGAGTTAATTGAAGAAAGTAACTATCAAGTGGCCCATCCCCTGTTGTCCAGTTCCAGGACCTGCCTATCAGCTACTTAGGGACACACAGAGCCTGGGGCTGCATTCCTCAGCATCCTGCCTAATAGCTGTTGATGGAGCTTATCTCATTGTATTTTGGACCCAGGTAGATCTTTGGCTTTCACAGCATCTCTTGGCAATGAGTTCTACCATTTTCACCTGCCTCCAGGGCTTCTCCTTTACCCTCATCAGCCAGCAGTAAGAGACAATACGGACAGAATGGGATGCGACTCAACCTTTCCCTCTGCTCCAAAGCCCCTTGATGTTCCCTGCCCAGTCATCCCAAACCCTTGCCGGACTGTTGTTTCACCTTGTCGTGGTGATGTCAACAATGAAATTCCCATAGACCTCAAGGGGCAATGCCTGGTGAAGGCAGCACTCGACAGGCAATCCAGAGCAGTGGTCAAACGTGCAGTGGGGTAGCCATGAGCTGAGTCGGGATCAGAGGCAGGATAGGCCAATGGTCAGCACTCTCCCAGATCAGTGGCTGAAAGAGCCAATCAAAGGGGCCAACTCAGTAGGGTAGAGAGGTGAGGCAGCAACCAGCAGGCCATGCACTGTTGCTCAGACAGCTTCCTCTGCCTGTTTGGGGTCTTTGTGTGACCCAGGACCCAGTGACAATGCTCTGTCCGGCCAATCAGGGGCATGGGCACGCCTGTGGCTGGGCTGCAGGCCTTGGGCACCAAGTCTGTTTGGCAAGGCTGGCGACTCAGCATGCGGCAGTGGTACAGAGCCAGGGGCTGCCATCTAGGGACCTCCAGCCACAGGGGGCTGATGCAATGGGAGCAGAACTAGGCCAATGCTCCTTGACAAAAACCCAGCTGCATGTGCTTCGATTTTGCTGGGTGGGGTCGCCTCTGGTTTGGCAGGCGCTCGGCTCTCTCCTGTTGGCCGTGATTCCCCTTTCCCTGGCCTACTGGGAAGCAGCCTCAGCTAATGTATGTGTGTTTTCCACAAGGCTCGCATTCATGAGTTCCCAGCCGCAGCCCCTGTCCTAGGCTGCCTTCCCGCCCCATCCTGGCTGCTCTCCGTTGCGCCGCACGCCTGAAGATGTCATCTGTGCCGTGATAAGGGGCAGAAGGAGCTGTGAGAGGAAGGCTGGCCAGTTTTCCCGGCGCCGGGCTGGGTAGAGACTGACGTGTCTAACCCAGGCCTTGTCCTCCGCAGCACCAAAAACAGATGACATCATCCGTGTGACCCAAGGCCCATATCAGCCCCATGCAGAGCTGTGTGCGGAGTGGGGCTGGCGGTTGGTTTCTTTGGCCATAATACAAAGTTCTGCGAAACGTCACCGCCCAGACTTCAAAAAGGTGGAAAACTGGAGGCTCTTTCTGGCAGCTCCTGTTATCATGGGCCAGCTTATCTGCCTGCTTGGGCCAGAGAGCTGAATGAGCCCCAGTGGCTGCCGACCCCTGGCTGGCTCTCTGCACCCCCTCAAGCAACACACCAGCCCATTCACAGAGAAGGGCAACATCCAGGAGACGGGATGGTGAGTGTGAGAAGGAGTTTTCAAACTGTTTTCCTACTGGGGCCAGGGGAAGCCTGGATGGAAGTTAACACAATGGATTAAGGGAGATAACCGCACAGCGCCCAGTGAAATGAAATCCCTTATTTAGCTTTGAAAGCTGCAAGCATAGAGTTTAGAGCAGCCTGGGCTAGTGAGTGGCCCTTCTTCATCTCATTGGGCCACAAGATTGTCCCAGCCAAGAAGGTCTCTCAGGATTGGGCAGTTTTGCTCCCTGCGCTGGCGTACCCAGAATTCATGGGTTGTACTGACTGAACCTTAGCAGTTGATTGGCTGCAGAGGGAGCACACGGCTGTGGCAGCCAATGTTATGAACAATCAGCATGTGCTTCCCCTCACGTGTGTGTTACCATGGTGGTACCAGTAGGAAAAAACCTACCTGGACAGAAACCAACAGAATCTGCCCACCTGGGGCAACAGTAAACAAAATATCTCGTGGGTCGCACGTAGAACCCAGAGGGGCCATGTGCAGCCCAAAGATCCCAGGCTGCCCACCCCTGCTCTAAAGAGACTCTTCATCTGGTATAAATCACTATAGCTCTGTCCCTGGGTTATGCCCATGTCCTTCTCACTGGGTGCAAACACGTCTCTCCTTTGAAACCACTTTATATTATTTGGTCCATAATACCCCTGGTTGCCAATACAGGACTGCTCCCTGTCATACATATTACAGCGCTTTGTCCTGGCTAGTTCCCACCATCATATACATTCACAGCCTTGTGCATCCCCCAGTCAGGAAGTTTTCACTGTTAGTCTAAATTTCATGCCTTTACGGTTAGTTACGTTTCTACTTGTCAGAGTAGGCAAGTCCTCTCCCTTCCCGTGGCTAGATTCTGCCTTCCCATATTCCCGGGGAGAAGCACCATCTTCTGCAATTAGCTGTAATGCACTGCAAAGTAATTTCATGTATACGCTATCTTTACGGAGCTCAATGCTCTTCAGAATGAACCCAGGGAAACTGGCAGTGTGAAACTGAAGGTGCAAAGTGCCTGCCTGACCCTCACAATGACCAGTTCATGCTCTGAAGCATGAGAATTGATGGCTTTATTTTAGGGTGCATAATTACGTTCTCAGTGTAAGTAAACCTTAGGTGAAACTTACCAGGTTGCCTGGTGAACTTGAAAATTCTGCTCAGGTTTACAGGAAAGACCATCCCACTGGAATAAACCGGGAGATATTGCACTATTTCCACTCCCACTTCTATCCTGGGGTGAGATAATTTGATAAGCCTGAATTTTAAAGCAGATTTAACACAGACAACTTAGAACCATAGAATCCGAGGGTTGGAAGAGACCTCAGGAGGTCATCAAGTCCAGCCTCCTGCCCAAAGCAGAGCCAACCCCAACTAAATCATCCCAGCCAGGGCTTTGTCAAGCCAGGACTTGAAAACCTCTAGGGTTGAAGATTCCATCCCATCGCTAGGTAACACTCGTCTAGGCTTCATCTCCACTACAGCGATCTTTCTAAAAAAAGGTTCTTGCAGAGCACCTCCTCTTTCAGAAGAAGGGCCCACAGAGTGCCTACCCATGCTTTTTTCGAAAGACTCTTTCAGGAAAAGGTGCTGTGCCTCAACTTCATCTGGGGCTGCGTCTACAGTAGCAAGATCTTTCAATAAAAATGGGCCTTTCCCCAAAGAACCCGCGGAGCGTCTACACACAAAATGCCGTCTTTCGACCTAAAATCAAAAGACCGCAGCACTTTTCCTGGTGGCCCTCTTCTTCTCCCTGATGAGGAACAGAGCGATGAGGAATAAAGCCTTTTTCCAAAAGATTCTTTAGGGGAAAAGCATGTGTAGATGGTCCGCAGGCCTTTCTTTCAAAGGAAGAGTTCTCATTGCGCCGGATTTTTGAATCCCTGGCCCAGTCTTCCAAAAGAGCAGAGGCTGTGTGGACGCTTTCTATCGAAAGAGTAGATCGCTCTTTGGATCTTTTCTGTGCGTGGACGCTCTCTTTTGAAGGTTCTTTTGGAAGAGATCGTCTGGAAGAACGTCTCTTGAAAGAGGGCTGTAGCGTAGCCTGGGAGAGGAAGAAGACCACGGGAAAAAGTGCTCCATTCTTTCAATTTCAGATCAAAAGAGGCCATTTTGTATGTAGGTGCTCCATGGATTGTTTCAGGAAAGGCCCAGTTTTTTTCAAAAGAACTTGCTAGTGTAGACGCAACCCTAGTGAAATAGGTTTTCCTAATATCCAACCTACACCTCCCCCACTGCAACTTGAGACCATTGCTCCTTGTTCTGCCATCCTTTTTCATGTACAGTTGTGGGTCCCCAAATAATTGTTGGTGGATACAAATGATGACAAGTAGCATTGACATCTAATTCAGTAGGCTATGTAGCTACCCACAGACAGATGCCAGAAGGTCATGGTGGTCTTACGTTTCTCCCACACAGGCCCACATTTAGGAGGTTCTTCTGTTTCTTAAACATAGTCCAGGTTGCCCTTCAGCTAGAAGATGGGGTCAGACCTCCTGACTGACACAAATCAGCCCAGCTCTGTCAAAATACCTATAAGCACATTGATTTAAAGCTGAGGATCTGCCCCCTGCTCTGCCAACTTCTTTCTAACCTGGCTTCCTGCTGAAGAAAAATATGGCTTTTAGTCAGCAGAGATGGGAAAAGTACCCCCAAACATTACTTGAGTAAAAGTACAGCTTCTTGGTGGTGGTGGGGATGGTACTTAAATATAAGCCACTGTTGAGCCCCCTCCCCTCTGGAAAACTACTTGAGTAAAAACACATGCATCACAACTAGGCTGTACTCAAGTACACAGAAACGAAAGTGGCTGCACGTTTACTCAAGTAACTTCTGGGGTACTTTTCCCACCTCTGCCAGTCAGAGAAGGAAAACAGTCACAAACTCCTGGGAGCGGTGCGAATCCAGAAAGTAGGGCTGCTCACCCTAGTAAGCTGTGATGGTTCATGGTTTCTTACAGCCCCACCTCCTGGTGTCCTGCTATTCTATGAACATCTCAGCTGTCAGTTAATTAAAAAAAAATCTGTCTCTTTCTGGCTGCAGGAAAAAGCTCCAGAACGTGACCCGAGTGCCCCCTAGAGGCTCAGAAACCAGAGAGCAATTCAAAGAGGTATTCTGATCATGACTTTTTGCACCCTTGGGGGTAGCATTGCTGCTTCCAACCGGCTCCGTCATTGTACTTCCCCCATCCGTAACGACCTGTCCAGGTCAGAGCAGGGCTTTGAAAATACAGCTACCTGAGCACTAAGGGCTGGATAAAAGCCTGGTTCCTACATGGAAAAGATAGCTGAATAACAAATAGTAACAGAGAGGAAGCCGTGCTAGTCTATACACTATCAAAACAAAAACTATTTTGCTAGTCTTTAAAGTGCTACTTGACTGCTTTTTGTTTTAAAAAGCAGTCAAGTAGCACTTTAAAGACTAGCAAAAGAATTTATTAGGTGAGCTTTTGTGGGACAGACCCACCTCTTCAGACCAGGTCTGTCCCACGGAAGCTCACCTAATAAACTCTTTTGCTAGTCTTTAAAGTGCTACTTGACTTCTTTTTTGTTCTGAATAACAAAGGGTGAAAAGACATATTGGAGGCTTTCAAGCCGGCCTATTCCCTCATATTAGCTTGAAGTGTTGGTAAGGTAGGAGAAGCCGGCTAAGATTGCCACCTGCTGTTCATTATCATCATGGTCGTCAATAACAACCCTGGGCTCAGCGCCTGTTGGTGTCTGATGCCTCTCTCATTATTTCCTTCCGTCTTTCTCTGTCCAGTGCAGAGTGGCTTAGTTTCTGTAGACCAGCTCCGCACCAATCTGCTATATCATCTACCCATTCTCTGTGGGGTCTGCCTCTCCTAGTTGAACCGTCCATTATGCCGAATACCAGGGTCTCGGTTTTCCCTTTGTTGTTTGTGCTGCAGATACGCCCGAATAGCGTAACTTGCATTGTACAACCTTCTACAGCAGGTTCTCTTTCAGCGGTGTCTTCCTATCTTAGCGGTTCCCAAACTTTTCAGCATCACGCCCCCTTTTGATTTTTGAGAAAACCTCACGCCCCCCCCGCCTCTTCTTTGCCATCATCCAACCCCCCGTACCAAAAAAATCAATTCATAATTACAAATAAACACAAAACTTGATATAAAAATGTTATTTAAAAATAAAAACAAACAGAAACATTTTTTCTTGGCCCCTTGTGGGCCACCAGTGCTGATCGCAACCTGCCCAACCGAGACCTGTGCTGCCAGATCTGTTCTCCTGAGGCCTGCGCCGCTGGGGCCAGCCACCCACCTGACCAGCAGCCGCCCAGGCCGGCCACCTGCCCACCTGCCAGCTGCCTGAGCCCTGCCCTGCGCCCACCAGCCAAGGGCCAGCTGCCCGAGCTGCCCACCCAAGACCCACGCTGCCAGGGCCAGCTGTCCACCTGCCATCCCAAGCCACCCAAGCCCCATGCTGCTGGGACCAGCCACCTGAGCTGGGGCCAGCCACCTGTGTGACAGCCCAATCCACCTGAGCCCCATGCTGCTGGGGCCAGCCACTCACCCACCGGCCTGAGCAGCCCAAGTCCCACACTACCGGAGCCAGCCGCCAGCCTGAGCTGCATGAGCCCTGCGATGCTGGGGCCAGCTGCCCAAGCACTGTGAGTCCCACAAGCTGGCCAGCCACCGAAGCCCCATGAGCTGCCACCCGAGCCCCCACCATCCCACAAAGCCAGGCATCAACAGCCTCTGGCTCTTAACCCATCCCCCTCACCTGAGCCAGGTACCCCCAGCCCCCATCTAATCCCATCCTCCTCCTCCCCTGCCTCAACCCACACTTATTCACCTTTGCAGGAGGGAGCTGGCTCTACATGAGTCTTTGCCAGCTGCCTACTTTTTATAGCAGGTGTGCTGGGTCGCCCGTGCAAAATGGCAGGGGCTGAGAGCTGGAAGCAAAGGCCAGATCTTTCTTCAGGGGGGGAGAATGATGGGAGGGTTGGGTCACCTCAGCCCCCCCGCCCCACAGAATACACACCTTTTTGAGATGCTCAGCTTCGTTCCTAAGCTAATCACTCTGCTTTTCCAGACCCTATCCATCACCTTCAAACTCGCTCTTGGTTTTGCTATTCTAGTCGCTATTTCCTTGTTTCATCCTAGATCATGTTTTGATGTTTTCCAGATATGTGAACTTCTCTACGTTCTGTAGTTCGATTCTGTCTACGCTGATCTTCCTTCCTATTTCCTTATTTCTAAATACCATAGCTTTTGTTTTATTCATGTTCATAATCAGTCCATACCACTTCCCTGCCTTGTTTACCACCTGCGCTGTTCTCGCTACCTTCTGTCCATCTTCTTCAATGATAACCGTATCATCTGTGAACTTCAGGTTGTTGATTCTCGTCCCATGCACTGATATCCCTTCTACATCTTCCTTGATCTTGTCCATTGCTCTCTCTAGATGTGTGATGGAGATACGTGGCAATATCAGATCTTCTTGTCTCATACCTCTACTGATTCTAAATCAACTTCCCGTCTCTCCCCACATTCTCACCACAGCCTCTGCATTGTCGTTGTATCAGTTGTTGGGAAACTATATCTTAGCGACTTTGAGATGCCTGATCCAGCTTCCCTTGAAGTCAATGGAAAGTATCTCCCTACCAACATTACAGATCATATTAGATTGCCTGAATCCTATGCGTGTGTAATCCCAGAGCCACTGAGACCATTGACAAGGGAGAGCAAAGTCTCTGCTCTACAGTCTTGGCTGAAAGGCAGCTGGCTTTTAGCTCATGAAGCAGAGCACATGGATTTAATAGTCCCTCCTCCCGAAGACCTCACTCTGTTGGCCGTATGCTTGCGCCCTTGCATCAGGAGTGGGCAATAAGCAACCCACAGGCTGGACAGGTTTGCCAGGATTCCACCCTGGTGAACCACCAGTGCTTTCTCTATCTGTGTGTCCACAGGTATGCCTGCTTGCAGCTCCTGTTGGCTGTGGATTGGTTTCCGGTCCGTGGGAGCTGCAGAAAGTGGTGTGGACTGGGACACCACTTCCTGCAGTTCCCATTGGCCTGGCACAGCAATCCACAGCCAATGGGAACTGCAAGTGGCCGTACCTGTGGGTATACAGGTAAATAAAGTGCTGGCAACTCACCGAGGGCTAACCCTGGCGAACCATCTCCAACTTATGGCCCCTTCCTGCCTCACGTACAGAAGCACCTTCACCCTCCACCTGCAAGTATTTCCACTAGATAAACTCTGTTGCCAACTCTCAAGGTCTTAGCCCAAGTCCTACAACTTTAGCTTTTTCTTAATTCCCAGCCTGCACTTAAAATAAATCACTGGCATTACTTCGCTGGCCATCTCGCTGGGTCAGGGACTGTCTTTTTGTCCTGTGTTCGTACAGCTCTTAGCACTGTGAGTAGAAAGAGTCAGAGGTGTCACTGGGTCAAGTTCAGCTCTTACTAGGAGCCGCTTGTCCAAGGGGCTGGGATGCTTTGGGGTCAGTGCACCGGAGCATTTCACAATCATCCATGTGCTGAGCCTTATGACATCTGTGGGTTAGGGCGGTGCCATTAGCCCAGCTTCGCAGGGGGCTGACGCATAAACAAACCACATAACCTGTCCAAGATCAGCCACAGCATCCCTAGCCCTGAAAACTGGAGTAGAAGCTGCCTCAGCCTTCAGCAACAGGGGCAAGAATTTTGACTATCACTTCACAAAAGATGTTCTTCCCCACTCTGGTTCTCGACATTTGAATTAAATAGATATTAGAAAGGGATGAATGTAAAAGTCTGAGTAAATATCCCTCCCTTTCTTGTTAGTGAGGTTTCGCTTCCTGTGTTGCTGTGGTGTTATCCTCCTAACGATTCATCAGTCATCCCTAAAATCTCCAGAAAAGAGCAAACAAAGACAAGAACTAGGGTAGAGGAGAGTTTAATTTCTACTTTTTTTTAATTTTAAGAAAAACAGCCCCATTTTCTCTTTTATAATTACCTTGCATTGATCTTTTCACTGCTTGGGGCATTTAAATAATGCAGGTGTGACACTGCCAGCGCAAACTGTTTTCATGCTAAAGATCAGCCAAGCTGAAGAGGTCCCTCAGGACCCTCATCCCCAGATGGAGCCCTCACCCCTGTCCTGCACCGCAACTACCTGCCCCAGCCCAGCACCCCACTTAGCACCAAACCCTCATTTGCAGCCCTCACCCCAACCCCTCAGCACTACCTCCACCACACACTGCGTACAGAACAACTTCTGTTCTGTCATGTATCGCCTCCATCATGAACGTCCTTCTGCACATGGACACAAAATCGTAGAGGGAGCATAGACCAGGAGAAAACACTTTTGGCCATGTGGCTGAAATAAAGCTGCCACGTTTTACATTGCGAACCAACACCTATCCCATCAGCAGTTTACTGTCATTATCTGACTCAGCATATTCCCCCGCTGCATGATGCTGGTTGAAATCACCAGTAAACCTACGACATGACTCCTGTGCACCTTTGGTGGCTTGTGGACTTTGGCTATTGTACTTAGCCACCAACCTGAACCACGTTGTTAAAAACTGGAGGAAGAGAGTGGAATATCTCAGTAATTAGAAGGAAGATATATGAGGACAGATGAATATTGAGCTTCCTTTGAAGATGAAGAAGAGGTGCCCATTAGACACAAGATACCAGGACAACGGAGTTAAAATTACTAATATTAACTAATAGCCTAGCAGCCCATTTTTGATTACACCATTTTTGATGACACTATTTACATTAGCATTTTCTTCAGTAAGTGGTGGGTAGTGGGTAACAATGACACTTTGCCTGAATTTATTCTTTTCTCCCTACTAAAGTAGGCCAATATAGCACTTTATTGACCTGACTATCACCCTTCAGCCCAGCTCTGGAATGGTGGTTGCACTCACAACAGACACAGCCAGAACATTAAGCAGTGGTTGCATGCACAGGAATGCGCTACCTAGAGAGGTGGTGGAATCTCCATCCCTAGAGGTTTTTCAGTCCCGGCTTGACCAAGCCCTGGCTGGGATGATTTAGATGGGGCTGGTCCTGCTTTGGGAAGGGGCCTGGACTAGATGACCTCCTGAGGTCCCTTCCAGCCCTAGGCTGCTATAACACAGAAACAAAATCGCCCTTGTGATTGGCTGCAGAGAGATAAGCCAGCACTTTCCATTGGCTACTTCCTCAAAGGACAACAATACTAAATCCTGGAGCAAGGTTAGCCAATGATGTCATCAGTCTCAAAAGATAAAGCCTCCTTGCTAATTCTCACTGGCAGGCAATCAGGATTCATTCTTTTACACACAAACATGTAACCAACCAATCCAACTGGGTGCTCTGTGTGGAAACACACATTTTAACTTACTATTATTAAGGAAGCACAATTCAACAACAGTCGATTTTAATTAAAAAAGAAGAAGAGCAGAGGTCCTGGTGGCTGTTGCGTATCTCGAAAAGGGAAGCCTCTAAGGGAGCAGCATCTCCTAATCCCGGCAGCATAGCATGGTATGGTGGTAGCAGGTGCCGATCTCCACTTCTCCATCATAGCAGTCATTATACCGGCATATCCCACCTCTCTCCAGGCAGCGGCTGAGCTCTCGAGTCAGGTGCCGGCCTTTGGCTGTGCAAAGAAAAGAGCCAAGTTTGCATTTACAAACACAGAGGGACATCTACTGTCACAGCAGGTCAAAGGACAAGAGAAACGGCCCACTGATGGTGGGGAAGGTCTTAACCAGACATATCCTAGAGAAACTCACAGGCAAAGAGTTTACCAGCCCAATCCAGCGCCCACTGAACTCTTCCCATTGACTTCAAGAGGCCTTGGAGATGAACACAAGTCAGAAGAAACAACAACACGGGGCCTGTTCAGATCCCAAATAAGCCTAAGAGTATATGAGACTGAACCCAGGGGCAAGATTCACACAGTGAGTGGGGCTCTAGAGTAGAAGTCAGAGACCTGGGGCCCTGAACTTAATAGGACTGCTCAGATGCCTGAATATTTTCCCTACATTTTGGGAAAGGTCAGATCCTACACCAGACTTTGTACTTGGACAGATGGAGCTTGGGTTCTGGGCTTGCCAGGGACTGATTGTCAAGTGAATTCTCCTGTTTCCCTCTCCAAAGCTTGTGGGAAGAAATAGTGGCTGAGTGATTATCACACAATATCAGATTATGTGCTATCTCCATGGAAGTCAAAGGAAATTTTGTAATTGACTTCAGTAGGGCCAGGATTTCACTCCCTGGCTTTTCACTGATCCACTTTAATTCTTCACTGAAACCTGAAATTCAAAGTGAAAAGCGGTGGGACAGAACTCCTGCAAAGCTCAACCCCTGTCAGCTTCCTTCCTCCCCTGCCCCGTCTTTGAAACATTTGGGAAATGACACAGCTCCAATATTTACCTCTTACCTGAGGTGGCCAGGGAGATCCCTAAGAGAACAGAAAGCAGCAGGTAGAGAATCCTCATGGTTTGCGGTCACCTGGGAAACCAGAGAGAAGAGACGTAAAGACAAAACTGACTCTCAGATACCGTATCCACAGGTGCAGCATAAACAGGCAGACAGCAGGAGAGACACAGAGGTAGATGATGAATGGACAGAAACTGACTCCGAGGCTCTTTTAAAGAAGAACACAGATCTCCACGTGGATGCAATTTGCCCAGTAAAGGGTGTTAGGAAACCTGTGAATGGCCCCATGAGGCAGAATGGACGTTGGTCCATGATTTGAGCTCTTAGGTGCTATGGTAACAGCAAATTATAATAATCCCATTGAAATCTCTCATCTCCATCTTGATTCCCCCCAAAACAGCCAAGAATTGTCATAATCTAATACCTGCATGTTTCCCATTTTCACGTAAAGGCCAACACCTTCCTGTCCCCCATTGCCAACGTGCAGCACTACTTGGGCAATCACGTGCCTGACCTGAGCAACCCCACTATCATCCTGCAGTGTCCCAACCCTGCTCCTTTCACCTGTCCTGTCCCCCAGCTGGTTGTCACTTCCTGGGAGCAGGAGGCAGTAGGGCATCGGTGGATGCTTTGAAACCACACTAGCGAGGGCTGCAGATACGAATGAAATGAACTGAGCTGGAGTTACCTGGTACTTACAGCTCAACGCCCTCCAAACCTGCTGCTAATTGAAGGCTCAGTTGGCAACAACAGATCTACTCCCAGGTGCCATGGCTGGGTGAAGATCAGTGGCTGACCCCAGAGCACTGTAGAGAAGAGAAGCAAGAGAGCTACTGACCCTGGTTCCTGAAGGGAGAAAGGCAAAGAGCCCCGGAATTCAGACAGCGATTTCCAGCAAAGCTCATTGGTGGGAGTGGGAGAACGACATAACTCCAACCAAGTTACCTGGAGTCTACAGCACAGCTCTGCCTTTACCTGGGGTGTTCCCCCAGTGCCTCTGCCAACCACTCGTTTGGAACCTTCTTGTTACGGAGAAGTATAAAATCCTGTGTTGTGAATGGCTGAAAAGACTCATGGACCAAATCTAGAATTTTTTTCTCATTGTGTGGCCAAGCCATCTCCAGATGCATTCTGGAACAGCAGTAGCCAATCAGAATGCATATGTAAATATCTCCATGCTGACTGGCTGCAATAGAGATCAGTGCTACTTCATCACCCTTTGCCTTTTCAAAGGCACTTCATATGTCTGCTCTTTGGATGGTTTATCAGAAATAATTCCCACCACCACCGGACTTAATAGATTTATAGATGTTAGATCCAGAAGGAACCATTGTGATCATCTAGTCTGACTGCCCTGTAGAACACAGGCCAGAGACCAGCTCTGGAGTAACTCCTGATTTTCCAAAATCCTGTCTTGAATTAAAATGATCAGTGATGGACAATCCACACGTGCCCTCAGGAAAGCGTTCTAGTGATTAATTCACCTTGCTTCGTTACCAGCACGTCTCACTGCCAGTCTCTTTTAAGCCGCGTCTACACGTGCTGGCTACTTCGAAGTAGCCGCGCCAACTTCGAAATAGCACCCGCCACGTCTACACGTGGCGAGCGCTATTTTGAAGTTGAAATCGACATAAGGCGGCGAGACGTCGAAGTCGCTATCCTCATGAGGAGATGGCAATAGCGCCCTACATCGACGTTGAACGTCGAAGTAGGGCACGTGTAGCTGATCCACGTCCCGCAACATTGAAATAGCGGGGTCCGCCGTGGTGGCCATCAGCTGAGGGGTTGAGAGATGCTCTCTCCAGACCCTGCAGGGCTCTACGGTCACCGTGTGCAGCAGCCCTTAGCCCAGGGCTTCTGGCTTCTGCTGCTGCAGCTGGGGATCCATGCTGCAGGCACAGGGTCTGCAACCAGTTGTCGGCTCTGTGGATCTTACGCTGTTTAGTGCAACTGTGTCTGGGATGGGCCCTTTAAGGGAGCGGCTTGCTGTTGAGTCCGCCCTGTGACCCTGTCTGCAGCTGTTCCTGGCACCCTTATTTCGATGTGGGCCGCTTTGGTGTGTAGACGCTCCCCTGCAGCGCCTACTTCGATGTAGTGCTGCCCGACGTTGACGTTGAATGTCGACAGCACCAGCCCTGGAGGACGTGTAGACGTTATTCATCGAAATAACTTATTTCGATGTCGCTACATCGAAATAAGCTATTTCAATGTAGCATTCACGTGTAGACGTAGCTTTAGAGTGTTATGTTTCAAGCCTAATCACCAGTGCTTTACGGATAGCTCAGTGGTTTGAGCATTGGCCTTGTAAACAAAGGGTGAGCTCAGTCCTTGAGGGGGGAGCTCAAATTAATTTAGGAAAAAAAAGCGCTGTCAGGATTGTTGCTGGCTCCTGCCATGAGGGCAGGGGAAGGGACTCAATGGCCTTGCAAGGTCCCCCCCAGCTCCATGGATTATGTATTCAGTTTGTCCCAGGATGGAGTGATCTACAGACATTGCCAATTAAAAACCAATGCATGAAGAAGGCCTGCACAGGGGTGGTCCTTCTGCCTACTCAGTGATGACCCAGAATGATTGCTTTTGGGTTGCCACTCGCCTGGCAAAGCTGAGATTGGGACAGGGTGGGGAACAGCTAATGCAGCAGAGATCTGCCCTTTTTCAGCTGCAGAGGCTGTGTGTGCAGGCTCTGAGGGCATGATCACAAGGGCATTGACATGCAGACCTGCTGCCCCTCCGGCTCACTGGGCATCTGCTAACATGTGGCAGAGCAGAGTGGAGTCCGAGGAGACCACGATTCCTGGTGACACCAGCCGCTGTGCTGAGTGGGTCACAAAAATGGGAGGGCCCCCAGCTGAGTACACCTGGGGGTCCCTTCCGAGAAGAGGGAACATCAGCAAGTGGTTGAACTGGGAGCCTGGTATGGTGGGTGGGGGGGAGACTGAAATTTAGTGTCCCCCAAAGAAAGCAGCACACACCTTGACAAGGTCCTGGCTGGGATGACTTAGTTGGGGTTAACCCTGCTTGAAGCAGGGGGGCTGGACTAGGTGACCTCCTGAGATCCCTTCCAGCCCTAGGATTCTATGATTTGCACCCTGGTAAGTGAGTACCCAGACAGCCAGGCACCTCAGGCCTACCCAGCCCCCTCTGATATGTTAGTTACTGGGGTACCTGGACCGAACCAGTTGGAGCGGAGGACTGGGATTAGAATCATAGAATTGTAGAACCCACGGCTGGAAGGGACCTCAGGAGGTCATCTAGTGCAGCCCTCTACCCAAAGCAGGATCAACCCTGACTAAATTGAGACAGGGATAGCTCAGTGGTTTGAGCATTGGCCTGCTAAATCTAGGGTTGTGAGCTCAACCCTTGAGGGGGCTGATTGTAGCAAATAGCCATTGGGGTGGTGTTCGGTCCTCCCAAGAAGGCAGGGGACTGGGCTACGTGACCTTCCAGTTCTAGGGAAATGTGTATCTCTATTCCAAATCATCCTATCCAGGGACTTAAAGGCATCTAGGGATGGAGATTTCACTACCCTTCTGGGGAAATAGCCTGTCCTGTTGGAGTCTGCTTGGCTCCCTGCTCCTGCAGAAGGCATCCTGGGGTGGGCCCTATGAAGGTGGGACCTGCTAGCAGGAATCCAAGCCCCCTCTGCAGCCTGCACCCACAATGGCAGGGAAACATCTGTGGGCCCCCTGAAGCTGTCATTGTTGGATCCTGGCAGATGCCTGGGGGCTTTTGTGACATGCAGCCTAGCCGTGAGCTATCCAAGAAGGGTCTCAGTGTCTGGATGAGCCCTGTGCTTTGGCTTCTCAACACACAGTCCTCAGGCTGTGCTGGCTGGGGCCAAACACCTGCTTTTGTCCTTGGGCGCCTGGGTATCACTGACTTGATTTGCAGAGGGTCTGAGCACCTGTCACTCCCAGGGCACTCAGTGGGGCACTCAGCACCTCTAAAAGAGCCAGTCGCTCTGGGGTCTGGCTGGCAGCCCCTCAGGATGAACATTTTGGCCACGTGCTTCATGGGAACATCCCAGGAGTTAAAGTCGGCTGGGGTGGGCCAGCTTCATTTCCCATCCCGTGTTGCCTACCCAGGGCAACCTCTCTGATACTTAAAATTCTATAGCGCTCAGAGACTGGGGCCCTGTGAGTAGCTAAGGTACAAGTGAGGCTGAGCTGTGGTCAGTACCTTATTAAAGAAATGGTTCCTGGAAACCAATCTGAATTTCCACATTGCACCTGGGTCTTTGTAGCAAAAGGGAGAAGAGAAAACAGGCCATGTGCGCCCCTGGAGGGACTCGTGCTTTTATTCCAGAGACGTGATTTAGCACCAGTTTGTTTTTAATGCAAACAGAAAGGTGAGCTCCAGCTGTCAGGGTTCTTGATCTATTCTAATCCCTCTCTCTGCAGCATTTCATTGTCCGATGATAGCAGGTGGCAATCTCCACCTCGTTGTAATAACAGCTGTCAAACCGGCATACTCCGTCCTTGTTTCTGCAGCGGACAGCATCTGGATGCATGCCTTTGCCTGCACACAGAGCAGATTGATTTGTCAGCGTCTAAGCTGCATTTAGTCCTCCTTGGGAAACAGCCTTAGGGAGGCTGCAAATCTCCCAGCAGCGTAATTATCACATCTCAGAAGCAGATCTGCTGGCAACAGGCATTGTTAGTGACTAGTTTACAGAGAATTTGCAGGTGCGATGCAGCGAAGACAGGCTTACCTGTGATGGACCTCGTGCTGCACCCCATTGCCCCTCTCTTCCATCTCTTTCTGTGATTAAGACTTTAAATGTACAGCACCAAGATGCAAGAAGAAGACGCCGGCTCAACAGAGAGATAGAATAAATCTGAGCCATGTGTAAAGTAGAGCAAAATATTTGTGATTTTAAGTAAATAGTCCAGATCAGAAAGAGATCAAACATAGAGACCAAAATCTTACAAAGACATTTGCAAATGCAAGATGTGAAAATCAGGACCATTGTCACTTACTAGAAGAATCCCATCCATTATTTTCTATCTATCTATCTATCTATCTATCTATCTATCCCCATACACCCCATCTATCTATCTAGCTATCTAAATTATATATCCCACCCATCGAATTGGTACATTAGAAGGAGATTTTTAAGGTGTTCCAGAACCCAAACATGTAGATAGGAGTCTAATGGGATTTCCAGAAGCACATGGGTAACTAATTCCCATTGGAAGGAAGGTGAGTAGACACATAGGCACTTAGGAAAATCCGGATAGACTCCCACTTGCATCTTTAGGCAACAGAACGTCTTGGCAAATATGGCCCATAGTCCCTCACAAAATTCTACAACCTGTGAGTGGACTTCTCATAGACCACGTGTTTGTACCTCTCTTTGTCCAGCAGCAGGTAGGAACTGGCTTCTTTCTTAGTGTCCTCCGCTTCTTGCTCCTCCTTTAGAATATCTGAATCTAGAACCTCTCCCTCCAGCCAGAGCTGATGACGATGCTGCAAGCATCTACACCAGGCTCAGTCATCAGTTGAAGCAGAAACAGGAGACTTGGCTAGAGTATGTCAGACATTATTTATAACATTAATTTTTTGGCTAGGCTTGCCTCTGTGTAATGGTGACAATCTCCAGTCCTTATGCACTTATGAACCACTAAAAATCCAAGGGGGAGCAGACATGATACAACCAAATATTCTGCCAAAATGTTTCTGAACCATTGTTTTCCATTATTCACCTACTCTGGGAGGGAGGAAAACATTACGTCAAGGCAAACGTTCCCCGTTACCAGCCATTTACAGTCAATATTAAGTAAACTGCAGCTACCAGAACCTCCTCTGGCTCAAAGACACACCAATGTAGCATTTAAAAAAAAAAATCCTGGTAGCAATCGACTCTTCCACAAGGCTTCATGACTTGTAAGCTGCCTGATTCGACAGACCTAGGTATTGCTAAACAAAAGCCGTTTCCAAGGTTAGGCAACCTGGGGGGACACCTGAACTGCTGCCCATGCAGCCAGGCTGCCAGATGAGAGTTCAGGCTTTGGCAGACTCAGAAGACAGCCTGGGATTCTAAGCAATGTAGGCAAATGGAAACAGAATATTTCCAGAGGTCTTTATGGATTGAAACTGACATGTGGCTCTAAGGGTTATCTAATGAGCACTACTCCATTTGTCTCCTGGTCCCCCTGCAGCAGCTCCATCACTCATAACACATCAGGCTTTTCTACCGCTCCCAAGCTCCTAGAATTACCGGTTCAGCTCAGGCAGGAGGGCCTCATGCTTTTCGCTCTGGAGGTTCCCAGGTTGCGTTCCTGCAGATAACCCATTCATGAGCATTGTTGCATTTACATCTTACCTGGCGCAACTAGGGCAATCCAAAGAAGAGCAGCAAACAGACAGTAAAAGAGCCTCATGGGTGAAGACCAGCGGGGATCTTAGAGCCACTAGAGGACACACAGAGGTGAAGGCAGAGTGAAATTACAGTACAGCAGGCATGACCCTTAGGGCAATCCCATGGCAGAAGGCAAGGCGCTTGTTATTGTTATTCTCTGCATCTCCACGGTGTTGTGTACTATGTCAGTGCCAAGCTAATAACTCATCGAGCATTAATATTCTTACCGGATGCATCTACAGTCAGCCATGAGGGATTATTCAGATGTGCTGAAAGTATGTCACTAAAGTGTGTTTAAGCCAGGCATGTCAAGGGTGTCAATATACAGGTTTTCTCCAGACACAGGAAAAGAGGCCAATTTCTCAAAGCAGGTGTGACCAGATTCAACAGGTTATTAATTTATTCCCACAGCTGCAGAAAGAAATCATTTGTATTGTAAAAAGCAGCAGGAGGACAGACAGCCTGAATTCTATATCAGGCAGCCTGGTATCCACAGGAGACAGGGTAAAAGAGCTCTGTTTCAAGTACCTAAAAGGATGTTACAAGGAGAAGGGAGAAAAATTATTCTCCTTTGCCTCTGAAGATAGGACAAGAAGCAATGGGTTTAAATTGCAGCAAGGGAGGGCATTAGAAAAAAACTTTCTGTCATTGTCATTAAACATCGGAATAAATTGCCTAGGCAGGCTACAGAATCTCCATCATTGGAGATTTTGAAAATGAGGTTAGTTGTACATCTGTCCGAGATGGTCTAGGTGGTGCTTGGTCCTGCCATGAATGCAGGGTACTGGACTTGGTGACCTCTCAAGGTTCCTTTCAGTTCTATGTTTCTGTATGTTTACATTTTCTGTGGCTGGCCAGTGAAGATTGGTGAGCAAACTCCCTTGAACAAAGACCGTGGCTTCTAACTTTAGATCTTCCCCAGTAGAAAGTGGATTTGTACTTTTCCTTCTTTGTAACCCATGGTGTTTGTATCCCATGTGTTTGAATGCACTTAAAAACGCTTTAGCTCAAGCCTGTTTTGCAGAATGACCTTGTTTTGCTTTTCTCTAAACCAGCCCAGTGCTTTGCTTGAACTGAAATGATTGATAATACCAGTCAGCTGCTGTTTCTTTGTCTTTGAAGGAGCCGTCAATGAAACACCTGCTCCGAGCATGAAAGGGCTGGGTGCTGCAGGGAGCCAGTCTGGGGGAAATTCAGGACTGGAAGTTGTTGGAGTCACACTGAAGGCAGCAACCGGGCAGTGGAAGCCAGGCTGTGATCTTCAGGCTTGTCCGAGAGCTGTTGGTGTCCTGGCTAGCACTTAAGACACCAAAGCTGCAGCGTGGACAGTGACACAATACTTTACTAGTCTGGATTGCACTCAAAATGTCCTACAGGGGCCTAAGACATGACTGGAGCTTCATTTACCTGCTCACACCCTTTTACTGTTGCTCTGAAACTGTTGCCGCTGTCAACAGAGACATCCAGCTCATTCGGCAGCTGTTGTCACGGGCGAGCAGAAAATCCTCTCTTGATTGGCTGAAATCAGTCATGTGATTAGCCTAGAATTTTTCCCATTGTTTCTTTCCTCAGAGGTCAACAATACGGAGTTCTGGAGCGAGGTTTACCAATGCTATTGTGTATGTCCAATGGTCAAGGCTGTTTGCCAACTCTCATCTGCAGCCAGGCAGGGCTTATCCTTTCCCACGTACAATTGGTAATCAATCATTCAGCACACGGCTGTCGTGCGTCTGGCTGGGCCATCCAATGGATCCCTATGAGGGTGAGCCTAGCCTACGGCTCTCTGGACTGTGGCGTGTTTTAAGCTCCCTGGATCTCAGCAGCCCTCAACTTTGTTCCCCCTCTGGACTCCTCCACACAAGTGCTGGAAGTAGGGGTTCAGGGGATGCTGTAGCACCCCTAGCTTGAAGTGGTTTCCAGCTTACAGTTTGGTTCTATGGTCTTCAGACCCCCTGCAATTCCAATTGTTGCTGTGCCCTGCCCCACTGGTATGCTTCCTGGCCCCGACTCTCAGCCTGCTCCCACTTCCTGGAGATCCCACCTGCCTGACCCCCCAGGCCCAGCACTGACCTCTGAGATGCCCCAGTTACTTAAACACGCCACGTTCCCAGAACTCCACCCCCAAACATGTGAAGCTTCCGGTTTACATTCTAAACACAGACAGAGACACACAATAGTTGTGAAGCGCTTAACACACACGTAGACAGAGAGACAGTGTGTAGAGTCCAGCCCCTCCCTGCTCCTTTACTCAGTCATTTATGAAGCACAGAGGAGGACATCATGCCAGACCGAAGGGCGTTGAGCTGGTGGGCTATTTCCCAGGACGTCCAGGAGGAGGTACCATTCCTGAGACGATTTCAGGAGACTGTAATCCATTTCTGCAGTCTGAGCGCTGGCACAGAAAGGCCAGCAGAGGTGAACATGAGGGAGAAGGTGGAATTCCACAGTGAGGGAGAGAGGGGCTGCAGAGCAGAGAAAGATGGAGGGACAACACAAAAGGGCTTTGACCTCACAGCGCAGGCAGCCAGGAGGGAGCATCCGAGTAGCAGTAGGTAGAATATCCCACCAAACACACACACTGAACATATTAAAACCTGGCAAATGACTAGGCCTCCACGTGTAGGTTTTGTTACCCAGGGGCAGTGTTTCCTCTAATTTTTTCTGTCCATGTGCAGAATAAATTTTATTATGTGAACCAAGATGTGTGGATGTGCACCACCCACAGAAACACACGCTGCCAGCTATGGGCACATGGCTAATCAGCTGGGCGGCATTTCAGTTTCTTCTGGGCAGCCACTCAAATGCACTGCTTACAGGGAAGAAGGCCAGAGGAGTCCCGCAGTCTTCAGTACTGGGCCCTATTCTGTTTAACGTTTTTGTCAATGATATGGAAGAATACGTAAGAGCCTCACCGGATTGCTTTGCCAATTGGGCACAAGCCAAATGATGCATACTGGCGGAGGAAGGAGCGTCAAAGCTGCAAGAAACATAACTGAAAAGTGAAACTTTGCAGCCTAAATAATCTTTTGTGTTTTTTTTCAATGAACACTTTCCTCTTTTTTTTTGGCCAATAATGAACATTTCTTATGGAAATTCCCCTTTGCAGAGCTCGCATATTGTAGCTCCCAGAGGGCAGGGATAACTAATGAGTTTGAGCACGGGCCTTGTAAACTCATGGTTGTGAGCTCAATCCTTGAGGAGACCATTTGTGCATCTGGGTCAAATAGATTTAAAAAAAAAAAAACTGCCAGGGATGAGGCTTGGTCCTGCCATGAGGGCAGGGGACTGGACTCCATGACCTCTTGAGGTCCTATGAGATATGTGCATAAGGGCCACGTGCAAAGGTCTGACTTCAGGTTCCAAGTTTCATGGGGAGCCAGAGTATGGGATTATCAATAAAATAATTTCCACCGTACCAGAGAACATCACTTGTCAGGTAAGAGTGTGGCAGTCTGTATCGCAAAAGCAAGGAGAAGTTCTGTGGCACCTTAGAGACTAACGGATTTTTTTGGAGCATAAGCTTTCGTGGACAAAGACACACTTTGTCACATGCATCTGATGAAGCAGGTCTTTGCCCACCGAAGTTTATGCTCCAAAAAATCTGTTAGTCTTTAAGGTGCCACAGGACTTCTCTATTTTTAGGAAACATCACACATCACCATCCCAGCCATGAGTTTTACTTGAAATGAAAGCAAGAGGAAGTAGCAATAGGTTGTATCAAACAGAGAATTGCATTTGTTCGCTTTTGATGCCACCAGGCCTCCTGTTACACTGTCTTCTCTCTGGAGACTCCATATCTCAGCTGGATCTTTCTTAGCTCTCAGGTCTGCAGGTTCTTTATTTCTTCCTTTCGCAGCAAAACCGTTTATGGAAGGCGCACTTCCCGATCTGCCTCTCGTTCAGAAAGCAGAAAGCTTTCCTGCACCTGCCGTGCTTCTTCTTGCAAGCCATTGAGTCTATCCAACTTAAAAGGTTCCCATTTCCTGCAGAGAGAAGAGGTTGTTTTTATTCACAGGTGCTAGGGGATGGGAGATGGGGTGATTGGCCAACTGCTGTCCAGAAGAAAATACTTCCCCTGTGAATGTTAGCATGAATAGCAATCAGTGATTCCGCATCAAGACTTCAGTGTAGTTATGGAATAGGGAAATGGCCCCTTGAGGAAAGAGTATAGATAAGTATTTCTCAGTTTCCCCAACTTCCTAGCTGCTGACTTCTGAATCCTTCTGGAGCCCAGTCAAAGACAATGGACTTTGGGTGAGTGCAGGAGCTGCCTAGGCCGGTTGCAGAACAGGGACATGGACGAGACATGACAGAACATGGTAGCAGGTGGCGCAGAAGAAAGGAGAATGCTAGGTTGCACAGATCAGCTATGCACAAAGCTGGCAAAGTCTTAACTTTTCTACATGGTGCAAACAGCGGGACAGCTACAATACCACCAGGAGATGGAAAATCAACACAGAATTTCACTGCAAGGAGGGATGAACCACAAAAACCACAAGTGTCAGGTCTCATCTACACACAGATTTGTATTGGCTTGACTAACCATGTGATTTCACATGTAAAGAGAGTCTGAAGGAATCATAGAATCCTAGCACTGGAAGGGACCTCTGGAGGTCATCTAGTCCAGCTCCCTGCCCAAAGCAGGACCAACCCCAACTCAGCCTCCCAGACAGGACTTTAAAACCTCTAAGGATGGAGAATTCACCACCTCTCAGGTAACACATTCCAATGCTTCACTACCCGCCTGGTGAAATACTTTTTCCTAATATCCAGCGTACACCTCTCCCACTGCAACTTGAGACCATTGGTCCTTGTTCTATCGTCTGTCACCACTGAGAACAGACTCTCTCCATCCTCTTTGTAACCCCCTTCAGGTAGTTCAAGGATGCTATCAGATTCCCCCTTCACTGTTCTGTCGACTAAATAAGTGCAAATCCCTCAGCCTCTCCACCAGCCCTCTACTCATTTTTGTTGCTCTCTGCTGGACCCTCTCCAATGCATCCACCTCCTTTTTGTAATGGGGGGGGGAGTGGCTATACCTGGACACAATTTTCCAGATGTGGTGTAACCGATGTGGAATACTTTCCTGGCAACAGGCTGGAAGAACAGAGACGCTGTATGTGTGTGTAAATACACCTTGCCTCTGCTTCGCTAGGTCTTCTGCAGACGCCATGTTTTCCTCATTGTAATCAACTTGTGACCCAGCCCCAGCTGTGTGTGTATGAAATGTGGGAATAGCTGAAATACAGCAACCAAAGTTTGTAATTATTGTAGGAATACAGGAAAGCAGGGCTGTGGTTAATCTGTTCCATAGGAAAAAAGGCTCACATATAGCTGAAAGCTGAACATATAGCTGTTCTGACATGGCTATGGTCTGGAGAAGTGGGTCTCTCCAATGAAAGCTCACCTGACAAATTATTTTGTTAGTCTTTAAAGTGCTACTTTATTGGTTTTTTGTTTTGATAGTATATAGACTAGCACGGCTCCCTCTCTGTTACTAATATAGCTGACAGGACCTTGCTAATCAGGAGCTGGACTGTCACAGCTGTGGGGAAGTAAGAAGAGGGGGTAGCATATTCTATCCAAGAAGCTACACAGCCTTCCCAGAGCCCTGCCTGAATTGGTTTGTCTGTTTCCCTTTTATCACTCAAAGACTAAAACTAAACAGGTTTCATTATGAGCCTCTTTCTTATTTTAGCTCCAGCTGTGTTTTGGCCCTGTCTCATCATCATCATCATCATCATCAATAACCGTGGGCTCAGTGCCCATTGGTGTCTGGTGCCTCTCTCATTATTTCCTTCCATCATTCCCTGTCCAGTGCAGAGTGGCTTAGTTTCTGTAGACCAGCTCTGCACCAGTCTACTACATCATCTATCCATTCTCTGTGGGGTCTGCCTCTCCTATGCAAACCATCCATTATGTCAAATACTAAGGTCTTGATTTTTGATTCGCCTTTCACTCTGCAAATATGTCCAAATAGTTGTAGCTTCTTTTTTATAACCTTCTGCAGCAGGTTCTCTTTCGGCTGTATCTTCCTATATAATAAATCCCAGGCAACTGAAATCAATTGACATGGGGCAGTGTTTCTGTACAGGCTGCAAAAGAGCTGAAAATTACTCAGAGGGATCTGTAGAGCTCATAAGAACATAAGAACATAAGAATGGCCATACTGGGTCAGACCAAAGGTCCATCCAGCCCAGCATCCCATCTGCCGATGGTGGCCAATGCCAGGTGCCCCAGAGAAGGAGAACAGAAGACAATGATCAAGTGATTTATCTCCTGCCATCCATCTCCTGCCCTTGTTCTGAAGGCTAGGGCACCATACTTTATCCCTGGCTAATAGCCATTTATGGACCTAACCTGCAAAAATTTATCAAGCTCTTTTTTAAACCCTAATAGAGTCCTGGCCTTCACAGCCTCCTCGGGCAAGGAGTTCCACAGGTTGACTGTGCGCTGTGTGAAGAAAAATTTCCTTTTATTAGTTTTGAACCTACTACCCATCAATTTCATTTGGTGTCCCCTAGTTCTTGTATTATGGGAGAAGGTAAATAATTTTTCTATATTCACTTTCTCCACACCATTCATGATTTTATATACCTCTATCATATCGCCCCTCAATCGCCTCTTTTCCAAACTGAAAAGTCCCAGTCTCTCTAGCCTCTCCCCATATGCAACCCGTTCCAAGCCCCTAATCATCTTAGTTGCCCTTTTCTGAACCTTTTCTAATGCCAATATATCTTTTTTGAGGTGAGGAGACCACATCTGCACTCAGTACTCGAGATGTGGGCGTACCATAGTTATATATAGGGGAAGTATGATATCTTTTGTCTTATTATCGATCCCTTTTTTAATAATTCCTAACATCCTATTTGCCTTACTAACTGCCGCTGCACATTGTGTGGATGTCTTCAGAGAACTATCCACTATAACTCCAAGATCCCTTTCCTGATCTGTCGTAGCTAAATTTGACCCCATCATGTAGTACGTGTAATTTGGGTTATTTTTTCCAACATGCATTACCTGACACTTACCCACATTAAATTTCATTTGCCATTTTGCTGCCCAATCACTCAGTTTGCTGAGATCTTTTTGTAGTTCTTCACAATCTGTTTTGGTTTTGACTGTCCTGAACAACTTGGTGTCATCTGCAAACTTTGCCACCTCACTGCTTACCTCAGCTCACAGCTGAGAGGTGGAGGGCAGCAGCTGGCGACTGGCAGGCAGCAGCTGGATGGTGAGGGGGTGAAATGCTCCTTTACTTTCCTCCACACAAGGTGGGAAGTGACCTCTGTGGATGCACCTCTAAACATTAGCCCTGTCCTGACCCTGTGCAATGCCTGAGAGGGATGCAGAGAAGGGTTGGGCATGTGAAGGGGACATTCTTGGCAGCGAGGTGCTCCCTGCTCCAGAGCAAGCGTCTGCTCTCTCTTCCCCCCACAAGGGGCTCTCTATTAATAAAGCCCCAGCTCATCTCTAAATAGCTGCAGCCGTAATAAAGCCCCAGCTGCTGGCTCTTTTTCTCCCAGGGCTGAGTTTAACCCTTTCTCCTCCTGCAGTAGGGTAATCATCCCGCTCCACACAGCCTGGGAATATGGGAGCAGCGGTTGGAACACTGGGCTGGAAACCTGCAGGGTGTTCTTTGCACAAGCCCTGTGATTTCTCCCTCGGGTCTCAGTTCTCCCCTCTGCAAAAAGCGGAATCCTTTGTAAAGAGCTTTGAGATTTGCAGAGGAAAAATGCTCCACGGGACTGACCGAGAATCAGTGCCCAGGTGCCCTTCGACTTCAGCACGCTAAGAGCCAAGTGCTGCTCCTGCTCTGGCTTAGTCACACACCAGTGTTTACGACTCACCTGGAGCTATCAGGACCAGCAGCAAGAGAGGGAAGAGAAGACACAGGATGTTCATGGCAGGGGCTGGTCGTATCTCCTGTGTGGGGACAGAAGATGAGATGGATAATAAAGGTTCTTTAACACGGGTTTTTCAAAAGTGGCGTGCAATAGAATTCGTGCTCCTAAATCCCTTATGCACCCTTGCAAATATCACTGCTTATGATTAACACACAGGACCAGGTTCTGCTCCTGTCAAATTGAATGGCAAAGCTTTCCTTCACTTCACTGGGAGCTGGGCTGATTGGGATCAGATTCCGTGTTCATTAGAGTCACGGCCAAGTTTCCCAGGGTCCCATAAAGCTTGTTTACAGCCACCAGTCCTGGCTGTCTGTGCTCTGTGCTGTTATTTAGCTGTAATTTACCCCTAAATGTCTTCTAAGATCCCAGTAACCAGTGGAAGTGTTGGTGATGCTGATAGACAATATTGACCTCCCATGGTCCAGTAAATTATCTCTTTTAGTACCATTCAGGTCCCTAGGTTGCCGAATTAGAGCGGTTCAAGCTGTAGTAAAATGCTGAAGTGTTTGCAGGATCGGTGTGTAGGTAAATATCTCCTTCAGATCAGTTTGCTAGGGACAAAGGACTGCTCTTCATGCTCACGTTCATGTAGCCCTGTCTGAAGTTTGGTACGGCTGACAGGCATCCAAAGCTCATCCCTTAGTTTTGGGACCCCATGTAACAATATAACCAATATGGTTCCTCTCTAGCCATACCAAGAGGCCTAGAGCTCTTCAGCAGCCAGAATAAAGAGCAGCCCCGACCATTAACTGTGAAGCTACAGGTCACATACTCACATTCCATCTGCTTTTCAGTATAACAGTGTCACATCAGGCTGTTGAGAAGAAGACCACATCCTAATGCCATCCACTGTTACCAGATAAGGAAACAGATCTCAAGATGGGTAAAGAAAACTTAGTTAATAGCATTTCAGCTGGCGAGCAATGACTTATCAATAGCTGAGGTTGTGGAATCACCATTCTATGATGACTGCCTTCACTTTTCTACTGTTTTCTGTATAATCTCTGTCTGGTTTGTAGTTGCTCCTGTCTGCTGTATAATTAATTGTGCTACGTGTAAATCAGCTAAGGTGGTGGGTTATGATGGGTTAGGTAATTCTGTTACAGTATGTTATGATTGGTTGTAAAATTATGCTAAAATAATTGGTCAAGGTATAGCTAAGCAGGACTCAAGTTTCACTACTTAACCTGGGGGCCAAGAAGGAAAAAGCAGGAAAGAAGAACATCAAGCTGGAAAGGAAGGGAAGAAGATTGGAAGAAGGAACACATTAAGGAGGACTCACCTTCCAAGATCCTGAGGTGTAGCAACCAGTATCCAGAGAGTGACTATGTCTGTCCCAACAGGGGACAGCTGCCCGCCTTATCAGGATTGGTGAGCAACACACTGAGTGCTTAGCATGTATTCTGCTTTCTTGGTACTTGTAAATAAACAGAGAATAAGAATACTGCTGTGTCAGGCTTTTTCAGTGGCACAGATCCTGCTAACCCGCAGGGAATTATGCCCTGAGCCCTAGGAATTGAGTAAGGGTGGAAGTTTAAATTAACAGGGTCATGCCTATGGATTGGGTGAAGGTGTGTGTGTCCCTGAGTGTGGAAGGGATGAAGAAATTTGTGCAGGTAACACCCTGCCCTGCCTGCACACTGCTCAGCTGAGGTGTCTCCTCTGGAAAGGACACCCGTCTGCTGCACACGGCTGAGCTCTGTTTTCAGCCTGAGTGCTTGTCACTCTCTGAGGTGTCAATGGAGCTGCAGAGCAACTGGTGCTGCCTTTGGGGTATGTTGAATGGGAGACTGAATGGGAGATTCTCCCGCCATCCCCCACCGCCAGAAGACAGGATATTGGTTAGATGGACCATCAGTCAGACTCAGAATGCCCGTTCTTATGTTCCCTCCCATTTCCCCATTCCTGGTTTTGCTGGGGAATGAATCTCTGTCTAATCGCACTGTCTAGGTCCACGGTGACTGTTCTTCCCCTCCATGTCAGGCTGAGGGCTGTGATTGCTGGGTGGCCGAGCAAAGTGCCTCGGTCATCTACCCCGTAGACCTCTAGGGAGGCAGCTCCACCCTTGCTCTACTCCCATTCCACCTCTTCTCCCTTCCCCCTTCCCCTGAGGGATGCAACCCAGAGGTCTAACAGGGCTGGTGCCAGCAGCAAGGTTCCCCTTCCCCCTCACACTCACCAGCAGTGGTGGGGCAAGGGGAGTAGTGCATCCCCTTTGCTGAACTCCCCCGGCTGTGTTGCTCCACTATCTGTGGGTGAGTGCGGGGCGGTCCTGTCCCCTCCCTCGAGTGATGTGTCTGGAAGAACGCAGGGAGCTGGGTCCATTATTCTACTTCCCTTGCTGGTGAGTGGGGGTTGGGCGGTCTGGACCCCTTCTGTAGGCACCAGATCCCCTCCCCACTTGCCCCCTGGTGCTGGCTGTCCCCTCCAACCTATGACGTTTGGGGGGCACACGGCCCCTCATGCTCCCCCCCTTGTTGTCTACGCTTCTCTCCATATTTCTGAGTGTCACAAATTTTTCCATTCCTATTTAATGGCGGTGATCACGGCCTTGCAATATCACTGTGGAGCCTTCTTGATTCTCTATGCTCAGAGTGAGTTTTCCTCCATTCGTGCATTTGCATCTTCTCCAAGGACACTTTAACACACGTCTCATGCGGTGGGACCCGCACAGCTTGGAATAGCCATGGCAGGGAAGGTCCTTTCCCCTCCCAGAGGGAAAGAACCACCAGCATGGGGTCCCCTTCTCCTTAAACACTGGGTACAGGTGTGGTCGCTTTGTCTCCAGAAAGATATAGAGGCCTTGGAAAAGATTCAGAAAAGGGCAACAAAAACAAGGAGCCCCATATGAAGAGAGATTAAAAAGATGGGGACTTTTCAGCTTGGAAAAGAGGAGGCTAAGGGGGGATAGGAGAGAGGTCTATAAAATCATGACGGGTGCAGAAAAAGTGAATGAGGAAAAGTTATTTACTTGTTCCCATAACAGAAGAACTGGGGGTCACCGAATGAAATGGATGGGCGCAGGCTGAAAATTCACAAAAGGAAGGGTGTCTTCACACAGTGCACTGGAGGTCTGTGGAACTCCTAGCCAGAGAAGGTGATGAAGACTGAGAATTTGACAGGGTTCAAAAAAGAGCTAGATAAGTCCATGGAGCTTAGGTCCATCAATGGCTACTAGCCAGGGTGGGTAGGAATGGCTGGATCATTTGATGATACCCTGTTCTGTTTACTCCCTCTGATATTCGACATAATCACATAACTGAGTGCTGGTGCTCTAGTAAGCCAGAGGAGAAACAGGCCCGATCAATGAGGATGGTCATTAAAAAAAATCAAAAGGGTTGAAATTGTGGGGATAATCTTAATGTTCTGGGATATTTAATGGGAGCTTCTGGAGATCATGAAATCCTGGCTTCCAATTTCTTAAGCGCAACTATTTTTTTCTTGAAAACTAATTCTCTTCAAGGGACTTGCAGTTAAAAGCGCTGGTATTCGCTGAGGGTAATTAATCAGTGGAACAATTTTCTAAGGACTATGATGGATTCTCCATCGCTGACTCTGTTAGCCTATAAGGTGTCACAGGACTCCTTGTTGTTTTTGCGGATACAAACTAACTTGGCTTCCCCTCTGATATTTCTCTCCATCACTGGCAATTTGTAAGTCAGGGTTGGATCTTTCTTTTAAAGTTGTGCTCTAGTTCAGACAGGAGTTATTTCAGGGTAGGTTAGACTAGCTGTTCAGAGTTGTCCCTTCTAGTTCAGGTTTAGGAATCTATGAATCTCTAAGTCCAGGGAAAAAATAATTACTCTGATCGTTCTGATAAGCCAGCTGGAGAACAGCAATATGTTCTGTGCCTCGGAGAAGCCAAGGAGTGATTCCCTAGTTCTAAACTCTGTTGCAGCTAATCAGAATGGAGATATTTACATATGCAATCTGATTGGCTAATAATATTCCAGGTGGTAGCTAGGCAGGTAGGTAGCTAGGTAAGCAAACAATGGATGGGTGGGGGGTAGCTAGGTAGCTAGGTAAGCAAACAATGGATGGTGGGGGGCGGGAAATACCAGAACTGTCACATGACTGCTTTCAGCCAATCACCAGGCAGAATTTTATTTTTCTTTGTCATAAGGTTCCAAACAAGTGGTTGGCAGGGGCTTTGTGGGCACACCAGGGCGCGAGGGCAGTGCCGTGCTGTAGACTCCAGGTAATTCGATGGATCTATGTCCTTGCCCCCCTAGTGCCGTGAGTATTGCTGGAAAACTCCTCCTGAATTCAAGGGCCCTTTCCCTTCCTCTCTTCCAGAACCAACGTCCTCTCTCTCTTGTTTCTCTTCTGTGCAGCGCGCTGGAGGTAGCCGTTGACAGCAGCTGGGAGCAGATTGGTTGTTGCCCAATGAGCCTTTGGTTTGGAGGGTGTTGAGCTGTAAGTACCAGGTAACTCCAGCTCAGTTCATTTCATTCATTTGTAGCTGCTTCCTCCACCAGCGCAGTTTCAAAGCGCTCACTGATGCGCTAAGAACTCCTGCTCCCAGGAGCCCACAACCAGCCTGGGGACTGAAGAGGCGAAGGTGGCAGGGAGCAGGGGAGGCCTGTGGGTGGGAGCAGAGGGGAACACTGCGAGACGACAAGTCAGGTACGTGAACGTCCAGGTGGTGCTGTGGGTTGAAGGTGGCCTATGAAAACCGGAAACATGGTGCCACTAGATGATGGCCACTGTTGGTGGAGACAAGTGAGATTTAAATTGGATGATTATATTTAGCACCTAAGACCCCAAGCCATGGAGCAGGACACCCCTGGGGCTCGTTAGCAGGTTTCCCCACATCCTGGTCTTTATGTGACTAATTGCGGCAACGTGAGTGAGATCTGTGTTCGTCTGGCAAAGAACCTCATGCGCTACCCATCCGCCCTCCTATTTGTCTAGCTGTCCCCATCCACACCCATCTCTCTCCCTGTTCTATGCTGTTCCTGCGGACGTGGTCTCTGAGGGCCAATTTTGTCTTTACATCTCCTCAGTCCAGTGTCCAGCTGACCCCAAACCATGAGGATTCTCTTCTTGCTGCTTATTGTTCTCTTTGGGACCTGCCTAGCCACTGCAGGTAAGATGTAACTAATGCTGCTAAGCCAAAGCAGTTGCATTGTTTTCCAATTGTTTTAATTTCAGGCATGGTGGTGGGAAGAGGGTTAGATTTTCAGGAGGTTTGGCCCCCTGAAGCCCATTTGATTTTCACTTTGAATTTCAGGTTCCAATGGAGAATTAAAGTGAACCACAGCGAAAACTTAGGGGGTAAAGTATCAGAGAGGTAGCCGAGTTAGTCTGTATTTTCAAAAACAACAAGAAGTCCTTTAATGCCTTATAGACTAACAGATATTTTGGAGCATAAGCTTTCGTGGGCAAAGACCTGCTTTGTCAGGTGCATGCATCTGATGAAGCGGGTCTTTGCCCACGAAAGCTGATGCTCCAAAATATGTTAGTCTATAAGGTGCCACAGGACTTCTTGTTGTTTTTGAGGGTAAAGTCACTGAAGTCAACTACAAATTACCTTTGACTTCATAGAATCATAGAATCCTAGGTTGGGAGGGGACCTCAGGAGGTCATCTAGTCCAGCCCCCTGCTTCAAGCAGGATTAACCCCAGCTAAGTCATCCCAGCCAGGACCTTGTCAAGCCCGGACTTAAAAACCTCTAGGGATGGAGAATCCACCACTTCTCTAGGCAATGCATTCCAGTGCTTCACCTCCCTCCTGGAGGGTGCTCCACCATCCAATGGAGCCAGGATCCACCCTCAGTGCTCAGTCTGTTTTGGGGTAATAATTGCTCAGCATGACATGGTTTCAGCTCAGAGTCACAATTTCCTCCTGAAAGCTTTGGAGAGGGAGGCAGGGGGAGAATCCCCTTGAAATTCAACCCCCGGCTCACCCAGAAACAAGGATGGTCTGTTCAATTGTCGAGTCCAGATTAGGATCTGAGCTTCCCACAAACAAAGCAAAGTATTAAGGCATAGGTGCAGTGCTGATGTGTTCAGCGCCCAAGGTCCTCCAGCAGTGTTCAGAATAATGCCCCTATCTCCTGACTCGTCACCTCCTGCTCTTCCCAGGGCATCTTGCCTCTCGTTTAAGTCTCTCCTATAAGTTCTGATGCTTGTGATGAACTATCTGATTTGTGGTCAGTTCCTCAGCCACTTGAAGTCGATGGGAAGAGATCAGTGGGCACCGAATTGGACTTTGAGTCCTTCTAGCTCATGTCAGTTTTAACTTTTCCACCATTTCCTCTTGGCCTTTGACCACACGTCACAACTGATATTGTCCTGCATTTGCAACTACCAACACAGCTCTCCTCTTTGCACAGCAGATGGCCAGCGGGTGACTCGATACCTCAACCACTGCCTGCAGAGAGGTGGGACGTGCCGATACGATGACTGCGATGATGGCGAAGTGCAGATTGGGACCTGCTACCATCATACCATGTTATGCTGCCGAGATTAGAAGGAGATGCTGAGCTGATGGAATCCCATTTCAAGATGGAAACCTCTGCTCTTGTTTAATTAAACATAAACTCTTCTATCCCATTTTCTTCATAATAATAATAATAATAACAATAATAAATAGCATCAACAATAATAATAGTCATTAACCAATATTGCATTCCTACAAGGACCTGTATGTTTCCCTCTTATTCTTACCCATGGAGATCATGGATGTCATTCTGGGCATGTCGTGTAGGCGCAGACCTACCCACAAGGGAGGGGCAAAGAGGGAAGTCTACCAGCCATTCTAAAGGGCCCAGGGCCCTGGCTGTTGCTGGAGTACCAGTGGGGATGGCAGATGGAGCAGCTCCATCTAGCTCTGAGGGCCTTCGGGTAAACCAGTGCTGCAGCCCTAAGGGCTGGCTGACCCATCCCTGCCCTTTCTGCCTTGCCCCTTCCTGGAGCATGGAGCTTCCCCCCCAGCCACACACACGTTGTCCAGGGCCCAACGATCCTGGCAGCTGCCCTGTGTAGGTAGAAATACATTTGACCGCCACATTGTAGACTCATTTTGCTAAGAGAGCAGGGTAAAGAGGTCAGTGTAAATGAGATCCAGGCCCCAAGGTTTAAGCCACCTCTTCTACCCTACACATGTTCCTGGCCCCTGGGCTATGACCTCAGAGCTCCTCACAGGGCAGGGTGTGTTTATTTGCACCACGCCCCTTTTTTAGCATGAACAAACCTGTATACCCCTTTTATGTGTGGAGAGCTGAGGCCCAGGAAGGCCAGCGATTGGCTGCCCTGGGAGATGCATTTGTCCTGATGCAGCCATACCCGAGCCAATGCTGTGAATGCTACCTTGACTATCAATAGCAATGAAAGCGAAGGCACATGGTCTCACCTTTCAGGTGCACACCCATGCCGTGTCTACACGTGCATGATACTTTGAAGTAGTGGCACTAACTTCGAAATAGCGCCCGTCACGGTTACACGTGTCGGGCGCTATTTCGAAGTTAACTTCGATGTTAGGCGGCAAGATGTCGAAGTCGCTAACCCCATGAGGGGATGGGAATAGCGCCCTACTTCGACGTTCAACGTCGAAGTAGGGACCGTGTAGTCATTGCACATCCCGCAACTTCGAAATAGTGGGGTCCGCCATGGCGGCCATCAGCTGAGGGGTTGAGAGATGCTCTCTCTCCAGCCCCTGCGGGGCTCTATGGTCACCGTGGGCAGCAGCCCTTAGCCCAGGGCTTCTGGCTGCTGCTGCGGCAGCTGGGGATCCATGCTGCATGCACAGGGTCTGCAACCAGTTGTCGGCTCTGTGTATCTTGTGTTGTTTAGTGCAACTGTGTCTGGGAGGGGCCCTTTAAGGGAGCGGCTTGCTGTTGAGTCCGCCCTGTGACCCTGTCTGCAGCTGTGCCTGGCACCCTTATTTCGATGTGTGCTACTTTGGCGTGTAGACATTCCCTCGCAGCGCCTATTTCGATGTGGTGCCGCGCAACGTCGAAGTTGAACATCGACGTTGCCAGCCCTGGAGGACGTGTAGATGTTACTCATCGAAATAGCCTATTTCGATGTTGGCTTCACGTGTAGACGTAGCCCCAGGCTCCTGGGGAGTTGTATTCTGTGGCTAGCCCATGCTACTGCAGTTTCATTGCTGTTGGTACCCAAGCTGGTATGTCTACGCATGCTCCAGTCATAAAGTCAACATTCCCTGAGTGACACAGAAAGTCTGGGGTAGAGCAGGGACTCATACACCGGCCTTTGCTGTCCCCACTTAGCGCCCTTGTCAGCGGACAAGTCTTCCTCAGCCTAGCAAATGCACACAAGCACAGCCCTGGGTCTAATACCTGGTTTGTGTCGTTGTCATCTGGCCCAGTGCCAACAAATGGGCCACACTGGGGCTGCTTTCACAACACAGTGGTGTTGCTGTGTCCACGCCAACCTGTGTTAGGACCCAGGTATCCTGTGGGGCCATGTATCCCAGCCTGCCTTTGCAGGGAACTCTGCTTCAGGGAGAGCGAGGAGGAAGGTGGAAGAGCCAAAATGGCTGCCCAAGCTCCTGTCTCCACGTAAGAACAGAAGAACGGCCATACTGGGTCAGCCATCGGCCCATCAAGCCCAGGGGCCTGTCTGCCAACAGTGGCCAATGCCAGGTGCCCCAGAGGGAATGAACAGAACAGGTAGTCATCAAGTAATCAATTAGCTGTCGCCCATGTCCAGCTTCTTGCCAACAGAGGCTAGGGACACCGTCCATGCCCATCCTGGCTAATAGCCATAGATGGACCTGTCCCCCATGAATTTATCTAGTTCTTTTTAAACTTTACTATACTCTTGGCCTTCACAACATCTTCTGGCAAGGAGTTCCACAGGTTAACAGCGCATTGTGTGAAAAAATATTTCCTACTGTTTGTTTTAATCTTGCTGCCTATTAACTTCATTTGGTGCCCTTGTGTTCTTGTGTTGTGAGAAGGAGTAAATAACAATTCTTTAGCTATTTTCTCCGCACCAGGCATGATTTTATAGACCTCTATCATATCCCCCCTTAATCGTCTTTTTTTCCAAACTAAAAAGTCCCAGTTTTATTAGTCTCTCCTCATATGGCCGATGCTACAGAGCCCAAATCATTTGTTGCCCTTTTCTGAACCTTTTCCAATTCCAATATATCTTTTTTGTGATGGGGCAAACACATCTGTACACAATATTCCAGATGTGGACATACCATGGATTTATATAAAGGTAATATGACATTTTTTGTCTTATTATTTATTCCTTGTTTAATCATTCCCAGCATTTTGTTAGCTTTTTTGACTGGGGCTGCACACTGAGTGGATGTCTTCAGAGAACTATTGACAATGACTCCAAGATCTCTTTCTTGAACGGTAACAGCTAAGTCAGACCCCATCATTTTATATGTATAGTTGGGATTACATTTTCCAAAGTGCATCACTTTGCATTTATCAACATTGAATTTCATCTGCCATTTGGTTGCCCAAACACCCCATTTTTTAAGATCTTTTTGTAGCTCTTCACAGGTTACAGGAAGTGATCTCTAGTCCATTCTACTTTCTATCAAGGCCAATGGATGGTGAGTGGCCCACGTGCGCCGGAGCTCGGGTGGAAACACGAGCTGTGACTGCAGCCTCCCATCTCAGAGATGCCGAGGCCTCGTGTACCCCGAGGGCCCTCAGCAGTGCCAACTCACTCACCCCACAGCAGGAGCATGGTGGAGGCCCCAGAGTGAATGGCAGTCAAGCCCTTTGTGTAGAAAAGGCTCCAAAGCCCCACAGCAAGAGCAAGCTAATGGGACTCACTCCCAATGGGTCTGTGATCTGAGGGCGCAGCCTCACTCCTCTTCACAGGGCAATGTGAGCTGCTCCGACCCACTGCAATGGCCACCTCAGCCTGCCCAGCTGACCCCAGCACAGTGCAGGGCACTTGGGGGTTCAGATGACGAGACGATACAGTTCGGTGCGACACCACACGTCACACAAAATAGCACTGGGAAGCAGCCATTTCAAGGGGAGATGGGGCCAGACAGACCCAGTAGGCCATAATCAATTAACAGCCTAAGGAGACAGGAGGAAGAGGCTCAGATGAAAACTGAGGCCTCGGGAAAGGGCTAAGTGAGATCAGGGCAGTGTGGGTGGAATTGCAGGCTGGCTAGCATGTTCCTGGAAAAGGACCTGTAGTAGGATCTGCAGCAAGGTGGGTACACCAGAGGAGACAGCCCAGAGCACACAGCTCCAGACAGGACTGTTACCCACCAACCTTTCTCAGGCCAGGGAACAGAGGGGAAGGATTACAGATGTAAGCAGTATCTGAAGGAATGTTTCCATTGCAGCTTAAGGGAACGGGGAGAAACCGTAGGCGTGTGTGTAAATACAGTTTGCTCCTCTGTGCTTAGATCTGTTAGATATTTGGCTGATGCGGTGGCGTTTCGCTTGTTGCAATCCATTTGATTATTGTGAGACCACAAACTAAGTTAAAGCTAAACACAGGAACTGTAAAATGTGATCGTCCGTGCTTGTCATTATTGTGGGAAGACGGACAACACAGCCTGAGTTTAACCCGTGTTTTCAAAATGAGAGAGACACCGTCATTTTAAACAACCTTGGAGGGACAAGAGACTCTTGGTAAACTTCTGCAAAATTAGAGGGGAGGACAGGGCTCTGAGCCAGCAGGCTGTAGGCCCTCTGGGCGGGAGCTGTAAGGCTGGTTCATCCTGTTTCTCCTCATTGCTCAAGGACAGAGCTAAAATAGGCTCCATAAAGACTCTCTTTTATTACTTTGGATGCTGGAGATTTCCTGTGGCTGGACTGTGCTTTGGGCCCAGAGCTGAAATCACTGGGCTTTGCCCAGAGCCAAATCCACCACAAGCTCTTGGAAATAGTGAGCAGTTGCCCAGTGGGAGTAGCAGGGTGGCTGGTGGGAGCAGCTCGACAGCGGTGGTGCAATGACCACCCAGCAGGGTGGCGGTGAAGAGCAGTGAGCAGGTGGATGGTGAATGAAAGGTGCTGCTTTACCTCCCCTACTTGGGATGGGAGTTGAACCCTACAGATTCTGGGTGTGCCCTGACCAAAGCCAGCAAGTATAACGGGGTGCAGGGAAAGATTGAGCATGTGAAGGGGACATTTGGATTGCTTGAGGTAACAACTTGAGAGGAAGAGGATATTGCTCCACCTACACGGGGCCAGATTTCACCTCCTGGTTTGTTTATGAACTCTGTGATGCTTTCCCAAATTAATGCCAAGCTACTTTCCTCTCTTTTATTGAAAGTTTCTTTTCTACACTCGAACTCTGTGTTTGTGAGTGGAGAAGCATCACCTCTCTAAGGCACCCAGGGTGGGGTGAATTCCCCAGGTTAGTGGGTGGGGGTCAAACCAGTTCTGTGTTGGACTGAGGGAGTGTGAGCCGATGCCCAGGTGCCAGCTAAGGGTCTGGTGGGGCAAAGGGGGTGATGCCGCACCAGCAGCTACACTAAGCAGCCAAGGCAGGCTGGGTTCTTTGGTTTGTGTTTAGTTCAGGTACAGCAGCAAAAGGAAAATTACACTTAGAGAGGCTTTAACAGTTACTTTTTATTTATACAAAGATAGGAACAATTTAACTAAGACAAATGATTAAAGTACAAGTTAGTACTCGTGGTTTTTTAAAGGGGAAACAACACAATTTAACTTAAAAAAAGTTTTAGACAAACTAGCTAGCTTAAACTAATACAAGTAATGTGTACACAAGAAAGGCACGTTGCAGGTGTGATTTTCACCCCTGCCTCTTAGACCTGGTGGAACCAGAGTCTTTCCCTCAATTCCTATAGGAAAGAAGTGTGATACAGGTGTAATTCTTACCCCTGCCTCCTAGATCCGGTGCGACCCAGAATCTTTCTCTCAATCCCTTGGGAAGAAGTAGATACGAACCAGGCGTCCCCAGTCTTGGGAGTTAATTCCAGACCTGGCCAGCAGGTGTAGGTGATAGGAACTCAAAGGGGGTGGGCTGTCAAACCCATTTATACCCCTTTTGTCACGTACGCTTCTTCCTGGTCTCAAGTGGCCAATCGGGAGGAATGTGTTTGAACCCAGGTTTCCCAGGGAAGATGCAAGGCTCAATTTGCACCTGTGAATTGTGGACAATTGGGCACCTTTGGAGGTGATGGGCGGAGATTCCCCGTTCTTCCTGGGGCAGTGATCAGGCGTGTCAATCACCAAGATCACCCAGAAGGGCGGCCATTAGCTAGCCCATTCACTGTCTGGTTTTTGTGCATAGTAGAGAGGCTGGGTGAGACAGCACACCTGGGTTCCCAGGACATCAAAGGCTGCCTGTCTCCCTCTTTGTTTCTCTCTCTGTCTCTCCCAGTGGGGGAGAGAAGAAGAAAAGACCAAATGGGGGGTTCATGTCTGGCTACAGGGAGAGGAACCCTTAGAAATCCAACGCACCCCTGGCTGCAGCTGGCCCCACCTGGCAGAAGGGTTACACAGAGAGAACTGCTGGAAGGGTCCTGAAGGACCAGCTGCAAGTGCAGAAAGATGGGCTACAAACAAAGGGCGGAAAAATACTGACTCCCCCGGAGAAGTTTCCACAGGCCAGGGAAGCCCCAGCTCAGAAACACGGGCCCTGAGGAGGAGGGCTGTTTGACCCTGACTCTGAGGGAAAGACTGTGGACCAAGTGCCCTGGAATCTGGGTGGCAGAGACGTCATTCAAGTTCAGCTGGACTTAACTGTGTAGAACTTGGGATGTAAAATTCTGTTTAATGAGTTAACTGTTTACACGTCAGGTTTAACTGGTTAACCAATTAATCAGGGGGTGGCTTCAGGATAGGCTGCTCCAGCCTAGCTGGGCTGGAGTGGCCCCCTGTCATGGGCAGGGGCTGCTCTGGCCAGGCTAGAGTGGTCCACACCTGTGGTGGCAACCCCCTGCCAGCTCCGTCCCCTACCAGTTAACCATAACCAGTAAGTTTACGAGCTAACTGGTTAACCAGTTAAACTTTAACATCCCTAACTAGAACCTCAGTCTACGTGTGGGGTGTAAGCAGTGCTTTTGTTTGTAAAAAAAAGAGGAGCCGGTACTCAACGGCCTGTCTGCTCCCCCCGCCCGATCCCTTAAAAAGGGATAGAGAATAAGACAAAGAATATCTTACTTCCCCTATATAAAACTATGGTACGCCCACATCTTGAATACTGCGTGCAGATGTGGTCTCCTCACCTCAAAAAAGATATACTGGCATTAGAAAAAGTTCAGAAAAGGGCAACTAAAATGATTAAGGGTTTGGAAAGGGTCCCATATGAGGAGAGGCTAGAGAGACTGGGACTTTTCAGTCTAGAAAAGAGAAGACTGAGGGGCGATATGATAGAGGTATATAAAATCATGAATGGCGTGGAGAAAGTGAATATTGAAAAGTTATTTACTTGTTCCCATAATATAAGAACTAGAGGACACCAAATGAAATTAATGGGTAGTAGATTCAAAACTAATAAAAGAACATTTTTCCTTCACACAGCGCACAGTCAACCTGTGGAACTCCTTGCCGGAGGAGGCTGTGAAGGCCAGCACTCTAACAGAGTTTAAAATAGAGCTTGATAAATTTTTGGAGGTTAGGTCTGTAAATGGCTATTAGCCAAGGGTAAAGTATGGTGCCCCTAGCCTTTAGTCAAAGGCTGGAGACAGATGGCGGGAGACAAATCACTTAATCGTTGTCTTCGGTTCACCTCCTCTGGGGCACCTGGCACTGGCCACTGTCAGCAGACAGGATACTGGGCTGGATGGACCTTTGGTCTGACCCAGTATGGCCGTGCTTATGTTCTTATGTTCTCACCAGCCAATCCTGCGGCTGAGGCGGCTGAGGTGCTGGTACTCAGCACCAGCAAGGACCGGCCCAAAGGAAGCCCTAGGTGTAAGTTTGATTAATTCCAGCGTTTGACAGCATGGCTTCACCATCTTGGAAGCCCAAACGACAACCTGGACTCCATCTTGGGTGCCCTTCTCCTTCTTCCCCTGAGGGCATTTTCCTGCCTTTTTGATCTCTTGGCTGGAAACGAGACAGGTGGGCGAGCCGAGTTCTGCCCGGTTACCGCAGGCTATTTAAGGGCCGGCTGCCTGCCCAGTGGTGGCGTGGCAGAGTTTTGGGGCTGCTCAGAGGAGCACGCCAGCACCACAGAGGAGATCTGTTTGGGGGAGGTGAGCAGACCTGCCGACAAGGGGTGTGTAACCAGCTGGCACCCCTCGGGCCCGAGGACAAACACCTCCCCTGACACTGCAGGGAGGGAGAAGCCAACCCATCACTGGGGAGCTGACATCACCTCCCCGGTTTTGACCCTCCGGTGCTGTGTGAAGCCAGACGCCAGAGCTGTCTCATCACCGTGAGAGGCCTCAGCTGCAGGGTACGGGAGTGGTTTCGTAAATCCTCCATCTGCCGCCTGAGTCGCGGTCAGTATCCCGCAGCTTTGCTGTGGGGGTCTCGGCTATGCCTCGGTTTTTATAGCCCTTGGTTTGTCTATGCTCTGTGCACCCACAGTTCAGTCAGTCTGATTTCCTTTCAGGGCGAGACTAAGACAAGCCCCGGACAGAAGTGGGCAGAGGGACGTTCCTCTCGGCTGGCTCCCTTTCAGCCAGGTACGCCAGCCAACGGAGGGAGGGGGGCGCGGGACATGAACCATCGTGTGCCCCAAATGCTGTGGGCAAGCAGGGCCAGCCAACTGCTGGTGGGGGGACCGGTGAGGGTGGGGAGGAGCCTGATGCTTGCATCAGGGTGCCCCCCCCGCCACTGCCCCCACATTCACTGACAGTGGTGGGAGAGGCAGAGCAATGGCCCCAGCTGCTTTGCTGCCCTGGCTGTGCAGCTCGGGGGGAGGGACAGGACTCTGCCCCCCCCCGCTATGTTTCAATGTACCTGTGAATGTAGCTCAATTTTTCAGCCTAGCTTCCCGTGTATGTTTGCACCTAGTGTCAATGTAGCTTTCAATGTACTCCTCTCACCATCCTTGAATAAACGTTTCAGTGAAGCTCGTATTTCATCCTAGTGATCTGCCATGGTGAAAAGCTGGTTGTTTCTTTAGCTTTCAACGTCGTACTCAGGCGAGTTTGACTTCACCTGTCTTTTCTGCCTATGATTCTAAGTAGTTTTCAGTCTGCCATAGACTGTTGATCCCCTTATGCTCTTTCAATGTAGCTCAGTTTCCAGCTTAGCATGCAGCCTATATATTCCGCTAGATTTCAGTATAGCTCCGTCTGTAGTGCTCTCGCTATCTTTGAATGTAGCTCAGGGTGCAACTTAGCGTTTTACCTCTGGTTGTAGATAATGTTCCCTCTAGCTTTGAATGTACTCCTCTCGGTATGTTTGAATATACCTTTGAATGTATCAGAGAGGGAGCCATATTAGTCTGCAGTTTCGAGAACAACAAAAAGTCTCGTGGCACCTTATAGACTAACATATTTTGGAGCATCAGCTTTCGTGGGCAAAGACCCACTTCATCAGATGCATCTGAGGAGCTCCCTCCTGTGGGGTGGGGGGTTGCAGCCCTGGGGCACAGGGCATTGGGGAACAGTGCAGCTGCCCTGGAGTGAGCCCCTCAGCAGCGGAGACTGTTGCTCTAAGACACCAGGGAACAGGAGCCCGGCGAAATATGGGACAATTGGCTCATTTATTAAAAACGTTGGGACGCCTGTGAGACAGCTCAAATAAGGGTCCATCCCAGGAAAATCAGGACAGGTGGAATTTAGCCTCCTACGATCATTCTTCCACAGGACACACTTTTCTTTTGTACTTCTCCGCATAACCTCGTGACAAGAAGACACACACAGAAATAGAAAAAAAAAACCCTGAAATAAGATGGTCTGAAATCTACCCCCTGACATCTCGCCCTCATTGCTAAGAGGAAGACTGATCGCTCAGTGGTTTGAGCATTGGCTTGCTAAGCCCAGGGTTTTGAGCGCAATCCTTGAGGGGGGTCTGTCTGGGGCAAATAAATAGAGTAAATTTAAAAAAAAAAAAAACCCACTGGGGTTGGTGTTTAGTCCTGCCAAGAAGGCAGGAGACTGAAACTAGATAACCTGCTGAGGTCCTTTCCAGCTCTATGAAATGTGTAAATCCTCATAGGCAGCAGCCCACTTGGCTGTGTGCACCTACCTTTCTGTTTCAGGGCTAGTGCCTCACCAGCCTGGCCCTTGTTATGGCCCTGCCAATACGCTCATGTTATTTCATGCTCTGGTTGGCCACCTGCATCACCTTGTGTCTGGGGGTTGCTGTGCAGGAAGGCGTTGGAGTGAAGCAGTATTCTTGTGAGCGGCTCCGCTGGGTCAGAACGACATTAAGCAGAGTGTTAAGGGAGAAAGCACACGCCTGAAACCAGCTTATAGTTAATTCATGCCCCCCTCCCTCTCTGCCCCCAGGTCTGTAGACACATGGAGCAGAGCCCCTTCCCATTTCTAAAACCACGCCAGCTGGGCTGCAGCGATGATGGCCCTTTGGCTGATTCTCCTCTTCCTATGCCTGGCTGCTCTAGGTAAGACCTAAAATGCCCCAGCCTGTAAATGGGGAATGGTAATATAACAGTGCAAGGAAAGGTTAATTCTGCTTTCCGGGCCTGGGAGCAGGGATGCAGACGGCAGATGGGAGGAAGCTCTGGAGAACCTAGCAGCAGGTGAAGCTTGCAATCAGCATTCCCTGCAAACTGAGTGTGTGAGAGAGCCAGGCGCAGCCCAGCTGATTAGCAAAGTGCCCACAGCCACCCACAGGGGTCGGCATGTGTTTCTGCTGGTGGTACACATCACACATGCCTTGGTGCACATAAAATTGCTTATGCACACGGATGGCAAAAATAAGAGGGCACATGGTCTGCAATCTCTTCTAATCCTGATGACAACACATGTCTTCCGAGCAAAGCCGAAGAGGAGGGTTTGTGCAAGGTTTTTGAAGGAGGCAGGGGTGGAGGAGAGGGACGTCAGGATAAGTCTGTCTGTAGGAGGCAGCTTGGAAACAGGGAGCGGCAGAGAATGAACAGGGCAGCGAGACCTTTGAGAAACAGATAATGGGGTTGCTCTCATGCTATTGATTTGGGATCTTTCCGGCATCTTTTAAACCATTGCAAAACTCTCCCGCTGTCCTTTAGGAAACATCTGCAGCATATAGCAAACATACCTCTGCTTCAAAACAACAAGCAGCCCTGTAGCACCTAAAAAAGCTAACAGCCCTTGACTTTTTCAGTCACGAGCTTTTGTGGGTAAGACCCACTTCTTCAGATGCAAACCCTGGGTTCTTATCTTCTGTTCAAATCTGAGGAAGTGGCTCCTACCCGTGAAAACTCATGACCTCATAAATGAACATGTTAGTCTTTAAGGTGCTACAGGACTGCTTGTGTTTTGCAGAACTACAGACAAACACAGCTCCCCCTTTAAGACAGTGCTGCCATCAGGCATGTACAGGTCTAGGGTGGGTCACCACAGTTCAGATGCCTCCCTATGTAACACTGACAGACCCAGGTTGCCAGCACCAAGGATAGAACCTGCAAGCAGAGGGTCTAAAGCCCTGCGCTCTACCACATGAGCTAAAGGCCAGCTGGCTCTTAGCCCAGGCTGTAGAGCAGAGACTTCACTCACCCCAGATGAGGTCTCAGTACCTCTGAGTACTACACATAGACGTGTCCCTCTTAACACACCTTTTCTGTGTGCAGGGAACAGCCAGAGCTCAGAATTGTCCTGCAGACTGATGGGTAACCTTTGTTGAGTGGACAAGTGCCATCCGACAGAACAACACGTTGGTTACTGCTTCCCTACTATCGTTCTGTGCTGCCAGAGTTTGCCAGTTGGCACCTGACGGCAGAAGCACGCTGCGAGGGGAGAACCCGCCACCGTTCTGCTCACAGCCGGAACAGGCTGTTGCTGGGTCGCCTCCTTGGAAAGGAAAAGCTCGGCTCTCTCTGCTGCAGAGACCCCGCCCTGACCATTCCACACATGATTTCACCAACCTTGTAGAGGAGTTCTTATGGTAGCCACCAAACAAAACAATAATTCTTCCTGCTTGGCCTGCATGCTCCTGGGGCAGCTCCTGTCTTTCTTCTCGGTTCTTGATAGCCGGTTACGCTCACTTGGGTATCACGCTTGCTGGGAATCTGAGCGGCAGCTGGCAGTGCTCAGCTGCTTCCAAAACCGTGGCTGTGACTGGCTCCCATCACGGGCGGCAGGGACAAGAGGCGGAGGAAGGCTAGCCCCACCCACTCTCTGCCCTTAGCCCCGCCCCATTCAGATTAGCTCCTCCCATCTCCTTGGGCTGCCTGGGCCTCAGTCCCATCAAGGCTGAGGCTGTGCTGCCAGCCACCCCCAGCTCCAGCACCACGGGAGGCTGGGGTTGTGGGTCACCCAGGCTACCTGGGAGAGGGGTTGCCCGTGCTGAGATGGAGGGCAAGGATGGGGCCTCAGGCTGCAGCGCCATCCAAGTGCTGAGGAGAGAGGCTGGGGGAAGCTGCCCATGCTGTGCGGGGGCGTGAGGCATCAGGCCATGGGCCTTCCATGCTCAGAGTGGACCTGGCCTCTACAATGGGGGGGTTGGGTCCCATGGAGGGCCCTGGGTGGTGCGGGGGTCTCAAGTGGTAGGGCAGGACTGTGACCTTGCCTCCCCCAGTCCTAGGTTCAACCACTGCCCACGGTTCGCAAGGTTTTGTCATCCAACATTGGAAACCGGTGGCCAGCAGTGGTCCCACAATTAACCTTTTGTGTCTTCCAGAACACCTGACTCACAGACATGGGTGGCAGGTGATAGAGGCCGGGGAAGGCATTGCCTGCCCCAAAAACCAGGGCTGACCCCACCTACCGTGATGCAGCCAGCTGGGAAGGCTGGGGCTGAGGTGCAGCTGCCCACATGCTCCAGGGGAGCTGGGGCCACACAGCTGCCTGCCTGGTCCCAGGGACAGAGCTGGGATGCAAACAGGGGGATGCCTAGTGCTGGAGAATGGGGGAGAGGTGGTGTGCCAGCCTTGGCCAGCAAAGCCAGCAGCCATACTGAAGGGGACTGGGGGTACAGGATGGGACCAGTGGCCACACTGCGGCTGAGCTCTGGGGGGGCTTACGGCAGGGGTGGAGCTGGGGCTTGCCTCCCCAATCCCAGCCTTTACCCCCGCATGTTGTGGAGAAATTAGATGTGGAGAAATTAGAGAGGGTCCAGAAAAGAGCAACAAGAATGATTAAAGGTCTAGAGAATGTGACCTATGAAGAAAGGCTGAAAGAACTGGGCTTGTTTAGTCTGGAAAAGAGAAGATTGAGGGGGGACATGATAGCGATTTTCAGGTATCTAAAAGGGAGTCATAAGGAGGAGGGAGAAAACTTGTTCTTCTTGGCCTCTGAGGATAGAACAAGAGGCAATGGGCTTAAACTGCAGCAAGGGAGGTTTAGGTTGGACATTCGGAAAAAGTTCCTAACTGTCAGGGTGGTCGGACACTGGAATAAATTGCCAAGGGAGGTTGTGGAATCTCCATCGCTGGAGATATTTAAGAACAGGTTAGATAGATGTCTATCAGGGATCGTTTAGACAGTACTTGGTCCTGCCATTGGGGCAGGGGGCTGGACTCGATGGCCTCTCGAGGTCCCTTCCAGTCCTAGTGTTCTATGATTGTAGGTGCTGTTAGCATCTTTGTAGGTTTTGCTTTTCATGCTCACTTCCTAGGAATCACTGGAACTAGATCAGGAATGTGGCACATGCCTTGTAACCATTGACCTCTGTGGATTTTATTTGCTCCGCACACCCTGTAAGCATCGGGGCTTCTGTCTTCAAAGGAATAAGACAGAAATGGCCCAGAACTGTAGTTGCCCCTGAGGGCATATTTCCAGAGCGGCGCTCGGTGGAACTAGTTCAAAATGCGTGCCTGAGCCACTGGCATGCACTCGGATGTGCTAACCACTAGGCCACACAAGCAATCTGCTAGTGGAACATTGCGCTCTGTCACTCCCCCATCACAGGGAACTCAGCCCCACTCCCCTGCAAAGTCAGCCTCCAGCTTCTGTCTGCTGATGGGGGGACACAAATCCATGTAACAGAGGGGGAGCCGTGTTAGTCTGTATCGGCAAAAACAATAAGAAGTCCTGTGGCACCTTATAGACTAACAGCTACATTGGAGCATCAGCTTTGTAGGTGAAGACTTTGCCGACGAAAGTTTAGGCTCTGATATATCTGCCAGTTTCTAAGGTGCCACAGGACTTCCCCTTGGTTTTACAAATCCAAGTGTTGCCTTTCTGGAGGGTAACAGAGAGGGAGCCGTGCTAGTCTAGACACTATCAAAACAAAAAGCAGACAAGTAGCACTTTAAAGACTAGCAAAATAGTTTATTAGGTGATGAGCTTTCGTGGGACAGACCCACTTCTTCAGCCCATAGCCAGACCAGAACAGACTCAATATTTAAGGCACAGAGAACCAAAACCAGTAAGCAAGGACAAATCAGAAAAAGATAATCAAGGTGAGCAAATCAGAGAGTGGAGGGGTGGGGGGGAAGGTCAAGAATTAGATGAAGCCAAGTATGCAGACAGCCCCTGTAGTGACTCAGAAAGTTCCCATCACGATTTAAACCACGTGTTAATGTGCCAAATTTGAATATAAAAGCCAGCTCGGCTGTTTCCCTTTCCTGAACGGTGCGATAATTCCTCTTCAGTAACACACATACCTTTAGGTCATTGACAGAATGCCCCATTCCATTAAAATGTTGACTAACTGGTTTGTGGATCTGGAGTGTTTTGATGTCTGTTTTGTGCCCGTTGACCCTTTGTCTAAGGGAGTTAGAAGTCTGTCCAATATACGAAGCGTCTGGGCATTGTTGGCACATGATGGCATACATGATGTTAGTAGAGGAGCATGAGAAAGTGCCCGTGATTCTGTGAGTAACCTGGTTAGGTCCAGTGATGGTATTTCCAGAGAAGATATATGGACAAAGCTGGCAGCGGGCTTTGTTGCAGGGAAAGGTTCCAGGAGGATCCTCACTAACAGCCACAGTCTATACCCCAGGAACACCAGTCCTGGAACCTTTCCCTGCAATAAAGCCCGCTGCTTTTTCTTTCTGGAGGGCAGCAAGTGTTTATCATGTCTGCCCCCTGCCCATTTCCGGGGTGGGCCAGGCTCCTGCGGGCACTGAGCGGAGCTTACCTCCTACTGTGACAGTACAGTGAAAAGCGACAGAGATTTGGTCTTCTTCTGCCCAGACCCAAAGTCATGCTAATGAACAGTGAATGCTCTATCAGCTTCTGCTTCTCCCACCTGGAAGGAGAGCAAGACAAACAAGGCAATAAAGGCAAATCAAAGCACTTCACGTAGGAAGGCAAAAGCAGTTGCACACATACAAAATGGGAAGTCACTCCCTAGGATGGAATACTTCAGAAAGGGATCTGGGGGTCACAGTGGACCACAAGCTAAAGACAAGTCAACAATGGGACAGTGTTGCAAAAAAAGCGAACAACATTCTGGGTGAGTCTACATGGGCACAAATCTTCAAAATAGCCACGCTAATGGCCATTTCGAAGATTACTAATGAGGCGCTGAATTGAATACTCAGCACCTCATTAGCATTAGGATGCTTCCAGCCGCGGCGCTTCGAAAGCCCCACTTTTGAAAGCACGTGGCTCGCCACGGCTACACGGGGGTCCTTTTCGAAAGGACCCACCTCTTTCTAAATAGCCTTATTCCGATCAGTGATCGGGATAAGGGGATTTTGAAAGGGGCGGGGTCCTTTTGAAAAGGACCGCCAAGTAGCCGCGCCGAGCCGTGCGCTTTCGAAAGCGGGGCTTTCGAAGCGCCATGGCCAGAAGCATCCTATGCTAATGAGGCGCTGAATATTCAATTCAGTGCCTCATTAGTAGTCTTCAAAATATGGCTATTTCGAAGATTTGTGCCCGTGTAGACACAGCCTCTGGGATGTATTCGGAGGATTGCTGTGAGTAAGACACAAGAAGCAATTGCTCTGTGCTGATTAGGCTTCAGCTGGGGTATTGTGTTCAGTTCTGGGCTCTACTTTTCAGAAAAGATGGGGACACCTTGGAGGAAGTCCAGAGAAGAGCAGTAAAGATGATCTTGGAAGCAAGACAAAAAAAAATTGGGTTTGTTAAGACAGGAAAAGAGGAGACTGAGAGGTGATCTGAGAACACCTTTTAACTAACTAGGATAAAGGAGAAAAATTGTTCTTCTTGACCTCTGGTGATAGGACAAGAAGCAATGGCCTTAAACTGCAGCAAAAAAGGTTTAGGTTGGACATTAAGAAAACTCCCTAACTCAGGGTGATTTTGCATGGGAATAAATTGCCTGGGGATGTTGTGGAATCTCCACCGCTGTAGATTTTTCAGAGCAGGTTAGAGAAACACCTGGTAGGGATGGTCTAGATGGTGTTTGGCTCCACCCTGAGTGCAGGGAACTGGACTTGATCACCTCTGGAGGTCCCTTCTGGTCATGATTCTATGAGGCAGAGCAGGCAAAGAAAAGCAGAGGGAGCAATGCCCAGGAAAGAGAGCGAGGAAAAGCTTTCAAAGAAGTCTCATCTCCATTGTTGAATGTGCTGGTCCCACAGCCAATGCACCATCAGCTAAGCTCTGTTACATCCTGCTCCAGGGACGAGAGACGGGATAATTGCTCTGGGCTGGACTGTGCAACACTTAAACCACACATAAGCTCTAAAGCATCGAAGCCAACGGATCTGCTCTAGGATGGGATTGGATGAATTGCAAGTCAGGCCCTAAAGTTGATTGTAGATACACAATTCAAACTATGGCAATTGGGTAGCTGGTAGCTGGGATCGACTTATCTGCAGTCAACTTGCTTGGCCGTCTTCACTGAGGCGGGTCGATGGGAGAAACTCTTCTGTTGATGTCCCTTACTCCTGACAAGAATGAGTACAGGGATCGACTATCCATTCCAGATAGTTCAATTTCACACATCTCCACTAGGTGTGTGGAATCGAACCCTGGAATATCAATCCTGACCAGGTCAATCTACCAGGTAGTGCAGGTGTATCCTTAGGGAGATAAGGTGGGTGAGGAACTATCTTTTCCTGGACCATGTCCTGTTGGGGAGAGAGACAAGCCTTCCAGCCACACAGAGCTCTTCTAACTAAGTGTGAGTTACTTTCCCAGTCCTGAGGAATTGCTCTGAGTGGCTCGAAGGAACATTTTTCTCTCCCTCCAGCAGAAGCTGGTTCAGTAAAAGATATGAACTCACCCACCTTGGATCTCTGATATCCCAAGATCAGCATGGCTGCAACCACCCTTGCACCTCATTCATGGTTTAAACGGTTATGTTACATTATAGTTATGTTCATCCCATGTTTAATACAATTATGGTGTTAAACCTATTCCATGTGTTTGTGTTATTTCTTGGAAGATTCCAGCTCCCTAGCCAGTAAGTTACTCCAGCTGCTCTGCAGATCCCACCAGGTCGGAGCAAAGCAGGGACAGAGGTGTCACCAAATGCATTCATATGGGAAAAAAGAAGGTATGTTTTGGTGAGGCTGGGCCTGCACTAGGCAGGTAAGTCGATGGCAGATACGCAATCCTAGTTATGGCAATTGTGTAGGTAGAATTGACTTATCTGCAGTCGACTTACCTGGCCATCTACACAGAGGGAGGTCTCCTGTTGACCTCCTTGCAATATCGAGGAGTACAAGGGCCATGTGTCTCTACTAGACATGTGAAATCGAATTCCGGAAGATCAACCCTGACTAAGTCAATCTTCCCCATAGTGTAGACACACCCTCAGTGTGTGGCAGGGTCCAGAACAGCCCAGTCTGTCAAATCCTGTAAAGAGACTGGGGCTAAAGGATGCAATTTTGTGGCCAGGGCACACTACACGAGTTAAACCAGACAATCACTATGATCTGGAATGAAAGGCAAAACCACTCCATCACCTGTGGGTGAAGACATACCAGGATGAGTAAGGGCCCTCAGCAGCCTTCTCCGTTTCGGGAGCAGACTCCTTGGTGAAGATGGTCACAGTGCTCCTTCAGGAGACAGACAGATGTCCCACATCTGCACCAATGTTCCCTGCAAACTGAGCGCTTGGGCAGCCACCCCAGAGCAAGTCAAATGCAATCCAGCTGATTAGCAGAGCTCCCACGCCCAGCAGCATGTGTTTCGACTGGTGGTTCACATACGCACATGCTTTGGCGCCCATAACAACATTTGTTCTTCTCATGGATGGAAAATTTACACAGAACATCCATCCACATTGTTATGAACCTACCATGAAGCCTGCTGAAATCAATGGAAAGACTCTCATTGACTTCTATGGGTGCTGCATAAGTGTCCTTCTCAAGACATGCTTGAGCAATGGTATTGGCACCTAGTTTAGCTACCACAAAGCCTGACCCAATGTTCCCTGAAGTCTAGGGAAAGTGGAGCAGGCTGGGAATTTTTCAATGCAATATTTTTTATTGAAAAAATACAAGGCTGTAGAAACCAAAACTGTCTGTGGGAACAGGACCGTCATGGTGGATTTCCCATGTTAAATGAAGTGGAAAGTTTCAAAATAATCAATATAGGGCATGTTCCATCTTCGTGTTTCAAATATTATGTTACAGTAAAAAGGTCAGGTAAAACTCAAAATTAAACATTCTGAGATGCTCAGGAGGGAAGCTTCTAGTGCCCCCCTCCAAAATGGTTTTAGAGTTCATGACAATTTTCAAGATTTTGACATTTTGTCCTGATTCCAGATGGGAGAAGTTTTTGCAACCTTGCCGATGTTCACGGGAGAGGAAAACCCTTCCGTGACCAACCCCAGTGAAAAGGCTCCCTTTAATGTCAATGGGCAATGGAACTGAGGCTAGAATCCTGTCTCAGGGCTCTTTGTTATTATGACCCGGGCGAACTCAGAATCAGTGATAAGTGATACACTCCATGTGCTGGGAACGCTTGCAGGCCCCTGGCTGTCATTGGTTGTGCTCTTTTTCATAAGTATGCTGGGCCAAAGGAACTTCATTCATCTTATGCGATGCAATGGGAATAACATATCTCCGTGGCACGTAAATCCTCCTTAAGACCAGAGCATTTTCTGAGCATTTTCTGAGCATTTTCCACTTGCAGTGGAAAAATATGGATCATTTTACTATTAACAGTTTGCTTATGACTAGTAATGCCAGACTTCCAGGTGCCATTCCTTGTCTTCTTAAGAGCAGTCATTTTTAGGAGCCACTGAGTTAAATTCAATTAAAAAGCAAGAGAAGTGGAAAGAAGGAATAGGTTAGCAGTTAGTGCATTGACCTTGTAAACCAAGTGTTGTGAGCTTAAGCCTTGAGGGGGGCTTTCAAGGGTCTGGGGCAGGTAAATCTGTCAGCAATAGTGATAGGTTCGGCAGCAACCTCTCAAGGTCCCTTCCAGTTCCAAAAAGACTTATCATAATCTAATTAGAGTCCAATCAGTGTACCTTACATGCTGCTGCCTTTTAGTAGAAATAAATATCATTTAAATAACTTCCACTTCTAATATCTCTTTATTTCTCTCCTCTCCAGATTCACTGATCCCCCAGTTGACCATCAAGCATGAAAATATTTTGTCTTCTTTTTGCTGGTCTCTTCTTGGTCTCCCTTCCCATTCCAGGTAAATTCTTCTGTCTGAGGCAGTTAATGATTGGTATGGGAGAGAACACGGGAGTGATCTAATGAGAAAGTGAACCCAGTTGCTCAGGCACTGCTGAGAACCAGTGAAATAGGATCATAAGAACAGCCACAGTGAGTCAGACCAAAAGTCCATCTAGCCCAATATCCTGTCTTCTGACAGTTGCCAATGCCAGATGCCCAGAGGGAGTGAACAGAACAGACTGAACAGGTAGTCATTAAGTGATTCTTCACCTGTCATCCATTTCCAACGTCTGACAGAGGCTAGGGACACCATTCCTACCTATCCTGGCTACTAGCCATTAATGGACCTAACCTCCATGAATTTATCTAGTTCCTTTTTGGACCCTGTTAAAGTGCTGGTCTTCACAGTGAGTCTCCATTATGAGTGAAATCCCCTTGAATCAATAATAAATATTGACTTCAACAGGGCCAGGGTTCCCCTCGTTACATACAAAACCAACACTAATAGTACAACGTCCATGACTTGAGTCTCAGACCAAGATCTAGCTGCTTCTTTCAACCTTTCTCAACTGAAGTTGTCCATAAGAACATAACATAAGAATGGCCATACTGGGTCAGACCAAAGGTCCATCCAGCCCAGCATCCCATCTGCCGACGGTGGCCAATGCCAGGTGCCCCAGAGAAAGAGAACAGAAGACAATGATCAAGTGATTTATCTCCTGCCATCCATCTCCTGCCCTTGTTCTGAAGGCTAGGGCACCATACTTTATCCCTGGCTAATAGCCATTTATGGACCTAACCTGCAAAAATTTATCAAGCTCTTTTTTAAACCCTAATAGAGTCCTGGCCTTCACAGCCTCCTCGGGCAAGGAGTTCCACAGGTTGACTGTGCGCTGTGTGAAGAAAAATTTCCTTTTATTAGTTTTGAACCTACTACCCATCAATTTCATTTGGTGTCCCCTAGTTCTTGTATTATGGGAAAAGGTAAATAATTTTTCTATATTCACTTTCTCCACACCATTCATGATTTTATATACCTCTATCATATCGCCCCTCAATCGCCTCTTTTCCAAACTGAAAAGTCCCAGTCTCTCTAGCCTCTCCCCATATGGGACCCTTTCCAAGCCCCTAATCATCTTAGTTGCCCTTTTCTGAACCTTTTCTAATGCCAATATATCTTTTTTGAGGTGAGGAGACCACATCTGCACGCAGTACTCAAGATGTGGGCGTACCATAGTTTTATATAGGGGAAGTATGATATCTTTTGTCTTATTATCGATCCCTTTTTTAATAATTCCTAACATCCTATTTGCCTTACTAACTGCCGCTGCACACTGCATGGATGTCTTCAGAGAACTATCCACTATAACTCCAAGATCCCTTTCCTGATCTGTCGTAGCTAAATTTGACCCCATCATGTAGTACGTGTAATTTGGGTTATTTTTTCCAACATGCATTACCTTACACTTCCCCACATTAAATTTCATTTGCCATTTTGCTGCCCAATCACTCAGTTTGCTGAGATCTTTTTGTAGTTCTTCACAATCCCTTTTGGTTTTGACTGTCCTGAACAACTTGGTGTCATCTGCAAACTTTGCCACCTCACTGCTTACCTCATTTTCTAGATCATTGATGAACAAGTTGAACAGGATCGGTCCCAGGACTGACCCCTGGGGAACACCACTAGTTACCCTCCTCCATTTGAAAGAACTCAAATGTGAAATTGCGGTCCATCAGTGACATTGTCATTTGCTTCATGTCCTATCAGAACAAACGCAGACCCCAACCCTGATACTCGATCCATGTGGGAGAAGTCAGTGGAATTCCATGTAGACTCAGGGATCAGCCCACCTGGATCCAAAGGTTAGATGGGGAACTTTGTTTCAAACAGACCAAAAAGGTGGATCCGATGGCCAAACTTCTGCAGAGTTCATAGTGGCCTTCAGCTCTTGCTCTGCAGGAAAGACACTCAAGACATGTACTTGAATGACTGACCTTTTCCAACGTGAGCCATTTACTTCTCACATGCCACTGTCACAGGGTATGGTCACATCAGACCCTTTGGGATGTTCCCTGATATGCTGATCAGGCTAGTGACACCCACCTTCTTGCTCTCTGGGGCTCCCCACCACCCTGTCCTGTTTAGCTAGATCCTCTGGTTGTCCCTAGTCAAGGCACAGAGCTGGAGTTACTGCCCCCCTGCAGAGCAATGAAAACACTTGACCCACAGCTCTGGGCAGGTGCAGTTTTAAGGCCCAGCACCCAGGAAAACAACCCCCGGAAGGGATCAAACACCCACATAATTCTGTCTAGCTCTGTGCAAAACAGTTGCACAGGGAGGGCTCATTAGTTAAGCCCCTTTTATCAATGAAAGGGAGAAATGCACAGCGGTAGCCCTCCCCAGGTAATAAGATGTTTCACTGGGCTTGATTATAAACAAAAGAGATTTTATTAAGCAAAACAGTAGGAGTTAGGTGGTCATGAGAAAACAGGACAATCAAAGTGTGCTACCAAATTAAAGGAAAGAAAATGCATAGCTAGTTCCATTCCCCTAAGAATCTAGTTACTTGTGAGTTCTTACCCTAAGCAGCTGCCTTTATATCAGGTGAAAGCTTCAAATCAGGAAAGATCCTCCCCTGACATGGGTCTCCAGTAAAACCTTGTTTCTCCTTAGTGTGGCGTTTGCAAAAAATGCTTCCAATCTGTGTTCCTTGGCTAGATTTTTAACCACCCCTTTGCTGGGCAATGTCACAATCTGACCTGTGGCAGTTTAAGTGCATGAATGATTATGTTTTACAATGAAAAACCCACCTCAGTATTTCTTCCCAGCTGCTATTGCTGATCAGTGTCCCACACTGATCCTTTTCACACTGGACTCAATTCTCCACTGCCTTGTGCAGTCCTTGATGTCTGGGCAATGTGACCACAAAATTGTAGCCCACTACCTCAGGAGTGTTTGACACACACTTCGTGGAGGAATGACTGACTGTGGGCCAATGGGTTTCATCCTTTCCTTCTGCCAACAGAGTGCAGCATTTGGCAGGAAGGGGAATGGAAAAGATGCTTTGGGCAGCCCCTCAGCCAATGGTCCATCTAATATTTTTCCAACCATGTGTGGAATAAATTTTATTATGCACACCGGGGCATGTGCGGACATGCACCCCGATTAGAAACAAATGCTGCTGACAGTGGCACTCTATTAATCAGCTGGGTGGCACCTGGGTCTCTCCTGGGTGGCTACCCAAGCACTCAGCTCACAGGGAACACTGCTCGGCTCTGCTGATGTACTCCTGTGGAGGACCCCATCCTTACGGCCAGGTGCACCCGGGTGCTCTTGCTGTTAAGCAGTGTTGGGGCAAAGCCAAGAAACAATACACTCAGTGGAACTGGCTGACAGAGCCACATTTATGGCTGCTCTGCATCTCCCTAGAGGTGCAAACCAGCCATCGCCTATTAGGGGATCTGACTTTTGGCATGTAAGGGTAACATTTACTCGAGCCTAACTCCCGTTTCCTAAAGTGGCTTAGGCACTGATGATCTTCAGTGAATGTCAATGGGTCTTGGGCTTCTAAGTCACTTAGGTCCAGATTTTTAAAGGGTTTCAGGGGCAGTTGCAGATAGGGTCTCATTGTGACTTTCAAAAGCAGCGAGGTACCTAACTCCCATTGACTTTCACAGGCCAGTTAGGTGCTTCTCTGCATTTTTTAGGCACCTAAATTATTTGAAACCCTGAGACACTTTTGAACTTTTTACCCTAAGTGGTCACACCTCATCACATCTGTTTTGTTACTGGGCTGGGGCCTTACAGATGGATTTCAATCTATTGCTTTTTGCAAACCTCTGAAGTTTTCTCCTTTATGAAATTACTCTGTCATTCACTTACCCTAGCAGCTTTTTGTATGTAGCTATTGCCAGGTTTTCATTCCTAATTCAGGGAGCTCAGCAGTGTCCATAGACACCAGCGTCCTGCATTTACACGAGATGAATCTTTTCTTTGCATTCAGGGAATGGCCAGTTTGTCATTCTGGGTTGTTTATTCCGTGGCGGCTTCTGCCGCACTGACAATTGTTACTTGGATGAAGAGGAGATCGGGAGCTGCCTACGGAGCAACAGGATATGCTGCAAGAGAACACGATGAAGGATGCTCAGCCAGGGATAGAGCAATCTGTGCCAGAAGCATTTACTCAATATCAACTGTTCCATCATGTAACTTTAATAAGCAAGAAGTGCTGAATTTCTGCCACTGAGCGTAAATGATGAATTGTCCTCTACAGGGACGCATTGGCCCCATTGTCTTCGTTTCAGGTGCTGCCACATTGACACAGTCTTCCAAGCAACCCCTATTTAAAGGAAAACATGTATCCCACACCAAAGAGTCCTCTGGGCACCTTAGCGACTGACAAATTGATTAGGTAACCAGCTTTCACGCTGGCGGTGATGGCAGAGATGCGGGGCAGGGTGGGGTTGCTGGCATTGAGTTACAGTGCAGAGGTAGGGTGGGGCCTGGGTGTGCCTCGCTTTGGGGAGGGAGCGGGGAATTGGGTTATTGTGGGGAGCTGGGGGCAACTGCTTCTGGAGGAAGGGAGGGGGATCGGGTTAGAGCAGAGCTGCTGGGGGTGCCTGGCTCTGAAGGAGGAGGAGGGCACTGAGCCATATATTATAGATAGATAAAAATAACTCGTGTGTGTGTATTTACTCACACAAATAAAAATAAATACATTTATTTATATTGGATGGGCGGGGAGGAACATGCGCGGGTGGCAGATGGGGCTGGAAACGTGCCGGGGGGGGGGCAGGAACGCAGGGAGATCCCCCTCTGGCTGGTCATGTCTCCCTGCTAGGGCAGCAGTGTGCAATAGGAATTCAAAGATCACCAGGCTGGCGGGTGTCACCTTTCCAGGTTCGCCACAATCTATTCTACCCATGGTGCACCAAAGAAAGGGACCCATCACCACAGCCTCCCACCCCAGCCAGGCACGTGCCCCCACCACCAGACACGCCCCCCTCCCCGAGCCAGGCACTTGTCCCCTGACATAAGCCACCAGTGGCTCAACCGAGCTGCCACCGGGGCTGCACCTCATGAGCTGCCCCGCAGCTGGAGGTGCGGCCACGCCGGCGCCGTGCCACAAGCCGCCGGAGCCTCTAGAGGAGCCACCTCAGCAGGGTTGTGGCTCGACGGGGTGGGGCGCGTGGGCAGAGGGCGCTGCACGACCACACTGCGCTGTCCAGTTCGCCACACGTGGCCAATGGAACGCCTGGTGGACACTGCAGACAGAGCTGCCATTGGCTGAGTCGGGGCGGGGGAGGAACGAATGTGACTGGCGAGTGCTCAGCAGGGGCTGGGGAGGGGTCACATGATGCGCGTGCATCCCCGCCGCTGCCGGCCTTCTGCTCCTCACAGGCCGCTGGGCTGGGCTGGAGCTGTGGCGTGCAGCCTGGGGCGGCCTGCGCTCCCTCACCCCAGCGCTGGCATGCGGGAGTTCGAGGTCTGGCTGCCCTCATACGCAAGGGCTGGGAGTGGGGCTGCACTTCCGTCCCACAGCGCTGCACACCCACCCCTCACCGCATCCCTCCTGATCCCACAGCCCTTCACACCCACCCCTCACTGCATCCCTCCTGATCCCACAGCCCTGCACACCCACCCCTCACTGCATCCCTCTTGATCCCACAGCCCTGCACACCTACCCCTCACCGCATCCCTCCTGATCCCACAGCCCTGCACACCCACCCCCCACTGCATCCCTCCTGATCCCACAGCCCTGCACACCCACCCCTCACCGCATCCCTCCTGATCCCACAGCGCTGCACACCCACCCCTCACTGCATCCCTCCTGATCCCACAGCCCTTCACACCCACCCCCCCACTGCATCCCTCCTGATCCCACAGCCCTGCACACCCACCCCTCACCGCATCCCTCCTGATCCCACAGCCCTGCACACCCACCCCTCACTGCATCCCTCCTGATCCCACAGCCCTTCACACCCACCCCCCCACTGCATCCCTCCTGATCCCACAGCCCTGCACACCCACCCCTCACCGCATCCCTCCTGATCCCACAGCCCTGCACACCCACCCCTCACTGCATCCCTCCTGATCCCACAGCCCTGCACACCCACCCCTCACCGCATCCCTCCTGATCCCACAGCCCTGCACACCTACCCCTCACCGCATCCCTTCTGATCCCACAGCCCTGCACACCCACCCCCCACTGCATCCCTCCTGATCCCACAGCCCTGCACACCCACCCCTCACCGCATCCCTCCTGATCCCACAGCCCTGCACACCCACCCCTCACCGCATCCCTCCTGATCCCACAGCCCTGCACACCCACCCCTCACCGCATCCCTCCTGATCCCACAGCCCTGCACACCCACCCCTCACCGCATCCCTCCTGATCCCACAGCGCTGCACACCCACCCCTCACCGCATCCCTCCTGATCCCACAGCCCTGCACACCCACCCCTCACCGCATCCCTCCTGATCCCACAGCCCTGCACACCCACCCCTCACTGCATCCCTCCTGATCCCACAGCCCTTCACACCCACCCCTCACTGCATCCCTCCTGATCCCACAGCCCTGCACACCTACCCCTCACCGCATCCCTCCTGATCCCACAGCCCTGCACACCCATCCCTCCTGATCCCACAGCCCTGCACACCTACCCCTCACTGCATCCCTCCTGATCCCACAGCCCTGCACACCCACCCCTCACCGCATCCCTCCTGATCCCACAGCCCTGCACACCCACCCTTCAGTGCATCCCACCCTGTCCCACAGCCCTGCACACCCATCCCACAGCCCCGCTCACTACAGGCCCTGTGTTTGTGTAGTGATGGGCGTGCTACCACACGTTCACCCATCTGACTAAATTTTACAACCTTACTCTTTGACCTTTGTTCCTTCTTCTGACTGGGGCACAAGACCATCAGTGACATAAAATACGTGTGGATTCGTTTCATAACCAGCCTTGGAAATGTGTCATTTCTTGAAAAGAGAATGTCATTGACTAGTCATTGCAGAAGAACCAGCATTTTAGATGTTTCTCGCCACCTCCCTCTGGATACCTTAGTAACTTTGTTGCTCGCTCTCTCTCTTTTTATGTGTACATCCAGCCTCAGCCACCCCAGAGTTTTGATCTTAGCTGGGGTGGCTACACACTAAACAACAACTGTAATAACAAATAAGGTGCTAGTGCATGACAGAAATGCAAATATGAGCACGCCTGTGTAACTTCATGTCCGTGTGGGGTCCAGCGTCCACCAATTTTTTATATAGGTATTGGGACGGGCACACTTCTGTGGTTGCGCTTTATGGATTTGTATCTGGCCTTCAGGAGAGGACCTTCAATGACCCCATTGCAGCTATGATGATAATACAGAGACCTCATTCCACACATAAAGTTGCAATAACTTTAGTGAACAAAAAGCATGGAGCTGGTTGGGAGAAATGGGATGAGGGGATGGAAGGAATCGTAAAATCTTTTGTGAAACTTCATTTTTAAAAAATGCCCTTTCTGACCATTGTGCCCACCAGCTCTAGTGTCCTGTAAGAAATATAACTTGAATTTAGTGTAGTACCCAGAGGTACTGAGATCTCATCTGGGATGAGTGAAGTCTCTGTTCTACAGCCTTGGCTGAGAGCCAGCTGGCCTTTAGCGCACCTGGTTGAGTGCAGGGCTTTAGACCCTCTGCTCCTAAGTTCTATCCCTAGTGCCGGTAACCTGGGTCTGTTGGTGTTACATTAGCATGATACATCCATCAAGATAAAACATGCCTCTTTGGGTCTTGCAGTGTGAAGGACACCATAGGGAGACCAAGGGTTGGCATGAGAGGGATGGAGTGAGCAGAGGTTGGGGCATTGGGAAGGGAAAGAACAGAAGTATCACAGAACATGAGAAGTGGAAAGGACCTCAGAGAGGTCGTCGAGTCCAGTCCCCTGTCCTGGTGGCAGGACCATCTCTGACAGATGCTTGTCTAACCTGCTCTTAAATATCTCCAGTGATGGAGATTTCACAACCTCCCCCAGGCAATTTATTGCTGAGCTTAACCACCTGGAAGGTTTCCCAGGGGAGGCTGTGGCCTGGAAAAGGGGTGGGGTGGGGTGGGTTGTTAAGGAACGGTCCCGGGCGTGGGTGAGGTCTCAGGGAAGGGGCCTGGCAGTGGCCACGGCAAAGGTGTTTGGTTTTCTAGAATTTGACAGCATGAATTTCGATTGGCTAATAATATTCCAGTAGGTAGGTGGGCTTACTATAAACAAACAATGGAGGGGGAAAATTCTAGAGTTGTCACGTGACTCCTTTCAGCCAATCACAACACTGGCTTTTATACATCTGGGTAACAATAAGGTTCCAAACAAGTGGTTGGCAGAGGAGTTGGGGGAGCTGCTGCAGACACACCAGGGGGTGAGGGCTGTGCTGTGCTGTAGGCTTCAGGTAACTCGATGGATCCCCCCAAATGCCACAAGCTTTGCTGGAAATCGCTGTCTGAATTCCGGGGATCTTTGCCTTTCTCCCTCCAGGAACCAGGGTCAGTGTCTCTCTTGCTTCTCTTCTCTGCAGTGCTCTGGGGGTAGCCACTGACTTTCACCCAGCCACAGCACCTGGGAGTGGATCTGTTGTTGGCAACCGAGCCTTCGATTAGAAGCAGGTTTGGAGGGCGTTGAGCTGTAAGTACCAGGTAACTCCAGCTCAGTTCATTTCATTCGTATCTGCAGCCCCCATTAGTGTGGTTTCAAAGCACCTCCTGACGGCCTACTGCCGCCTGCTGCCAGGAACTGACAACCAGCCTTGAGACAGGACAGATGAAGGGAGCAGGGAGAGAGGAAGGGACCCTGCAAGATGACAGTGGGGTTGCTCAGTTCAGGCATGTGAACGCCCAGGTGGTGCTGCGGGTTGGAGGTGAGGGAGAGGTCAGCCTGGCTGTGAAAATGAGAAACACAGCACCATTAGATGATGACAATTGTTGGCTGTTGTTGTGGGAATCAAGGCAAGAGACAAGAGTGATGTCAACTGGATTATTATAATTGGTGTTACCATGGCACCTGGGAGCCCAAACCATGGAGCTGCCTCCATTATATACCATGGGAACCACGACCACCCCGCTCTTTACTGGGCAAATTGTATCCATGTGGAGTTCTGTGTTCTTCTTTCAAAGACCCTCCGCGTCAGTTTCTGTCCCTTCATCACCTACCTCTGTGTCTCTCTTGCTGTCTGCCTGTTTTTGCTGCACCTGTGGATACGGTAGCTGAGAGTCAGTTTTGTCTTTACGTCTCTTCTCTCTGGTTTCCCAGGTGCCTGCGAACCATGAGGATTCTCTACCTGCTGCTTGTTGTTCTCTTAGGGATTTCCCTGGCCACATCAGGTAAGGCATAAATATTGGAGCTGTGCCAAAGTTAGCTGTGTCAGTCCCCATATGTTTCAGCTGGGGGCTGAGGAGGGAGTGGGAAAGAGCTTTGTGGGAGATCAGTCCCACTGATTGTCACTTTGAATTTCAGATTACAGTGGCGAATATAAGCAAATCACAATGAAAACTCAGGGAGTGAAATCCTGGCCTCATCCAAGTCAGTGAGAAAATTCCCACGACCTTCTGTGGAACCAGGATTTACCCTCAATGCTTAGGCTGATTTTGAGAAAGAATCGTTCAGTCTTGCATGGTTTGAACCCAGAGTCACAACTGCCTCCTGAAAGCTGTGGAGTAGGACACAGGGAGGGAACTGGGATGATTTAGTTGGGATTGGTCCTGTTTTGAGCAGGGGTTTGGACCTGATGGCCTCCTGAGGTGTCTTTCAACCTGTGAGTCTATGATTCTTGAACACACTTGAAAATCAATCCCTGGCTTATCCAGAAACAGGTCTGTCCCCATTCAGATCTGCATCAGGATCTTAGATTCCCCAAAATGCAGGGAAAATATTTAGGCACATGAGCAATCCTGTTAAGTTCAGGGCCCCAGGTCTCCTGACTCTCACTCTCGGGCTCTATCAACTGAGTGAATCTTGCCTCTAGGTTCGATCTCCTCTATTACGATGCTTATTTGGGATCTGAGCGGTCACTGTGTCGCTGTTACTTTAGAAAAGCCTTGCAGGAGTTCTTTGTGAGACATCTGACTTGGAATGATCTCCAGAGTATCTGGAAGTCAGTGGGAAGAGTTCAGTGAGTGTTGGATTGGGCTGGTAGACTCCTCTCCTTGTGAGTTTCTCTCGCATGCATCTGATTAAGCTGCTTCCTGCCGTCCATGGTTTCCTCTTGTTCTGTGACCTGACGTCACAGTTGATATCATCCACCATTTGCAAATGCACACTCAGCTCTTTTCTTTGCACAGCCAATGGCCAGCGCCCGACTCGAGATCTCAGCCACTGCCTAGAGAGAGGCGGGATATGCCGTTATAATGACTGTGATGATGATGAAGTGGAGATCGGCACCTGCTACCACCATACCATGATATGCTGCCGGGATTAGGAGATGCTGCTGCCCTCGACGCTTCCCTTTTTGAGATGTGCAACAGTCGCCAAAACCTCTGTTCTTTTTCAATTAAAATAGACCATTGTTGAATTACGCTTCCTTAATAATAACAACTGGAAATGTGCCTTAACACACGGAGAACCAAGCTGCGCCTGGGGCAGCCATGCGCTGATTGGTTGGTTACATGTTTATATGTAACAGAATGAACCCTAATTGGCTGCAGATGAGAGTCAGCAAAGAGGATTTCTCTTTGACGTTGATGACATCATTGGCTAACCTTGCTCCAGGATTTAGCATTTAGGATTTAGCATTTAGCACTGGAGCACAAGGCCTATGAGGAGGGGCTGAGGGATTTGGGCTTGTTTAGTTTACAGAAGAGAAGACTGAGGAGTGATTTAATAGCAGCCTTCAACTTCCTGAAGGGGAGCTCTAAAGAGGATGGGAGAAATTGGTCTTAGTGGTGACAGATGGCAGAACAAGGAGCAATGGTCTGAAGTTACAGAGGGGGAGGTGTAGGCTGGATATTAGGAAAAACTACTTCCCCAGGAGGGTGGTGAAGCACTGGAATGTGTTGCCTAGAGAGGTGGTGGATTCTCCATCCCCAGAGGTTTTTAAGTCCCAGCTTGACAAGGTCCTGGCTGGGATGACTGAGTTGGGGTTGATCCTGCTTGAAGCAGGGGCTGGACCAGATGACCTCCTGAGGGCCCTTCCAGCCCTATTCTGTGATCCACTGTTTTCCTCTGAAGACATAGCCAGTGGAAATTGCTGGCTTAGCTCATGACTGTTTACAGCCAATCACAAGGGGATTTTATTTCTATATACAGCAACTACAGAATGTTCTGGCTTTGTCTGTTGTGAGCACAACCACAATTCCCAAGCAAGACTGAAAGATGCTAGTCATGTCAATGAAGTGCTGTATTGGCCTAGAAGAGAAAATATAAAACAAAAAAAAATCAGGGAAAGTGTCGTTGTTACCCATTACCCACCATTTATTGAAGAAAATACTGATGTAATTTATGCCATCAGAAGTGTTAACTGGGCCTCCAGAATATTAGTAAATATTAGTTACTGTAACTCCCTTGTCCTTACAGTTTGTCTCTATGGGGCACCTCTTGATCTTCTAAAGAACCTTAATATTGGTCTGTCCCTATGTCCGTTCCTTCTAGTTACTGAGATATTCCACTCTCTTCCTCCAATTTTTACAACATGGTCCAAGTTGGTGGATAACTATGATGGCCAATATATACAGGCCATCCAAGGTGTACAAGAACCAGCAGGTCCTTCCAATACTTAGTCATGTAGCAGCTTTGTTGAAGATTTTAAGTTATCACTCGCAGCAGGGATAAGCTGAGTCTGACGATAACAGTGTGATATTGATGGCTTGGGCAATTACCAATGACTCTGTGTTGATTCACGATGCAAAATGTGATGCATTTGTCTTAGCCAGATGATCAAAAGAGCATTCTCCTTATCTTTGTTGGGCCAATTCAGTTATGCTGATCAGATGGCAAGTGTGAAAATTGGGAGGAGGGTGGGGGTAATATGTGTCTATATTAGGTAAATTCCCACAGATTGGAAATGCACATGGTACATTCCATCAACTTCAAGCTCAGCATGTGGGCAGGAATCAATGAGCCATTCATGGTCAACAAACACAATTAGCACCTTAACTCCATCACATAAGAACGGCCACACTGGGTCAGACCAAAGGTCCATCTAGCCCAGAATCCTCTCTGCCAACAGGGGTCACAGCCAGTGCCCCCAAGGAAGTGATCAGAGCAGGTAATAATCAAAGTGATCCCTCTCCTGTCATCTATGTCCAGTCTCAGACAAACAGAGGTGAGGGACACCATTCCTACCCATTCTGGCTAATAGCCATTGAGGGACCTGTCCTCCATGAATTTAGGCATATCAGGCACAGAAGTGGGGTCTGATAACATCCTGCCAGAATTCCTTAAGCACATTGCATCACCATTACCAGAGCAGCTCATAAATTCCTATACCCGGGTCATTAGTGAGAAGACTCAAGCAAAGATTACAGACTCTCTTAAGCTGAGCAAGGGCCTCCTACAATGTCACAAGTGATTCTTGTCATCTGTGTGTTGCAAGGCGTTTGACCCTTCAGTGAATTACTCTGGGTTCAGATGGTGTTTTGGAGGTAGAGCAGACATGGTTCAGAAAGGACATAGCATGTCTCTCTGTCACACACACACACACACGCAATTTTAGCACTTCCAACATCCTTACTTCCTGCAGCTCCCTTCTGCCTTCAGCTCCCAGGCTTTATACAGGCCCAGCCTGTTCCCGTCTGGCTGAGCCTTGTCTCATTCAGCGCTGGTCTCTGGCTTCTCCTCCAGGTGTGGCCACTTAATGGGCCTACCCGGCCACCTTAACCCCTTCAGGTCTTGCGTGAGCTGGACACCCCATTGCAGTGCCTAGCACCATCGCTTACAGTCAGGGCCAGGCTCGGGCAGGACTGGAAGGCAGGACTTGTGTTTCCAGAAGCTTATTTAGTTTGCAGAAGAGAAAAGTGAGTGGCAATTTGATAGCAGCCTTCAACTTCCTGAAGTGGGGTTCTGCAGAGGATGGAGAGAGGCTGTTCTCGGTGGTGACAGATGGCAGAACAAGGAGCAATGGTCTAAAGCCACAGAAGGAGAGGTGCAGGTTGGATGTTAGGAAAAACTGCTTCACCAGGTGGGTAGTGAAGCACTGGAATGTGTTACTGAGAGAGGTGGTGGAATCTTAATCCTTAGAGGTTTGTAAATCCCAGCTTGACAAAGCCCTGGCTGGGATGATTTAGCTGGGGTTGGTCCTGCTTTGAGCAGGGGGCTGGAGTTGATGACCTCTTGAGCTCCCTTCCAGCCCCAGGATTCTATGATTCAATGATCCAAAAGCAGGCCCAGACATGACTCCGTCACACCAACAGCATGTGGGGGACGAGGTGCCCCCAAATGAGGGAGCATCACAGAGAAGTTGTCCCACAGTAGTGCAAAAACAACAGAAGTCCCGTGGCACCTTATATACTAACAGATTTTTTGGCACATAAGCTTTCATGGGCACAGACCCGCTTCGTCAGATGCCTGTAGCCCTGTGTGTCTGTAAGCCTGCAAACTACGTAGTGGCTTGAGACCGGCAGGGAATGAAAATCAAGACTGTTGCCATGCTCCTGTGTACAATCCACCTGGCCCCGGATCTTCTCGCCAACCAAGACACACATCAGGGATAACCATGACGTCCCTTAATGGTCTGCCCGGTTTGACTCAGGTGAGCATCAGTGAGTGTGAGAATGAGGGCTATACAGTGCCACCTAGTGCTAACCTGAATAATACAAAGCAGCAAAAACGTAGCACATTAAAGACAAAAAAATTATTGATTCGTTGATGGGCTTTTGTGGGACAGACAGACCCACTTCTTCAGCTCAATCCCATTTCTAGTACAGACTGACATTTATAAGTACAGAGAACCAAAGAGAAAAAAAATGCAATAAAAATGAAATGGGATAGAAGGAAGGGGGGGTGAGGGATTGGGGGATGTTAATTGTCCTGTCTTAGAAAATTGCTAGCATCAAGAAGGGAAGCAGTCCTTGTAATGTGTGAGGTAGTTGATGGCTCTGTTTGTACCACATGCTAATGGGGTGAATTGGAATATGTGCTCTAACTCACAAATCTGTCACTCTAATCTGTTGTTAAATTCTCTGTGTTGCAGGACACAAATTCTCAGGTCTTTAACAGAATGGCCCACTCCATTGAAGCATTCACTGACTGGTTGTTAAAGACCTGAGAATTTGTGTCCTGCAACACAGAGAATTTAACAACAGATTAGAGCGAGCAATTTCGAAAGAGGCATGCAAATGAGACAAATCAAAAATGCAAATGAGGTGTAAACTTGCATATTCAGAACCTCATTTGCATATTCTAATTTCAAAAGCACTTCTTTCAAAAGAAGAAAGCCCGTGCAGACACTGCTCTTTTGAAAGTAAACCCATCTTTGAAAGAATTCTTCTTCCCTTTATTTAATGGCAAGAAGGGTTCTTTCGAAGATGGGATTTACTTTCGAAAGAGCATTGTCTACACTGGCTTTCTTCTTTCAAAAGAAGCTCTTTTGAAATTAGAATATGCAAACAAGGTGCCAAATTGCAAATTTATACCTAATTTGCATTTTCAATTTGCCTCATTTGCATGCCTCTTTCAAAAAGAGGTATGCAAGCTTAGACACACCCTGTGATTCTAGCTCTTTGCGGCCTGAGCTGCCACTCTGTGACTTCAGCGCTCAGCACGAACTAACATAGAATCTCTTAAAAGATAAAAACACTAGTATCTGGCTCTGTCTTTCAAGAGGTGGAGATTTAGTCAAACCGAACTAACAGCTAGATGGCCAATGCTTTACTTAGGAAGGGCAGAGGCACTCAGCTACCTGACTTAACCCATATTCTTCCTCCTCCTGCTTTGCAATGCTTTAACCAGGGGAGCCCTGTGCAATCCATGTCTTATGCAGCTATGATGACTGCCCTGCCCCCGACAATGACTTGGAGCATTGGTGAGATTTCACAGTTCTTATACTGAGTGTCAGCATAAATTGTGATTTTACAACAATGTGTTTACAATAGACAAAAACCTCATTGCTTCCTTGCTACCCATCAGGCTTTGTTTGCAAGGTACCACATGTGCACATCTTTGCAATCTCATGCAAATAATCTCTGGGAGATACTTTCCTCCCAGCCTTCAGCAGCATTGAGTTCTTGCCGGCACATTCCTTACACAGGTAACCCAGCTTTTACTGTAGTGGGGATCTGCTGGGTGAAGGCTGCTCGGGAAGGAATGAGGAACGCTAGGCAGGGACACATGAGAGCTCGGCTCTGGGCAGGCTGCCATGGTATCGGGCTGTCTGGGGACAATGAAGAGCTACAGCGGCCATTTCTGTTGACATGGTGCCAAGAGATGCCAATGCAAAGGGGCTTGGTTGCGGCCCATGACCAGGGAGCTGGCTCAGGGCATCTCACAGGGCTGGGTCTGGGACAAGCCAAGGGTGACTGTGAGGTTGTTAATCCCATCACATTTGACGTGAGTCACTGCTTTATGGGCCGCTCCCCACCACCACCCAGGCTCCTTTATTGGCAAAGGCCTGGTCAGTTCCCAGTCAGTTCCCATGGTAATGGGCCACCTCCTCCACAGTCATAGGTCAACTCAGATGGCAGCCTGCCAGTCAACACCGGCTGAGGCTCTTCTACAAGCTCTGCTACTTCTGCAGGGTGAGCTACAGGCCCAGTGCACCATGGGAGAGGCAGGAAACCATCTTTCCCTCTGTTGTCAGTCCCCTGGGGGCGAGGCAGCCCCAGCCCTCACAGCCTTAAACCACCCCCCGCGCCCCTAATCCTTCCGACTCCTCAGGGAAGGGATTTTGCTGGAGATTCTTCACCTCGTCCTCACAGAGTGAAAAATCAGTGAATGAGCATCTGCCATGAGGGAGCGGAAAGGAACAGGAGCCTCTTCCCAGGGCGGGCTCCCATCGGTGGGCTGCTCCACTGAAGTGGCCAGGCAGTGCGAGTTGGCTGGTAAAGTGTAACCAGGCAGGCCTGTCTCAGGCTAGCAGAGCTTGGGGGCCCTGTGCTGGGCTGTGGCACAAGCTGCCCCCCACCACTACCGTTACCAGGCTGTTCTCTGCAGATGGCTGGAACTGGCTATACTGAGCCATGAGGAGCACTGGCAAAGCTACACATGGGTCCCAGGAGGGGCAGGGAAAACTGCAGACCAAGGCTGAGGGTCATTGGCAGATGGGCGGGAGGGGGAGCCCAGGACTGGAATAGCTGGGTACTGCAGAGCAGGTGCAAGGTGCATACAGAGCCCTGATTGGAGCATTCGTGGGGGCTGCCAGGCAGTTGCAAGATGTGTGCAGAGCTGTGATTGGAACATTTGTGAGGGCTGCAGGGCAGGGCAGAGGTGCAAACTAAGCATTGTCCAGTGGTTCAGCTGCTAGCCTGCCCCTGTAGCACCCCACAGTTTATTCTCCACTCCGCCACTGATGTGCTGTATCACCTTAGGCAAGTCACTTAAACTCTCTGTCCCTCAGTTTCCCTTGCGTGCAATGGGGATAGCAGCACTGCCCTGCCTCCCCAGGAGGCTGTGACGAGAACAAAGTAAAGCTGTATGCAGACATTACAGGAATGGAAACGTGGCTGTTCCACAAACAGCCAAGTAGGGTCCTGGACTGGAGCAGCCATCAGCTAACAGTTTATTCTGCAATGCAGAGCTAGCTGGCTCTGCTACTGTTAATGCTCACAGCCCTCCCCTTGTGCAAATGCTAAATGCCCTGCTCTGTTCTGACCAGCTGGCTTCCCACACTCCCTTCTGCCCAGGGTCGATTTGCACCTGCCCATCCCTTGCTCTGCACAGCTGCTGTTTCCAGATCGCTTTCCCCTCCTGATTCTGGGCATGGACTAAAAGAATTATTCACTCGACAGCTCTTTGGTCTGATCTGCCTGGGGAAAGATTTGAAATTTCAGCAGACAAGAAAAAAACAAGCTGCAGAAATTCACCAGCAGCCCTGAGGTCAGATTGATTCCAACAACTCAGGCTGTCACCCAGCACTGCGGCTTTTAAAGAGCTGGCTAGTGCTCTGAAAGGGCTGTCGCAGGCCCTTTGCATTAGTTACATTAGTGTTTCCCAACCTGTGCTGTGCGGACCAATGGTGTTCCCCATGGTGGGACCGGGTGTTCCGTGAAAATAAATTGAGGCTAGTGATATTTCTCCTTCCAAAATATTAAATATGAAATGCTGTGTGTATCAAAAATACTAACGTCTCTGAATAGTAGTTAAATTGTAGGTCTATTAATATTTATAACTTTCATAATAGGATAGTTGTTGTTATGCGATTCATGCTGAACCGGAGTCTGTACCAATTGTTTCAGCACGAGCCGAGTTCAGAGAAATCACGATGTTGCACCTGAGCTGAGGACCCAACTTGCCAGCATCGTTCCTAATATTAAGCAAATTTGTGATCAAAATACAAAAAAAGTCTCTTCCTATTTAAAAAAAACTGTCAGCTGCTACTAATTTTTATTTTCCAGTCGATTTCTGTAAAAATAACACATGCATAAAAACACAAACTTTAAAAATATGTTTCCATACCTAATTTGACTTTTTTTTTTTCACAAAAATGTTTTTAAGGAAGGCCAGTCCTTTTTTGAACATTACCCTTGCTATTTTTGTACAAAAGCACAACACCAACTGTCCTTTCAGCTGTTATACTGATCTTTTGTTTTGGGTTTGTACTTAATTTTTAATGTTTATACTTAATTATCAAGTTGGTAGCCGTCCTCCTCTCTGAAGGACATTAGTTGTTCACAGATGATTTTTCTCTTGTTATTTTTTGTTCTTTGTAAAATAAAAGACATCTAAAAAAACCAAACTCTTCTAAATCATCTTTTGAGCATTACGAGTTGCAATTTTTCAGTATGAAACCCTCCATTGCCCTGCCCCCTGCAACCCCACCTCCCCTGACAAACATGTACATGTTCCATCAATATAGTCCTAGCCCAAAAGTTTGGGGAAGCCCTGATTTACATTGTTTTTGTAAAACATTGCAGGGGAGATGCTCTTGCTTTACACCCTGGGGCTTTATAAATTTCCTCTGGACTTCAGCCCCCTGAGGCTCCAGGGTTTGATTCTTATTTTAACAATTTTACAGCACTGGGCTTTGAACCTTCACTTTTAAACAACAAACCTACTACCAGTTGCACTAAGGAAGTAACTCTTATATGATTCATTAAATTCAACTTAGTAATCAGTGACTTACTTGTTGGTATGGAGGCAGTAGCTAAAGACCTTTTTTATGCCAGACACTGCACCCATTTATGACAAAGCTGGTCTTTGCCCCTGCAACAAATATACAATCTAATGCAAAACTCTGACAGTCTCTTCCAAAGTCTAGCAAAAAAGGCTGGCAGACAAAGAAGAGGGTTTCTAATGGGTTTATAGCAAGGCCAAATCATTCACTGCCTGATGTTAAAACACTTAGAATACCAAGGTTTAATATTTGGCTCTGCCACAGACTCCCTGTGTAACCTTGGATATGTCACTTAATCACTCAAGCTGGGATTTCCAACAGCACTTACAAGTTCTTCACCCAACTTCTGCTGAAATTCAGTTGTATGGGCACCTAATCCCAGCCTCTGTGCCCCAGTTCTTTACTGTACAAGGGACAATCATCCTTCCTGTCTTTGCTCCTTGGCCTAATTGGATTGGAAGCTCTGAGGTACGGTCGGCCTCTTGCTACGAGTGTAATATTGCATCTCCACAATGGGCCCCTGTGCTTGGCTGGGGCCGCCATGTATTGTCTTATTCATCAAGTGTTTAAATCCCTGCTGCCCTCACTCCAGCCAGGGTCATGCCGAAACGTTGCCTAGCAGCCGGAGGAAGGCACTTGGTCTTTTCACAGCAGCGTTGGTGCAAAGAACAGGTAATAGTGATCAGAGGGAAAACATGAGCTCCTCCCTTTTGCACCAGTTAGCACGCTGTCCCTAGTCACCTGCAGCAAGGGACTGCTGGAAAGAGTCCAGAGGGTGGGAAGGCCGTGCCTACCACTGGTGATGCAGGTCTCAACGTGACCTCACCGCTATCTTGAGCAAACAGCCTTGATGCCCTGCTGCTGAGCTTCCCTGCGATGGGAAGAGGCGACTCTGGCTTTGATTTAAATGCCGTGCTGCCAGCAGGTGACATCACTGCACAGTAAACAAATGCAAGGTTCGGTGACCCTCAGTGAGGCCATATAAGACACTGTGTGCTTGGATCGCTGACCGGGAGCACTGCATGAGGGCTAAGCCAGATGATTAGAACGTCCCTTCCAAGCACTTTGCACCCGCTAACTCCAGGATGGCCCACGTCAAAGGAAAGACAGGGAGAGGAATCCCAAGCCAAGGGAAGTCAGCAGGTGGAAGTGGACTGGCTCCCTGACCAAAAGCTACCCCTTGCAAACAGCAGTCAGACAACTGCTGCTGTCCCGTCTGATAACAGATATCTCACCAGCTTGCCTGCAAAGGACTGGAGACCAGTGTTATCCCAGGCCTGGGAAAGTCCTCACCCATCCAGACAGGGACTGAGAGGCAGCCTGACGACTGAGCAAGGACAAAACCGTGATCCGAGACCATTAACGGAGAAGTGACTAGGAGGCAGAATAATCCCCTCAGCAGGCACAGTGCCCGGCTGACCCTTTACTAAAGTTTTGCATTAGGCCCCCTTGGGTTCTTCAGCATAGGTCTGTAACCACCCACAGGCGGACTCAAACCTGGGACCTCTGTGCAGCAGCTGCTACAATTTGTGCTAAAAGCCACCTGGCGCTGAGCTCACACAGCAGAGGGGACTCATTATCTCTCTATGACTTGGGCTAGGTGTCACTCCATAGGCCAGTGACCACACTTAGTAGGCATAAGGGCTACATGTCTAACTGGAGGTGTCATTTTTGCCTCTCATTGACATATCCATGCAGAGCCCACCCAACAAGCGGGCTAAAAATAGCCGTATTGCCATGGCAGCATGGATGGTGAGATAAGATATCCGCCCTGTTAGGTGGCTAGCCTCTCTTGTCCCTGCAGCACCAATGTATATTGAGAGCATTTGCTGGGTCCAAGCTGGCACAGGTATGTCTGGCAGAGCTGGAAATGACACCTCCAGCTCCAGGCTAAACACAGTTCGAGTGTCAGTTTTAAAGAGCCTGGGATTTAAAAGGGAGGCAAAATCCTGGTAAATACCAAAAGGATTCATCTGAAGCTGCCTTCTGGGCACCCACCAAGATAACTGGGTCATCCTCCATGGGTCATGTCCTCTGGGGACAACATCAGCCGGCCAGGGGGTTACCTTAGCGCCGGCGTTATTGAGACACCTGGATTAGTGGTGCTGCTGCTACATCACTTCCAGGGTATCGGTTTGTCTGCGAGTGTAAACTCCCTGGGGCGGAGACTGTCTTTCACCAGCTTGGTACAGAACCCAGCAGGATGGGGCACTGACCTTCGGCTGCCACCGTAAGAGAAATGATTGCAAAATGAGGGCTCTTGCAATCAAGGTAGATAATTATCTTCCTTTTCCTCGTCAGATTCTCTTTCTGCCCACAACTAGCATTGCTAATAGGAACGAACCCTTGTCTGCCGCAGAGCTGTTTGTAAACCTGAGCATGTTATGTCCAATGCTACTGTACGCATGTGAATCCTGGACAACGTACAAGCATCATCTGAAGGCACCTGAACAATACCATCAACACTGCTTCAGGGGAATCCTAAATATCTCTTGGGAGGACAGGCGCACGAATACTTGTGTCCTGGAAGAGTCGAACAGGACCAGCATTGAAACAGTTTTCCTTCACCAACAACTTCGTTGGACTGGTCACGTGGTTCGGATGTCTGTCTGACAGATTCTGTTTTCTGAGTTGAGGAAAGGATGGAGGAGCATTGAGGGGGCAGCGAAGGTGATATAAGGACAAGCTGAAGGCACACATGAAAAAGTGCAGCATTGGTGTCAACGCTTGGGAGAACCTTGTCCAGGGTCGTCCACAGTGGAGAACTCTGATCAATGAGGGGGTGGCGCAATTTGAGCGGTCCCACCACAGTGCAGAAGAGGAGAAGGAGAAAGAGCATTAAAAACTGCCCTATACTCCACCAACAGCTAACAACATCTGCCGCATCTGTGATAAGTCCTGCAGCTCCAGAATCAGGCTGATCAGCCTTCAATGGACTCACAAATTGGAGGGTGACGGGAAGGCTTCCTACTTGTTATCGAGTGACTCCAGAGAAGGCACCACCAACGGTGGTCTGGGCGCTTCACAGACCAAGGAGGAATCTAAGACCCTGCCAAGTGGCTGACACCCAGAATTTTAGACCCGACACTGGAAGTGAAGCTAATCAGTTAAAACGGGGATAGGCGGTAGCCACATCGAAACAAGCAAGTGTCCCAGGGGTTGTGTAATCTTAGTGTTGGCAGGGGGTGAAGTCACTTCCTGGGGGACGCCTGCCTGCCAAGGAAGTAGCTTGTTAGGAGAGCTCTTTGTAGGGCCAGGGCAGCGTGAATGGAAGCAGGAGGATGCGAGCTTTCCAACTCGTCTGTACCTGGACCCTCTCCCATAAAGACTCAGCTTCATTAGGGCTATAAATTCAAAATCCCTGCCATAGAGGGGCGCTGTTTGGGCCTTTTGTCTGCAGAGACATTCCCAGCACTCCTGCCCACAGGCAGACTCACAGGGGTTTAGTACAGCTTCCCACACATCCTTGGTCTTTCTGCTATCCCAGCAGCTCTGCAGGTTGTGCTGAGCTACACCTGCTTTGCACAGAGCTCAGCAAGAGATTAAGCCTGTTGCCAGCCAGAAGTCCTCTCCTGGCCACACCAGGGCTAAATTATTTTCATCTCAAGGTTGGGCAAACAAGTCTTGAAATGATTAGCTGGGTCAGACTCTGCCAAAGCAAATGTGGGTGCTGTGAGAATTCAGCAGCCGACTGTGTCTTGCACAGAAGCGGTGCCAGCTTCGCAAATTAACTTTGCTTTTTCAGTGGAACAGGGGAGATTGTGAAAGTGCCTCTTATTCAAAGGTGTAAATTTTCACCCCCAAATAAAAAAAAGATCTGGGTTTTTTTTTGCTTTGTTTTTCTTGGTGGCTTTTTTTTTGTACTTGTTTTTTGGTTTTGTTCTTTTTGTAAAAATTGGAAAAATGTAGTTGCTTTGTTTGGTTTATAATTTCCCCCTTCCTTCAGGCGGCTTTTGTCAGTGGTGAAAAGTCATTACACTCTTGGAATAAACACAGACATGTTCCTTTTTTGAAACCAGTGGAGTGAAAATATACCAGCAACATTTTCCCACTGGCACGCCGGCCTTGAGGCGATCTAATCAAACAGTGCCTGGATACCACAGTGATGAGCTTGGTAGAAGAACCTGAGCACGAACCACTGATCTAATATTTCATCAAAATGTACAAAATGTAGATCCACTGCATGTGAAGTATTATGAGGCAATTCCAGTATTTACAAATGAGCAGCACTGTACATTCAAAAAATCACATGAGATTTTTTAAAATAATAAATTCTGGTTTCTTTTTATTTGCCTTCTTATATTGGACCAGTTAGGGTTCACGTCAGTTTTCCATCTTTTTCTGTAAAAATGTAGGTTGAAACCTCAATTCATAAAAAACCAAGATTTTCATATAATCACAAGACTCCAGTGTCTGATACTTTAAGATAATCATCTGCTCCTCCAAGACTTCCACAAAAGTTGGCAACATTGATTATGCAGTCAGAAATGTCCAGATGGGAAGTAACAAAATGTTGAGAGTTTGCTGGGACTTCGAACATAAGTCCGGCCATACCGGGCAAGATCAAAGGTCCATTCAGCCCAGTATCTTATCTGCCAACAGTGGCCCATGCCAGGTGCCCCAGAAGGAATGGACCAAACAGGTATCGATCAAGTGATCTCTCTCCTGACATCCATCTCCAGCTTCTGACAAAGAGAGGCTAAGGACAACATTCCTACCCACCCTGGCTAATAGCCATTGATGGACCTAACCTCCATGAATTTATCAAGCTCTTTTTAAAACCCAGTTACAGTCCTAGCCTTCACAACCTCCTCTGGCAAGGAGTTCCACAGGTTGACTATGTGCTGTGTGAAAAAGAACGTCCTTTTATTTGTTTTAAATCTGCTGTCCATTAATTTCATTTGGTGTCCTCTAGTTCTTATATTATGGGAACAAGTAAATAATTTTTCCTTGTTCACTTTCTCCACACCACTCATAATTTTATATATCTCTATCATATCCCCCCTTAGTCTCCTCTTTTCTAAGATGAAGAGTCCTAGTCTCTTTAATTTTTCTTCATATGAGACCCATTTCAAACCCCTAATCGTTTCAGTTGCCTTTTTTTGAACTTTTTCTAATGCCAATAGATCTTTTTGAGATGAGGAGATGACATCTGTACACAGTATTCAAGATGTGGGTGTACCATGGTTTTATATAAGGGCAATAAGATATTCTCTGTCTTACTCACCATCCCTTTTTTAATGATTCCTAACATCCTGTTTGCTTTTTCGACTGCCGCTGCTCACTGCGTGGATGTTTTCAAAGAACTACCCACAATGACTCCAAGATCTCTTTCCTGATGAGTCACAGCTAAATTAGCCCCCATCACACTGTATGTATAGTTGGGGTTATTTTTTCCGATGTGCATTACTTTACATTTATCCACATTAAATTTCATTTGCCATTTTGTTGCCCCGTCACTCAGTATTGTGAGATCCTTTTGAAATTCTTCACCGTCTGCTTTCGTCTTTACCATCTTAACTATCTTGAGCAGTTTAGTGTCATCTGCAAATTTTGCCACCTTACAGTTTACCCCTTTCTCCAGATCATTTATGAATAAGTTGAACGGGATTGGTCCTAGGACTGACCCTTGGGCAACACCACTAGTTACCTCTCTCCAATCTGAAAATTTACTATTTATTCCTACCCTTTGTTTCCTGTCTTTTAACCAGTTCTTAATCCATGAAAGGATCTTCCCTCTTATCCCATGACAACATAATTTATGTAAGAGCCTTTGGTGAAGGACCTTGTCAAAGGCTTTCCGGAAATCCAAGTACACTATATTTACTGGATCCCCTTTATCCACATGTTTGTTGACCCCTTCAAAGAATTCAAATAGATTAGTAAGACATGATTTCCCTTTACAGAAACCATCCTGACTTTTCCAACAAGTTATGTTCTTCTATGTGTGTGACAATTTATTCTTGACTATGGTTTCAACTAATTTGCCCGGTACCAACAGTGATCTGTAATTGCCAGGATCGCCTCTAGAGCCCTTTTCAAATATTGGTGTTACATCAGCTATCTTCTAGTCATTGGGTATAGAAGCTGATTTAAAAGATAGGTTACAAGCCACAGAACTTTGACTGTTCCTTTCTTCTGAGAAGGAATCACTTTGGTTGTTCCATGCAGCACATTATTATTAATCGTGTTTATTATGGTAGTGCCTACAACCCAACCAAGATCAGAGGCCCATCGTGCTCAATACTGTGGAAACACATGGAAGGGGGGGAACAGTCACTGCCCAAAGAGCTCATGACATTCATTTCTGGCCAAAAATTCTCAGCTGACCAGTCACTTGTTTGCCATTGTTGCATCTCATTGAGCTGAGCTCCATTTCCCCAGTTAGGAATCCAACTGAGTGCATCCTCCTCTTCTGGGAAGTGATAGAAAAGGATTCCTACTGCCAGCCTGTGACCTGAGCCTGGGGGACTCTTCTCCATGCTGTAGTGACTAGACAAGAAAGCCAGGACTGTACATTCACCCTGCCAGGAAATCTACACTGGAGGCGTGTGCTGTCAGGTGCTTGTGCTTCCCAGAGTGACCAGCAGGCCTGGCAGGGGCACTGCGCTGCTCTGCATGACGAGAGAGTGATGTGAAAGTGGATAGGAATGACAAGACTGGAAGCAAAAGAACATTCTCTCCTTCGTGGGGTCCCATGAAACTCACTTTCCCCTGGGCCATGGGGTCCCATGAAACTCACTTTCCCCGGGCCATGAGGTCCCGTGAAACTCACCTGCCCCTGGGCCATGGGGTCCCATGAAACTCACGTGCCCCTGGGCCATGGGGTCCTGTGAAACTCACTTTCCTCAGCAACTGTCTGTGATGAGGATGCAGTGGCTCCTTCCCAGATGCGTGCACTAGCTCCTCCTTCCCCCTCATGCAGCATATTCTCCCTGAAACCATCAGCAACAGCAGGGAAGTTCCTGCCAAAGCAATGACTAGTGCAAGAGCAGCTGCCCTGAGATGGGACTGTCCTTCCCTACAGATCCCTGTGACCTGTAAGTGAGAGCAGGGCTGTGAGCCGACACCCCCCGGCATCACATTCCTGAACCCTTCCCAGGGCAGGGTGCTGCTTCCCATGCACAGGAGAGTTAGCTGTGAGCCTTTGGCCTCAATTCCTTCAGCAAGAGACAGAATGGAGGTCAAGCCCGCAGGCAAGAGAGCAGGACACACCTCACTTCTTCGAGCAAAGAGCCAGTGTTCTGAGAGACATATCTTACTTCCCCTATATAAAAGTATGGTAACGCCCACATCTTGAGTACTGTGTGCAGATGTGGTCTCCTCACCTCAAAAAAGATATATTGGCATTAGAAAAGGTTCAGAAAAGGGCAACTAAAATGATTAAGGGTTTGGAAAGGGTCCCATATGAGGGGAGGCGAGAGAGACTGGGACTTTTCAGTCTAGAAAAGAGAAGACTGAGGGGCGATATGATAGAGGTGTATAAAATCATGAATACAGAAAAGTTATTTATTGTTCCCATAATATAAGAACTAGAGGACACCAAATGAAATTAATGGGTAGCAGGTTCAAAACTAATAAAAGAAAGTTTTTCTTCACACAGCGCACAGCCAACCTGTGGAACTCCTTACCGGAGGAGGCTGTGAAGGCCAGGACTGTAACAGAGTTTAAAAAAGAGTTTTAAAAAACCTCCACTAAATATTTGGAGGTTAGGTCCATAGATGGCTATTAGCATGGGGTAAGGTATGGTGCCTAGCCTTTTGTCGAAGGCAGGAGATGGATGGCAGGAGACAAATCACTTGATCATTGTCTTCAGTTCATCTCCTCTGGGGCACCTGACATTGGCTACTGTCGGCAGACAGGATACTGGTCTAGCTGGACCTTTGGTCTGAGCCAGTATGGCCGTTCTTATGTTCTTATGCACATTTACAGGTGCAGCAGGAAGAAGACAAAAGCATCAGAATTCCCCAGATGCCACCACACCATGGAGAACTCTGCAAAGGGAGCCTGGCAGAGTATCTCTATCAGTCTGATACCGTAGGACCTTTTCCAAGTCCTTGCTCCTATTGGTATCATGCAACTGGCTGCATATACCTCTGCTCCAGAATGATTCAAAAAACTCGAAAGGACCCCACCCACTACTCTATCCCATTGTGTTTCTCTAGAACACTACTGGCTTCATCCCTGTTAACGTTCTACAGGTCTTGTCCTGGGGAAGTTCTGTACATAGGAGAATTAATCGCGGATGATATAGTTATCACTGAGGAAGATGAAGGGAAGCTAGCGAGAATGGTGCAGGTGCTAAACAAAGAAAGGAAGAGGTATGGACTGATTGTATACATCGATAAAACAAAAGCGATCGTATTTGGAGATAAGGAAATAAGAAGGAAAATCAGTGTAGATGGGATTGAACTAGAAGAGGTGATGTACCTGGGAAGCAATATGATGTATGAGCTAGACTGCAAGAAGCCAATAATGACAAGAAGAGCAAAAGCAAGAGCAAGCTTGAAGGTGATGGATAAGATCTGGGAAAGCAAAGCGATTAGCTTTGTAACGAAGCTGAGAGTTTTGCAAACGTGTGTATTCAGCAGCAAGTTGTACGGATGAGACATGGGTGCTAATGAAAAATTTGAAGAGAAGGATATTGGCATTGAAGAGGAGTTGTTATAGAAAGATTCTGAGACTAGGATGGATGCAGAAGGTCACCAATGAGAAATTACATAGGGAGATGCAGTCAAAAGAGAACCTGCTGCAGAAGGTTATACAACACAAGTTACAGCTACTAAGGCATATCTGCAGAATGAAAGATGAACGAAAAATTGCCTGGTGTTCGGCATAATGGACAGTTTGAATAGGAGAGGCAGGCCCCACAGAGAATGGATAGATGATGTAGTAGATTGGTGTGGAGCTGGTCTACAGAAACTAAGCCACTCTGCACTGGACAGCGAAAGATGGAAGGAAATAGTGAGGGAGGCATCGGACAACAGTGGGCGCTGAGCCCATGGTTGATGATGATGATGATGCAAAGTGCTTTGAGATCAGTCTTGGGCAGCGCAAGGGGCTCCCCAGCTAATACACCACAGGTGGGCAACCTGTGACCCATCATGGTTCTATGTGTGACCCAGGCACCTTCTCTCTGTGCACTCCCCCATGCATCTCTCGCACTGGGGGCCCCACACTTACCTGCTCCTCTCACTCCTGGCACTTCCCTAGTCAGGTGATGGCAACCAAAATAGCAAGAAGAGCCATTTTTTTTTTTTTTTGCATTTGGGAAAAACTCAATAATTCAAGAGCTGCAATGCACGTGACTACGAGACAGTCCTTAGTAAATAACGTCAAACCATACTTTTTGTAACCCCTGTTTCAAGAACAGCACACGCAAGGATATATAATGCAATACAGGTTTACTTCAGGACAACTCCCAAACTTTTTCCATGTTCTATTTCTACTACAATCTTCCTGACTTTCACTCCTCAAACCATTTTAATTATCTCAATTTTACTTCACGTTTAATTCCAGTTTTCTTCCTTAAAATGCACGTTGCCCTTCCCAGCTGGAATGTCGCAAGCCTCCTTTTCCTTTTCAAAATCAAAACTTTATTTGCAACACGATCAAAACACAGTTACAGGATCATATCCCGCAATGCACTGCACCTGTTAAAGGGGGAGTTATCCAATGTTAGGAGATTATATATCATTTGCTGTTGAGATATGAGTTGTTCATTGTTGGCCTTTTAGATGTTCACCATTTATCAAAAATAATGAGGGATTTGTTTGTTTGTTTTTTACTTTGCAATTATAGTATCGGGAGCCACAAAAGAGTCCTTAAGAGCAGCATGTGGCTCCAGAGCCGCAGGTTGCAGACCCCTGTCTGTAGTGCTGTGAATTACCTGATATGCACCCCATCCCCACTGCACCCCCAGAGCTTGAAAGTTGCGAAAATCACTGTGTGAGCTTGAGAGAGGAAGGAACAGCGATGGGGTGTGACTCACCCATTCACTAAGCTCTGGGAATGCTGGGAGGGAGCAGGGGAGGGAAGGTTGTGCGGCAGTTCTGAAAAGTAAAACACCTCCATGTGAAAACAGGACACAGAAGATTGCAAAGCCTCTGCAGAAAGGACTAAACTCTGCAAATTGCACAGGACCAGTGGCTGCAGAGCAACCTGGTTCCCAGCCTGTCAATGTCTCTAACAGCTGAAAAGTTCAGGGGGTGAATCACTGAAGGAACAATAATAAGGTAGGCACCAGGGCCAGCATCCTCATGAAGTCCATGGGCAAGGCAGGAGGGGCCTGCAGTCCTACGCCTGTGGAAGGGGCGGAGACTCATCTGAAAGGGGCGGGGCTGGAGCAGTGCCACCAAGGCTATGTTTCTACTAGCACCCCCCTTTCAAAAGGGGGATGCTAATGAGGCACTGCAATGAATATGCAGCACCTCATTAGCATAATGGCAGCTGCGGCAGTTCGAAAATGCTGCTTTCAATCGTACGTGGCTCGTCCACACGGGGTCCTTTTCCAAAGGACCCTGCACGCTTTGAAATCCCCTTATTCCTATTTGGTTATACTCAGTGCAGCGCCTCATTAGCATATCCCAAAGTGTCTCTTTAACAAGGGGGATGCTAGTGTAGACACAGCCCCAGTGATTTAAAGGCCCTGAGGCTCTGGCTGACACCACTGCCACAGTAGCAGCCAGGAGCTCTGGGCCCTTTCATATCACCAGGCCAGGACATTTGCCCACTCTACCTCTCTCCAAGCACCTATTTCTCCCTAATCTGTAACTAACTTAAGCCCCAGTGGTTTCCAGACCTGCTGTGATGACAAATGGTGTCATTTCAAGCCAGTCACCTGGGGGTGCGTGTGGCTCAGCAGTTTCTCTCTCACACCACAGAAGTCGGTCCAATAAATTATATTACCTCACCTGCCTTGTGTCTCTCATATTCCTGGATCAACATGGCTCCCGCTGCATTATACCAACTGGGAGAGACTTCCATGCCTTGAGAGGTTACAAGCTGCCATGCTTTGGCTACAAGGAGAGCAAAAGTAGTAGCTAATATATCAGTTTTAACGCTTAAGTAGCTGGTCAGTCTGCTATAAGGTGGGGAATTTTGGAAGAGTTCACATGTAATCAAGAACGTGTAGATAAAAAAACCCATTCAAGGGCCAAAGAAAAGTAAAAAACACCACCCAGACTTTTCCCCTCTCCAGAGTAACTCTAGCCCTTTATAGTTAGCAATCTAGCAAAGAACGAGCCCAGCAGAACCCCTCTCTCCACCATCACCCTGCTGCCTGCTCATTGCTGCTCCCACTAGCTGTGCTGATGCTCCCACTGGGCAAATGCTCTCTACTTTCACTAGCCTGTGGCGGCTTTAGGTCTAGGCAAAGCTCGGTGATGTCAGCTCTGGGCCCAAAGCATAGTCCAGCCACAAGAAGTGTCCAGCATCCACTGGAGTAAATTTAAAATAACACAAGAGACTCCTCATGGAAACTGTTGTAGCTCTGTCATTGATAGGAGTAGGCATCCTTCGATCCCGAGGGATCATGGGTTTGCGCCCCAGTTGGACTGATTCGAGCAGCGTCTTCTGTGGCTGTGCAATCCAATCCGGGAGTGGCAGTCCTTTCCGCACTGTGAGCAGCAGTAGGCAGATGTCGCTCTAGTATCACGGGCACGGATCTTCCTGAGGGCTCTCCTGTCTTCCACTTCCTTCACCAAGGTAGTTTCATACACAGCAAGAGCTTCCTTCATTCCCTGTTTCCAGGAGTGCCTGTCCGAGGTGAGCGAATGCCAGGTGTTCGCACTGATAGAGAGAGCGGTGAGGTCACACTTGCACGTGTCCTTGTAGCACAATTTAGGTCTGTCATGGAACAGTGGTGAGAAACAGGTTGAACCACAAGAAGTCCTGTGGCACCTTATAGACTAACAGATATTGGCTGTGTCTACACATGCCCCAAACTTCGAAATGGCCATGCAAATGGCCATTTCGAAGTTTACTAATGAAGCGCTGAAATGCATATTCAGCGCTTCATTAGCATGCGGGCGGCAGCGGCGCTTCGAAATTGACGAGCCTTGCCGCCACGCGGCGCGTCCAGACGGGGCTCCTTTTCAAAAGGGCCCCGCCTCCTTCGAAGTCCCCTTATTCCCATGAGCTCATGGGAATAAGGGGACTTCGAAGTAGGCGGCGTCCTTGCGAAAAGGAGCCCCATCTGGACGCACCGCGCGGCGGCAAGAAGCATCAATTTCGAAGCACGGCTGCCGCCCGCATGCTAATGAAGCGCTGAATATGCATTTCAGTGCTTCATTAGTAAACTTCGAAATGGCCATTTGCATGGCCATTTCGAAGTTTGGGGCACGTGTAGACACAGCCATTTTGGAGCATAAGCTTTCGTGGGCAAAGACCCGCTTCATCAGATGCATGAACTAGGTTGAACCAGTTTTACAGCTCACACCTGGAGGGTCTACAGCCTGCTGGCTCAAAGCCCTGCCGTCCCCCTCTAGTTTCACAGCATTCTACCCACGGTCCCTTGTCCCTCCCGGGTTGGTTAACAGTGTCTTTCCTTTTGAAAAACCAGATTAAACACAGTCCATGTTTTCTGTGTCTGCCCATGCTGGCCACCTTCATATCAAACATATGCCAATGTCATCTCTGGAAGGTCTGTGAAAAAAGCAAGGAAGTTGCCCACCAGCAGAGATGCAGAGTTCTTCTGGTGACTCACCCTGACGAACATTTCTAGAACCAGGTGCACACACGTAAGAGCTCTTCTCTCTGGATTTTTGGCATCACCAAAGCACCTCATCACTGTCTCAGAACTGGTGGCACCTTGTCACTCCAGGAGTAGTACATAAGACTTTAAGTGAGAAGCCGAGGAAACAAAAGGGAACATCAGAGGCCTGTAAGCAAAGAACTCAAGCTACAGCCCAGCTTCAACGAAAGCTGAGTGTAAAGTGTATGCTTTGTTACTTAACAATAAGTGCAGGCAAAGAGATAAGTTTGGCCCACATCCAGAGGGTAGGCTGTGTTAAGGGCAGGATTTGGATGGCATCTGTTTGCAAACTTCTTTATGACCTCTCTGATCTACACTGTCTTTCCACACACTACATGTGAAATGTGAGAGAGAAAAGAGAAGTTACTCACCGTAGTAACGGTGGTTCTTCGAGATGTGTCCCCATGGGTGCTCCACAATAGGTGACGGCTTGGCCGGCGCCGCAGATCGGATCTTCCAAGCAGTTTCTGCCGGACCGCGCATGCGCCGGCGCGCGCCGCTCCCTGGCGCGCTCCTGGCCATGTGCGCGATCCGGTCCCCGCCAGTTCCTCGACCAACCGCCTCGGGTGCCCCTGCAAAACACTAACAGAGATCCGAAGCGGGGAGGATGGGCGGGAAGTGGAGCACCCACGGGGACACATCTCGAAGAACCACCGTTACTACGGTGAGTAACTTCTCTTTCTTCTTCGAGTGTCCCCGTGGGTGCTCCACAATACGTGACTACCCAGCAGTAACCCAAGATAGGTGGTGGGTAATCGGATTAAGTGCAGCTGGTCCCCGAGAGGACCGCTGCGGAGAGACGGGTATCCTCTTGGAATACCCTGTGAAGGGCGTAATGTTTGGCGAAGGTGTCGTAGGATGACCAGGTCGCCGCTCTGCAATGTCTTTCAATGCAACGCCCTTGAAAAAGGCTGTTGATGCTGCCACCGCCCTGGTGGAATGAGCCCTGGGAGTGGCCGACAAAGGAGTCTTTTTGAGCTCGTAGCACATTTTTATGCAGGATACAATGTGCTGTGAAATTCTCTGCGATGAGAGACCTTCTCCTTTCGATTTGGGAGCGAGGGAGACTAGGAGTCTAACCGTTTTCCGGAAGGACTTGGTCCTGTCTACGTAGAAGGCTAGCGCCCTCCTCACATCCAGGAGGTGTAGGCGCGCCTCTTCGCTGGAGGTATGAGGCTTTGGATAAAACGAGGGTAGAACAATAGGTTCAGTGATGTGAAACTCGGAAGAAACTTTGGGAACAAAGGCTGGATGCAGCCGTATGGTTACCGCCTCCTTGGAAAAAACAGTGCAGGGTGGCGTTGCCATGACTGCCGCAAGCTCGCTCACCCGACGAGCCGACGTAATTGCAAGAAGAAAGGTCGTCTTTATTGTAAGGAGGCGAAGGGGAACCGTGGCCAAGGGCTCGAACGGTGGTCCCATGAGTGTGGTAAGCACCAGGTCCAAGCTCCACGAGGGTGGAATTGGTTTCCGAGGGGGGTAGAGGTTTACCAACCCTTTGAGGAACCTGGTAACCATAGGGTGGGCGAACACCGTGTGCCCCCCATCCTCATGTCTGAACGCCGAGATGGCGGCAAGGTGGACCTTTAACGAGGATAGCGAGAGTCCTGCTCTCTTGAGGTCCAGTAAATACTCTAGAATTGTAGGTATAGGCACCGAAAGGGGGGCCAGCTGCTTGGTAGAACACCAAGCCATGAAGCGAGTCCATTTTTGTTTGTAGGTTTTCCTAGTGGAAGTCCTCCTGCTACTCTCTAGGACTCGCTGTACTTCCACTGTGCATGTGCTCTCTAGGGAGCTGAGCCATGGATTAGCCACGCTTGCAGTCGCAGGCTTTGGGGGTGCGGATGCACTATGGACCCCTGGGCTTGCGTGAGCAGATCCGGCGCCACCGGAAGAGGCATCGGTGGGCGGTCCGACATGCGCAGGAGTAGGGGGAACCATTGTTGGCGATCCCACGTTGGGACTATCAGGATCATCCGAGCCTTTTCTCTCCTGGCTTTTTGCAGAACCTTGTGGATCAGCACTGCGGGGGGAAACGCGTAAAGCAGGGGGCCCCCCCACGGGATCGCAAACGCGTCCCCCAGGGACCCCCGGCCCGGCCCAGCCCTGCTCTGGAGGAGAATCGTGGGCACTGTTTGTTGTGCTGAGTGGCAAACAGATCTATTTGGGGAAACCCCCATGCGTGGAAAATCGGCCGTAGTAGATCGGGACGGATCTGCCACTCGTGGGTGAGCGCAAAACGCCTGCTCAACTGGTCTGCCTTCACATTGTGCGTGCCCGGCAAGTATGAGGCTCTCAGGATTATATCGTGGGCGATGCACCAGTTCCATAGGCGGATTGCTTCCGCGCATAAGGTACGGGATCGAGCTCCTCCTTGCCTGTTTATGTAAAACATGGTGGAGGTATTGTCCGTACTGATCCCGACGACTTTGCCTCGTATACGGTCTCGAAAGTGTTTGCAGGCGTTGAACGCTGCTCTGAGCTCTAGAACATTGATATGTAGAGACTGTTCCGTGGGTGACCACAGTCCTTGAGCCACCTCTTCGCCCATGTGCGCTCCCCACCCTATGAGGGAGGCATCCGTAGTGAGGAAAACCGATATTTGCGGCTGATGGAAGGGTACCCCTGTTAGCAAGTTCCCGGGGTTTACCCACCATTGCAGGGATTCGCGCACCCCAGGTGAGGGCGACACCACCCTGTGAACGGTGTGTACTGCCGGCTTGTATACACTTGCCAGCCAGTGTTGCATGCTGCGCATGTGCAGCCTGGCGTTCTGTACCACAAACGTCGCCGCTGCCATGTGGCCCAGCAGCTGCAAGCACGTCAAGACCGGCACTGTAGGGCTGAAGGTGATGACCTGCACGAGGGAACCGATGGCTCGAAAGCGAGCCTCTGGTAGGTATACTCTCGCCGAGACCGAGTTTATGCGAGCCCCTATGAACTCTATGTCCTGTGAGGGGTCTATCTTTGATTTTGCCAGATTGATAACCAGGCCAAGTGAGGAGAACGTGTTTGCTGTGACGCGTATCATGCGGAGGACCTCCCTTTTCGAGGTCCCTTTGAGCAGGCAGTCATCCAGATACGGGAAGATACACACCCCCTGTCTGTGCAGGTAGGCTGACACCACTGCCAAGGTCTTGGTGAAGACTCTGGGGGCCGAGGAAAGGCCAAACGGTAGGACCTTGTATTGGAAGTGTTCGTTGCCCACCATGAACCGGAGAAAACGCCGGTGAGCTGGATGGATGGTTATGTGGAAGTACGCGTCTTGTAGATCGAGGGCTGCGAACCAGTCTCCATCGTCCAGTGCTGTAAGGATGGAGGCAATCGTGATCATCCGAAAACGTTGCTTGCGTAGATACCTGTTGAGGCCACGAAGGTCTAAGATGGGCCTCCAGCCTCCTGTCTTTTTCTCCGTCAGGAAATACCGAGAGTAGAACCCTTTCCCTTGCAGCTGCTCCGGCACCTTCTCCACCGCCCCTAAGAACTCGAGGTGGGCCACCTCCTGCCTGAGCCTGGCTACATGGGAAGCCTCCTGAGGGTGGGGCTTGGGCGGGGGTCGCGGCGGCGGGAGCGACTGGAAGGGGATGGCGTACCCCGTGGCTATGATCTCCAGCACCCATTTGTCTGTGGTGATCCTTTGCCACTGGTCGTAGAATGGTCGGAGGCGATGGTGAAAAAGCCGTTTCGGATGATCTTGTGCAATGGTGGTGATGGCGCAGCCCTGGATCTGTATGTCAAACTTGTGGCCTTTGGCCCCGCCCCGAGGACGGACGGCCCTGTTGTGAGCGCCGCCTGGGGGTTCTGTACTGCTGGTGCTGCTGATGCCGCCCTTGCTCGTAACCCCTGTGATACTGGGGGCGCTGTTGCTGGTACTGGTACCGCCTTTGCTGTGGGTAGTACCTTTTCTTTGAGTATGGAGGGGTGTAAATCCCCAGGGTCCTGAGTGTGGCTCTTGAATCTTTACTGGAATGAAGGACCGAGTCAGTTGATTCAGCAAACAGCTTCTGCAAGTCGAAGGGAAGGTCGACTATCTTCGCTTGCAGATCTCTCGGTATACCCGAGGTCTGGAGCCAGGACTCCCGTCGCATCACCACTGCAGTTGCTGTGGAACGTGCTGCCGTGTCCGCAACGTCCAAAGCAATCTGAACTTCCATCCTCGCAGCCGCGTAGCCCTCTTGCACTATGGCCTTGAGGACCGGCTTTTTGTCCTCTGGAAGCGAGTCCATGAGGGAAGTTAATCTGGCATAGTTGTCGAAATTATGGTTCGCCAAGTGCGCTGCGTAATTTGCCATGCGCAACGTTAAGGTGGAGGAGGAGTAGACCTTTCTGCCAAACAGCTCTAGCTTCTTGGCATCTCTGTCCGTTCCCCCTGTTTTAAATTGAGATGTTTTTAATCTTTGTTGCGAGGACTCCACCACCAAGGAGTTTGGCTGGGGGTGGCTAAACAAGAACTCCATGCCCTTCGCCGGCACGAAGTATTTCTTATCCGCTCTCTTTTGAACAGGCGGAATAGTTGCAGGGGTCTGCCGTATGGTAGTGGCGGACTCCAAGATCGCCTCATCAAGCGGTATTGCTACTCTGGAGGAGGCCGGGGAGCTCAAATTTTTAAGGAGCTTATGATGTTTCTCTTGCACTTGTGCTGTCTGGATGCCTTGCGTGAAAGCTACCCTCTTAAACAGCTCCTGAAACTGTTTGAGATCGTCCTTACGATGGACGTCCCCTAAGGCCGTGGCCTCATCCGGGGAGGAAAACGAGGAACCGCTGGGGTACATTTCTTTGGACCCTTCCGGTTCTTGATGGTGATGGTGCGCCCTCTCGCTGGAGGTTTGCGAGGGAAAATCTCGTGGGTCTACGGCCAGTCCCCCCTGGGATGCTTGAGTCTCTGTCCCCGATCGCGATTGCCCTCGGGGGTACGAGGTAGTATGTGGGGATCTTTCCCTGGTAGATTGCCAATGGTGTCCATGCCCCGCGTGGTAGGGACGACCATGGCAGTATAGGCACTGTTCCTGGGAAGGTGACCTTGACCATTCCCTTTGCACGTACCCTCTGTGTCTGGGAGAGGGGGATCGTCGAGACACTGGAGAGAGCAATTTTGCATAATAGTCCAGCATTTCAAATCCCAGGAAGGGTGAGGGTGGTGCCAGCCATGGGGAGGCTGATTGCAGGAAAGGCGAAGGGGGCTCCGGGTAGGCTAGGGGGGGCCCCTGCCTTCTGGTTGGAGTCTGCAACATGAGCGGAGGGCTGTGAGAAAAGAGCTCCACAGCCCTGTCTGGAGAGGGGCTGCAGTGCCTCCTCTTGTGTGCAGCCTTTCCCCTCCCTAAGGGAGGTAACTCCGCCCCCTGATGGGCGGGGGATCCCGGCCCCGTCGGCACCGTGCTAGGCACGCTCGAAGGCGGTGCCGCACGTGCGGAGTCCTTCTGCGCCTGCAGGCTACGTGCCTGCGCGCTCTGCACCGCCGGTTCCCCGGGGGTCGGTGCCGCTGCCTGCGGTGCCACCGGTACCGGCGCTTGCTTAGCCGCCGCCCTGCCTGCGGTGCGGGGCGGCTGGCTGATCATCGGAGGCTGAGCCGCTTCCACGTGGCTCTCCGTGCCGCCGCCGATCAGCTGTTGCTGCGGCTGGGGGCTGCGTGCTCCTCCCGTCCCGCTCACCGTTGCTGCCGGCAGGGATCGGGTTGGAGAAACTCTCCTCCGTTTTTGCGCTGATGGAGTGAGGGAGGCAGCTTTTCTTCTAAGGGCCCCGGAGGGTCCCTCCTGCTGCAGCCGCTCCGGCACGTCTGGCTGGAGGGCCTTGTCAAGAAGCAGCAGTTTAATCCTCATCTCCCTGTCTCTCCGTGCTCTTGTTGTTAATTTTGCACAGAAGGCGCATTTTTGTGCCACATGGGACTCCCCCAGGCACCTTATGCAGAGACTGTGCCCATCGGACACTGGCATCGCCTCTCGGCAGGACTCACATTTTTTAAAGCCTGAGGAGGACATTGTTGGTGAGTCTTTGAGTTTGTTCATGGGTACTTAGCACCCTCTTTGTGCTGTTTCCCCGTCCGATGGCCTGCCTCAGCAGGAGGGCTGATGGCCCTAGCTCCCGGCCTCCGGCGCTTGTTACTGGGACTGGCTTGAGCTGTCCCTCCGTAGCTTGTTTGTCGTTTGGTTTTTTTTTTTTTTTTTTTTTTTTTACAAAATAACAACCGGCTACTTATGGTAGCCTAAATAACTGAAAACTTTAAAGAGAAAACAATTAAAGTCGTTGAATACGCTATGTGGCTTTAGCCTAGTCGGATTCCGTCTGCAGCCGACGGCGGTTAAGAGGAACTGGCGGGGACCGGATCGCGCACATGGCCAGGAGCGCGCCAGGGAGCGGCGCGCACCGGCGCATGCGCGGTCCGGCAGAAACTGCTTGGAAGATCCGATCTGCGGCGCCGGCCAAGCCGTCACCTATTGTGGAGCACCCACGGGGACACTCGAAGAAGAATCTCAAGTTGTTCTGATCAGTGAAGGAAACCCCTGAAAATATTTTTTCACCATCCCCTTGCCAGGAGTCTCTCAAAGATCACTAACACGCTGTAAAATTCCACTGTATGTGCAGGCATCTTGAACAGAATCTATGCTTCTTATTTAACAAATGTAGATGGAGGACATGGTTTGGAATGGGTCCATTTCAAGCTATGATATGAATCATAGAATATTAGAACTGGAAGGAAGCTACAGGGTTCATCACGTTCAGCCCCCTGTACTCATGTCAGGACAAAGCACCGCCTAGATCATCCCTGACAGATGTTTGTCTAACCTGCTCTTCAGTATCTCCAATGATGGAGATTCCACTGTCTCCCTAAGCAATTTATTCTAGTGCTTAATTACCCTGACAGGAAGTTTTTCCTAATGTCCAGCCTAAACCTCCCTCACAGCAATTTAATCCCATTGCCTCTTGTCCTATCATCAGAAGCTACGGAGAATAATTTCCCCCTCCTCCTTGTAACAACCTTTTAACTACTTGAAAGCTGCTATCATGTCTCTTTTCAGTCTTCTCTTTTCCAAACTAAACAAACCCAAATCTTTCAGTCTTCCTGCGTTGGCCACATGTTCAAGAACCTCCATCATTTTTGTTGCTCTTCTCTGGATCTTCTCCAATTTCTCCACATTTTCCCTAAAATGTGGCACCCAGAACTGGACACAATACTTTTGCTGTGCTAAGCCAGAAGCAGAAAAAGGGCCTGTCAAGGGTACTGCCCACCCTATAATCCAAGTGCAGAAAGTGAGGCCCCATGGAGATTTAAAAAAACAAACCAAACACCTTGCCTGTAAATAGGCTTTGCTTTAAAACTTCCCAAGTCACAGATTCCCGGACTCTGGGAGGATAGGCTGCCACCACCAGTCAGAAAACACCCCCCACTTCTGCAAGAAGGCACACTCGTCTTCTTGTGGGTGCTCCCCCAAACTCTTAACTCTCCCTCAGGAGATAGAGCTTAGACAAAGAGCTGTGATTTGATAGCTAGCTTCTGGCCAAAGATAGACACACACAGACCTTTTCACAGACAAGCCCTTCACAGGCAATTGCAAAAACCAGTGATTTATTCACAAAACGAGAGAAGAAATCATGGGTTGCATGCAGAGAAAGTATTTCCCTGGGATTCAGCTTAAAAGTTACAGGGGAAAAACATCAAGTTAAGAACAGCAACACAAAAGAGAAAAACAGAGCGGAGAAGTCCAACCAAATTTGAAATAAAAGATAGCCTGAACACGCTTAACTGTATATTTCCAGGGTACTTACAACCTCTATGGCTGATTTTGCCGTGGTCAGGATATTTCTGATTTTATTTCAATTGCCTGGGAGCCATGCTCCCTTTGGGTCTTTCTCTCTGAGTCCCCAGAGACAAAAGCCCTGGGAAGTGCAATTGTTCTCAGTTTAAACAAAACAAAAAAGCAGTCAAGTAGCACTTTAAAGACTAGCAAAATAATTTATTGGGTGATGAGCTTTCGTGGGACAGACCCACTTCTTCAGATCACAGCCATACCAGAACAGACTCAATATATAAAGCTCCTCGGCACCATGGTAATGCAAAGTATTATAAATGTCACTTGGTCTGACTCTGTTCCCATTAAGGCTACATCTACAAGATAAATTCAGATTTTAATAAATTCAATTTTTAACCTCGTTTGAATTTAAGCATCCACAAACCTTCTTGAAATTTGACCCATTGTTTTTCCGTGTTGAGTTTCCATGCCTCCATTACCCTATGCAAGTTCAACAGCGTGAGCAGTGCATTGTGGGTACCTATCCCACAGTGCCTTGTCCCCAGTTGTTTGTAGGTGTTTCAGGTCAGAATCCCAGAATGCAAAGCACTGTCCCAGAATTCACGGCACCCAGTAACAGAATTCAGCCCTCCCCAAAACCTGCTCGGGTTCCCTGTGCTGCGCATCCTCTGCCGATCTTGGTGTAGCAACAGGCAGCTGTGCTACCAGGCCTGTCCACCCCCACCTGGTTGTCAGCCATGCATCCACTGCAGACGCAGGCATAGCGGTGGGCAGCTGTCCCTTCAACCCTCCCTCAAGCCCACCTGGGTTCCCTGTGCGCTCTGCAGACATTGGCATAGTGGCAGGCAGCTGTACTATCAGCCCAGTCCACCCCCACCCAGTTCTGTCAGCCATGTGTCTGGACCTTCACATTTGTAGGTCTGGGTGTTGCAAAATTCTAATTCAATCAAAAGTTCGTGGGCTTCCTGTGACCTTCTTCCCATGCACCTGAATGGCGAGCAGAGAAGAAAGCAGCCATACATGGAGGGTCTTCACATAGCTTTGCAGGATACATACGGGACACTTTTGGAGGTTAATAAATTCAAATCAAAGACATGGCGCTTCCACATTAGCCTTCACTTGAAATTTTAAATTCAAAATTGATGCTATACCCATCCAGTAATATCGATATTTTGTTATCAGTATTATGGCTCACTAATTCGAGCTAATGGTATTTACAGTAAAGACAGTGACATTTTAATATCAAACTAACGCCTGAAAATTCAATTTTATTGTGTAGTATAGACATAGCCCAACAGAGCACATGTTATATTAATGGTATAGTAATGCACTACTCCTTTTAATGGGTGCTCACTCAACTTTATATTTTGAACATCTGTACTGCATAGTTCCGATTGCTAACGAACTTGCTTAAATCAAGCAATTTTACCAGGTGTCCTGTATTCAGCATAGGAAAATACGGTCATCCTAAGTTTATGCAATACCAGCCCTGTTCTTGCCTGATTCTGTAAGCAGGGCCTGTCTCGTCTTGCTCACAGCTTAATTTTGCTTTATATCAGCAAAGTATTGATCCTTACTTTAGTCCAGATTTGTGATACAAAGGCTTATGTTTCAGGCCCCTTCTCTACTGCAGACTGTAATGCATGACTACCTGGGAAGAGTGATGGTGTTTTTAACCGGCAGCGACTTTGCATGCTGAAGCGGTGGGAGCAAGCCATCTCTGGATGTTTTGACAGCAAGGAGTACAAGAGGCACCCTATATCAGAGACTTACGGTTACACAGCTGGGAATGTTATACACCAAGAAAAATTATTTTAACCTTTTATTAAAAAGACAGGAAAGGAAAGCAGGTAAACCAGGTGAAATGTAAAGTTAAAACGGAAGCTTCATTTAATAAAACATCTCGTTCCCTTTTTCCCTTGAGCTGGGGAGGGTTCTGTGAAAGAAACACCCTTGCTTTGCCAGGCTCTTAGATGGTATCACAGATAATCTTAATCGTCCTTTTGGGGAAATGAGAAGTAGTTAGTTGAGAGGAGCTAGAGCTGTTGTTGCAAAAGTCCAAACCCACTTCACGATAGGTGGTGTTTGATGTGCAGCTGGAACTGGTAGAGGTGGTGACGCCATCTCAGTGCTGGTCATGACACATCTCAGGGTTAGGATGAAGGGCTGGGATGCCAGAAGAACATAGGCATGGCAGCCACAAGGGTGAAGCTCGCTTCAGAAAAACAGACGGAGGCTACTATATTCTTCCCCGCTCCACAAATCTCATTCTTGAAGGACCCACAAAGAGTCTAATGGGTGGAACAGCCCATCTCCTCAGTCAACCAGTTAGGCCTAAATCTAATATACCAGTTTGGAGCCATTAGTTTCCTGCTCTACATATTCTGTTGTTAGCATATATAATTTCAACATAGTCCTGGAGTTACATAAACAAGGTATTTTCTATTTGGACTAAGGTAGTGGCTGTTTGGTTCTTTTGAACAGCTATAACAAAGCAATAATGGAAACCTTTCAGCACCTCATTAGTATTCTCTGATTTGGCCATTAGCATGGCCCTTTCGAAATTTTGGCCAAGTGTGGTCCAGCCCAACTCTTTATATAAATGATTATAGGACACCACAACTTAGTATCAACTACAAACATTCAACTCTTCATGGAACTCAGCAGCCAGAGAAACTTGAATTTTCAAGTATTAGATTCAAACAAGTTAGAAGGCTGCATTTGACTCCATTTCTTGAACTTATAAAATAAATAAGTGCTGGCACAATCTTAGCTTCTGGACTCCACTCTTCTGAAGGATTCAATTTTATTATACCTACAAATACACATATACATAGCGCACAATTTTCCAGATTGGCTCTGCTTTACAAGTGACTCAAGTCTCAACCTACCTTGAAAAACTTGCACCGTACAGTGTATGATCACAGTGGTGTAGTACATGTGACTGGAAACAAGCCAGATGTGGTGCTAATTAAAGGTGACCTCATCCTGGCTGCGCTCTCTTTACTTTAAGTAGGATGGCTATAGATTCACATATGCAACACAGGTGTTAGTTTCCCAAGTTATCTTTACAATGAAGCTGAAGTCAACAATTTCTAAAGATCACAAAAAAGCTTGCTCTGAAACTCCGTATTTGCAAAACCATAACAAATTCACGTCTTAGTTTGCTTTACATTTATGGACATCATGGCTGTGTCTAGATCTAGTTCGGCTGCCGGCAGCATGATGGAAACGAGGGCTCATGAAATTGCAAAACGACAGTGATTTGCATGTTCATACAGCTCATTTGCTTATTCATGGCAGAAAACAAGCAGCAGAGACATGTGTCTGCCAGCAAAAATCCCCCCTGTTGCCAGCCCCCTATCCCTGAAAAAATGCTGCTGGCAAAACCACGTCTACATGGCTGGTTTTTTTTTTTGTGAATATGCAAATGAACTATGTGAATATGCAAATGAGCATCAATTTGCAATTTCATGAACCCTCATTTGCATCATGCTGCCAGCAGCCGGACTGAATCTAGATGCAGATGATAAGATTAATGCTACAATCTTACCTGTAAATAAATTGCATGTCTACTTATAAGGTTGAACTATTAACTAAAGCGTTTTCTTTTTATATGAAAAAGCATTGAAGACCATTGCAAATTTTAAAAATAAAATGGCCTTTCTGATCTCTTAATTGTTGGTGGCAGAGGGAAGGGACAATCCCAGCTTCCTGCAATCTGCAACAAAGTAACTGAACCAAGGGAATTAAAATTAGTGTGTAATTTGTCAACACTGGAGCAACTCTGTTGCGTGTTTTCAGAATGCACAGGGAGTAGGAATGACTGTGAAGGACTACCAGACTTATAGTAAGGCTTCTTTCTGCTTCTTAAACGCTAACATTCGAGAATCTTATGTTTCTCATTACTAACGCTACCTCATTGTGGAAACAATTTGGTACTCTCTCAAGTAACCACAGTGAATTTGAACGATAGTACTTCAACCCCGACTCTATTGCACTACATGGAAAGTTTATTATTTACCTGCTGTAAGACTTACAGCACAATGAACTAATTCAGCAGTTTCTTCCAGGTCCTCTGTCAGAGTTTGGAACCCACATCTCAAAAGGAGTTTCAATTAATCTGGGCCACCCTTGAGTCAGAGCCAAGGATGTTAAACATTGTTGTCACCAGTTCAGAAAGATCAAAGTCATGTTTCCATCCCCAGTCCTTCCGGGAATTGCTGTCATCAAAGCTCATTGGCCAACTGTCAGCTATAAAAGAAAGGGGGGTGGGAATAAAGAAACCCCCAAAAACATGAGATTTATAGCAAAGATATTTTAACATTTCACATGCAAGTATCAGAATAGAGACGGGAAAAGTACAATCTTTACAGCAGCAGCAACCCTTTCGGATGTCATCAAAATAAAACAAATTGGAAGTGTCGAAGAACACATACAGGAGAGGGAAAAAGGTAAATGTTCTTTCCCAGCATCTGACTTCACCCAGAGAAGTTTGACACAGGATCATTGAACTGAAATTAAAAGGCAGGTACTAACCAATGGCTTGTCTGACAGTATCCACTTTATAGGTCACCTGAAGCTCAGGAACTTGCTTCTTGACCTCTTGCACTAGCTCCTCAGGAGAGAAGCTCATGGCACCAATGTTGTAAGTCCTCATGCTAAGTGAAGTGGCAGGTGCTTCCATAACATCTAGCGTAGCCTTCAAGCAATCATCAATATACATCATTGGAAGACGTGTGTCTGGTTTTAGGTTGCACTGGAATTTGCCGGTCTTTATGGCATCATGGAAAATCTGGACTGCATAGTCTAAAGGGAAAAAAAAAGTTTCCTTGAACTCCCCCATTCACATTTGTGGTCATTTATCTTACGCTCTGATTGTAAGCTCAGCTGGGCAGAGACTGTCTTTCTGTAGTTTGGTGTTTGTACACCAGCATAATGGGGTCCCAGTCCATGACTTGAGCTTCTACATGCTATGCAAATAAAGTAATATTAAAAACTCTTTTTAGGAGTACAGAAATGCAGCCACCTCTGGGTGGAGAATGGCAGATAACTGAGGCACAATTTTGTGCCTAGTTGTTGAGGTGGTGACGGCGAACAGACCGACGGCTCATGTCATGTAAGCCACCCCACAGCCTTCATATAGCATTGATTTTGGGTCACTGCTGCATGGATTGGCTCTGAGCAGCGTAGAGACCCATATTTCATTCCGGTTCCCTAGGACCATTCAGAACCCTTCATATTCATTTCAGCAGAAGTACAATTTATGTTTTCACCGGCATTTCAGGAGTGGTTTAGGTGAAGCAATGTTTCAGTTTACACATCTCTAGAGTTTCCTGAAAATTCCACTTTTTCCCCATAAGACTGTTCCTTTTAGAATAGGTTTAACAATGAGGTGTTTTTGGCAAATGAGGTCACCAGACACATACTGATGTCACTCAACTTTGATACTTGGGGCATTCAGTTCACACACTGTAATATTCTCACTTATAATACTGAGAGTTGGGAAGAGGATATCCTACCAGTTGTGCCCCCACCAGGCTGAGAGTCAGCAGAGATAATCCCAGGATACCTCAGACAGCGGAAGTCTAGCCCATACTTGTAATGGTAGTACTGTTGAAGAAGGAGACAAGCGAGGCTTTAAGACATTGAAGTAAGGGGTTGCACACCATACTGCTTCTGTAGACCAATGGCTTCCCACCATTCCTCCTCCCACACACAAGCTCCCTACATTGCATCTTCCTTTTCCTTCCGTATTTCACACTTTTGCTATAGCCCCTCCATCACTCTTACCATGCCAAGACTTGGTGTCACCCACATTACTATTTTTCCTCCCGCACTCCCATTTCCTCATACTAGGGGCTTTGTCTGACTCCCGACCTCTGGGCCCATGTCTTGCTTCCTCACACCACTGCCCATACGCCAGAGGCTCGTGATTTCCATTCTCACATACAAGAAGCACTCCATTCCATGCCTCTACTTCCAGATCTCCTCCCTCTCTACCATGTCAGGGTACACGACAAGTGAACAAATATCAATTAATTAAAAACAGTCATTTTGATTTGATTGAATCTACATTGGTGATCTGGGCCCATCCTGACTCCTGGCATCATTACAAAATGTATTGGACGACGACTTCCCAGGTACTAATAAGCCATTCCTCTGCTCGCCAACCAATGCTGTGCTAGTAACTGGGACACAGGGGAGGTGAAATGATTTTCTTAGGGTCACAGAGTCAGTAATCAAGACAATATTAAAACTCAAGTGTTTGTTGACTTTCAAATTCACACTAACTCCTCACGGGCTGCGTCTACGTGTACCACTTCTTCTGGAAGAAGTGGCATGGTAATGAGCCATCCAGAGGATGTTAATGAGGCACGAATGTAAATTTCCTGTGCCTCATTAGCATATGGGCATGTAGTTCACAGTCTGGAAGAAGCTCTTCTGGACTCCAAAATACATGTGCAGACGCGTGGCCCCTGGAGATCTTCTGGAAGAAAACCCCCCTCAAAATTTTGGGGAAGAAGGGGCTTCCGGAAAGAGGGTTTTCTTCCAGAAGATCCTTCTTCTGGACTCTGAACCATGTGCCCATATGCTCATGAGGAATGCGAAATTTATACCCATGCCTCATTAGCATCTTCCAGACGGCTCATTGCCATGCCACTTCCAGAAGAAGTGGCATCTGTAGACACAGCCACATAGTTTATAAGATTTTTCCCATCCCAGGTCCCTCAGGCAAAAAACCTGCAACAGCTGCCTTATACTACTGTGAAAACATTTCTGTAGGAAAATAAGATAGGAAGAGAAAAGGACACTGCAGTGATCTATCTTCTTTCGAGACTCAAACAACCCATAATAAAGGTCTTACTTCGCCCATAAGCTCAGCATGAACCTTGGAGACTCCATAGATTGTCCTTGGTCTCTGAATGCAGAGATCTGGAGTCGGGTTACGAGGAGAGGTGGGTCCAAAAGCTCCAATTGTACTGGGCACAAAGAGTTTCAAACTGTGCTCAGCTGCAATATCTAGAATATTGTGCAAACCTGGAAAAAACAGAAGTTATCAGAATCCAAATGAAATCTCCTGCCTCTGGAGGAGTCATGAACTTGAAAGGCTAGCCAAACCATGCTGAAATCACCTACCAGTAATGTTTACAGATCTGGCCAAAGGAACATTTGCTTCTCCAACTGCACTGAGCACAGCACTATAATGAAACAGCCAAGTAATTCGATTGTTCACCACTATCTCACGGAGATTCTTGTAGTCCAAGATATCAGAATAGATAAAAGGACCTAAAGAAATGGACCAAACAGAAAGTTGGTCATTAGGATGAAGACAGTTTGGGACAAGGTTCAGTTAAATTGCCCTCCACACCCTGCACTCCAGGAGGTCCAATAAGTTTGCAGGTTCTTGCCCAGGTCTTTATTCAGAAATATCTTACAGACCACTAGAGGGCACATTGTCTCTCTCAAAGATTCTATCACAAAGGCTCACCAATCTTTTTCACAGCCTGGGCCACATCTTAATAAGGACACTCTCTCATGGACATCTGCTCTTTCATGGGCAATCACACAACTTCCTTGTAGCAGCTTCAGCATTTGGTTAAACCCAGAAGAACATTTCGTGTATTTTGTCTATGTTTAGCATTTGAAGATGAGAAGTAACTGTGTGATTAGTCATCTCTGGAGATCACAGGCAGTTCAGGACCCTCTGTTCCACCAAATATACTCTATATCAACTTTTGGCATATACCTATAGAGTGAAATGAGACCAGTTGAACGTGTCTAGACTCCTTCATTTAGTTTGTTTATGGCAAAAGGGAAAGAAAGGATGCTAACCAAGTTCTAAGGCACTAGTGCCACCATGTGAATCCAAACTGGTAATCTTGTACAGATTTCAGCATGTACAGGTTGAGCCTCTCTAATCTGGAACTCTCTCATCTGGCAACATCTGTAATCTGTCATGATGTTAGTGGAGCTGGATGACCACTTTTCACGGATATGACCAAATTTCCTATGGCCTCATAAAGGTTGTTTACAGCCACCATTCCTGGCTCAGTGTTCTGTGCTTTAATGTACCCCTAAATGTCTTTTAAGAGTCCAGTAATCAGTGAAAGTGTTGGTAATGCTGCTAGACAATAATGGCCTCCCGTAGTCTGGCAAATTGTCTCATCCAGCACCAGTTAGGTCCTGGTGGTGCCAGATTAGAGAAAAGGGAGAAAAGAGTGGGAGGAGATACAGTAACATACGCCTTGAGTGTCCTGACCCTATGAAAAATGCTGCAAAGGGGCAAAAACAGATTTCTGGGAAAATTTCCTAGAAATCAAAATGAAATGCATAAAACTGTCAAGGTCAGAAAAGCACTTTGAAATGTGGTTGTGGTTTGCCTGATTAAGAATTATGCACAATTTAAACTCCTGTCTATGTCTTGCTGCCAATGATCAACAGCAGAGGAAATATGAAGACTTTTTTATATGCTAACGCAGCCACTTACCATTATAAAAGACATGATCTGGTGGTTTTCTAATGTCAGACAGTATCACATTGTTTTTTCCAAAACGCTTCCTGAAAAGGAAACCACATGGTACAATTAGTTTGTAGACTTTGAGTAGATTTGTCAGTCACTATTCTGATACACTAGTGTTAATAGGAACTAATCTGCAGAAGTCATTTGGGAAGAGTAAATTTTAATGGTATGACACTGTCTAGTGCAAGCACTAATGTTAATCTAGTTTCTTAGTTCTCGAGGTACATACATTACAGCTACTGAAGTGGTACAAATGCAGGGCTGCAGCTCTCTTGCTACAGTCCACTTGGTTCCCACATCAGCAACAGTGGTTCTTCCTCATCAGTATAATTAATCTGCCCCTTAAAAGGTATTAGCTAGGATGACAGAAGACTTAGTTGCATCTACACGTAGAGTTAGACCAACCTAACTGTATTTCACAAGTTGCAAAAATTTTCCCAGCCTCAATAACACCTCCAGGTTAATCTGATTTTTAAGTGTAAACCAAGCTTCAGACATCCTGCTATGGTTCCTTCTCAAAAGTTTTGCAAACAAAAACTAGGTTTAGTAGCAGTTAAAGGTTACAACAGCACATGCTACCCACCCAAAAAGTTTAAAAAAAAAAAAAAACATCACACCAGTCATCTGTTGAGGGGAAAGGCGTTTATTGCCTATGATATTCTTGATATTGCACTCCACTCCCTGAAGTTTTCAATACACATTAAAAAGCAATATGTAATCCTGCTTCACCAAACTGACACTCTAACAAAACCATAATAGTGATCTCAGACGATTGTATATGAATGCCAGCACATCAGACATTAGAGATGTTCTTCTGCCTTAACGTTGCTGAAGTCACCATCAAACTTTTGCATTAAAGTGCAAGTTTGATTATGCTGGAATATGTGTGGATTTCTGGTACCCACTGAAATGGAAGCGAAATGCGCTCCTCCCCTGCTCCCTGCAAAAGTCTTCACACTACCACATGTCAAAATTTAGAGGATTTATTCTGGTACTCCCATTTTGGCTTAAACTTTCTAACTCTATGTACAGATGATATCTAGGAATCAGATCATGAGGATCAACAATGTAGATGAAGAACATCCCCTAGAGTATGTTAAATTTTTCTGTGAAAGTAATTTGGAGGAAAAAAGAGAAATAATCATATAAAAAAGTACCAGAAGGGATCATATTAAGCTCTTATTAGTATCTTTGTATCAATTCACTTTACATCAAATTATCACAAAAAATTCAAATAGTATCAAAGTTTCTCATATGGCTTTTTGCCATTTCAATTGCAAAACAAAATCTCAACACTCCTGTTAATGCAGTAGTTGCATCACATTTGGGGTTATCAGAGATAGAAAAACATCATTATCGTCAGTTATGGGAAGGTCCAAAGTTTAGGTATTTAGCAGGCTGGTGGGTCTTAGGAAACAAAGTGGTTTTCTAGAAAATATAGTTATCAACAGAATTGTTGTTAAATCAAAAAGAATATGAAAAGAGATGCAAATTTAACATTTGCCTGAGGTATTGGAAACTCAAACCCAGCAGCACTGTGATACTGCATGGAAACAAAAAAGGAAACTTACCACAAACTAAGATCTTGGAGTCTCAAAATACATGCTTAACTTTATACACCCAAGTAGTCTCATTGAACCCAATGACACATACAAAATTACATACATTTGCAGGATTAAGGACAAAGATACAAATAAAAAAGGAATGACGACTGGTCATTTTTCAGCTCCAAGCAAAGTACAAGAATAAACACAAAAGATGCAAAATTATGTTTTAAATGTTATTATATCTTGGATTTCTTGAGCAATAGTAGTCCTCAGGATATTTTAAAATACGGACTGTTATATGTCCCATACAGTGTTCTAAGATTCTTAACTATTCCTTTCATAACAGAAATTTTGGGTGCTTAAATTAAGGGTACGTCTACTTTTAACGGGAGATAGACCTGTTCTCGTAAAGACATGCAAAAATTGATCTTTCTGGGGTCCCGTGTTCTCCAGCTCGCCTGTTCTCACAAGGAATAAAGGAGGCTGAGAGGCGACACACTCCCATCACCCTTCCTCAAGTGAGAGCAAACCTTACAGTTGACTGTAGATATGTCGATTCTAGCTATGTAATTGCCATAGCTAGAATTGAGTACCTGCAGTCAACTATGAGGCATAGTGTACATTAAGCCAAAAACCATGTAGTGTAACTAGTCACTTCTGAAAATCCTAATCTTGGGGGGTTTTCTCACTTTCTCGCCAAGTATGAAATCACAAAATCATAACATACCTCAAGAGTTTAGCGAGTCCCACCCCAAGTTGGCCCAGACCCCCTAAAGAGGAAAAGAGAAACTTAATAAGACTTCAACTCTATTGTTATGGGAACTGAAATAGAAGAGTTCTGTTTACACGGAACTAAGAAACTTAATATGCAGTTTTAACAAAAAGGGATGATTCTTTGTACATAATTCAGATATGCTTTTACGATATTTCTAAAATGAACTTGGCCAAAAAAACCTGCAATATAGTGTTCATCCTAACTGGGATCACCAGGTTCTTCTGCAATACAAAATACCGAATAATGACCTGGAAAGATACTGAATACTCAACAATCCTGATTGTTTACATGGCATTTGAAGATATTCAGGATCTTAGAATGAGGTGCTGATAGAAAAAAATGACCGCCAACTAAGAAACAGAAATAAGAATGAAGTAATTAAATTATGACTAACCTGTAATCAGCACTCGAGGATGATCAGTCTCTGCAAACGATACTGAATGAAAACTGGCATCTGAGGTCACCTGACGTGGTGAGACACCTATACATCTAACTGGCACAATGGAAATCTGATATCCACAACCAGGGCTCCGCAGCAACTGACCAACAGTTCTGCTCGGGTTCTTTACAACTGCCATTTTTGTCTTTTAAATATGCTGTGAGAAGAGGGAAAATATTAGTCAAAAATTATTCTTGAAGAAATAGTTTCAGTCTGTATTTATGCAACCCGAGTTCTGTCTGTAATACCAAACAAGCGCCATGACCTGCTATATGCAGCATATGAAACAGAATGAATAAAGGTAACATCACAGGCATGAACAGAAGAAAATATTCATAAGTCCAGTGCAGCAGATAGTAAGAACTGAGGAATCATTTCAACTTTCTGCTTTAGAGCAGTGGTGGGCAAAGTGGTGGGCGGGCCCCCTTGGGAAAGCATGAAATATCTTCCGGGGCAGGGCGGGGCATACAGCGCGATTGGCTGCTGGGTCTCAGGCTCATCCACCTCATTTCAAATGTTGAGCTATGTTACTGTTTTTATGGCTGTGTAATCACTTTAATAAACTGATTGGGGTTTTTCTTCCACATGAACATAACCAAAATTTCCATTGGTTTGGACTACATTAAACAGTTTTTTTTTGGGGGGGTGGGGGGTGGGCAGGCTGCTAAATGCAGTGACGAAAACTGGGGCCAACGTAAGATGTTTGCTCACCCCTGCCTTCAGGTATGTCTATACTGCACAACAGTGTAAATACTGTTGAAAAAAAGCACCAACAAAAATCTTTGAGCAGTGTTTGCTCTGTTGGCAGGAAAGCATGGTTTGTACCGATAATGGTTGAACTTCTCCAGTCCAACACTGTGATCTGGTGACATCTCTGGTCCAGCATGAATTCAGTTAGCAGGATGTCCTCTTATCACGGGTGTGGCCAAGTTTCCCGTTATCCCATAAAGTTTATCTGGGGCCACCAGTCCTGGCTCTCTGCGCTCTGTCTTATTTAGCTTTAATTTGCCCCTGAATATTTTCAAAGAGCTCAGTAAGCAGTACTAATGTTGCCAGACAATATGATTTCCTGTGGTTTGGCAAATTCTCTGGTTTGATACCAACCAGGCCCTGAGTGTTTTGGACTACAGAGGTTCAAACTGTACTTGACACAGTAAAGCTTTTAGGCCACGTCTACACAGACACCCTCTGTCAATAAAGGTCACTGTCGATGGAGTAACCTCGGAAGTACATCTGTCGGCAGACAGCGTCTACACACAAAAGCCGATTGAAAGAGCTAGCCTCTCTATCAGAGAGCAGCTACACTGCCCTGCCCTTGCTGAACAGAATGACTGACCAGAAGCTCTGCAAACAGGGCTGCCAAGGGAATCAGAAGACCTTTCTGTCAACAGAAGCATTTATGCAGGCACTCTATCGACAAAACACTGTCGACAGAGGCGTTATACCTTACTGGGAACAGGGATAATGCTACCAACTGAACAGCTGAGTTTTGTTGACAAATTCTCAACGGGGCACTTTAACCATGTAGATACTCTCTGCGTTTTGTGGACAAAAGTTCAGTTTACGTGGCAGCTTCTGTTGACAAGATGCGACCTTATTGTTAAGCCCTGTGAACTGCCAGTGTGGACAAAGCCTCCTTTGTGGTGAGCAGCAGAAATTACAATTCCTAGGGCCCATGGAGCTACGAGCTCAAAAAGCAACAGAACCTACTACTATGATTGGAAGCTGTCACATTTGAGGGACTACCTGGAGTCAAGTCATCATAAACACTCTCTTGGTCTAGCTTTTTTTTTTTTTTTTTTTTTTTTTAAACATTGCATCAAAAAGAATCAATTATATAGTGGAAACTGCAGTAAATCACCTTGTAAAATATCCCAAGATCCCTTCCTGTTCTATGAGATGTGTATCTCCATATGTTTTTATTTAATTTTATTTTTAAAACAAACATGGTTTATAGGACACACAGAACCAGAGAAGCAAGCAAAAAGCAGAAAAATATATGTAATGTTTTGGTCTTCAGAGTTTATTGAATCCTTTTTTTAGGGGTTTATAGCAATTTTTAAATTTCAGACTGATGTGCAAAAGCTGGGGTCCCTGAGGAAGTTCCCTCTTTGAATACGTGGTAATAAGTAACATACTCTAGTAGGCTTTAACACAATATTGTTTCAAACAGCATTATGTTAAAGCACACTAAGGACACTTTAGTGAGCACTAATAGGGTCTATATGGACCAATTAACATTAGTAAACTAGAAATCCCACCCCCCCTTCCCGATAGACTGCATACTGATCCTTGTAGACTAGTCATTAGGTACAAGTTACCACTTCCAGTACTTTTCTGGAGTTTAACAAAAAGTGTTATTAGGATTTTACATCTTTATTGGTTAAAGCCAAAATCAAAAGCCCTATTTATAGAGTCTAACCTACAAAATTAGCCTAATTGCTTTACTGAAATACCGTTGCAGAGCAAAAATGGCACACGGTACATATAGTTCACACTGAATTAGAGACACTTCTGCAAGCTTCAGGATTGCTTTCCTCCTCTCTCTCTATATATTTTGGGGGTAAAACTGGGGGCAGGAGACTAAGCATTTTATCTTTATGTACTTGAACAGTTAATATTTATTTGATAAGGGCTCACCTCTTGACAAGCCATAATCAGTAAGCTGCCAATTACATGGCAAACCCACAAGACACACAAGGAATAACATATTTTTGCAGTCCTTGGTGATGAAGCCGGGTGAGTACATCCTAGTTTCTCACTGTCAGTCATCCTGTTCTTTCCAGCTATGTTCTGGGTGCCACTTTCTCTTATATCACATTACACAAATACCCTTTTTACCCTATAGTTTTCATAATCAATTCATCCCTTTCTCCTTATCTCATTTTCCAGAGCCCACTTATTTTAGGGTCCTCACTTTTCAAAAGTTATTATCCACTTATTTCACAATCATTAGCATTTGTGGCTCTAATTGCTATTACTTTAATATTTGTGACAGTCAGTTACGCATGATACTTCAAATTTCCTAATACATCGATAAATTTAGTTTCTTACTTCATCTTAGCAAACTGGATAACAGCATTTGTTTATCATCCACCCTCTGTCTTGCAAAATCACAAGTCGCTTCCCTAATACTTCCTGTGTCAATCTATGCTTTAGCCTTTCCAGTCTCGCTCACTCTCAAGTATAGATCCTTAGGCCAGTTCACTACCAATTACAGCAGAAGCCACACCTTCAAACATTACCTGAAATCCTACACGTGCTAGAGCAAGTACCCCTTACTTGTTTGTTCTAAGAATTACACTTTTTCGTTTTAATTAAAAGTGTTCAGGTCAATCACTGAAGCCTTTTGATCTGCCTCAATCCCAATTCTCTGCCAGACAGACTGATGTGAAGAGTAATTTCACAAAGAAGCAACCTGGTTTTATAGATGCCATTCAAGATTATGTCCTCCTCTCCCCTTCTCATGTGAACTCTTGTCAATGTTTGCATAGTAAGGAACAAAAGGGTCTGACTAGAAATTCAGACAGCAATCACTGTCCTAAAAACACTTCCAACAAAAGCCCCAGAATGAATTAGTAAAATCATTTAACAATAAAAAAAGGCGAGGGTCAAACTCAGCTCTCTCTAGATTCAGATCTTAATTTGAAATGACAACTTTGAAAAATCATTATATTCTGTTATTTTATACCCACCCTCATCATTTTAAGCAGTAATTAATAAATTGAAAATGAAAGGTGCTAAGTTTCATTATGAATGTAACAAACTCATTTTTTCACATAGCATTCTCTTTCCCCAAAAGAAAATATTCTTGTCTTCTTACAAATCACAGATTCTGTGACAAGCATCTCATCCACTATTTCACCTTATGAGGAAAATAAACAAAACAATTTGTTCCTTTTCCTAACAGGATAAAACCAAAGAGTTCTCCAATGAAGTGCGTGTACCAAATTTTAGCATTTTTTTAAAATAAAATGAAATGAAAAACATTGAAATAATGCAATAAATCAAGAGTTCTTTTGCTTCTCAGCTTACCTCTTTTTTTTTTCCTGTTGGTGATTTAGCAGATGTGACAGGAGTGTGTGTGAGTTAAATTTATAGAACTCTGCCTCTTTGCTAGGCCAATCAAAATCCTAGAGAGAGTAGGAGTTGTCCTGCACGTGAAGGCAAAGAAGGACAGAGAGATCAACAGCAGCCAGGAACACCACTGCATCACATTAGTTTAAGTTGTCTTCACTTGGTGACAGAGTTGTTGTAGCTGTGTTGGCTGCAGGACATTAGAGAGGCAAAGTGGGTGAGGTAAGATCTTTTACTGGATCCACCTCTTTTTGTCAAAAAGGCTTTGGACCACAAAACTCATCTCTCTCACACCCACAAAGTTGAGTCCAATAAAAGGCACACACCCTTTTTCTCCAGATGATAGAGAATATTGAAGAGATATAAAAATGTTTCTTAAAGGAAGTACATAACATACACCCTACAATATTTAGAAATAACATTTAAAATAACTTACCAAAGCAAAGTGTTAATAAAAACAGCTTATGTTAAAATGCAAAGTGGCAATTAAGTGCTGAATAGCAGAGAATTACCAAACTTTGTAATAAAAAGATTATGAAAATATATGTAACAGCCTCACAAGTGAAAAGCTTTTAAAAAGTTTATCTAACTTTCAGTTTGCATTCCTTTCTCTGAGGGTTGCCAATCAACTTTGCATGTGCTGATAGAGTAACTTGAGCACCTGCTCCTCACTTAAGAGGCAAAAACATGTTTATAAGTTAGCTGGCTGCTTTCCTCCTATCAATTTGGATTAGAGCTGTCAAGTAATCACAGTTAACTCAAGTGATAAACTCAAAACAAATTAACAATTAAAAAGAATCACAATTCATCACATTTTTAAACTAGAAGAACATCAACGTATTATAAATATTTAGGATATTCTTCTACATTTTCAAATACACTGATTTCTGTTAAAACACAAAAGGTACGCTGCTTCCTCCATTATGGATCAGAGTAAGTAACTCCTCTTTATTCACTTTCTTGACTCCCATCATGATTTTACAACTCTCTATCATATCCCCCCTTAGTTGTCTCTTTTCCGAGCTGAAATGTCCCAATTTTATTAATCTCTCCTAATATGGCAGCCATTCCACAACCCTAATATTTTTTTTGCCCTTTTTCAACTTTTTCCAATGGCAAGATATTGTTCTGAGATGAGGCAATCACATCTGCATGCAGTATTTGAGATGCGATGTACCAAGGATTTATAGAGGCAATAAGATATTCTCTTCCTTATTCTCCCTAGCTATGGTCACGCTAGCCCCTCCCTTTGGGTGGGCTACAGTAATGTGGCACTTCGGAATATGCTAATGAGATGCTGTCATGAATATGCAGTGCCTCATTAGCATAATGGCAGCCATGCGCACTTCAAAACTGCCAGTTAAGAAACGCAGCCGCCCATGTAGCTGGGGCGCCTTTCAAAATGGACCCCTGATTTCAAAAGCCCCTTATTCCCAAAACCAGATGGGAAGTCCTGGCGGCTACACAGGCAGCTGCATTTCAAAACTGGCAGTTTTGAAACGCAGGTGGCAGCCATTATGCTAATGAGGTGCTGCATATTCATAGTGGAGCCTCATTAGCATATCCCAAAGTGCCACATTACCATAGACCCTCTGAAAGGAGGGGTTAGCGTAGCCACAGCCTCTCTCTTTTTTTGAATGATCCCCAACATTCTGATTTTTTTTTTTAAACTTCCTTATCAATTTCAGAGGCAGAAAAATAGTTTCAGCACACTTTGGAACACAGCTTTGAAGCATCAAGTTTACATTAAGACGACTACCTTCATAACCACAGGGACCAGACACTGAATTATTTTAAACATTAAGTTCTTCAGGTATTGATGATTTAGTCCCTTCACTGAGATTATTCTTTTCCTGCTAGCTTGTATTTAAGCTGTAAATTACAGCATTAGGTACACTCATCCCTCATTTAACGAGTACTCCGTTTACGATTACTCGCTAAAAGGAGGGACACATATACTTACCATTGTTAACTATGTGAGTGAACTTCCCTGCTTATATGAGCCAGCCACTGGGTCCCCAGCCAGGGGACCGGGAGACCTGCAGCCGGAGCCCAACTGGCCATAGGGTCCCTGGCCAGGGCACAGGGAGACCTGCAGCCCCGTGGCTGGCTCAGCTCCAGACACAGGGTCCCTGGCCAGAGGGCGGGGAGACCCGCAGCTGGAGCCGAGACAGCCATAGGGTCCCTGGCCAAGGCATGGGGAGACCCGCAGCGCCCATCCCCCAGCCCGCTTGCAACCCTTCCTGTGCTGACTCTACACACACCCCCGTCCAGTCCCAACATTCCCCTAGCACACAACTCCCCACACAATGCCCCCTAGCCTGCTCCCAACACCCACCCCATCCCGTTCCGTTCCAACCCCCCTGGCCCTCCATACCCCGCCATAGGTACCTCCGCTGCAGCCTGGAGGAACAAGCCGCTGCCGCCGCCGCCTCCTCCACCAGAGCTGCCTACAGGTTTTAGCCCTCCCTCCTGCTCCTGGCCCCAAACTGCCCCCAGCTTGTAACCACCTCCCATTTTCAAAAGCAGCGCCACCTGCTGCTACTCCGAGCGCTTAGAACCAATCAGAGACTTTTACATGTATTTTAATGGTAATTTAATGTCCCTCTTACGAGTTTTTGCCCGCGAGCAGAAAGTTGGGAACCAATCGTGCTCGTATAGCAAAGAATGCGTGTACTTCTCTAATGAAGAAATCCTATCTATTTGGTGTCTTTGTTAAATTGCTTAAGGATTTGGAGGTGGGGGGGCAGAGCGGGAGGTGGTTAGACATTTGGATAGAAGGGGTGTAAATGATCCATGTCTGAAATCTACTTCTGGCCAGGATGGAAATTAGTTTGCCAGGATCAATCTATTCTATATGGCAAAGATGACACTATTACTCCATCTTACGCAGTGGGTCTTTGCCCACAAAAGCTTATGCTCCAAAAGATTGATTAGTCTATAAGGTTCCACAGGACTTCTAGGTGTTCTTGAAGATACAGACTAACATGGCTACTTCTCCAATACCATTACTTCATTCAGTAAGACTGACTGTGCCTGTCTACAGTTAAAACTCTTCAGTGGCAGTACAGTAAACCCTCGATTTAAGACTAATTGGGAGAAGTGGTGTCCTTTAAGGCTGAAAGGACATTAAATCCCAATTGTTATACTGTACTGTTACACTGTATAAGTACTGTTGTACTGTATAACAATACACTGGCCTTCCCAGCCCATCACTGATTCCTGTCCTCTCCCCCACTTCCTCCCTTTCTACCTCCTGCCCCATTCTTCCCCTCACACTTCCATCTCCCTCTCCCAATTATTGGGAGAGGAGCTGCATGCTGGGGCCTGGCTCCTTCCACCTCCCATAGTTCTCGGTGCACTCAACGCTGCAGCTCCTCCAGCCCCTGGCTCTGAACCACCCACATGAAGACAGAGCGTGGCTGCCACCCCCAGCCTGCCAGCAGCCTCCAAGGCTGCTGCTCAGTGCCATTGCAGGCAGTGGCAGCCGGACGCCAATACACCCTACGCACATGGGGCTGGGCAGGGGCAGGAGAGCTCCCACAGCAGCCTTCCCCCTCCACCCCCCACGCAGCTCCTCTGGCCCTGGTGGCTCCTCCAGCATCAGCCACTTTGGCAGCCTTGGTGGCCCCTCTGCCACCAGCTGTAGCATGGCCAGCTCAGGTGGTGGCGACTCAGGTGAGTTGCTGGCATTTATTTTGAGGCTGAGGCTGGCGGACAGTCTGTTATTTCTGAAGTCTATTCAATTGGGGTCCATTAAATCGAGGGTTTACTGTATTGTACTGCATTGAGAATACCTATGCCAACAGGAGAGATTCTCCTGTTAGCATAAGTAATCTACCTCCGTGAGAGATGGTAGCTGATTGATCAAAGAATTCTTCTTTTGACGCAGAACTCAGACGGGTTTCCCTACATCACTCAGCAGGTGTGGATTTTTCATGTCTGACCCAAACAGTTAAACTGAACTAATTTGCTCCTGTATACCAGCACTGTTGCTGCTCAAGATCATCTCCAGACTGGAATAATAAGGGTGTCACCAGACTCAGGTGTGCTAAGCAATCCAGAGGAGGGAGCTTTGCAAAAGCTTGCCAGGTTTGTCTAAGACAGTCTGCCAGAGGTCACCCATTTTATTTCAACAAGGTCAGGAAGCCATAATCAAGGTTTTAGAATCTCTGCCCCAGCCCATAATATCTGTGCAACCCAGGCAGGACAATGGGGGGAAAAAATACTCCAAGTGAAGGAACCAAGTGCATGTAGCCAGGGCAGGATTTCCCAACCGATAGGGTCGGAACCCAAACATGGGTCTGGACAGCATTACATTTCAAAAGGGTCACCGCTGGGCTGGGCAGCTCCACAGGTGGCTCTTAAGAAGCCATTCACACTTCTGAAGTGATTCTCAACTTCTTAATTGGATTAACAGCTGTCAGGCAGTTAAGCTAGTTAATTAAATTGAGAACCATTTCAGCTGCAGGGCAGAGAAGTGCATATCTGAAGTGCAGCACCCAGCTCACGTAAGGTGGAAGCCTGAATCTGAAGTTGGGCGGGAGGGCAGAGCTGATCAGCTCCCTGGCTTCCAGCCTCTGCCAGAGATGGAGTCCCCACAAACCCCAGCATGGTTCCCACAGCTGGCGCTGTGAGCCAGGGCTCTATGCCCCTGCTGGCTTCCAGCTGCAGGGGTCAGGGCTCCCCCCACACCCACGTGACTGGCACAGCTGGCTGGAGCACCACGGCACAGCTGCAGGGGTCCCTGTGCCTTCCCTAGCTCCCTCCAGCCTGTGAGTGACTCCTAGCCCCTGAGTGCGACTCCCCAGCCACTGAGTGTGCCACCCCTAGCCCCCATTAGACCCCTCCGGCCAATGAGTGTGACTCCCCTAACCCCTTGCAGCCTGAGTGTGACTCCCCTAGCTCCCTCTACCCTCCTCCAGCCCAAGTGTGTCTCCCCTAGCTGCCTATAGCCCTTGAGCACCTCGACCAGCATCTGATGAAGTGAGTCTGTGCTCACAAAAGCTCATGCTCAAAACTTTTCTGTTAGTCTATAAGGTGCCACAGGATCCTTCGTTGCTGTTACAGATCCAAACTAACACGGCTGCCCTTCCGATACTTATAGCCCTTGAGTGTGACTCCCCTAACCCCCTGCAGCCCCTGAGTGACTCCTAGTCCTCGGGAGTGACTCTCCTCACCCCCTCTGGCCTGAGTGTGACTCCCCTAGCCCCCTGCAGCCCCAAGTGACTCTTAGCCCCTCAATATGACTCCTCTAGCCCCTGAGTGTGACTCCTGAAGCTCTTGATTGTGGGTTTAAGTTGGGGGAAGCAGTTTGGGGATGAGTGTCTTTCCACCACCACAAATCTGACTAATTATAGTAAATGTAGTGTTCTTATTTTATAAATATTTTCCCCCTTTTCTAACAAATAACTTATGAACAGATAAACATGAGGGGGCACAATTTTATATTCTTGTCTCAGGTGCAAAATTAGCTAGTTAGGGCTCTGCTCCCCCGACCCCACCCCTCTTTGAATTGCCTTGAGTCACCAAGTCTTCCTGAATTGTCAAAACGGATCCCCTTGTGGAAAAGGCTGGGAACCACTGAGCTGGCATCTGTGCCTCCCTCCTTGCCGCAACAGCAGAATGAACATTCCAGGGGAGGGAAATGAGCAGAAGGAGTATGATGTGCACTTGTCTCCTCTAGTTGCTGTGTAGGCTGTAAAGCAACAGTGTTAGAACAGCTTCTCCAGAACACATTCCCCCTCCTCTTTTCCCACTCTGTGCCCCAATCAGCGTGGGGTGCTACGAACGACTCGGTGTGCCATGCTGCTGACATCCCCACCCCCCTGCCCACACATCTTACAGAAAAAGACTGAGGTCCTATATGGTTGTGTTATAAAATTAAGACAGACAGGTCATACCTGACTTACAAGTTACTAAAATCATGAAGCTCTCAAAATGTGGGGTATGGGGAAGATCCTGTCTCTACACTGTGACTTTCTTGGATCATGATCTCTCCTGTCCGTGTGCAGTCCTTGCTTACTCCCTACTAATAAAGGTAACAAAGAGACTCCTATTTCTGCTCTGCAAATTGATAGAGCTGATTATCATGGCTTCACCCACACATCTCATAAAGCTGGAAGGGATCTCCGGAGGTCATCGAGTCCAGTTCCCTGCCTTCTTGGTAGGACAAAGCACCATCCCTTTTTAATCTATTTGATTTTCTTTTTTTACAATCTATTTGCCCAGACCCCTAAATGGCCTCCTTTGAGCTCACAACCCTGGGTTTAGCAGGCCAATGCTCAAACCACTGAGCTATCACTCCCCAACACACATCTACAATCTTTTCTCATTTGTTTGGATGCTCTACCGTGTGCCCTCAGCAAGAAGAAAACAACAGTGCAGGTTGAACCTCTCTAATTTGGCATCCTTAAGACCTGACCGGTGCCAGAAAAGAGAATTTGCTGGACCACAGGAGGTCAATATTGTCTGGCACATTACCAACACTTCCACTGTTTACTGGGTTCTTAGAAGGCATTTAAGGGTAAACTACAGCTAAACAACAGCACAGGACACAGAGAGCCAGGACTAGTGTCTGTAAACAAACCGTATGGGACCACAGGAAACTTGGCCACATCCATGATATGTGGTTATCCAGCTAACTAAAATCATGCCAGATTAAGGATGTTGTCAGAATAGAGTTCCGGATTAGAGAGGTTCAACCTGTACTGGCTTTTATAGAAAAGTGGCACTTGGCCCAAAGTTGACTGCCGAAAGCCAGTGGGGAAAACTGGATTCCTTTAGCAGCCAATTGAAGGATGATTTATTTAAAAAAAAAAAAGAACAAAGTTATTCACAGTAAGGCAAAAAGCAAGCTATAACCTTTTGCTGTGTTCGTTATCAAAGCCCCACTATCACTATGCTTTCAAAATTACTGCATGCTTAAAGAATACAGAAATAACACAAACCCATTTCTGCTGAGTCATGATAATAAATCTAATCTGCCACATAATTTACAGAAAACGGGTATTTTACAAAACGAAGTTTTTCAAACTAATCTCGGGGTTGGCAATCTTTGGCACATGGCCCAACAGGTAAATCTGCTCTGCTGGTGGGTTTCAATTCATTTTAATTACATTGACCATCAAGATGCATGGCTCCCCCCACAGTCCCAGTAGACATGGTTCACCATTCCCAGCCAATGGGAGCTGTAGGAAGTGGGAACCACGCCTGGGTAGCTTCCCACTGCTCCCATTGGCTAGAAATTGTGGCCACTGGAAGCTGTGTGATACCATGCCTATGAACAGCCAATGTAAACAAAATGACCCATCAGCAGGTTACTCAGATGAGTCTTGTGTTGACGGTTGCCAATCTCTGATCTACTCCATATAAGAAAACAACATCAGACACAATGAATCACTAGACCGGATAGAAAACAAAACAAAACAAGCAGTCTTGTAGCACCTTAAAGACTAGACAGGAATTCCCCTCCCTCACCATTTTATGTTCTACTAAATGGACTCTTCTATCCACTGTAATTATCAGGGATTATAAATGCTGAGTGTTGCAAGAGTATTAAATTCTTAACCAATTTTGCAATATGCTTCTAGATACTTGGGTAACATGCACTGCAGAAATATTTTTTATTGATCATACAAATCCATAAACTCAAAGTCTCTACACAGACACTGCCGGCATTCACAGTGACACAAGCGGATAGCAGAGTGAATGGGCTTTTTTCCAGCTCTTTGGCTACCTTCCCTGTTAAGATCATACCTCCTACATCATAATGACATTGCAAACTTTTCCTTTTAGTTTTGGAAACTATTGGAGCTTAATAGCTCACTGACACCGCACATAAAAGCAAATTGCTGAGTTAGCCCTAGTCTGGACTAGATGCATTTGGCAAGAGCTTTAGCTCATGCTGAGGCTGCAATGCACAGTCTGCGGCATCCCAGCCATGGGTTTTTTCAATTCTCACCATCCTTTCATTTGCTGTGGAACTCAAAAAGGCTGGTGCACCAACGTCAATCCCAGGCCACCAAAATGAGATGCCCTTTTAACTCTTTGAGCCTCAGCCAAGGAAAAGTGGCCCTCAACGTTCCCCATGTGCTTGTGTCGCTGAGACCGAAATGTTGCCAAGCTGATTAGCAGAGTGCCCACAGCTAGGTTTTTGTTTCTATTGATGGTCCACATTGCTTCTGCCTCACTACACATAAAACAATTTCCTTCAACACCTGGATGGAAAAGATTAGAAGGAACACTGCTCTTGGCCTTTGCTCACACCTTTGCCGTGCCTAGCCCCTGTGCAGTGCTTCCCACCAATAAATCCAAAAACACTTTAGAAAGGAGAGTGTCTCCAGATCCTGCTTCATCCCAGAGAAGCTCCCAGAGCCAGATGTGAATGCAGATGTCCACCTGTCAGAGTGCCTACCTCTGGTGGGGGTGGGAAAACAGACTGAGAACACCCAGGAGTCCAGCTGGCATAAGGGTCTCCAATTCTTCCCTCACCCCAGCTTCAGCACTCCCTCTCCCTACTCCTGATTGTGGGGCAGGCAAGCAGCAGTGGCAACCAGAAGTGGGTGGAAATGAGGAGGACATGGGAGGAGGGTAGGGGGCCTGGCCAGCCCAGGGTAGGCTGGACTTTGGGGAAGGGGAGAGGGGGGGATGTAACCAGCTCAGGCTACACAGGTGAGCTCCTGGGGACTGAGGGTGGGGAAGAGGACAAGGCAGGGGCCAGGAGGAGGGCCAGCAAAACCATGACGGGTTGGGCTCCAAAGGGCTGGGTGAGAGGACAAAGCAGGGGGCAGGTAGAGAGCAGTAAGCACAGGGCAGGTGTGATCCGGGGGGGCTGAGGGGAGCAGGCAGAGGCCAGCTGGGGGCAGCAAGCCCAGGGCAGTTGTGCTCCAGGGGGCTGGGGGAGAGGAGATGGGAGGCACTTAGGGGGCAGCGAGCCCAGGCAGGTGCGCTCCAGAGGACTAGGGGGCAGGAGGATGCCGGGGGGGGGGCACCATCCCAGGGGGCTGAGGGGAGGAGGCAGGTGCAGGTAGGGGGCGGCGAGCCCAGGGCAGGAGGACGCCGGGGAGTGGGGGGCGGCCATGCCAGGGGCCGGGGGGAGAAGACCGGGAGGGGGACCCTGAGGAGACTCTTCGGTGGCCCCTCCCATGCAGCCGCTGCCCGCAGAGCCGGACCACCTCCGCCCGCCCCGCAACGATACCGACCCCTCCTGCAGCAACGCGATTGGCTCCGCCCGCGCGGCCGCCGCTCCAACCGCTCCGCAGCCCAGCGCTGAGTGGACCAGAGCCTCGCGCGCTGCGGCCGTCAACGCTCCTCTCCCGAGCCGGCTCGCGCGGCCCCTCGAGCCCCACCCGCGCCAGGGCTCCTCAGCCTCCTGATAGGCCTGATGCTTGGGGAGGGGGGGCCGGAGCGCCATCGGTAACCTTGGAGACCGGCCGCAGGAGGGATGGGCTGTTCCGCCCCGCCCCGCCCCGCCCCGCGAGCTTCCCTCCCCCACCTGCTCCGGAGGCGGGAGGGTCGCGTCTCCGTGTTGCAAAAGCAGCCGTGTCCGCGGAGTGGTGATGTCACCGCATGGCGTCATGGCGTGACGTCACGGAGCAAAGGCGGTTGCGCCGGAAGAGCCGTTTGGCGGCAGAAACGGGAGGCACGTGCTGAGGGGTGTCGGGACGCCCGGGTTCTGCACGTGCCTGCTGGACGGAGGGGGTGGGGAGCAGAGGTGGGAAAAGTACCCTCCCAAGTTACTTGAGTAAAAGGACAGCTGCGGGGGGGGGGGGGATGTAATTAAGTAAAAGCCAAAGTGCCCTTGTGGGAAACTACTTGAGTAAAAGTACAGCATGATCATGTCTCAAGTACCCGGACGTTTCCCTACGGTGGCTGCTTTTTACCTTTGTGTACTTGAGTACAATTTTGTACTTTTACTCAAAAAGTTTTCCAGGAAACCTTGATTTTACTTACTTACATCCCCCCCAGTACTTTTACTCAAGTAACTTTTTGGTATACTTCTCCACCTCTGCTGGTTTGGTTGGAGCAGGGAGTGTTAGGAAATCAGGACTTCTGGGTTCTGCCCTAGCCTGGGATGGGTTGGCTAGGGCAGAGTATTCTCAAAAAGTGATTTTTGTGTGTCTTGTCCTATAAAAAGAAAGAGTTGAAAAATTAGCTTGGGAAGGAGCATTGTCAGCATTCCAACTCTTCACCATCTACAGAAGTGGTAAAGCGTCTTTTCCTTCTGTATAGTGCTGTATAAAGATTTGATTAATTAAATGTCAACCAACAGGCTCAGACATTTATTTAAAATATTTTTACCCTATCTCTCTATTTCAAATATTTGAGACAGCTTACAAATTGTTTTAAAATATAAGCATGTCTAGATAGATTTAAAAATACAAATAAGTAATACAAATAATTTGATAGAATCTCAAATTATTACATTTGAAGATGCCACAAACCAGTGATGCTGTTGTGATGGTCAATAATGGCATCATATGGTTCCAGATTACTTGGGATAGTGATCCACATTTTCTGGTGTACTCTAAGAACAGTACACAGAGTTTTACTCCACTGTTACAAAGCCAAGCTCACTCTAGCACATGGCAGTAAGGAAGGGAATAAAATAAGTCTAAAATAAATAAGTTGTGACACAGGTTAAAATAAGAAGTGTAGGCCAACAAAGGAAAACATTAAAGAATTTTATAATAAACTATGTAATTAAACAAGGGATTACTTTATTTGCACTAAAGAGCAATTAAAGCAATCTTTGGAAATTTGTAAGGTGTTTAAAAAGGAATCAGAAAGAATATGTTAAAATAGAACAATCCATCCTGTGGCACCTTAGAGACAAGCAAATTTATTAGGTCATGAGACTTCTTGGGTCTGAATCCCATTTGAAACAGAGGGGAAAAAAGTAAGGCTCCCAGAAAAACAGCTCCTTGCTGGTAGAGAGAAAATCACAGTAAAACACTCGAACGATAAATTCTGTAATGACCAGACGGAGTCCTTATTTTCTAAACTTCTGTGTTTGTTGAGTCCCACTTTCTTCATGTATTCCTGTATTATTTCCTTAAAGCAGCCTTACAATGTTATCTGAAAAATCAAAATTGAACTGTTGCTGTATTTAAATCCAAATTATCTGTTTTTCATTAAAAGCGCTGTAATTGCAAGAAAATAATGATTTAACTTCTGTGTATTAAAGCTGATCACACACACATATCACAATGCAGATTGTGACACTGATCACTCCTTGATCATCAGCAAAGTGAAAATCATCCCAAAGAAACTCTATATGACGAAGGAATGCAATAAGCCAAAGATCAATACCAGAGATCTGCTGAAATGCTCTGTCTTGGCAGATGGTCTAACTCGCATTGATGAAACATTTTTTAAATGGGCATATATTAAAGAAGTACTGGCAGTATTTTAAAGAAGTCTTACTGAAGGCACAGGAACAAACCATCCCGCTGCATAGTAAGAAATGCAAACATGGTAGGCAATCAGCTTGGCTTAACAGGGAAATCGTTTACTTAAACTCAAAAAGGATGCATACAAGAAATGGAAATGTGGACAGTTGACTAAGGAGGAGTATAAACACATGGCTGGAGAGAGCCAGGGCGTAATCAGGAAAGTGAAAGCACAGTTGGAACTGCAGCTGGCAAGTGGTGTGAAGGGTAACAAGAAGGTTTTCTACAGGCATGTTAACAATAAATGGGTTATCAGAGAAGGTGTGGCGCTGTTACTGGTTGAGAGGGGTAATGTAGTGACAGATGATGTAGGAAAAGCTGAAGTACTCAATGCTTTTTTTGCCTCAGTCTTCACAGAATAAGTCAACTCTCACACTATGGTCTGAGACAATGCAGTATGGGAAGGTGGAGGGCAGCCATCTGTGGGGAAGGAAAAAGTTCTGAGCGATCTAGAAAAACTAGATGTACACAGATCCATGAGTCTGGATTTAATGCACCCAAGGATACTGAGGGAATTGGCAGATGTCATTGCCGAACCTTTGGCCATTATCTTTGCAGACTGTTGGGAGGTTGGCAGAGATCCTGGATGACTGGAAAAAGGCAAACATAATGACCATCTTTAAAAAGGGAAAGAAGGACAATCCAGGGAACTATAGATGGTCAGCCTTACCTCAATCCCTGGGAAAATAATGGAGGGGATCCTCAAGGAATCCATTTTGGAGTACTTGGAAGAGGGGAAAGTGATCAAAAGTAACCAACATGGATTCACTAGGGTCAAGTCCTCTATGACCAATCTGATTAGCTTCTATGACAAGGTAACAGACTCTATGGACATGGGAAAGTCAGTGGATATGATATACTTGACTTCAGCAAAGCTTTTGACATAGTCTCCCATAACATTCTTGCCCATAAGTTAAGGAAATATGGATTGGATCCTTGGACTATAAGATGGATAGAAAGCTGGCTTGACAGTCGGGCCCAATGGGTAGTGGTCAATGGGTCAATATATCTGGATGGCAGTTGGTTTCAAGCGGAGTGCCGCAAGGCTCGGTTCTTGGGCTGGTGTTTTTCACAATCTTTATTAATGACCTGGATGAGGGACTGGATTGCACCCTCAGCAAGTTAGCAGATGACACAATACTAGGGGGAGAGGTAGATAATGTTGGAAGGTAGAGAGAGTGCAGAGTGACCTGGATAAATTGGAGAAGAGGGCCAAAAAAATTCTGATGTGGTTCAACAAGGAGAAGTGTTGAGTCCTGCACCTGGGCCAGAAGAATCCCAAGCATTTTTACAGGCTGGGGACTGACCGGCTAAGCAGCAGTACAGTGGAAAGGGACGTAGGGGTTATGGTGGATGAAAGGCTGGATATGAGTAAACCGTGTGCCCTTGTAGCGAAGAAGGCTAACGGCATGCTAGGGTGCATTAGGAGGACCATTTCGAGCAGATCTAGAGAAGTGGTTGTTCCCCTCTCTTTGGCACTGGTGAGGCCACATCTGGAATATTGTGTCCAGTTTTGGGCCCCCCAGTATAAAAAGAATGTGGATGAGCTGGGGCAGGTTCAGTGGAGGGCAACAAAAATGATTAAGGGGCTGGAGCACAAGACTTATGGGGATAGGCTGAAGGAGCTGGGCTTGTTTAGTTTACAGAAGAGAAGACTGAGGGGTGATTTAATAGCAGCCTTCAACTTCCTGAAGGGGAGTGCTAAAGAGGAGGGTGAGAAACTCTTCTCAGTGGTGTCAGATGGCAGAACAAGGAGTAATGGTCTGAAGTTAAAGCGGGAGAGGTGTAGGTTAGATATTAGGAAAAACTACTTCACCAGGCGGGTGGTGAAGCATTGAAATGTGTTGCCTAGAGAGGTGGTGGATTCTCCATCCCTCGAGGTTTTTAAGTCCCAGTTTGACAAGGTCCTGGCTGGGATGACTTACTGGGGGTTGATCCTGCTTGAAGCAGGGAGCTGGACTAGATGACCTCCTGAGGTCCCTTCCAGCCCTATGATTCTATGAAACATGGTCCATACTGAGAGATGCAATATATGAATGTACCAAATCTGTGTTGAGTATCCTGATGTATGGTTCAGAGGCATGGACCACCTACTCCAACCAGGAGAAAAAATTGAACAGCTTCCATCTTTGCTGCCTCTGCAGAATTATGAATATCAACAGGCAAGATAAAGGTTCAAATACAGATGTCCTGTCAAGATCTGGCATACCCAACCTCACAGTGACCCTCAACAGCAGAAGACTATGATGGCTTGGTCATGTGAGAAGAATGGGTGATGAGTGTCTTCCCAAAATAGTCATAGTCATGAAGCTACTAGTCATCTCTCTTGCCTTGATTTCTGGGCTCTATCCTAAGATTTAGGGGAGGAATAGTCTTACGCTATGTCTATACTAGAAGCATCTGTTGACAGAAGTAACTGTCAACAGGGAAATCTACCTCTGGCAACAGATTGTATCTACATACAACTTGCTTTGTTGAAAGAGAACTGACAAACTGCTCTGCCTTCTGGTGACAGAAAGCGGAATGGCAGCTCTGTAAACAGGGCTTCCCGACAACTGGAAGCCCTCCCTGTCGACAGAAGTGGCTACACTGCACTTCTGTCGACAGTACTGTACCCAGAGATTGTTATGCCTCAAATTTTTGAGGGATAATAGTGTCGAGGCAAATGCAGAGTTCTGTCATGAATCTGGCGACAGAATGCTTTAAACATGTCAATACTCCCCGAGTTATGTCGACAGAAGCCGCGCCCCATCTGTCGACAGAACTCTCTAATGTAGGCCCAGCCTTAGTGATTAGTGCCAGGGATGGGATGACAGGAACTGGAGGACTCATAACAAAGTCAAGTTCAAGTGGTTACCTAAAACGAATGGACATCAGGACTTCTGGGGCCTACTCGTAGCTTCGCCACTGTAAATCACTTAACTTCTGTACCTGGGTGCCTCTTTTCTAAAACGGGGCCGAAAAAGGTTTGCTTCCCACAATAGTGTGGCTCAATGTAATTAATTATAAAGAACTGCACGGTCCTCGGTCAGCACGTGCTATAGAAAGACAGATATTATTTATCACCCTATTGCAATGGAAGATAATACCCCAGCTTTAAGTGTCATTTTGTGCTCTCTTACTATCTGTGGGTAAATTGCTACATATACTCAGTCCGCAGTCTGGAGACCTCTGTGAAATTCAGAGAGAGGAGGAAGCCATTTGAATAGATCTGTGCCAAGTGTGAGCTTGTCTCAAGCCTTTGTTCTTCAACTTTGCCTAGGGAGGTAATGCTACTTATGCCTCTGGAATGTGAAATAGTTTCAGGCAGAAAAAAGGGAACGCAGATCGCTGGTGTTGTCGCTCAGAATAAGTGCAGGGAGAGGGTAGTTGCAGTTGTGAATGCTGTTTGGGCTGCGGCTGGTGGAAATCCTACACTTGTGGGGACAAGCTTGTCAAAAGAATGATTTGGATGAGGAGAAATAGCACCACATACACCTGAGGGTTGCTAACCACACCCAGCTATTAGGACTTGCCTTGTTCCAGAGCTGTTCTGTCCACAGGATGAGGTGGGGCGGCTGCTCCAGGCCCTACCCTTTTTGGATGCTCCGTGGCAGCCACCTCATAGAGGGATCAAGGGATGATTACCTGGGGCAGGGCACAAGCAGTGGGTGTAGATGACAGCAGCAGCAGGGGGTCCTCTCTCCTCGGGCTTCCTGCCCCCACACTCACCATGTGGCATAAACAGCACCCTGCTCCACTCTGCACCCTCCTGGCCTGCCGAACCCTCCTCTCCGTCGGAGCAGGAAGTGGCCCCTGCTCCCCACCGCCCGTGGGCTCTGCAGGCTGGGAGGGCAGAGTGGAGCAGACTACCACTCAGGCCATGTGGTGAGGGCAGGGAGGGGAGAAGCTGCAGGGTGGTTACCCCCTGCTGTCCTGCATGCCCTGCCCCAGGTACTCCCTGGTCAGTCATGTCAGAGAGCGGGGGTCAGGGCCTATAGCACTGGGGAGGGTGGTTGTCTGGAGCCTCGTGCCTTGAGTGCTGGGGTGGGGGGTTCCCCTGGGCCTTGTCTCCCATCTATCCCCCCCAGAATGGCCCTTTCTTGTTGCATTGGATCATTGATCCATCAAATCTGGTATCCTGTTTTCCGCAGCTGGCCTATAGCTAATGATTCAGCCAAGAGGATAATTTCATAGTTTTGTAAAGCTGAAGGCCAAAAGGGATCACAAGCTCATCTTGTCTGACCTGTGCACCACAGTCCAGTAGTTTAATGCAGTTAACTCCCTGTTCAGCCCAACAGCCCGGATCAAGCTAAAGCATTTCAGTACACAGGCACGTAACCTTGTGTGCCACGGAAAGCATCGAAGTACCTCAGTGTCTGAGGATGACAGTGACAGACAATGTCCATGCAATGACAGAGAATGGATTAGGTGAGACATGCCAGGATGAACTGACCAGGTGATCCATGGTGGGGATGGTTTACACTCGTGGAGAGCATGGTCTAGTGATTGGGGCAGGCCCTGCCTCCTGCAGAGGAGTGTTTGGTAGGGAGCTATGTGGGGGACTCCAGCCCAGGGTCCTGCAAGGGCAACAAACGAGTCTGCCAGCCAAGAGTGCCTTCAGACTGCCCTCTGAGCTGCTTCCTACCACCCTTTCAGTTGTCCCCAGTTCACTGGGGCAGCTCAGCAGCTGGCATCACTACGTAGCCTGGCATTTAATGGTAAGTCTCTCCTTATTCAGGGGGCAGCTGCTTCCTCTTACGCCTGGGCCGGCCAATCAGGGCAGTTCTAAGTCTCCCCCGTTTAGGGGCAGGCCATCAACCAAGCACAGGGAGTCAACACATAAAGGACAATGCTTCCTCAGGGTCTTCCCGAAGGCAGGTCCTTCCTCCCCTCGGGGAGGGGCCCTCTGGCAGTTGTGGGTGGGAGAGATGCTGCCATCCCTCAGCCCCGCGGTGTCCAATATGCTCTCTGTTCACCGGGTGCGGCAAAGTGGACAGGGCAGTGTGGTGAAGCAACTCTTTAGAGCTGCATATGTGGAGTGCCCCCCACCCCACCGTGCATGCGCCCCACCACTCGGTGGGAAAGGTACGTGGTGGCAGCAGAGGTGGCTTCTCCCGCAGCTCAGGCTGGCGGGCCTCAGGGCGGCGGGGCTCACCGGCTCCGGTGAGTTATCAGCTGTTTGCATTAGGGGTGCCTGAGTGAGGGGGTGGTAGGATGTCTGGCTTGGGGGGGTGGCACCTGGCTGGGGGTGGGACGGGGGCCATGGCAATTGCTAAACTTTGTTTTGGACACCGCTGCCTCAGCCATTTTCTCAGGAGCTGCGAGGGGAGAGGGCGAAATGGGGCTGGGCCCAGAAAAGCGTGCTGCAGTCTGGGGAGTGATGTGGGTCACAGAGCGGTGGGCACAACAAAGCAGCAGGAACAGCGAATGAGACGCCACCAAAGGAGGGTGCCCTGCAGAAGAACTTGAGCTAATTCCTCAGAAGACCAGCAGGAAACACTATGGTGGTGAGACTGCACCCTTAAAAGCAACCAAGAAATAATCTGCAAGGAGAGCCCGGGCAAACAGGTGTGTTTGGCAGCTCTTTGGAATAGGAGCTTGATTTTTTTCTGCTCCCCATGTATTTTACAGATCTGGGATTACCGAAAAAATCTGCCACCACCATTCGCAAGCTTCATCTTTGGAAAATGCTAAGTATTACTGTTGTGAACTTTGTTACAGCCATTAACACAGTAGTCATGTGGGGGAGCCGGATCTGAAAAAGAAAGCAACGTTTTGCCATAACAAATGCAATATGATTAAAAACATAATGAATCAGACCAAAGGTCCATCTAGCCCAGGATTCTGTCTTCTGACAAGATCTAATGCCAGGTGCCCCAGAGGGAGTGAACCAAACAGGTAATCATCAGTTGTATTCCTCCCCTATCATTCATTCCCATTAGCTTCTGGCAAACAGAGCTTAGAGATACCATCCCTGCCCATCCTGGCTAATAGTCATTGATGGACTTATCCTAAAGAAACAGAAAGTAGTGACACTTTAGTAGACCCTGTTCTTATAACCTGATCCATTGCAGGAAGCCCTGTTATTCCTGCATAGAGCCCCACTGCAATTAGACTGCACAGACGCATAGGTCTACCCCTGTAGATCACATTGCAGGGCTGATGCTTTAATCAGGGAAAAAAAAGTAGTTCTGAGAATTTTCCAGATCTAAAGAAACGGGTCTGTCCCATGAAAGCTCATCACTTAATAAATTATTTTGTTAGTCTTTAAAGTGCTACAGGACTGCTTTTTTTGCTTTGTGAAGATACAGACTAACATGGCTACCTTTCTGGGATTAATCGGGGAAGTTTGCAGATAAGAGTGTTGGGAAGTAAAATGCATGAGTAGGGAGATGCCATGTTTATATTGTTCATTTTTGGAGCAGAACCAACATTTACACACTGTAGACGTGCTGTTCCTAAAAGAGTAAATGCTTGCACAGAACTGCATGATCCGAGCAGCCGAAGGACTGCTGGAAGAGAAGGGAGAGAGCTGAGTCAGCCAGAGGGAATAATTTTCTTTTACAAACTGTTTGTGCAGAAAGAGGTTTTATTAACATGAGACCAGACAACACAAGAGGTAAAACATGCAAGAACAGCTCTGATTAAGTATGGCCTGGGTAGGTACATATATTCCAATGATACTGTATGCATGTGACACCTGGGCAACATACAAGCATCATCTGAAGGCACTTGAACAATATTATCAATGCTGCTTCAAGAGAATCCTAAACAGCACTTGGGAGAATAGGTGCACAAACACCAGTGTCCTGGAAAAGTCGACCGTGACCAGCATTGAAGCCATTGTCCTTCACCAACAACGTTGCTGGACTGGTCTCGTGGTTCGGATAGCTGAGATTCTCTTTTCCAAATTGGAAGAAGGATGGAGGAGCATTGGGGACCAGAGGAAGCGATATAAGGACATGCTGAAGGCACTCTAGAAAAAGTGCAGCATCAGTGTTGACACTTGGAAGAACCTTCCCCAGGACCGTCCCCAGTGGAGAGCGGTAATCCATGAGGAGGTGGCAGACTTAGAGAGGTCCCACCACAGCACAGACTAGCAGAGATGAAGAAAAGAGCAGCAAAAATTGCCCATACCGTTCCAACAGCTACCAACACCTGTCCCTTCTGTGATAAGTCCTGCAGCTCCAGGATCAGGCTGATCAGCCATCAACAGATTCACAAATAGGAGGGTGACATGAAGACATCCTAGTCATTATCGAGTGACTGCTGAGATTATCATCCACCATGTTGGATAGGTGGGGCTGTGGCAAATAGGGACTGAGATGGCACTTAACAGCTGCCATCTTCCAGTTTTAATGGTGTTTGTGTCCAGGCTGTGATATCTTATTTACTTACCATATAAAATGCTTTCAAAATGCTCTGCAGATGGTGCAATCTATGAAAATCTGACCATTAGGGGTTTTGGTTATTTTTGTGTTTTCTTTTATTTAAAAGGTTAAGCAATACTTGTCAGAATAAATCAGAATAACTTGAAACTGTAGGTGGAAAAATACCTATTAAATCATCTAGTCCCATTTCACTGAGCCAGAGGATTATTCCCTAGGGCACAGTCTCCAGGTCCTTGAACTGCTAAGGTTTAAGTCTCCTAAGCAATGACGCTTTCACCCCTGCACTATTATATTCACATTCTTATACTGCAGTTCTCATCACAGTGTCTGAGGGCCTTCCAATAGCGCATTAAACAATAAGGTGTGCTTAGGGAAGTGTCTTGTTTTGACAGTGTCTTTGGTAAATACATACATTGCTCTGTATACCTTCTATCGCCTTGCCCAGCAACGACGGAGGGACCCAAACTCACAAAAGCTGCCTGCACAGCTGCCCGGCCCAGGACTGGGAGAGCAAGCCCAGAGGAGTCATATGCAGATGGCTACTCTCAACCCCCACCCCTTTCCCCACCCCAGGGAGGTGAAGGATCCATGCAACTCCCATAATCACCTGAGCTCTCCGTCTGGACACTGTGCTAGCTTTGCCGGGGTGGGGCCTCAAGGGGCAGAGGAGAGGAAGGGAACAGGGTTCACCCCAGCAAAAAGTAGAAGGGCCGGGCCTGTTCATTTCAAAAACTGGGAAGCCTTTGGGCTCGTGGTCCAGGTGCCCCTGTTTGCACAGTAGAAGGTTGTGAGGCTGGTGATGGGCCTTAGTTTCTGAGGGAATTTATGCCACTGCTTCAGGCCAGCCCTCAGGAAAGTCCTGTCTGCCCCACAGATGAGCTTTAGCCTTATTATTGAGAGTTCCACTGTACCAGAGAAGCAGAGCTGTCAACCATGGCCTTCACCCCAGGGCTTGCAGGTCTTCTAGGTATTCTGCTTCAGGGCACATTGCATATTAACAATAGGGCCTGAGACCTTGAACTTAATTCAAAATACTATAGGAAGGCAGCATAGGAAGCAGAGGGCAGATCGGAAATAAAAGCCTGTGCTAGCTGCAGTTTCCTAATTGGGTATACTGCATAGTTGTTTTGCAGCTAACAAGCGACAATGGTGTGAATAACTGAGGTCAGATTATTGTCCTACAGGGTGGGATGAAGTCTCTTGGCCAGAGAGAGTAGACAGCTTTACCTGTGGATGTACAGTAAACTCTTTCCTATCTGGTAGCCCCAGGACTGGGGTGTTGCTGGATATTCAAAGATTCTGGATAATAGAGAGGTATACCTAGCAGTGCATAACACTACAGAAAAAACAAAATTAGATGTTAAGAAACAAACAAGCATGTATGCAGAGTACTTTATTTACCAACGACAGTAGTATTGTACACTGTAAACTCATACTGTGTTTGCTGTATTTATTTGTATTTACTTTCACTACACTGTACGTATGGAAAATGTAACTAAAATTTACTTATAGTTAAAATGCCTGTTCTTTGAGATTTCCGGATAATAGAATGCCGGATATGAAAGAGTTTACTGTATGAGAGCTCAGAATCAGTGAGGAATCGAAGAGTACTTACAGATCCGTGGCCAAAGATATGTTTTCTGCCAAAGATCCCTTTGGCATCTGACTAAATTTCCTGCAACCCTGTCATTTTCTTATACGTACATTTTATGTTATTATTCAGCTAGGTCGGCTTATTTTTAAAAAGTGTAATTTAAAATCATACTCACAGGTAAAGTCAAATTTAATGTAACTCTCATCATATTTCCTCATTTCTGTGTTTGCATTAATGCTTTGCACTTCTGTATTTTTATCTTTCACTGCAGGGACAATTATTGCTCATGCTTCACAATCATTAAAGACACTTGTTTTTACTTTGATCCTGTTGGCTTCATGTTCCTTTCAGTTGTAGATATATTTTTACTTGTTAAGGATTTTACTTTTTAACCCCTTATCCATTTTTGTCATATCACCCTAATTTTCACTTCATCTAAAATGCTATGAACCCAGCTACTGAGTTAAGATGCCTCCAAAAATACACAGTTTTGTGGTCCCAGGATTTCCTGGACTCAGTTCCCAGCTGCACCAGAGAGTCCTGAAGCCCTACACATTTTACTTGTATTTCTTTCCCCTGCTAAATAGGGTAATAGTTTTCCATCTTGTAAAAATATTGAGAGGCTTGATGTCTGCGGCAGAAAAAGTACTTGTAGGCCATATATCAAGGAACATGATATTATCAGGACACCCCCATCAGTATGGACTGTCCCAATAGCTGGAGTTTTGCTTCATGGAGGATACAATTTTTTTTCCCTCAAGTGATGTCCTCTGCACAGTGCAACCCCATAAACACTGAGCAAAACTCCTGGAATACCGTTCTGGCCCTGGTTTAAGGGATGGATCCCAGAATAACACACCATAGAGGACCCTATTTGGGAACCACTGTCTTAAAGTATGGACTGAATTGACAAATGTTTGGTATTCCTAATCAACTAAAGCAGACTGCACCAGGACTGCATACTCCTCAAATACTTACCTCTTCCTAGCAGCATCACCTCTGGGTTACTCCAGTTCAGCCAGCTGTTCTGCATTCATGGCCTTAGTTCATTCATCGTGGTAGTAGTTGTGTGGCCGTATGAGATGATGGTGAGTAGGCCTGTGCCATCTGCATATTGCTTGCCCTTGAGTCCATGTGACCTCCCCTGATCACTTTGTTCTTACATATAAATGTTGAAACAGACTGGAGAGAGAATCAATCCTTGTGTAACCCCTAGGGACTGAACCCATTGACAAGGGAGCGTGAAGTCTCTGCTTTACAGCCTTAGCTACAAGCCAGCTGGCTTTCAGCTCGTGGTACAGGTCCATGGCTTTAACCCCTAAGGTTGCAGGTTCAATCCCACAGGGCAAGGAGTGGGGCCCGTTGGCTTTATGCTTGGAATAGCCACACAAGTGAGGAGGTGTAATGGCAGAGTTGTAGTTTTCCCTCACTACTCTTTGGGTGCATTCCTCTAGACTCAAATCTGTCTCTCCACTCGAGAGTTTTGGCAACAGAAGGGGCCTTCTGTCGATATAACTTAGGGAGCATCTACACACACAAAGCATTCTGTCAACAATCTTAACAGAACTCAGCATTTGTCTGGACAGTGTTATCCCTCGAAAATCTGAGGAACAAAGCGCTGTCGACAGAGTTCTGTCGACAGGAGTGCAGTGTAGACACGTCTGTCGACAAAGAGGGCTTCCGGTTCACCAGGCAGCCCTATTTTGCAGAGCTTCCCGTCTGCCATTCTGTCGACAAACTGTCAGAATCTCCCCCGCCGCCCCCCAGAGTTGTGCCTCAAGCCTCATTGTTTAGAAGAATTAAAACTAAATACTAAGTAGTATATCTTACAGAAAAAAAACAAAGAGAATTCCTGTGGCATGCATCTGACGAAGCAGGTCTTTGCCCACGAAAGCTTATGATCCAAAATATCTGTTAGTCTATAAGGTGCCACAGGACTTCTCATTGTTTTTGCAGATACAGACTCCACAGCTACTCCTCTAATATCTTAGAAAGCAATTCTGCACTGAGTGATGCAAATGAAAAACTGCATTGCAGATTAACATAATAGAATTGACAAAGAAATGATCTATGACTATTGAACAGATTACAGCAGTGGACACTAATTAGTAATTCTATTAATAACCAATTCTAGCTATATGTGGTTTCTCTGACTTCCAAAAAAAGGCACTGTAACCAGGAAGACTCATTATTGAAAGAGAGCAACTAAGGTGTAAGATTACAACCAGGTAAACCAAAAGGTTTGCCCTACTGCCTTGTGGGTTATCCTGGGAAGGAGCAAGGCTAAGGGAGTAAACCTTGACAGAAAATCCAGAGAGGAGTCCTAAGGCGGTTCTGTGCCAACTTCTGGCATTGACCCGGCAACTCCTGCTGCTGAGCTGGTACCAGACGTAGAGGTTACCCTCTCCTTTGAGCTATACCTGTAAAGCCGAGAGGGGGACACTGGCGTCTGGGCAGCCCAGAGTCCAAAACAAAAAATTGTCTAGGCTCACACCTGGAGAGGTACTCCAGAATCGCTTAACAGCATTGATCCATAGTCTACGTAGACTGAAGGATGCCAACTACTACTACTAAACCAAAAGGTGAAGAAAAAACTCCTTCAAGTGGGTCTTTGCCCAGGAAAGTTTATGCTCCAAAATATCTGTTAGTCTATAAGGTGCCACAGGACTTCTTGTTTTTTTTGAAGATACAGACTAACTCGGCTCCCTCTCTGATACTTTCCTCCAATAGCTTTAGCTGTAATGTTAACGATATAAGACAAAACTAAAAAAGTCTTGGTCACATACAATAAGGGATCACATGGTATCAGCAAACAGGCAGAAATAAGTCATTTTAATTTCCGCTTAGAGGATGATATGCATCGCATTCATACCAGAAAGCAATATCAGAGACAGGGATCTCTTCTCAAACAAGCCCTCCTCGGGAGACACCAACTTACAAATCCGTCATTTTAAAGAAAAGCACAGGCTAGGCACATTCAGGAGAGGTTGTTCCTGCTCTTAGCCCTACATTTACCTCAATGATTTTGCTTTTTTAATGAATGCTCTTTGGGAACTAGGGTGCCTCATTTTTAATTTAATTCCTGGCATCGTTCCAGGTCTCATGAACTTCTGCAACAGGCAAGCAGGCGTCAGCCCGACGAGGACATTGCTTGGGATTGGAGGGTAGGGATGGGTATCGCTCAGTGTCTGGTTAATATCAATCTGGCATTTCAACACCTGATGGAGAGCCATTGCCAAAGCTGTAGAGATGGGGTGTTTCTCTCCATTTACTCTCGGCATTGCTGCTCAGACTTGGAGGTTTGAGTTCAGAGGAAGTTACCCCCCAGCCCTTCATTTAAAGATCGAATTTGGCCCTGGAAGCCGCACAATAGGAGAAAGCCTCCATGACGACAGTGGTTCTTAGACTTCTACATATTGCGGACAGCTCTTTTCGTGGAAGGCTTCCCACACAACACCAACCCTGAGACAGCAGTGCTGCTTGGGTACATTGATTAGCCCAGCATCGAAGAAGTAAGATAAAAAATAAACATCCTGTAATGGAATGGTAGTGGCTCATGGCTGACAACCCCTGTTTCACATCTATGTCACCTGTTTCTTTGGCTCCTGGCCTTTACATTCAGCACCGAATATCCCTTGCTTCCTGCATCTTCCCCTGATCTGGCTCCTTTGCAGCATGGTTCAATTCCATGCAAGTTAGCCACTCCTCTGATTCTAGGGTCACTCTTTGATTTGCTCATGATTAAACTTGCACCCGAGAAGCACCTGTGGGGCCTGCCATGTAATAGCAATGATCTTTCATTACAAATTAGGGTTTTTACCCGTACTTGATGTTTCTGAACCTCAGGGCATTCGGCTACATTCGGCTCAGTCACTGAAGTCTCAAGATTGGCACACGGAAGCTCCAATTAAACTGAGTAAATGATACAGTGCCAATAATGGGAGACTCAATCAGGATGATTTCCCTGGATTCCTCCAATGACCCTCCTCCAACGTTCAGAGAGAAAGGTTGCAAAAGAAGGTAGGAGAAAAATGGGTGAATGTAAAAAGCAGCAAGTCAACCTACATCATAGTCGCGTGATTATTAATTGCCAGAGGCAAAACAGCTGTTCCTGAAACAATTTGCAGGATGAGATTCTGCATTCTGTAAGCTGAAGGAAACAGAGAGGACTGGGTTCAATGGGATGACAGATGCATTGGATAGAGGTCACAGTGAGCAGGAGAAATGACTGGGGAACCTATCAAGTTTGGTGCTCATAGAGACCACCAGCAGATCACCTCCTAGACTAGCAATGAACAAATTGGCATCTGTCCAGATTCAAATTCAAGTATTAAGATGTGTAATTTGTTGGATCTTAGCACAAGTTTGGGGTAAAAATGGCCTCTCAGGTAGGACAGTCCTTGTTCATATAGGGCTCAGGCATATAGTCCATTGTAGCCACTGTACAAAGCACATACAGGAGATGACACCAGCGAGGGTTTATAACATTTTCTGTTCAACGCATTTATTAAATAGGCTTTTGAAAATAACTTCTCCGATTATAAATGCATTAAAGTCTCTTCCAACATTTTATGTGAAATTTGACTACTGGCAAGTTCTGGACTGCCTCTGGCCATGAAGAGGCCCCAGCCTGATGGCTCTGTTCAGGTCTTCAAAACCTAGCAAGCTGCCAGGCCCAGCTGGGACAGAGACCCGCACAGAACTCTGGTGACCTTACACTGCCAGTAAGCTCTAGAGAACCCCTTTTGGTGTCATGACTAGTCCTTAAGGTTCTGCTCCCATGAGAATGGCCATACTGGGTCAGACCAAAGGGCCATCAAGCCCAGTATTCTGTGTGCCGACAGTAGCCAAAACCAGGTGCCCCAGAAGGAGTGGGCTAAACAGGTATTGATCAAACAATCTCTCTCCTGCCACTCATCTCCAGCTTCTGACAAACAGGGACACCATTCCTTACCCATCCTGGCTGATAGCCATTAATGGACCTAACCTCCATGAATGTATCTAGCTATTTTTAAAACCCTGTTATAGTCCTAGCCTTCACAGCCTCCTCTGGCAAGGAGTTCCACAGGTTGACTGTGAGCTATGTGAAGAAGAACTTCCTTTTATTTGTTTTGAACCTGATGCCCATTAATTTCACTTGGTGTCCTCTAGTTTTGATATTATGGGAGTAAGTAAATAATTTTTCCTTGTTGACTTTTTCCACACCACTCATAATTTTATATACCTCAATCATCACCCCCCTTAGTCTCCTCTTTTCTAAGCTGAAAAGTCCTCTTCATATGGGACCGCTTCCAACCTCTAATCATTTTAGTTGCCCTTTTTTGAACCCTTTCTAATGCCAATAGCTTTTTTTGAGAGAGGGGACCACATCTGTACTCAGTATTCAAGAATTGGGTGTATCATGATTCTATATAAGGGCAATAAGATATTCTCTCTCTTATTCTCTATCCCTTTTGTGAAGAAACTTGAGGAAAAACACCTTCCGTTAATGGAAGCAGAAGGAGAATAATTGAATATTGAGGCCGCTATTTTCAAAAGAACTCCAGATCCTATTTAGATACCTAAATAAGTGGCTAGACTTTCAAGACCTTAGTACAATGGGTGCTGATCTTTCTAAAAATCTGGCCTTAGGTGGCACCATGGCTGGCAGCTACCAAAGTGCATAACTGAGTTAAAGGATTTATAAGCTCTGCAGGCAATATCTGTTCTGGATTTTCATTTAAAAAACACACACACCCTGGTAGAGAAATAAATGCTATGAACAAGCTCTGCAGATGCCACAGGGAGCTGCACAGGGTGGAACTACAAAGAATGAGAGACTGAAAAGCTGGGGCATGAAGGATGTTACCTCAGGCTTGCCACACATGTAGTGCAGCCTCTTCTTTGCATGGAGAAAGTGAGTACAGAAAAGTTATTTACTTGTTCCCATAATATAAGAACTAGAGGACACCAAATGAAATGAATGGGTAGTAGATTCAAAACTAATAAAAGAACATTTTTCCTTCACACAGCGCACAGTCAACCTGTGGAACTCCTTGCCGGAGGAGGCTGTGAAGGCCAGCACTCTAACAGAGTTTAAAATAGAGCTTGATAAATTTTTGGAGGTTAGGTCTGTAAATGGCTATTAGCCAAGGGTAAAGTGTGGTGCCCCTAGCCTTTAGTCAAAGGCTGGAGACAGATGGCAGGAGACAAATCGCTTGACCATTGTCTTCGGTTCACCTCCTCTGGGGCACCTGGCACTGGCCACTGTCAGCAGACAGGATACTGGGCTGGATGGACCTTTGGTTTGAGCCAGTATGGCCGTGCTTATGTAACCCCAATCCCCCTGCCCCTCCCCTCCTTCCACCAGCCCACAGTTATGGACGGCTACTTTGCCTGGCAAGTCCACATCTCCAGCTGGCTATGCCACATTGTCTGCTCTACTACCAGCCTCCCTACCCTCCTCCTGTCCCTCCCCAGCCCTGAGCACAGCCCCACCCCATGCACTGCCAACCCCCACGCCGGCAGGGAATGTGACGGCGCAGGTCCTTGGGCCGAGTAGGGCACCAAAGATCTTAAGGATGGCCCTGTTGCCACTGTTTTATTGCTGCTTTGGATGGCCAGTCTTACATGCTCACTGCTGCACTTGGTACGACCACTGCGGGAACACTGTGTCCAGTTCCCACACTCACTGTTCAAGGAGGAGGTTGAGAAACTGGAGAGAGTTCAGAGAAAAGCCACAAAAATGCTGGAGCAATTAGACAGCCTGTCTTCCAGTGACAGGCACAGCTCGTTCCACCTCTTCGGCTTACCAAAGAGAAGAGGAAGGGCTGATTTAATTACAGTCTGCAGGTAGCTACATGGGAAAAATAGCTTTAATAATAGGCTCTTCAGTCTAGCAGACAATAGTATGATCTGATGCAATGGCTGGAGTTGGAGGCTAGACAAATTCAGACAGGAAATAAGGTGTAGCATTTTTAACATTAGGAGTAATTTATCCTTGGGACCATTTACCAAGCATTGTGCTGGATTCACCATCACTAACATCTTTTACACCCAACTGGGATGGTTTTCTAGTAGCTTGGCTCTAGGAATTGGTGGAGGGATGTTCTCTGGCCCGCGTTATACAGGAGGCCAAACTTGATTGCTACAGTAAGAACGGCCTCACTGGGCAGACCAATGGTCCATCTAACCCAGTGTCCTGTCTTCTGACTAATGGCCAATGCCTGATCCCTCAGAGGGAGTAAACAGAACAGGGTAGCATCGAATGATCCAGCCCCTATCACCTTTCTCCAGCCTCTGACACACAGAGGCTAGGGACACCATTCCTACCCACCCTGGCTAATAGCCATTGATGGACCTAACCTCCATGAATTTATCTAGCTCTTTTTTGAACCCTATTAAAGTCCTGGTCTTCACCACCTCCTCTGGCAAGAAGTTCCACAGGCCTCCAGTGTGCTGTGTGAAGAAAAACTTCCTTTTGTTAGTTTTAAACCTGCTCCCATTCATTTCATTTGGTGACCCTCAGTTTTTTTGTTATGGGAACAAGTAAATAACTTTCCCTTATTTGCTTTTTCCACACCAGTCATGATTTTATAGACCTGTAGCCTATCCCCCCCTTAGTCTCCTTTTTTCTAAACTGAAAAGTCCCGGTCTTTTTAATCTTCTTCATATGGCAATGTAATGCCTCAGTGGTCCTGGCACTTATAGGCTGGCAAGCATAAATTCAGTACCAGGCCAATTGCTTGAAACTAAAGTAAAGAACAGCGTTAGCAGATTTATAAACATGATCTACTGGGGAAGAGTGAAAAAGGCTTAAATAAAGGGAAATCATACCTCACCAATCTATTAGAATTCTTTTAGGGGATCAATAAGCACATGGACAAGGATAATGCAGGGGATACAGTCTACTTGGGCTTTCAGAATCGGAACACATACCAAGATCAGTAATAAAAATTAAGTTGGGTATGGAACAGCTTGCATATGAGGCGTGGGGAGATGTTCAGTTTAGAAAAGTGATAACAAAATGACGGCAGTGGTGGCTGGGGGAGATAGACTATAAAAATTCTGGCGTGGAGAAAATGAACAGGCAAGTGTTATTTTTCTCTCCACAAAACAGAGACTCGGGGCCCATCCAATGAGATTAATAGGCAGCAGGTTTAAACCAACCACAAGAATGTATTTCTTCACACAACCCACTTAACCTGTGGACTCAATACAGTAAACCTCAATTTAACAGACCACTTGTGGGAGCGGGTTGTCCGTTGTTCCCAAAGGTCCAATAAATGTGAGGGTTTACTGCCCCCGCCAGGCTCCCTGATGTCCAGTCTCGCCATGCCCCACAAAACAAAAACAAGACAAACCCCCTCACTTACCAGAGCTGCCACAGCACAAGCCACTGGACCTCCACCTGGCTGGCGCCTCACCACGTGCGGCTAGAGGCACCCTGCCAGTGCAGCTGGCAGAGCCACCATGCAGCTTGGAGCAGCTGCCGCAGGGCGGGGCACAAGTGCCATCTGCCCATGTACGTCCCCCATCCCCAGCGGCTGCAGTGGAGAAGGAGGTGGCGGCTCCTCCAGGCCATGGCAAAAGTAAGTCCCCTACTTGTTGGGGGGCAGGGGCACAGGGGGAGGGATTTAGGATTTTACTGAGCCCAGAGGATTTCAGGAACAACAGGGAGGACGTCCGTTGTTCCCAAAGTTCATTAAATCAGGGTCTGTAAAGTCGAGGGTTTACTGTACTTGGGGATACCATGAAGGCCAGAAGTATAACTTAGTTAAAAACAGAATTAGGTAAGCCCAGGGAGGAGATGGTCCAGTAATGGCTTTAGCAAGGCTGTTGTTTTCTGGAAATTGCTGCTATTGCTGTGTTTTTCCTCAAAATGACTCATTTTCTGGGCATCTGTTTACAGGGTGTGCAAGACACACAAGGTCTCCACACCAAGATTCCTTCCTGCAGACACCTGATACAACCCCAGGGCACAGAGCAGAGGCTGGGAGCTGGCTGTTGTTGGGACTTGCTGCTAACTTCTCCCTTCCTGCTACAGGCCCAGACTCAGCATAACTACCACCAAGCCTCCCCGGTGGGGACCGGGCACTTGGCTGGGGTGCTGGGCTTCCTTGCTCTGTGGCAGAGCTGACAGTGCTCATGCCAGCTTTCAGAAGTGTCTTCAGAGCCTTGCCCTCACTCATTTCTGGTGTCAGGAACACGAATAAGAAGTTGCTTCAAATATTCTATAATAAGGTTGGAGTGAGAATGAAGGAGCCGCGATTTCCCCAGAATTTGTTATGACCTGCACAACTTACGGGGTATTAATCAATCTCTTTTTGTTACACTTCAGCTTGCTAACCTTCTACAACTGAACTGTTTAAAGCAGAACAGGTAATGTATTTAACAGATACTTACAGTAGGTGAAGATATAATACAGGGTTACAAAAACAACAATCATCCTTGCGAGGTGCTAGCTACCTAACCAGACACTTTCTTCTCTATTCTAGCTATATGGTACTGGTTTCTGAGTCTTTCGCGACCTGCCCAAAGGTTTTCAGGGCAGGCGGGAGGAGCAGGCAAAGGTGATCAGTCCTAGCTGCTGCAGACAGGATTTGGTCTTCTCCAGTCTCCAGGAGATCCTCCTCGACTTCTTCCCACAGTTTGTATTTATAGTTTGCCATCCCTTTGCTCCGCCCTAATTCTGGAACTTTCCACTCTGTTCCTCCCTTACTTTCCTTATACGGTTCACCATACCATTACATGTTCATGTAGTGTTACATGTTCATTTGCTTCCTTATTTGGTAGTTGGTTAACCCCACTGGCTGGATCTACATGTAGATCTAATTTATTGCTTAGAGATCTTTAAAAACTGCACCTGTATCCGTTTAACTATTACAGCCTCTTGTCCTTGCATTACTGCTCCTTCCTTTATATAGATAGGTCCTGAACGAGGTGACAACAAGAATACCTCCAGGCCTCTGGCAGTAAACACAATGTGAGTTCCCATGCAATACACCTGAGAAGCATGGCCAGTACGTTTAGGCCAAGGCAGGATGTTTTTCCACACGGTGCACAGAGCTGGCTCTAGCCCTCAGTATTACAAGACTGCAGGGCCTCGATTTACGCAAGGGTTGTGTTCCCACGGACCCTCGCGTAACTGGAATGTTCACACCTCCACATTAGCTACTGACAACGGGCCACATCCCCCCTGACTGAACTGACTTGATTTCTCCTCTCTTGATGTTCACAACTCCAGATTAACTGCTGATAATGGGCTATCTCCACCCTAACTGAATAGACCTCGTGAGCTCTGGCCCTCCCCTTTACTGAGACCTCCTCTTTAAACCCTCCTCTGAAAGCCCCCCCACTCACGCATCTGATGAAGCGGGTCTTTGCCCACCAAAGCTTATGCTCCAAAATATCTGTTAGTCTATAAGGTGCCACAGGACAACCTGGTACAGATTGTTCAGCAGGGCTGGGTTTAGGGCCAAGCAATCCAAGTGTCCGCCCGCTGTGCTGGGCTTGCGGGACACTGTGGGAAGTGCTGTTTGTGGGGTTAGCGGCCAAGGGAAAATAGCACGTCTGAAGTAAAATATCGCAGACGTTCTGCAGAGGGATTCATTTCTCACAAACCTCTGGGCCATTGGAGACTCTCGCTGCAGCTTCGAGACTTTGAGAATCACATCTTCCTCCAAGCTCTTGGGCTACAAAGGCAATCAAAAATAAGGTATTCAACAGTGTAACAAACGGAAGGAGGGCACCAAAGATGTTCCCCAGCTGAGGCACTGTTTGGTCCAGGACTGGCCCTGTTGTTAAGCATAAGGAGTTAACACATAGTGGTGACACTGAGCCAGTGAAGGTTGAGTAAGGAGCAGGCCAATTGACCCAAACTTGGCTTGAAGAACACATTACAGCAGGGCTGAAATAGTAAAGAGGGGCTGTTGGCTGTAGCGGGGGGCTGGGGTCAGAGGGTGTTTGGGTGTAGGAGGGAGTTCTGACCTGGGGGTGGGAGGCGATGGCCACAGGTGGCTGTTGGCCAGCGGTGCAGAAGGGCTCAGGCAGGCTGCTGTCTGTCTGCCATGGCCCCACGCCGTTCCCATGGATCCCAAAGCAGTGGGTTTCTGCAACATCCCTGCGTGCCCCTTGGAAGGAGGGAGGAAGGAAGGAAGCACCACCCCCACAGCTCCCACTGGCCAGCTCCTGACCCATGGCAGCTGTGAGGATGGTGCTGGAGGTGGGGGCAGTGCATGGAACTGCCTCCCTGCACCAGGGGTGCAGAGAGATGTGCTAGCAGCCAGGCACTTCCACGAGAGGCCCGGGGCCACGCCCTGCTGGACTTGGAGTGGCTCACAAGGGGGCAGCCAAAGAACCACATGCAGCCCTGGAGCTGCAGGGTCCTGACCACTGACCAGCTCTTGTGCAGTCATTTACCAGTGCAAAGTGGGTATCAAATGCAACCGCCTCTGGATGGCAGCATTCTGCACCTCTTGGTGCTGGTACGAATGAAAGCCCAAGGGCAGGAATACAGCATCAAACCTAACACCCCCACCAAAGTACAGTTTTGGTTACCCAACAGGATCCATCTCGCAATTGTAGCAACACCACATTGAAATCATCCGACCTCCTAGGGACCAACATGTTTCGGTAACACTGCCGCATGCAGAGAGCCCCCTAATTGCCCTACAAGCCAGCAGGCAAACCCTCCCGCCAGAAGAGGCAGCATGACCACCATGCAATTCACGTCCCTTGCCTTGCAGCCCGGGTTTATTATTAAACTAGAACCCGGAGCCCACCCCGAAATACAAAATGCTGGTAACAAAGGCCAATCCCACTTTATACCCGCACGGATGAGAGAGGGACACCTCTCCCAGTTGGCCCGCAGGGATCTTTGGGAGGAGTTTCCACTCATGATCTCTCCTCAAACTTCACCTTCACTGCAAGCTAGTGTAGTCGCCAGCTGGCAGACACATGATAGTCAGAGGACCCTTTGTCCACCTGCAGAGACTACTATTCCCAGCATCCTTTGCTAGACAGTCAAGGCTTGGCATGTGCCACTGGAATGCGTGCATGTACCCAAAGGCCAGCAACCTGTTACAGGCCTCAAATGGCTTGCTCTTAATTTTGCATAGCTCTGTAATATGGACCAACCTGAACAAAGCCCCAACCCCCAAAAGCCAATATTCTCTCAGACTGGAATGTCAGAGACCCTGTGATGGCTCAGTGTCTCTCTCTCTCACACACACAGACACACAGACATGGTTTATGACAATGCTAACAAGAGAAGACACAAGCACCGTAACTTGAGCATTTCTTTTCAAGTCTTGACGGTTTTAATTCAGACAATTTACACTAGGTTCTCAGCAAACCTTAAGCTACATTTACAGCCATTCCATGTCATCATTTTCCAAACAGCTGACCAGAATTTCCGCCAATATATTTTCCTCTGATCCATTAGCCTTTTGTGATATATTCCGCACAGGGGTGGCCAGGACTCTGGCCAGGACTATTCCCGTTACACAGTTCATGTTATATTAAGTTTGATGCAACAACCAACTCGGATTAGAGATTCCAGGTTTCCGGATGGAACGCAGTTAACGACTACGATACATGTAATAGGTTATGAACAGTGCTATTCAATATCACAATTCTGAAAAAAGGTAGAATTTCTAATACATAGACATTTTCCACTGTACAGGAGCCTGTACACACTAGCATATTCCAAGGCTTCAACAAGCAAACGTTACAGATGTCAATATGCTAAACAGTGCAAATTATATTGTATGCAACGTGGTCAATCGGGTGCTTGGACAGATTGCCACATTCAGATAATACCAGCAGAATATCTCTCTATTGAAAGTACAAATTCCCTTTGTGTTCATTACGCTGTGCAAGTTCATTCTATTTTTGGTAAACATCAATAGTGTCCACACTGCCTCTCTTCTTCCTGGAGGTTTAGGAGCTCTAAGTCCAGCTTTTAAATTACATGGATAATTGTCTCTCCATGCATATATGTACAAAAGAAAACTGAAGCAGGTGTCTTGGTAATAGCACAGGGGACAGCCACGCTGATGAGCCAAGCTTGCTTACTACCACACAGTGGAGATGCACATATATAATATACGGAGATACGCATCTCATAGAACTGAAAGGGACCTCAGGAGGTCATTGAGTCCAGTCCCCTGCCCTCTTGGCAGGACCAAGCAACATCCCTTTTTAAAAAAAATCTATTTGCCCCAGATCCCTAAATGGCCCCCTCAGGGGCTGAGCTCACAACCTTGGGTTTAGCAGGCCAATACTCAAATCACTAGGCTATCCCTCCCCACAATGCTTACAGCTCAGGTCCAAGGCAAGTGACAAGCTGCTCCAAACACTCTCTCATGAGGAAAGCCAGGCACAACTTGTGCCATCCTCCCAAAGCAAGTGCACTCCACTGCTGGTCATAGACATTAAAGGTAGCAATAAACTGCGCGGCCCCAGAATCAAGATACAAGGTGTGGTGGGGGAGGAAGAATCTAAGGACTCCATCCTGGATTACCTGTGGTCACCTGACCCTAAAACCTGGAAGGTGATGGAGAAGTGAAGAAGACTTCTAAAGAGGAATTTCCCACGGTGCCATAATACGCTTCTAAGAACACATGTGCTCTTGGGGTTTGATCCTGTAAGGTACAGAGAACTTTGAGCCTGATCCAGCATGCTCAGCGCCTTGCAAGACCGACCCCTGGCCCCAACTGCTCAGTTTAAGGTGAGTGAAGAAGGTGTCTATTGGGACGAAAAATAAAATCAAGGGAGGCGATTAATTTTTTTCTGCTGTTAACAAAGACTGAAATATAAAGGCTGAAACAATGAAACAAAGCCATCCAGGCTATGAACAGTGTGATCCAAACTAATGCTAAAATGGGGGAAAAACACTCACATCATTTGTGGTGAGGGTCGCTCAGTAGCACAACGTCAGGATGAAACAGCAGTCTCAGGTGAAATTTCTCTGCCTTTTGTTAGCTGTCACAGCTGGTTACCTAACTTCCTCAGATAAGAAACTAGAACAACCAGGCACATAGGGGAAAAGGTCATTTGGCTGCTGCACTTTCTGTACCATTGCTACTTTCGGAAGTTACAAAACCTTTACAAATGTGTTTATGGATAGTTATTATGGAGTTGAATAATCTCTCTGTCATCCCAACATGGCTGGCAATTACATATTTCACCCTCATGATATCCATAGTAACAAATTTCTGACAACATTTGTTAGAAGTAATGAGGGTGGGCAGATGCAGAGAACATGGCCAGACTAGTTACTGATGTTGGGGGTCTGTATTTGATAATACAAAAGGGGCTGGACTTTGAAGGCTGTGCTCAGAACTTCTGAAAACCCTTCTACATGTCACCAATCAGGCACCCAAGGCCACCAGCCACTACAGGAGAAACCTCAGCCCACATATCTAAAGTTTACGGACCCAAAGTGCCTTCCCACACCCTCAAATATTTTCCAAAATGTTTAACGTTAGAATCTGAACATATACATCCCCTGGAAAGCCAGTTTAATGAAACAAGCACCTTTAAACAGGTTGCATGCATTCTTATCTTTCCTTACCCTGTAAGATAAAAAGCAGACAAACTGGTGTTTGCAATAAAACAAGACCATTCTGGGACTAAATTCAGATCTGCCAAGGGCAGAATGTTTTGAAAAGAAGCGTGCTTTTTTTTTTTTAATAATAAAAAGCAGCACTGTGATGTTTAAATGGCACTCACTGTCAAGCAATAAAGAGAACAATTAAAATCCTTGATCAAGAATGTACTTAGAAGTTAAGATTTTTTTGCAGATTACACCTAAAATAGTTTAGTCTGCAGAACTGAAATGTGTCTATTAGACAAGTGGGTTTTTTTTTTTTTTAAAAATATGAGTCAGTTTACTTTAAGAATACAAATACTGTAACATGTCGCTTTGCAGCACGAAGTGAGACGTCTAGAATGAGTTGCATTGGCTCAATTCTGCATCTGTTGACTTCACTGGGAACCAAATTTGGCCAGCGTGGAGCACTTAAAAACCACCCAGCCTCACTGTCAAATTAAATTCAAATCTCCTGCGCCTTTGTTGTGGTCAGTAGTTAGGCTTGTTTTATTTCTTGTAAGGACTATTTATGGATGCGGCAGCTTTCAAGGTTACAGACTTTTTTTTTTTCTTTTTAATTAAAAAACCGTATTAAGCCCCCTTTCCAAGCAGCCTCCAGTACCAGCTCCAAAGGGAGCAGATTATACTTTACTGGGAAGATTTTGCCAACTGTACGTCTCAATAGCAGTGATGGGGTAAGTGTAGCTTCAAGTCACAAAAGAAGAAGAGTTTGGAAGTGGTAGGTTCACTTCAGGGACTTGTTTTCCAGTTAGGACTAATGTGACTGGTTGATGTCCACTCAAAATGTTCTTAGGCCTTAATTACTAAGGGATGTGTGTAGTTGCTCCATTCGATAGCACTTGCTTTGAACAGTTCAGCCAATGACTTTATTCCCTGCTTTTTTGCTACATTCATCCCCTAATTAAACTGCTCTTGCTACAGCATTCAGTTAAAGAAGCCACGTGAAAGCCAGATGATGCCACATTGTGTTATAAGCAAATGCTGCCATCCCTATGGCCAAGCCAGCAGAAAATAACCTTCCTTGCGGCTGATGCACAGATGCTCCTGGGCTCTGAAGTGAGCAGGGCTACGAGTGTCGGATAAAGCTGCCTGCATCTGCCTCTATGTCAGGGGCTGTATGTGAAAGCCATCCCATCTCATCGCCATAGACATCTCTGGGGAATGACTGAACGGAATTCTACGTGCATTCGCAGCTAAATTTCCTTCAGCCCAGAAGAATACATTCAAGTCAGCTGGGCTCACATCCCAGGTTATTAGGCTCCATCCCATCTTATCATGCCAGCTGAGATGTGCTAAGCCAGTGACAGGAAAAAGGATCCCTGGCAGTTTAAGAATCAGCCCATAGAAATAATTGCTCTACAGACACTAAGCCACATAGAATCAAGTGCAACTGTCTAGGTAAGATAACCCTCAAGACTTAGCCTTGGCTGTCCTTTAAAAAAGGGGGAAGTGAAAGAGAACAACGCTGATGAACACCCAGACTAACCACAGACACACAGGGAGTAGCCACAGAAATTAAACATTTGTACCATGGAGAACTGGACACTTCAAGTAGTTTTTAGCAGCTAGAAATTTTAACTGATTGATTTCTCAGACATTACTGGCTCACGTTCAACTCCGGCTTTCGCCAAAGCTGATACAAGACCCAGCAGAGGTACACAAGACAAAAAAAAACACATCTTGAGCAAAGTGGGCATTTTAAAAAATACCCGATAAGCGTTTTGCACCTTCACATCACAAGGAATCAGTGCAAACCTTTACAAAAGGCCAGTGCAATCAGAATTCCCAAGAAGGGCAGTGCATTCTGGTTACTCATTTAATCATTAAAAAAGTACCCGTCTCTGCTCTTTGACCTGTTTGCTTTCCACAGAGGATATGAATAGTTGGTTACGTTACTTGTCCATAAAGACACAGACAATGCAACTGAAAGCCAAGGCTGAGAGCCTGGTAGAACAAACCCTATGAGTTCTACACTGTATACGGACATCTCACCTTGCCCCTGTATTCAAAGAGCCTGGCCAAGCCAATGCCAGTTCCTTAATTCAAACATCATATGCTTATTTGTCAAGCGTACAGGAGGTTTCATAAAATTACCAGAAGTTGTAGGCAGCTTATCTCTTCTGCATCCTCACTGCCTTCTGGATTTAAAAAAAACAGACTGTACGAAACGCAACATCAGAACCAACTCAAAAAAAAAAAAGTATCACTAAGCAAAAAGCTGCTTCAGCTTGTCTCAAAAAAGGCACCTTGGACAAAAGATGCCTTCACAAACCACTCAAAACACATGTAATATTCTTACAAATAAGTGGTTAGGAGGTCAAAAGGTTCCCAATTTAAACCCGAAGCATCCATCTCCTCACCCACGTTGGTTGTCTGTACAAAGTTGACGGAGGTAAGAAACAAAGATTATGCTGAGACTGTACACAATTTATTACGAGTAGCAACTGTCAAGAGAAACACACTACGCTGAACTGTGCACATCTCCTGTAAACAAAAACCAAGAGACCCAACCCAAAGGGCAGGGCTGGAGTTAGTGTAAGGTAAGGGGCTCAGCAGTGAAGGGCAGAGGATCAATTGCACCAGAAGGTTCTGCAACACATGCACATTCTCTGTTTAGTCTTTAGTGTAAAGGTGAGTGGAAAGGAAAGACCTGGTACCCACAGCTCTGCAAGCTCTCAGGAGCTTTCCTGCATTCCATCATCTGTTTCCAGTTCCGCTAGCTGCCTCCTCAGTGCATTGACCTTTGCCTGAAGTTCCTTGTTGTATTCTATGATGGTGTTCATTTCTTCATAGGCTTCATCCAGAAACTTGGAGGACCTATTCCAACGGAGAAAGACACCTAAAGCCCCAGAGAGGGTTGGAAGAAAGGAAGGACTAGAGTTACCACGAGGAAACAGCTAGTTAGTGAAGAGTCACGCTGTTCTTGAAAAATGCAGAGTACTATGGAGTGACATTCTTAAGGACTTTCTTAAGTAATGCTTGGAAATACACATAACCACAATGGGTTCACTACTTCTCTTCTTAAAAAAGAAGTCAGCAGTTAGAGACATTTAGCCTTCGGCTTTCCTCGTAGCCTGATCTGACAGGTCCGTATTCATTTATGGACTGATTCCATCCCTCTTACTCTAGTTTGGCACCTGATGTAAATCTTGGGTGGGCTCATAGGTTCACTAGGAAGATACACACATTCAGAACAAAAAACAGTCAAGTAGCACTTCAGAGACTAGCAAAATAGTTTATCAGGTGAGCTTTCGTGGGACAGACCCATTTCTTCAGACCATAGCCACACCAGAACAGACTGTTCTGTTCTGGTGTGGCTATGGTCTGAAGAAATGGGTCTGTCCCACGAAAGCTCACCTGATAAACTATTTTGCTAGTCTTTGAAGTGCTACTTGACTGTTTTTTGTTTTGATAGCGTATAGACTAGCACGGCTTCCTCTCTGTGACTATTCAACACACATTCAGGTGTTTGTGTTCACAGAGGACTAAATTGTGACTCTGTAGCTGTAGGAATGGGTGGGAAGGATAAGGGGAAAGCAGAGGGAGCATTTCCCATTGGAATATGTAAGGAAGGAACAGTTTAGGTTGTGTTCATTGTCCAGAAAGGCTGTCTGATGCCCTTGGATGAGAGCTTACATAAAACCTCATTCCATGCCTCCTTTGGTGGCAGCGTAAGGAGTAGTTTGTAATAATTCATTTCAATGAGAGTTGAATCTTGCCCTTAGGTTTCAAATTGTGGGCATGGAACCAAAGCAGGATGAATGGAGAATTACGATAATTTCTGTTACCACAAAAATGCACACTACAAAGAAGCCTGATTTACCTTCCCACAGCTGCAGGCTCTGTGGCGCGACGGAAGGCCAGATGACGAGGCTGTTGGCCTCAAACAGTGGATTCTTGAATTTGCTCAGTTCTTGAGGCTGGTTCACCCAAGACCACAGGGACATGGTCTTCTGTGGCAGCTTCAGTTTATACCTGGGACAGACCAACATTATTACCCAATTGTCTTTTGTTTTCAAACACTTCCTGAATGGGGGGCTCTAAAGAGGATGGAGAGAGGTTGTTCTCAGTAGTGACGGATGACAGAGCAAAGAGCAATGGCCTGAAGTTACAGCAGAAGAGGTGTAGGTTGGATATTAGGAAAAACTATTTCACCAGGAGAGTGGTGAAGCACGGGAATGCGTTATCTAGAGAAGTGGTGGAATCTTCATTCCTAGAAGTTTTTAAGTCCCAGCTTGACAAAGTCTTGGCCAGGATGATTTAGTTAGGGATGATCCTGTTTCAGGCAGGGGGCTGGACTAGATGACCTCCTGAGGTCTCTTCCAGACCTAGGCTTCTATGATTCTAAACCACACAAGGTCATGTGTCTCGGAGGAGACACGTTACTCTACCTTCAGAAACAATAAGCAGTCCTGTGGCACCTCAGACACAAACAAAATTATAAGGTCATGAGCTTCTGTGGATAAAACCCACTTCCTTCATCTAAAGAACTGGGTGTTACCCACAAAAGCTCACAACCTAATAACTTCGTTAGTCTCTGAGGTGCCCAGGACTGCTCATGGTTTTTAATTTCATGTGTGTTAAGCAGGCAGGACCCTGGAAACTAAAATATTTGCAAGTCTTCCACATACTGTAAATGCTGAGGAACTGGTTAACTCAGATTGTTAATGAAGAGAGATCTACGACAGCAAAAAGATTGTAGAATCCTAGGGTTGGAAGAGATCTCATCAAGTCCAACCCTTTGCTCAAAGCAGGAGCAATTCCAACTAAATCATTCCAGACAGTGCTTTGTTAAGCTGGGATTTAAAAAACAGATTCCAACACCTCTCTAGGTAATTTATTCCAGTGCTTCACCACCCTCCTCGTGAAACAGTTTTTCCTAATACCCAACCTACCCCTCACACACTGCAACTTGAGACCATCGCTCCTCGTTCTGCCATCTGTCACCACTGAAAACAGCTTCCCTCCATCCTCTTTGTAATCCCCCTTCAGATAGTTGAAGGTTGCTATCAAATCTCCCCTCAGTCCTCCCTTCTGCAGACTAAATAAGCCTAAATCCATCAGCCTCTCCTTGTAAATCATGTACTCCAGCCCCCTAATCGCTTCTGTTGCCCTCTGCTGGACCTTCTCCAATGCTTAACATAAGAACATAAGAATGGCCATACTGGGTCAGACCAAAGGTCCATCGAGCCCAGCATCCCATCTGCCGACGGTGGCCAATGCCAGGTGCCCCAGAGAAGGAGAACAGAAGACAATGATCAAGTGATTTATCTCCTGCCATCCATCTCCTGCCCTTGTTATGCTTCCACACCCTTTTCGCAATGGGGAACCCAGAATTGGACACACTATTCCAGATGTGGCCTCACCAGGGTCAAATAAAAGGGAATAACCACTTCTCCAGATCTGCTGACAATGCTCCTAATCCTGAAGGGTCAGACTTGTAGGCCAAGTTCCTTCATTCTGCAGGGACAATTTTACTTAATTCCAAACAAGAGGGCAGAAAAAAGAGCTTATTTGTGAGTGGAGGCAGAAATCAGCCATCTTCACTCTTCAACAACTGTGTGTGCACGCGCACGCGCGTGCGTCAGAGGTGTGTTCTGCAGATGCTGCATCATAACACAATTCTCAGAGTAAGTGAAAGTGAGTTACAACTAGAACTGGTTACAGGGTCCCTCCTGTGGCAGGAAGCACCAAAGCACATGCTACCTGACAGAGACTGTTTTCTGTCAAACACACACAGGGAATCATAAGCACGGTCACGCTGGGTCAGACCAAAGGTCCATCTAGCCCACGGTCCTGTCTGCCAACAGTGGCCAGTGCCAGGTCCCCCAAAGGGAGTGAACAGAATAGGGAATGGTTGAGTGATCCCTCTCCTGTGACCCATTCCCAGCCTCTGACAAACAGGTCAAAGCTTACAGTGTGTGATCCTGTCCTGGCTGGGTCACAGCCACCTCTGCACTTAACCTATTAGAGAGACTTGGGACATTTTGCATGCCAGAGGCCACATAAATCAAAGCTACTGACTACCTCCTCTAGAACTCAAGCTGACCACAGGCCCAGAGGTTCGGGCACTGCACTAGCACTTGGGAGAGCTGGGATGAGTTACCCATACTGTTCCCGCCTGTTGGCCTGGTCTGGAAGCACAGGAGTTGTCTGCTGCAACGATTCTCGGTGTCACAGCACCACAGGTGCCTGTAAAAATCACTGCAACTCACAAAGACTGAGTTCAGTGCCTGGCAGGAGCCTCAGCCTGCACATCACAAAAGCCACCGCTCAGGGTGATTAGTCAGTGGAACAGGGAGACGGCATCCTAGAGGAGTGATGTTACTACCAGGCTACAGAGCTGCTCTCAGGCTTGTGTTACTGCCCCGAAGAGTCACTGCAGGCATGGGGGCAGCGGGGTGAGAGTATACACAAGTATGAGCATGGCCCTTCATTCTGGTGGTTATAGCACTCACGGGGGATCCAGAACTCTTTATCCACTCACTGTACAACAGCTTCAAAAGAGACCTGAGTGGGCCCCACATCAGAATATCCCACTATCCAGTGCTCCAGAACTTATCTAAGAGGCAGCACATTTGTCTTCAAATCCCTTCTTCCCGTCAGGCAGAGAAAGGACTTGAGCTCGGGCTTTTCTGACACTGCCCAGGCGGGTAAATTATGTAAACTAATCACTGGGTTAAAAGTTACAAGGGAAGTCCCATCCCCGCACCTGAGACCCCGATCCAGCTGGTACTCTGCACACATCGACCGGAGGAGGCCTCGCATGTGACTTAGGGGGCTGAAAGCCCATATTCCCCAGGTTTGGGAAGCTTCAGAGCCATTAGACAAGAGAAAGGCATTTGGACTTCTAGAGCAAAGCAGTGGCACATGTGCCCAGAGGCCAAAACAAAAGGTGCCAAGGGACCTTTTAGTGCAAAAACTTATTTGAGTAAGTTAGGTGCCTAAAGTGTTCAAGAGGAGTTTTGTGCTTTGCAGTGAAGTCTAAAACAGACTTCAGCCCCGAAACTCCTTCGTGCATCCAGGCCTTGGTGGTGCAGGCCCTCAGCTTTCCATCTGTAAAATGGGGATAACTGTCCTGATCTACCTCACCAGCGTGTCATCAGAGAAATTGATTAAAGATTGCGTAGTGCTCACATACCATAGTGCTCGGAGCCAGATATTACCACAGACAGAACTTCCATTGCTTTTAAGGGAAGATGATTGAAATAGCCTTGATCTTTAAAGATACAGCTAAGGGCTTTCAAAACTAAGACAACTAGAGCCACTCCCTCTTTCAGACCGACAGAACATCTTTAAGCGGATACGGCCTGACCTCCAGGAGCGCTGAACCCTTCTCCTCACCAACCTTTCACTTTCATTGTTGCCCAGAAACGTGCCGAACTGGGAGGCGTAGGCGTGTTCAAAGAGCATGATAAGGAAGTGTTCGTTGAATTCGAAAGAGCAAGGGAACTGACGAAGGATCTGCCACACACAATCCAGGAAGAGCAAAAACACTGGAGACTCCCATTTCTGCTTGCTGTTGGAGTATGCGGACTGAGCGCAGCGCTGCTGAAATGGGTGACCAGCCTTAAAGCAAGACACAAAGAGCAGGTTATACAAAAAGCAACAGGCGGGCAGCAAAAGATTTCTGCAAAACTATTTCTCTGTGATACTGTGTCCCACTTCTTCGTGGTACTATTGTAGATACATCTGTTTTAACTCTCTTCTCACTGGAGTTTTTAAATATTGTCAAGTCATTTCATGTATCATTGTATTAAGCCCCGTTCTATAGAAATTAAGTTCTGTTTTGTAGAACAGTTCCTAGAAGTAGGGAAGGTAAAGACAAAACTCTCTGTACCCTTTCTTTTTGGATTGCTTCATTGCTTGCCCTGTTGAGTGAACGAGGTGAGAATGGAAAGGCATGGAAGACAAGCACCTCCAGATATGGAGAAGGAAGACCCAAGACCAGTGAGAACAATGGGGCCCATTGAAAGAAGACTGGACACATGGACACCTTGGGAGTCACCAGCAAGTGCTGCCTTTGGAAGCACCACCCAGAAGAAGGTGCTAAATGCATATTCTTAAGGCTGCTCTCCCAGATGATGCATATGCATGAGCTGGCTGACTTGTGGCAACCCGCCTGAGAGAGAGGCCTGTATAAATGAAGGCGTCTTGCACAGGGACCCTGGGTTTTGTCTTGTCATCACTGGAGCACAGATCCGGCTTGGCAGAAGCCCGGCTCCACCCCTCCCCCATCTAACTCACCTCGCCAGTGCAGTTATGGGGAGCAACTACTGGTAACAGCAACAAGACAGGAGGGTGCTTGTGTGTGTGTATGAATGGGAATGGGATATACCATATGCATATGATAAGTGTTGACTGCTACATGTGTATTACCAATAAGTGCGGCATTTTGCCTTTTCCCCTGAAAAGACGCCATGCAGTGCTTTTCAGTACAACACTATCACGTAATACATACAATTAAGCTTCAAGCTATCTGAAGTGATTTGCCAGTGATAAGGCTGCCGCACTTCCCAGTGATACTAAAGCTCTGTAAGTAATGCCACCTTTCAGGTGACTACAGGAATCTGCCCTGATGACAATTTAGCCGCTTGTGAAATTATTGAGCATGCTAGACAAAGTGCCCGGCTGAGAACACAAGCTGCAACGAACTATGAAGAGCAGACTTAGTCGTTAAATTTACAAATGCAGCACTATTCTGGACATGGAAGAAGGGCTTGGAAAGCCTCACATTTTTGAGTGCACAAACCAGATCGTTCTCAGAGCCAATGGGAACGGACAGCTAACACGATACTCCATTGGCAGAAAGACAACGGGCGATGGTTACATCGGTGCCTCAGATATCAATACAGCCAATAAGGGATGGTGGTTTATCAAGTTTATACCATGTCCATCACAAGGAGGTCCAATGTGTTTTGAGGCTTTCAGCCCTATCACAGTTTACCTATTGAACAACTCATTGTGAGTGTCTTGATCTAGGCACACCTCCTTTTGCTTCTCGTGTGTATTTTTCTTGGCACTGGACAGACAGCATCTCTTACCTGTAGCCACTCCCTTGCAACAAGAGCCTCAAAGCCACGGATGGTCCTGCACCTTGGATCCAAGATGATCTGGGCCAAAGACGTTACCTGGAGTGTAGAATCAGTTCCTTCAGTCCCATGAACTAACACTGATGCTCCTTCCCTGGGAGAAAATTCAGGAGGCCATGAACAGGCACAGAAATATACAAGAAGCAGGTAACTCCAGGCTCTGAGCACACGTCCGAATAACTGCCAGGGGCTTAGATGACATTAGATGCCTTAGCAGCCCTCTACCATCACTTACTTCCCACTTAGACTCTATCAAGGCAAGGGAAAAAATACCAATATGCTCTTTCCAGCCCCAGAGCAGAGTTCTCTCTGCTCCATGTCACTTAAGGATTTAGCAGACTTTCTGGCTATGCAGTTTGGGAATCCAGAATACCTGTCTCACACACAGAAGAGGTCTCCCCAGACCCATCCACTTAGGCTCCAACCTATTAAACTGACAGGATACAAGGACGGATCCCAACTCCCTTAGAAAATGGATTAGGAAGCTACGATGCTCAGTTAGGCCTCTCAAATTGTGCTGAAAAGAGTAGGCTACTTGGAAACCTCTTCATCAGAATCGAAATGGGGAAGCCCATGTTTTCTTGGGTGTTTGCAGAGCATCTAAAATGCTTGGTGCTCCCAACTAGGGTATTTAGAAGCTACAACAATACCGAGTAGAACCACAAATTGGTTGGGCAATATGTAAGCAGGCCTGGCTTACAAAGACACAAGAAATATTTCTGTTGAATGTTTTCCTCTGCCTGTGTAATGACTATCACCCACCTCTCTGCACTGATGGATCAGAAACCATAAAGCAAGAGAAAAGCCTAAGGAAATTCTAGTGACATTGGAATATTCTCTACATCAGCAGTCCCCAAACTGGGGCGCAGCCCCCTGGGGCGTTCAGAAAAACTTTTTTGGGGGAAGGGAGGGGCTTCAACAACACAATCACCCAAATGCCTCTAAATATCACACCAAGATTCTCCTTCACGTTTCCAGTGGCGTTATTTACAATCGTCTTACTGCATCTTCCTTTCCCAAAACATGGAAGAATTGTCTGACTTGTGCAAACACCCTTACAGCTCTTTGTACAAGAAAGCTAACTGCTGGCTCTATTTCTTCATGTACAAAGGCCTAAACTGAGCTATAAACGGTTTGTAAAGAAGAACAATCCATCGACCAAGTGCAGGTGCTGATATGACATAATTGCTCTGCTGCTAGTTTGAAGCAGACAACACACAGACATAGCCGGTGTATACGGGAATGCTGTCATAGAATCAAAGAACACTAGAACTGGAAGGGACCTCAAGAGGTCATCAAGTCGAGTCCTCTGCCTTCACAGCAGGCCCAAGCACCATCTAGATTCATCCCTGTTAGATATTTATCCAACCTACTCTTAAATATCTCCAATGATGGAGATTTTGCAGCCATTCTCGACAACTTATTCCAGTCTTTAACCACCCTGACAGTTAGGAAGTTTTTCCTAATGTCCAACCTAAACCTCTCTTGTTGCAGTTTAGACCCATTGCTTCTTATCCTATCATCAGAGACAAAGGAGAATAACTCTTCTCACTCTTTCTTGTAACCACCTTTTTAGGTACCTGAAAACTGCTGTCATATCCTCTCTCCGACTTCTCTTTTCCAAACTAAACAAACCGAGTTCTTTTAGCCTTCTCGCACCTGTCAGATTTTCTAGATCTTTAATCCTCTTAGTTGCTCCTCTCTGGACCCTCTCCAACTTCTTCACATCTTTCCTGAAATGTGATACCCAGAAGTGGACACAGTACTCAACTGAGGTCTAATCAGCACCGAGCAGAGAGGAAGAATGACTTCTCGCGTCTTGCTCACAACACTCCTGTTAATGCATCCCAGAATCACGTTTGCTTTTTTTGCAACATGTCACACTGTTGACTCACACTCAGCTTGAGGTCCACTATGACCCTAATATTTTTTTCTGCAGTACGCCTTCCTAGACAGCCACTTCCCATTTTGTATACGTGAAACTGAGTGTTCGTCCCCAAGAGAAGTACTTTGCATTTATCCTTATTGCTCTTCATCCTATTTTCCTCAGACCATTTCGAATTCTGACCCTATCCTCCAAAGCACCTGCAACCCCTCCCAGCTTTGTACCACCTGCAAACTTGATAAGTGTACTCTGTCACGGTCTAAAATACAGATGAAGATGCTGAACAGAATTGACTGCAAAACTGACCCCTTTGGAGCCCCACTTGTTAGTCCCTTCCAGCATGACCGTGAACTATTAATAACCACTCTCTGTGAATGGTTACCCAACCAGTTACATACTCAACTAGGTTGCATTTCCCTGGTTTACTGATAAGAAGGTCCTGCAAACTGCATGAAATGCCTTACTAAAGTCCAGGTATACCACATCTACCACTTCCCCTTTATCCACAAGTCTTGTTATCCTATCAAAGAATCTATAATTCACACAGGGTATCCAAAAGGAATTGGGGTGATACAGCTATGAATAAATTAGCCCAAGTATAATTTTTTTCAGTTTGGTTTACAGTAGTTTCAGGGCAAGAGCAACTTGATTACCTTCCTCTTCTACCCCACTCCGTAAATGCAAAGTCTAATGAACATGTCTATGTGCTCCCTCTAGAATGAAAAACTAGCACAGTAGTGTTCTGATTTTTCATCTTTTGTCCCAGAGATGCAAGAGGATGCAGACACTTACCTCCCACCACTCCTTGTAAGGGGAGTCTACAACTTCAGTGCCCAAAAGTACTCAAAAGTAGCGGCTAGCTTCCAAACAGGACTGACAGTACAGAAATTGAGTTGTCCCACATCAACTCTATGAAAACAGCCTTTTTTAATCTGCTAGAAGTTATGAGTTGCACTCAATGTAAAGGAGTTATTGGCCTTCCTCAGAAAGTCAGCAGCAAGCAAGTGGCATGATTTGATGGTTTTGGTGCAATCCATTTGCGTCACTGACCAGGGTTAATGGACTCAAAGTCCAGAAGGGACCATCATAATAATTTAATATGACCTTCCGCACATCACAAGCCACACTAACCCACCCTTGTAACAGGTCCATAACCTCCAGCTGAGTGACTGGAGTCCTCAGACCTTGATTTAAAGACTGCACATTAATTGCACCATGCGCTCTAGTCCAAACCAGTAAGTAACCCATGCCCTCCACTGCAGAAGATGCTGAAAACTCCCAAGGGGTCTCTGCCAATCTGAGGGAAAAACTCCTGGAGGAAAAATTCCTTTCCAACCCAATATATGGCCATCAGTTAGGCCACATGGGCAAGATGCAATAGTCCAACACCTGGGAAAGAATGCTTTGTGCCAATTAAGAATCCTCCCCATCTGGCGCCCCAGGTTTAGTCACTGGAGATATTTGCAAACAGCAGTTGTGGGTGGGCCATTGTAGGCACTCTCATCATACCAACCCCTCTGCCCCAATAAATTTACCCAGCTCGGTTGTGAAACAGGTTCTTTTTTTGCCCTCACTACACCCCTGAAAGGCTGTTCCGGAGCATCACGCCTCTGATTAGGCACCTTCATCTAACATCTTCAATGTTAACTTCTTAATGGCCAGTTAATATCCATTTGTTCTTATGCCAACATTGGCCCGTAACTTAAAAACCCCTCTCCTTCCCTGGCATTCACCCCTCTGAGAGAGAGAGCAGTCAGGGATCCCTTCTCATAAGGCAGGATCTCCATTGCTCACCTCATTTCAGTGCCCTTCTTTGCACCTGTCCCAGCTTGAATTCATAGCCTTTGTATACCTAACAGCATCATGTCTCAGTAGTTGACCGCCATTTTCTTAGCCAAACTGTATTAACATTTCAGACAGCAGATTTGCAAAGAGTGTTTTTTTCCTGTTTTCAGAGAGGACTTAGCTCCCAGGAGGTGGGAGAAAATGAGCCCTTTCCATACAGCTGTGAAAAGGCCACAGCCAGACTTCTACGTTCACTTCTGCTCACCTTGAGACCAAGTACACCAGAGGAAATTTTGATATGAGGAAAAAACTGGTTAAGGGAGGGAAATTTTTTTTCAGGAATCATCGTCAACAAATAGAAAGAGATTGGCTAAGTGACAAGTTAAAAAGATCAGGATCCTTTAAAAGAGAGGAGAACAACTGCTTAGATTTACAGAAAGGAGTATGAAATAAATTTGGCTGGACTAATGAAAAAACTTCCTAAAAATGAGATATATTAAACTGTGGAGAAAAAGCCAAGGGAAGTGATGGAAGTCCCGTTGCTTTAGCCATTTAAAAATCAGACTGGGTAGTGGACTAGCGCAATAAGAAGGATGTTCGTTGAGTAAAGAACATGTATGTTCATGATCGAAACAGGATCAAGTTTAGCTTCCCTGTAATGTGTCTCTCAATACTAGTTCAGTTGTTGAAACTCTAGTTTAACTTTTTTTTATTGGTGATATAGGTTAAACTGGACAAAACACGAGATGACATAGGACACAATCTCGACTAGGTGACCTAATGTCTGTTATTGTTATGATGCCTCGCTCTGCTTGTATTAATAAAAACTAGATTTGACCTATCACAGAGCTTTTTCTTGATGATGACAATGAAATGCAAATAAGCAAGGAAGAACACTGTTGGAAAACACTGTTGCTGTCTCATAAAGGAATATTTAACAAGCAGCACCACAGATAATGACCAAGAATGGAGCTAGTATTTACCTGTCAATGCATTGTGCGGCCAGACAAGCAGCAGTCAGTATCTCTTTAACGTGAGTCAGCCAGTTGGAGGCTTCTAGTTTACTAAGCCAGCGGTCCATGTTATGCGATTGATCATTGCAAGCTTCCACAAGTTTGATGAGACTTTCCTGCAGAATACTGTACCTTTGGGGAAAGCAAAGGTGATTGAGCCCAGAACCAATATTACCGAAGCAATTACACCATGCTCACATCCCTACAAGAACACCCATCAAAATATAAATGTAAGCATTAGCGTGTCAAGAGATTTTATGGCAAGAAGCATGACTACAACAATGCGATAATCTCTTATTCAACACATCTTACTGCATATGAGTCACATTTTATCACCCTAGAAAAATCCTAGTGCTTAAACTGGGGCAATTCTACTCTTTAAAAGGAGCATTCTGCTCTCAAATGTCCCATCAAAATACACAGCATTGTCTTACTTAATTTATCTGCACCCTATGTGTTTTCTGTTACATCCACTAACACCGCTGACTACATACGTTTTTACTACCTTTTATTCCAGTTGACATGGCTGAATCTACACTAGCAAGAAAAAGCGTGACTGTAGTCTGGAAAAGCGTTTCTCAACCAGCGGTATGTGTACTGTTGGAGATACATCAAGCCCTTCCAGAGGGCACATCAACTCATCTAGAGATTTACCTAGTTTTACAATGGGGTATATAAAAAACACAAGTAGAGTCAGTACAATCTAAAAGTTCACTCAATGACTTGTTTGTAGTGCTTCATATGCCTTACACTGGAATATAAGTACAATATTTCTATTCCAATTCATTTATTTGATGGCAGAAAGTCAGCAAGTTTTCAGTACTATTCTGCTGTGATTTTTTTTTGCATGTTTTTGTGAGTAAGTAGTTTTTAAGTGAGGTGTAACTGGGTGGTATGCAACACAAATCAGACCCCCGCAAAGGGGACAGTTATCTGGAAAGGTTGATTGGCACTTGTTTCAAGACCTCAGAGTACCTTCGGATCACGTTTCTCAACCTGTGGTAAGTGTACCTTGAGGGGTACGTGAAAGAAGCCTGGGGATTTTTTTTTTTTTTTTAAATAAAGTACTCCTTTTAAAAAAAAAAAAAAAAAAAAGGTTAAGAAACACTGGTCTGGAACATACTGCACACACTTGTTCAAGTTCCAGTTGCAACATCTATATTATGGGTGCTGTTGAAGACAGTAGTATAAACAAACAAGTGTTTACTTGCAAGTTGAGAAGATATGACCTGAACATCATTGTCTTACACATAGAACCCCACGCTGCTCTTTTTACTACAATCACCATTGAAGTAAAATGTCTTTAAATAAGACAAACTATGTACAACGATAAAATAAGATTCTGTAAATATAAAGTACATTTGTTATGAGTTTCATTTCTGAGACTTAAGTTGTTAAGCTCAGCGTGCTTTAGATTGAACTAAATGTTTCTCATCAATCCTCTTGCTGCTGTGCTATCTTAAGGCACATTTGAAGTTACAGATCTACTGACCATGGGACACTTAAACACCACAAGGCTTAACACCTACTAAAAGAAAGAGAAAGCGGTGATGGGAAGATAAGAGGATGAAGGGGTGTGGGAAAGAAGAGAGCATACTACAATTTGATAGAAAAAAGATTTGGTCCCAAGAAATTAATAAGCAGAGATAGCAACATTTATTTTTTGTTTAGAAATGGACACAAAGTAAAATACACCATTGCTCAGGCCTGCTTGTAAAACTAACATCAAGTGCTGCTGCTCACAAGAGCTACAAAAACATGGCAACAACTCATAACGGTTCAGTTCCTTCCCTTAGTTCTCCCAGGTCATGCCTGCCCTGGGTTGTTCGGGTTTATTGCTCTCGTGATGCTACAATGGAGCTGCATTAGTGCAGGATCCTAAGCTGAGATTCTTAAGAGATCAGCCTCTCAGCTGTGGCCACAAATGGCCAGCAAGGCTTCCTCTACCATAGGGCAACTCCCTGCTAGTGTATAACTACTGCAGCCAGTTCCTGCACCAGCTAACATCTCTATACTCCAGTCACTAGGAGCAAATTCAGGGAGGGAGAACAGCTCTGTTATATCTACCCTCCACTGGTGCTGGATTAAGAACCCCATACCAGCAGTCTGACTCAGAGCAACTGAGAGGTCTTAAGACTCACTGACCCTGGGAACCAATCCCTCGAGACAGTGTGAAAGTGGCTACATGATGCCCGACCACCCTGTTTCACCTACCTCTCAATAGACTTGTGAATTCGCCTCCACTGAGGATACTGAACTTCCTGTTCAAAGCCGCCTCCTTTGGCTCTGGCCTGCTGGGCAACGTTCAGGGAACGGGTGTCAATGATGTAGCCACGCTTCCCTGCCCTCAAGGTGGCATTAATAAGTGCTGAATCTTCCTTGCACCGTCTCCCATTAGTACCTGTGAGCGGCTGGCTGCTCCGCATCATTGCCTACGAGAACAAAGAGACTCAGAAGCGGGGAAAGCCATTAGGTTGTCTAGTCTGGGCCCCTACCAGTGGCTTATTGTAGGGAGCAACCCATCTGGTAGTGCTTTGGTCAGTTTAGTTCTAAACATTGCTCACCAACAGGGCTTCTGCTCTCCTTTCACAGCTGCATCACGGCAGTGCTGTTAACTCCTTACATCGGCCTTCAACTCCTCTTCCAGCAACTTCGGGATCCAAGTCAAAACTGCTCTTCTAGGTCATCCATGGACTTGCACCAGCCATGCCTGGGCTTCTCTGCTCACCATCCTTCCCACTCCCTGGCCCTCTTAGCTGCTGAAACAGCTGAAGAGCTCTATTTAATAGAGCAAGGGTCAGCAACCTCTCCTAGGCGGAGGGCCAAAATTTGACCTTTTGACTTCTATGTATGGTCCCAGGTCCAGAGATACTTTGTAAAGTCACTAACAGTCCTGCTTACAACAGCTTCGTTCATAAATAAAGAAGCAGAGCTCTACCGCTTAGGTGGTGGTTGGTAGCATCAACTGGCCTTTTGTCACCTCACAGGCGGCATGGCTTTGAGCAAGCTCCCAGCTGAGCTCCCAGCTCGTGCGCTGATGAAAATCGGTTCACGTACCACGCCAGGGGTTGCTGACCCCTGCAGCAGAGATTGCTCTCTGAGAAATCCTGCCCCTAGTGCTCTACTTCTCTTCCCACTTCAGCTACAAACACTTGTTCCCCCTTCCGTGTGGCTACGCCCTTCAATTCCACCCATATCTTTAATTGCCCATATGTCTGACCACCAGTGTGCCCTGTAAGCTGAGCGCTTGGGCAGCCACCCAGGAGAGATTCAGGTGTCACCCAGCTGATTTTCAGTGCCCGCAACCATTCACAGCTGGCAGCATGTTTCTTTCGGCGGTGCATATCTGCACATGCCTTGTTGCATGTGATAACATTTATTCTGCCAATGGATGGGAAAAAAAAATCAGAGGGAAACTGCTGACCACTAAATTAAAATTATTCCTGACCTCTTAATTATTATTCTTCAGGAGAAAGAGCCTCAGACCTCCTCCTTAGTTTTCATGTAATGATTTCTAGCCCACGCTGTTCGCAACCTCTGACTCCCACTGAAACGATTCCTGAAGGAGGATTTGCCAGTTAGTCTCTAACCAAGGCTGTTTTTGAAACACTATAGTCAACCATGCAATACAGACACCTTCCTTGGAGGCACATTTATTCAGTGGTTCTAGGAAGACCAAGAAACCACAGCTCCACAACAGCCTGGAGGAAAAATTTCACAGATGCTAAAGCTATTGCATAACATCAGTACAAGTGACAACTAAAAGCCTGAAGATGATGCTGAAACAAATATAGCTAATGACCAGGGTACAGCAAAGCATGCCAGAAGTCATTAGAATCACAGAACGCTAGAACTGGAAGGGACTTTGAGAAGTCATTGAGTCCAGTCCCCTGCCCCCACAGGACCATCCCCATTAGGTATCTAACCTGCTCTTAAATACCCTCCTCTGATGGAGGTTCCACAGCCTCCCTGAGCAATTTATTCCCAATGTTTAACCACCTTGCCAGTTAGAAAGTTTCTCCTGATGTCCAGCCTAAACCTCCCTTGAAACAGTTTAAACTCTTTGCTCCTTGTCCTATCCTCAGAGGCCAAAGAGAACAATTTCTCTCCCTCCTCTTCGTACCCTTCTCTGAGGTACTTGTAAACCACTATCATGTCCCCTCTAAATCTCTTTTCTAAAGTAAACAAGACCAGTTCTTTTAGTCTTCGCTCATAGCTCATGGTCTCCAGACGTTTCATCACTCTTGTTGCTCTTCTCTGGTTCTTTTTCAGTTTCTCCACATCTTTCTTGAAATGTGGGGCCCAGAACTGGACACAGTACTCCAGTTGAGGTCTAATCCGTCCTGAGTAGAGCGGAAGAATGACTTCTCGTGTCTTGCTCTCAACACTCCTGTTAGTGCATCCCAGAATTATGTTTGCTTTCTTTGCAACAGTGCCACACTGTTGACTCCTATTTAGCTTGTGGTCCACCCTGATCCCAAAACCCCTTGTAGACCAATTCATAAAGTTTCTGCATTCTATATGCTTATTTTCTTACAAGTGCGGAAAGGGCTATTTTTTCTCTATGAACATAACCAAAGTTTCTGTTGGTCTGGATAACATTAGACAGGGTTGTGTTGTGTGTTTTGATTGGGGTGCTGTAAATTGCAGGGATGAAAGGTGGGCCCCCCCTCTTAAAAACTTTGCTCGCCCCCATCTAGGCAGGCATGGAAAGGAAGAGAAATGGGGCAATGGGGCACATGCAGGGTCCCAAGAGCTACTTGCTCCCATTACCATCAAGCGTTACAATTTGAGTGACTGAAACATATGTCTAGTAAGAGCAAACATCTCGAGAAATATTCCCCTCTGCCCCTCCGACAGCGAAGAGAGTGGAAGCTCCAAGACGGACAACGGCATGAGCTACCTCACCCTGAGCAAAATAGAAATGCAGGAAGTACCTATCGTGGATCAGCCCCGAGTTCATCTAATTCTAAACCATGCCTTCAATAGCATATCATCCTAGAGCAAGGAATCACCTAGTAACCTGTCTGCTGGGTGAATTATTTTGTCATCACATGCACCTGGAGGCTGGTTTAAAGTGGTCTCAGGGCCTCAGATTGTGACAATTTAAAAGAGAAGGGGGTTGTGAGAGAGCAAAAGCATTTGCTGCTGGTTCATGAAGCCACATTGACAGGCCTGGAGAAGAGAGTCCTCTGCTCACTCACAGAACAGGTGCAGTATAAGTAGAAGCAAGGCCAGCTTCATTCACGCAATTGTATCCGGATGGACTGTGTCTCAGGGTAACAAGATAATGCAGCCTCTGTTGGCCATTTGGTACATAGCCAGTCGGCACAGGCAGCCCAACAAGCGCCAGTTGTGGTGGTGTGCAAGCATGAGGATGTCAGCTCTGTACTGGGAGCTAACATTGCCTACCCGCTACTGAACAAATCTCTGAAAAGCTTTCAGTCCCCACCAGCCTAGGTTGGCAGCTCCATATTCCAACACCTGGAGATGCCTGGGCTTGTCTACTACGTAGTTAGAGTTTGTGGATCTGTCAGTCTGTGTCTGTCAACCCGAGAGCCCATTTGTTCAAGAACTCCTCCTAAACTGCAAGAGCTAGGACCACCATGTTTAGTATGTAGCTTCTTCTTATCATAACTTAAGGCAAGGTCGGGGTTTGGCTGTGCCAGGACAATGGGATGTGCCTGGAATGTGACTGTTTTCCATCAAATGGAAAGGGAGGAGTGCGCAAGCTGGGACAGTCATACTCACGAATGACCACGGGGGCAGTACGCACTCCAGCCCCAGAAAGCAGCCACTAGCTTGCAGCACCATCTTCACCACCCTTCCCTGCTTGCCCTGGGGAGCAGCTGCCACATGGTCCCCACTATGGCCACCGTGGCCCATGGGCCCTGCCACCCATAGGAAGCAGCCACTGACCAGGCTGCACAGCCCATGGGAGAAGCCAGTGGGTGGCCCGCACTACTGTAGCCCCACCCCAGGCAGCACTGGTTAAATCTTCTAGTTTTAGATATAAATGACTGTGAAAAGATGGTCTCAGAATAAGCTGGGGGGTGATAATGAGTCCACTTCTATGAGTTGCACTGAAAGCCTTCAGGATAATGTTATTTTTCAACACACACAGCAAAAGTTTGGAAAAGACTCTTAGATTTTTGTCCAGCCCCAAAAAACCCAACTCCCCTTAAGTGCAGAAAGCACTCAAACAAGACTTACCATCCCATTCTTTTTATGGTAATAGCTGAGGACTGGGAAGCGGCCACCATGGCGAAACGTTGCAACTCTCCGAAGGGCCTCGTCATCAACTGATTTGGGGACAATGACAGCTGGTGGATAAGAGGGGCAGACAGAGAACTCCTTGTTGACATAGCTCAGCCGCCATTCATTCGTCTGGAAAAGAGGCGAGCCAACGTTTGATGTAATGGAAAACAGATCTTACCATTTCAGAAGGGAAGATCAGACAACCAGAACATTCAAAGTTAAAGCTAGAAAAAGAGAAGTTGGAAAATACCATGTGGAAATATACAAACAAGGTCACTTAGGCCACATTTACACGACAGCAATCCTTCGAAAGAAGGTCTTCCGGAAGATCTCCACACAAAAAAAGGCGGACTGAAAAAAAATCAATCCGCTCTTTCGATAGCGACCAGCCACACAGCCTAGCTCCTTCAAAACAACAGGCCAGGGGTCGAAAAATCCAGCATCATGAGGCCTTCTCTTTCAAAAAGAGAGCCTCTGGGGCAGCTACACATTTTTCTGAGAGAATCTGGGAGAGGAAGAGGGCTGTGGGAAAAAGTGCCATGTTGTTCTGATTTAAAAGAAAAAAGAACACGTGTGTGTAGACGCTCTGTGGGATCCTTAGAAAGAGCCCCTGAGTTTTCTACATACTCACTAGTGTAGACACAGCCTTAGGAGTTTTGGTTAAATATCTGTGCCTCACCCAAAACAGGATAATTTCACCACAAAAACCATGTATCTAGACAGCACTCTAACAAGGCAAGCCAGTGCGGCCAAAAAATTACATTGGCTATTTAATAAATCAGCCAGCGTTCTTGGCCTCTCTGTTGCGAGCACCCTACAGATGCAGGTATGGTTAATCCCAAATTTAGGGGGATCAACCAGGTGAACTCTCAGGGGCCATGTCTACATTACCCAGAAGATCAACCTCCTCAAAGGCAATCTTACAGGGGGTCAATTTCGTGTGTCTGGTAGAGATGAGTGAAATCGACCTATTCGGGGTTGGCAGTTTATCCCTATACTCCTGGAGTAAGGGAGGTTGATGCGAGAAACTCCCCCACCGATATTCCTCAGCGAGGACAGCCACGTAAGTCAATTTCAGATAAGTCGAGCCTAGCTACGCAACTGCCATAGTTAGAGACTTACACATCTGAAATCAACTTATTCCCCTAGCGAAGACCTGGCCTGAGACAGGGACTTTTTATAAGTTGGCAAAGTGCCTAATGCAAAGGGGCTTTGACCTAGGCCTCTGGATGACACTGAAACACAAACAGCATCAACCTGCAATAGCAGCTTGGGGACGTTTTAGCAAGTTTCCCAATCCAGACCAAGCCAAAGTGATGTAAGTCCATCTGTTCTAGCAAAGTCAACTTGCTTTGAAGTTAACTATAGCAGTTAAAATTTAGGTCTGTACCATGAGAGCTCATCACTGAATAAATCATTTTGTTAGTCTTTAAAGTGCTACATCTCTGCTGTTTTGTTTTGTTTGAGGACAGACTAACTCGGCTACCTCTCCGTTACTATAGCAGTTGAACATTTCTAGCATTGTTTTCCCCCTTCAAAAGTTTGCTATGTGCCCAAACTTACGTAAGCCAGTGCTCCAACTCAATGCATGCAACATTGGTTGCATCCACGGACATGCCTGTGCATTGCAGGTCTCCCAGTGTGGCTGTCCCATATTTTTGCACTGCTCCACAGTGCTGAATTTTGTGACAGAACCTGCTAAGTACAGTGGTCCCTCTGACCAGAAGAGGTGTCTGCTGAAGGAGGACACTGCTGTTACCAAGGTCTCCTTGGCTATTGCACACAGTGCCTCTGTCTGAGAGCTAGAATGGACTCCAACTATGTTTCACAAACAAATCTAGTTCTAATCTGTACTCAGGGTAGGAAACCTCCCCATTGATGATGTTACCTGACACAGCTGTAAAGTTGTAAGTTATTTCCTGAAGGAAGCAGATGGAAGAGAACCCTGCTAGACCACAGTTCAGCTCCTTGCAAATACAAGCCAGAGTTCCCCTTTTTAAGCACCTGGCACAGCTTTGCCATTTCACATCTCAGAAGATGTGTGAGCTTGTTCAGAATTCCACAGTAGACAAAGAATTGATAAAAACTTTATAGCCATGTATTAAGCACCAAAGCAAAGAACCAAAATTCTGTAACACACTTGCATTGAGTCCCTGCCCATCACTGGGAAGGAAAAGGACCAAATTTACCTCCCATTTCAGTTGTTTGACTCCACCCATCCCTTCTGCTCCCCTTCATAAGTAATGAGAGACGAATGGTACCGCCAAACCGTCGAGCTATGGCTTACCTTTATGCTAGGAGGAAGACTGCAGCTGTTAGTGTCAGCTATGTTAGGTAGTCCACTCACCACTTAAACAGATTCAATTAACCCCTTTAGTGTCAACATCAGGTACCCTAGACGTCCTCTGCCCCTGAAGTGACAGAAAGCACTTCACCACCAAAGTCACACGTGAAATATCGTTTGCTCTCTCCCCCTTTTGTAGGATTGCGAACACACCCCAAAATTGCACTTGTCATTACCAGCTGCTGGCATGAAAGCAAAGGGCAACCACGTGCAGTAGTACAGCCAGGGCATGAAGAGCACAGCAGAGATCTGTATTAGATCAGAACTTATTCACAGTCTTCACACACTATACGGTAAGGGTACAATAAGCTAAACTAAACTGAGGATAGTAAATTGGGAGGGCGTAAAAATGCCAGTGAGGGCACAAAAGCAATGGCTAAAGGGAGAAAGTTCCTCTCTCTGCAAACCTGTTTGCCTCGTGTGATTCAAGTTCCCGCTTTCAATACAAAATATAGTAACAGAGAGGCGTCCGAGTTAGTCTGTACTCCAACAAAACAAAGCAGCAGGAACGTAGCACTTTAAAGACTAACAAAACGATATATTCGGTGATGAGCTTTAGTGGGACAGACCCACTTCACAGTAAAGCCTCACTTAACCTTGGCCCTGTTCATGGTGTCACACTGTTACATTGCTCATCTCTTCAGCCCATGTTCATTGTGCAACGTTCCCTTCTCTCCTCATTTGGCTGCCTGCTTTGTCCACTACGGGTAGGATTTCCTGGAGAAGCCGTCTGTCCTAGTGGGGGTTTGGAACTAGCAGCTCCCATCAGCTCTTCTAAGTTCCCTGTAAGCTATGTGGCTGGGCAACTGCAGTTCAGCTGTTCCCCTCCTGCCCTCTGCCTTGGAGCTGCTTCCAAGAGTCTCCTGCTTGCTGTGCAGGGAGAACAGGGGGGTGCGGATGTCAGGACATCCTCTGACCGAGCCTCACTTCTGCAGGGAAGTGTTTGCAGCCACTGCTGTGGGTCTGCCATATTTCTTCCCTCTTGCCTCACCCCATGCTGCTGCCAGATTAAGGCTATGCTACCAACACGATAATCCTTGAGGGTTCAGCCAAGTGCTAGTTCATCATTTATTAGCAAGACATTGCCTGAGAAATATTCCACACTCTGACTCCACCCTCCAACCAAGCATCACGATCATCATTGCTGTGTACAGCATTAAACTGTTTAAAATGTATATTATACACATACAGGCAGCAATGTCTTTTGTCTGCTGGAAAAAAGGTTCCCTGGAACCTAACCCTCACCTCGCCAGGCCAAACTGGATTTGCTTAACTTCATTTCACTTAAAGAGGCATTTTTCAGGACCATAACTACAACATTAAGTAAGGTGTTACTATATTACGGTTTTCAGACATTAGAAACTGTTGTCTCCCAGAAGTTACACAAAGACATCAGCAATATATTTAATTGACTCAGACCTTGTCTGTACCTAAAAATTGAACCAATCTAGCACTCCCCATGTGCTGCAGTTAGGCAGACCTAATCCCCAGTGTGGATGAAATTCTTCCATTGATCCACCTACCACTTCTGACAGGAGGATTAACAACACTGATGGACAACCTCCTTTTGCAATGTAAGTGTCTACACTGCAGTCCTACAGCAGTGTTGTAGCTGTGCCACTGTAGCATCGACATACCCTTAGTGCCATAATTTAGCTGTACAAATTGCAGGAGTGATGGATTCATTAGAACTGTTAAGCCTGGCAGACACTTGACAAGAGTGCTACTGCCCTATGTCTCACCCCCACTGAGACAGCGTCATTAGCACACACAATCTACGGCATCAATAAATGCCAGCACACTGCAACTTGCAAGTTGCTCCATGGTCTTTGGAGCACATTTGCATTCAATGATCTTGCCACAGCATCCAACCCAGGCCGGAAAACAAAGATGTGTTGAAACGTAGCATGACGAGGCAATTGCTTATACAAAATTTCTGGAGTGCTGTACTTCAAGTGTACAGTGACATTTCATTACAAATTGAGGATGACGTTCTGTCCACCAGATTTTTCATGAACACATGGTGACACCAGGGGAACAAACTCCAGAAGCTCTAAAGAATCTATGTAACTACACACAAAGTTGAATACGACCAACTTTTGTTTCATTTCACCTCAGTGTTGTAAAACGCTACGGTTGTCTCATACACAACCGAGTGACATCAGTGCAATGCCTGGAGAGATACTCTGTATGAACCAGAGTTCCTGAAAAACAGACGTAATCAGGGCCCAACCAAACTCACAGTCCATTTTGGTCAATTTCACAGTCATAGGATTTTAAAAATCATAAATGTAATGACTGCAGGTATTTATATCTGAATTTTTGTGGTGTTGTTACCGCAGGGGTCCTGACCCAAAGAAGACCATGCAGAAGGTGCTACCTCGTTCTAGCTGGTTGTAGTACTGCACTTTTACTTCAACTCTGCTGCCCTCAGACTGGGCCCTTGGCCAGCAGATGACTCTCCAGCCACTCAGCTCTAAAAGTAGAAGTAAGGGGGGGGGGGGCGATATTGCAACCTCTCCTATAACAAGCTTGCAAGCCTACCCTGCCCACTCACCTTCTGAGTCACATCCTGTTTGAGAAACACTGGTCTGTCCTGTGAAATCTGTGTAGCGTAGGGTGAAAGTAAACTAAAACCCAGATTTCACAGGAAAGACCAAATTTCACCGACCACGACATGTTTTTCATAGCTGTGAATTTGGTATGGCCCTAGTTATAATATTTAACTAGGGATAAAGGCAGAACAGCTCTAATTGGTAATGTAACTAGAAAAAAGAAGATACCTCCTGTAATCTGAAACTTACTTAGCCCTTGAATTAATGTGTTAAAGTAGCTATGAACTTGCTGCTTACAGCTCAATGAAAAAGTTGAATGAATAGTAACAAAGAGATAGTGTATAGACTAGCATGGCTATCAAAACAAAAAAAGCAGTCCAGTAGCACTTGAAAGACTAACAAAATAATTCATTAGGTGATGAGCTTTCGTGGGACAGACCCACTGAAAAAGTGGGTCTGTCCCACGAAAGCTCATCACCTAATGAATTATTTTGTTAGTCTTTCAAGTGCTACTGGACTGCTTTTTTGTTTTGAATGAACAGGAAATATTCAGCCAATGGTAACTTCAGCTACTGTTCTGAGGAAGTAAATCTAGGTTGTTCTGAATCAGTACTGCATCACCCTTTCTATAACAGCAGGTTGAGTCTAAAGGTTTGGAATAAGAGACGTCATTGATCTTTCTTGGTTAAGAGCTCACAGTTCAACTGAACGACTGCAAACGAAGCCTAGCACCAGAGGGCAGTGATCTGTAAAATAAAACTTTCCACACCTCAGGTACATGGAAAGACAAGGGAGCCACCAATGATAACTTGCCTGCTTTCAATATACATCTCTGCTTAGTAGCTGTTTGTAGAGAACAGACAGCACGAGGGTCTAGCTAGCGCGGGTATAAGCAAAGAAGAAGTGAGGCACGGTTTCATTTGGCAGAGTGCCCTACGTGCCTGAACTCCCAGGCTACATACTCTACAGAGTTCTCCACATGGCTTAGCTGTGCCTTCCAATCTACGCTGCTATTTTTAGCGGTGTAACTTCCTGCTGCCTCTGCCACCTCCCCACTGCCAGCATCTCTCCCTGGACTGCTTTAGTATTGGAACAATCACAGCAAATCAACATGGCCAAACAAAACAATGGGCTCACTTATCAACCATATACAGGAAACTGCAATTGTCAGACATTAGACTGGACTGAGGCTTTAAAAAAAAAATCAATGTTCGCTTTTTGTTCTAATTACGAACTAATGGATGCAGTACAGGGCACATGAACCACTGTGGAGACTGTGTGCGATTACTGCAACTTTGAAGTCCGGAACATACTGACCTGAACTAGCATTAGCAGTGACGGTAACCCTATGGCCAGGCTTTTTTTAAACCGCTTTTTCTTCCTTGCTTTTAGAGAGTTTACAGACATGGTAAAAATGCACCTATTCACAGGAGCCTTGTCTACACAACAAATGCCATCAATGTTAGCAGAGGCTCGGGTGAACTAGTGGTAGGCCCGGTGAGATTTTTTCGTAGATTTCCTCATTGCAAACAAGGCTTGAGACTCGCTCGAGCTTTTTGAGTGAAATGTGTGGAAATAAACATATTCCTCAATTGTGGCTAGGAAAAACTCTTTAGGGACTAACTGCAGTCCCTTCAGCTCAGGGCTGAAAAACTCTCATATTGCAATTCTCCAACTCAGACCAGGTGCCGAACAGCCAACCACCTCCCCACAGCACACAGGTTATTTTTGCCCCATGAACAGGTTTCATCTTCCAACCGCACAGGGTTTAGCTGGTAACGCTAAGGGCCCTGACCTACACAGTACTGCAGGACACGGCTCAGACTACACACACAAAAACATTTGGCAGGATCAAGCCTGAAGTGATTGATTGACTCTCTTTGTACGGTTCCAATAATTTCCGATATCCAACTTACTACTGAACTGAGGTGTTCGAACTCTCTCTCGGGCAGGAAGGCGTGCCAGCCATCTTCCACAACTTCGAACATGGGCCGGTAAAAGAAGGGGTACATCAGAGTGACGGAATCCAGGGTGGACAATGCCTGTGGAAAAATGAAGTGTTGGTTTGTTTGCTCAGCTGAGCTTTCATGTCAAAAATGTCAGTACAATTGCTCTCACCTTTTAGTTTTGCTAATACAAACTGCATGATGGGGGCTAATTTGGCTACAATTAATCAGGAAAGAGATCTTGGAGTCATCGTGGACAGTTTTCTGAAAACATCCACACAGTGTGCAGTGGCAGGCAAAAAAGCAAACAGGATGTTAGGAATCATTAAAAAAGGGATAGAGTATAAGACTGAGAACATCGTATTGCCTATATAAAACCATGGTGCACCCACATCTTGAATGCTGCATACAGATGTGGTCTCCTCATCTCAGAGGAGATACACTAGCGTCAGAAAAGGGCAACTAAAATGATTAGAACAAAAAAGCAGTCATGTAGCACTTTAAAGACTAACAAAATAATTTATTAGGCAACCAGCTTTTGTGGGACAGACCCACTTCTTCAGGAGAGACATCACTTGATCACCTGTTTGGTCCACTCCCTCTGGGGTACCTGGTATTAGCCACTCTGGGCAGACTGGATACCAGGCTGAATGGACCTTTGGTATGACCCAGAATGGCCATTCTTACATACAATTTGGATTCAAAGTCTAGGGAAAACATCTGGATTTGGACTCACATCTTTTATTTACTCTTTCAAAAGGGTTATGGGATTTTACAGCAGCAGGTCCAAACTCTACAGCTTCCAACACTGATCCTGCAGCATTCTGAGCTATTACACTAGTATTTTTGGAAAGGGTTCCAGCAGGGCAGGCATAGCATTGCAAGCTTCTCCAACATGAGCCACCATCAACATACGTCCTTCCTCACCTCGGCATATTAACTCTGAGACTAAGAAACAATTTTTCTTATCAGGGAGGCAAAGGATTGAACAGACAAGGAAGTAAATCACAGAATGGATATAGACCTCTGTCCAGTGTGGTCCAACATCAGCTGATTTCACTATGCACTGAATAGCCAAGTGGTAATAATAATTGTCCGACACCGGGCTGGATTAACTAGTGACCTAGTGGTGAAAGATTCTATATCCTATCACTAATTCAGAACCACCTACTAAACTGCCATGTTTCCCATCTTTTATTTTTGCCCATTTTATTGTGCTGCAGTATAAAATAAAGTAGGTTGTGTTGAGGCCTTTTATGTTTTCAACACAAAAACATCGAAAGATTTTGATGAGACTTTTTCTAAACAACTAAAAAAACTCCACATCCAAAGCACAACACTTAGCAGTGATGGGGGACTACAACCACGCAGACACCTCTGGGAAATATAATACAGCAAGGCACAGATCATTCAACCAGTTCTTGGAATGCTCTGGAGACAACAATTTGTTACGTAAGGTGGAGAAGGCAACTGGGGAGAGGCCATTCTTGATTTGATTCTGAATAGAAAAGGAAGAACTGGACTCAGAATTAGAAGGCAGACTGCAGCTTGGGTGAAACCAATCATGAAATGATGAGATCACAGTTATAAGGAATGGGAGGAGGGAAAACAGCACAATAAAGACAATGGACTTCAAGGCAGATGCTAGCAAACTCAGTGGCAGCAACAAGTCTAGGGAAAAAAAAAAAAGAGTTGGCAGTTTTTAAAGGACATTATTAAGAGTGCAAGAGCCACCTATCCTGGCCCATAGGAATCATAGATGTATGATAAGACACCACCGTGGCTTAACCAGGAAATCTTTTAACGACCTGTGCCTCAAAAAAGTCACAAAAAAAGTGGAAAAATCTCCCACCACCACAAGCATGCAGGGACAAAATAAGAAAGGCCAAAACAAACACTAAACTAGGGTAAAAAGAACAGGTAAAAAGAAAGCATTTTCTAATTGCATTAGAAGAAACAGAATGCCCAAATCCAGGAAAGGTCCATTACTCACATAACGGAAAACAGAACAGCACAAAACACAGCAACGTCTGAAGTGTTGAATACTTTTTCTGGTATAAGTTCTCACCAAAAAATCTGAGCAGTGATCGGACCACTAACATAGTGAACAGCTGTCTAAATGGCTCAAGATCTGAGGCTAGAATAGGGAATAAACAAGTTTAGAATTTCTTATACAAGTTAGTTGTCTTGAAGTTGATAGAGCCTGATGAAATACATCCTAGATACTTAAGGAACTGGAAATTATCTCTGAAAATTAGTGGAGGACTACAGAGTTGACAGGTGATTGTAAAAGGGCAAATACAGTACTCATCAAGAAAAAGGGGAATAAGGATAACTTAAGGAATTATAGACTGGTCAGCTTAGCTTTGGTACATGGAAAGGTAAGAGAAAAAACAATTTGTAAGCACCCAGAAGAAAATGAAGTAATAAAGTCAACAGAGAGCTGTTAAGAACACATCACGTCAGAACAATCTTATACCCTTCTTTGACAGAGTAATAAGCTTCCTGGATAAAGAAGAAGCAGTGCTATAGCTCAAGCTTAATAAGCCTTCTCTCATAATGTCTCCTAAGAGTTTCTTAAGCAAACTAGAGAAACATAAAAGATGAACCTATTATAAAGTGGGGACACAACTGGCTGGAAAAGTGTATACAGAGGAGAGTTGTCAATGTTTCACAATTAAGCTGGAAGGGCATATTGAGTGGGATCCAATGGAGGGAAAGAGAGAATCTGTCCTAGTTTTGGTTCTCTTCACTATCTTCGTAAACTGTTTTGATAATGGCGGAGACAGTACACTCCTAGACCACAGACAGTACCAAGATGGAGAGGCTGCTCATGCTGTCACCAAGTGGCTTGGAATTCAGAACGATACTGACAAACCAGAGAAATGGTTGGAAATAAACACACTGAAATTTAATTAAGCAAATGCCAAGAGTATGCTTAGAAAGAAATAATCAATTACACAAACAGGGGAATGAATGACTTGGAAGGAATAGAGAGGAAAAGGATCCAAGGCTTATAGTGGATCACAACTGAGTACAAGTCAAAAACATAACACTGTTGCCAAAACCCCAAACATTATTCTGGGATGTAACAAGATGAGTGTTATAAGCAAGACATAAGCAGTAATTCTACTTCACTAAGCACCGATCAGGCCTTAAATGGAGGACTGTGTCCAGTTCTGGGCACTGTGCTTTGAGAAAGATGCAGACAAACTGGAGAAAGTCCAGAGAAGAGCAGCAAACATTATTCAAGTTTAAGAAACCATGATCTATGAGGAAAGACTGAAAGAAATGGGTTTACTTAGTGTGGAGGAGACCGGATTGAGAGGAGACATAACATCCTATGACTTACCCTGAAGACTGTTGAAAAGAACAGTGTGATAAACTATTCTCTTTGGCTGCGTCTACGCTAGAGAGTTTAAGAGGCCTTCTGTCGACACAACTCAGGGAGCATCCTCACATTTAAAGCATTCTGTTGACAAAGTCTCGACAGAATTCTGCATTTTCCTCGACAGTAATCTCTCTCAAAAATTTGAGGCATAAGAGTGCCTCGATATAGTAAGGTCAACATAAGTGCAGTGTAGCCAGTTCTGTCGACAGAGAAGGCTTCCAGTTGCCTGGCTGCCCTCTTTGCAGAGCTGCCTTTCCACTTTCTGGCACCAGAGGGCAGTGCGGTCTGGCATATCTCTGTCGACAGAGCAAGTTGTGTGTAGACACGATCTGTTGATAGAGGTTCTGTTGGCATTACCCTGTCCACAGTGACTTCTGTTGACATGCTTCTAGTGTAGACATAGCCTTTATCTTGTTCTTGTCCTGAGGGCAAGGTAAGAAGCAATGGGCTTACACTGCAGCATGGGAGATTTAGGTTAGGAAATTTTGTCAAAGTCTAATTGTAGGGGTCATGAAGCACTAGATATTACTGAGGGACGTGATGGAACCTCTGTGTCTGGAGGTTTTTAAAAAGAGTCTAGAGAAAAACCTTTCCAGGATGGTCTAGTCTAGATAATATTTAATCTTGCCTCAATGCAGGGGACTGGACTAGATGACCTACATAATTCCCTTTCATTCCTACCTTCTATGATTCTACTGTTCATTTGATACAGTCCTGCACAGCCAGTTACTGGAACTAGGAAACAAGGCAGATCTGAAGAATATAAACTAGGTTTATGTAATTAGCCCTGAAAAGACACTGTATGTCAAGTTAATTGTTGTACTTTAAGCACTGTAATTTAACCGCAGCATAATTTACCTAACCCAAACTTAGTGGCACATACTAAAGCTCTCCAAGACAGACATATCTAGAACGCTTGTGATTCTTACTTGCTTTCCGTGGGCACTGCCCATGCAACATTTAGAAGTAATGTTGCATTTGTTTAACAGTGCAACAGAAGTGTGGAAAGAAGAGACTCATTATACAGGAAGACAGTCAAGGGAATTAATTTTAAATAACATTCACCCATCTTAATAAAACCATCCAGTTACGCTACTCGCTTTTTGCCTGGTACATAGCCTAGACAAATGAAACTACAATAGTGAGCTTCACTTGCTTATTTTCATGCATGAGCACAGTTCTGTCATGTTTGGGAAAAAGCCTTACACTATGGTGAACGACGTGATCAAATAAGGCAACTATAATTTTGCTAGTCATATGAAAAAAACCAAACATGTCATACAACAATCCATTCTTCTCCCAAACCAAATTAATGGGTTTACAGTCTTTGTTCACCTTCTGAAACAGCCAGAAGTATTCGCAGTAGGAATTACTGCATTACTAGAACATCCATCGGAGTCAGTTAGCTGATGTATGGCCCCCGAACAAGAACTTCATCACCTTGCCTGCTTCAGTCATTGTTATACATGGCTATCAGGATCTCTCTCAGTAAGTTAAAATTAAAGCATAGTTTTTAACCTACATTCTGCTAGCTCCTTCTTCAATTATTCCGAACAGCTGTTCATAGGTAAAGTCTAAACAATGCTTTGAAAATGTAAGTGCTATGAAACTTTCTGAATGTGTCCTTTATTACAAAGAGTAAAAATTAATACCTCTTACCTCAATAGAGCTAGCGATGTTTAAACACTCCTCCATGCCAGGTATATCTAGTTGAATAATTCGCAGATCTTTGCATTTGATGATGATGGTGCCTAACGAGCCAATGAACCTGCAATGAAAGACATAGTATGTTCAACTAGGCAGAGAAATAGTCACTACGGAAGTCCAAATTCCTGGATAAACATACATAGACCTTCCCAATACTCATAATATGAGAATAAAGCTCCGACAAGTAGCAATTTATCTGCTACGCATTTGCTTAGAAAACGTGCTATTCAAATCTTCCTGCAAAATACAGTAACTCTTTCATTTCCAGCATTCTATAATCTGGAACTCTCAAATAACCAGCATTTTAACCATTAGTAAATTTTAGTTCCTTTTTCCATAAGTACAGTGTAATGAAAGTGAATACAAATAAACACAGCAAACACAGTATAAGTGCACAGTGTACAATGCTATTATTGGTAAGTAAAGTACTCTGCATACATTTGTTTGTTTCTTAATGTCTGATCTTGTTTTTCTTTAGTGTTATGCATTGCTAGGTATACCTCTCTATTATCCAGAATAAAAAAGCAGTCAAGTAGCACTTTAAAGACTAACAACATTATTTATTGGGTGATGAGCTTTCGTGGGACAGACCCACTCCTTCAGATCACACCCATACCAGAACAGACCCAATATATAAAGATGTGTGCTGTATGTGCTGGTATGGCTACGATCCGAAGCAGTGGGTCTGTCCCCTGAAAGCGTATCACCTAATAAATTATTTTGTTAAGTCTTTAAAGTGCTACTTGACAGCTTTTTTGTTTTGATAGAATACAGACTAACACAGCTGTCTCTGTCACTATAACCCAGAATATGTGAATATCCAGTAACCTCCTGGTCACTGGGCTGCCAGATATGAAAGAGTTTACTGTATATTTACATGCAATTTGTGTTATTTGCTAATGCTTAAGAGTAGGACTCTCCTCCCAGTGTGCCTCTAGAAAACAGAAAGCAAGTATTTAATGGTGATCTGTAAAAAAATAAAATACCGTAGATCCCCAAGTTACGCAGGGTTTGCTCTCTACCCCCTTGTAACTCAAATTTCATGCAAGTCGGCGGAGATGGGAACCAGACAGCTGTCTGGTTCTGAGCTCCCCTAGGGTTGTAGGAGCTGGGAAGCTGACCAGCTCATTGGGGCTGGTCAGTTTCCTGGTTCCCAGAGTAGGGGGAGCTGGGACCCACGCAGCAGCCCCCCGGAAACTGACCAGCACATGGCTGGTCAGTTTCTCGAGTCCCGCCAGCACAGGGGAGCCGGGAACCAAGCGGCAACCTCATCTGGGGCTGCTGCTGGGGGCTGGGCTAGGAGCCCAGCCACTTCTCAATGCAGGGCAGTAGGGGTCCCCTGACCCCGCCAGCAGCAGCTCCCATTCCCAAGCTGGGAATCCCACAGCTGCTGACAGGGCTCTGTGCCCAGCCAGCTTCCAGCTGCACACTCCCCACCCCTACCCATCCAGTGGCAGTGGCTGGGGCTGTGCCGGCGGAGCTTTGATCCACCAGCAGCAGCGCTTAACAGGGCAGGGGTGGAGAAGAGAGCTGGCGGAACACTTGGCTCTGCCAGCTCAGCCCTGCCAGCTGCCGCAGGGGTAGGGGACCCCTTGACAGGGACATCTCCTCCCCTGTGCCATGGCAGCAGCCCTTCAACAGGAGGATCCCCCTTAGAGGGACCCCCACCCTCACTGCCGCAGCAGCTGCTGGGGCTGAGCTGGCAGAGCAAAGTGCTCTGCCACCTCTTCTCCCCCTTGACGGGGGATCTCGTCCCTCACACAATGGCGGCTAGGACTGCCCTGGACATTGGTTGAGTTACTTCACTTCTGCTTTGGTTTCCTCCTCCAGAAAATGGGGGTGATTATTGCCTCCTTTCCTGGGTTTACTGATGTTTGCACAATATGTGCATAGAAGGATTTTTTTGTACATCGCTTTCCATCTGTAGCCCAGTGGTCAGGCCTCTGTTTTCATCACTGGACTGCACTCTCCACCAGACTAGAACTAAACCCCTGGATTCCTGACACCCAGTGCTTTACTATGCTCCCACCAGCAGCAACCCTTTAACAGGGGGATCCCCCTTAACAGAGGAATCCCCTCCCCTCTCCCCGCCCCCACTGGCAGCTGTTGGAGCTGGGCTGGAGGAGCTAAGTGGTCCATCAGGTCTCTTCCCCTTTCACAGAGGGTTTCCCTGACCCAATCATGCAAATATGAGATACACGCATATTGAATGTGCTTATCTCAGGGGACTACTATAAATGGATGTGCACCCATGTTTGGCTTCTGATAGGAATAAGCGTATAGTAGGGAAAAGGAGGTTAAAGGTTTTCTTCCTGTTTTCTAATGCTGAGCCCCCGAAAAACATCCCCAAATCTCAGTTATTTCAACTGAATCACAGAACAGTTAAGAAGGGCTAAGCAAAAAGACCAAAACGATTCAGCCTAAGAACTACCCCTCTGCCCCTTAATTAAGCAGGTGTCCCTTCCTTTATAGCTGCAAATTCTCCACTGCTCAGTATCTCCTAGGAATAAATAGCAGGCAAGTCCTTAAGTAAAAACATGCAGATAAAGGTGCCTATTAAAAATGCCTCGGGTGATCTCTATGCACCCACAAAGCAGCATAATTCTTTTTTTTTTTTAAATGGGCTTATTTCTCTTCTGCTTACTAGCAACAAACAAAAAATGTTGCAGTTAGAAATACAAAGGATGGAAGCGAGTAGGAAATACGGGAAGAAAGAGGTAATTATTCAAATGAGAGCATGAGATGTTAGCAGAAGCTGAAAGGAGTTAGCAACACAGACAAGCAGCTCAGCTGTCACTGTCTTCAGACTGAATTGGGGATTTACCAGATTAGGAAGATAGACAGGACTCAGAATAAGATTTCTGGGTGCATTAGGTAACCCGCATCTGACAAAGTGGGTCTTTGCCCACGAAAGCTGATGCTCAGACATTTCCGTTAGCCTATAAGGTGCCACAGGACCCCTCATTGCTTTTTTAGGTAACATAGTGCAGTAAGAGACTGAGTCTCACAACTCTGGAGGTTCTACTAATAGTTCTACTTCGCTGGGCGTGGCTTTGACAATGTTTGACCATGTTACTGCACCTCTATGCCTCAGTTTTCCCCTATGAGCATACAGTATCTTCCCACAGACAGCTTACAGAGCATGCCATAAGCAGCGACTACAAAGATGATTGACTTTTAGAAGAAGAGTGATATAAAAATATGACCTATAAAACAGTCTGACTAATTTTCAACCACGGTCAGAGTTGTCTTGGCACTCCTTTAGGTTTTACCCTCATAGTTCATGGTGGGTGAAATCTGTGGATGGCACAAAGCTAAGCTTGATAAAAAGCAGGCAGAGACTCAACTGCATGGTAAGCAACACAGGCAGTACAGTCATAATTGCTTGCACACAGTACAGCTCTCAGTGTGGGATGGCAGAACGACAGTGTGAACTCATGCAGTGTACTGGACTAGGTCTACAAATACATGGGTTCCACTCTGGCTCTGCCATTGGCCTTGCTACAACATCTCGGGCATGTCACTTCACCTATCTGTGCCTCAAAGATTATGATAGTTACAGCTTTTGTAAAGTGCTTTGAGAGCTACAGATGGAGAGCGACGTACAAAAAAATCCCCTTCTACGCATGCATTTGGCAAACATTCGTCAACCCAGGAAAACTGGCAATTATCACCCTCATTTTACAGAAGAGGGAAACCAAAGGAGAAGTGAAGTAACTCAGTCAATGTCCAAAACAGCTGGATTCTAGCCCTATCCCAGCACTCAGGCCTCTATTTTCATCATTACACTGCACTGTCCGCCAGACTAGAACTACACCCTTGGATTCCTGACACCCAGTTCTTCCCCGCGCTCCTTCCCACCGCTCAGGAAGAGGAGGAATTAGGTGAAGGCAGAGAAGGGAAACAACACCTTTTTTCTATGGAGTCAATGTTCGAGTGAAGCAGCCACAGCTCCTCGGCATTGTCCTGGCGCCGCGAGGACAGGATGAGGTGATGGCCCGTCAAGCACAGGGTCCCCTCCACCGCGGGGTAGAAAGGACGGTGCAGGACCACGTTGTCGGCTCGAGGGGTCTTGATGAGCTCTGCAAACTCCATGTTCCGCTGGGCTTGGCGCGGGCCTGGGACTGACCCTGGCAACTCACCAGCCAGGGGAGCAAACCCGACTCTCAGCAACACCAGGCCCTGTTCCTGGGGCCACAATGGGGGGAGCCAAACAATGCCAGGGATCTTCCCCAACTGCCGGTGCCCGCAGCTACCAGGGAGCCCACGGGCGGGGCAGGGTCATGGCTGAAGAGGTGATTCCCAGCGCCCCGCCTGAGGAGGGAGGGAGTCACGTGTCTCTCCCCTGAGGGGGGCTGCAGGGTGTCACAGTCCCACCCAGGGAGCGGGAACGGGATGGGGGGGGGCAGTGGTGAAGGCGTCACAATGTGTCGGGGCCCACCGCGGGGGCGGGGTCTGCTGCCAGGGGTGAGCCCAGTGCCCAGCACGGAAGGGACCCGCAGTCGTAGGGCGGGGGGGCGTCTGCACACCAGAGCCCGGCCCGGCAGCGGCCCCTTCCCACCCGGCCGGCTCCGCAGCCCTGAACGACAGCGGGAAGGTCTTGGCCCAGTCCCCGGATGGTGAGGCACGGACCGGGAGGGGCCGCTTGACCCCACGTGCCCGCCGAGAACCAATCCCCGGCCGCCTCCTACTGGAGCGGGCGGAAGAAACGCGGACAATTTCCTCTTGGCGTCCGCCTCCACCGGAAGTAGTTCCCTACAGGATGGAGGCGGCGCGCCCCACGCACCGCAGCGCGTTCGTTCCGCATCCTAGCTGGCCCTCTGCTATTTCGGGGACCCCGGAGAGCGGGGGCTGCTACTGCGTAAAGCCACCCGAGGCGGGCGGGCAGACTAGAGAGAGTGGCGAGACCGAGCGTCCTGCGGGCGGGGCGCAAGGTAATGAAGGGAGGGGCTTGGTGAGTGGCGGGGAGGGGCTAAGTGGTGTAGGGGCGGGGCTAAGTGGGTGTAGGGGGGACTAAGGGGAGGAGCTAAGCGTAGGGCAGAGCTAAGGGGAGGTGAGCAGGATGAAGGGGAGGAGCGCACAGAAGCGGGGCTCAAGGGAAAGAGTAAATGGAGTGTGGAGCAGGACTAAGGACGTTGTGGCAGGGGCTTAAAAAGCCAAGGGAGGAGCAGAAAGGGTGCATTGTTACCTCTCCAAGGCCAAAACACGTTGGGAATAAGGGAATTTCGAAGTGTGGGGTTTATTTCGAAGCGCCTGCATCGATACAGCCAGTCTGCATTTCTAAAGCAGCGCTTTCGAAGCGCGACTGGCTGTCATTATGCTAATGAGGCGCTGAATATGCAGGTTTTCCTGATTTAATGCTGGTGCGCGGAACCAAACCTGGACCCTTTGGAACTTAGTGCTTGAGGCCCTGCCACATGAGCAAAAAGCGAGCTGGCTATTAGCTATGACTGTGGAGGGGGTCTCATTCTTTCTCTCTGTATAAGTGGTCTAGATCGGGGTGAGCACACCTTTGACCTCAGGCCCCACTTTTTATCTGTGCAATTATCAGGGAAACCCCCACCCCCAACCCATCTAATGTAATCCAAACTGACGGAAATTTTAATTATATTCATATGAAATAAAAACTCTTTCCGAACGTGTAAGAAAATAAGTCTGTGGAATCTAAAAACTTTATTAATCACTGTATAGGTGAATGCACATATGTAAAAGCAGTAACATGTTTCAACATTTTAAATGAAATTGATGAGCCTGAGACCCAGCAAATGATTGTGCTATGCCCCCCTTTTGAGATTTCACACATCCCTGAGGGGGCCTGCCCCCCACTTTGCACACCCCTGGTGTGGGTGCAATTACATGGGGTAGTACACCACACCCCTAGGTGTGGGGGTTACATACTTCCCCTAGCTAAGGAAGCATGCCCTGAGCTTTAGAGACCCAGTTGAAATCCTGGACAAGCCCCCCACTTCTAACGGTAACCCACATATCTAGGTGGGGTTCACTGTCCCATGTAGGAACACCTAGACCACTTACACTGAGAAAGAATGAGTCTTCTCTACAGATTCTGGTGAGAGCTAGCTGGCTTTAGCTCAATCTTTAGAGGCTCATGCAATGAGGTCCCGGTTCAGATTTTGCCTTTTGTGGGGGGTTACATAACTGCCCTGAGGCAGGCTTGAACCTCAGATCTCTGGTGTGTAGTGTAAGAGTCTCTACAATTTGGGCAAAGGAGCCTTGGCTTTGGATTGTAGAGGACACTCATTCTTTCTCTCTGTGAGTGGCCTGAGTGCCACTACATGGGACAATGAACCCTACCCACTAGGTGTGTGGGTTACACTAGGCTCTCTAAATCCGTATTGATTTATGCCATGTACAGGTTGAACCTCTGTAATCCCACACCATCAGGAACTGTCCAGTGCCAGATGAGAGAATTTGCCAGATAACGGTAGGTCAATACCGTCTAGCAGCATTACCAACATTTCCACTGCTTACTGGGCTCTCAGAAGACATTTAGGGGTAAATTACAGCTAAATCACAGCTCAGAACACTGAGCCAGGCCTGGTGGCCGGAAACCAACTTTATGGGACCATGGGAAACTTGGCCACACCCATGATAAGTGGTTGTCCAGCAAACTGAAATCATGCCAGATTAAGGATGTTGCTGGACAAGAAAGTTCCAGATTAGAGAGGTTCAACCTCCATAAGCAAATAGTGTCCTGTAAATTAATACAAACTTTGTAATTTGAAGAATACCTGAAATCTACTAACATGAGGAAATTAAACCACACCTTAACAGTATTAAATAATGTTACAATAGGTGAGTGCAGATACACCCGTGGCTGACAAAATTCTATGACGTTTGAGGCAAATATAATTCTCTGAAAGTCTGGAAGGTTCCATGAGGTTCCACAAAGGTCCAGAACATTCTAGGAGGTTAGGGAAAAAATGAATCCACTTATGGAATACAGAAAACATTTTATATCAAACATTATGTTTTCCCTGTTATTGTTAACAACAAAAAGCAGTATCCTGTGCTTGGCCTCCCTCCCTGACCCAGACCCAGCACTTCAGGTGATCTACTGCCCCTAAATCCAGCCCTGACTACAGTGGGCAAAATTCTGCTTAGTTACACCAGCATACACCTCTATTTCCCTTTCTCAGGTGGTAAAACACACGTAACTACTCGGCAAAGTTTTCTTAACCTCCATCCCTCCCATGGAATCTTTCTTAAGTTCTACGGAGTAGCATTAGTTCTATTTGTACTACAGAAAAAGTCTCTGAAGTCACACAGGAGGGACCCTTCATGAAGTGACCATAATAATGTCATCTCCAAGGTCACATACAACCCTTAACTAGGGAAGCAAAGGGCTTGAACAGTGTGGTTCCAAAAGCAACTGGAGCCAAAGGGTGGCCTTTAGAAATTGGAAACCCAGCCTACATGAAGCAGCCATACAGCCAGAGCATGAACTTTAACAGGTACAAAGGAAGCTGGATGTTCGAAGCAGTAGGAAGAAATCTGAAGAGTAAATAGCCAACGATGCATCTCAGAAGCGGATTCTGGCAAGAGAATTGGTAGCAGCTCTGGGCTGTGGGGATGGAAAGGGACAGTTCAGGGAGGAGAAAGGCATTGAAGTGATACCAAATCAGTCTTCCTCACCACAGAAGATGTTGGGTAGAGGCCAGGTCCCACCAGCTTGCCCAGGTCCCTGGCTGCTCTGTCTGCAGCCCTGTGGGGAGGTATCTACTCTAACCCTACACTTTTCTCATAGAGAGATACTATCAGAGGTTGAGCCATGTGAAAGGGCAGAACTTATTGCCAGTAGACACCAGCAGGCCAGCAGCCGAGCAGGATTTTAAAAGCTTTAGATATTGCTATGGATAATAAAGATATCCAGCATTTACATTTGATCAAAATAAAAGGTATATAAGCCCTCATGTTTCGGCACAGAGGCAAACTTCAAACAGAGAGAGGTAAAGAGGAACCTTCCCCTTTGGTCTAGTTATACCACTGGCATCCAGCAAGGTGTAGCTCGCGACTTCATCTGAAGCAGCTGGTTCTAGCGCCACAAGATACTGGAGCAGCGGTCTGATCCAGAATAGCAGTTCTTATTACCCTCAGAAATCCTTACTCCCAACAGCACACTGTTCTATGGAGAAGAACAAAACACCTAGGATGATGTGTAGGGATCCAAAGAGGGCCTTTAGAAAAGAACAAACCACTAGATTTTTATTCAAAAAAGAGAGAAACAGCTATTTTGTTGATTGCAGCCGCCTGGCTTGCATTTCTTCAGATCTGATAGGGTCAGACCGTGCATCCAAACAGCATCACTTCCTCTCAGAAGTTTCAACAATGAAGTCACTCAAGATGGACCTATTTATAGTCTCCACCAGGATATGTATAGTCAAGGTCCTTCATCTGCACGGGACAAACAGGTTGAGGTTATTTGTGTCAGCACAAACCCACAGGAAAACAGGATTTTTGATAACAGACCAACCCATACACAAGCACACAAGAGAAGTTGCTCGTTCATTATTGGTACATGGGGAACCAAGTTTTCAGACATTGGTCTCTGGTTACATGCTGATCATCAGGACGAGTCACTGTGGGCAGAGCTGCACGCTTACACTTGTCAGTACAGGCAGGAGAGGTAATCTGGACACCAGAGTATCAGATTAGCAAATTCACTGGCTGAGAACAGCAAGTGCACAAACAGAGGCTTGGTCAAATCTGGGGGAAAATTTGTTCCAGGACATCTACAACAGCCCAGATTTGTTTTCCATCACTGTAAGTATAACAAAAATAAAGCCATTTGAAGTCAGCTCATTTTCCAACCCAAATGTGAATCCCAGATCAATCAGGGGCTAAAGGGCACTTGTCTGCCTGGCAAAGAACCTGCCCACTATGATACTAACCTGCTTTCCTTTGTGAAGGCTGGTATGTCTAAAAAGAGTAGGTATCTGGTGGCTTTCAAGAATTGCGTATGCAGCTCCTGAGCAGGTGTAAGTTATCATAGTTCAATTAAGGTTGATGGAGTTGTAACAATTTACAGCAGATGAGGATCTATCCCAAGAGATCTTGGCAGGCTCCATCCATCTGCATCTCTCCCAACAAGTGTTCAAGGGATGCATGCATAGTAGTTAGCAGGAATGTCAGAACTTTACTGAAGGTTTCAAGTTGAAAGGGCAAGACTCTGATTGGTCCAACCTTCTCACTTCCAGATTAAATTTATCCATGGACCACTGAAAGAGCTGTTCTCTAACATAAGCTACTTCTGCACTTGGAAGGGGCATGGTAATGAAGGAGTTTGGAAGATGCTAATGAGGCACTGACATGAACATGCAGCACCTCATTAGCCTAATGGCAGCCACACTCAATTCGAACGTGCCACTTTCAGAATTCATGCTGCCCGTATAGACAGGGGCCTTTTGAAAGGACCCCCCCCCGGGGACTTAGAAAGCCCCTTCTTCCTACTTGGTTTTCGGGAGAAGGGACTTTCAGAGTCCAGGGGGTCCTTTTGAAAGATGGTAACTTCTGTAGACAGATCCTTCTAGTGTCGATGTAGCCCGATACAGCAGCTGATCTGAATGAGAGATTGCATATCTGTGCTAGCAGCTCAGCCACACCACTCTCATCCTCCTTCAGAACATTTGGCATTAAACCAACCACCTGGACCAAGTGACTTCTTGCTACTGTTATTTATGAATTTTTCTAACATCTGCTTTTTTGACACCCAACAGTGTCCCATCTTTATCACTTGCAAAATGCAGCTCTGTGGTAGATATCTCTACAACAGCCTGTATGACCTTATCCTCCTCTATGGCTGTATCTACATGAGCTCCCAACTTCAAAGGGAAAATGGTGAGTAGGGTGTTGGGAAATTATTAATGAAGTGTTGCAGTGCATATACAGCACTTCATTAAGCCAATTCTCTCCCACGGCAACTTTGAAGTAAAGGGGCTTCGAAGTAGCCCGGGCACTTCGAAGAGCCGGTGGGTTAGGCATGGCTATGCGCAAGCCAGCACTTCCAAGTTTGCCACTTCGAAGTTGCCCCTTTGAAGTTGCCGTGGGGGAGAATTAACTTAATGAAAAGCTGCATAGGCACCGCAGCACTTCATTAGTAATCTCCTGACACCCTACTTACCGCGCTCCCTTTGAAGTTGGGAGCTAGTGTAGACACAGCCTATATGTCTCTTTTTTATTCTCTCATTAGACTCAGCAGTTACCCCAAAGGCTTCTAGCGTCTCATATATTGAAAGAATATTTATTGTTCACCTTTGATTCATAGTCGCAGTTCATACTCATTCATGATGATAGGATGGTTACTGGGTCAGGGATTCATAGAATAGTAGAACTGGAAAGAACTTGGAGAGGTCATCAAGTCCAGTCCTCTGCACTCATGGCAGGATGAAGCACTATGTAGACTATCCCTGACCAATGTTTGTCTACCCTGCTCTAAAAAGTCCAATGATGGAGATTCTACCACCTCTCTAGGCAATTTACTTCTGTGCTTAGCCGCCATGACAGGACATTTTTCTTAAAGTCCAACTTAAACTTCCCTTATTGCAACTTAAGGAAGGAATGTGAGAATGACACCAAACCCTGGTAACTGTGGTGCTAAGTTCAAATCCCCAGTCCATTGGCTAGTAAATAACTCCACGAAGTGGGAGAGCTTCTACAGGAGAGACTGAGAGCTGTAAATACCAGCATAGTCCAGTGGTGGGAGGCATACATCTCTAATGTAGGAAATCCAAGTTCCTCCAGCCACTTTGTGACTTCAGCCTTAACAGCTGAAATGTTTTGGAAATTTCAAAAGAAGCTGCTCCATTTTAACACCTCTGAAATATTTTGATTTTTCATGTAGGTTGGCACTTGTCAGTGGACACTATACAAATTTGCAAATAGAGTTTAATTGATGGAAGCTACATTTTTTAGCGAATAAGCTATTCTGTGAAAAAAACATTGCCTAGCGCTACTCCAGGAGTCAAAGGGTTGGTGACTCCAAGTCAACACTGCTGAGGACAGGAAGTGCAAAGACACCTTCTCCCCCTATAGTATGTAACTGTCTTCAAGGTAACTTAGGGTAGACTAAGACACTGAGGGCCAAGTCCTGAGCTGCTGTAAATTAGTGAAGCTCCATTGACTTCAGCAGAGCTATGTTAATTTACACCAGCAAAAGACCTAGCCCTAAGCTATGGCAAATGATGTGGCGTAGGAGTAATTCCATCAGTCCAGCAAGAGTCTCTTATGCTCCAACCCTACCATTAACACCCCAGTTGACATTTCCAGTCCCTGCCACATTCCACAGAAGCATTTATGGCCAATAATGGATCAGATACATTTGTAAAATATTTATGGCATTGGACAGTATGGCTACTTCAGAGGACTTCTCCCTGGTTAGATCTTCTAAGGCAGAAGTCGTCACATCCAAACTCTTAATCTCTAGTCTTTGTCTTCCTCTTTGGTGGTTACCTCTGCACCAACCTCCAGTGGACATGGATCAGCTTAAACCCATCCATGGTTCTGCCCTCCGCACCACAAAAAAACAACAAAAAAATCAAAGGGCACAGCTCCCTGGGGTTCCAAGGTCTGTTATATATCTACTCCCTTTAAAACAGCAAACAATTTTTGACTCTGCCATTTTTGTTTCTGGACCCTGTACCCCCTGAGATAAAGTGGAGAACACTCATCTCTCTCGCTTTTGGAAACCGAGTAAGATATCCTCAGCTCTAAGACCTATTATAGGAAACAAGCAGTCCCCTAGCTCCTTGAAGACTAACACATTTATTTATTAGGTACAGGTTGAACCTCTCTAATCTGGAACTCTCTCATCAGTTAGTCAGATGTCCACTCATCATGGGTGTGGTCAAGTTTCCCATGGCCCCATAAAGTTGATTTCCAACCACCAGTCCTGGCTCTCAGTGGTTTGTGGTGTTATTAAGCTGTAAGGAAGTGTTGGCAATGTGCCAGACAATATTGACCTTCCACAGTCTGCCAGATTCTCTTGTCTGGCACTTGCTAGGTCCCAAGGGTTCCCAACAAAAGTGGTTGAACCTGTAATAAGCTTTCATGGGAGACCCATTATACAGTTCTCATTCTGGTGGTGAATTCAGGTTGTATAAGGAGAGAAAGATGGACTGGAAGGAGACAACAGACTTTTCTTTCAAAATCAGAGTCCTCAGACAGCCCATGTATTCAGGGCATCATGTCCTGCTTTAATAGCTAGCTATCTGGTTGATGGAGTCTGGGAAGTTTGTGTAGAGAAAATTGAGACCAGCACACTCTGTGTGGGGATGAATTCATGACTGTCTTGTTTTCCTGTTTACAGAGACTCACACCTCCTTGCTCTATTACCCCTTAGTGATTGTTCACAGGTAACTCCATGGGTCTCAGAGGGTAAGAATGCTCTTTATACCAGAATCCCATAACCCGAATAACATTTTATGACAAGTGTTGAAAAGCCCCCTCACTCCTGTTGGGGGCACAAAGTCAGTCCCTAATTAGACTGCTAACTCTCTTCTTAACACAGCCGGCATCTCCATTTGCAATCCCCCTCTTACCTGGAGTAGCCAAGGAGTCTAAGGAGACAACAGCCAGTTGTAGGGGATGCTCATGGTGGAAGGTGGGCTAGGATCCCAGTGGAGCTGGGGAGCTGAGAAAGGGAATCACAATGAGGTCATTGTTGTGATGAGGGCAATAAGATTTGCATTGATACAGAATTTCCTGAGAGAGAGAGAGAGAAGGATACAGGGAGGCACATACATGTATGGATCTGTGCATGCTGCTTGCAGCTCATACAGCCTTTGCCACCCCTCAGTCCCAGTGCATCTGCTCCTGACAATACACAGCTTCTGTCGCCTCAGTTAATTTTGTTCACCAGCCCTTATGCTATATTACCGCAAGGTCACAACATTCACAGGTTTAACATCTGCGAATTCAATTGTTCGTGAGCAGCTCGCCCGGCAAAGCAACAACCACAAGAATGAAGGGGGCTTTTGCCGGGCACCGAGTAAGGCGGCAGGACGACAAAGAGCAAAGGAAAGGTGGAAATGCGAGGGGCGGGCCCCCCCCAGCTCTCTGCAGCGTCTGCAGCCGGGGTAAGAAGCATGATTGGGGGAGTCAGTTTCCCCTTCCCTGGGGTTTTGGGGGGGAGGGCTGGCAGCTGCCACTTCCCCAGGGCTCAGAGCAGGGAGCACCAGTGGCTGCCACTTCCCCAGAGCCCCAGGAGGGAGCGCTGGCAGCTGGCAGTTCCCCAGGGCTCCAAGGGGGGAGCACCAGCCCCCCGGGGCTTGGTGGACTGAGAGGAGCTGCCCCTCCCCCGCAATATCTCCCTGTCCTGTATTTGGGGCAGGGAGATATGGTTGCCCCACGCTGCCCCTCCTCCCCCACACACACACAGGGCCAGAGACCCCACACACTCCCGGGGCTGTGGGTGGAGCAGCGCAGGGCAAGGGCAAGGCCAAAACGCGGAGCCATGGTACCGGCACTGGAAGTCAGATGCAAAGGGGACCAGGCAGAGGTCCCATTCCATCAACCACAGCAGCTCCAGCAGCACCGACTGTTGGAATGAAGTCTGGGCAGTGTGTATGAAGCAAGGAGGCAAGCTCCAGCCACAGTGATGGCCGCCGGCCCCGGCCCCACCTATATAGAGCGGGGCACCCAACCCTGCCTCCACCCAGGGGTACAGCACAGCCACTGTCTGGCTCCCCACAGCCCCGCCGCCAGGCTCCACCTCCAGCCACTGCTGCCCAGAGCTGCCCAGGAGCTCGCTGAGTTCTGCTCCCCCAGCCGGGGTAAAATGAGATAAATATTTGCGAAATTCAACATTTGCGAAGGTTCTCCCCAGCGAACCCTCGCGAATGTTGCAGCCTTCCTGTACCATACCAGCAGGGGCTCCTTTACCTGCACATCTACTAATATAACAGATGCCATCATGTGCCAGCAATGCCCCACTGCAATTTACATTGGCCAAACTGGGCAGTTTCTCCATAGAAGAATAAATGGACATAAATCAGACATCAGGAACGGTAATGTACAGAAGCCTGTGGGGGAACACTTCAATCTCCCTGGACACTCGGTGGCAGATTTAAGAGTGGCAGTCCTGAAACAAAGAAATTTCAGAAATCAAATGTAGAGAGAAATCTCTGAGCTGCAATTTATTTGCAAATTTGACTCCATTAACCAAGGATTAAACAGAGACTGGGAGTGGCTCGCAGCTTACAAAGGCAGCTTCTCTGCCCTGGGTGTTAAGATCTCCCCATTAGACTCTGACACTGGCTCATATTCGTCCTTGTTTCTTCCTCTTTTGATAACTACTGTTGATAATGGGCCATTTCCACCTTGCTGAATGGACCTTGTCAGCTCTGCCCCTCCCTTTTACTGGGACCCTATTCTTTAAATACCCCTCTGAACCCCCCCGCCCCCATAACTCATGCATCTGATGAAGCGGGTCTTTGCCCACGAAAGCTTATTCTCCCAAATATCTGTTAGTCTATAAGGTGCCACATGACTTCTTGTTGTTCTTGAAGCTACAGACTAACACGGCGCCCTCTGAGATACTTCCAACCTTCCTGCATTAGCCCATTTATGTGCAATGTGCAGCCCACCCAGCTCTGACTCTCTCCCTACTTCCTATCCAGTTCAGAACAAGTTTGACAACTTGCAGATCAGTCGCAAACAGGAGGACATCAGCTGTAGGGCTAATGAATTAACATGAGTGCAAAGTACACATCTGCAGCCGTCCGGGGTTAGCAAGACCCAAGGGAGGGGGTCCGAATATCAGATAGTGACGACTGATGCCCCAAACAGAGCCAAAAGCAAACAATGGCAATGTCCAGGAAGTACAACAAATACGGCAGGTGACCTGCTTGGCTTATCAGAGAACTCTTCAATGTGCTTAAACCCAGCAAGGAAGCTTGCAAGAAGGGGAAACTTGGGCTACATCTCCGTGACGGCCGTATTTCGAAATGAGAGAACTTCGTGCAAAATACATTTCAAAAGAGCATGTCTGGGTCCATAGAGCTATTTCCAAATAGAGCCACTGGTGCCCATTATGGCCTGTTTCGAAATAGGTGTTATGCCTCAGGGAATGAGGTTTACTGGAATCAAAATAACATGCCCATTATTTAGAATTTATTTTGAAATCCCGTGTGCGTCATTTAGACGCTGCCAAAGTTATTGTGCAATAATAATAATGATAGCAGCCTTGGACAGCTGCCTAGGGAGGAGGATAAAAACGTTGCTTGAAGGTCTTAGAGTGTAATCAGGAAGGCTAAAATGCAATTGGAGAAGTGAAGCAAGGGAAGTGAAGGATAAAAAATGTGTTTTTCTGTTAGCAACAGGAAGAAAGTTAAGGGGATGTAGGACCCTTACTGAATGGGGAAGGCCACCTAGTGACAGATGATGTGAAAAAAGCTGAAATACTCATTTTCTTTTTCTCATTTTCTTTCAACTCTGGCCCTCCCCTTGACTGAGACCCCCTCTTTAAATCCTCCTCTGAAACCCGCCCCCACACTCGTGCATCTGATGAAGCGGGTCTTTGCCCACGAAAACTTATGCTCCAAAATATCAGTTAGCCTATAAGGTGCCACAGGACTTGTTGTTTTTGAAGATACAGACTAGCTTGACTACGTCTCTGATCATTTTCTTTTGCCTCTATTCATAGTCCGAGGACGGACTGACTAAGCAGCAGTTCTGCAGAAAAGGAGCTGGGGACTACAGTAGGCAAGAAGCCGAGTATGAGTCAATAGTGTTCCTTTGTTATGAAGAAGGCTAACCATATACTGGGCTACATTAGTAGGAGCATTGCCAGTAGATCAAGGGAAGGGATTATTCTCTTCTATTCAGCACTGGTGAGGCCACCTCTGGAGTACTGCATCCAGTTTTGGACTCCTACTACAAAAAGGATGTGGACAAATTGGAGAGAGTCCAGTGATTAAGGGGCTGGGGCACATGACTTATGAGAAGAGACTGATGGGGCCGGGCTTATTTAGTCTACAGAAGAGAAGAATAGGGGCTGGCGGGACATTGACAGCAGCCTTCAGTTACTTGAAGAAGGATTCCAAAGAAGATGGACCCAGACTATTCTCACTGGTGACAGATGACAGAACAAAAAGCAATGGTCTCAAGTGGAAGAGCAGGAGGTGTAGGTTGGATATTAGGAAAAGCTATTTCAATAGGAGGTTGGTGAAGCACTAGAATGGGTTACCTACGGAGGTGGTAAAATGTCTATTCTTAAAGGTTTTTAAGTCAAACATGACAAAACTGTGGTTGCATGATTAACTGCGGTTAGCTCTGCTTTCAGCAGGGGGTTGGAGTAAGTGATCTCCTGAACCCAAATCTTCTATGATTATATGACTCTGTGATTCTTCTGTTTCTTCTCCTTCCTTTCTCCTCTATAAGGGGATGTTATAATTGTGGTCTAATGCTTTGGCCACAATCAGTCTGAGAGACTCCCAATGAATTATGTCAAAGAGATAAAAGGGAAGATATAAACGTTAAACCAGAACTTCTATTGTCCTCTGGGCTTTTCCCCATTGAGGTACAGCAGCAAATGCAAAATTATACATGCTCATTGGCCTCAGTTCTCCTTTTATTAGCATAAATCCTTTGCTGTGGTTGGATCATTCAAAAATAGGTGGATGTTCCTATTGAACATTTATGTTGCAAAAGGGCTGAGTTAACATTGGACATCTTCTGTCTTAGGTGCTGCACAAACAAGAACTAGGTCTCTGCCTTGCAGACTTCATAATTCAAGAAGACAAACTTTTGAGGAGTAAAGGGGCTTCCAAGTACCCCGGGCACTTCAAAGTACCAGCGAGTGAGCCGCAGCTAGATGCGAGCCGACACTTTGAAGTTTAAAACTTCGAAGTTGCCGCAGGGGAGGCGGGAAGCTGCTTAATGAAGTGCTTCATATGCACCACTGCACTTCATTAATAAACTCCCAACACCCTACTTACCATCCTCCCTTCGAAGTAGGGAGGTAGTGTAGACAAGCCCTCAGAGAGCTGGTATTACAGTCCCTTGGGAAGCAAGATTAAGAGTTAAAAACAACTGAAGAGAGTTGGTGGTTTCTCAAAGGGACATTATTAAGGGCCCAAAAGCAACTATACTGCTATATAGGAAAGGTACAAATTATGGTAAAAGACTGCTTTGGCTTAGCCAGGAGATCTTGCATGATCTCAAAATCAAAAAGGAGTCATATAAAAAGTAGAAATTACGAGAAATTACAAAAGATGTTTATAAGCAAACAATACATGTATGCAGGGGCAAGATTAGAAAGACCAAGGCATAGACAAGCTCAAACTAGCTGGAGACATAAAGAGTAACAAAAAGTCATTCTATAAATATATTAGAAGCAAGAGGAAGACCAAGGACAGGGTAGGCCCACTACTCAGTGAGGAGGGAGAAACAATTTCAGGAAACCTGGAAATGGCAGAAGTGTTTAATGACTTTGTTTCCGTCTTCACCAAGAAGGCTGATGCAGAAATGCCTAACATAATGCATGCAAGTGGGAAGTGGGTAGGCTTAGAGGATAAAATACATAAAGAACAAGTTAAAAATTACTTAGAAAAATTAGATGTCTTCAAGTCACCAGGGCCTGATAAAATGCATCCTAGAATACTTACAAAGCTGATAAAGGAGGTTTCTGAGCCTTTAGCTATCATTTTTGAAAAGTCCTGGAACTTGGGAGAGATTTCAGAAGACTGGAAAAGGGCAAACATAGCGCCCATCTATAAAAAGGGAAAAAAGAACACCCCAGGAAACTACAGACCAGCCAGTCTAAATTCTGTGCCAGGAAAGATAATGGAGCAAATAATTAAGGAATTCATCTGCAAACATCTGGAAGAAAATAAAGTGATAGGTAACAACAAGCAGGGATTTGTAAAGAACAAATCATGCCAGACCAATTTAGTAGCTTTTTTGACAAGATAACAAGCCTTGTGGATAAGGGAGAGGTGGTGGTTGGGGTATACCTAGACTCTAGTAAGGCATTTGACATGGCCTCACATGATCTTTTTATCAATAAACTAAGCAGACACAACTTTTACAGAGAGACTGTCCAGTTTGGCCAATGTAAATTGCAGTGGGACATTTGCTGGCACATATTATATTAGTAGATGTGCAGGTAAAGGAGCCCCTGATGGTCTGGTTGATGTTTGGTCCTGTGATGATGTCACTGGTGTAGATATGTGAGCAGAGTTGGCAGCGAGGACGGTTGCAGGGGCTGGTTCCAGGCGTAGAGTCACTGCTTTGTGATTTGTAGTGGCTGGTGAGGATTTGTTTAAGGTTGGCAGGCTGTCTGTAGGCAAGGACAGGCCTGCCTCCCAAGGTCTGTGAGGGTGAAAGACCATTGTTCAGGATGGGTTGCAGATCACTGATGATGTGTAGGAGAGGCCTGGGGTGGGGGCTGTATGTGATAGTCAATGGTGTTCTCTTGAATATTATAAGGAGATTCACATCTCACAGAGCTGGAAGGGACCTTGGGAGGTCACTGAGTCCAGTGCCCTGGCCTCTTGGCACAACCAAGCACTCTCCCTGACAGTTTGGTTTTTTTTTTAAATTATCTATTAGTCCTAGGCCCCTAAATGGCCTCCTCGAGGACTGAGCTCATAACCCTGGGTTTAGTAGGTCAATGCTCAAACCACTGAGCTATCCCTCCCCAGGAAAAGAAAAAAAAGAGTCAGCCCCTGCTTACATTTAATTGCAAGCATGTTCCAGTCTTAGCCCATGTCTACATTTCCAGAACCTCCTCCAAAGTTCAGTTTCACACATCTGCTAGAGACACATGAAATCGATCTATCTGAGGTTGACTGGAGAAACTCTCCCATCGACCTCCCTCAGTGAGGACAGGCAGGTAAGTTGATTGCAGATATGTTGAGTCTAGCTACTCAATTACCGTAGCTAGAATTGCACATCTGCAATCAACTTCGAGGTCTAGTGTAGACCAAGCGTATGTCTCATCAGTGCAGAGGTAAATAACTTCTCTTCTCCTCCACGCTGCTTTTCCCTCTTGAAACACTCAAGGACAACATTGCCCCTTTCCCTGCGGCACTGCCCTGGGAGGTGCACCCAAGCTCCTTGACTGCTCTGCTTCAAATCCTTGAGAGTCCCTGCTTTGCAGGACAGTCCACTGCTCTGTGGTTGCATCCTGTGTGGCCTTTTGCTAGATACGTGACCTTGCATTAGGCTGCATTAAAACACATTCTATTTGAGGGGCCCAGTTTACAAAGCAAGGGGTGTAGTTGCATGGATGTCAATGAAGCGGTGTGGTCTTACACCAGCTGAGGAATTGGCACCTGGATGGGATCTGGTATGATTCAAAGCCATTCTCCTATGGCTTCAGTCTGTTCCTCTCCCCATGGATACTGTGATTATTTTGTGACAATTTGAACTGGAGCTGATGGTGCAAGAAATTACAGGAGATAGAACTGACTGACGTTCACATTCCTGCATGTGCCCTGGGAATTATCTTTGGGCTGGTGACCATTATGGTTACCCCTCCACTGATTCATATTGGCCTAGATCCACTGAAGTCAGTGAAGTTTTGCCAGTTTATACCAGCTGAGAATCTGTCGCACAGCCTCCAGGTCTCCTTAGAGTTGCCAGGCCTTCTGGACTGCCCTGGAGTTGCCAGAAATTAAAGTTGATGAAACTTCCAGGAATACATCCAAGACAGAACTGGCAACCCTGAAATTTTTGCTTGATGGACATTGGACAAGGGCCAAAGCCGAGAAAAAGGGCTACAACTTCCTTACCAGTCTCTTAGGTCGACAGCATCTCTGCTTTCCATTCTTGCAGGTCCCAAGCTCCACTTCCACTCGATTATCGATTTTTGTGCATTTTCCTTTACAGTAACCCTCACGTCTGATGCAAGACGAGGTGTCTGGAAACCTCGGGAGGCCTACAAAAGGGAAAAATATCCGCTTTCCAAAGAGTGGGACAGCAGTTAAGATTTAACATGGACCTTGCAAAACCCAAGCTCAAGTCCCTGCACTGCCCCCTGTCTCCTGTGTGATCTTGGTCAAGTCATTTACCTTCCCTACAAGGGGTAGAGTAGGGGTGAGTTTGGGGGCAAAGCTCAATGAATTAAAGTTTGTGTGATCCTGTGATGATGTGGCCCAACTAAGACAGATAAAGTGAGTAGCAAAGACAAACACAAAAACCCAGGAAGGCTGTGATTTGCTTTAGAGACCTTCGATACATATACATAGCAGAAGTGTAACAGCTGGACGGATCGACATGTTTTCTGTTCTTACTCATGCACCAGGCCCAGCTGAAGGGACTCCCCTCACCCTGTCCCATTACCAGTTAGCAATTCTCCTTGCACCTAGCATGAAGGCAGACCAACTCGCCAGGGGAGCATCTGCTCCCAAGCTATCCGTACCGGACGCGGTCCCCAAATTCATAACCTCCCTTCACATTCCAATGTTCTGAACCTGATGCTCTGAACGTCCTGCCTCATTCCAATCCTGGAGCAGGAGCTGTGTCTCTCATCATAAAATCACAGTCTACAGTCTCCTGCTTGTTTCAGTCTTACCTGCAGCCGCCAGGAAGACCAAGGAGAGAACAGCAAACAGAATGTGAAGGATCTCCATGGCTGAAGGCGGGGCCGGCACAGCAAAGGCCCCGAGCATGAAATTGTCCGAATGGCCTAGGGAAGAAGTACCTGTATTTATAGAAAGTCCCCTGCACAGCACAAGGGGAGGAGCATATGTTAGACGTTCCCTAAAAACACAGTGCTCAGGTTCTCAACGCCCTTTCAGGTCACTCTGACCCAATGAATGTACTTCCAGATCATTCAGCATTCATGGATTTCTTTTTTTTCTTTTTTCACCCTTCCACAGTGCCATTATGTTTCCCACATGAAATAAGCACCATTCGCTCTGTCACAGCAGCTGGACAAGCTAGGGTGGAATTCTCCCTCCTTCAAATCCGGCAAAGAGCGGATGTGACAAGGTGCAAGTTCATTCCCAGGTCAACGAAAACCTGCCAGATGTACTTATGATGAACAACACGGAAAACAGCCAAGGGTGCGTCTGCCCTTGTGTGTTTTGCCAGTTTAACTCCGCCTGCGGGCGATGGGATGTAGGGTTGCCAACCACCGGAGATCAGAAATCAGGAGTCAGGTCCTCAGAGATCATGAGGATGACGGCCCTCAGATGACCAGGTGTGTTTTGAAAGGCGCTTTGGCCGGCGTTTTGACATTTGAACTCCCTCTGCCTGTCCTTGGTATATTGCTGCCCCTTCACCCACATTTAATGGGTTTGGTGATTCTGGCCCCCACAGCAGGAACTTTCCCCTGCATCTACCTGTCCCCTACCCAGCAATTAATTCTGCCCTAATCAGTCCCATTCTCCCACTTCCCATCAGGTTTGGCCTCCTGAGTTTTACCCCACACCCATCCTGGGAGATCAGTGTCACATTAGCGAGGCTTTTGAGGTGTGGTGGGGAGGGAAAGCTCTTCCTACAGCAGCTCTGACTGGCTGTTCTGCTCTGGGAGGTGGGGCCATGGGGTGGGCAGCCAATGAGAGAGCGGTTTTCTTCACAGCCTGGGCTTAAATTCGTGGGGGGGCTGGAGCCTCTGGCATCATAGTGAGACTGGCCTCAGCCATGCTGAGCGCCTCTTAGTCAGGGGAAAGACCCACAAGACTTTGCAGCACGAAGGGGCAGGGGAGTTGAGTGCCTGTGTGGGCCCCTGGGAAAGGTGTGCGGAGGTGAGGGGGGGATAGCTCTGTGCTCCCAGGAAGGGGGAAAGAGGGCAGGCTGGAGGCATCCAGACCTCCCAGCTGTGTGGAGTTCAGTCTGACACCCACCCTGCCAGCCCTAGGGGCTGTACCTAGGAATGCCATAGTGCACGCTCTGTGAAGCTCTTAGGGCTGGCGGGGTGTGTGTCAGACTGCCGTAGCAGTGAGAGTGGCCAGGGGCAATCGTCCCCTTTGTCCCCTCCTGCTGGCGTGTGTCTCCCGCAAAGCAAGAGTTAACTGGAGCCAGAGAGCAGCTAGCAATCTGGTTACAGCTGGAGGGGTAGGCAAGGCCCAGTTGTGGTCCAGGTCCAGCTGGAGCCCAGCTGGGCGCCCCAGGAAGGAAGGGCTGACCCCAGAGCAGGAGGGAGGCAAGAGGCCGGAAGGGAGTTTTGGAAAAGGGCCAAGAGAGATGTTGGAACAGGACAAGAATGAAGCGAGCTCCTTGGGGTCACCCTCAACAAAGGGGCCAGAGGCTGGCACCCGTCGGGCTGGGGCTGTGAGGGAGATGGACACACATAGGCAGGGCCTGGGAAGACGCACACAGGGAGCTGGGCCTCCTGGAGAAGGCCCTGGGAGATGTTGCTGTGCACAAGCACGATCAAGGACTCTGCAGAGCCCAGGATGGGGCCAAGAGCCTGTGAAGAAGTGGGCCCAGGAAGGCCTAGAGGCCGGGTATGACATTGTCCAGGCAGGCAGCAGCTGGGTCCTGGACTATTACTGAGCACAGAGAGAGGGCCTGGGTCCCAGTCACTGGGGGAGGTTGCATAAAGGCCCACAGAGATATGGGTTAAGCACCCGGGTGTCAGGCTGAAGATTTGGTGCGAGGTTATTGGATTGTTTTGTGGGACCGCACATGACCTGGCTGGAGAGCCGAGAAGAAGCAGAACATCACAGCGCTGGAGTGCATGGCAGCAGGGGCGTTTAGCGGACAAGAGCACGCTACACCATATCCACCCGCCGGGCGGTGTGCCAGCTGGTGAGTCACTCTTCTGCCCGATGTGGGTTTCAGATGTGCTTATATGGGTATAAAAGGTGCTTCAGTAACTCACGCGCCTACTGGGTGTGGGTCACTGGCCCACATACTGGGACTTAGGCCAGTTACAGAGAAAAAGAATCAGTCACCGCTACAGCCTTAGCTGAGAGCCAGCTGCCACCAGCCACAGACTTGCTTAAACAGTCTTTAGAAGGTGGTCCATTACTCTACATAGCTGGAAAGACTAGACTGCTACTGCCCACGGCAGCAAGAGGCTCAGCTCAGGTGAGGAGAGTCCTGCCATGCGGTGCGCGGAGGGTGTTCCTCGGGACTGGGGCAAGCCCAGGGCTAGGAGATTGTCTGGTGGCAGGTGTGTGGGAGAGGCAGGAATCCACCTGACAGTGAGAGAAAGGGTTGTGTGTGGCCCTGAGATGGATCAATGGGACAGAGCTTCTGGGGCACAGGACAGGCTGGAGCGACACACTTAGAAATCCTGACCCAAACCACGTGTGGCTCTTGCTGTTTCCCCTGTGTTCAAGGGAACAGGGCTCTGAATACATTCTTCATAGGTCAACAGGGTTGCAGACAGGGCTAGGCCTGACTCTATCATCAATTTCTCCTCCCAGTGGGGTCCCGAGTAATGGCTAATGGCTCCGGCCCAAGATGGGCAACAAGTTGAGCATGTGAGAATCTCAGCCTTCATTTCAAACAAAAATAAAGGTCAGATTCTCGCCTCCCTGGGTGTGGTGAGAAGCTCAGAAAGGTGAGCCCTAAAACTCCACAACAGAAAACCAGGAGGTTCAAATGTTATTTTTAAGCCAGTCTCCCTGTTTTTAGGGTCTAACTCAGGCTTATTTAATGGTTTCCGGGGTGGAGGGAAGTGGTTGTTTTTTTTGTCTGGTAAAACTGCAACTCATCCGACAAGGATGGACTCACAGAAGAAAAGTGAGTTAAAAAGGAGGGAGTTCTGGAGAAAATGCTGTGTGGGGAGAGATGTGGGGTAAACTGATTGAGCTCCTTATCAAAAGGACATTGAGAGGTGATGAGCTTTTGTGGGTAAGACCCACTTCTTCAGATTTGGAAGAGAATGTGAATCCAGGGTTTATATAGCTGGCAGTGGGCATGGGGGTCACCTGTCAGTAATAGGACCAGTGGAAACAGTAAACTGATGGATTTCCACTCCAAACAGCTAAATTCAGTGCCTTGCGTGGTAAATAGTCTCAGGGGAGAGCCATGTTAGTCCGTAGCTTCACAAAAACAAGCAGTCCTGGAGCACTTGAAAGATTTCCTCCCCTTTTCATCTCTTTATAAGCCCTAGATTCATTTTTGCTCCAAATATGAAGAAGTGGGCCTTGCCCACAAAAGCTCATGACCTAATAAAGAGAAACGTTAGCCTTTAAGGTGCTACAGGGCTGCTTGTTGATTGTGAAGCTACAGAGTAACGTGGCTTCCGGTCTGAGACTATTGAGAGGTGAGTTGATGATTGTCTCTAAGTGCCTTTATGAGGAGAAAAGTCCAGGTACTAATGTTAGTCTGTTAGTCTATAAGGTGCCACAGGACCCTTCGTTGCTGTTGCAGGTACTAATGGGCTCTTTTAATTTAAGGGAGGAAAGAACGACAAGAATAAGACTAGCGGTGGGAAGCTAAAGCCAGAAGAATTCGAGTTCAAAATCAGACCATTTTAACACTGAGTGCGATTAACGCCCGGAACAAGCTATCAATAATGTCTCTCACAGTACAAATCTCCTATTCATTCGTGCCCCATTGTCTTTTGCCATGTGATGTGTTCCGTTCCTGAGCACCTGGCTGCAGACATTCAGGTGGAATTTTCCCTCCTCCACATTCAGCTGCCGGAGGCTCAAAGGGAATTTACAAATTGCCCGTTGGTTCCCACTAACGCTGCAACATTTTGGCTTTACCAAGAAGAGTATAAGCTCTTTTAAGCGGCACTCCGGGAAATGAAGGAGACGTGCTCTGTTCAGCATCACCACTGAAAGGAATGACGGGGAAGACGGACATGATGAAGCTGTTGACATCAACCAGTTGGCATCGCCCAGCTCTGAGGACTGTGCAAAATTTACCCCAGGTGATAACCACACCTGAGTGAGGAAAAAGGGAGCTTACCCATGTGACAGGCTGCAGGCAGGGGAGAGTGGAGGCTGGGAAGGTCTAAGCGATGAGGAAGCCTTGCTGGGCAAGGACAGACTTAGGCTACGTCCACATTTACCGGGAATGTCGACGGCTGCAATGCTATTTTAGATATGCCAGTTGCGTACCTCAAATCAGTTTTGCAGCTGTCAACATCAGCCCCTGTCTTCACGGCAGAATTTTGACGGCCCGCAAGGAATTCGGGGTTCAAACACGGGGAATAAGGGAATTTTGAAGTGTGGGGTTTATTGTGAAGCACCCGCAGCTAGACAGCTGGTCTGTGTTTTGAAAGCAGCACTTTCGAAGTGCGACTGGCCCCCGTTGTGCTAATGAGCCACTGAATATGCATATCGGCGCCTCACTAATCTGTTCCCAAAGTGCCTCATGAACATGCCCCGTCTGAAAGACAGGGGCATGCATAGACACGGCCGTAGAGAAGCTTGTGCCTCTGCCTCCTGCCAGCCAATTCCTACCCACTTTATTAGGCCTGGGATCATAGTTCTCCCACGCTTATGTACTGAGATTAAAAGCTCTTTGAGGCTGGAGTGTTAGTGCAGTGCCTTCTCAACAGCGTTCCTTCTAATTTTTCCACCTATGTGTGGAATAAAGGCTGTTCTGGGCACCGGGGCATGTGCAGATAGGCACCACCAGAAGAAACACACGCTGCTGGCTGTGGGTGCTCTGCTAATCAGCTGGGTGGCACCTGAATCTCTCCTGGGCAGCCCAAGCGCTCAGCTTCCAGGGAACACTACTTGAGCAACAGGTCCCTGATCTCAGCCAGTGCTCTTGTCGCACTTGTCTGCAGGAGAGAAAGACACCCACCCAAAACACACGGATCACATCCTGTCTTCTCATTTAGCAGAGGCTTGGAGGTCACACCCTGTGACCACACCTCCTTTGATTAACACAGCCTGCGTTAGATGCCTTTTCAGAACTCTCTGTGGCTCACAACCACTATGCAGGGCAGCTCTGCCTACGCTGATCACAGGTGGCAATTATGAAGCTGCAGCAAAGTGGACAGCAGGCCCTGTGCAGACTCCATCACCCACATCCGTCTCCATGTATCCCATACCCTTCCCACGAGGAAGGAAATAGACAGGTAATTGCTAATGCCCTTTAGATACCAGAACAACTGACTGGCTCAGCAGCAGTACGATGGAAAGGGACCTAGGCGTTGTGGTGGATGAAAGGCTGGATATGAGTAGACAGTGTGCCCTTGTAGCCAAGAAGGCTAACGGCATACTGGGGTGCATTAGGAGGAGCATTTCGAGCAGATCTGGAGAAGTGGTTATTCCTCTTTATTCGGCAGTGGTGAGGCCACATCTGGAATATTGTGTCCAGTTTTGGGCCCCCCAGTATAAAAAGGATGTGGATTTGCTAGATCAGGTTCAGCGAAGGGCAACAAAAATGATTAAGGGTCTGGTGCACAAGACCTATGAGGAGAGGCTGAGGGATTTGGGCTTGTTTAGTTTGCAGAAGAGAAGACTTAGAGGTGATTTAATAGCAGCCTTCAACTTCCTGAAGGGGAGCTCTAAAAAGGAGGGTGAGAAGCTGTTCTCAGTGGTGTCAGATGGCAGAAGAAGGAGTAATGGTCAGAAGTTGAAGAGGGAGAGGGGTAGGTTAGATATTACGAAAAACCACTTCACCAGGCGGGTGGTGAAGCACTGGAATGTGTTGCCTAGAGAGGTGGGGGATTCTCCATCCCTAGAGGTTTTTAAGTCCCAGCTGGACAAGGTCCTGGCTGGGATGACTTAATGGGGGTTGATCCTGCTTGAAGCAGGGGGCTGGACTAGATGACCTCCTGATGTCCCTTCCAGCCCTGTGATTCTGTGATTCTGATTCTGTGATTCTGTGTGGTTGGCAGAACAAGCTCCCTCGTTTGCTTGTACAGGCAGGGCCAGTATGACAGGACACAAGGAGGAGGGGATAGAAATCTCTTCCTCTGACATCCTGTGTTCCACCTAAGCTGTGCCCTTGGGCAGCCGCCCAAGACAAGTCATATGCCGCCCAGCTGACTACCAGAGTGCCCACGGCTAACAGCAGCTGGCAGTGTGTGTTTCTACTGGTGGTGCCTGTCTGCACACGCCTTGGTGCACATAACAAAATTTATTCCACCCACCGATGGAAACAATTAGAGGAAACATTGCTTACATCTGCTGTGAAGCGGCCAGGTAGAATTGCAGGTCCTGGGCAAAGGGGCTGCTCTCTCCTTGCCTCTAAGGAAAATAGAGACTCCAAAAAGGGGAGGAGTAAAGGCTGCCGCTTCCCACCCTGCATTGGCCTTTCAGAGCCTGCCAGCTGCCGTGGGGCAGGACAGCAGGTGCACCAGCCCTGCCCCACTGCACCTCTCTCCACTGCACACCGCCCTCTATTGGTCCAGCTGGGGCAATGCAGCACCACACCACCCTCTGCATGGGCCGGGGGTTCAAATGTCACACCGCACACACATCTCATGAAGACAAAAAAGCAGCCCAGTAGCACTTTAAAGACTAGCAAAATGATGTATTAGGCGATGAGCTTTCGTGGGACACAGCTCATCGCCTAATAAATTATTTTGTTGGTTTTTAAAGTGCTACTGGGCTGCTTTTTTGTTTTGATAATATGTAGACTAGCGCAGCTATCTCTCTGTTACTATTCAACATCTCATAAAGCTGGAAGGGACCTTGGGAAGTCACTGAGTCCAGCCCCCTGCCCTCTTGGCAGGACTAAGCACCATCTCTTCTTTTAACCCCAGATCCCTAAATGGCCCCCTCAAGGGCTGACCTGGGTTTAGCAGGCTAATGCTCCAACCACAACCCTAATAGCAAGAAAAGTGGCATGTTATAAGATTGACATAGCCACCCTGAGCGAGACCAGGCTGGCAGAGGAAGGTTCCATCTGCGAACTAAAAGGAGGTTACACCTTCTGGAAAGGCAGGCCAGAAAATGAAGACAGAATCCATGGAGTGGGACTTGCCATCAAGACATCACTTCTGCACCAGCTTCCTGACCTACCAACTTGCATCAGTGAATGTCTGATCAAACTCCACTTCCCTCTCAACACCTCTCACCACATTACAGTCATCAGCGCTTACGCCCCACACTGACTAGCAGCAACAAAGCAAAAGAAAGTTTCTATGAGGACTTTGACCATCTTGTGAAAGCAACTTCTCCTAGTCACAAGCTTCTCCTGTTGGGTGACTTCAACGCCAGGGTTAGCAAGGACTGTAGGACCTGGAAAGGGGTGCTGGGGCATCACGGTGTTGGTAACATGAATGCCAGTGGCCACCTTCTGCTGAGCATGTGTGCGGAAGACGACCTGATGATTACCAGCGCTCTCTTCAGGCAAGCAGATAAATTCAAGACCACATGGATGCACCCGAGATCAAAACAGTGGCACCTGATTGACTATGTCATCAGTCGCAGGCGGGACATTCGAGATGTTAAGATCACCAGGGCCATGCAGGGAGCTGAGTGCTGGGCTCAAACCACTGAGTTCTTGTATGGGGAGCTAGAGGGGGTCCCCAGCTGAATCTGAGTCAACAAAATGATGCTGTTCTGCAAAAGGTGAGACTCATTCTCTGGTTTATTGACTTGAGCGTCACATGCAAGACATGGGAGGTCATTTCCTCATTTTACTTGGCACTGGTGAGGCCCCAGTTAGAGTATTGGGTCCAATTTGGGCACCACTGTTATGCTCCTGCCTCCCCATACTTTATGAAAATTGGTATGTGACTGTGAATGTGCATAGCCTGAAGATGCTTAAGGCACGATGCCTCACGTAAGATACGTTGTTCAATTTACACTCTGCAGAGGAGTATACTTTATTTCTGTGCATGCATCATTCTTGTATGTGACATTAAAAATAGGAAGTGCAAACCTGTTTATTGACCTGCGAGAAAACTTGCCCAGAGTTAGAGGTAGCTGAGTTAGTCTGTATCTTCAGAAACAACAAGAAGCCCTGTGGCACCTTATAGACTAACATATTTTGAAAACAAAATAGCAGTCCAGTAGCACTTTAAAGAGTAACAAAATAATGTATTAGGTGGTGAGCTTTCCTGGGACAGACCCACTTCTTCAGAGCACAGCCATACCGGAAGGCGAGGCACCACAGATATTTTGAAGCATAAGCTTTTGTGGGCAAAGACCCACTTCGTCAGATGCAACACCGCTGATACCAGACGCCCTCTTGTTGTTTTTACCCAAAGTTGCCCAGGTCTGGGGCCAGCATGGACAGAAAGGGAGCCATGCACCGTACCCGCCGGTTTCTCCTGGGTCTGGCCTGGAGCAGGGAAGAGGCATGCACCCCTCCTGCTGGTACTCCCCAGGCTGATCTGGAGGTGGCAGGAGCTCCCTGTGGCCAGCCTGGGATGGCAGAGCAGGCGGGGTGGCCGCGTCTGTGCTGCCAGCCAGCAGGGGCTCACTGGGCACTTGCTGCCCCTTTGTGGTCATGTGTGAGTATTGCTGGATAGAAGAGAGCTGGGAGACCCAGAGGCGGACTGGGTAGACGGGCTTCTTTATTGCAGACACTCATTCTGCCTTGAAACCCAAACCTGTCTGAGAGAACAACACATTAATCCCCAGCACACTCTTTTACCCCTTACTATGTAAATACCCTTTTCTATCGCAGCACCCTTATTTAGTAATAGCAACGCCCATACGGGGAATAATAATAGCCATGGGACGAATATGATTATGACCTGCCCCTGGTTATTGTTTAAGGCACTTTTAGGTGAAGCGTGCAGTTTTTACAGCTCAAACTCCTTTGATCATCAGCTTGCAGGAGGGGTGGAGAGCTGTGACCCTGAACACATTTTATGTAGCTGGCAAGAAAAAAGATGGAGGAATAACACGACATGTACACACAGAGTATTCATCAGAAAGTTACACACGCTTCTCTGTCCTCACAAGGGGGTGGGAGGGGATGTGAACTCCCTTCATCAAGCAAAAGAAATAATGCTTGCCTAGCAACAAAGAATAATGCCTGCCTGATGCCATATTCCCCTGTTACCACGGTGGTGATTTCCCTTGTCTTTATTGATAATATGGACCCACACAGCTCATAGATCTGGAAAGGACTTTGTGAGATCATCAAGTCCAGTCCCCTGCCCTCTTGGCAGGAACAAGCACCATCTTTTTCTTTTTTAAAGAATCTATTTGCCGTAAATGGCCTCCTCGAGGATTTAGCTCACAACCCTGGGTTTAGCAGGCTGATGGTCAAACCACTGACCTATTTAACCCTTGCAAACCCCAGCAAGGATAATTGTCCCTGCTCTCACACCTCTTCCTTTCCGTTTGGTAGGAAACAATCACATTCCATGTACATCCTATTATCTGGCACAGCCAACTTCTGATCTAGTTTTAAGTTATGATAAGAGGAAGCTGCATACTGAATTTGGTGCTCCTAGCTCTTACAGTGTAAGAGGACAAGTATCAAAGAGGGAGCCGTGTTAGTCTGTAGCTTCGAGAACAGCAAGAAGTCTTGTGGCACCTTATAGACTAACAGATATTTTGGAGCATAAGCTTTCGTGCGCAAAGACCTGCTTCATCAGATGCATGAGTGGGGCGGGGGTTTCAGAGGGGTACTTAAACAGTGGGGTCCCAGTAAGAGGTAGGGCCAGAGCTGACAAGGTCTATTCAGCAAGGTGGAAATGGCCCAGTATCAACAGTACTTATCAAAAGAGGAAAAAACAAGTCAGATCAGACAGGGGGATATGAGCCTTTGTCAGAGTCTAATGGGGAGCTATTAGCACCCAGATCAGAGAAACTGCCTTTGTAAGCTGCAAGCCACTCCCAGTCTCTGTTTAATCCATGGTTAATGGAGTCAAATTTGCAAATAAATTGCAGCTCAGAGATTTCTCTCTCCATTTGATTTTTAAAATTGTTTTGTTTCAGAACTGTCACCCTTAAATCTGCCACTGAGTGTCCAGGGAGATTGAAGTGTTCCCCCACAGGCTTCTGTACATTACCGTTCCAGATGTCTGATTTATGTCCATTTATTCTTTTACAGAGAGACTGTCCAGTTTGGCCTATGTAAATTGCAGTGGGGCATTGCTGGCACATGATGGCATATATTAAATTAGTAGATGTGCAGGTAAAGGAGCCCCTGATGGTATAGTTGGTGTTAGGTCCTGTGATGATGTCACTGGGGTAGATATGTGAGCAGAGCTGGCAGTGAGGACTGTTGCAGGGGCTGGTTCCAGGCCTAGAGTCACTGGTACAGATAGACACACACTTCTGCGTTAGATAGATAGATAAATAGATAGATAGATCGTGGTCTTTAAAAGGGTTTCTTTTTGCTGACTGCCCAAACTGTGGGTGATCCTAGGAAGATATGTGATCCCGGTATTTTCCTAAGTGAATGGGGAGCATAAAACAAAGGGATTCCCACTCTAGGGAAAGTCTATTTAAGGAATAGAAGGTAATCAGCCTTTTGTTTTCAGCTGGCTTTTGAAATTACCTATCCACCCTAAGAAGATGCACATGAAGAAACCTGAAAACAAAGGATTCTAAAGACAAAAAGATGTGTAGACCCAGGCCAGAGGAAAAAAATATCAACCCTGTCTTGCAGTGATTTCCTGAAATTAGGAGAAAGGGGAGGAATGTACATTGAAACAATTTTTCTTAGGGACTAGGTTTAATTGGCATGTTTTGTTTATTTTGGCTTTGTAACTTACTTTGATCTTTCTGTTTTCACTTGCAATCACTTAAATCCTACTTTTCATACACAATGAAAAGACTTTTGTTTATTATCAAGCCCAACGTAAACAGCTTTTTACCAAGGGGTCAGGAGGGTGGGGTATCGACCACTGTGCATATCTCTTTTTCATTGAGAAAGAAGGTAAACGTACAGGCTTTCTTTGTGTAAAACTGTGGTATAGATGAAGGTAGATTTGTTTGGGCATTTTGGTCCCCTTTGGTGCTGTGTTCCTGGGTGCTGTGAAAGCCTTATAGCTGAACCCTCCCAGAGCTGAGCTTTTTCAGTGTCTGTGCTCCTTTGCTGAGGGGCTGTTACCCCAATTCTGTGCCTTCACTAGGGCAGACCAGAGCTTCTGACTCAGCAAGACAGGATGGAGAGATGCCCCAGAGGGCAGGTAAGTGGGCTCAGTGGCGTGATCCACACACTGGGTGACAGTCCCCAGGGGACCTTTGTAATCAAACCCATCACAACCACCATTTAGGAATACACAGACATATTTGAGATAGCCAGAGAAGAACAAAACACATGACAGAAGCTTTGGAAAACCTGATTTAGAAGGAAAGGGTAAAAAACTTGGGCATGTTTAGTACTGAGTAAAGAAGACAGAGAGGAAACCTGATAACAGTATACAAATATGTTGATCCGAAGAAGTGGGTCTGTCCCACAAAAGCTCATCACCTAATAAATTATTTTGTTAGTTTTTAAAGTGCCACATGACTGCTTTTTTGTTTTGACAGTCTACAAATATGTGAAGGGCTGCTTTAAGGAAGATGGTGACCAATTTGTAGTACATGTCTTCTGAAAGTAGGCCAAGAAATAATGGCCATGATTAGCACCCAGACAGATTTAAATTAGATATTAGGAAAAAGTATCTTGCTAAGTATAAAGGCAATTAATCTCTGGAACAGGGATCCAGGACGTTGTGAAGTCCCCATCACTGGAGGTTTTAAAAGCCACGTTAGACTAGAGATGGGTAATAAGCAGCATGTAGGCCAGAAGTGGGTCACCAAGGTTAGCCCCTGATGGGCCGCTGGACACTTTATTTACCTGTGCATCCGGAGGTACAGCCACTCACAGCTCCCATTGGCTGTGGATGGCCGTTCCCAGGACCTGTGAGTGGCCACACCTGTGGACATGTAGGTAAATAAAGCATCTGGTGGCCCATCAGGGGCTAACCCTGGTGAACAGGGTCTGGCCCTGAGCTGCTTATTGACTACCCCGGGGCTAGACAAACACTTCTCCTGGATGAGCTCAGTTTATGTGGTCCAACCACAGTGCCTAGGCATGGACATGACGACTTTCCAGTGTCTCTTCCAGGCCAGATTACAGGGATTCCATATTCCAAACTGTCATGGCTCCTTCCCCACTCTAGCAAGATAAATGCAGAAGTGGGGGCCAGCAAAAGTACCTCCAAAACTTTATCTACCAGGTTTTGGTATCAACTTCCCCCCCCAAAAAATCCCCAAAACCTTAGATTTTGGGGATAAAATTCCCTGCCACCACCCAAGTAAGAATAAGGAAACCAGGGAGAGACTATTTGGGAAATCTCAGCCCCAAAAGTAAAAACCAGGACACAAACATTAACCAATACCAGGTTAATAAAAAGAAAAAGAAAGAACTTTTATTATTACAACACTATTCGTGTTGCAAGCCTCATGACTAGAAGGAAGAGTCACAAAGTAAAACACATGGGGAGTCTCCACCATGGGCCCAGAACTTAGTTACAAGGAGAGTAAAAAACCATGTCTAAAAAGTGCACAGACATCAGACCCCACTTCCCAAACCATAAAACAATAAAGCCTAATGGATCCATCTAAACTTTACCCTACTCACAGAAGATTGGAGGGCCTGTTCTTGGAGGGAGATATTCTGTCTCCCTCTCCCTCACGGCTGGAAAGAAGGAATAAAAAAAGACAGAGAACAGAAGAGGGAGGAGCCAAAATTCAATTCTTACCTACGTTCCTATAGGCCAACCCCACCTGGCTCAGGAGGTTAACCCTTTTACTCCCAGGCTGTTGGCTAACCCTCAGGATCATAAAGCAAACCTTGTTTCATGCTGTTTAGCATTGGACAGTGACCGGGTCATAGTAACACTTTTGGTTGGCGTATTCCCTCTAAATTAATACAACAGGTCCCAGCAAGGAGAATCAGGAGAGGGTTTGTTTTGACTTAATACCATATGAGCTTGTACTCTGCCTGTGCACCAAGGAGCACGCAGAGCATGAATGACCATGAAGAATCCAGACAGCAGAGAAGACAGTACCACAGAGGTGTTTGTAACAGCTGCCCTTGTTCTGCAGGAGATTCCTCCCAGCGCCTTCCCACAAACCTTGCATGCCTGGAGTTACCTCCCTCCCTCTTTGATGTTCACCTTGGGATGGTTCTCCAAGTAATCCAGCTGCTTCAACTCTCGCACATTCACGGACAGGTGGTATGTTCCCCAGGCCCTGCTCAGAGGTGGAAAATGTGAAGTAGTCCATCTCTTTGGGTGACTCTTTAGCATGTGCTGTTCAGTGACCTCTAAGACAAGCAGATGTTTGCAGTGCGAGGCTCCCGACCAAATCTGGGGTAACGGCTTTGATTCAAGGGAGTCATTCCCTCTCTCTGTCTATCACTGTTCAGCTATGGATACCTCCTTAAAAATTCACTTGGCCAGAGAGTGAGAGTCCTGACCCTGGATCCGTGGGTGGGGAGACCCAGGGTCCAGTCCCCCTACTTCCCTCACTCGCTCATCGCTTATTCACAGAGGAAGAGTTCACCAGGAGAGACTAGAGCAGCCCTGCATAAGATTTCCCCTTAGCTCAGTGGTTAGAGCACCCTTTGGAGAGATAGCAGCATCCTCTTCATCTCCACCCTCCTCATCAGCCAGAGACGGGGAATTAAATGTGGGTCTCCCACAAGCCAGGGGAGTGAGCTCTAACCACTAGGTCTAGGTTTCTGAGGCGGTGGTGTGTTCATTTTGATGAAATACGTGGGCCCAAAGTGTCAGTCCAGTCCCTGTCCAATATAAACAGTGTTTACTAAGGTTTGGGGCTGGTATATGTGACCTCAGCCTGCTTAGAACTGTGGTAAACACACCATTAAATCCCTCTCAACCTTTCATAATCATCATCAATAACCGTGGGCTCAGCGCCTGTTGGTGTCTGATGCCTCTCTCACTATTTCCTTCCATCTTTCCCTATCCAGTGCGGAGTGGCTTAGTTTCTGTAGACCAGCTCCGCATCAATCTACCGCATCTATCCATTCTCTGTGGGGCCTGCGTCTCCTATTCGAACCATCCATTATGCCGAATACCAGGGTCTTGGTTTTTCGTTTGTCGTTCATTCTACAAATATTTTGTATATTTTGTACAAATATGTCCAAATAGTTGTAGCTTCCGTTTTATAACCTTCTGCAGCAGGTTCTCTTTCGGCTGTATTTTCCTATAGAATTCCCTATTGGTGACCTTCTGCATCCATCCTATTCTCAGAATCTTTCTATAACAACTCCTTTTGAACGCCAATATTCTTCCTTTCGAATCTTTTGTTGTCACTCATGTCTCACATCCGCACAACATGCTGCTGAATACACACGTTTCAAGATGCCCAGCTTTGTTCTTAAGCTAATTGCTTTGCTTCTCCAGATCTTATCCATCGCCTTCAAACTCGCTCTTGCTTTCGCTATTCTAGTCTCTATTTCGTTCTTGCAGTCTAGATCATACATTATGTTGCTCCCCAGATATGTGAACTTTTCTACATTTTCTAGTTCAATACCATCAACACTGATCTTCCTTCCTATTTCCTGATCTCCAAATACCATTGCGGAGAGGGAAAAAAGGCAAACCAGGCAAAGCATTGAAAATGTAAAGTATTAAGTAAGGCCTTTACTTCACCAACGTCTCTCCAGCCTTTTCCTTGTAGCTGTAGAGAGTTTTTAGAGGAAATAGCCGTTGGTTTGACAGTGTTTGGTCGTGTCTACACTAGCCAAAAACTTCGAAATGGCCATTCAAATGGCCATTTCAAAGTTTACTAATGAAGGGCTGAAATACATATTCAGCACTTCATTAGCATGAGGGTGGCCGCGGCACTTCGAAATTGACGCGGCTCACTGCCGCGTGGCTCATCCAGACGGGGCTTCTTTTTGAAAGGACCCCACCTACTTCGAAGTCCCCTTATTCCCATCAGCTCACAGGAATAAGGAGACTTCGAAGTAGGCGGGATCCTTTTGAAAAGGAGCCCCGTTGGGATGAGCTGCGCGGCGGCAAGCCGCGTCAATTTCGAAGTGCCACGGCTGCCCGCATGCTAATGAAGTGCTGAATATGTATTTCAGCCCTTCATTAGTAAACTTCGAAATGGCCATTTACATGGCCATTTCGAAGTATGGGGCTAGTGTAGACATAGCCTTTGAGATGCTCTCAAAGACAATAATAACTGTCATTTTTGGGGAAAAGAAGTTGGCTGAAATGGGCCAGCGCTGTCACTGCTGTCATTGTTAGAGTCTTTTTCCATTTCCTTGGGGACAAAACAAGATGAACATAGTCAAGAAAGGGAAGAAACTAACAGCAAAGACAGATAGTAAAGAACAGCTGTTGTCTCTGCTATTGACTCTTACTTGCAGCTTTGCTCCTGGAAAAACACAGGCACGGCATGTGGGCTTATCAGTCACTGGCTGCGTCTACACGTGAAGCCTACATCGAAGTAGCTTATTTTGATGTAGCAACATCGAAATAGGCTATTTCGATGAATAACATCTACACGTCCTCCAGGGCTGGCAACGTCGATGTTCAACTTCGACGTTGCGCAGCACCACATCAAAATAGGCGCTGCGAGGGTACGTCTACACACCAAAGTAGCACACATCGAAATAAGGGTGCCAGGCACAGCTGCAGACAGGGTCACAGGGCGGACTCAACAGCAAGCCGCTCCCTTAAAGGGCCCCTCCCAGACACAGTTGCACTAAACAACACAAGATCCACAGAGCCGACAACTGGTTGCAGACCCTGTGCCTGCAGCATGGATCCCCAGCTGCAGCAGCAGCAGCCAGAAGCCCTGGGCTAAGGGCTGCTGCCCATGGTGACCATAGAGCCCCGCAGGGGCTGGAGAGAGAGCGTCTCTCAACCCCTCAGCCGATGGCCGCCATGGCGGACCCCGCTATTTCGAAGTTGCGGGACGCGCAATGACTACACGGTCCCTACTTCGACGTTGAACGTCGAAGTAGGGCGCTATCCCCATCTCCTGATGAGGATAGCGACTTCGACGTCTCGCCGCCTAACGTCGAAGTTAACTTCGAAATAGCGCCCGACGCGTGTAGCCGTGACGGGCGCTATTTCGAAGTTAGTGCCGCTACTTCGAAGTAGCGTGCACGTGTAGACACGGCTACTCGGACCTAGCAAACTTGTATGATGGGCCAGTGAGTAGGGTGGCTGTCTGTCTCGTTTGGGGTGGGGCATATTATGGACACCATCCTGGTGTCCCAGTTTATTTTGCCGAAGGGGCTAATTGCCCCATATTCTGCCTTTCTCTTGAAGCTGGGGAAGCCAAGAGTTGGATCGGTGTGGCTGCCGCCCAGCTTCCCACAGCTGGGGGAGCCAGGACCCAAACCGGCATGGTTGCTGCCTGGAGCTTCACCTGGCAGGGTGGCAGCCCCATTCCCAGCACCCCTAGTCATGGGGCAGCCGAGAGCCACAGCTGCCCCCACGCCGGGAGAGCAGCCCCTTGCTGTAACCAGACAAACCCCACCCCCTCCTCCACCTTGGATACCTCGGAGCACAGTCTTTGATGCCTGGGAGCACAGATGTGCTAATCTCAAGCACAGTCTTTGATGCCTCACAGCACAAATGTGCTACCTCATCACGACCCTGGACAACGGAAGAAGCAAGATAACGAGGGCAAGCAGGCCAGCTGGTAACTAGGGTCTCAGGCTGCCCTTGGCTGGTACTGATATGCCTACACATCGTCCCAGGAGAGGAATCTCACACCCATATGAAAAGAATGTTCTGTCTTAATGATTTAGTTATCTCTGTCTTACAAGTGTAAATTAAGTTTGCAACTCCCTTGTAAGAGCTGGCGTCACAAAGGCAAACCAGTACAATTGGCATCTTTAGATAAGGAAGAGTGTACGTAACCAGTGGGGTATAAAGTAGGGCCTGGCTGCAGACACGAGCAGAGCTGCAATTGCCTAACCTGCTGGTCAGGATGGGCCTTTGCATCCCAAGATAAGGGAACACCCTCCTCATACTCTTCTTCCCGAGGGATTGAGGGACAGACGCTGGCAACGCCGGAGTCGGACGATGCAGGGGTGAGAATTATACCTGCTATGTATTATTTTGCGTGCATTTAATAGGTTGTGTCGTTGTTGTTGTTGTAACTAAAGTTAAGTTGTAACTAAAGTTAAGTTTAATAATCTAAATTACTTGTAAGTTCGCATCTCTTACATGCTAAGCTTTTCACTGTAATAAATCATAATAACCGCTATGCTAAGCCTGACTCCTCCAGTAATTGCATCGAGCCATACACAACCAAAGAACCCTAGCCAGCTTTCAGCAGAGTAACCCCTTAGGGTCGGTGGTGCCAGTGTGCTGGAAACTGGGCGTTGAGTTTGTCCGCCTGCCAAGGGGCAGACTCCTGGGGCATCCGTTAGCCACCCATGCTGCCCACTGCGAAGGGACAGTCTGTCCTAGCAGTTAAAGACTCGGATGTAAAAGGGACTTCTTCTGGCACTAAGCACTATCCTGATTAGCCATTCCATCGGCCGACACTTCCCCAGGCAGGGTGACTGCCCTGTTGTCTGACTCCAACATATGGTGACCATCCATCCTGTTTTGGCCAGGATGGCATCATTCCATAGCCATCCCATATCTGGCCAGGGAAGATATGATCACCCTACCGGTGAGGGGATTGCTATTAACTGCCTCTCTGGTCACAGTGTTCATGCAAAAGTAGGCAGTCTTTGAAGGCTAAGCAAAAGGCAGGAGGAGAAGGATAGGAAAGACAAGAAATAAGATAGAGAAGGAGAAGGACACACAATGGGGTTTGAGGTATGTGACAAGTCTCACATCCCAGGTGTTAAACCATTTAATTCGGGCATGAGCTTTTGTGAGTGGCAACTCACTTTGTCAGATACATGAGGTGAAAGAAAAAGAAAAGGTCGTATCTGTTCACTTCACTTCAAGAAACTGAAAGAAAAAGAAACAGATTTTTCTTTCTGGGTCATTTTCTTTCACTTCATGAATCTGATGAAGTGAGTTGCAACCGAAAGTTTTTTAAGGTGCCACTGGGCTGTGTCTTGTTTTTGCTGAAAGAGACTAAAACGGCTCCCTCTCTGGATCCCACGTGTTGTTTTGGAATCAGCTACAGCAGATGGAGGTGGTGATTTCCTCTCTCATAGTATCCTAGGGCTGGAAGAGAGCTATGGAGGTCATCTACTCCAGCTCCCTGCCCAAAGCAGGCTCAACCCCAACTAAATCATCCCAGCCAGGGCTTTGTCAGGCTGGGACTCTCTCTCTGTCTCTCTGGTCAGATATGGTCATGGACATCTCTCAGGGTTAGGACAAAGAATGTCCTCATGAGGTGGTTGGGGGTGGCTGCTGTGATGGTGAAGCTCACCCCATTAGCCATTTTCCTCCTCCCAAAGTTTTTGAGGACCCAATAGGGCATGACAGGCAGAATTACTTGTCCTCTCATTATTTTGTTCAGGGATTAGGACTAATTTCTGACACGCCAATTTTGCTTCATTGATTTTTGGTCTTGTGTGGCTGATTTGCCTGGTATGAGCTTAACACAGTCCTTGAATTACATCAGTTGGCCTTTCATTCTGTCTCCCTTTGGCCAATTATCCCATCCACCTTTATTGCCCTCAGTCATGGGGATGCTTTATGAGCTTTCTCTCCCTTTTACACCATAGCTCTTCTCTCTGAGGCGACTGACACTCCTGCATGCAGTGAGATGCAGGGGTGCTTAGCTGTGTTTAAAACAGATGGACCAAAATCTCTTCTCAGCCCCAGGAGGGGTTGAGCATTGGCCTGCTAAACCCATGGTTGTGAGTTCAATCCTTGAGGGGGCTATTTAGGGATCTGGGGCAAATAGAAAAAAAAAAAAGGGATGGTGCTTGGTCCTGCCAAGAGGGCAGGGGGCTGCACTCAATGACCTCCTGAGGTTCCTTCTAGCTCTATGAGAATTTTCCCCTAGCCTACCCATGTTGCTAGCCTCCTTTCAGTCCAGTCCCATGACATGCCTTACCTTAGGGTAGCACAGCAGTTTCACAAGGTGTGTTCTGCCTCATGTACCCCTTGTGGGCACACAGTCACTCCTGGAAAAGATCAGTATGTGTTATCCTACACTGTCCCCACTAGCCTCCATGTTTACCACTCAATACACGTTCAGCTTACTTGGGGTAGCCATAGAGACCCCTAAGAGGACAGGAAACTCCAGGCAGAGCCCCACAAAGCTGGTGCTGAGCCACAGTCTCGGTGAGTCAGATGCAAAGACTCTTTAAGGGATGAAGGAGGGGAGTCCTTGTATTTAGACGGCATTTCCCAGTGGAGAGGCAGGGATGGGCATAAATGATCTTGGCTTGCACATTGTTTGCAGCTTCTTAGCTATAAATGTCGCTCTGCCCCAGCAAGTTTTGAGTCCAAACTTCCTACTAATTCCAGCACTGATTCCAGTCCCAAGGGTCGGTCCCATAACTGCCCTGCCCTGGGAGCTGGCTCTGCAGGAGAAAAGCTGTTACTGCACACTCGGCTCTCTGGAGTTGGAGGCATTTGAGACATTGTGCATGTGGTTCCCATTAAAACAGTGGGCCCCACACTTTTTGCCTCATGCCCCACTTACCCCTGTCCACACCGCCCCCAAGCTGGAGGAGGGATGTGGATGGGGAAAGGAGGGCTGAAGCCAGGGCACAGGGGTGCCCTGGGCTTGCACGAATTGCAAGCAGGAACCCCAGAGCCGGCCAGGCTGTGGAACCTGGGGTTAGCCAATGGGACTCCAGGTGTAGTGCCAGCAGCTGGTGTCAGGAACAGAGCTGGGGGTGGTTGGCCTCCATGGGGGCTGATATTGGCCCCAGGCAGTTCCCCCCCACCATGAATGGTCCTCCATAGCTGCTGGGGTGGGAGTGTGCCCCACAGTTTGGGAACCTCTGTATTAAAACAGCAACACCAGTTGTGGCTGGACCATGAAGGAGTATATGGCTCCTGCGTTGTCATGGTGCTACTGGCCCAGCTGCCTCACCGAGGGTGATGGACTAGGCGCTCAGCTGCAATGTTTCATCCCCACTGAATTTTTACAGCCTTGCCCAGGGCCAGGGGCTCAAAACGCAACTCATGGGAAGAACTCCAAGGGAATTTTCAGAGAAGATGCCTTGGGGGCGATTTTTGTAGTAAGATAAGGGCCTAAATCATAAGCCACAGGCCTGGCGTGCGGCCTGAGATCGAGACAACAGTGGTCCAGGCTTTGCTAATATAAGGTAAACTTAAGCTGTGAGAAAGAGACAGGCCCGAATCACAGCACTTGGCGCAAAAAGGGTTAAAATATTGCATGGGCCACTCCTACCTAGTTCATAGTAGGCACAGGCTGTGAACACACTCCAGGGAGGTGGTAACAGGACACCTTGTTAGGAGACATCTCGGCACCAACATGCTCCCCATGGCTAACAGGGACATAATGACCCAGGTTCAGGGCAGGATCCGGCAGGCCAGCATCATGGATAGCGGTGGGTTGGTACAAGGCAATGGGCAGCAGTCAGGTCAGTCAGAGGGTGATGTGTAACTTGTCAGCATCTGTGCATAAAAATGTATCTGAGGGGGGTTGTCCGTGTCCAGCCTAGAGCGAAGTGAAGCTCCCAACGCCGACGGAGGCGGGTCCATTGTCACGGACTAACATTGTTACCGAGTCTACCAGGTGCTATTACCGTGCTTCATTTGCAACCAGCCTGGCTGGTGCCTTTGTCCCTCACTTGATGTTTTTGGTCTTTGAGGGGTTCCTCGGTGTCTGCTGCGCTGGCCGTCCGTAGGGAGCCGGTACAACATGCAGTGGGAGCACAGGCATGCAGCCAGATGTTTATCATTGGACAGAGTGGAAGATCTGTCAGGACGTGTCAGACACATCTGACTTCTGACCGCGACGATGACCCCGATGGCCGAGCTGGTGCGGAAGTGAGCTCTTCCTGTGTTGCAACTGTGATCTAACATGACAGGAAAATGCTAGCTGTGTTTTTTTAACCCTGCACTTCTCACTGAATGCAATAAGGTACAGATGTGCTGGGTTGCTAGGAAAAGAGGGCCATATTGATCTTAAAAGTATACTGGGGAAGAAACATGTAGGCCATGTCTACACTCGCCCCAAACTTCGAAGTGGCCGTTCAAATGGCCATTTCGAAGTTTACTAATGAAGCGCTGAAATGCATATTCAGCGCATCATTGGCAAGCGGGCGGCAGCAGCGCTTCAAAATTGACACGGCTCGCTGCCGCGTGGCTCGTCCTGACAGGACTCCTTTTCAAAAGGACCCCGCCTACTTCGAAGTCCCCTAATTTCTATCTGCTCATGGGAGTAAGGGGACTTCGAAGTAGGCAGGGTCCTTTCAAAAAGGAGTCCCGTCGGGACGAGCAGCGCGGCGACCAGCAGTGTCAATTTTGAAGCGCCGCAGCCGCCCGCATACTAATAAGGTGCTGAATATGCATTTCAGTGCTTCATTAGTAAACTTCGAAATGGCCATTTGAATGGCCATTTCGAAGTTTGGGGCTAGTGTAGACGTAGCCGTAATGTAATTTATACGGCTGGTGCTGCGTTTGGAGCCTTTGAATGGAGGATATTGAAAATTACAAGTACGGTTGTGTTGGCCGATGGTCAGGTGAGATGCCACTTATGCCCTTGTATTAATATGAGATTTTAACTGCCAGGGCAGAGCCCACCAGTGACCATACTAAGAGCTGCTGAAAAGCAGCTAGGTTCTTTGTTTTGGGTTCGGCTTTGCACAGTAACAAGAGGAGTCAGGTTACCACTTAATCAATTACTTTGCTTATTTATAACAGCAATGAAGGGTCCTGTGGCACCTTATAGACTAACAGAAAAGTTTTGAGCATGAGCTTTCGTGAGCACAGACTCACTTCATCAGATGCTGGTCTTGGAAATCTGCAGGGCCAGGTATAAATAAGCCAGAGCAAGGCTGGGGATAACAAGGTTAGCTCAGTCAGCAAGGGTGAGGCCCACCACCAGCAGCTGATCTGGAGGTGTGAACACCAAGGGAGGGGAAGCTGCTTTTGTATTTAGCCAGCCATTCTCAGTCTTTGTTTAAGCCTGAGCTGAGGGCGTCGAATTTGCAGATGAATTGTAGCTCAGAAATTTCTCTTAGTTTATTTATCTAACAAGTTAAGCTCTTACAGTTACAATGTTGCTTTATTGGTTTACCTAGCGAGTTAAGCTCTTGTGGTTACAATTGTTACAAGGTTTATACTTTGATTACAAATAGCTAGCATGCACTCTAGTTCATAGATCTATACTTGTTAAATTCATAGATCTATACTTGTTGAATGTGCGCAAAAGAAATAAAAAGTAAAATACCTAGCAGGTCTTATCCTTACCCCTGCATTACCAATGTGGCTTGGCCAGTTTCCTCTCAATCCCTTGGGAAGAAGTCCTTTGTCCTTTTTTTCCAGGAGTCGAGCGTCCTCGGGGACCTGGGGAGACCCCCACCTTCCTGTCTGTCAGGAAAGATGATTGGAGCTCAAATAGGGGGTCTGCCGGACCCCTCTTTATACCCATTGGGTCATGTAGGCTTCTTCCTCGGTTTAATTGAATTAAACTGTCTGATACTGGTTCTCACAGGCAGTTCAAGGGTGTAGTTCACACCTGTGAGGTAGACAATTGAGGGCATTTGTGTCTTAATGGGCCAGAGATTTTTCCTTGTGTCTGGGACAATTGTCCTGGTGAATCAACTGATGGTAATTAGCCAAGGGCAGTCTGAGGCCCGGCTGTTCATTAGCCCATTGTTCTTAGCTTTGCTTCAGAGCTTCAAACGCTAAGATAAGCCCATCTGTGCTCTCAGGCATTCCAGGGCTGGGCTATTCCTTTTAACCCTTTCATGCTCTGAAGCACCTAGGGAAGGCAAGATGGAGTAGAGCAAAAGGGGGGAGGGGGGCCTGTCTGGCTACAGGTTGTTAAATGGTTAAGACAGCACACAGCAAAATGGGTAGGTAACAAAAACAGAGTTAAGTGAAGCAGAAAACAGAAGCCTGGAGTGCTGCTCCTGCCCTTGTCAGGGGGCAAGTAATCCAGAGACAGCAAGCATAGCAAAACATCGCTAACAACTGCACGAAACCGACAAAAAAGAGACGTGTCGTCCTCTGCTATAAATATTGGATGTTAACAGCAGGCGTCAGGTAACTACCCTGTGTCAGAAGAATGGGGACAGAAAAGGAGAAAGGTGACTCTAGCTAATTAAAAAATGAAAACAGAGCTTACTGCATTCCAACCACGGCCCTGTGATTAAAAACCACGTTCCGGTTCAACTTCAACTGAGTCTCAGACTGGTGCCTGTCAGAATGGGAAAAGGACACAGGAGGGAGAAGTAGCAAACAATATTTTCACTGAATAGGTCAATAAAATAGAGGAAAAATGGAGCAAGTCCCAGAGCCCATTAGGAGCCGGGAGCTGTGGCTTAGTCGCAGGGAACGAATAAAAAAGAATTTCAAAGTGAAAACCCAAGATTAAGTGGGTTCACGCCAAGAATTGGTGCATTAACACATGGAGTTGTCCCAAAACAGCTGACTGCAGCATGGCAGGGTGCTCCCGCAATCCGTTTGGCATGCGGACAAAACCAACAAACCGGGGGACAAATTTAGATTTGACAAGTGCAGGTGATAACCCCCCATTCACATCACAGAACCAGGATAAAACTTGGGTTCCCAACTGTTCTGATCCATGAATGACACTCCATGCTCAGTCAAAAATATGCCCTTCTTTTTCCCATATTGCTACATACCAGTGGGTATTCCTTTTTAGCCTTTGCTGAATTTGCTGCTGCTGCCTGGAACCTAAGACAACTGCGAGAGTTACTCTGTCTTGGCTCAAGTCTTGCCACCTTTCTAGCTTGCTGTTCATTCCCCCTTTTCCCCTCCTCTCCTCACTCTGACTGTCTCTGAGTGTGTCTACACTAGGAACTAACTTGGAAGTTAACTTTGAAGTAGAAGTTAGGCACTACTTCAAAGTAGCCAGCAGAGAGTCTACACAAATTTTCCCTTATTTCAAAGTAAAGAGCTCAACTTCGAAGTCCTTGCTCCATTCCCAGGAACGGAGTAGAGCCCTACTTCAAAGTTTAACTTTGCAATAGGGTGTGTGTAGATGCTCAAGTTCGAAGTTATTTTTGCAGTGTAGACACAGCCTCTGTGTGTTAAAAGTTATAGTTTTAAAAGATAAAGCAATTGACAACCAAACTTAAGAGCAAACAAAGAGAAAACAAGGTTCGAATGTTACTTGATTATTCAGACCCTTTAGGAGTGCAACAGCTGGAATTCTTCCCAACATTCTTGACGATATAGTTGCTAAATAACAAACATGCAGACTCTGTTTCTCATCCTAACCACTAATATTTGAAACATGGGCTTTTCCTATTTTAATATAGCACAGTTTTAAAATAGAGTTAACATAAAGAAGTGGAAAATGCCATAAGTTACTAAATTAATACGAGACATTTGGCAAATATTAATATAAATTTGAATATTGTATTTCTAATGCTAAATAATAAAGTAATAACTTGTTTATTTAAATGTTTAAGCCTTTTGTATATTTCTCTTTGTTTGCCTTACTTTGTGTTGTTGAAAATCGAATTCTGATGCCATTTGTTTTTAATTATAAGTTGTCTTGTATGACGTGTGTTGTCCTACATTGCATGGTGTGCATCACATAACTACTGTGTATTATATTTATTGTGTTGCAACAACTGTCAATTTTATATCCTTTTTATATCCTTTTTAAAAAAAAATGTAAAATCATGGCTGAGTTATAACCATTTTATTTATACCATTTTTTGCAAAGTTCAAAACAGCCTGAGCTACAAACAGTTGCACACATATTTCTGCCTCAACATACAATGCAATTGCAAACAAGAATTTTCTTTTATTAAGGAATCACAATTTTCGTTTTCATTTTTATATTTTAATTCAAAGGAAGAATATAAAGGGAAACCTCAATATCAAGATGAAGGTAAAATTAACAAAATGTCAATTTCCTGCCTTGGTTTGTACAAACTTGTTTCTACTTTTAAATATGGTTCTAAGAATGTCATAGCAAAAATGTTTAAAGGTAACAATTTATGGATAAAGCTAATAAAACAGTTTCAGCAGATTCCCACCTTTTCAACAGATTTTCCAAATGCAACCAGGTGTCATGAAAGCTTAGAACCCTGAATGGATTCCCACAGGTCTGTATTTAGAAAATTATTTTGGTTTAATTGTATACTTGGTTAATTTTATACACTTTCTTTGTTATGTTAAAGGGAAGTAGTAGTTGTTAATGTTGGTGCTTCTAAACAGTTAACAAAAGTAATTGGTATCACCAGCAAATTAAAAAGTGTGGTAAAAAGGATATTATGAGCGCTGTTCCTCAAACTGAGTGTTCGGCAAGGGAAAGCAAGTCACCTTCTCATGGAAAATTGTGAGCATCTGTTTTGGCAGTTAAGCTTTACATTTACAATACATTATTGATAATGCACCTCAAGTGAAAATGAATGCCTACACAACAATTGCAAAAGTATAGACTGTGTTATAAAAGACTTGGTTTCTATTCCTTTGTAAATGAACTAAATTAATCTGTGTATTAGATTTGGGTTACTAAAAATAAGAGACATATAGAACAAATAAACATAAAAAACCTTCACCTTTATTATGTTAATTAACTTAAGCTGTTTAAGAAGATGCCAGGCCACAAACACACCAGAAGGTAACAGAGTACAGAGAAGAAATCCCCAAGCATCCAAGAAAAGAAAAATAAAGTGCTTTATCATTAAGAGACTGGTCAAATACACCACAATCTACCATACATGGACAATTCTAAAATCACTGTCAGTAAATTTAAACTTGGCTGTGATGTAGAACTAGCCATAGTATCACTTTATTAGTACTGTGCTGTCGTATTATTTGCCGTACACTATTTACAATCGGACTGGATAGCAGACTGATGCAGTTATTGAAGGATATCATGACAATGACGAGGCAGCGGTGAAAATGTGCAGAGACGTGGGAAGTTGGTTTAGAACAAGTAGAGGTAAGAGACAAGGAGATCTGATGTCTCTGAGTACCTTCATCATGCATGTAGAGAGAGCGATGGACAAGACCAAGGAAAAGGTAGAAGGGATATCAATGCATGGGATGAGAATTAACAACTTGAGGTTCATGGATGATATAGTTATCATCAAGGACGATGAAGAGAAGCTAGTGAGAACGGTGCAGGTGCTAAACGAGGAAGGGAAGTGGTACGGACTGATTATGAACATTGATAAAATGAAAACACTGGTATTTGGAGATAAGGAAATAGGAAGGAAGATCAGCATAGATGAGACTGAAGTAGAGAAAGAGAAATTCACATATCTGGGGAGCAACATGGTGTATGATCTAGACTGTAAGAAAAATAGTGACTAGAATAGCAAAAACGAGCGAGTTTGGAGGTGATGGGTAAGATCTGCAAAAGCAAAGTGACTAGCTTAGGAACGAAGCTGGGCATCTTGAAAACATGTGTATTCAGCAGCATGTTGTACGGATGTGAGACATGGGTGATAACGAAAGAGTCGAAAAGAAGAATGTTGGCATTCGAAAGGAGTTGTTATAGAAAGAGTCTGAGAATAGGATGGATGCAGAAGGTCACCTATGAGGAGTTATATAGAAAGACACAGCCGAGAGAGAGCCTACTGCAGAAGGTTATACAATGCAAGTTACAGCTATTTGTGTATATCTGCAGAATGAGCAAGTGAAAAATCAAGACCCTGGTATTTAGCATAATGGGTGGTTTGAATCGGAGAGGCAGACCCCACAGAGAATGGGTAGATAATATAGAAGACTGGTGCCACTCCCCACTAGACAGGGAAAGATGGAAGGCAATAGTGAGGGAGGCATCGGACACCAGCAGTTGCTGAGCCCGGGGTTGATGATGATGATAATGAGGAGGGGCAAGTCCTGCCTCACCAATCTGATCAGCTTCTATGGCGAGGTAACAAGCTCTGCGGACATGGGGAAGTCAGTGGATGTGATATACCTTGACTTCAGCAAGGCTTTTGATACGGTCTTCCACAACATTCTTGTCCATAAGTTAAGGAAATATGGATTGGATCCTTGGACTAGAAGATGGATAGAAAGCTGGCTTGATGGTCGGGCCCAACGGGTAGTGGTCAATGGCTCAATATCTGGAAGGCGGTCTGTTTCAAGCAGAGTGCTGCAAGGCTCGGTTCTGGGGCCGGTGTTATTCAACATCTTTATTAATGACCTGGATGAGGGACTGGGTTGCACCCTCAGCAAGTTTGCGGATGACACAAAACTAGAGGGGGAGGTAGATACATTGGAGGGTAGAGAGAGAATCCAGAGTGACCTGGATAAATTGGAGGACTGGGCCAAAAGAAATCTGATGCGGTTCAATAAGGAGAAGTGCAGAGTCCTGCACCTGGGGTGGAAGAATCCCAAACATTGTTACAGGCTGGGGACTGACTGGCTCAGCAGCAGTACGATGGAAAGGGACCTAGGAGTTATGGTGGATGAAAGGCTGGATATGAGTAAACAGTGTGCCCTTGTAGCCACGAAAGCTAACGGCATACTGGGGTGCATTAGGAGGAGCATTTCGAGCAGATCTAGAGAAGTAGTTATTCCTCTTTATTCGGCAGTGGTGAGGCCACATCTGGAATATTGTGTCCAGTTTTGGGCCCCCCAGTATAAAAAGGAGGTGGATTTGCTAGAGCAGGTTCAGCGAAGGGCAACAAAAATGATTAAGGGTCTGGAGCACAAGACCTATGAGGATAGGCTGAGGGATTTGGGCTTGTTTGGTTTACAGAAGAGAAGACTTAGAGGTAATTTAATAGCAGCCTTCAACTTCCTGAAGGGGAGCTCTAAAAAGGAGGGTGAGAAACTGTTCTCAGTGGTGTCAGATAGCAGAACAAGGAGTAATGGTCAGAAGTTGAAGAGGGAGAGGTGTAGGTTAGATATGAGGAAAAACTTCTTCACCAGGCGGGTGGTGAAGCACTGGAATGCGTTGCCTAGAGAGGTGGTGGATTCTCCATCCCTTGAGGTTTTTAAGTCCCGGCTGGACAAGGTCCTGGCTGGGATGACTCAGTTGGGGTTGATGCTGCTTGAAGCAGGGGTCTGGACTAGATGACCACCTGCGGTCCCTTCCAGCCCTATGATTCTGTGATTCTGTGATTTACAATAAGCATAACATGGCTAAACCGTATAAACAACACACAGGTAAAAATCGACAACTGAACGGCAGCCAGCAACAGGAAAGATGGAGAAAAAGAGGATGAGGTAACAGTGGTCAAGACATGGCTAATATAAAGCAAATTTCTGCTGCTTTGTTTTGTTGGAGTACAGTCTAACACGGCTGCCTCTCTGTTACTGTTCAATAGAAAGCAAAGTTAAGCTGTGAGCAAGCGGCAGGCCCAGCTCACAGAACTTGGCACAGACAGGGCTGGTAATGCAGAAACAATCAGATCTAGTTGGTACTAGGCACAGGCTGTAAACAAATTCCAGGGGGATGATAACAGAACACTCCTTTGGAGACATCTTGGTGCCAACACAATCCCCTTGGTTAACAGGGACACACTAGCTACAGGCTCAGAATAGAGTCCAGGCTGATGGATAGCGATGCTCTGATCGAACCACCATGTAGGAGATGATACATCAGGGCTGTGTCTACACTTGCACCCCGCCTTTTGAAAGGGGGATGCTAACGAGACACTTCGGGATATGCTAATGAGGCACGGCAATGAATATGCGGCACCTCATTAGCATAATGGCAGCCACGGCACTTCAAAAGTGCTGCTTTCGATCACATGCGGCTTGTCCATCAAAATCCTCTTATTCCTATAACCAACTAGGAATAAGGGGATTTCGAAGTGTGCGGGGTCCTTTTGAAAAGGACCCTGTGTAGAGGAGCCATGCACGACTGAAAGGGGCACTTTTGAAGTGCTGCAGCCACCGTTATGCTAATGAGGTGCTGCATATTCATTGCAGCGCCTCATTAGCATATCCCGAAGTGTCTCATTAGCATCCCCCTTTCGAAAGGGGGGCGCTAGTGTAGACACAGTCCAGGAGCGATCGGCGACTTGTTTGTATCTGTGTATAAAGATTCTGTCTGAGAGGGGCTGTCCTTGTCCAGCCTAGGGGACAGCAAAGATCCTGCCACAACTGAGCTGAGTCAATCATCACAGGCACACATTCTGAATATCCTTGTAGAGTCTACCAGGTGCTATTTTTGTGCTTCGTTTACAGTAAACCAGGTCCGATATCTTCATCCCTTATCTGACTGGGTGGTCTCTGGGAGGTTCTCTCCCAGCCTGCTGTGCTGGCTGGCTGCACAGAGCTGGCGCAACACACAGGGGGAGCACATGCACGCAGCTGAACGGTTATCATCATCGGACAGGGCAAGACACCTGCCAGCACACCACACCCCCGCCTGCTGACCACAGCTTTCAAAGGCAGCGCAGGCAGCTGCAGATTAACACCAGAAAAGACATTTAGGCCCCTCGCTTCCAATCTGGACACCTAAATCCAAATATAGTTCCTCAAAACTGCTGCTCAGCTACTCCCTAAGGACCTAGATTCTCTAGACATTGATGCTTCCACCAATGAAGTCCCTAAAAATCTATCCAGGAGCTCATGCACACCTGCCCATATCCTGCCTCAGCTCTGGCAGGGCTCTCACACTATGTATCCCCCCCATGTCTCTCACATGAGGGGCCTGCTCCAGTAGGCGGAAGGAGGTTGCTCTGCAGCCCACTGCTCACCGCACTCAGCCGAGATGCAATAGGCTAACCTTCACATTCAGACCCCACCACAGCCTTATTTTGAGCAGGGGTTAGAATCCCCTTCTGCCTCTGCTCTAGAGAGCGCCACAGCCCCCAACTCAGGGGTTCCCGATGTTTTCAGTCACACAGCACATTTCAACAAAACAGACAATTTCCACAGCACAACCACCTTTTTTCAGCTGAATCGATTGCTCATAAACGTCATGTTTACCATTTACGATGCTCACAGTCTTACTAGAGAGGTTTGCAACTAGAGAGGTTGCACGCAACAAGTTAAACAAGGATCAAATGAATTCATGTTTCAGATCCACCCCAGAATACACCATCTTAGGCAATGAGCAGTTTTCAACTCTGCTCAACACCATGCTGGAGATGTAGCCCCATTGGGCTTGTCTACTATGAGTCTCTGAGTCCTGTATTCCTCAGCCTTGGGGAGGTCAGGTAAACAAAGGGCGTAAGGGAAAGTTGCACGCACCATCTGTACGTACTGAGCTCCTGTCTCTGTATCCCTGAGGTAACCTGGCTGCTTGTCAACCACTGCTTACAACCTGGGTATCGGCTGCTGGGTCTGACCCAGACACCCTCAGAACTCAGCTACGTTCTTGCAGCTCCACTGAGCTGAGGAAGGAGAATCCCTAGATGCAGACTGCCCCTGGAGTAGAACTGCTGCATCTGTGTCACATTCCTGAGCTCTGCAACCTCATTGCACTTTCTGACTTACTTGACTTAAACCCTTGTCGTAGTAGTAGTAGGCATCCTTCAGTCTGCATAGACTTTACCCTGCAGTAGGCCAGCCTTGTACTCCGGGTGTAACAGGTCATCTACAAGTTTCCCCCACTTCACTCTGTCAAAACTTCTAGCTTTTTCCAGGAGTACCCCATTTGTTGTCCTTCAGTCTCAGGAGATTTTCTCCACATTGACCGAGGTCTTCCTTTTTTGAGTTTTCCTTGTGGGTTCCATGTGAGAGCTTGATGGACGATGCTGGAGGACGGTTTTCTGTGAGCATGTCCTAGTCATTCCCACTTTCTTCTCTTGATTTGAATGTCTTGTCCTGCTCTGTTCCAAAGCTCCTAGTTTGTGACTAAGTCTTGCTATTTGATGCAAAGGACGTACCTCAGGCACCTGTTTATGCATGCTTGTCTCCTGTGAGTAGAAGACTTTTTGTACGCCAGCTCTTGCATCCATGCAAGAACACACTCTTCACGTTTGTGTTGAAGATCTACACTTTCGTCTTATTCAATATTATTTGTGAACTCCATTGCACTTGCTAGCCTCAGTTAAACTGGGCAGGGTCAGTGATCCAGTAAAGGGCCTATTTGGCTTCCTGTAGGCTTTGCACAGCGCCACCGACATAGGGCAAACAATCTGTCTATGGGAAAATGCGTTGGGAGAGGGAGATTTTCAGGAAAGGCTACTAACAGCTAGGTGTGTCAGTCCCCTGGCAAGTCTATGGGAATATGTTGGGTCTCCATGTAACGTGGAAGTGATTTAATATTTTCTTCTGACCTTAAAAATCTGTAAGGCTATAAATAGAAAGATCACAGGCCAGGAGCATGTGTCATGGGTGCAAGACAGCTTGAATTCAGCTAAAGAATGGCTCTGCTAGTGTCTTTAGACGTAGATCCTCACAGGGATTTAGGCTCCTAACTTCCTTTGCAGCCCTTGGGAGCTAAGTCCCTTAATACCTTTGAAAAAACAATGTGGCATCCTGTGGCGCCTTAAAGACTAACAGGTGTATCTGGACATAAGCTTTTGTGAGCAAAAACCCACTTCGTCAGAGGCATTTTTCCCACTCCAGTTGGTTTTTGCCCACAAAAGTTTATGCCCAAATCTATCTGTTAGGGTACAGCTACACGAGCCAGTAGATCAGCCCGGTCAGGGTTGATCTTCTGTGCTTTGATTTCATGCACCTAGTGGAGATGTGCAAAATTGAGCTATCGGGGTCAACCGTTAACTCCTGTACTCAGTCTCACAAGGAGAAACGAAGGTCGATGGGAGAGTTCTCCCATCGACCTTCCTTGGTGAGGGTGGTGATGTAAATCAACTGTAGATAAGTTGGCTCCAGCTACACAATTGTTGGAGCCGTATTGGAAGAAAGTCTGGATACTGTATGTGAAGCAACAAAGGTTTTTTACAACCAGCTGGCGGAGTGATTCTGAACTTGGTTGAGTTTCAGAAGGCGCTGGCAGGCATCACGTTACGATCGGATACGTAGAGAGAGCTGATTGGCAGAGGAAAGAATAGGAGCAGACAGTAAGGAAATGAGCGTAGTCCATGAACAAGCCGTGAGCAATCCAGATGAATTAACGAACAATCTGGGAGTTACAGAGAGTTTCCGTGCGCAGTTTACAGAACATTTTATCTATGAAGAGCTAGTCCTTTGAAGAGTGCAGTTGTCAATGCTGATGTGTAAAGCGGAGATGTCTCATCTGTAATACACTGATGTGTAAAGTGGTGATGTCTCGTCTGGCATCCTGATGTAATCTTCCCACGGACACGACCATTCATGTTATCTCTACAGAGTCAAAGCAAGAGGGCAACGCAGGATCAAAGCAGAAGTTGGTGAAAGAATCGTGTCAATCACCCTTAACTATAGTCCAATTCCCCTTCCCACAGGGTCCCTTCCTGGAATGTGGCTGCCTAGGAACTTACTCACACCAGCTGGGATGCCCTCCCCAGATGGCTGCAGTGGGGGAGCTTAGCAGACTCCATTATAGAACAGTGGTTCTTAGCAAATATCGTGGCCTACTTCTGAATTTTATCCTATGCCTGAAACTGCATATCTTTGGTCATCTGCAAGGTCTACTGTTGACCTGGCCTTAGTCTTTAAGGTGCTTTAGTCTTCTCATTGTTTTTGCAGATGGACTACCACATCCCTGGATACCTAGTGCCTTAGAGGAGCTGGGCCTCTTGTTCCTATGGAAATGTTGCTAAATTGGAGAGCCTTCAGGAAAAAGCTCTGAAAATGATGACGGCATTGGGAAATGTGTCTGCTAGATCCCAAAAGAGCAGTCCATGTAGCTGGAGGTGGTGGCTGAGGGGTGATGTCATCCCAGTCCATAAAGATCTACATGGGGAAGAAAAGTTTGATGAGGGACTCCAGTTTAGCAGACAAGGCAGAATAAGATCTAATGGTAAATATTCTCTTGAAACGCTCACAGCTGACTCAGTCCTAGCGCCCGACCTGCAGAAACAATTCACCCTGCTCCAGATCCAGCTGCCCGCAGTCAGAGGGAATTTGTCCCATGGAAAGTTAAGGGAATACGTCAGTAAGTGAAAATAACATGTAACTTCCAGCTCGTGAGAGTCTAGAGAAGACGCGACGTCAGGCTGTGCGGCTGGAGCAGGAAGCTCGGACGGAGGTTGGTCGGTATGACTGTGAGCAGGAAGGAATTAATGACATATTCAGAGGCTGCTTCCTTGCCTCAGAGAGACGAGACCATTCCACCGCAAAAGGTCTGGGGGAAGATCTCCAAAGGCGACTTAAGGCTAAATCCATAAAAAAATGCTGATGCCTCAGCAGGGGATTCACAAAGCCAAAATGGCAGGGTGCTCCACTCTGGGCTAAGCCAGCCCTTTCTCAGCATTAGGCATCAGCAACTTACATGTATGGAGAGATGCATCTCATAGAACAGGACCGGATCTTGGTAGGTCATTGAGTCCAGTCCCCTGCCCTCTTGGCAAGACCAAGCACCGTCCTTTCTTTTTTTTTTTTTTTTTAAATAAATTAATCTTTTTGCCCCAGATCCCTAAATGGCCCCTCAGCATTAAGCTCATAACCCTAAGTTTAGCAGGGCAATGCTCAAACCACTGAGCTATCCCTCCCCACCATCATCAGTCCTCATAATGCTTAGCCCAGTATACACAGCTAGGACACAAGAAGCCCTTGGCTTCAAGTCCCCTTGCCAACTGAGGGGAAGGAAGGGGTTTGAACAGGAAGCTGCTTCCTTTCAGGCAACTGTGCTAACCACAAGGCTATGGGCTCATCTGTTAGGGACCTCTCAGCCTCCCCTCTTGAAACTGTTCTGCTGTGGATAAATAACTACCCTTTCATTATTTATTTGCTGTGCATCAGCCTCACCGAGCCATGCAGGCCAAAAGTCCAGAGGTAAGTTATGATCCAGGGAGGTCAGAACTTAAGGCGACAGAGCCAGTAGAGGGATTTGTGACTGCAGACTGGAGGGATGAGCTGCAGGACTGAGTGGCTAGGCCTGGAAGCAGAGTGCACAAAGCCAGGAAGGAGAGCTGTGAAAAACCCTGGACTCAGATGAAAACTGGGAGGCCAAGACCAAGACCACGACCACGTCATCTCCAAGAGAAAGGGCTGTGATGCCCTGAAGCCATCAGGTGAGCTGGGTAATTGGAAGAAGACTCCTGAGAGAGGGTGCCTTATAAGCTCAGTGTTTTGCACTTTGGCCTGCTAAACCCAGGGCTGTGAACTCTGTCCTTGAGTGGGCCATTTAGGACTCTGGGGCAAACAAATTAAAAAAAGGGGAAGGTGCATGGTCCTGCCAAGAAGGCAGGGGAATGGACTCAACGACCTCCCAAGGTCCCTTCCAGTTCTATGAGCTGTGTATCTCCATGTATTTTGAACAACAAGAAGTCCTGTGGCACCTTATAGACTAACTGATATTTTGAAGCATGAGCTTTCGTGGGCAAAGACCCACTTCATCAGACGCATGAGCATCACTGATACTCGTCACCATGTATTTTGAAGACTCAGTGAATTATTTTGGGACTCCAAAGGGAAGCCAAGGCAGGCTGCACCAAGAGCCAACCCAGGCCATGACCGAGAAGACACCTACTGATGGGAAGCAGAAATGACTCTTCTCCCACCTGGCCAAAGGGAAGGAGAAATAGGGTGCGATTCTGGCCTTATCACGCCAATGACAAAACTCTCACTGATATCAACAAGACCAGGCTTTCACCCCTGATGCCTCTACCCTTGAGAACACTACCACGAGCTGTTTTGGGGGGTGCCATGATGAACAGCAATTTCTTGAAGGTTTTGGAACTGACAAAAACTTTCCAGCCTCCATTAGTGAGCCAAGGTTTCTATCTATGTAAGCAGGAGTGCCCCACGCCCAGCTAGCTGGACGTGGGGAGAGACACTGGATGTGCCTGTGGAAATAGGGTTTTGCTCCGGCGTTGCTGAGGTTGGTTAGACATTCAGCAGAGGAGTGGCATTCTGCTCCCTATAGTCAGTTTAATTGTGGTGCTTTCCCAAGTTAAGGCCAAGTCACTTCCCTCCTTTTTATTAAAAGTTTCCTTTCCACGCTCGGACTCTGCGCTCGCGAGAGGGAAACGTTGCCTCTCACAGGGGCCCAGCGATGGTGTCTAAATTTCCCAGGTGACTGGGACAGTGGCTTGGCTGGTTCTGTGCTGGATAGATGGCAAAGACCTCCTAGATATTCCACCATGGCTCCACCTGATCTGTTGCAGTGTCTACTTTCACCCTTTGCTCCATCTCTCTCCTCCAGTGCTCTGAGCGGTGGACAAAGAGAAGCAGCCACCAAGCCCCAGGCCAGCTGTCTGCTGTGTCAGTGTGTGTGCTGGGCAGCCCACAGGAAGGGAACTTCTTGGCCAAAGCCATTTGCATGTAGAGTGTGAAGATCCCGCTCTGACACGGACAGAGCGTGGGAGTGGCGAAGAGGAGGGCAACATTAGTAGACAATTCCTCCCTGAAACATGGGTCCTGATGAAGCATCTAGTGACAGGGCCATGTCTGACAAATTCTGAGTCTATTGTTAAAGCATTTGGGGGAAGCAAAGGGGCATTGCGGCCGGTCTCATTGCACTGGACTGAGAAGGCATTGCTCCCCAATGGTTGAAGCTGGCTCAGAAGATAGAGGCTGATTAAAAATTAGCACCTGGCTGGAGTTTGGAGGCCGTGGCATTAACAGTGAGGTTGATTTAGCAAAAATGACTCAGCTGACCCAGTGAAGACCAACTCAGGGGCCTCAGCAGAGAAGCCAGGGCTGAGCCATGGGGACTGAACTATCCTCTCCTCACTGGGGTGGGGGGCACTGGGGAGGACAGAGGAATTTTGGAGGGCACGTGGGGAAACCTGTACCTGACCTGTCCTGGTCTCTGTTCCCACAATGCAAGTGGCAACCTCGCTGGGGGCCCCAGCAGGGCAGTGAAGGCCTGAGTAGAGAATGAACCCTGCCCTGTGCCTAGAGCAGAGCCCGCCAGGTCAGAGCTGCAGCATGCTGGGAAGGGGCAGGGAGCATTAGGGGGCTTTTCCTCCCGCCACCTCTGTCCCACTAGCACCACATTCACTGAGAGAAAGGGAGGGGATGAGGCCCACAGGTGGATTTTCTTTCTCACCAATCATTTTGCAGACACAGATCTGAGAGAACCGGCACTTCCCTGGCCATGGGTAACAGGCCTGTTAACAACACGTTACACCAGCCTGCACGGACACCCTGAGAGACAAACGACCCACACAGCACACGCCAAGGCCAGAACTGCTCGTATTTAATGAGAGGAGCAAGCAACATTTCTGCTTAACAGTCGGGGACCCGCTGCCGCTGCTGTTCCTCTTTCAGGGCTGGTGGAGCCCTCGGTGCTCATTTTCCTATTTTCTTGAGCACGCAGCACCAGAAGCCTCTTTTGCAGGCATATGATCTCGTCGGCACTTCAAATTTGTAACACGTTGAGGCGCAGTGACCGTAACAGTGCTTCTTCTGCCCATAGCCTGCACCAGACGGAGACAGTCCAGGGTTGCAGAAAACCAAACACCCTTTGCTCCGCCTCTGCCTCGCCTTTCCCCAAAGCTGTTCCTCTGCCCCACTCCATTTCCTCCCTGTCCCAGCCCTGAGCACTGCACCCCCTCACTCTCCCATTCACTCTCCTCCTTCCTTGGGCATTTTCACTGGGCCGGGGCAAAGGTTTGGGGTGTGGAAGGGGATGGGGGCTACAGCTGGGGGTGGGCCAGGGGATGATGGCTATAGGGCACAGGAGGGGGCACCAGGCTGGGGAGTGGGGCTGAGGGATTCCTAGTGTAGCAGAGGTTTTGGACTGGGTCAGAGGGTTGGGGGGCCAGAGTGGGCCGGGTGAGAGGTCTGGCTGGGGTGGGACCAGAGATGAAGGGTTTGGGGTTCAAAAGGGAGCTCTGGGTTGGGCGCAAAGGGCTTGGGGTGCAGGAGGGAGCTCTGGGTTGGAGAATGAGGCTAATGTGGATCCAGGTGTCTAATGTTAGGACCACAGCCAGGGCTGAGCAGGTCAGTCCCAGCGTCTGAGCTCTGATGGCTGCCGAGAAGGTGGAATTCTCTGCTCATCCCTCCGGGAGACCTCCGGACATGGAATCCCCGAGGAACTCGCTGGACAAAAGCTCAGGAGTCTCTGTCAGCAGCTGCACGTCTTCAAATGCCCAGACAATTGCACCCCTAACTTGTGCTCACAGTTATCCTGGCACAGATAAGCCACAAATCATGTCACCGTCACCAAATACCGCCTGTGCCCTTTGTGCCACCTTCTGATCCCCCCTCCTCTGTCCCCATTTCCACCCCCCACAGGCCAAGCGCTCACCTGGAGTGGCCAAGGAGAAGAGCAGGAGAACAGCAAACACCAGGTAGAGGAACCTCATGGCTGGAGGTCGGCTGGGATCTCAAGAAGTCTGGAGAGATAAGAAGCAGAGAGAGGTTGGCTCCAGGAGTGGTGATGGTGAGGCCGGGAATCCCGGTATTTAAAGGGAGTTTGCTGGCAGAGGCAGGTGCTGGAGGAGGAGTTTGAACTCTCTGATCTCCGAGCGTGCGTTGTTCACTGCCTGACACACTGCAGTGTCGCTCCGGCCCAGTGGCCCTGCTCACGGTGATGTAAACCTGCCACGCACTCAGCACCCCTTGCTCACTGCCCCTGCCTCTCACAAGGTCCATGCACGGTTTCCTCCTACATACGCACCGTGTATGGACGTGCAGGGCAAATTGTCTTTACTTCACAGCCGTCTCCCTGGAGCGAGAGACAAATTTCACGCTATGTCCCAAACAAACAAAGAGCCAATCCACGGTCATGCTAATGGCCTGGTGAAGGTGGGGAGGAGCTGACAGCAGCAAATGGTCTGGAGTGCGCTTCTGGGTCAACAGGACCTGGGGGAGATGGGTAGGTCTGATGGTGATGGGGAAGGGCTCAGTATCTCCAGGTCACTGGTGTTTCTCCTCCTTCACTTCCCTAAGAGCGCATGAGCATTCCAGGCATTACAGGTCTGCACTGGTGCTCTGGCTGAGCTCACTACTGTTAACAATGGAGAGACTTTCCGTGGGGCTTCTGTGGGGCTTGAGCCTGATCTCTCTCTGGAGCTTGGCTCTAGGTAATCTCTTACGCACAGGTGAATTTGTGTTCCAGTTCTTGGCGCACGACTGGCGGATCATAGAATCACAGAGACCGAAGGCTGGAAGGGAGCTCAGGAGGCCATCGAGTCCGGCGCCCTGCTTGAAGCGGGACCAACCCCTAACTCAGTCATCCCAGCCAGGGCTTTGTCAAGCCAGGACTTAAAGACCTCTAGGGATGGAGATTCCACCACCTCTCTAGGCAACGCATTCCAGTGCTTCACCTCCCTCCTGGGGAAACAGATTTTCCTAACATCCAACCTACACCTCCTCCTCTGTAATTTGAGACCATTGCTCCTTCTGCCATCTGTCACTGCTGAGAATAGCCTCTCTCCATCCTCTTTAGATCCCCCTTCAGGAAGCTGAAGGCTGCTATCAAATCATCCCTCACTCTTCTGAAAACTCAATAAACCCAGATCCCTCAGCCCCTCCTCTTGGGTCAACCTCCCCACCCCAGAACTGATGTCCAAAGGAAAATCTTGGCCTCTCTCTTTGACGTCTCCTGGTGGAGATCATCAGCGCCCGCTGAATGTGACTAAATCAAAGCTGGTAATCTTTTCCAGCACGGCACATAACCTTACCATCCTGACTGGTATTCGGAGGGTGACCACAGCCGTGTCTACACGTGCACGCTACTTCGAAGTAGCGGCACTAACTTCGAAATAGCGCCCGTCACGGCTACATGCGTCGGGCGCTATTTCGAAGTTAACTTCGACGTTAGGCGGCGAGACGTTGAAGTCGCTAACCCCATGAGGGGATAGGAATAGCGCCCTACTTCGACGTTCAACGTCGAAGTAGGGACTGTGTAGTTGTTGCGCGTCTCGCAACATCGAAATTGCGGGGTCCTCCATGGCGGCCATCAGCTGAGGGGTTGAGAGATGCTCTCTGCAGCCCCTCAGCTCAATGGTGGCCGCATGGAGTGGCCCCTTAAAGGTCCCCTCCCCCTCCCTTCCTGTGCAGGAAGCTGAGGGAACGTGCAGGCAGCAGCCCAGACATGTGGCCAGCCTGCACATCCCTCAGCAGCCACAGGACCCTCAATGGCCACCTGGCAGCCCCCCCAGTACCCCCAGGGGACCCCCCCCAAGGGGAGCCAGGACAGCCAGCCCAGCCAGGCGGGCAGCCAGGCTGGCAAGCGGCAGCGGGGCCCCTCCTGGACGGAGGCCGAGCTGCGGGACCTGCTGGGGCTCTGGGGCGAGGAGGAGGTGCTCCAGGTAATGGGGAGCAAGAGGCGGAACGCGGATGCGTTCGCTCGGCTGGCCGATGGCCTGGCTGCCCAGGGTCACCCTGCCCGCACTCCTGATCACGTCAGGAGTAAGGTGAAGGAGCTGCGGCAGGGTTACTCCCAGGCCCGGGATGCGGCCGGCCGATCTGGGGCCGCCTCCATCACTTGCCCCTTTTACAGGGAGCTCAGGGACATCCTGGGCCCCCGGCACACCTCCTCCTCTCCGGCCACCCTTGATACTTCGGCTGACGAGCCCCAGCAGGCCCTTCAGCCGAAGTCCGCCCCGGAGGTAAGCCCCGCACCCCGGGGGCCCCCCCGGAGCCCAGCCCCGGGACATCGTGGCAGGAGGAGGAGGAGGAGGAGGAGGAGGGGCTGGCAACGTCGACATTCAACATCGACGTTGGGCAGCACCACATCGAAATAGGCGCTGCGAGGGAACGTCTACATGCCAAAGGCTGTGTCTACACGTGCCCCAAACTTCGAAATGGCCACGCAAATGGCCATTTCGAAGTTTACTAATGAAGCGCTGAAATGCATATTCAGCACTTCATTAGCATGCGGGCGGCAGCCGCGCTTCGAAATTGACGCTCCGTGCCGCCGTGCGGCGCGTCCAGACGGGGCTCCTTTTCGAAAGGATGCCGCCTACTTCGAAGTCCCCTTATTCCCATGAGCTCATGGGAATAAGGGGACTTCAAAGTAGGTGGGGTCCTTTCGAAAAGGAGCCCCATCTGGACACGACGCGTGGCGGTGAGGCGCGTCAATTTCGAAGCGCCACGGCAGCCTGCATACCAATGAAGCGCTGAATATGCATTTCAGCGCTTCATTAGTAAACTTCGAAATGGCCATTTGCGTGGCCATTTCGAAGTTTGGGGCACGTGTAGACGTAGCCATAGAGTCACAGAACACTGGAACTGGAAGGGACCTCAAGAGGTCATTGAGACCCATTCACTGCCCTCTTGGCAGGACCAAACACCATCTAGACCATCCCTGCTGGTGTCTATCTAACCTGCTCTTAAATATCTCCAGTGATGGAGATTCCACAACCTCCCCAGGTAACTTATTCCAGTGTTTAACCACCCTGACCATTAGGAAATTTTCCGAATGTCTAATCTAAACCTCCCTTGCTGCAGTTTAAGCCCATTGCTCCATGTCCTATCCTCAGGGGACAAGGAGAACAATTTTTCTGCCTCCTCCTTGTAACCCTCTTTGAATTACTAGAAAACCACTATCATGTCTCCTCTAAATCTTCTTTTTTTAAACTAAACAAGCCCAGTTCTTTCAGCCTTCCCTCATAGCTCATATTCTCTAGATCCTTAATCATTTTTGTTGCTCTGCTCTGGACAGTTTCCAATTTCTCTCCATCCATCTTGAAATGCATTGCCCAGAACTCCAGAACTGGACACGATACTCCAATTGAGGACTGATGAGCGCAGAGTAGAGCAGAAGAATGACTTCTATGTCTTAATCACAACACTCCTCCTAATGCATCCCAGAATCATGTTTGCTTTTTTTGCAGCAGTGGCACACTGTTAACACATATTTAGCTTGTGGTCCACTATGACCCCTAGATCCCTTTCTGCCATGCTCCTGCCTAGACAGCCGCTTCCCATTCTGTATGCGTGAAACTGATTGTTCCTTCCCAAGTGGAGCACTTTGCATTTGTCTTTATTAAACTTCATCCCGTTTACCTCGCACCATCTCTCCAGTTTGTCCAGAACATTCTGAATTACGAGCCTGTCCTCCAAAGCAGTTGCAACCCCTCCTAGCTTGGTATCATCTGCAAACTTAATAAGCATACTGGCTATGCCAATATCTAAATCGTTGATGAAGATATTGAACAGAACCGGTCCCAAAACAGATCCCTGTGGAACCCCACTTGTTAGTCCCTTCTGGCATGAGTGCAAACCATTAATAACTACTCTCTGAGAACAGTTAACCAGCCAGTTACGCACCCACCTTATAGTGGCCCCATGTATTTCCTTAGTTTATTGATAAGATCATATGAGGCCATGTCAAATGCATTACTAAAGTCTAGCTACACCACTGTTGAGGCACCTGCACTAAGCTCCAGAGGTCCCAGGTTTGAGTTTGCCTGTGGGCAGCTACACTGGGAAATGGGCTGGGCTTTGGGGTTGTTGGGTCGTGAGGTGTCCAGGCAGGAGGGGGTGCAGGAGCAGGCTCGGGGTGGTGTGGGGTCTGAGGAGGGGGAAGGATTCAGGAGTGGGCTAGGGGACTGGGGTCTATTTGGAAGTGGGGTGCAGGAGTTCCCCTCGTCTCCCAGCAGCTCCCCTCCCACTTCCAGTCACCAAGGGGCTGCTAAGGTCCCTGCTGCAGCCTTCTCTGGTGGGAAGGGGGTCCTGCCTTACCCCATGCCCCCACCGCACACACGAGGATGCTCTGAGAACTCAAGCAGGGAACAGCTCCTGCCTTTCCCTGCTTCCCCCCACCCACCTGGTGGGGAGCAGAAAAGTTCCTCTAGCATTTTAGGTTCTGCTGCCCGCTCCCTCCAGCCACCTAAGCTGTGTGCAGGCGCCTCACCTGCCTACATGCAGGACGGGGAGCTGGAAATATCCAGGTGTCAGCTCAGGTGGGAGGAGGGGAGGTGAGTTAGGGTTGGCTGGATTCAGTGGAACCCCCTTGCTCCCTCAGAAATCCAGATCAAAGTGTGGGGGGCCAGATCCAGGCACAGGCCAGGATTTCCCCACCCCGGGCGTCAGCTTTTGTGGGCAGCTGCTCCCTTCATCTGACGGGAACCACCCAAGCGTATGCCCCAAACATTTGTCAGTGCTTAAGGTGCCCCAAGACTCCTCATGGTTTTTGCCTGAATAGACTAATATGTCTACCTCTCTGAAGCTTGTTATAAGTGGATTGTTCACGTCTCTGTTACCAAGAGGTGTGAAGATGAAAAGACACCTGCAAGGGTGCTGCTGGTCTCCTGCCCATGGCATTCAACATTACAGATCTCCATCAGGTCCTTCCGACTCAGAAGCTCAGTTCAAAGGGCTCCCTGCTGTCATGCTCCACTGATTGACGCCTTTGGCTTAATTAGAAAACAAAGTGTAATTTGTCAAAATACATCTCAAGCTGGGGAGCTGGAAACCTGGGAGGGTCAACTCCACCTACACATCTGGATGATGATGGTGCAAGAGGAAGGAACCACACACCTTTCACAAGAGAGGCAGTGACGGGGCAGTGAGCAAAGGCTGCTGAGTGTGGCAGGTTTACATCACTGTGAGCGGGACCACTGGGTCAGAGCGACACTGCAGCGTGTCAGGCAGAGAACAATGCACACTCGGCGATCAGTGAGTTCAAACTCCTCCCCCAGCCCTCTGCCAGCAAATACTCTCTAAATACCGTGATTCCCAGACTCGCCACTCCAAGAGCCAACCTCTCTCTGCTTCTTATCTCTCCAGACTTCTTGAGATCCCAGCCGACCTCCAGCCATGAGGTTCCTCTACCTGGTGTTTGCTGTTCTCCTGCTCTTCTCCTTAGCTGCCCCAGGTGAGCGCTCAGCCTGTGTGGGGTGGATGTAGAGACAGAGGAGGGAGGATCTGAAGGTGACAATAAGGATTTGGGCAGTATTTGGTGAATGGGGCTTGTGTTGTGGACAGTCTGTGCTAGGGCAACTGTGAGCATGAATGAGATGTGCAATTGTCTGGGCATCTTAAGACAGTCCTCAGCATCTGCCTACCATGTCCTTTAGGGATTCTGTGTCAGGGAGTCTCCCATAAGTCTCCCAAATCATCTGCAAACACTTGGAAGGTGGTAAGCTGATAGGGAACAGCCAGCATGGATTTGCAAAGAACAAATCATGTCGAACCAATCTGATAGCCTTCTTTGATAGGATAATGAGCCTTGCGGATAAGGGAGAGGTGGTGGATGTGGTATACCTAGACTTTAGTAAGGCATTTGATATGGTCTCACATGATATTCTTGTCAATAAACTAGGCAAATACAACTTAGATGGGGCTACTATAAGGTGGATGCAAAACTGGCTGGATAACTGTACACAGAGGGTAGTTATAAATGGTTCTCAATCCTGCTGGAAAGGTATAACAAGTGGGGTTCCGCAGGGGTTTGTTTTGGGACCAGTTCTGTTCAATATCTTCATCAACAATTTAGATATTGGCATAGAAAGTATGCTTATTAAGTTTGCATATGATACCAAGCTTGGAGGGGTTGCAACTGCCTTGGAGGATAGGGTCAAAGTTCAAAATGATCTGGACAAATTGGAAAAATGGTCTGAGGAAAACAGGATGAAGTTTAATAAAGACAAATGCAAAGTGCTCCACTTAGCAAGGAACAATCAGTTTCACACATACAGAATGGGAAGCATCTGTCTTGAAAGGAGTATGGCAGAAAGGGAGCTAGGGGTTATAGTGGACCACAAGCTAAATATGAGTCAACAGTGTGATGCTGTAGCAAAAAAAGAAACGTGATTCTGGGATGCATTAAGAGGAGTGTTGTGAGCGAGACATGAGAAGTTATTCTTCTGCTCTATTCTGCACTAGTTAGGCCTCAGTTGGAGTATTGTGTCCAGTTCTGGGCACTGCATTTCAAGAAAGATGTGGAGAACTTAGAGAGGGTCCAGAAAAGAGCGACAAGAATGATCAAAGGTCTAGAGAACACGACCTATGAAGGAAGGCTGAAAGAACTGGGCTTGTTTAGTTTGGAAAAGAGAAGATTGAGGGGGGACATGGTCATGGTTTTCAGGTATCTAAAAGGGTGTCATGAGGAGGAGGGAGAAAACTTGTTCTTCTTGGCCTCTGAGGATAGAACAAGAGGCAATGAGCTTAAACTGCAGCAAGGGAGGTTTAGGTTGGACATTAGGAAAAAGTTCCTAACTGTCAGGGTGGTCAAACAGTGGAATAAATTGCCAAGGGAGGTTGTAGAATCTCCATCTCTGGAGATACTTAAATACAGGTTAGATAAATGTCTATCAGGGCTGGTCCAGACAGTACTTGGTCCTGCCGTGAGGGCAGGGGGCTGGACTCGATGACCTCTCAAGGTCCCTTCCAGTCCTAGTATTCTGCGGTTCTATGATTCTATGTAGGTGTCTAAATATGGATATAGGAGCATAAAACCAGGCACCAATGGACAAGAACACCAGGCCGAGATTCTAGAGGGAAGGACTGACCAAGGATGCTCTAAACTGTATCTGGCAGTGTCCTGTGGACTCTGATTTCGGAAATGTCTCTGTTTCAAGCAAACAATCTGTGCTGCCCATCCAGCTTCCCACTCTGCAAATTTAGGACGTAAGTGTGTCTCACCAGCTGTACAGAGGTAGACCCCCTGCGAAGGGGGAGTCAATCCCCATGGTTGGGAGCAGCACTTCCCCTCTAGGGCAAGAAAGCACCTCTCAGCTTCCCAGTCAGGAGGATCTCTGGGGACTGGACATGAATAGGACTTTCTCGAATTGCTGTGATGCTGTCAGGGCCAGTCCCACCCACCAGTGCTGTATAGGAATCTCTGACAGATGAGTGGGGGAGGCCTGGTGGGAGCTGAGTGTGAGCACGACTCCTGTCTCTAACCCGAGCCTCTCTCTCTCTCTCTCTCTCTCTCTGGCGCAGGCTATGGGCAGAAGAAGCACTGTTACGGCCACTGCTCCCCAAAATGTTACAAGAATGAGGTGCCGACCAGCTCGTACGCCTGCAAAAAGGGCTCCTGGTGCTGCGTGCTCAGGAAAAGGGGGTGATGAGCACCGAGCTCTCCACCCACCCTGGAAGAGGAGCAGCAGCGGCAGCGGGTCCCTGACTGCTTAGTAGAAATGTTGTTCACGTCTCTCATTAAATCAGAGGAGTTCTGGCCGTGGCGTGTGCTGTGTGGGTCACTCAGGGTCTTCTCTCAGGGCAGGTCTCATAGGCTGTTAACAGGCCTGTTAGCCACGGTTCAGGGAAGTGCCAGTTATCTCAGATGGGAGTCTCCAAAATGGATCAGACAAACCCCCTGTGCCCTTCTTCCCCTGACGTTTTTGCACTGAACGTGATGCTGGTAGAAGGTTCTGGAGGGGCAGAGGCTGTGGGAGGGGAAGTCCCGTCAGGCTACATCCACACAGCAGTGCCGCCCAGCGGTGCTACTGTCAGTCCAGCCGTTCAGCTGCTCGTTATGGTCAGGAGAGCGCTCTGCCAGCCACAGCGTAACACCACCCCACCAAGGGCCGGGAGCTTTGTCAGCAGGCGAGCAGCTCCCTGCAATGAAGTGCTGCTCACACCAACGCTTTACGTTGGCAAATGTACTGGCTTTTGGGGCATGTTTTCTCATGCCCGTGCCCAGTGTGTGTCAGTTCTGACCTGGTGGGGTCTCCGGAAGGGCCCAAACAGAGTTCAGTGACTCCATCCCTCTCGGGTCTTCACTGCCCTGCTGGAATACACAGGAAAATGGCCACTGGCAGAGAGAAGAGCAGGACAGGGCAGGAAAAGGTTTCCTCACCTGCCCCACTTAGAGCCCCAGTTCTCCCCCACAGGCCCCTCTGCAGCGAGGGAGTGGCTAGTACAGTCCCCAGCCTAACTCAGTCCTTGGCCTTTCTGCTGAAGCTACCGAATGTGCCTTCACTGGGTCGGCTGAGTTATCTTTACTGTAAATCAGATGCTCTCTCACAGGTAAAACACGTTCAGATGCTGGGTTTTACCAGCTGCTCTCACCTACACCAGTCAGCTTGTGGATAGAGGAGAGAGAGAGAGTCCTCCTTAGTCCTTTGTAAAGGAAGAGAACTCGGTGCCCCATTGTTCTCCCAAACACCCTTACAGAAAACTAAACGATTTGTCACACAGGCATATCATTAGACCCTTCCATAGTAACCTTTGCAGATGGGAACATGAGGGGATTGTAAAGAGAAGATGCCCCCTACTCTGGATGCCTGAAGTCTCTACCCATGTCAGAGAGGGATCAAGCCCTTGTCAAGAGGTTCCCTTTCCATTTGGTGCCCAGTACCCATGCTGATGGTCAATAGACATATAAGCTGGGCATTGATGTCATTTCTCCTTGCTTGCATTTGAGAACGTTGAAGCCAATGGGAGAGTGAGATGAATTGAGTGGGGTGGTAGGGACTGCAGCGGGCTAATCATAGAATCATAGAACAATAGAGCTGGAAGAGACCTAAGAAGCCATCAAGTCCAGCCCCCTGCCCAAGGCAGGACCAAACCCCATCAGATCAGCCCAGACAGGGATTTGTCGAGGCGAGATGTAAACACCTCCAGGGATGGAGACTCCACTACTCCCCTGGGTAGACCATTCCAGTGCTTCACCACCCTCCTAGTGAAAAAGATTTTCCTAATGTTCAACCTGGACCTTCCCAACTGCAAGTTGAGGCCATTGTTCCGTGTTCTGCCATCTGTGACCACTGTGAACAGCCTCTCTCCAGCCTCTTTACAACCTCCCTTCAGTAAGTGGAAGGCTGTTATCAAGTCCCCCCTCAGTCTTCTCTTCTGCAGACTAAACAGTCCCAATCCCCTCAACCTTTCTTCATAGGTCATATGCTCCAGCCCCCTAATTATTTTGATTGCTCTCTGCTGGACCCTCTCCAGTGTGTCCACATCCTTCCTGTAATTGGGGGCCCAGAACTGGACACAGGACTCCAGATGTGGCCTTACTGAAGCCTAATAAAGAGAAATAATCACTTCTCTGGATCTACTGGCAACGCTTCTCTTGATGCAACCTAATATGCCATTAGCCTTCTTGGCTACGATGGCACACTGTTGACTCATGCCCAGCTTCTTGTCCACTACAACTCCCAGGTCCTTTTCTGCAGAACTACTCCTGAGCCAGTCAGACCCCAGCCTGTAACAATGCTTGGGACTCTTCCGGCCCAAGTGCAGAACTCTGCACTTTTCCTTATTGAACCTCATCCGATTTCTTGCAGCTCGGTCTTCCAATTTGTCTAAGTCACTCTGGAATCATGAGGATAAACACTTTGGCTCCCCGAGGAAAGCTCACAACACATTCATCCGATCAAAAATCTGTGACCCGTCACCATTTAGGGTTTACCTTGGAGCTTTCCAAGAGCACCAAAGGTGTGTCAGTACAGCCGTCCCTCCCCACTGTGGTACCTGCAGCCTGATTTTCTGTTCTCATTAAAAGAGGTCCAGAACCCCTGAGGAGAAACTCTGCACATGCTGGAATAAAAGGGCATTTTTTGCTGCTGACTTCAACAGGGCTAGGTTGGTTCCCATGGTCACTGACTCTGAGCCCAGTTCTCCTTTCCCTTGGCTGGGAGTTATTTAAGCTAGAGGGTGTCTGACACTGAACATCCTCCCTTTGCCCAGACGCCAAAGCTTTTTTGTTCTTTTCTCTTCCCTGGCTGGAGGCAGGTGTCTCATGACGCCTTTATTACTGCACAGAGAGAAAAGCTCACGTCTCCCTACGAACCTCCCTGAGTTAGACAGGGCTGTCCAGCAAATCCAGTCAGATGCTGGAGAGCTCCTACAACGCAGCTTTACAAGTTCCTATGTGTGTGGAAAATGTAGAATGTGGAAAAAATTAATTTTCTCTAGTTCCCAAACTTTTCCAGATGGGGACCCATTTTAACAATTCAGGAAGACTTGGTGACCCCCAGGCAATTCAAAAATGAGGGGTGGGCTGTGCTATTGCCAGCTAATTTTGTACCTGAGGCAAGAATATAAAATTGCGCTCCCTCATGTTTATATATGCATAATAGTTATTTCATAGAAAAAGGGGAAATACATTAATAACAATAAAATAATGACATTGCATTTACTATACTTAATTATTTTATAATTATAGTTGATCTGAGTAGTGGTGTGGGAAAGACCCTCAGCCCCAAACAGCTCCTTCCCCCTGGCTCTCCCAGCTTAAACCCCACACTCAGAGGCTGGAGGGGCTGGGAAGGAGTCACACTCAGGGGTTAGCGGCTTAGGGGGTCACACTCAGGGGCTGGGGACACTCAGGAGCTGGGGGCTGGGCGGGGCATACTCAGGTGCTGAGGGAGATACAAACAAAAAAGTGAAAACTGACAAACCAGTTACACAGAACAGAAGGGGGGCAAAAAGCGGGACAGGGTGGAAGGGCGTGAAAATGACTTACTGCAAGAGTCTGGTAAGTGGCTTGCCTTGCATGACTACGAATATCAAAGGTGGAGAAATTGTCTTCGTAGTGTGCAAGCGCTTCTCTATTGATAGAGAGAGCTGCTGGATGTGGCAGCATTAACGAGCTGCAAATGGCTACTTTAAGAACCACATGCAGCTCCGAGCTGTGGGCGACCCTTAACAAATCTAATCACAACCCATGTTTGGGTCCCGACCCATAGGTTGGGAATCCCTGCTCTAGACCCTTACGAGGACTATCTGCCCCGCAGAGATTGCCTCTCTCCTTAGTAAATCCAAACCACTGTCACTGACCGCTCCACTACTCAAAATGCTCAAACAGAGTAGGTTCTACCGTTTTCATTCATGGGATGCAGGAATATATTCCAAGTCATCAAATCACACGACTAATGTTGGAGATAAGGAAGGTGAGGTTTTATGTTTTACTGGAGCATATTCTGCTGATGAGAGATAAGCTTCCATGTTCAGAGCTTTTCTTCAGGTCTCACTGTTACTCCCTAACCCACCTGTCTTTGTAACCCCTGGAACCAATGTGGCTGATTCCAGGGAACTCTTGATGGGTCATGTGGTCTGGTGTCCCTTTCGGCAGTGGAGAGACCATCACATCCCTTCCAGGGATCTTCACACCCTTGACATTAGCTGATTGGGCAAAACATGGCAGTACTGCCAGCCCCCAGGGCTCCAAAACCATGAGTCAGCGGGGCCCAAAAATCGTGGGGGTTGTGACACAACTGTATGGTGTGGTCACTCCATCGTATTGTGTGTCCAGTCTGGCTTTTGACTCCTGAGCTCTTGCCCCGCCCCCAGCGCCCGTTCCTGTGCGCGTGTGACAGCGTTGACAACGCTTCCATACTTACGAAGGTGCTTTTGGCCTCTGTTGTAGGAACTTTCATCCCCGCATCTCCCAGCCCCCACACCCAGCAATTCTGCCCATCCCCCATCAAGTCCCCTTCGCACCCCACCTGCTCCTCCTGTCGCTCATTCACAGGTATGGTGGGGGCAGAAGAGCCCTCCTGTCGCTCACAGGCAGAGACGGGGGAGGAGTGTAGATGGCCTGAACTACAGGGCTTTTTTTGGTTTCCTCCTGCTCCCTCCCCACCCGCTGGGAGCAGGTACTGGGGCCAGACGGGACAGTCACAGCTCTGCCTGCTTCCTGCAGCAATCCTGATTGGCTGCTTTTCCCTAGGAGGTGGGGCTTTCGTGGGCCAGTCTCCAGACTGAACCCAAATCCCATCTGCAAAGCTTACTGGAGACAGGTCTGGCGGTGAAACTGTGTGATGAATCATTTGGATTCCTGTTACGAGGTTTCGGGGAACATTAGGGGCACAGAGGTCTGGCGTTTGCTGGGGCGAAGGAGAAATCTCTCTGGCCATTATGCACAAGCTGACTGGTGCAGGTGAGAGTGGCTGGGGCATCCCAGCATCTGCGAGTGTTTGGACTCTGGGCTAGTGTTTAAATTCGCAGCAGAGCGGATTCTGCCAACACCAAGAAGCCAGAGTCGGTGGTCTCTGAAGGGAGGCCAAGAACTGAGTAAGCCGTGGGACTGAACGAGCTGCTCCTCCCTGGAGGAGAACTGGGGCACTTTAACAGGGAGTCAAGGGATCCCTGTGCCTGACCAGTCCTGGCTTCGGTCTCTGAGATGCCACTGGCCACGTTTCAGGCAGTGATGACCTGAGTGGGCCACAGAGACTGAACTGTGCTCAGTCCCACCAGGTCAGAACTGAGGCACCCTGGCCTGGGGCAGAGAGAATAAGGTGTTGGAAGAAGCACTCTCTGAACGACAGAAGATTTAGGGATGAAAAGCACCGGTGTGAGCAGCTCTCTCCTGCTGACCAAGCTACCACCACTGGGTGGGGTGGGGTCATTTTGCGGCTGGGAGAGCTTCCTCCTGGCCATCACAAGCAGCTACATGGCTGGACTGACAGTGGCACAGCTGAGCAGCACTGCCCTACTATTGTAACATGCGCTGTGTGTATGTAGCCATAGGGGGCTTTTCCTCCCACAGCCTCTGTCCATCCAGTACCTTCCACCAGCATCATGGTCATGGCAAAACCATACGGGGATGGAGGGCACAAGGGGGCTGTCTTTCTCATTAGCCATTTTGCAGGCATAGATCTGGGATAACTGGCACTTCCCTGGGCTGTGGGTAACAGGCCTGTTAACAGAACATTGGTCCCACACAGCACACAGACCCCAGACCCGCGAGTGACCCACACAGCACACACCAAGGCCAGAACTTCTCTTATTTAATGAGAGGAACGAACAACATTTCTGCTCAACACTCATGAACTAGCGCCTGGGTGGAGGCGTTTTAACTTTGTCAACATCTGGAACCCTTCGCACTCGTTTCCCCTTTGTCAGGATCACGCAGCACCAGGAGCCCTTTTTGCAGGCGTACGAGCTGGTCGGCACCTCGTTTTTGTAACATTTTGGGGAGCAGCGGCCGTAACAGTGCTTCTTCTGCCCATAGCCTGCGCCAGAGAGAGAGAGCGAGCCTAGGGTTAGACACAGGAGCTATGCTCACAGTCAGCTCACACCAGCTGTCCTCCCCACCACCAACCTCCCAGGTGTTCATACGCAGCCCTGAGCGGTGCTCCCGGCCCGGACATCATCACACCAATTCCTGGACATTCATACTCATGTCCAGTCTCCAGAGATCAGAGCAACTGGGAAGCAGAGTGGCACTTTCTTGCCTTGCCAGTGCTGCTCACCACAGTGGGGTTCATTCCCCTTCCTGAGGGGTCTCCCCCCCACACAGCAGGTGTCCACCTCAATAGCCCCTCCACAGTGACATGTGCCCCTCCACACGCTAGGACTCCAGCTCCGTCCCACCTGACATCCTGAGAGATACCAAGATGAGCTGTGGGCAGGGGAATTGGGTGAGGCCTTGTAAAGGAAATCGGGGGTCCTGCCATTCTCTGCATTGAGATGGTGGCAGGGGCTGCTGCGTGAGCACCGGCAGTGGGCGGAGTGGGAGCGTGTGAGGGGTAATGGAGGAAGCTGGTGGAAAGAGGGGAAAGACAGAGAGGAGGGAGTGGGGACAAGCCCAGAGGTGGTAGAGGGGGTGGCTGAGATGGAAACAGTGAGAGGGGGATAGAAAAAAGCTGGACAGGGCCAGGGGTCACCACCGGCCATAGGTGCAAGATGGGAGAGGTGCTGGCTCCCTGTGGCGGGAAGAGGCTGGGCTAAGACTGGAAGGGGCGTGGCTTAGGGTACTCAGCCCTGGGCCTCTCCCCCCATGCTCCCTAAAAGCACTGGAATGTGTTGCCTAGAGAGGTGGTGGATTCTCTATCCCTAGAGGTTTTTAAGTCCCAGCTTGACAAGGTGCTGGCTGGGAAGACTTAGTTGGGGTTGATCCTGCTTGAAGCAGGGGGCTGGACTAGATGACCTCCTGAGGTCCCTTCCCGCCCTAGGATTCTAGGATTCTATGCCTGTACAGTGGTGGCGTATCGCTGCTGTGGCATTCACAGGGGCCGACTGCCAATGGGGCAGAGGAGTGAAGGGCAGACAGCACAGAAAATTGGAAGGGGTTGGCTGGGGAAAGTGGGAAAAGGGAGATGTCAGATGGGGAAGAGAGGAGGAGAGGCAGTTGGTGGAGGAGGAGAACAGAGCGGCTGGGGAACAGGAGCACACAGATGTTAGGAGGAGGAGGCCCTGGCAAAACATGGCAGCACACAGCATAACAGGGATGGCAGAGCCTAGTCCTGCCCATTTGCACAAACATCACTGGGCACTGCGTGTGCCAATTAGAGGCACGGTTGTATGAACTGAAAATCGAGTTCTGCCAGGCTCACAAAGAGAAATACTGGTTCAAACTCCATTGCCTGGAATTTGGGGCGAGTATCCTTGGCTCTTCCAGTGACTAGTTCAGAATTCCAGCAGACTCAGGCAGGCAGTGAGATGAATTAATCAGTTCTTGTTTTGGAAGCTACACTCACAATCATAAGGTGAGAAATTTGTTCTCTCCCCAGGGACTCCATGGCTGCAGGATCTGATCACACTCTGAGCTGCACTATCCAAGGGGGTGCTGGGACATTTATGGCTTATACCCTAATTCTGGGTCATCTGAGGAGAGGGAGGCTGGATGGGCAGCACAAGCTATTTACTGCAACCAGAGATATCTTGAACATCAGACTCCACAGGGCACCCCAGAACTGAATTAAGAGCATCCTTCGTCACTTTAGAAATGGGGGGCCAGTTTTCTTGCCCACATAAAGTGCCCTGATTTTCAGAAGGAACCTAAAGGAGATGCGGCTGCTCTGGGCCTGTGGAAATCCAGCCTCTTTGATCTCTGTGCCCAGTGCAGATCCAGGAGTCTAATTGTCAGGATTACAGCCAGGGCTGAGTGTGCTGGCCCAGTGTCTGAGCTCTAGCAGCTGGGAATACCGGCTCTTCCCTATGGGAAACCACCTGACATGGAATCCTGGAAGGACTCACTAGGCAGACCCTAAGGACCGCCTGTCAGCCGCTGAACTTCTTTAAATGTCCAGAGAATTGCACAACTCATTCATGCTCACAGTGGTCCTGGCACAGATTGTCCACAAAATATACCCCTTTCCCTAAATACTGTCTGAGTCCTTATTGTCACCCTCAGCCCCCTTCTCTGTCCCTGTTTCCACCCCACACAGGCTGAGTGCTCACCTGGGGCAGCCAAGGAGAACAGCAGGAGAACAGCAAAGACCAGGTAGAGGAACTTCATGGCTGGAGGTCGGCTGGGATCTCAGGAAGTTTGGAGAGGTAAGAAGCCGAGAGAGGTTGGCGGTAGGAGCTGGGAATCCTGGTATTTAAAGGGAGTTTGCTGGCAGAGGGCAGGACAATGGGGGAGGATTTTGAACTCTCTGATCTCCGAGTGTGCGTTGTTCACTGACTGACACGCTGCAGTGTCGCTCCGGCCCAGTGATCCCGCTCGCAGTGCTGCAAACCTGCCACGCACTCAGCACCCCTTGCTCACAGCCCCGTCACTGCCTCTCTTGTGAAAGGTGAGTGGTTCCTTCCTCTCCTCCCATCTCCTGTGTGATCCAAATGTATGGGAGGCCCTGCCAGTCTTCCAGCTCCCCAGAAGGAGAGGTAGTTTTACAAATTACAGCTTGTTTTCTAATTAAACAAAAAGCGTTAATCAAGGGAGGGCATCAGCAGGAGCCCTTTGATCCAAGCTGCTGAGTCAGATGGACCTCATGGTGATTTTTAATTTTGAATTAAATAGGTAGGAGACCAGCATCACCCATGTAGGTGTCTTTTCATCTTCTCACCTCTCCGTAACAGACCTGATGACAAGCTTCAGAGAGGCAGATGTGTTCGTCTGTTTTGGCAAAACCAACAAGGAATCCTGGGGCACCTTGAACACTACCAAATGTATTAGGGCATAAATTTCACAGGCAGCATCTGACAGTGTGAACTTCTGCCCACGGAAGCTAATGCCCCAGTAAGTTTGCTAGTCTTTAAGGTGCTGCAGGATTCCACTGATTATAGGATCTGGGCCAGTGTTTTGTCCAAACTGGCCATTGTCAGTGAAAGACTCTCTGAGAGCCATGTCCAGGAAAGAGACAGAAAGAAGCTAACCATGCTATTGGGTGCTCAGATTGTCTCATCTGGGCATTGTAGGAAAGGCCATAAATAAAGACCCTGGTGATGGTCTTTGATATCACTGGGGCCTTAGTGATAATCTCACAACACATTCACACCCTCGCTCTCCGCAGCAGCTCTTCACACCAGTACAGCCCCATTTCAATGACATGCTGTGCCCCACAATCCCTTCCGTTTGCAAACCCACAAAGTGCACACCCCCTTTGCCATGGAAGTAGTCCACAGGCTGCAGGCCAGGCTTCCTCCCGTGTGAGAAGAACATTTGCTTCAATTCAAAAAGCCCACTCTGTCTTCCCGTTGGCTCACCTGGCTCCTTGCCAACACTTCCTGGAGATGTTCAGGGCCCCACTCTCCCTGGGTTGAACCCTTTACAGGCTATTTCGTTACCTGAATGCTGGGACGCTCAGCAAAGGGTAGCATCACTGACTTCCACCTCTTATGATCTTGAAAGATGCCTCCTACTGGTCGGGCGAGGGCCTGGCCCACAGGGCTAGTGGCTACAAGGGAATGGGACTTGCTCACTCCTATTCATCTGCTGATTCACAGGCTGATGTGGCTGCAAGGCTGAGACAGACACGTCCCTCTGGCCTGGCAGTCAGGTGCCAAGAGGGCAGGTGTAGGCTCCAGTTCAGTCCTGACCACAGCGGGCTCCTCCCGGCTCCGTTTGGCTATTTAGGCTTTTATACTGCGCCCAGCACCATGCTACGTGGGCACCCGAGTCACCTCTCTGTTTGTGCTTCCATCTTCCAGTTACTAGTGTAGCTCATACCACAACAACATAAAGACAGCCAGACTGGGTCAGACCAAAGGTCCATCTCGCCCAGTGTCCCGTCTGCTGACAGTGGCCTCTGTCAGGCGCCCCAGAGGGAATGAACTGAACAGGTAAGGATCAAGCAATCTCTCTCCTGCCATCCGTCTCCAGCCTCTGACAAATGGAGGCTAGGGACACCATTTCTTACCCATCCTGGCTAATAGTCATAGATGGACCTAATCTCCATGAATTTACCTAGTTCTTTTTAAAACTCTCTTGTAGTCCTAGCTTTCACAACCTCCTCTGGCAAGGAGTTCCACAGGTTGACTGTGTGCTGTGAGAAGAAGAACTTCCTTTTATTTATTTTAAACCTGCTGCCCATTAATTTCATTTGGTGTCCCCTAGTTCTTGTATAATGGGAACAAGTAAATAATATTCACTTTCTCCACACCACTCATGATTTTATATATCTCTATCACATCCCTCTCTAGTCTTCTCTTTTCTAAGTTGAAAAGTCCTCATCTCTTTAGTATCTCTCCTTGGCCGTGTCTACACTAGCCCCAAACTTCGAAATGGCCATGCAAATGGCCATTTCGAAGTTTACTAATGAAGCGCTGAAATACATATTCAGTGCTTCATTAGCATGCGGGCGGCCGCAGCACTTCGAAATTGACGCGCCTCGCCGCCGCATGGCTTGTCCCAATGGGGCTCCTTTTCGAAAGGACCCCGCCTACTTCGAAGTCCCCTTATTCCCTTGAGCAGATAGGAATAAGGGGACTTCGAAGTAGGCGGGGTCCTTTCGAAAAGGAGCCGCATCGGGATGAGCCGCGCGGCAGCAAGACGCATCAATTTCAAAGTGCCGCGGCCGCCCGCATGCTAATGAAGCGCTGAGTCTGTATTTCAGCGCTTCATTAGTAAACTTCGAAATGGCCATTTGCATGGCCATTTCGAAGTTTGGGGCTAGTGTAGACACGGCCCTTATGATCTCTTTCCAGGTTAGTTATAGCTCAATAGGCTCCATTGTATTGTATGTATAGTTGGGGTTATTTTTTCCAATGTGCATTACTTTACATTTATCCACATTAAATTTCATTTGCCATTTTGTTTCCCAATCACTGAGTTCTGTGAGATCCTTTTGAAGTTCTTCAGTGCCTGCTTTCATCTTATTGAGCAGTTTAGTGTTGTCTGCAAACCTTGCCACCTCACAGTTTACCCCTTTCTCCAGATCATTTATGAATAAGCGGAATCGGATTTGTCCTAGGACTGACCCTTGGGGAACACCTCTTGTTATCCTTCTGCATTCAGAAAATGTACCATTTATTCCTATCCTTTGTGTCCTGTCTTTTAACCAGTTCTCAATCTATAAAAGGATCTTCACTCTTATTCCATGACAACCTAATTTACCCAAGAGCCTTTGGTGAGGGACTTTCTCAAAGGCTTTCTGGAAATCTAAGGATACTATATCTACAGGATCCCCCTTGTCTGCATGTTTGTTAACCCCTTCATGCTGACATTAGACTTACTGGTCTGTAATTGCCAGGGTTGCCTCTTAGCGTCTTCCAGTCCTGGGTACAGAAGCTGATTTAAAGGATAGGTTACAAATCACAATTAATTATTCCGTAATTTCACATTTGAGTTCTTTCAGAACCCTTGTGTGAATGCCATCTGGTCCTGGTGATTTGCTACTGTTAACTTTTTCTATTTGTTCCAAAACCTCCTCTAATGACACTTCAATCCAGGACAGTTTTTCAGACTCATTACCCACAAAGGACAGTGCAGGTTGCGGAATCTCCCTGACATCCTCAGCCGTGAAGACTGGAGCAAAGAAATAATTTAGTCTCTCTACAGTGGTTTTATCATCCTTGATGGCTCCTTTTGCATCTCGATTGTCCAGGGCCCCACTGGTTTTTTAGCAGGCTTTCTGCTTTAATGTACTTAAAAATATTTTGTTATTGCTTTTTGAGTTTTTGGCTAGCTGTTTCTCAAAATCTTGTTTGGCTTTTCTTTTTACATTTTTACACTTACTTTGGCAGTGTTTATGTTCCTTCCTATTTACATCACTAGGATTGGACTTCCACTTTTGAAAAGATGCCTTTTTTATCTCTCACTGCTTCTTTTATATGGTTGTTAAGCTATGGTGGCTCTTTTTTAGGTCTCTTACTATGTTTTTTAATGTGGGGTATACATTTAAGTTGGGTCTCTGTTGTGGTGTCCTTGAAAAGTTTTCATGCAGCTTGCAGGGATTTTACTCTAGTCACTGTACCTTTTAATTTCTGTGTAATTAACCTCCTCATTTTTGTGTCATTACCATTTTTGAAATTAAATGCCAGAGTATTGGACTGCTGAGGTGTTCTTCCCACCACAGGAATGTTAAATGTTATTATATTATGACCACTATTCCCAAGCAGTCCTGTAATAGTTGCCTCCAGGTCAAGTTCCTGTACTCCACTCAGTACTAAATCAAGAATTGTGTCTTCCCTGGTGGGTTCCTGTACTAGCTGCTCCAAGAAGCAGTCATTTAAGGCATCAAGACGTTTTACCTCTGCATCTCATCCTGAGGTGACATGCACCCAGTCAACATGAAATCCCCTATTATTAAGAGGTTTTTATTTTGATAACCTCTCTCATCTCCCTTAACATTTCAACATCACTATTACTGTCTGGTCAGGTGGCCGATAATATATCCCTACTGCTATATTCTTATTGGAGCATGGAATTACTATCCATAGTGATTCTATGAAACATTTGCATTCATTTCAGATGTTTACTTCATTTGATTCTACATTATCTTTCACATATGGTGCCACTCCACCACCCACGGGACCTATTCTGTCCTTCCAGTACCTTTTATATCCCGGTATGATTGTGTCCCACTGATTGTCCTCATTCCACCAGGTTTCTGTGATACCTATTATGTCAATCTCCTCCTTTAATATGAGATACTCTAGTTCAGCCATCTTATTAGTTAGACTTCTAGCATTTGTGTAGAAGCACTTCAAAAAATTGCCACTGTTTATTAGTCTGCCCTTCCCTGATATATTAGATTATTTTATATATGACTGTTTCTTGTCTGATCTGATGCATATTATATCATCTCCCCTCCTCCCTTTCTAATTAAAACCTAGAGAATCTCTGTCAATGGACTCTGCTCTAAGAGAATTCTCCGTCTGCACCAATCGGCTTTCCCCCATCTTTTTGTTCAAAAACCGTTCTATGACCCTTTTAATGTTTGATGCCAGCAGTCTGGGTCCACCTTGGTTTAGGCGGAGCCCATCCTTCCTACATAGGCTCCCCATATCCCAAAAGTGTCCCCAGTTCCTAATAAAACTAAACCCCTCCTCCCTACACCATTGTCCCATCCACGCATTGAAACTCTGAAGTTCTGCCTGCCTTCACTGATTGGCGCTTTTTGTTTAATTAGAAAACAAGGTGTTATGTGTCAAAATATCTCTCAATCTGGGGAGCTGGGAGAATGGGAGGGTCTAGACCACCCACACATCTGGATGAGGAAGAGAATGTGGGGAGAGGAAGGAACCACTCACCTTTCACAAGAGAGGCAGTGGCAGAGGATGTGAGCAATGGGTGCTGAGTGCGTGGCAGGTTTACATCACTGTGAGCGGGACCACTGGGTCGGAGCGACACTGCAGTGTGTCAGGCAGTGAATAGCGCACACTTGGAGATCAGAGAGTTCAAACTCCTCCCCAGCACCCTGCCTCTGCCAGCAAAGTCTCTATAAATACCGGGATTCCTGGCCTCACCATCACCTCTCCTTGAGCCAATCTCTCTTGGCTTCACTTCTCTCCAGACTTCCTAGATCCCAGCCGACCTCCAGCCATGAGGTTCCTCTACCTTGTGTTTGCTGTTCTCCTGCTCTTCTCCTTGGCCGCTCCAGGTGAGTGCTCAGCCTGTGTGGGGTGGAAATATGGACAAAGGAGGGGGTGTGTAATAGGACAGGGTTTCTGGGCACAGCTAGAGAAATCAGTCCAGGGTACCTTTGCTTAAAACCCGGGCTACTTGCAGCCCCAGGCTGGGATTTCCTTCTCCCTAAGGCAAATCCAACCAGTCATCACAGCGCTTCTGCCAGCCCCTTGGCCAGCCAGAAGCCACACAAGCAAACCCAGACTTCCCACGTGCTGTACCAGCCCAGTCCAACAACCCCCAAATTAAGGCGAGTGGTTATTAAACCTGTTTCACCCAACACCATACAGATTCTTCCGGGCTCCAAAGGGTCCAGCCCCAGTCCCTGGTCAATGTATACCTGGATCTTACACATATTTCCATGCTCTCCAGTCCTTCAGCTCTAAATATCTAAAGATTTAGTAATAATACAAAAAAAATCAGGGTTAGAGAGAAAAATTATTAAAGCAGCCCTTTACTTACATCAGTCATTACTACTGATGCAGGCCAGAGGAGTTATTTGCTGATTCTTGAAAGTCTCTGAAAGTTCATGTCAGTTTACATAGTTTCAGTTACTGTAGCATTGTAGATCCATTCTGCTGGGGTCCTCCTGCTGGGACATGGACCCTTGGAGATGGGCACAGGTACCCAAAGGACAAAAGACCCAAGATGGACCCTGCTAAGTCCACATCGTCCTTTGTGTCCTTGTGTTCAGGGACAAAGCCCTTTCTTCTTCCCATAGTCCCTTAGGGGTCCGCTCCCGCCTGACTCAAGTGGGCTGTTGTGGCAAACTGCCATTGGAAGAATCGCAGGAGACAGTCTCAAATTTCTGAAGCGGACTTGTTCCTTTGTCTCAGTCCAGGTCACCTGGCCGGTGGGCTGCATTCACTTGATAGGACACAAGTGTCTGAAATGGGGATTTGATGTCCGAGCACCTGTTTCCACCTCGTTGTTGAGCCCAATGTCCTGGCTGGGGCTGAGTTCACACTTACAGCGAAGTTTAGCACTAAAACATTTTCTAGCACAGCTACACAGCTAAAATCTATACCTTTACCTACATACCTGATACAGATATATAAGTAGCATACATAGATTCAGGGCATCATTAGCATTCATTAGACACCTCACATGACCTCCCTAGCACAATATTTGGGGCCAATAGCCACAATGGGCATTGCAATGGCTTCCAGACCCAATATAAAAATCCAGTCATGTGACAGGAGGGTCTGAGGATAACAATAAGGACTCAGGCAGTATTTGGTGAATGGAGCATGGTTATGGACAGAATCTTGCAGACCATCCATGAGCATGAATGAGGTGTGCAATTGTCTGGGCATTTTAACATGTCCCTCCAGCTGATAGAAGTCCTTAGAGTCTGCCTAGCTAGTCCCTCAGGGATTGTATGTCAGGAGGTTTCACGCAGGAATGAGCAGTGAATTCCACCCTCTTGCCAGCCAGCTGAGCTCAGACCCTGGGGCAAATACATGCTCGGTCCTGGCTGTGATCCTAACATTAGACACCTGGGTCCATCTTAGGCACAATGATCAAACAGGTTGGATTTCCAGAGGCCCCAAGCAGATGCAGTTCCTTTCGGTTCCTTCTGAAAACCAGGACATTTTATAAAGGTGTCCTGATGTGGATTTAGGAGCCTGATAGCAGGGAATTACAGACAAGAAAACTGGGCCTGGATTCTAAAGGCAAGAACTTACCAAGGATGCTCCAAACTCTGCTCAGGGGTGTCATGTAGAATGATTTTAGCAATGTTTCTGCTCTGGAGTAAACCATCTGTGCTGCCCATCCAGCCTCCCTCAAATAGGCTGGAAGCCATAAATTTTCCAGCAGCCACCTTGGATAGTGTAGTTCAGAGCGTGGTCAAATCCCACTGCCATAGAGTCTGTGGGGAGAGGAGAAATTCCTCACCTTATGATTGTGAGTGTAGCTCCTGAAACAAAAACTGGTTTAATTCATCTCAGTGCCTGCCTGAGTCTGCCGAGATCCTGAACTAGACGCTCAAAGAGCCAAGGACTCTCTCTGCGATTCCATGCAGTGGAGTTTTAACCATTCTCTGTCTTTGTGAGCCTGGCAGAACCGGATTTTCAATTCATACAACTGTGTGTCTAACCGGCACACACAACCCTCAGTGTTGTTTGTGCAAATGGGCAGGACCAGGGCTCTGCCATCCCTGTTATGTTATGTTGTGTGCTGCCACGCTCTGCCAGGGCCTCCTCAGATGTTCATCTCTCCTCGCAGCATCCCTCTGTGCTCCTCTTCCCCAGCCACTCTGTTTTCCTCCTCCACCAACTGCCCCTTCCCCCTTCCCTCTCTGACACCACCCTGTTCCCACACTCCCCAGCCAGCTGCTTCCCCCTTTCTCTGCTCTCAGCCCTGCAATCTGCTGCCCCCTCAGCATCTGCTGTCTCTACAACCCCGCTTCTCACAGCCTGTCTCTTCTCCGCCCCAGCTCCCTTGTCCTCTACCTAAACTCCTCCCCTTCCTCCTCTTTTACGCCTAGTCTCCCCCACACCTACCGACAGGGAGTTGGGGAGAGGAGGCAGTTGCCCCTGGGCCCGGCTTTTCCAAGGGGCTCAGAGCCCCCAGCCCCTTTCAAACACCACAGCCATGCCCATGGGAGTGTGGGGAGGGGCCCAGGACTGACTGCCCTAAGCCCGGCCCCTTTGACCCTTGTCCCTGCCCCATCCAGAAGCAGGGATCGGTCCTACTTCCCACCTTGCTGCCAGGCCAGGGGTGGCTGTCAGCCAGCCTGGTCTCCACAATCCAGCTCTTTTCTGTCTCACAGTTTCCACAACAGCTCCCCTCTGCCACCTAGGGGCTTGTCGCCACTTCCTTCTCTCTGCCTTTTCTCTCTTGCCTTCTGCATTTCCATTATTCCTAACACTCCACCTGCTGCTGGCTGTCACTGGCAGAGGAATTTCACACAGCAGCCCCTGGCCTCCCTCCCAGGAAGGCACAATCTGAAACGTATCCAAGTGGTAGCCATGTTAGTCTGTAACCGCCAAACACGAGAAGTCTTGTGGCACCTTATAGACTAACCGATTTTTTGGAGCATCTGATGAAGTGGGTCTTTGCCACAAAAGCTTTCGCTGTGTTAGTCTATAATGTGCCACAGGACTTGTTGTTTTCATCTGAAATGCCGACAATGGCAGGAACCCCATTTTCCTTTCCAAGAGGATCCCCCCAGTTACCCTGCCCCAAAACTCACTCTGGTGTCTGTCAGGACATCACAAGGGAGGCAGTGGAGCCCTGGGGTGTGGAGGGGCAGATCTCACCTCTGAGGGGTCATCAAGCGGGAGACCCCCTCAGGAAGGAGAAGACAGTCCCACTGTGGTGAAGAGCACTGGCAAGGCAAGAAAGGGCCATTCAGCTCCCCAGTCACTCTGACCTCTGGGGAATTGGGCATACATGAGTGTCTGGGAACCAAAGTGATGCCGTCAGGGCCAGCCCCACCCACCAGTTCTGCCTGTGAACCTCTGGCGGACAGGTGGGTGAGGCCTGGCAGGTGCTGACTGTGAGCATGACTCCTGTCCTTAACCCTAGGCTCTGTCTCTCTCTCTGGCACAGGCTATGGGCAGAAGAAGCACTGTTACGGCCACTGCTCCCCAAAATGTTACAAGAATGAGGTGCCAACCAGCTCGTTCGCCTGCAAAAAGGGCTCCTGGTGCTGCGTGCTCAAGAAAACGGGGAAATGAGCGCCGAGGGCTCCACCCACCCTTGGAAGAGGAGCAGCAGCGGCAGCGGGTCCCCGACTGTCTAGCAGAAATGTTGTTCTCTCTTCTCATTAAATACGAGCAGTTCTGGCCTTGGCGTGTGCTGTGTGGGTCGCTCGTCTCTCAGGGTCTCCATGCAGGGTGGGTCCAAAGGGCAGTTAACAGGCCTGGTACCCACAGCCCAGAGAAGTGCCGGTTCTCTCAGATCTGCGTGTACAAAATGCTTGTGAGAAAGACAAACCCCTGGTGCCCTTCCTCCCTGTATGCTTTTACTATGAATTTGGTGCTGGTGGAAGGTGCTGGCTGGACAGAGGCTGTGGGAGGAAAAGCCCCTTAAGGCTACGTCCATTCAGTGTGCCTCACAATGGCACGGCAGTGCGGCTCAGCTGTGCCGCTGTTAATCCAGGCATGTAGCCGCTCGTTAGCAGCAGGAAAGAGCTCGGCCAGCCACCAAGTAACACCACCTCAGCAAGGGTCAGTAGAATCATCAACAGGGACGTGCCTCCTACAGTGAAGCACTGCTGACAATTTCATCAGTAAATCGTCTGTCTTTCAGGGAGTGTTTTTCTGACACCTCGTGCTGTCTGCCCTGGCCAGGGTGCCTGAGTCATGACCTGGTGGGGTCTCCGCTTGGGCTCAAGCACAGTTCAGTCTCTGTGGCCCACTCAGGCCATCACTGCCCTGCTGCAACACACAGAAACGTGGCCAATGGCATTGCAGAGACCGAAGCCAGGACCGGTCAGGCACAGGGATCCCTTGACTCCCTGTTAAAGCGCCCCAGTTCTCCTCCAGGGAGGAGCAGCTCGTTCAGTCCCACGGCTTACTCAGTTCTTGGCCTCCCTTCAGAGACCACCGACTCTGGCTTCTTGGTGTCGGCAGAATCTGCTCTGCTGCAAATTTAGACACTAGCCCAGAGTCCAAACACTCGCAGATGCTGGGATGCCCCAGCCACTCTCACCTGCACCAGTCAGCTTGTGCATAATGGCCAGAGAGATTTCTCCTTCGCCCCGGCAAACGCCAGACCTCTGTGCCCCTAATGTTCCCCGAAACCTCGTAACAGGAATCCAAATGATTCATCACACAGTTTCACCACCAGACCTGTCTCCAGTAAGCTTTGCAGATGGGATTTGGGTTCAGTCTGGAGACTGGCCCACGAAAGCCCCACCTCCTAGGGAAAAGCAGCCAATCAGGATTGCTGCAGGAAGCAGGCAGAGCTGTGACTGTCCCGTCTGGCCCCAGTACCTGCTCCCAGGGGGTGGGGAGGGAGCAGGAGGAAACCAAAAAAAGCCCTGTAGTTCAGGCCATCTACACGCCTCCCCCATCTCTGCCTGTGAGCGACAGGAGGGCTCTTCTGCTCCCACCATACCTGTGAATGAGCGACAGGAGGAGCAGGTGGGGTGCGAAGGGGACTTGATGGGGGATGGGCAGAATTGCTGGGTGTGGGGGCTGGGAGATGCGGGGATGAAAGTTCCTACAACAGAGGCCAAAAGCACCTTCGTAAGTATGGAAGCGTTGTCAACGCTGTCACACGCGCACAGGAACGGGCGCTGGGGGCGGGGCAAGAGCTCAGGAGTCAAAAGCCAGACTGGACACACAATACGATGGAGTGACCACACCATACAGTTGTGTCACAACCCCCACGATTTTTGGGCCCCGCTGACTCATGGTTTTGGAGCCCTGGGGGCTGGCAGTACTGCCATGTTTTGCCCAATCAGCTAATGTCAAGGGTGTGAAGATCCCTGGAAGGGATGTGATGGTCTCTCCACTGCCGAAAGGGACACCAGACCACATGACCCATCAAGAGTTCCCCCGAAAAGCTACATTGGTCCCAGGGGTTACAAAGACAGGTGGCTCAGGGAGTAATAGAGAGACCAGAGGAAAAGCTCTGGGTGAACATAGAAGCTCGTCTCTCTCATCGGCAGAATATAGTCCACTAAAAGATAGAACCTCACCCTCCTCATCTCCAATGTTAGGCTTGTGATTTGATGAGTTGCTGGATGATACTCAGACACTCTAGTGATGAAAATGGTAGAATCTACTCTGTCTACTCTACTAGCACAGGGGGCGGCAGCCTGTGGCTCCGGAGCCACATGCTGCTCCTTAAGGAGCCATTTGTGGCTCTGGACACTGCCAGTTCTGACTCCTCTGCAGCTCCCTGCCCTGCCTCTGCTGAAAGAGTAGTATTAAATTTAATCGGTTTAATGGCCCTGCCACCTGGGTGGTCACACCCCTATGGTGGGCATGGTTCTGTTCACCTCCCACCAGGGGAACACCTCCACACCAGCCTTCCTTCCACTGGGCACACGTAGCCACCGGGTGCAGGCTCCCTAGCCAGCACCGTGGATGGGTTAGTTCCTGGAGCCAGTTTGGGGGTGAGGTGGGTTAATCCTGGGGATGGTGAGCCAAGTTTAGGGGCTGAGAGGGGTTAAACCAGGGGGGTGTATTCGTGGGTTGAGGGGGTAAAGCTTGGGGATAAGGGACTGATTTGGGGGTTGAGGAAAGTGAAGCCTGGAGATGGGAGGTGGGTTTGGGGGCCTAGGGGGTACAGCCTGGGAATGGGGGTGGGCATGGAGGGTTGATGGGAATATTGCTCCTTCCTGCCTATGAGCCTATCCCCCAGGTGCAGCGTTCTCCTTCTCCTCATTTGCTGTCCAATCCAGAGGTCAAAGTAACTTCAACTTTCTATCTGGTACCCATCATTGTGAGTGCACCATTCTTAAAATAGGACTGACAAAAAGTACGGTTTGACATTATTTATGAAGGACTGTCTCGTATTCACATGTAGGACGGCTCTTGAGGGATTGATTTTGTAACTGAATTTGGGAAAAATGGGTCTTCTTGCAATATTGGTTGCAGACCCCTGGCCCAGCACATCAGGCCGCAGATACACGAGAAGGGAAGGAAGGTTGCACTGACAGAAATGTGCTGTCCTTGGAATGCTCCACTGTAAGCCGTATGGGGTGATCTTTTGTATGTGTAACTCTTCTGCCGGAAGGAGTCGACAGCAACCAGGGCTGGGTTCAACATCCAAGGGTTCCTTTTCATCCATCTCACACAGAACCGGCTCAAGCCCCCACCCAGTAGCCTGGGAAATTCACACACCCTTGGGCGCCTCAGAGAGGCAATGCTTCCCTGCTCGCACGCACAGAGTCTGAGTGTAGAAAAGAACTTTTAATAAAAGAGGCAGAAAGGTCAATTAACATAAGCTTGGGAAAATACCACACCCAGAGTTCATAACCAACCCTCAAGTAACTGTCCCAGCTCGAATGGATTGAGCAATGTCCTTGGCCTCTCAGGCTCACCACTCCAATACCGTAAATACTCTCATCAGAGGGGAATAAGGGGATTTCAAAGAGTGCAGGGTCCTTTCAAAAAGGACCCCCACGTAGCCACGTCAAGCCATGTGTGATCGACAGCAGTGTTTTCAAAGGGCTGTGGCAGGAAGGGTCCTAATGCTAATGAGACTCTGATTATTCAGTTCAGCATCTCATTAATAATCTTCAAAATGGCTATTTCAAAGTTTTGGCCAAGTGCGGACACAGCCTTGGTTGTTACCCTTACTCTCCCATTGGCTCCGATGTTCTCAAAAGCAAGCAAGAAGAACCGACCTCGATGCCCCAGGCTAGATCTGTGTAGACCATCTGTGTGTGTGCTGAGCAGCCCACAGAAAGGGAACCCCTTGACAAGGGCTGGTTCGCATTCTGCCATGGGTAGGGACTGCAGGAATTCAGACTCCAGTGGCTTCTTCTTTTAACACCCACCTCATGTTCCTGTCTGCATAGGCTGCCGGAGATGGGGCTGGTGATAAATCACTTGGTTTTATGTTAAGTTGTTTGGGGAACCCTAGGGTCCCGGAGGCTATCTGTTTGCAACTGGCTAAGAAGGACTCTCTCTCCACACTATCCACAAGCTGACTGGCATAAGTGAGAGTGGCTGGAAAAAGCCACCTCTGAGACTGTTTGAACTATGAGATAGTGTCTAAACTTACAGCAAAGCTGGTTCTGCTGACACAGTGAAGACAGATTCGGTGATCTCACCAGAGAGACCAAGAACAGAGTAAGCCGTGGGACTGAACTAGCTGCTCTTCATTCGAATGGGACCTTGAGAGGTGGGGATTTGAGGTACTTCAGAGGGTAGCTGAGGGATCCCTACGGTTGACCTGTCCTGGTTTCCATCCCTGAGATGAAACCGGTCACATTCCTGTGTATTGGAGCAGGGCAGCAAAGGCCTGAGTGGGCCACAGAGACTGACCTCTGCTTGGGCCTAAGCAGAGACACCTCCAGGTCAGAACGGAGGCACCCTGGCCTGGGCAGGCAATATAAGTGTAGGAAAAAGGACTCCCTGAAAGACAGAAGTTTTACCAATGAAAAGCACTGGTGTGAGCAGCGCTTCATTGGAGGGAGCTGCGCGTCTGGTGATGTAGCCGCTGCCGCTTGTTGAGAGAATATTACATTGCTCTCCCCTGACCTTAATGAGCGCCTGCAGGCTGGCCCAACACCGGCACAGCTGAGCCGCACTGCCGTGCCATTGTGAGGCACGCTGAGTGGACGTAGCCTTAAGGGGCTTTTCCTCCCACAGCCTCTGTCCAGCCAGCACCTTCCACCAGCACCAAATTCATAGTAAAAGCATACAGGGAGGAAGGGCACCAGGGGTTTGTCTTTCTCACAAGCATTTTGTACACGCAGATCTGAGAGAACCGGCACTTCTCTGGGCTGTGGGTACCAGGCCTGGTAACAACCCATTGGGCCCAACCCCCACGGAGACCCTGAGAGACGAGCGACCCACACAGCACACACCAAGGCCAGAACTGCTCGTATTTAATGAGGAGAGAGAACAACATTTCTGCTAGACAGTCGGGGACCCGCTGCCGCTGCTGCTCCTCTTCCAAGGGTGGGTGGAGCCCTCGGCGCTCATTTCCCCGTTTTCTTGAGCACGCAGCACCAGGAGCCCTTTTTGCAGGCGTACGAGCTGGTTGGCACCTCATTCTTGTAACATTTTGGGGAGCAGCGGCCGTAACAGTGCTTCTTCTGCCCATAGCCTGTGCCAGAGAGAGAGACAGAGCCTCGGGTTAGAGACAGGAGTCATGCTCACAGTCAGCGCCTGCTAGGCCTCACCCACCGTCCTCCAGAGGTTCATAGGCAGAACTGATGGGAATTAGGGGAGCCCCTTTAAAAAGAAAACGGGGTTCCTGCCACTGCCTGCATTTCAGATTGTGGCTTCCTAGGAGGGAGGCCAGGGCAAGCTGTGTGTGACCCCTAGGCCTGTGAGAGCCAGCAGCAGGCAGGGTGGGTGGGTGCTAATGGAAGATGCAGGAAACAAGAGAGAATAGCTCAGAGGTAGCAGTGGGGGCTGAGATGGAAGCAACAAGAGATGGAGAAGAGCTGGACCGTGGAGACGAGGTGACCTGACAGCCACAACCGTCCCAGGTGGCAAAGGGGAAGGGGAGAGGGCTCTGCTTCCAGAAGGGGCGGGGCCATTGGTGGAAGGGGCAGGGCTTAGGGTAGCAAGCGCTGGACCCCTCCCTCAGAGCCGCACGCGGAGCAGTGACAAGCGCTGCTGTGGTGTTTCAAAGGGGCGTGGAGCTGGGCGTTCTGAGGAGGCCCTGGCAGAGTGTGGCAGCACACGGCATAACGGGGATGGCAGAGCCTCGTCCCTGCCCATTTGCACAAACAATACTAGGTGCTGGGTGTGCAGATTAGGCGCACGCTCGAAAATCTGGTTCTTCCAGGCTCGCACACAGGAAGAAGATTTAAAACTCCATTGCACGGAATCGGGGAGAGGAACCTCGGCTCTTCGGGAGACTGGTTCAAGGACTTGGCCGACTCAGGAAGGCAGTGAGACAAATGGACCTAGTTCTTGATTCAGAAGCAACCCTCAAATTTCTAAGGTATGAAATTTCTTCTCTTCCCAGGGAGTCAGGCTGAAGGATTTCATCCAGAGGCACAACCTGAACTGCCTTAGCCAAGGGGGGTGCTGGAATATTTGTGGCTTTTATCCTAGTTCAGGGTAATTTCTGTAGACGGAGGCTAGACGGGAAGCCCAAATGGTTTACACCAAAGCAGAGACATTTCTTAATTCAAAGTCCACAGGACACCCCTGAGCAGAGTTTAGAGCATCATTGGTCAATCCTTCCCTTTTGAATCGTGGCCCGTGTTGTTACCCGCAGGTCCCTGCTATTAGGCTCCTAAATTGACATCCAGACAACCACATCAAAGTGTCCTGATTTGCAAGAACAACCCAAAGGAGCTGCGGCAGGTCAAGGCCTCTGGAAAGCTGGCTTGTTTGATCTTGTACCTGGTGCTGGCCCAGGTGTCTAGTCTTAGGATCACAGCTGGGGCTTGGCATGTATTTGCCCCCGTGTCTGAGCTCTAGGGGCTGGTGTGAGGGTGGAAGTTTCTGTTCGTCCCTATGGGAAACCTCGTGACACGGAACCCCTGAGGGACTCACTGGCAGAAACTAGCTACTATCCATCAGCAGCTGCACGTCTAAAAAGACCTAGACAACTGGACACCTAATTTGTGCTCACAGCTGTCGCAGAACTGACTGTCCACAAAACACGCCCCCCACTAATTACCCCCTGGGCCCCTATTGTCACCCTCAGATCCCCCCTTCCTCTGTGCCTATTTCCACCCCACACAGGCCGAGCGCTCACCTGGGGCAGCCAAGGAGAACAGCAGGAGAACAGCAAACACCAGGTAGAGGAACCTCATGGCTGGAGTTCAGCTGGGATCTCAGGAAGTTTGGAGAGAAGAGAAGCCAAGAAAAGTTTGGCTTGAGGAGTGGTGAGGGGGTGAGGCTGGGAACCACGGTATTTGAAGGGAGTTTGCTGGCAGAGGGCAGGACACCAGGGGAGGAGTTTGAACTCTCTGATCTCCGAGAGTGCGTTGTTCACTGCCTGACACACTGCAGTGTCGCTCCGGCCCAGTGATCCCGCTCACAGTGCTGCAAATTTGCCAGGCACTCAGCACCCCTTGCTCACAGCCCCGTCACTGCCTCTCTTGTGAAAGGTGAGTGGTTCCTTCCTCTCCTCCCATTCCCTTATCATCCAGAGGTGGGGGCTGGGGAAATCCTCCTGCTTCATCCAGCTCCCCAGATGGAGGGGGTATTTGGCCAAAGCCACCTTGTTTTCTGATTAAACAAAAATTGCTAATCAAAGGAGGGTGTCAGCCGGGAGCCCTTTGAACTGAGCTTCTGAGTCGGAAGGACCTGAAGGAGATCTGTAATGTTGAATACAATGGTTAGGAGACCAGCATCACCCATGCAGGTGTCTTTTAATCCTCTCACCTCTCTGTAACAGGGACTTGAGCAACCCACTTCTGACAAGTTTCAGAGAGGCAGATGTCAAAACAAAAAGCAGTCGAGTAGCACTTTAAAGACTAGCAAAATGGTTTATTAAGCTCACCTACTAAACCATTTTGCTAGTCTTTAAAGTGCTACTTGACTGCTTTTTGTTTTGATAGTGTACAGACTAGCACAGCTTCCTTTTTGTTACTATTCAGGGGCAGATGTGTGAGTCTGTTTTGGCAAATAACGAGGAGTCCTGGGGCACCTTAAACATTTACAAATTTATTAGGGCATCATTTTTTTGGCAGAATGCGACAAAGTGATCTGAGGCCCACAATAGCTTATGCCCTAATAAATGTGGTAGTCTTTAAGGTGGTACAGGACTCCAGTTACTCTAGGGAATGGATGTGTTTTGTGTCTTGTCAGCTGTCAAAGAAAGACTCCCAGAGAGTCACGTCCATGAAGGAGAAGGAAAGAACATAATGTTGATATTGGTGCTCAGATTGTATCCTGCTGGGTAGTGTAGGCAAAGTTACAAATAAAGTCCCTGGTGAAGGTGTTTGATATCACTCAGGACTGACAATGCATTCTCATACTCACTCTTAGTTGTGGCTCTGAGCACCAGTATGGACACATTTCAGTGATACGCTGGGCCTCTCAGTCCCTTCCATTTGCAAACTCACAAGTTCACACCACATTTGCCATGGAAGAAGTCCTGTGTGAGAAGAACATTTGATCCCAGATAATAAAGATATAAATGGTAATCCCATCCTGGCTAAATATCTACTGATAGATACATTCATGGAGGCTAAGTCCATCTCTTTTTGAACACTCAAAACAAAAAAAGCAGTCCAGTAGCACTTTAAAGACTAACAAAATAATTTATTGGGTGATGAGCTCTCGTGGGACAGACCCACTTCTTCAGACCATAGCCAGACCAGAACAGACTCAATATTTAAAGCACAGAGAACCAAACGTAGTAATCAAGGTTGACAAATCAGAAAAATTATTATCAAGGTGAGCGAATCAGAGAGCAGGGGGTAGAAGGAAGCAGGTGGTGGAAGTCAAGAATTAGATAAAGTGAAGTATGTAGAAGAGCCCCTATAATGAGCTAGAAAATTGTCATCCTGATTCAAACCACATGTTAATGTGTTGAATTTGAAGATAATAGAGAGTTCACCAGCCTCTCTTTCCAAACCGCTGTGAAAATTCCTTTTCAGTAAAACACAGACTTTCAGGTCACTGACAGAATGGCCCACTCCATTAAAGTGCTGGCTGACAGGTTTGTGAATCAGGAGTGGTTTTATGTCTGCTTTATTCCCATTAATTCTTTGTCTAAGGCCTTGTCTACACTTGCCAAAAACTTCCAAATGGCCATGCAAACGGCCATTTCAAAGTTTACTAATGAACCCCTGAAATACATATTCTACGCCTCATTAGTATGAGGGCAGCCACGGCACTTCCAAGTTGATGCGGCTCACTGCTGCACGGCTCGTCCAGATGGGGCTCCTTTTTGAAAGGGCCCCGGCTACTTCGAAGTCCCCGTATTCCTATCTGCTCATAGGAATAAGGGGACTTAGAAGTATCTGGGGTCCTTTTGAAAAGGAGCCCTGTCTGGACGAGCCGCGCAGAGGCGAGCCGTATCAATTTCGACGTGCCACAGCCTCCCGCATGCTAATGAGGCACTGAATATGTATTTCAGCACTTCATTAGTAAGCTTCGAAATGGCCATTTGCATGGCCATTTCGAAGTTTTTGGCTAGTGTAGATGTAGCCTAAGAGAGTTTGAAGTTTGTCCAACTTACAAAGCATGTGAGCATTGTTGGCACATGATGGCATATATGATGTTCACTGAGGAACATGAGAATGTGCCCATGATTCTGTGAATAACCCGGTTTGGTCCAGGGATGGTATCTCCAGAATAGATATGTGGACAAAGTTGGCAATGGGCCTTGTTGCAAGGAAAAGTTCCAGGAGGGGTATTCCTGCAGTATAGACTGTGGCTATTGGTTAGAATCCTCATAAGGGTGGGAGGTTGTCTGTGGGAGAGAACAGGCATGTCACCCAGGGCCTTCTGGAGTGTGGCATCCTGATTCAGGACAGGTTGTAGGTCTTTAATAATGCGTTGCAGTGGTTTGAGCTGGGGGCTGTAGGTAATGACCAGTGGTGTTCTGTTCTTGGCTTTTTTGGGCCTATCTTGGAGTAGCTGGTCTCGGGGTATTCGTTTGGCCCTGTCAATTTGTTTCGTTATTTCTCCTGGTGGGTAATTAAGGTTTATGAATATTTGGTAGAGATCTTGTAGTTTTTGGTCTCTGTCAGTAGGTTCAGAGCAAATGTGATTGTACTTAAGGGCTTGACTGTAAACAATGGATCTAGTTGTGTGTGCAGGATGGAAGCTAGAAGCATGTAGGTAAGTATAGCGATCAGTGGGTTTCCGGTAGAGTGTGGTCCTGATCAGGCCATCCTTGATTTTTACTGTAGCGTCCAGGAAATGTATCTCTTGCGTGGCATAGTTGAGGCATAAGTTGATGGTGGGGTGCAGATTGTTAAAGTCTCTGTGGAATTCTTCTAGAGTCTCTGTACCATGGGTCCAAATCATAAAGATGTCATCGATGTATCGTAAGTAGAGGCCATCAACTTTCACGGGCAGCACATCACTTCTTCCGGCTGCCCGCAAAATTTATGCCCTAATAAATTGATAGTGTTTAAGGTGCCCCAGGATTTATTATTTGCCAAAACAGACTAACATGTTTACCTCTTCTATACTTGAAATCAGTGGATTGCTCAAGTCTCCGTTACGGAGAGGTAAGAAGACGAAAAAACAACTGCATGGGTCATGCTGGTCTCCTACCCATTGTATTCAATATCACAAATCCCCATAGGTCCTTCTGACTCAGAAGTTCAGTTCAAAGGGCTCCCTGCTAACACCCTCCACAGATTATCCCCTTTTTGTTTAACTAGAAAACAAGTATTTGGATATGTGGGACAGACAACTTCATCACTGGATCTGGATGATAAGGGAATGGGGGAAGAGAAAGGAACCACTCCCCTTTCACATGAGAGGCAGTGACGGGGCAGTGAGCAATGGGTGCTGAGTGCGTGTCAGGTTTACATCACTGTGAGCGGGAGCGCTGGGTCGGAGCGACACTGCAGTGTGTCAGGCAGTGAACAACGCACACTTGGAGATCAGTGAGTCCAAACTCCTCCCCCAGCCTCTGCCAGCAAAGTCTCTATAAATACCGGGATTCCTGGCCTCACCATCACCACTTCTAGAGCCAACCTCTCTTGGCTTCACTTCTCTCCAGAATTCCTGAGATCCCAGCCGACCTCCAGCCATGAGGTTCCTCTACCTGGTGTTTGCTGTTCTCCTGCTCATCTCCTTGGCTGCCCCAGGTGAGTGCTCAGGCTGTGTGGAGTGGCAATAGGGATGGGGATGGAAGCGGGTGGGGTGGGATCTGAGGGTAACATAAAGGACCCCGGCAGTATTTGGTGGTCATCATCATCATCATCATCATCATCAAAAACCGTGGGCTCAGCGCCCGTTGGTGTCTGATGCCCCCTCACTATTTCCTTCCATCTTTCCCTGTCCAGTGCAGAGTGGCTTAGTTTCTGTAGACCAGCTCTGCACCAATCTACTACATCATCTACCCATTCTCTGTGGGGTCTGTCTCTCCTATTCAAACCGTCCGTTATGATGAATACCAGGGTCTTGATTTTTCTTTTGTCATTCATTCTGCAAATATGTCCAAATAGTTGTAGCTTCCGTTTTATAACCTTCTGCAGCAGGTTCTCTTTTGTCTGTATCTTCCTATAAAATTCCTCATTGGTGACCTTCTGCATCCATCCTATTCTCAGAATCTTTCTGTAACAACTCCTCTCGAACGCCAATATTCTTCTTTTCGGATCTTTCGTTATCACCACCCATGTCTCACATCCGTACAACATGCTGCTGAATACACATGTTTTCAAGGCACTCAGCTTCGTTCTTAAGCTAATTGCTTTGCTTTTCCAGATCTTATCTATCGCCTTCAAACTCGCTCTTGCTTTCGCTATTCTAGTCGCTATTTCCTTCTCGTAGTCTAGGTCATACGTTATGTTGCTCCCCAGATATGCGAACTTTTCTACATTTTCTAGTTCAATACCATCAACACTGATCTTCCTTCCTATTTCCTTATCTCCAAATACCATTGTTGTTTTACTGATGTTCATAATCAGTCTATACCACCTCCCTTCTTCATTTAACACCTGCACCGTTTTCACTAGCTTCTCCACATCTTCCTCAATGATAACTATAACATGCACGAACCTCAAGTTGTTAATTCTTTTCCCGTGCACAGATATCCCTTCTACCTCTTCCTTGATCTTGTCCATCTCTCTCTCCAGATGTGCGATGAAGATACTTGGCAATATTGGATCTCCTTGTTTCATACCTCTACTTGTTTTAAACCAACTTCCCAACTCCCCGCATGTTCTCACCACTGCCTCAGCATTGTCATTGCAACGAAGGGTCCTGTGGCACCTTATAGACTAACAGAAAAGTTTTGAGCATGAGCTTTCGTGAACACAGACTCACTTCATCAGATGCTGGTCTTGGAAATCTGCAGGGCCAGGTATAAATAAGCCAGAGCAAGGTTGGGGATAACAAGGTTAGCTCAGTTAGCAAGGGTGAGGCTTACTACCAGCAGTTGATCTGGAGGTGTGAACACCAAGGGAGGGGAAGCTGCTTCTGTATTTAGCCAGCCATTCACAGCCTTTGTTTAAGCCAGAGCTGAGGGCGTCGAATTTGCAGATGAATTGTAGCTCAGCAATTTCTCTTTGGAGTCTGGTCCTGAAATTTCTTTGCTGTAGGATAGCTACTATAAGTCTGCTACTGTGTGGCCTGGGAGATTGAAGTGCTCTCGTACGGGTTTTTGTATATTGCCATTTCTGATATCTGATTTGTGTGCGTTTATTCTTTTACATAGAGACTGTCCAGTTTGTCCGATGTATATAGCAGAGGGGCATTGCTGGCACATGATGGCATAAATTATATTGGTAGATGTGCAGCTGAATGAACCCATGATGGTGTGGCTGATCTGGTTAGGTCCTGTAATGGTGTTGCTGGTGTAGATATGTGGGCAGAGCTGGCAACGAGGTTTGTTGCATGGATGGGTCCCTGAGTTAGAGTGACTGTGGTCTGGTTTATAGTTGCTGGTTAGGATTTGCTTCAGGTTGGCAGGTTGTCTGCGGGCAAGGACTGGTCTGCCTCCCAAGGCCTGTGAAAGTGGGGGCTCATTGTCCAGGATGGGTTGTAAATCCCTGATGATGCACTGTAGAGGTTTTAGCTTTGGACTGTAGGTGATGGCTAGTGGTGTTCTGTTGGTTTCTCTCTTGGGCTTGTCCTGTAGTAAGAGGCTTCGTGGCACACGTCTGGCTCTGTTGATCTGTTTTTTCACTTCCTCAGGTGGGTATTGCAGTTTCAAGAGTGCTTGGTAGAGATCCTGTAGGTGTTTGTCTCTGTTGGAGGGGTTGGAGCAAATGCGGTTATATCTTAGTGCTTGGCAGTAGACAATGGATCATGTGGTGTGTCTGGGATGAAAGCTGGAGGCATGAAGGTAGGCGTAGCGGTCAGTGGGTTTACGGTACAGGGTGGTATTGATGTGGCCATCGTGCATTAGCACCGTGGTGTCCAGGAAGTGGATCTCCTGTGTGGACTGTTCCAGGTTGAGGTTGATATTGGGGTGAAAGTTGTTGAAGTCCCGGTGGAATTCCTCCAGAGTGTCCTTCCCATGGGTCCAGATGATGAAGACGTCATCAATGTAGCGTAAGTAGAGATGGGGTGTTAGTGGACAAGAGCTAAGGAAGCGCTGTTCCAGGTCAGCCATGAAAATATTGGCATATTGAGGGGCCATGCAGGTACCCATAGCTGTGCCGCTGATTTGAAGGTATATATCGTCGCCAAATCTGAAATAGTTGTGTGCGAGGATAAAGTTACAGAGCTCAGCCATCATATGTGCTATAGCATCATCAGGGATACTGTTCCAGACAGCATTTATTCCATCTTTGTGTGGAATGTTGGTACAGAGTGCCTCTACATCCATGGTGGCTAGGATAGTGTTTTCTGGTAGGTCATCAATGTATTGCAGTTTTCTCAGGAAGTCAGTGGTGTCTCGGAGATACCTGGGAGTGCTGGTGGCATAAGGTCTGAGGAGAGAGTCCACATAACCAGACAGTCCTTCAGTGAGAGTGCCAATGCCCGAGATGATGGGGCGTCCAGGATTTCCAGGTTTGTGGATCTTGGGTAGTAGGTAGAATAGCCCCGGATGGGGCTCTAGAGGTGTGTTGGTATAAATCTGTTCTTGTGCTTGTGTAGGGAGTGTCCTGAGCAGATGGTGTAGTTTCTTAGTGTATTCCTCGGTGGGATCTGAGGAAAGTAGCCTGTAAAATTTTGTATTGGAGATTTGTCTGGAAGCCTCCTTCTGGTAGTCAGACCTGTTCATGATGACAGTAGCTCCTCTTTTATCTGCCTCTTTGATTATAATGTCAGGGTTGTTTCTGAGGCTGTGGATGGCATTGCGTTCTGCACAACTGAGGTTGTGAGGCAAACGATGCTGTCTCTCCACAATTTCTGCCTCTGCATCGGCGGAAGCATTCTATATATGGGTCCAGACTGTTATTTCTACCCTCAGGAGGAGTCCACATGGAGTTATTCTTCTTGTGTTGCTGGGAGGGTGTCTGTGTAACAGTGTGCTGGTCAGTGTTGTGTTGAAAATATTCTTTGAGTCTGAGACGGTGAAAGTAGGCTTCCAGATCACCGCAGAACTGTATTATGTTTGTGCGGGTGGTGGGGCAAAAAGAGAGTCCCCGAGAAAGAGCAGACTCTTCTGCTGAGCTGAGTGTGTAGCTGGACAGATTGACGATATTGCTGGCTGAGTTAGTGTTACCACTGCTGTGGCTCTGTGTGGCAGGCAGGAGTTTAGACAACTTGCAGTCCTTTTTCCTCTGTAGAGTAGTGAAGTGTCTAATGTAAATCTCCTCTCTTATTTTAGTAAAGTTCAGCAGTGTGGAAGTTTGTGTTGAAGGTTGTTTTTTTATGAAAGACTCCAGATTTGAGAGCTCTTTTTTGATGTTCTCCTGTTTGTTGTACAGGATGCTGATTAGGTGGTTCCTCAGTTTCTTCGAGAGTGTATGGCATAATCTCTCACTGTAGTCTGTGCAGTATGTAGATTGCAAAGGGTTTTTCACCTTTAGTCCATTTGGTATGATGTCCATTCATTTGCATTTGGAGAGAAAAATGATGTCTGTCTGAGTTTGTGCAAGCTTCCTTGTGAGGTTGATAGATTTCCACTCCATACGGCTAAATGCAGTGCCTTGCATGCTGTCAAGTATCGGAGGGGTAGCTGTGTTAGTCTGGATCTGTAACAGCAACAAAGGGTCATGTGGCACCTTATAGACTAACAGAAAAGTTTTGAGCATGAGCTTTCGTGAGCACAGACTCACTTCATCAGATGCTGGTCTTGGAAATCTGCAGGGCCAGGTATAAGTAAGCCAGAGCAAGGCTGGGGATAACAAGGTTAGCTCAGTCAGCAAGGGCGAGGCTTACTACCAGCGGTTGATCTGGAGGTGTGAACACCAATGGAAGGGAAGCTGCTTCTGTATTTAGCCAGCCATTCGCAGTCTTTGTTTAAGCCAGAGCTGAGGGCGTCAAATTTGCAGATGAATTTTAGCTCAGAAATTTCTCTTTGGAGTCTGGTCTTGAAATTTCTTTGCTGTAGGATAGCTACTTTTAAGTCTGTTACTGTGTGTTGCATTGTCATTGTCATTGATATTCTTCAACAACCATATCAATCTGCTATCCACTCCACATGACTCCAACACCTCCCAAGTCACTTTCTGATCTACACTGTCAAATGCCTTTTGAAAATTGACGAAGCAAGTGTATACGTTCTTGTCCTTTCGTCGAGCTTTCTCTGCTATCAGTCTTAGTGCCAACATCTGCTGTATGGTACTTCCATCTTTTCTGAACCCCGCTTGCTTGTCTGCTACATGTTCCTCTGTCTGCGATCTTAATTTCTCAGTCAGTATCATCATCAGCACCTTACCTAGATGACTCATTAGGGCAATTATTGTGTAGTTCTTGCACTCCAATGTACTTCCTTTCTTGGGTATTGTCACTAGCACAGTTCTTGTCCATTCCTTAGGCGCCTTCCTTTCTTTCCATGCTATATTACATGGTTGGTGTATTTCCTGAATTATGCTTTCTCCGCCGTATTTGATCATCTTTCCCATGATCTTATTTCCAGGACTCTTGTTGTTCTTTAGTCATTTCACTGCTTTTTCTACTTCCTCCTTCGAAATATCAGTCTAGCTCTTGATGCTCAGGGGAGATCCCTTTCAATTCTTCAATCAGTCTCTGAGACATTTGGGTCCAAATGTGCTTTGTATAGGTCGGTGCAATATCTCGTCCATCACTGCACAATTTTCTCCCTGTTCATGAGCACTTCTTCGTTACTGTCTTTGATTGCCATCTGCTTTGGTTGGCATTTCCTCTTAATATTCCTAGTTGTCTTATACACCTCCCTGGTCTTGCATCCGCCGTAATACCTCTCAATATCTTCACGTTGCTCCTCTAACCATTTCTCCTTATCCTTTCTGGCTGCTTTCCTTACCTCATTGCATTTCACCCTATACTGCTGTTCTACCAACTCAGAAACATCTCTTCTGATCTTTAATGCTCTCTTCTCTTGAACCAACTTCAGTGTCTCCTGGGTAATCCACTTCTTATTGATCTTTTCTTCTTGAACAGTCTGCTCAATTGCCTCCTCTAAAGCGATGGCCATCCCTGCGACTCTCTTACCTAGGTCTTTCTCTGTGGCGATATTCTTAATCTTCTCTTCGAGCGCTGCTCTGTATGCATTTCCTGTTTCTTCCTCACATAGTCTCGCCACGTCTCTTCTTTTCTTAAACAGTGTCTTACATTTTCTTTTGAGTTTTATCTTGATGTTTGTGATCACTAGATTATGGTCTGAGTCTATAGCCACTCCTTGGAAAGTTCAGCTCTGCTGTACTGATGTTATCCATCTTCTTCTTATCAAAATCATATCTATCATGTTCTTGGACTTCCGGTCATTTGATCACCACGTCCACTTCATACAGTCTTTTTGTTAGCATCTCGTGTTGCAGATCCCCATCTCATGCTCTGTAGCAAACTCTAGTAGTTTCTCACCTTGTTCGTTTCTTTCTCCATATCCAAACCTTCCCATGACTCTCTCCCAACCTTCATTATCTGTTCCAACCTTCCCATTCCAATCTCCTCCGATGATCAACACATCCCTCTTCGGTATCTACTCCACTGTCTTTGTCAAGTCTTTATAGAATAGCTCAATCTCTTCCTCCATACTGTCAGACATGGGTGCATACATCTGAATGACTGAGATGTTGAAAGGTTTTACTTTGAATCTCACTACTATCATTCTTGCACTCACCGGTTTGTATCCGAATAATGCTCTTCCAGCTGTTTTGCTAAGAAGGAATCCAACTCCTGCTTCATGCTTCTTTTCATTTCCTGACCAAATGACTTCGCAACCACATATCTCTCCTGATGCCGTCCAACGCATCTCTGCCAGTCCAAGTATATTGCATCGATATCTCTCCATCTCCTTCCGAAGCAGCTCTAATTTTCCAATTGCCCACAGTGTTCAGACATTCCATGTTCCAATGGATAGCATACGTGTTAGCTGTAATTTTATTTTGGTAGCCAACTTGTCAACCCAACCCCAAATGCTTGATTGATATCGCAGACCTTGTTTATCTGGGCGATGTCCAAGCCAGCATCTTTTATCATTTAATTGTACTGGCATCAGATTTCACTCATATGGTTGTTTGACAGTCAGCACATCAACACATACCTGACCAACCCTCCTCCTTCATCCAGGCTTGAGACTGGCATGGAGCTTGCAGTAGCTTCATGGCAGAGTTTATTTGGTGGTTGATCCTGCTTGAAGCAGGGGGCTGGACTAGATGACCTCCTGAGGTCCCTTCCAGCCCTGTGATTCTGTGATTCTGGTGGGGGCTTGTTTTGTGGACAGTCTGTGCCATGACAACTATGAGCACAACTTAGGTGTCCAACTGTCCAGAATTTGTTAGATGTGCAGCTGTTGGTGGATAGTTCCTCGCAGCTGTTTAGTGAGTCCCTCAAAGATTCCATGTCAGGAGGTTTCCCGGAAGGATGAGCGGAGAAATCCCCTCTCTCGCCAGGCTTCAGAGCTTAGACACCGGAGTTGGCATGCTCAGACCTGACCATGATCCTAACATTAGTGTGACAAGGTCAGTCCTATTCCTGAGTCTCTGTCCTCTGTTCAGTCCATTAGGGCCACTTCAGAGCCCTTTTGCCCTCACTGGGGCGAGAGGTGGTCTGGGGGGAACCCAGCCCCCACCCACTCATGCTGGGTTCCAGCCCAGGGACCCTGTGCAGCTGCCAGTGGGAGGACCTGACTCCCTTAGCCCTTGGCACAGCAGCTCTCCTCCCTGGGCCACTTCCTCAGACGATTCCCCCGGTACCTTCTCCAGGCTGTAGCAGCCACAGGTCCTCACTCTTGATCTTGTAGAAGCTCCCACTGTCCACCTGTGATCTCCAGTGTTCCTACTGCTCTCCTCTGCTCCTCTCAAACCTGTTCGTTCGTTTGTTCATTCGTTCGTTCATTCGTTCATTCATTCTCTCCTCCTGCCTCCTTGTGTTTCTCTGCTCACTTCACTCTCCCCCTCTGCCCTTACCCCCCTGTGAAGGGTTTTAAAGGCCTCTTATTGGACCAGTCACTGGGGCTGGCTGGCTTTAATTAGGCAGAGCCATCTCCCATCCAGCTGCCTGTGATTGCCCTGCAAGCCCTTCTGCTTGTTTGGGCTCCCTCTGAGGGGCCCTTCAGCCTGGCCCTGACACATTAGACAGCTGCGTTCGCACTAGGCACAAAGATCAAACAGGCTGGATTTCCAGAGGCCCTGAGCAGCTCCAGCTCCTTTGGGTTCCCTCTGAGAATCAGGAAAGTTTTATAGTAACAGAGAGGGAGCCGTGCTGGTCTATACACTATCAAAACAAAAAGCAGTCAAGTAGCCCTTCAAAGACTAGCAAAATAGTTTATTAGGTGAGCTTTTGTGGGACAGACCCACTTCTTCAGACCATAGCCAGGCTGTTGTGCTACTTGACTGCTTTTTGTTTAGGAAAGTTTTATGTATTTTTTAATGTGAATTTAGGAGCCTGACACTGGGCACCTGCAGGCAAGAAAACTGGAGCTGGATTCTAAAGGGAGGGACTGGCCAAGGATGCGTTAAACTCTGTTCAGGGGTGTCCTCTGGGCTCTCTGAGTTTAGAGATGTCTCTGCTTTGGAGTAAACCATCTGTACTGCCCGTCCAGTTTCCTCTCTGCGAATAATCCTGAAATAAGATATAAGCCAAAAATATTCCAGCAGCCTCGTTGCACAGTGCAGTTCAGAGTGTGCTCCTTTATGAAATCCTCCAGCCTGAGTCTCTGGGGAGAGAAGCAATTTCTCCCCTTATGATATTGAGGGTAGCTACTGATACATGAACTGGGTTAATTCATCTCACTGCCTTCCTGAGTCTGCTGCAGAGACCCTGAGCTAGCCATTCCAAAAGCCAAGGATACTCTTCCCCCCATTCCAAGCACTGCAGTTGAACCAGTCTCTCTGTAAGCCTGGCTGGGCTAGATTTTTGATTAATACAATTGTACAGGGAAAGAGATAGCTCAGTGGCTTGAGCACTGGCTTGTTAAACTCAGGGCTGTGAGCTCAGTCCTTCAGGAGGCCGTTTAGGGGTCTGGGGCAAATAGATTAGAGGGGGGGAAATCTTCTAGGGAGGGTGCTTGGCCCTGCTAAGTGGGTGGTGGACTGGACTCAATGACCTCCCAAGGTCTCTTCCAGCTCCATGAGATGTGTGTCTCTCTGTATTACGTCTAACTGGAACCCACAATGCCCAGTGTTGTTTGTGCAAATGAGCAGGACCAGGGTTCTGCCATCCCTGTTGTGCCATGTGCTGCCACGCTCTGCCTGGGTTGTCTCAGATGTCCATCCCTTCTCTCAACTTCTCTATTCTCCTCCTCCACCAACTGCCTCTTCCCTCTCTAAACCCCTCCCTTTTCCCACACTCCCCAGCCAGCTGCTTCCACCTTTCTCCACTCTCAGCCCTGCACTCTGCTGCCCCCTCAGCATCTGCCGTCTCCGCTGCTCTCCGCCCCCGACTCATAGCCTGTCTTCTTTTCCCCTCCCCTGCTGCGGTCTTCTAAATAAAGCTCTCCACTCCCTCTTCTTCCACACTGCGTCTCCACAGCCCAGCTCTTCTCTATCCCTATCTCACTGTTTCCACCTCAGCCACCCTTTGCCGCCCCAGGGCTTGTTCCCACTCCCTCCTCTCTGCCTTTCCTCTCTTGCCACCGGCCTCCTCCATTACCCCTCACACCCTCCCACTCTGCCCGCTGCCGGCTGTCACTGATTCACACCTCACACACAGCCACCCCTGGGCTGTGACGGATGGGTGTGGGAGGCCTGGTGGGCTCTGACTGTGAGCACAGCTCCTTTCTCTAACCCTAGTCTCTCTCTCTCTCTCTCTCTCTGGCACAGGCTATGGGCAGAAGAAGCACTGTTACGGCCACTGCTCCCCAAAATGTTACAAGAATGAGGTGCCAACCAGCTCGTACGCCTGCAAAAAGGGCTTCTGGTGCTGCGTGCTCAGGAAAAGGGGGTGATGAGCACCGACCGCTCCACCCGTCCTGGAAGAGGAGCAGCAGCGGCAGTGGGTCCCCAACTGTTTAGCAGAAATGTTGTTCACGTCTCTCATTAAACACGAGCAGTTCTGGCCTTGGCGTGTGCTGTGTGGGTCACTCTTCTCTCGGGGTCTCTGTGCAGGGTGGATCCCACAGACTGTTAACGGGCCTGTTCTCCAGGGACGTGCCGGTTGTCTCAGTTCCAAGTCTGCAAATTGGCTCATGAGAAAGAGAAAGCCCTGGGCAGTTCCTCCCTCATGTATATGCGTGGAACGTGATGCTGGTAGAAGGTTCTGGAGGGACAGAGGCTGTGGGAGGAGAAGTCCCATCAGGCTACATCCACACAGCAGTGCCGCCCAGCGGTGCTACTGTCAGTCCAGCCGTTCAGCTGCTCGTTATGGTCAGGAGAGCGCTCTGCCAGCCACAGCGTAACACCACCCCACCAAGGGCCGGGAGCTTCGTCAGCAGGCGAGCAGCTCCCTGCAATGAAGTGCTGCTCACACCAACGCTTTTCATCCCTAAATCTACTTTGTTTTGGGGTGTGGGATTTCCGACACCGTACACGGCCCACCCTGACCCGGTGTGGGGGGGTCTTCTCTAGGGTCCAAGCAGAGTTCAGGCTCCCTGACCCACTCAGGCCTTCACTGCCCTGCTTGAACTCACGGGAAAGTTACCACTTGCATTGCAGTGACCTAGACCAGATACAGGCTCCCTCATCCACCCCAAAAGTACCCCAGCTCTTCCCCAGAAGCCCCTGTCATGTGGGAACCGGGAGTTCAGTGCCAAGACTTACTCAGTCCATGGCCTCTTGGCCAAGACCACTGAATCTGTCTTAAAGGGTTTCTCACCCCTTATGCTGCCTGCCGCTGCCGAGGGTGCCTCAGTTCTGACCTGGTGGGGTTTCTGTTAGGGCCCTAGCAGAGTTCAGTCTCCCCATCGCTCTCAGGTCTCCACCGCCATGCTGGAAAATAGCCAAGTCTGTTGTAGGAGCAAGACCAGGACAGGACAGGGGCAGGCTCCCTCGTCTGCCTCCCACAATGCCCCAGATCTACCCCCCCACAGGCCCCTCTGCAGTGGGGAGTGGCTAGTTCAGTCCCAGGGCTTACTCAGACCCTGGCGTTTCTGCTGAGGCTACCGAATTTGTCTTCACTGGTTCAGCTGAGTCATCTTTGCTGTAAATTCAGACAATATCTCACAGGTAAAACCTCCTCAGATGCTGGGTTTTACCAGCTGCTCTCACCTACACTCGTCAGCTTGTGGACAGAGGGAAAAGAGAGTCCTTTTTAGTCCATTGTAAAGGAAGATACCTCAGCTTCCTTATTGTTCCCCGAAACATCCTAAAAGGAAACCAAAGGGTTTGTTAAAAAGTCGTATCACTAAATCTTCTCCTGGTCACCTTTGCAGACAGGAACATGAGGAGATTGTCAAGAGAAGATGCCCCCTACTCTGGATCAATGAAGTCTCTGCTCATGTCCAGGTGGGATCTAGCCCTTGTTCAACATCTTTATTAATTACCTAGACAAGGGACTGGATTGCACCCTCAGCAAGTTTGCAGATGACACAAATCTAGAGGAAGAGGCAGATATTTTGGAGGATAGAGAGAGGATCCAGGGCGACCTGGGTAAATTAGAGGATTGGGCCAAGAGAAATCTGATGCCATTCAACAAGCAGAAGTGTAGAGTCCTGCACTTGGGATGGAAGAATCCCAAGCATTGCTACAGGCTGGGGACCGACTGCCTAAGCAGCAGTACAGTGGGAAGGGAGCTGGGCTTATGGTGGATGAAAGGCTGAATATGAGCAGACAGTGTGCCCTTGTAGCCAAGAAAGCTAACAGCATGCTAGGGTGCATTAGGAGGATCATTTTGAGCAGATCTAAAGAAGTGGTTGTTCCCCTCTATTTGGCACTAGTGAGGCCACATCTGGAATATTGTGTCCAGTTTTGGCCCCCCCCCATATGGAAATGATATGGATTTGCTGGAGCAGGTTCCATGGAGGGCAACAAAAATCATTAAGGGTCTGGAGCGCAAGACCTATGAGGAAAGGCTGATGGGTCTGGCCTTGTTTAGTTTACAGAAGAGAAGGCTGAGCAGTGATTTAATAGCAGCCTTCAGCTTCCTGAAGGGGAGCTCTAAAGAGGATGGTGAGAAACTGTTCTCAGTGGTGACAGATGGCAGAACAAGAAGTAATGGTCTGAAGTTACAGAGGGGGAAGTGTTGGTTGGATATCTGGAAAAACTACTTCACCAGGAGGTGGTGAAGCACAGGAATGTGTTGCCTTCAGAGGTGGTGGAATCTCCATCTCTAGAGGTTAAGTCCCAGCTTGACAAGGTCCTGGCTGGGATGTTTTAGTAGGGGTTGATCCTGCTTGAAGCAGGGGGCTGGACTAGATGACCTCCTGAGGTCCCTTCCAGCCCTACAATTCTATGATTCTGTGAAATGTTTCCCTTTCCGTGGGCTGCACAGCACTAACACTGTTGGTTTGCAGAGGTCTAGCCTGGGTTATCGAGGTCATTTCTCCTTTCTCACAGGGGGTGCCAGTTTTGGTAGGATGCATTCCTAGAGATTTCATTGCACAAGATTAGTTTTTAATACCTGAAGACACCAGTAGAGTCCTGGAGGGTCAACCCCCTGCACCCCATGTAATGCCATTAAAAGTCTAGGAACAATGGACACAGGTGACAGGTATAGCATGGCAGACTGTTCCCTGGAAAGCAGTGACTCTGAAAAATATTTGGAGGTCATGGTGGGTAGCCAAGGAAACCTGAATGCTTCATGCAGTTCTGTGGATGACAGGGTGTAACGAGGTCAAGACTCACCCCTGCAGCAGTTCCTGATAGTCACACTGGGAATTGGCTGAGTCCTCAACAGGGTGCTCCCGTCTGTCCGGAGTCTCCCCCGTGGTCACTTTGTGTTGTTATCTGCCTCTGGACTCACGTCCTTCCTGAACCGTGGCACCCTCTTCAGGACTCTGCCCGCCAGGAAAGCTCCCAGGACCATGGCGCCCTCTTCAGGACTCCACCCACCAGTAAAGCTCCCAGGATCACGGCGCCCTCTTCAGGACTCCACCCACCAGGAAAGCTCCCAGAATCACGGCGCCCTCTTCAGGACTCCGCCTGCCAGCAAAGCTCCCAGGACCATGGCGCCCTCTTCAGTGCCCAGCTGCCCTGTCTCTTCTTAGTGCTTCCTTTAACAGGGATTCTCCAGCAAGACACCCACTCGTTGGCTCCTTACAAGCCTCTCCCTGATTGGCCAGGCTGTGCACAAACTCCCAGGACCGTGGCGCCCTGTCCCCTTTCACTCTCCCTTAACTGCTCCCAATTCCCTGGACCACTTCCCCTGTGTCCCTTGCACCCTCATGGCCCTTGTATCCAGGCCTGCAGCCTGGCAGGAACCAGGATGAGGCCTCTCTCTGCTCCTCTGAGCCTGCCCAGTGCTGATTTCTCCAAGGCACTTTCTCTTGGGAGCCATCTGGCCCCACCAGCAAGGCTCCAACTACCCTTGCTCTTCTTAGTAGTTCCTTATAACAGGGATTCTCCAGCAAGCCACCTACTCATTGGCTCCTTACAAGCCTCTCCCTTATTGGCTAGGCTGTGTCCAGGGTCCCTCCAGTCAGCTTTAACTGCTTCTGCCTAGACTGGGGCTGCTGTGAGTTTGTGAGCTTGCAAAAGGAAGGGATCGTGGGAAACAACATCACTGAATTCTGTCTTTACTGGTGCTTATGCTCCAAAATATCTGTTAGTCTAAAAGGTGCCCCAGGACTTCTTCTTGTTTTAGCTCAAAGTCTGTGTGTCTGAATACATTGTCAGGTTATCACTCAGGCCGAAGTAACATCAAAGACCTTCACCAGGGTCTTTCTTTATAACCTTTCCTGCAATACCGAGCAAGGCACAATCTGAGCACTCAAGCTCATTCTTAGCTTCTTCCCTTCTCTTTTCCGGACGTGACTCTCTGGGGCTGTGGCCACACTTGTTCAAAACTTCGAAATGACCATGCTAATGGCCAAATTGAAGAATACTAATGAGGTGCTGAACTGAATATTCAGTGCCTCATTAGCATTAGGACGCTTCCAGCCATGGTGCTTCAAAAGCGTCGCTTTCGAAGGTGTGCGGCTCAGCGTGGCTACATGGGGGTCCTTTTCGAAAGGACCCCGGACATTTCAAAATCCCCTTATTCCCCTCAGCTGAGAGGAAACAGGGGATTTTGAAATGTCCGGGGTCCTTTCGAAAAGGATGCCCGTGTAGCCACACTGAGCCACGCGCATTCAAAAGGCCGCAGCTGGAAGTGTGTGAATGCTAATGAGGTGCTGAATATTCAATTCAGTACCCCATTAGTATTCTTCAATTTGGCCATTAGCATGGCCATTTTGAAGTTTTGGCCAAGTGTGGCCACAGCCTGGGAGTTACTGTCATAGATAATGGCCAATTCAGACAAAACACTAATTCAGTCCCTTTGGTAAATGGAGATGCACATCTCAGCACCGGAAGGGACCTTGGGATGTCATCAAGTTCAGTCCGCTGCCTTCTTGGCAGGACCAAGCACCATTCCCCTTTCCTCCCCACCTTTTCTTCTTCCCTCCTTTCTATTTTCCCCAGACCCCTAAATGGCCCCCTCAACAACCCTGACTTTAGCAAGCCAATGCTCAACCCACGGAGCTATCCTGCCCCCTTAGATGGAGTCCGGTGGCACCTTAAAGACTGACAAATTTGCTAGGGCATAAGCTTTCATGGGCAGCAGTTCACTTCATCACACGCTGTCAACAAACGTTTGTGTCCTAATACATTTCCTAATCTTTCAGGTGCCCCAGGACGACTCCTTGTTTTGGCCAAAACAGACTAATGCGTCTACCTCTCTAAAACTTGTAATCAGTGGGTTGCTCAAGTCTCTGTTACGGAGAGGTGAGAAGATGAAAAGACACCTGCATGGGTGATGCTGGTCGCCTGCCCATTGTATTCAAATTTGCCAGTCTCCACCTGGTCCTTCTGACTCAGAAGCTCTGTTCTCAAAGGGCAGGTTTGCAGCACAGTGAGCAGGACCACTGGGCCGGAGAGACACTGCAGCGCATTGTACTTGGAGATCAGTGACTTCAAGCTCCACCCCTAGCACCCGGCTGTGTGCCAGCAAATGCTCTATAAATACTGGAGTTTCCAGGCTCACCACTCCTCGAGCTAACCTCTCTTGGCTTCTCTTCTCTCCAGACTGACCGAGATCCCTGCCATGAGGTTCCTCTACCTTGTGTTTGCTGTTCTTCTGCTGTTCTCCTGGGCTACCCCAGGTGAGTGCTCAGCCTGTGTGGGGTGGAAATAGGGACAGAGGAAGGGGAGATGTGAGGGTAACAATAAGGACTCAGACAATATTTGGTGACTGGGGCATGTTTTGTGGACAGTCTGTGCCAGGACAATGGTAAGCACGAATGGGGTGTGCAATTGTCTGGGCATTTTAAGAGATGCAACTGCTGACAGGAAGTCCTGAGGATCAGCCTCGTGAACTGCTTGGGGATTCCATATCAGGAGGTTTCCCACAGGGACGAGCAAAGAGCGCCACCCTCTCCCCAGCCAACAGTGCTCAGACACTGGAGCCAGCCCGCTCAGCTCTGCCTGTGATCCTGTCATTACACACCTGGATGCACACTAGGCACAAAGATCAAGCAGGTCCTGAGCAGCTCCTGCTCCTTTGGGTTCCTTCTGAAAACCAGGACTTTTTGAGTAGGTGTTTTGATGTGGATGAAGGAGCCTCATAGCAGCACCTGCGGGCAAGACAACTGGGCCTGGATTCCAAAGAGAAGGACTGAACAAGGATGCTCTAAACTCTGTCCAAGGGTATCCTGTGGACTCTGATTTTAGAAATGTCCCTGCTATGGAGTAAAAGATCTGTGCTGCCCATCCAGCCTCCTTCTCTGAAAACCACCCTGAATTAGGATCTAAGCCGCACAGATTCCAGCTCCCTCTTGCATGGTGCAGTTCTGTGTGTGCGCCTTTGTGAAATCCTCCAGCCTGAGCCCCCGGGCAGAGAAGAAATTTCTCACCTTATAATCGTGAGTGTAGCCTCTGAAACAAGAACTGGGTTAATGCACTTTACTGCCTTCCTGAGTCTGCAGAGCCCCTGAACCAGTTGCTCGGAGAGCCAAGGACCCTCTCCCCACATCCCAAGAAATGGAGTTTTAATCATTTTCTCACTGTGTGAGCCTGGCAGAACTAGATTTTCAATTCATACAACTGTGTGTTCAATCTGCACACACACCCCTCCGTGTTTGTGCAAATGGGCAGGACTGGGGCTCTGCCATCCCCGTTATGCCGTGTGCTCCCACGCTCTGCCAGGGCCTCCTCAGATGTTCATCTCTCCTCGCAGCATCCCTGTGTGCTCCTCTTCCCCAGCTGCTCTGGTCTCCTCCTCCACCAACTGCCCCTTCCCCCTTCCCTCTCTGACACCTCCCTTTTCCCACACTCCCCAGACAGCCGCTTCCACTTTTCTCTGCTCTCAGCCCTGCACTCTGCTGCCCCCTCCACGTCTGCCGTCTCCTCCTCTCCTACCATGGACTTCCTTTTGTATGTTTTAAACCTGCTGCCCATTCAGTTCATTTGGTGACCTCTTCTTCTGATGTTTTGGGAACAAGTAAATAGCTTTACTTTATTCACTTTTTTTTCAAACCCGTCATGATTTTATAGACCTCTATCCTATCCCACCTTAGTCGCCTCTTTTCTAAGCTGAAAAGCCCCAGTCTTTTTAACCTCTCTTGAGATGGCACCTGTTTGAAACCCCTAATCATTTTTGTTGCCCTTTTCTGAACCTTTTCCAATTCCCAGATATCTTTTTTTCAAGAGGCAGCAACGGCATCTGTAGGCAGCATTCTAGATATGGGTGTACCATGGATTTATCTAGAAGCACTAAGATATTCTCTATCCCTTTTTTAACAGCTCCAAACATCCTGTTTGCTTTTTGGACTGCTGCTGCCCCTGGAGTGGATGTTTTCAGAACACTATCCGCAAGGACTCCAAGATCTTTCTCTACAGTGGTTATAGCTACATTAGGCCCCACAATTTTGCGTGTATAGTTGGGATTATTTTTTCCAATGTGCATTACTTTACATTTATCAATGTTAGGGCCAGCCCCACCCGTCCGTGCCACACTAGAGGACAGGTGGGGGCAGGCATGCTGGGCATTGAAAGTGGACGCATCGCCTTTCTCTAACCGTAGGCTCCCTCTGTCTGTCTGGTGTAGGCCAAGGGCAGGATAAAGGATGTTCCGGTTTCTGCTCCGTGAAATGTGGCAACTATGATGTGCAGATATCAACCTGTGAGTGCAAAACTCCTGGCTCTGCAGCGCCATCGGAAAGAGGGAATGAACACAGAGGACAGCACCTGGCCTGGAAAAGCAGCAGCAGCCGCCGGTCCCCACACGCTTAGCAGAAATGTTGTTTGCTCCCCTCATTAAGGGAGCGATCTTTGGCCTCACCGTGTGCTGGGTGGTCACTCGTCTCTCAAGTGGCTTTGTGGAGAATGGGCCCAATGAGCTATTAACCGACCACCCAGTGTTCAGAGAGGCACACAGGACCCGCAGCCGGCTGCCATGTGCGGCCTGCGGGGATGGGGCAGGCTGGATCCAGTGGCTTGGCACTGTGGATTTGGCCCAGGGGCCATAGTCTGCTTGCCCCTGCTTTAGCATCTTCCAGCACCTCATCAAATGACGGGACTAACTCTTTTATTTGACCAAGTTCTGCTGGTCAGAGAGATGAGCTTCAAAGTTTACGCAGATCTCTTCTTTGGGTCTCATCATGACCTCCTCGTTTTTGTAACATTTCAGGGAGCAGCAGCCAGAACAGCCTTTCTTCTGCCCTTGGCCTGCCCCAGACAGAGAGAGAGAGAGAGAGAGAGAGAGCCCAGAGTCAGGCAGGGGAAAGGGGCAGCTCTCACACCTACTGCCCAGCCAACAGCCCCCTCCCCACTGTCTCATGAGCAACACTGAAGGGCCACATGGGACAGGACCCTGGTTTCTCCCCCAGCAGCATCACACTGATTTCCAGACACTCGCATCCATGTGCAACTGCCCTTCTTTGCCACCCATCCCCATTACACACTGAAACCAGCCCTTGTTGCTGCTGACTTCACTTGGCTGAAGGCTTTCATTAAAATTCCTTTACAGATGAGATTGACTGGGAAGCTGTAAGGTAGTTTCTGGCCCTAGAGGAGAAGGGCTGCTCGACAGGCCCTTCCTGAGGCTTCTGCCTCTACCTGGCTAAAGTCCCCTTTGACAGCATCAGCCCAGCCCCTCCAGAGCAACAATCTGCCCCTCCAGGTACCAGAGCTCTGATCCTGGTGTCCTGCAAGACACCACAGTCAGTGACCGTAGGGGCAAGGGTACTGCGGAGCCCTTGGCAAGGAAGCAAGTTCCTGCACAGGTTGAACTTCTCTCAACCAAAACCCTCAGGAGCTGACCGGTGCAGAACAAATTTGCTGGACTACAGGAGGTCAGTTGTGTCTAGCACATTCCCAACACTGTCTTTGTAATATCCTGGGTCCCATATGGCAACATGGTATCTGGCTCACTTCTGTTACGTGTGGCTCATTGGTTCTCTCAGCCTCTCCTCAGGAGGAGAATTGTACGGGATAAGAAGGCCGTTAAATACAACCTGGGTGTGGCTCAATAATTAAAGAAATCTTTGCCTGGGTTTCACATACCACAATCCATGCCCAAGCAGGCACTATGGCTGTTGGAAATGATCATATAGCCATGGAAAGTCCTACACCCAAGGTGGAAGAAAAGGTAAAGAATTAAATCAGCAGGATCAGGTAATTTCCACACCAAAGGAATGACACTTGAGATTGCTAATTTGTAGCAAGGAGTTTTAATGGAAGCCTTCAGCCAAGTGAAGTCAGCAGCAACAAGGGCTGGGTTCAGTGTATAATGGGGACGGGTGGCAAAGAAGAGCAGTTGCCCCCAGGCCTGGCATTTCAAAGGGGACCAGACCTCTGGCTGCTGCTACTTTGGTAGCAATGGTGGCCTGAGAGCCAGGCCCTTTTGACATCACATGGCAGCACTGCTCCAGCTGTGCATGGCTGGTGGGGTGAGGCCAATGTGGCGGTCTGGCTGGCGCGGACAGCTGGCTGGTCTTGGCCCTGCCCCTTCTGTGCTTGGCTCCACCCCTTCCCACCATGCCCTGGGGCCTGCAAGGGCTGTTGGCGCCGCTGGCCGATGCTTGTGTGCGCCTAGAACTGCCAAACTGGTTCCTTTTCAAACTAAAGGGCACATCCCAAGCCCTGCTGTGCTTCTCAGGCTTAGAGGGAAATGCTCTATCCTGGGGAGAAGGAAAGGCCGTTTGGGAGGCGAGGGCCCAGAGCAGTGGCAGGCAAGGGCTGGAGGAAGGCTGGACTCAGCCACTGGTATCAGCTGTTTCTTTGTTGTCAGTTTGATGGCTTTGGGGTCACGGCTGACACCTCAGCCTTCATGTAAAATCCTTCCCTGTGGCCTTCTGATGTGCACCCAGCGGGATCTCATGGCCCCGAGCCTATCCTAGCAGGGGAGGGGCAGGCGATGGCGGCAGGGTGTTCTCCCACCCCCATACAGCCAGAGGCCCAGGCTTGCCACTGCCAGGCTGGAGTCTCACTATGTCTTAAATAAAATGCGAGCAATGTGAAAGTATTGGGCACAGCACTGCTGGCAGAGAATTCCCCCTGGAGTATGGGGGAGGGCAGATATTTGTGGGGGGGCTGCGAGAGGGATGCTGGACAGCAGGGGAAGGTGTGTTGGTGGGAGGCGTCCTGCACAGGGACCTGTGGCGGAGATCTCTGGGTGAAGGGCCACTGGGCATGGGGGTGGCTGGGCACAAGGGCATGTGGGGCACAGTGAGGCAAAGCATGCTGGGAGCACAGGGCTGGGGTTGGGGGCACAGATGGGAGAGAAGAGCAGGAGTTAGGGGACTGGGGAGCCCCCAGGTGCCAGGGGGAGCGGGCTGGGTGCCATGCCAGGGGCCCCATGGGGGCCAAAATAAAAGTTCGCCCAAGGTGCCGTTTCCCCTGGGACTAGCTCAGACTGCATCTGAGCTCTCCTTGAGCTGCTTGGCTGCTCCTGTGTGGCTGCGGTGACCTTCTGGCCTGCACCTGCTGGTGCTGGGCTCTGCAATCCCTTGGGGCTGCTCACGAGTCGAGAGGTGAGAGGAGTGAGTGATGAGGAGAGTGGGGAAGAGGAAAAAATGGACGGGCGGGGCCTAGGGGAAGAGGTGGGGCAGGGGGCGGGACCTCAGGGGACAAGGCAGGGCCTTGGAGGGAGAAGCGGAGTAGGGAGTAGGGACTTGGGAGAAGAGGTGGGGCAGAAGACAGGGCCTCATGGGAAGAGGTGGGGCAGGGGGCGGGGCCTCAGGGGAAGGTGGGGCAGGGCAAAGGCCTTTGGGGAAGAGCTGGTGGGAAGGGGTCTAATTTTCGGACTTTAGAAAAAGTTGGCCACCTGCATTACAAGGCGGGTGGTGAAACAACCCTCCTGTGGTCTGCCTGCTCCCTCAGACGTTATGACCCGCGTTCCTTCCAATTGTTTCCATCCGTGGGTGGAATAAATTTTCGTGTGCATCCAGTGCCCAAGTGCTCGGTGTACCACAAGTACCACTTATGGCCACACTTGGTGCTCCTGGCAGAGGCCACAGCCTGAATGAGCCACAGGGACTGACTTATTCGCTCCCTCCTTGGGAGGAGCCCAGCAGGGGCGGCTAGCAGGCCTGGGGGAATCTCATTCTCACGCTGCCTCACCTCTCCCCGTTCGGCAAGCAAACCGCAGAGCTAGCATCAACCTCCCTTTACCAAACTGATGGCAAATCCACCCCTGGCCCTGCTATTTCCTTTCTCCAGAGCCATTCTGTGGACACAGACCAGGGCTCCGCATGAACTCCCCTGGGCCATCAGCCACAGGCCTGCTAACAGGGCTGGGCTGCAACTTTTTCCCTGGTGCCCCACCAGAGCCCCACACAGCACACGCCAAGGCCAGAACAGCTCTGATTTAATGAGAGGAGCAAACAATATTTCTGATGAAGAGTCGGGGACCCGCTGCCGCTGCTGCTCCTCTTCTGGGGCGGGTGGAGCCCTCGGCGCTCATTTCCCCTTTTTCTTCACCACACAGCACCAGGAGCCCTTTGGGCAGCCGTATGTGCCTGTCGGCTCCTCGTTTTTGTAACATTTAGGGGAGCAGCGGCCAGAACAGCCCTTCTTCTGCCCTTGGCCTGCCCCAGACGGGGAGAGAGAGAGAGAGAGCGAGAGCCCAGCGTCAGGCAGGGGAAAGGGGCAGCTCTCACACCTACTGCCCAGCCAACAGCCCCCTCCCCACTGTCTCATGAGCAGCACTGAAGGGCCACATGGAACAGGACCCTGGTTTCTCCCCCAGCAGCATCACACTGATTTCCGGTCACTCGCATCCAGGTGCAATCCCAAGAGATGAGACTGACTGGGAAGCTGTAAAGTAGTTTCTGGCCCTACAGGGGAAGGGCTGCTCGACAGGCCCTTTCTGAGGCTTCTGCCTCTACCTGGCTAGTGTCCCCTTTGAGAGCATCAGCCCAGCCCCTCCAGAGCAACGTCTGCCCCTCCAGGTACCAGAGCTCTGATCCTGGTGTCCTGCGAGACACCACAGTCAGTGACCATAGGGGCAGGGTTATTGGGGAGCCCTTGGCAAGGAAAGTGAGTTCCTGCACAGGCTGAACTTCTCTCAACCAAAACCCTCAGGAGCTGACCGGTGCAGAACAACTTGCTGGACTGCAGGAGGTCAATTATGTCTGGCACATCACCAACACTTCCACTGCTTACTGGGCTCTTAGAAGACATTTAGGGATTAATTACAGCTAAATAACAGCCCAGAGCACTGAGAGCCAGGAGTGGTGGCTGTAAACAAACTTTATGGGACCACAGGAAACTGGGCCACACCCATGGTAAGTGGTCACCCGGCTAACCAAAATCATGCCGGATTATGAACGTTGCCGGACTAGAGCGGTCAACCTGTAATTCCGATGGCATCTCAAGGGGAGAGGCTCCCTAGCCAGGAGCCTGGCATGCATGAGGGTCCCAGGTAAGGGGAGGAATGTGGGAACTTCAGAGCTGGAGTCAGAGCAAGGAGGGATAGAAGGGGTTGTTGGAGGGAGACGGTGTAAGATGTGGGTCTGGTCAGGAAGGGATGCTGGGATGGGAAGAATGATGTAACAGGGAGAAGAGCTAGAAGAGAAGAAGAAAGAGAGGGATGGGGGAAGACATAAGAACAGCCGTATTGGCTCAACCAAAGCAGAGGTGGGAAAAGTACCCCCAAAGTTACTCGACTAAAAGTGCAGTGTATGTGCTTGCATGCTCATGTGCTTTTACTCAAGTAGTTTTCCAAATGGACACTGGTGACTTGTACTTAAGTACACCCCCCCCCCCAACAGCTGCACTTTTACTCAAGTAATTTTTGGGTACTTCTTCCACCTCTGGACCACAGGTCATCTCACTCAGTGTTCTGTCTTCCAACAGTGACCAATGCCAGATGCCCCAGAGGGAGTGAACAAAGCAGGGAATCATCTAGTGATACCGTCCATCACTTTGAAGAGGAGGGGGTTGAGGGAAAATGAAGATGGGGAGGGATTCAGAGTGGAGGGAGACAGATCAGGGGCCTGGGAAAAGGGAACATAAGAGGGTTGAGGGAATAATGGAACAAGCCTATCAGGATGTTGCAGAGCGAAGAAGAGTAGAGAGAAGTGGAAGAGGAGAGGAGAATGAGGGGGCTTGAGGAAGGACAGGGCCTTGTTAGAAGAGAGGGGAAAATTACTTCAATGGAAATTTAACCTACACACCTATTGGGTGTGGTTCACTGGCCCATGTGGTGACACCTAGGCCACATGCAGAGAGAACGACTGACTCTCTCTTAGCTGAGAGGCAGCTGGCTTTCTGCTCAAACTATAGTCTCCTGCATTAAGCTCAGCGGGTCCCTGGTTTGGGTCTGCCACGGGGTGGTAACAGAACCAGAGAGCTCCTCACTCAGCATTACAACCAGGGTAGCAAACTCCAGCTCCTGTCCATGGGCACTTCTGAAAATTCTAGCTGCACAAGCAGTGCCTGGCCACACAGTGTGGAGATTAAGTGTACTAAATGGAAACTCTGGCTCTCTGAGTCTCACGGAAAGGGATAATTGTTAAAACTCCCTGGAGCCAAATGGGAGAGGAACTTTCATTGCTCTCGTAGCTCCTGTTTCAGGTTCACTGCAAACTCAGGAAGGCAGCACAGCAGTGAATTACACACCATTTGTGCTTCAGAAGTTACCTTTAAAATAATAAAACGAATTTTTTTCCTCTCCACCCCTCCCCAGTAATTCCAAGGAACCAGGATCTGACCCATGAATGAATTCTGAACAGTGCAAAGGAGGGTTGCTGGGACATTCTTGCTTATACCTGAATTTAGAGAGAATCTGGGGGAAGAGGGCTGCTCGGTTTACCCTGTTTTCTGCAGAACAGAGATGTCCCTAAAACCATGGCTCATGGGACACCCTTGAGTGCAGTTAAGAGCATCCTTACTCAGTTTTTCTCTTCAGAGTTTGGGGCCAGAGTTCTCATGTGCAGCTGTTTATGGCCAGTCACCTCAATCTGCATCAAGATAATCTCCAAAAATGGCCTGATTCTAAGAAGGAACACAAAGGAGCTGGGGCTGCTCATGGCCTCTGGAAATCTGGCCCGTTTGATCTTTGTACCTCATGTGGATCCAGATGTCTAACGTTAGGATCACAGCCAGAGCTGAGCAGGCTGGCCCCAGTGTCTGAGCTCTGATGGCTGGTGAGAAGGTGGAATTCTCTGCTCCATCTTATAGGAAACCTCCTGACATGGAATTCTCCCAGGGACCCACTAGATGGGAACCCAGAGGCCAGATGCTGAGGACTATCTATCAGCAACTGCACATCTAGAAAGCCATGATGATTGTACACCTACTTTGTACTCACGGTTGTCCTAGCACAGAATGTCCACAAAACATGCCCCCCTGTGGGAAAACTGCTGGAGAGCCTGAGTTCTTAATGTTACCTGCAGATCATCCTCTTCTGTCTCTCTTTCCAGCCCACACAGGCCGAGCACTCACCTGGAGAAGCCAAGGAGAAGAGCAGGAGAACAGCAAACACAAAGTAGAGGAACCTCATGGCTGGATGTCAGCTGGGATCTCAGCAAGTCTGGAGAGAAGAGAAATAGAGAGAGATTGGCGTGAGGTTGGAGATTGGAGCAGTGAGGGAGTGAGGCTGGCAATCCCGGTATTTATAGAGTTTGCCAACAGAGCGCAGGGTGCTGGGGGCAGGAACATGGGCTCTCTGATCTCCAAGGACACGTTGATCACTGCCTGACACGCTTTGGTGTCACTCCGGCCCAGTGGACTGGCTCACAATCATGCACACTGGCCACGTACTCGGAGCCCATTGTTCACTGCCCCTCACACGGAACACACTCGGTCCCTTCCCCACAGCACCTGGACGAGTAGCTACCGTTTGCTTTCCCTCACATCTGGCTCTCTGGGTTTGGAGGGAGTTTAACACATTTCACTTTGCCTCCTGAATCTGCACAAAGCCCCCACTGCCCTGCTAATGGAGAGGGGCCACTGAGCTGGAATAGGTCCTGCTTTGAGTGGGTGGTTGGACCAGATGACCTCTTGAGGTCTCCTCCAACCCTCACCTTCTATGTTTCTGTGAACAGGGAGTTGTCTGGGGGCAAGCTGCTGGGTGAAAAGGCCCTGATGGAGATTTATAGGCATGAGCAACATAGGCAAGGGATCAAGGGCCTTGTGTTTCTTCTCCTCCATGACAGGAACTTCACCATGCCACATGCCATCAGTCTGGGCTGGTGTCCTGGCCCTACTGGCCATTATTAACACTCGACAGGCACTGCTGAACAGCTCTCTCCATGGGAACAGCCAGCATGCCTCCACCATCTGTTAGCTTGCCCTATATTAGACTGATGAGTACCATAGGAGAACCTTGATTTAAAATATACACTAAGGGTAACACGCTGATTTCACAGAGCTTCACTCCACTGGCAGTTCCTATGGAGGTACAGGCTGGAGTGAGCCCCAAGCATCTGTTCATCGTATCAGCACCCAGCTGTATATATTCAGCGATGTCTTCATTGTATATGCTCCTGTTCAGGGGTGCTTGTGTGAAATTTGCTAAGGGGGCCCAGCACAGCCAGCTGCTGGGGCTCAGGCTCATCCATGTCATTAAAGATGTTGAAATCTGTTAGCGTTTTATGGATGTGTTTTCACATTTATATACTGACTAATAACGTTTTTACGTTCTCTGTACTTATTTTCTTACATGTGCCAAAAGGTTTTTTTTTTTCGTACGAACATAACCAAAATTTCCGTTGGTTTGAACTACATTCAGGGGGGCTGCTTATTGCAGGGACAAAAAATTGGGCTGACGTAAAAAGTTTGCTCATCCCTGCCCTGGCTGACTCACGCGTCTTTGGGCTCGGTGCAGGAGTCACCGGGTGAAGGTCTCTCGTCTGCATGACTCAGGAGGTCAGACTGGATCATCACCGTGAGCCACTCAGTCCATCACATCTATCAATTTAAGTCACTTCACATAACTCGAAACTGTTTTGTCTTTGAATTTCCCCTTTGCTGGGGGATTAGGACTGACGGAGGGTAAGTGGCTGCCGGCGTCAGAGAAGCTTGTTCCCAGCTATAATCTTAGTCCAGAGCCTTAGCTGTAATAAATTAATGCAACTCCATTACAGTCAATGGAGCTATGTTGATTTACCCAAGGGGAAGATCAGTCCATTGTTATAAACAATCTATCCCCAGGGTTTACACTTGAAATGCCTTACCTAGCTATAAAGTCTGTTACACAATCCATTCGCTGCTGTGTGTTTCACAGCTTGCTCTGTAATCTATTCACAGGATCACCCGGTCACAGTTCAAGCTCATGCTTTTATCACTAGAGGTCACAGCTATAGGACAACAAGGAGAAGTGTAGAGCCCTGCACCTGGGGCGGAAGAATCCCAAGCATTGTTACAGGCTGGGAACTGACTGGCTCAGCAGCAGTACAGGGGAAAGGGACCTAGGGGTTATGGTGGATGAAAGGCTGGATATGAGTAAACAGTGTGCCCTTTTAGCCAAGAAGGCTAATGGCATGCTAGGTAGGGTGCATTAGGAGGAGTATTTCGAGCAGATCTAGTTATTCCCCTCTATTCAGCACTGGTGAGGCCACATCTGGAATATTGTGTCCAGTTTTGGGTCCCCCAGTATGAAAAGGATGTGGATTTGCTGGAGCAGGTTCAGCGGAGGGCAACAAAAATGATTAAGGGGCTGGAGCACAAGACCTATGAGGAGAGGCTGAGGGATTTGGGCTTGTTTAGTTTACAGAAGAGAAAACTGAGGGGTGATTTAATAGCAGCCTTCAACTTCCTGAAAGGGCGCTCTACAGAGGATGGTGAGAAGCTGTTCTCGGTGGTGTCAGAGGGCAGAACAAGGAGTAATGGTCTGAAGTTGAAGGGGGAGAGGTGTAGGTTAGATATTAGGGAAAACTACTTCACCAGGAGGGTGGTGAAGCACTGGAACACATTGCCTAGAGAGGTGGTGGATTCTCCATCCCTCGAGGTTTTTAAATCCCAGCTGGACAAGGTCCTGGCGGGGATGACTTAGTGGGGGTTGATCCTGCCTGAAGCAGGGGGCTGGACTAGATGACCTCCTGAGGTCCCTTCCAGCCCTAGGATTCTATGATTGTTAACAGGAGAGGTGCACCACTTACCAAGGGGCATCTGATGGAAATGGAAGGGACCTAGAGAGGTCACCAATACAGTCCCTAGCACTTGCAGCAGGACCCTATCACCCTCTCCGAGAATTTTATTTTTAACCTAGCCTGCCCCAGACCTTTGAAAGGCCCCCACAAGGATTGACCTCACAACCTGGGTTTATAAGGCCAATGCACTAACCACCAAGCTATCCCTCCCACCTCAAATTACATATACTGGCCCAATAAAATGCCTGAAAGACACCTCCACCCACTCTCCAACCACGGCTAGTTTCTGCTTTTTTGGGGAAAATACCCAGCAGACCCAAGAACATTGATAAAACAAAAACAACGGTATTTGGAGTTAAGAAAACAGGGAGGAAGATCAGCATAGATGGTATTGAACTAGAGAACACAGAGAAATTCACGCACCTGGGCGGACAACATGACATATGAGCTAGACTGTAAGAAGGAAATAATTACAATAGCAAAAGCGAGAGTGAGTTTGAAGTCAATGAATAAGATCTGGAAAAGCAAAGTGCTTAGCTTAGGAACAAAGCTGAGTATTTTGAAAACGTGTGTATTCAGCATCATGTTGTAGGGATGTGAGACATGGGTGATAATGAAAGATTCAAAGAGAAGGATTTTGGAGTTCTAGAGGAGTTGTTATAGAAAGATCCTGAGAATAGGATGGATGCAGAAGAACGAGGAAATATGTAGGAAGATACAGTCGAAAGAGAACCTACTGCAGAAGGCTACACAATGCAAGTTACAGCTATTTGGGTGTACCTGCAGAACGAACAATGAACGAAAAATCAAGACCCTGGTATTTAGCATAATGGACGGTTCGAACAGGAGAGGCAGACCCCACAGAGAATGGATAGATGATGTAGTAGATTGCTGTGGAGCTGGTCTACAGAAACTAAGCCGCTCTGCACTGGACTGGGAAAGACGGAAGGAAATAGTAAGGGAGGCGTCAGACACCGACAGGCGCTGAGCCCATGGCTGATGATGATGATGTCAGGAGGAGAGGTGATCCCAGGGAAACAGGCTTGCTGATGGGCGCAGGATAGGGACAAAGGAGGCCACTGGCCCAGGGTTTGGTGGCTGTAAAGGGCCCGGGGCGTCTGGGCTGCTGCAGTGGTGGCGGACCTGATGCCTCGGCCTTTTTGTCACTGCTGGAGCACTGGGTGACAAGCAGCAGATGGCGCTAAGGGCCGGCTAGGGAGAGGTAGGTCATGGATTGGGCAGCATGGAGGACTGACTGCCCACAGCCCCACCTTTTCCACCCTCAGCCCTGCTCCTTCTGGGAGTGCAGAGCCACCCCCCAACCCTCCATGCCTACGGACCCGGCAATTCTGTCGGAAGTCCCTGCAGGGAAGCGCTCCCAAGTTAGTAACGGGTCCTAGAATCCCAAGACGGGAAGGGACCTCAGGAGGTTGTCGAGTCCAGCCCCCGGCCCAAAGCAGGTCCTGCTGCTGACTTTGACTTCCTGGATTATAAAGGCTGAAGGGACCACTAAGATCAAATCGTCTGAACTCCTTCATAAGGCACACCCCTAGGGCTCCCCACAAGTAATCCCTGTTTGAGTTGAGCGGCTCTTTTAGAAAAAATATCCACTCTTGAGTTAAAGATTTTCAGTAATGGGGGAAAAAAAATCTACCATAGCCCAAATCATTCCAACAGTTTAGTTACCTTTGGAGGTAAAAATTTGCACTTGGGTTCAGATGGGGTTTGTCTTGCTCCTGTAGCCAGGCACCGGCCCTTGGGATACCAAGGTCTATACTTAGAGAATAGCTTGTCTGGGGTCCCTGGGCCTGTGTTTGCTGGAGAGGTGAAGCTATTTCTTCTAAACTAACATTTCACATGCGGTAATGCTTCTCTCTTGACTCTTCTGTTCATTCCCTCTGGGGCACCTGGCATTGGCCTGGGTTGGAAGGCAAGATCCTGGGTTAGATGGACCTTTGGTCTGACCCAGCGTGGCCGTTCTTGTGTTCTAATGAGTGGGGTTACAGCTGGGGAGCAGGCACTTCAATACAACGTCTTGGCTCGTGATACAGATATGGCGAGATTACCGCAGGCGTTGCATAGAGTCTAAGCACGTTTTCATCAACCGAATTCGTGTGTTAACAATGCTGACGCCGGTGAGCCAGCAATGCCTTCACCGTTGAGGGCTGAGGGGCTTGATAGGGGCTAGCAAGTGGTCTGCCAGCATGGTCAGAGCTGTCCCGCGTCAGCTGCCCCAGGCCAGGCGCTTTGAGGGGCCCTGCAGCAGCCGCCTCAACCAGCCTATGGAGGGACCGTCCCACATGTTAGCTGCAGAGCCCAGGGCAGCCTGGGGAATTACCAGGGGTCCTGCCATCAGACAGCAGCAGGTATGGGGCCCCCATGCACTCACCGTGGTGGCAAGAAGTGGTGCACCCTGGCCCCAGCCCAGGCCCACACGCCTGCCCTGAGCAATTCAGGACTCACAGGAGCAAGCTGGGGCCCTGGAGCTCGGCTTCCCGCCACCACAGTGAAGTGGAGCGACCCAGCAGGGAGACAGCAGCAGAGCAGAGCAGGCTGCTGGGATTCTCCACTTCCTGTGGGGCCCACCACCACCATGAGTGGAGGGGCCTGATCCCAGCTACCTCTCTGGGCCAGGCTCCCTGGTGAACCCCCAGGTCATGTCTCTTGGGGGGAGGGGCATCGTGGAAGGTGTGCAGCAGGGGAAGAGGAGGAGAAGGAAGAGGTAGGGCAGGGATGGAGCAAGGGTAGGACCTTGGGAAGGGGTGGAGGGGGGGCAGGGCCTGGGATGAGGTCTAGGCTGGATATCAGGAAAAACTGTTTCACCAGGAGGGTGGTGAAGCACTGGAATGCGTTGCTGAGAGAGGTGGTGCAATCTGCAGCCCTAGAAGTTTGTAAATCCCAGCTGGGATGATTTAGCTGGGGTTGGTCCTGCTTTGGGCAGGGGGCTGGATGCGAGGACCTCCTGAGATCTCTTCCAGCCCTAGGAGTCTATGATTCTATATGATTCCATCTGATGAGGCTTGACCCCAGGCCCCACACCGGGGGTGCAGGGGAGCATCGCCTTGGGTCCCATGCCCACCATGACCCAGCCCTGGTCATGATGGATAGAGTCACTGCTTTCCATGAGAGAATCACCCACCCTGTAAATAGGGCCGGCTTTCTCTGATCTGAGATCAAAGACTTTAACTTTGGCCTCACTGAAATATATTCTTCTTTTGCCCTCTGAGTGAGTGATTCTGATCACACTGTATCCATGCTCAGTCCTCTACATTCCTTACCATCACCCCAGTCTTGTGTCATCAGCTAATTTTGAGTGATCCTTCTACATTTTCTTCCAGGCCCAGGATAACAGTAAAAAAAGATCAAAGATCCTGTCTCTCTGTACCAGAGTGCATCAAAAACACTAAAAGGCTTTTATGGAAAATTGTGAAGAAAAATGTTCATTGGGAATTTCTGTGAAGTTCTCATATTTTGAAGGAAAGCTGAACGTATTGGGGGTGCGTATCAATAATGCTGAAGGCAGGACACTGTACCAGAGCAAGCTGTATAAATTTGATAAACTGGCCATGGCCAAACAAAAGGTATTTTAATACACCCGGATGCCAGGTCATAAATCTAGGAACAAAGACTGTAAGTCACAGCTCAAGGACCGGGGACTGTAACCTGGAGAGCCTTCACCCTGCAGAGGTTTAGAGTTTGTGGTGAGTAAGCAAAGAACCCTGAATTTTCAGAATGATATTGTGGCTAACAGAGGTAGGAATCAAGGAGAGCAAATGCAGTTGTTGGAAGCATAAGGAGGGGAATAGCCAGGAAGAGCAAGTTGGATGTCACATGTCTGCACAGCAGTGGTAACACTGTTAGTGAAATACTGCATCCATTGCTGGTACCCAGGCTTTAAAAAGGCAGCTGAAACACCTATGTTCAGAGAAGAGCCGCAAGGATAATCTCAGGCTGGAGGTGCTGCCTTAGAGTGAGAGGATTCAGGAACGCCCTCTGTTCACCTCAGGCTGAGATGCACCTCCAGTGGGTTGAACCTCTCTAATCCTACAATCACAAGAGCTCTCCTCCCACAATGCACTGCTCACGAGAGCTCTCTGCTGACAAAGCGCTGCTCATGAGAGCTCTCCGCCGACAAAGTGCTGCTCACGAGAGCTCTCTGCTAACAAGTGCTGCTCACAAGAGCTCTCTGCCGACAAAGCGCTGCGCACCAGAGCTCTCTGCCGACAAAGCTCTGCTCACGAGAGCTCTCTGCTGACAAACCTCTGCTCACGAGAGCTCTACGCCCACAAAGCACTGTTCACGAGTGCTCTCCTCCGACAAAGAGCTGCTCACGAGAGCTCTCTGCCGACAAAGCTCTGTTCACTAGAGCTCTCTGCTGACAAAGTGCTGCTCACCAGAGCTCTCTGCCAACAAAGCGCTGCTCACGAGAGCTCTCTGCCGACAAGTGCTGCTCACGAGAGCTCTCCACCAATAAAGCGCTGCTCACGAGAGCTCTCTGCCGACAAAGCGCTGCTCACGAGAGCTCTCCGCCGACAAAGCGCTGCTCATCAGAGCTCTCCGCCGACAAAGCTCTGCTCACGAGAGCTCTCCGCCGACAAAGCTCTGCTCACGAGAGCTCTCCGCTGACAAAGCGCTGTTCACGAGAGCTCTCTGCTGACAAGTGCTGCTCATGAGAGCTCTCCGCCGACAAAGCTCTGCTCACAAGAGCTCTCTGCCGACAAAGCGCTGTTCACCAGAGCTCTCTGCCGCAAAAGCACTGCTCACGAGAGCTCTCTGCCGACAAAGCTCTGCTCATGAGAGCTCTCCGCCGACAAAGCGCTGCTCACGAGAGCTCTCTGCCGACAAAGCACTGCTCACGAGAGCTCTCCACCAATAAAGCGCTGCTCACAAGAGCTCACTGCCAACAAAGTGCTGCTCACGAGAGCTCTCTGCTGACAAAGCGCTGCTCATGAGAGCTCTCTGCCGACAAAGCTCTGCTCACGAGAGCTCTCTGCCGACAAAGCTCTGCTCACGAGAGCTCTCTGCTGACAAAGCTCTGCTCACGAGAGCTCTCTGCCGACAAAGAGCTGCTCACGAGAGCTCTCCGCCAACAAAGCGCTGCTCACCAGAGCTCTCTGCTGACAAGTGCTGCTCATGAGACCTCTTTGCCGACAAAGCGCTGCTCATGAGAGCTCTCCACCAATAAAGTGCTGCTCACGAGAGCTCACTGCCAACAAAGTGCTGCTCACGAGAGCTCTCTGCTGACAAAGCTCTGCTCACGAGAGCTCTCTGCTGACAAAGCGCTGCTCACGAGAGCTCTCTGCTGACAAGTGCTGCTCACGAGAGCTCTCTGCCGACAAAGCGCTGCTCACGAGAGCTCTCTGCTGACAAAGCTTTGCTCACGAGAGCTCTCCACCAATAAAGTGCTGCTCACGAGAGCTCTCTGCTGACAAAGCTCTGCTCACGAGAGCTCTCTGCTGACAAGTGCTGCTCACCAGTGCTCTCTGCCGACAAAGCGCTGCTCATGAGAGCTCTCCGCTGACAAAGCGCTGCTCACGAGAGCTCTCTGCCGACAAAGCACTGCTCACGAGAGCTCTCTGCTGACAAGTGCTGCTCACCAGAGCTCTCTGCCGACAAAGCGCTGCTCACGAGAGCTCTCTGCCGACAAAGCACTGCTCACGAGAGCTCTCTGCTGACAAGTGCTGCTCACCAGAGCTCTCTGCTGACAAGTGCTGCTCACCAGAGCTCTCTGCCGACAAAGCGCTGCTCACGAGAGCTCTCTGCTGACAAAGCACTGCTCACGAGAGCTCTCTGCTGACAAGTGCTGCTCACAAGAGCTCTCCGCCGACAAAGCTTTGCTTACACTAATACGTGCCGCAGTAAAGCCTTCGTGGCCTGCTGAGGAGCTAAGCCCCTGTGATCCACATGAGCTTTGACCACTCAATTGCCAGTGTAGACAAAGCCAAAGCCTTGTGGTCATTCAACTCGCCATTAGTGCACTTGATGGGGAGTTGCTGGCTGGCATTGCAGGGCCTGTGCTACGTACTGCTTTCTGGGCGCACAGCCTAGGAAGTCTGTCAGCAGAAGCATTCTACCCTTCGATGTCCTGAAGTGCCGGGCTTTGAACTTACAGCTTGGGGACTTCATGCACACAACCGTGTGAACTTTTATTTGGGAACAGCGGGGCGGGGGGTGGGGAGACCATGGACATGCGAGGACCCTGGGCAAGGTGTGGGCCTGGCACCTCTGCACTGTCTAAAAGGGCAGGGCCTCGAGCGAAAGGGGTGGGGCTGGGGCCTAGCCTTTCCTGGCAGCTCTTCAGTGCTGCTTGAAATGCAGTGCCCTTGGCTCCAGCAACAATTTAAAGGGTCTGGTGCTCCAGCCGCCACTCCTGCCGCAGCAGCAGCAATGGTGGCCAGAAACATCAGGTTCTGTTGTATCGCTGGGCCCCAGGGCTTTTGCCCTCCCCCTGCCCCCGGTGGCCCCCTGTCAGCAGGGAAGAACTCTTCTGCCCCGTTGTAGACGCAGGGCGGCCTGAGGGCCAATTCTACAGCCAGCCGGCTGTGAACTCGTGAAGCTGACCTGGCTGATGAGTCACCACATGGCTCGTGCTCAGAACAGAAGTGGAGAAAGGGTATGAATTCATTTTGGGGTCTGTCCTTGACGACATCCAAGTACCTCGCCAGGGCAAAGCCTCAGGAAGGAAACCAAAGCTCTGACCCTTGGTTTTATTCATAAGCTTCCCTACATCTCCAACCATCAGGGTATCCGAGTGCCTAACCCAGCAGCCCGCCTCGCCCAGCTAGGCTTACCACAGTTGACCTTTCAAAAAAGAGGACACCCCTGAGAGGGAGCATGTCCGTATAACTATCCACAAACTCACGCCACATTAAGGTACTAGATATGCTACAACCCATGAATACACCATGGGTTGGTAGATGCTGGTACAGATACGCTCCCTCTCAGGGGTGTCCTCTGTTTGTATATGACAACCCTACAGCTGATCCTCTGGGAGAACGCTGCTGGGACACCAGCTGATGCACACAGAACACCAGCCCAGACCTGGAACATGAGAATTTCTCAATGGTCTGTTCCAGAGAGAAAGGAGACACACACCTGCATTAGAGACATTGGTTCCCTCCCTCTTGTACCCAAATTAACAAGCTCCATCAGAGTCAGAAGTCCACTCCCCCCCTCAGGGACAATCCCCCTTCTCTGGCTCATGGCTTTGCGCTCATTTGTGAGCCAGCAGTAGGGAAGGGTGAACGCCCCGGCACATCCGGGGGCTGGGAGGAGAGACCCGGGCCTGTTCCACCTGAGGGGCCGGGGCAATGAACAATGGGGCCCAAGTACACGGCAGGTCTGCATGATTGTGAGCAGGCCCACTGGGCCAAAGCGACATTCCAGCCTGCCAGGCAGCGAACAACATGTACCGGAGATCAGTGAGCTCACGGCCCCTCCCCGCCAACATCCTGCTCTCTGTCAGCCAACACTCTATAAAAACCCAGGGTTCCGCGTCTCACCACGTCGCCCCTCCCACATCGAGCCTCTCTCAGCATCTTGTCTTCCCAGACTCACTGAGATCCCAACCCGCTTCCAGCCATGAGGGTTCTCTGCCTTGTGTTTGCTGTTCTTCTCCTGGTCTCCTTGGCCACGCCAGGTGAGAGGTCAACCTTTGAGGAGTAGAAACAGGGACAGAGGAAGCAGGGGCCTAAGGGTTATGTAAAGGACTCAGGCCCTCTCTGGCAGTGTTTGGTGTTGAGAGCGTGTTTTGTGGCCTGTCTGTGCCGGGACAACTGTGAGCATAACGCAGGTGTACAACTGCCTGGGCGCTTTTAGATGTGCAGCTGCTGATGGATAGTCCTGAGCACCTGGCCTCTGGATTCCCATCTAGTGGGTCCCTGGGGGATTCTGCCTTAGGTTTTCCATAGGATGAGCAGAGAAATCTACCCTCTTTGCAGCCATCAGAGCTCAGACACTGGGGCCGGAATGTTCAGCTGTGGCTGTGGTCCTAATACTAGATGCCTGCATCCGCACAAAGATCGAACAGGCTGGATTTCCAGAGGCCCTGAGCAGCCCCAGCTCCTTTGGGTTCCTTCTGCAAACCAGGACACTTTTATGTAGGTGTCTTGATGAGGCTCCTAAACCCAGACAGAGGGAACCCAAGTGGGAGAGCGTTGGCCTCAAATTCTAAAGAGAAAAGGGCTGAACAGGAGCTGACTGTAAGGATGTGTCTGCTTCAGGGAAGACAATCCAGCTTCCCATTCCCAAAACTTTACCCTCAGATAGGGTGTAAGCCAAAAATGTTCTAGCAGAGCCCTTGGACCGTACAGGAGCAGGTCCATCTGTCACAGAGTCCCCGGAGGAGAGCTAGAGAAGTAATTACTCACCTGATGATTTGAACAAATAACAAGCAGTCCTGTAGCATCTTAGAGACTAACACATTTATTAGCAATACTTTATTTTAATTAGCTATTTAATTTTTATTAATTCATTTTTATTTATTTATTAACAAATTTATTTGTTCCTGAGCCTTCGTGGGTAAAACCCACTTCCTCAAACTAGCACCGCTACCCGTCTGAAATGTAGGGTTCTCAGGATAATCTCTGCAATGCCTCCTTCCTGAGTCTGCCGGGGCCTGCAGCCTTAGCTCCAAGTTTTTCTACCATTCAGTTCAATGGCATTTTGGCTTTGTGCCTCAGCTAATGCAACTGAGGCTGAGAATTGTTTGGGCACGTGGGCAGGAGCTGGCTTCTGCTTCCCATTTTAATGCTGTGTGGTGTCCTGTTTCGCCAAAGGCTCCAGGGAAGTCAGTCTCCACCCTACCCGCTCTGTGTCCTCACTGTCCCTCCAAAGCCCCCTGTTCTCCTATCTCTCTGCCACTCACTGCCCTTTCCCCATCCCTTGCCCCCAGCCCCTTCCATTATCCCTGGCAGCCCCATCCCCCTTCTCCTGCAGCTAGAACTCACTTCCTCTGGGACTCATACACCGCAGCCCATGGCCAGCGACGACCTCCCTGGAGTCACTACCTGTAACACAGGCAGGCAGGAGCCCACTTGCCTTGCTAAGGGGCTCCCTGCAATAACTCACTCTGGTGGCTCTCAGGAGGCAGTAAGAGCCCTGGTACCAGAAGGGGCAGATCTCCTCATGGAAGGAGCAGGGCTGGGAGAGGTGCTCTCAAGGCACATGCCAACTGTGCAGCAGTCGCTGCCCCAAGAAGGGGAAGGCAGCCCCAGCTGTGTGGAGCAGCCCTTCCCCTCTAGGGCAAGAAGCTGCCACTCAGCTCCCCAGGCTCTTGGGATGGGCATGACGGTGCGTGTCCGGGAATCAGCGTGACGCTGCTGGGGAAGCCCAAAGCCCAGCTCCTACCACTTCACCATCCCACGGGAGGGGGCATTCTGGAGGGTGCCCACCACAGGCGCAGCCCCCGTCTCCCTCCTAACCCTGCCTCTCCCCCTCTGGCGCAGGTCACGGGCAGTTTGGCTATCACAAGGGCGGCTGCCCTGGTCGCTGCTCCCACAAGTGCGGCAAGTACGAGGTGGTGTCTAAATCCTACGACTGCAAAAACCTGTGCTGCACCCGGCCCAAGAAAGGGTAAAGGGTGGTCCGGGCTCGGCTCCCGCCTGACACAGGAAAAGCAGCCACAGCTTCCTCCTCCACCGGCAGCAACGTTGTTCACTCTTCATTAAAGACGAGCGGAGCTGGCCTTGGTGTGTGCTGTGTGGTCTTGCGTCACTCAGCCCTGGGACTGCAACAGCCCCACCAGGGAAGGGTGCGCTAATCCCTCATGTTTGCTTGTGCAAAGCGGCCCCTGAGCAAGGACGGGGCAGATCTCCCCTCAGTTTGTTCGAGGGACAGAGGTTTGTGGTGCAGGAAATTGCCAACCTGACACTGGTGGGGCTCAGATCCTCCATGCGGTTGAAGAAGAGGGGCAGCCCAGGAGGTGTGAGAATGAAATGCCCCTCCCCATGTGCTCACAGCCCTGCTGAGCGACTCATCCCCCGGCCTCCCCCCCACCATGATCATAGAATCCTAGAACAATAGAGCTGGAAGAGACCTAAAAAAGCCATCAAGTCCAGCCCCCTGCTCTGAGCATGACCAAACCCATCAGATCAGCCCCGCCAGGGCTTTGTTGAGGCGAGACTTAAACACCTCCAGTCATGGAGACTCCACTACTTCCCTGGGTAGACCATTCCAATGCTTCACCACCCTCCTAGGCTACGTCTACACGTGCACGCTACATCGAAATAGCTAATTTCGAAGTAGCGACATCGAAATAGCCTATTTCGATGAATAACGTCTACACGTCCTCCAGGGCCGGCAACGTCGATGTTCAACTTCGACGTTGCTCAGCCCAACATCGAAATAGGCGCAGCGAGGGAACGTCTACACGCCAAAGTAGCACACATCGAAATAAGGGTGCCAGGCACAGCTGCAGACAGGGTCACGGGGCGGACTCAACAGCAAGTCGCTCCCTTAAAGGGCCCCTCCCAGACACACTTTCATTAAACAGTGCAAGATACACAGAGCCAACAACTAGTTGCAGACCCTGTATATGCAGCACGGACCCCCAGCTGCAGCAGCAGCAGCCAGAAGCCCTGGGCTAAGGGCTGCTGCACACGGTGACCACAGAGCCCCGCAAGGGCTGGAGAGAGAGTATCTCTCAACCCCCCAGCTGATGGCCACCATGGAGGACCCCGCTATTTCGATGTTGCGGGATGCGGATCGTCTACACGTCCCTACTTCGATGTTGAACGTCGAAGTAGGGCACTATTCCCATCCCCTCATGGGGTTAGCGACTTCGACGTCTCGCCGCCTAACGTCTATTTCAACTTCGAAATAGCGCCCAACACGTGTAGCCGCAACGGGCGCTATTTCGAAGTTACTGCCGCTACTTCGAAGTAGCGTGCACGTGTAGACGCAGCTCTAGTGAAAAAGTTGTTCCTAACGATCAGCTGTTCCATGGTGCACGGAAGGCAGGTGAGTGAGAGGAGGAGCAGAGCTGGGTGGAAAGAGGTGGGCTGGAGCATTGGGGCAGCTCAAGGGCTTGGGCTGAGCACCCCAGGGAATGGAGTGAGCTGACACCAGTGCAAAGTGGTGCCAACCTCACCCTCCCTGGTGCCCCTCAAAAGGGGTTGGGGATTAGCCAGAGTGTAACTCTCCATGGGCGGGTTTGAACCTGGGCCAGCTAGAGCTCAGTGCAGGAGCCTCTGATGCCTGAGCTAAAAGCTGGCTGGTACTCAGCTAAGGCTGCATCAGAAGCTTATTCTTGCTCTCTCAGTGGTCTGAGTGCCATTGTAGGGGACAGTGACCCACACCTAGGTGTGTGGGTTACAACAGCGCACACCTTCTGCCAGGCCAGACTTGGCTGTCCAGGAGCCAGCTCATACCATAGGAGAATTCTGTCCGGATCCTGTTCAAGGAACCCAGGGAAGCAGCTTCCAGCTGAGTCTATTTACATTAAGCCCTCTAGTGAAACCCACCTGCGCATAGCAGAGTGGGAAGGATAACTGAGTGGCTTGCACATTAGCCTGTTAAAAGCAGGTTTGTGAGCCCAATCCTTATGGGGGGGTGCAAATAATTTTTCTTTTTTTATTTAAATATTTAAAAAAGAAGGACGGTGCTTGGTCCTACCAAGAGACCAGGGGACTGGACTAGATGACCTCCTGAGGTCCCCTCCAGCTCTATAAGATGTGTGTATCCTTGTGTTCATTATATTTAGACCTTCCTTCAGAGTCTGCATGGGCTGCTTTGTCCCTTCATGAGCTCTGTCCCTCACTCCCCTACCTTCAGCAACCCCACAATTCCTGCGCTTTCCCTCAGAAATCAAGGCCTCGCCACCAGCTCCCGTCTGCCCAGCTGGTTTTTGCCACGATTCTGCTGTGTGCTCGCTCCAGTAGTCACCCACTGGGAGCACAGCCCGTCAGTTTTGTGGAAATCATCTGCTTCCAGGGCCGGTTGTCCTCCTTCATAAGGGTTGGCAAATTAGGGTCCTTCTCTCCTCTGAGGTGCAGTGGATGGTGCTACTCAGGCAGGCTTCAGGTTCCTTTGTACTGTCTCAGGCCCCCACTGCCACAGTATCAGTGCACTCGTGTGTTTTTGTAGACTGGGATCACTGGCCTGAGGCTGGCAGCCAACCGGTGAGGCAAGGAGATGGCAAGGCTCAGCAGAGTAGCTGAATCCTGGGTGAGTAGGGACAACTGAGCCCCCTGTCATGAGTGGTGAGGAACTCTGGACACAGGCCATGGTTTTTGATGTCCTCCAAGGAGAGGCTGTTGGTGACCCATGGGGGGGGTCTGTCCTGGGCCCTGTCCTTTTCAGTCTATTCCTAAGTGAACTGGGGAACAATTTGCAGACAACACAAAAACCACTCAAAATAGTGAAGTCCCCAACAGACTGTGAAGAGCAGAAGAATCTCTCAGCCTGGGTAACAAAATGGCCACTGAAAGTGAATAGTGAGAAACACCAAGCAATGCACATTAGATAACATCATCCCCACAACACATATCAAACACTGGGGTCTAACTTAGCTGTTACCATTCAGGAAAGAGACCTTGGAGTTACTGTGGATAGTTCTCTGAAAACATTTGCTCAATGTGCAGCGGCAGTCAAAACAGCACACAGAACGCTGGGAATCATTAATCAACAGAGAGAGAACGTGACAGAGAATAGCCTATGGCCATTACTTTAATGGATGTTTTACCCGCAGCTTTATTACTACATGCAGACGTGATTGCCCTGCTCAAAAGAGATTTTTTTGGAATTGGAAAAGGTTCAGAAGAGGGCAACAAAATTATTAAGGCTATTGAACAATTGCCATATAAGGGCAGATTAATAAGGCTGGGATTTTTCAGCCTGGAAAAGAGATGACGAAGGGTGAGGAACGTGATTGAGATCTATAAATCATGCCTGGGATATAGAAAGTAGATAAAGCAGTACTATTTTCTCCTTCTCATAACACAAGAACTAGGGGGTCACCAAATGCAATGCATAGGCAGCAGATGTAAAATAAGCAAAAGGAAGCATTTCTTCATGCAGCCTACCTGTGGAACTCCTGGCCAGAGGAAGTTGTGAAAGGCAAGACTTTAACAGGGTTCAGAGAGAGATGGGTCCATCAATGGCTATTAGCCCAGATGGGCAGGGATGGTGTCCCTCGCCTCTGTTTGTTAAAAGCTGGGAACGGGTGATGAATTGCTCTTAGCTGACTAATGCCCAAGCTGCTACCCTTCCCCCTTGGAGGAATGAACTTACAACACAGGGATACAAGACTAATACTCAAATCCCTGAGCTATCCTTCCCTCTGCTTTAGCTTTTCTGAGTGGTCATAACAACAATGGTTCTATCCTCCATGTGCCATCTGAACCCCTCCACATTGTCAGACATCACTGAGGACACAAAAAAGACTCAGTTATCCCTTGTCCATCACACATTTTGCAGCCCTATAAAACACTTCTTGTGTTTCCATAAAAGCTTTTCTGTTGCTCACCTCCCACTCCTGCAATGTGGAGGAGCTGGGTTGATTTACTGGCTGACTGGCAGTCCCTTTTGGGTGGCCAGAAGTTCAGTGTGTCGCTGTCAGAAACCATGGGACACACATGGCTTCCCACAGTATCAAATTGCAATCTGCAGGGAAGGAGGCGCTCCCATAACACAAGCAAATCAGTAAACTCAGCGTGTCCTGGAACAGGAATTCCTGCTATGAGATGGATCATAGGACCAATTGGATGTTGGATGGCATGTTCAAACCAGAGGTGACTATCGATGGGGGATGGAAGTGGGACACCATCCATGTGTCCTCTCACCAGCCTGGGGAAGGGCCAGGACAACCCAGTTCTGCTCCAGGTCCCCACCCTTGCTCCGCCTCCACCCACCCTTGCTCCACCCTTCTCTGCCCTGCCTCTTGGGCACTCATCGGCAGTGGCAGGGGAAGTTAGCAAGGCGGCTCTAGACGTGCTGCTCCAAGGGAGGGGCAGGACTGTCCCAGCATTCCCCAGTAGGAAGTGGTGAGTTATGGATGGATAGCAGCAGGCACTGGAGCTGCCTTAGAATACTTGAACTGGAAGGAACGCTGAGAGGTCATCAAGTCCAGTCCTCTGCCCTCATGGCAGGACCAAACACCATCTAGATCATCCCTGTTAGGTATTGATCCAACCAGTTCTTGAGTATCTCCAATGTTAGAGATTTCACAACCTCCCTAAGCAATTTATTCCAGAAATTAACCACCCTGTGAGCTAGGAAATTTTTTCCTAATATCCAGTCTAAACCTTCCTTGCTTAAATTGAAGACCACTGCTTCTTGTCCTATTCTTAGAGGACAAAGAAAATCATTTTTCTCCCTCCTTCTTGCAACACCCTTTTAGGCACTTGAAAGTTATCATGTCCCTGTTCGGTCTTCTCTTTTCCAAACTAAACAAACCCAGTTCTTTCAATCTTCTCTCATAGCTCATATTTTCAAGACCATTAATAATTTAGTATGCTCTTCTCTGGATCCGCTTTATATTTTTCCCCCCTTTTGCTTTGTTCTTGGATATATTCCCAATACCTGGCAACATAGTGTCATGGAGCCAATTTGCAACTGTGGTCTCTAAAACATTAATCCAGCCAAAGCTGGAAAAGTCCATCCCCACCAAACCTGGCTCAGGGATTTGCCTGACTCTGCAGCCAGTGAATCACAGACATTCTGAAGCTGGCGCCCAGCCAACAATATTTTCAGAAAAATTTGGGCTGACTTGTGACGGGTCTAGGATTGGTTATAGCATCTTAGGATCATACAACTGGAAGGGACCTCGAGAGGGCATCTATTCCAGTCCCCTATCCTCAGAGCAGGATGGAGTATTATCTAGATGAGGAGTACACAAAATAAGTGTCCTTGTAGAGGGCTTGATATTTGATAAGGGGGCACTGCTGGGTGTCAGGCTCAATCATCTCATTAAAAATGTTGAAATCTGTTACTGGTTTTATGTCTGTATTCACATTAATATACCGATTAATAAAGGTTTTCATTCTCCATACTTATTTTCTCACATATGCTGAAAGATTTTTTCATATGAACATAATACAAATTTCCATTGGTGCGGATTACATTAGAGAGCTGGGCAGGGGCCTGCTCATTGCAGGGATGAAAAATGGGGCCCAACATAAAAAGCTTGCTCACCCCTGATCTACATCCTGCATGCAAGATGTTTATTTAACCTGCTCTTAAAAATCTCCAACAATGCAGAACCTGATACGACATATGTCATTTCCACCCCCTTCCCTTTATACGACTTCTCTTTATTTTGTACATTATGAAAATCCCGCTATTATGGAGTACATACCAAAATTATGAATGTAATTGGCTGTTGCTGGAAGGCTGCAACGGGGGAGCGGGGTGATCACGCTGACAATCTCACCTCTGTGGATATTCTGGTTTGCAGGAGGAAAAGAAAAAAGCCATATGCGGGACATTTAACAGACAGAACTTTTATTTAAAACCAGACTGGCACATGAGTAATGTGGCTACATCCATATATCTTGCATGTCGTCTTGAATTTCTTTAGCTTCCATCTGTGGTGTTCAAAGCAGGAAAACTTCTTCCCCATCTCGCACATTCCAAGGCGTCAGTCACACAGAATTGGAATAAGACAGAGTATGGGCATCGCTGCATAAGCTGCATGAAGGGGAAGAGGGGCAGGTTATCGGCATATACACACAAATGGAGGAAAACAGGTAAAGGGGATACAGGTCAGTATAAAAGCAGCACATTGTTTGCATAGTGTCTTAAACACTGCCTGTAGGTAGGTCCCATTTTAGAGTCCAAACATAGTTTTGATGCAGCTCACATAGATCACAACAGCACCATAAACCCACTTAGGTCTCCAAGGACTTTTGTTCCCTGCAAGAAAACACCCACAACTGACTCAGGCTCGCTGGTCTGGGGGTCTTAACTATAAACATGCAGGACAGACACCCACACTCTGCCTCAGGAACAGGGTGTTTTATTGCAGAGTAGCCATACCTGGATATCAACTCAAGTCACTAGATGCTGCTGGGGCTTCACTGCTGTTGGTATTGGAGCTACGTTGCCCATGTCCTGATTGCAGCATAGGCAAGTCATTGGCCAGACCTTTTGACCACAGTAAGTGTGCAGCTCACAGTCTGAAATATATTACCTTCCCCACACGTATGCGAGAGAGGGCAACTCTGTCACCCCATTGTATGGATAGGAAATGTTCCCCACTCAAAGTGTCAGAGTGGGGAGGCAGCCCTGACACAGGTGTTTCAGAGGGAATGAATAGAAGAGGCAACCATCAAGTGACCACCATTACCATTCCTCCTTTCCATTTCTTTTTTGTCACAGAATGCAACAAAATAATAGCACCATTGGCAAGTAGGATGAGAAGGAACCTGGATAGCCATCTAGTCCAGTCCCCTGCACTGACAGCCCAACTAGGTGTGATCTAGACCATCCCTGATAGGTGTTTGTCGAACCCACGGTTTCCCTAAGTGGAGGCATGCCCCCCTAGGGGTGTGTGAGGAAGTTCTGTGGGGGGCACAAGGCAATCCAGCCCCTCCATGATTCCCCTGCTTGAAGAAAGATCTGGCCTTCGCTTCCGGCTGTCAGCCCCTACCTTTTTACATGAGTGACCTGGCGCAGCCACTGCAAAAAGCAGACAGCTGGCAAAGACCCACCTAGAGCTAGCTGCCTCCTGCAAAGGTGAGTGAGTGTGGGTTGTCAGGGGGAGGAGGAGAATGGGGTTAGATAGTATCTGGGAGTCCCTGGCTCGGGTGAGAGGGATGGGTATAGGGTAAGAGCAGGAGGCTGGTCATGCCTGCCTTTGTGGGATGGGAGGGGTTGGGAAGGTGACTAGCAGGGCTTGTGGGGCTTGGGCAGCTGGACAGCTTGGGGAACTCATGGTATTTGGGCAGCTGGCCCCAGCATCACAGGGTTGAAGCGGCTCGGGCGGGCAGCTGGCTCCAGCAGGGCAGGGCTCAGATGGCTCAGGCTGGAGGGTAGGCAGCTGGCTCCAGCAGTGTGGAAGCTTGGGCTGGAAGGTAGGTGGCTGGCCCCAGCTATGTGTGGCTTGGGTAGCTGGCCCCAGCAGCATGGGACTTTGTGGGCAGATTGGGCAGCTGGCCCACAGCTGATGGGCAACTGGTCAGTGGGAAGCTGGTCCTGGCAGTGTGGGGTTCAGGCATCCAACAGGCAGGCAGGTGGATGACCCGAGCGGTTGGCAGTGGGTGGGTGGCTGGCCCCAGTGGTGTGGGGCTCAGGCGGGCAGCTCTGGCAGTACAGGTCTCAGGCAGGTGGGAAGCTGTCCCTGTCAGCTTGAGCAGCTGGCATGGGGCTCAGACAGCTGGCCAGCTGGGGCTGCACCAGGCACCATCAAGGAGCCAAGAAAAACTCTTTGTGCTTATTTTTAACTTTAAATAACATTTTTATATCAAGTTTTTGTGTTTATTTTAAATTACTAATTGCATTTTTTGTTAAAGGGGCAGTTGGACAATGGCAAAGAACAGGCCAGAGGGTGTGAGGATCTCTCAGAAATCAAAAGGGGACCACGGGGCTGAAAAATTTGGGAAGCACTAGTCTAACCTGTTTTTAAAAACCTCCAGTGATGGAGATTCCTCAAACTCCCTAGGCAATTTAGTGGTCTAAAGGGCAAGGAACCTCTGGAACTTTGCCCCAGGGGAAGGTCCCACAGTTTTAACAAAGCTTTGGGAGATTTAAATAGTTGCTGAAGGGCAAAAACTGGGGAAAACATTGAAAAGGTATGTGGAAACCTTAGCCAGGCTTCATTCTACTGCATTCAGTGTTAAAAGGAGTGGAGAAAAGGGAACCCGACTCCTTCCCAAATCCCTCAACATTTGAAAAATTTCAAAGTTTTGAAAGTGTTGATTGCAAAATAAATAAACAAAAGTAACAAACCCTAAAAAGAACAGAAAAGATCATTTTCAACAGATTTCACTGTGGTCCTAATTTACACCTCCCACTCAAACTGTACAGTGACAGCAGCTTCCTACATATTATTAATGACCAATTTTCTATGAGGGTGGGACTATAAAGCAATCACCAATGAAAGTTTAATTACAGAATGTGCCACTTCACAGGCCCTTTAATTCTCAGGGTAGGAACCCACCTCATAATCTGGGTCAGTTTCATGGCTCCTAGATGGGCCACATATCTACACCAGCTCCTGAAGAGTCCCTGCAAACTAGAATTCAGCCCATCACAAGCTTAACTTCCTAATGTCTATGAGTTCCCTTGTGGAACACTATATGTGAATTTCCATGTTACCTGAACCAGCCATGGAGAGCAAGAGAAGAACAGCCAACGGAAGGTGAAAACTCCTCATGGCTGGAGGTTGGCTGGGATCTCAGTGAATCTGGAGAGAAGAGATGCAGTGAGAGATTGAGCCTGGGAATGCTCAGAGAGGGAAGTAGGAAAGCCTTCAATTTATAGAGACTGGTGCAAAGGGAGAGGAGCATAAATTAAAAGCTCTCCCAGTACAGGTGGTTTGTTTGAGTGTCGCTCTGACCCAGTGGATCAGCTCACAATGTTACACCTGTCACTTGGTGAAGAACACTCATTTGTCAGCTCTCTGGGGCACCGGTTGGCTTTTCATCAGCAATTTGCACAACTTCGTTGGACCCAGAAGCTGGACATGGAGGAAACTCTCTCCCCTTCACATCCGGGTGCCCGGCTTCCAGGGAAGGAGACAAGTTGCAAACGGGTTGCCGCTTAAGAAACGAATCGAAAAAAGACATATTGGCTTTAGAAAAGGTTCAGAAAAGGGCAACTAAAATGATTAAGGGTCTGGAAAGGGTCCCATATGAGGAGAGGCTAGAGAGACTGGGACTTTTCAGTCTAGAAAAGTGGAGACTGAGGGGTGATATGATAGAGGTATATAAAATCATGAATGGTGTGGAGAAAGTGAATACAGAAAAGTTATTTACTCGTTCCCATGATATAAGAACTAGAGGACACCAAATGAAATTAATGGGTAGTAGGTTCAAAACTAATAAAAGAAAGTTTTTATTCACACAGCGCACAGTCAACCTGTGGAACTCCTTGCCAGAGGATGCTGTGCAGGCCAGGACTCTAACAGAGTTTAAAGAAGAGCTTGATAAATGTTCAGAGGTTAGGTCCATAGATGGCTATTAGCAAGGGGTAAGGTATGGTAACTAGCCTTTTGTCGAAGGCGGGAGATGGATGGCAGGGGACAAATCGCTTGATTGTTGTCTTTGGTTCACCTCCTCTGGGGCACCTGGCATTGGCTACTGCCGGCAGACAGGATACTGGGCTAGATGGACCTTTGGTCTGACCCAGTATGGCCATTCTTATGTTCTTATTAGCTGATTCTAATAAGTAGCTGCTGAAGTGAGACACTCAGCACCTCAAAAGGAAGTGCTATTTTCACTCTTCAGAAGGAACCTTGTTAATTCCACCATATGTTAGCAGATGGGAGGCTGCTGCCTTGGTCTTTACTGGCATATAAGAACTGCCCCTCCACTGCTGAGGTCTGTCAGGGATATAGGGGAAAGTAGCTCAATATGAAGAAGAAGCCAGTGCTTTCTTCTCAGCTCACTATTGTCTTGCAGGAGAATGTGAGACAAAAGCCAAGTGGATCTCATCAGCTCCCAGCTGAGATTTCCACATGTGAAGTGGGATGGCTTCTCCCAGCTCTCTGTCGCAGGCCAGGATCCTCTCAAATGTGCTGGTTTATTGCAACGACTACATCACAGGTTAAAGAAGACATTGTAGGAGCAGAGGAACTATGCAAAAATGAGGAAGTTGCTTAAACAGAAATGGAAAGGTACAGTGACTAGATTAAAATCCCTGCAAATTGCGTGGAAAGACACAATAATAGAGGCCCAACTTACATATATAACCCATTTTAAAAGAACACAGTAAGAGCCACTGTGGCTTAACAACCATGTAAAAGAAGCAGTGAGAGATAAAAAGGCATCTTTTAAACAGTGGAAGTCAAATCCTAGTGAAGAAAATAGAAAGGAGCATAAACACTGCCAAATTAAGTGTAAAAATGTAATAAAAAGCCACAAAGGAGTTTTAAGAACAGCTAGCAAAAAACTCAAAAAGCAATAACAAACTGTATTTAAGCACATCAGGAGCAGGAAGCCTTCTAAACAATCTGTGGGGCCCCTAGAAGATGCAGATTAAAAAGGAGCACTCAAAGAAGATCAAGTCATGGCAGAGAAAATAAATGAATTCTTTGCTTCAGTCTTCATGGCTGAGGAAGGTAAGGAGATTCCAAACCTAAGATATCCTTTGTAGGTAACAAATCGGAAGAATTATCCAAGACTGAGGTGTCATTAGAGGAGGTTTTGGAAAAAATTGACAAACTTAACAGTAATAAGTCACTGGGACCAGATGGCATTCACCCAAGAGTTCTGAAAGAACTCAAATGTGAAATTGCAGAACTAATAACTGTGGTTTATAACCAATCCTTTAACTCAGCCTCTGTACCCAATGACTGGAAGATAGCTAACATAACATCAATATTTAAAAAGGGCTCTAGAGGCGATCCTGGCAATTACGGACCAGTAAGTCCAGCATCAGTACTGGGCAAACTAGTTGAAACCATAGTAAAGAATAAAATTGTCATACACACAGAGGAGCATCGTTTGTTGGGCAAAAGTCAACATGGTTTCTGTGAAGGGAAATCACGTCTTACTAATCTATTAGAGTTCTTTGAAGGGGTCACCAAACACACGGACAAGGGGGATCCAGCAGGTATAATGTACTTAGATTTCCAGAAAGCCTTTGACAAGGTCCCTCACCAAAGGCTCTTAGGTAAATTAAGTTGTCATGGGATAAGAGGGAAGATCCTTTTGTTGGAGTTGAAAGTTTTATTCTCTTTTATTCTCTTTTAAACTTTGAATTTTAAGCTTAACAAGGTAGCGGTGTAAGGTAACATATTAACACATGTAGAGCAACGAAGGGTCCTGTGGCACCTTATAGACTAACAGAAAAGTTTAGAGCATGAGCTTTCGTGAGTAAACTCACTTCTTCAGATGCTTCAGATGCTTCAGATGCTTCTTCACCAGCATCTGAAGAAGTGAGTTTACTCACGAAAGCTCATGCTCTAAACTTTTCTGTTAGTCTATAAGGTGCCACAGGACCCTTCGTTGCTCTACAGATCCAGACTAACACGGCTACCCATCTGATATTAACACATGTAACACTTATTGATTTTATTGATTAAGTTCTTTAATTGAATATATGCCTCCTGTTTTAGAGTTTATTGAATTTAGTAAGTAAGTAAGCGACAGTTTGGTATTGTGTCTATGTTAATGAGATTACAGGATGATGTTGAAGGCTGAAGCCTAAATTGTTTGATTTACAACACCTTTGCTCTGCTTTTCTCTGAGAGTCCTTGTAAGAATTGTTCGCAGGTGAAAGTGATATGTCTGGGTTGAGATAAAGGTGTGAAGGTTATACTCAGAGCCAGATGGCCAAGGAAGGAGGGACGAAGTGTGGGTGAAGACAGACTTCACGGTATCAGAGAAGGACCATCAGTGCATACCCCCAGCCAAGAAGCGATTGGATTGGCAGATCGATGACTCTAAAGCATGGAGCAGGCACCCCTAAGGACAATTGATTACAGGATGACACTTCTGCAGATGTGTAGAGAACCATTGGTATTGAAAGATAGCACACCAGTCACAGACTGACACAGCAAACCTCAATGGAGGAAAGGATTATAAAAGCAGGGTGCGTTGCCATGGGATTTTGGGTTCGTCTTGCCATCAACTCCAGAAGAGCTTCAGATCGTGACCGACAAGGCCCTGTTCCCCCTCTGTGATCAGTCTAGCTGGCCACTAGATTGATCCAGGCTCTGGATTGGTAACTATAACATCATTTGATGGGACTCTGTGCATGGTGTGTGTGTGTGTGTGTGTGTGACTGAAAAGCATATGGGGCTTGGAACGGGTCCCATATGGGGAGAGGCTAGAGAGACTGGGACTTTTCAGTTTGGAAAAGAGGCGATTGAGGGGCGATATGATAGAGGTATATAAAATCATGAATGGTGTGGAGAAAGTGAATATAGAAAAATTATTTACCTTTTCCCATAATACAAGAACTAGGGGACACCAAATGAAATTGATGGGTAGTAGGTTCAAAACTAATAAAAGGAAATTTTTCTTCACACAGCGCACAGTCAACCTGTGGAACTCCTTGCCCGAGGAGGCTGTGAAGGCCAGGACTCTATTAGGGTTTAATAAAGAGCTTGATAAATTTTTGCAGGTTAGGTCCATAAATGGCTATTAGCCAGGGATAAAGTATGGTGCCCTAGCCTTCAGAACAAGGGCAGGAGATGGATGGCAGGAGATAAATCACTTGATCATTGTCTTCTGTTCTCCTTCTCTGGGGCACCTGGCATTGGCCACCGTCGGCAGATGGGATGCTGGGCTGGATGGACCTTTGGTCTGACCCAGTATGGCCATTCTTATGTTCTTATGTTCTTATGTTCTTACTGTTATATTCTCAATAAATGCAGCATACTGCTTTCTCCCCTATAAAAGATCTCGTGTGCTTCGTTTGAAGCATAACACTTTCATGGACTGAGAACTGGTTAAAAGACAGAAAACAAAGGGTAGGAATAAATAGTAAATTTTCATTATGGAGAGGGGTAACCAGTGGCTTTCCCCAAGGATCAGTCCCAGGAACACTCCTGTTCAACTTATTCATGAATGACCTGGAGAGTGTTTAAACTTTGAGGTGGCAAACTTTGCAGATGAGAAGAAATTGCTCAAGATAGTTAAGACCAAAGCAGACTGTGAAGTACTGCAAAAGGATCTCACAATACTGAGTGATTGAGCAACAAAATGGCAAATGAAACTTAAAGTGGATACATGTAAAGTAATGCACATTGGAAAAAATAACCCCAACTATACATCCAGTATGATGGGAGCTAATTTAGCAACAACTAATCAGCAAAGAGATCTTGGAGTCATTGTGGGTAGTTCTCTGAAAACATCCACGCAGTGAGCAGCGGCAGTTGAAAAAGCAAACAGGATGTTTGGAATCGTTAAAAAAGGGCTAGAGAATATGATGGAGAATATCTTATTGCCCTTATATAAAACCATGGTAGGCCCACATCGTGAACACCACGTGCAGATGTGGTCTCCTCATCTCAAAAAAAGATCTATTGGCATTAGAAAACGTTCAGAAAAGGGCAACTAAAACGATTAGGTGTTTGCAACAGGTCCCATATGAAGAAACTAGGACTCTTCAGCTTAGAAAAGAGGAGACTAAGGGGGGATATGATTGAGGTATATAAAATCATGAGTACTGTGGAGAAAGTGAACAAGGAAAAGTTATTTACTCTTTCCCATAATACAAGTACTAGGGGTCACCAAATGAAATTAATCGGCCGCGGGTTTAAAAGAAATAAAAGGAAGTTCTTCTTCACACAATGCACAGTCAACCGATGGAACTCCTTGCCGGAGGAGGATGTGAAGGCTAGGACTATAACAGGGGTTTAAAAAGCCCTAGATAAATTCATGGAGGTTATGTTGATCAATGGCGATTAGCCAGGCTGGGTAGCAATGGTGTCCCTAGCCTCTGTTTGTCACAGGCTGGAGGTGGATGGCAGGAGAGAGATTGTTACCTGTTCGGTTCACTCCCTCTGGGCCACCTGGCATTGGCCACTGTCGGCCGACAGGATACTGGGCTGGATGGAGCTTTGGTCTGACCAATGTGGCCGTGCTTATGCACTCATTTTCTTATGTTCTTAGAGCTCTCTGAGGTCACTCTTGTGTCTCGGCCCCAAAGTGTCTGCCTTCTTAACAAGGTAGCTGGCAGGCTTAGTGAACAGAGGGAGCCAGAATTTTGGAGCTAGATTCAGCTTTAGTAGGACCAGCCCTGCTGTGTTACAAGGGGTTCAGCTCTTAGCCTATGTTTCTACTGGGAGGCCTGGCTGATGTCACCCCGGAATCGTGTAAAGTTTGTTTCCAGCTGCCAGTCCTGGCTCTCTGTGTTCTGTGCTGTTATTTAGCTGTAATTTACCCCTCAATGTCTTCCAAGAGCCCCGTAAGCCGTGGAAGTTTTGGGAAGGCTGCTAGACAATATTGACCTCCTGTGGTTCGGATAACTTCTCTTGTTTGGCACCAGTGAGGTCCTGAGGGTGCTGGATGAGAGAGGTTCAACCTGTACTTAGATAAAAGTGAGTATGGGACCAGGCCTTTCCTCAGGTTGTCACCAAAGTCCACAGTGAGTCTAGGTAGCATTAAAGGTGTGCACTGCCCAGAACAGGTGCACCACTGTGGTGTGTCCATAAGGAGCAGAATTCTGTTTCCAAACAGAGCAATGAAAAAACCCCCACTGCAGTCACTGGGTTTGCACTGCATCCAGGAGGGGTCTGACCCTATGCACCCTGAAGTCTCCAGCAGGGTTCAGATTGACTTTAGTGGTGCAGGATCAGTACCTATGTGAGAGGACAGTTTAGCCCAACAGACTATTAAGTGTTTCACGTTACTGGCCGAGTGTGTAAAAAAAAATGCCCTCCATGTTCAAGTTCCAGAGGACAGGATGCTCAAGGGGGTACCAGAATAAGAACAACATTATCCAAGTTAATCACTTGACTTCAGCACAGGATGAGATGGGCTAAAAAAATTGTCCTCAGGTTCCATTTCTTCAATATTCTCATCGAAGAATCAATATTGCTGGAATGGCCACAGCAACTAAGTGGAGGAGACAGGGGTACCTAGCTACTAGCGCACTGGCTTGGGTTCTGTGACCATCTCTGCCACTGACCTGCTGAATGCCACATCCTCTCTTTCTGCCTCGTTTGCCCCTTCCTCGGTCTTGCTGGCTTCATGGTATCATCTTATCAGAGCAGGAACCACTCCCTCGGGATATGCATGCACAATGGGCCCCAATCCTCCAGGTGCTCTGCCCGAACCCCTCCACATTGTAAGACTTCGCTGAGGACACAAAGAAAACTCAGCTATCCCCTGTCCATCACACATTTTGCAGCCCTATAAAAACTTTTTGCATTTCTATAAAAACTTTTCTATTGCTTGTTCTCATGCTCCCCCAACTTGGAGGAGCTGGGTTGATTTACTGGCTGACTGGCAGTCTAGTTGGGGTAGCCAGAAGTTCAATGTGTCGCTGTCAGGAACCATGGGACACACATGGCTTCCCACACTGTCAAACTGCAATCTTCAGGGAAGGAGGTGCTCCCATAACACACGCAAATTAGTAAACTCGGCGTGGCCTGGAGCAAGAATTCCCACTGTGATATGTGCGCAAAGGGAGGGCGCAGGTCCTCGCAGGGCTCATGAAATTTCATTGGGTGGCACTGCTAGGTCACAGGCTCATCCATCTAATTAAAAATGATGAAATCTGTTACTGTTTTTGTGTCTGTGTATTCACATTTATATATGGATTAATAAAGTTTTCTACAGGCTTATCTTCTTACACATGCTGAGAAGTGGGGCCTAACATAAAAAGTCTGCTCACCCCGATCTAGACCATCCCTGACAGATGTTTATCTAACCTGCTCTTAAAAATCTCCAATAATATAGAACCCGATGCTAGATATGTCACTTCCACCATCTTTCCTTTATTCCGCACCTTTTTATTTTGTGCTTTATGACAATCCCGGTATTATGGCGTATATACCAAAATTATGAATGTAATTGGCTGTTGCTGGAAGGCTGCAACGGTGCCGGGGGGGCGATCACGCTGACAATCTCACCTCTGATGTTTGTAGATATTCTGGTTTGCAGGAGGAAAAGAAAAAGCAGCGTGCAGGACATTTAACAGACAGAACTTTTATTTAAAACAAGACTGGCGCATGAGTAATGTGGCTACGTCCATGTATCTGCCAGGTGTATCTTCAATTTCTTTAGCTTTCATTTGCAGCGTTCAAAGCAGGAAAACTTCATCCCAATCTTGCACATTACAAGGAGTCAGCCTAACACACACAGAATTGGAATAAGGCAGGGTATGGGCATCTCTGCATAACCTGTGTAAAGGGGAAGAGGGACAAGTTATCGGCATATAGACACAAATGGAGGAAAAAAGTAATGGGAATACAGGTCAGTATAAGAGCAACACATTGTTTGCATGGTGTCTTAAACACTCCCTGTTGGTAGGTCTCATCTTAGAGTCCAAATGGAACTTGATGTAGCTTGCACAGATCACAACAGCACCACAAACCCTTAGGTCTCCAGGGTCTTTTGTTCCCTGCAAGAAAACACCCATAGCTGGCTCAGGCTTAGCTGATTCAGGCTCACTGGTCTGGGGGTCTTAACTACAGATGTGCAGGACAGACACCCATACTCTGCCTCAGGAACAGGGTGTTTTATTGCATAGCCATACCTGGATATCAACTCAAGTCACTAGATGCTGCTGGGGTTTCACTGCTGTTGGTATTGGAGCTACGTTGCCCATGTCCTGATTGCAGCATAGGCAAGTCATTGGCCAGACCTTTTGACCACAGTAAGTGTGCAGCTCACAGTCTGAAATATATTACCTTCCCCACACGTATGCGAGAGAGGGCAACTCTGTCACCCCATTGTATGGATGGGAAATGTTCTCCACTCAAAGTGTCAGAGTGGGGAGGCAGCCCTGACACAGGTGTTTCAGAGGGAATGAACAGAAGAGGTAATCATCAAGTGACCACCGTTATCATTTCTCCCCCACGTTTCCTTTTTGTCACAGAATGCAAACAAATCATAGCATCCTAGGTAAGTAGGATGAGAAGGAACCTGTATAGCCATCTAGTCCAGTCCTCTGCACCCCCCGCTGGACTAGGTGTTACCTAGACCAGAGGTCTGCAACCTGTGGCCCTGGAGCCACATGTGGCTCTTTAAGGATTTCTTTGTGGCTCCTGACACCATAATTACAAAGTTAAGAAAACACAATTCCTCCTGATTATTTTCAATAAATGGTGAACATCTAAAAGCCCAACAATTAACAGCTCCTATCTAAACAGCAAATGATCAAGAAGCATTAGCTAACCCCCCCCCCGCCCACCCCCCTCCAGAGAGAGAGAAGGCTTGCAAGAGCAAGTGGTACAAACACACACATAAAGTGTGAGGAAATAGAAGATGTAAAAAGTTTGTGAATGTCCTACAGTAAACATGTATTGCATCACAAATCATTGTGTGTGCGTTGTTCTTAAAACAGGGATACAAAGAGTATGGTCTGACATTATTTATTAAGGATCCTCTCATATTCGCATACGCTGGGGCTCTTGAATGATTCAGTTTTTTACTGGATTGGAAAAAATTGTTCTTCTTGCTATTTGGTCACCTACCCATGACCTAGATCTTAACAACCTCCAGTGATAGAGATTCCACAAACTCCCTAGGCAATTTAGTCCAATGCTGACAGGAAGTTGTCTACTACCCTGACAGGAAGTTTTCTAAAGTCCAATCTGTATCTCCCTAGTAGCCATTTAATCCCATTGCTTCATGTCCTATCCTCAGAAGTTAACAAGCACAGTTCCTATCCCTCCTCCACTTAACAGCCTATTATGTACGTCAAAAGTGTTATGCCCTACCCGGTCTCTTCTTCGGACTAAACAAATCCATTTGTTTTCAATCTTCCCTCAGAGGTCGTGTTTTCTGGACCTTTGCTCATTTTTGTTGCTCTTCTCTGAATTTTCTCTACTTTGTCCACATCTCTCTTAAAATGGCACCCAAAATAAAGAAGTGACCCACATAATAAATAAATAAATGACATCTACAGCTTGTAGATCTCCACACACCCTTTCTTCCTGCTCTGCAACTTCTCTAACTCTGAAAATGTTACCAAGTGGCCTAAAGAGTAAGGAACCTGTGGAACTCTGCCCCATGGGAAGGTCTCACAATTTTTCCAAAAATCCTGGAGTTTTAAAAATTTACGGAAGGGCAAAATAGCCTGGCTTCATTCTGCTGCATTCAGTGTTAAAAGGAGCGGAGACAAGGGAACCCTACTCCCTCCCAAATCCCTCAACGTTTGAAAAATTTCAAATGTCAAAGTTTGGAAATTTTTGATTGCAAAATAAATAAAAGTAACAAAACCTAAAAAGAACAGAAAAGGTCATTTTCAGCAGCTTTCCCTCTGGTCCTAAGTTCCACCTCCCACGCAAACTGTACAGCGACAGCCGCTTCCTACGTATAGTTAAAGACCAATTTTCTATTGGGGGTGGGGCTATAAAGCAATCACTACTGAAAGTTTAAGTACAGAGTGTGGCACGTCACAGGCCTTTTAATTGTTTAAGTAGGAACCTGTGTTGTAATCTGGGTCAGTTTCATGGCACCTAGATTGGCCACATGTCTGCACCAGCCCCGAAAGGTCCCTGGGAACTACTATAAACTCTTTCATATCCAGCAACCCTGGGACTGGGAGGTTGCTGGATATGAAAATATGCAGGTTAACAGAAAGTAACTGGGGAGGCACAGATAGGGCTCAGGAGAGGCAAAACCACAGGATTCCTGAATGGGAATGCCAGCAACTCTGGATGCAGGAAGCCAGTCAGGGCTGGGTGACTGCAGGAATCTCCAGGGTGGGGGTGAAGCCAGAAGCTCAAGGGCCTGGAAGCTGGCCAGGGCTGGGGAAACGTCAGCAGCCCTAGGGCCAGGATGAAGCCAGTAGCTCTGCAGCCAGGAAGCCAGTAGTTCTGGGGCCAGGGTACTGCTGGAAGTGCCAGAGCAGGGGGAATGCTGGCAGCTTCAGGGCACAGGGGAATGCTGGAAGCTCCAGGAAGCTGGTTAGAACTGAAGGAACTTCAGCAGTAATGGGGCTGGAAGAACTGCAGCAGCTCTGGGGCTGGGAGTTAGTTCCACAGTCAGTTTTGGTCACAGAATGGAAAGCAGCATGTTTGTGCTGGTGACCTGAGGGTTCTGGTTGAATGCATATCAGACAAAAGAAAGTTTATTGTAGAATTCAGCCCACCATGAGCTCAACTTCCCAACATCTGTGAGTCCCCTTGTGGAGCACCACGTATGAATTTCCATGTTACCTGAAGCTGCCATGGAGAGCAGGAGAAGAGCAGCCAATGGAAGGCGAATACTCCTCATGGCTGGAGGTCGGCTGGGATCTCAGCGAACCTGGAGAGAAGAGAAGCAGAGAAAGATTGAGCCTGAGAATGCTCAGAGAGGGAGGTAGGAAAGCCTGCAATTTATAGAGACTGGTGCAGGGGGAGAGGCGCATAAATTAAAGCTCTCCCAGTACAGGTTTGTTTGCCTGAGAGTCGCTCTGACCCAGTGGATCAGCTCACAGTACTACACCTCTGTCACTTGGTCAAGAACACTCGTTTGTCATCTCTCAGGTGACACTGGTTGGCTTTTCATGGGCGAGTTGTATCAGTCCGTTGGACCCAGTAGCCGGACATGCGGGGAAACTCTCCCTCCTTCGCATCCGGGTGCCCAGCTCCCAGGGAAGGAGACAATTGCAAACTGGTTCCTGCTTAGGAAACAAATCGCCATCAGCTGATTCTAACAAGCAGCTGAAGTGAGAGAGTAAGCACCGCAAATGGAAGAGCCTTTTTCTCCTTCAAAAGGAACCTTTTTAATTCTGCCACATGTTAGCACAGAGAGGGCTGCTGTTTCTGCCCTGATCAATATATAAGATCAATATATAAGAACCACTCTTCCACTGCTGAGCTACATCAGGGGCATGGGGGAAAGCAACTAGATATGAAGAAGAAGCCAGTGGTTTCTTCTCAGTTCACTGCTCTCTTGCAGGAGAACATGAGACACAAACCAAGGGGATCTCATCAGCTCCCAGCTGAGATTTGCAGGTGTGAAGTGAGATGGTTTCCTGCTGGTTCAGGCTGGCATCCTCACAAATGTGCTGGCACCAACTTCGAAATAGCGCCCGTCGCGTCTACACGCTAGGCGGCGAGACGTCGAAGTCGCTAACCTCATGAGGAGATAGGAATAGCGCCCTACTTCGACGTTCAACGTCGAAGTAGGGACCGTGTAGACGATCCGCGTCCCGCAACGTCGAAATTACCGGGTCCTCCATGGCGGCCATCAGCTGGGGGGTTGAGAGATGCTCTCTCTCCAGCCCCTGCGGGGCTCTATGGTCACCGTGGGCAGCAGCCCTTAGCCCAGGGCTTCTGGCTGCTTCTGCGGCAGCTGGGGATCTATGCTGCAGGCACAGGGTCTGCAACCAGTTGTCAGCTCTGTGTATCTTGTGTTGTTTAGTGCAACTGTGTCTGGGAGGGGCCCTTTAAGGGAGCGGCTTGCTGTTGAGTCCGCCCTGTGACCCTGTCTGCAGCTGTGCCTGGCATCCCTATTTCGATGTGTGCTACTTTGACGTGTAGACGTTCCCTCGCTGCGCCTATTTCGATGTTGGGCTGAGCAACGTCGAAGTTGAACATCGACGTTGCTGGCCCTGGAGGACGTGTAGACGTTATTCATCGAAATAGACTATTTCGATGTCGCCACATCGAAATAAGCTATTTCGATGTTGGCTTCACGTGTAGACGTAGCCATGCAGTGTTACAGAGACACCTTCTTCCTTTACACATTACACATGAGATAAATACAATGATGTTTAATAAGGACAAATGCAACGATCTTTGGAAGGAACAATCAATTTCACACTTACAGGACTGTAAGTGACTGTCTAGCAAGGAGCACTGCAGAAAGGGATATGGGGTCCTAGAGAACCACAAGCTAAACATGAGTCAACAGTGTAATGCTGCTGCAAAGAAAGCAAACATGATTCTGGGATGAATTAACAGGAGTGGTGTGAGCAAGACATGAGGTCATTCTTCCACTCTGCTCCACTCTGATTAGGCCTTGGTTGGAGTATTGTGTCCAGTTCTAGGCACTGCATTTGAAGAAGGATGGAGAGAAATTGGAAACTGTCCAGAGAAGAGCAACAAAAATGATTAAGGATCTAGAGAACATGAGCTATGAGGGAAGGCTGAAAGAACTGGGATTGTTTAGTTTAGAAAAGAGAAGACTTAGAGGGGGCATTATAGTGGTTTTCAAGTACCTAAAAGAGTGTTACAAGGAGGCGGGAGAAAAAAATATTCTCCTTCGCCTCTGAGAATAGGACAAGGAGCAATGGGCTTAAACTGCAGCAAGAGAGGTTTAGGTTGGATATCAAGAAAAACTTCCTAACTGTCAGGGTGGTTAAACACTGGAATAAATCGCCCAGGGAGGTTGTGGAATCTCCATCACTGGAGATATTTAAAAGCAGGTTACATGGACACCTGTCACGGATGGTCTAGGTGCTACTTGGTCCTGCCATGAGGGTAGGGAACTGGACTCCATGACTTCTTGAGGTCCCTTCTAGTTTTAGTGTGCTATGAGCCTGCAATTGCGTCCACCACATTTTACCCCGCACATGTTCGGACTGGCTCGGTTACTTCGCAGGAAGCAATCCCGGGCCAGCACGCTCTGTCTGTGTTGTTCCCATGGAACCTGACCTTTACATTCCAGGTTTATCAAGCCATGTTCCTAGCATCAGGGGTTGCCAGCTTACCTTAGCTAGCACAGACATGCTGATTCCACCATACATCCTGTCTGGCCCCTCTTTACAATTTACCCTTCCATTCACCTGTCCAGTTATGCCCAATGGGAAATGAGGCAGCTATTTGTGAGGAGCCTGGCCCACACCAGAGAGCTGGTGGGAAACCATCTCACTTCACACCTGCCATTCTCATCTGGGAGCTGATGAGATCCACTTGGCTTGTGTCTCATGCTATCCTGCAAGAGAGTGGTGAACTGAGAAGAAACCTCCAGCTTCTTCATATCGAGCTCCTTTCCCCCCATGCCGCTGATGGACCTCCACAGTGGAGGGGCGGTTCTCATACGCCAATAAGGACCAAGGCAGCAGCTCCCCATCTGCCAACATGTGGTGGAATTAACAAGGCTCCTTCAGAAGGGGGAAGAAGACCTCTTCCATTTGAAGTGCTGAGTTTCTCACTTCAGCAGCTGCTTGTTGGAATCAGCTGATGCAATTTCTTTCTTAAGCAGGAACCAGTTTGCAATTTGTCTCCTTCCCTGGAAGCTGGGCACCAGGATGTGAAGGAGGGAGAATTTCCCCCCATGTCCGGCTATTGGGTCCAACGGACTTGCGCAACTTGTCCATGCAAAGTCAACTGGTGTCACCTGAGAGACAACAAATGAGTGTTCTTGACCAAGTGACAGAGGCGTAGCATTGTGAGCTGATCCACTGGGTCAGAGCGACTCAGGCAAACAAACCTGTACTGGGAGAGCTTTTAATTTATGCTCCTCTCCCCCTGCACCGATCCCTGAGTCAAATTCTTTTCCACATCCCCCTCTGACCTAGGGCCATATCGTGCTGCTCATGTCCTGGTCTTGTTCCAAATAAAAGTTCTGGCTGTTAAATTTCCTACATGACACTTTTGCTTTTCCTGCTGCAAAGCAGAACACCTGCAAACATCAAAGGTGAGTTTGTCCGGAGGAGGAGGGAGTCGCTCTTCCCCTGCTACAGGCATGTGCCACTGGACCAGTTACCAGAGGCTTAGTAAAGTTTCCCCTGACTTCCCACATAATTGCTACATAATATGGGGCCAGGATCTTTGCTGGTGTAAATGGGTGCAGGTCTACTGGCTTTCAAGGAGCTGCATCAATTTACATCATTGGACAACTTGGCCTCCTGGCCTAGTTTGAGATTTTTTGTTTCTCTTTAAGCCTTATGATGTGGATTCAGTGCAGGTAAATGCTGCTGGATTCATAGAGCGGGCACAAGTGCAAAATCCTCTCCTTCCCCCAACCCAATAATAAGGCCGGTGTTGTAGGAGAAACAAATGTCAAGAGAGCCACTTCCCAGAGGAACTTTACCTTCTAACAGCTTGCGGGAAATTGTAACTGCTCTTAGGCAGACTCCAACCTGGGACCTCAGTACAGGAGCCTCTACACTTTGAGCTATAATCCAGCAGCCTCTCGGCTGAGATGATAAAGGAGACTTAGTTATTCTCTATAGACCACACCACAGTAACTCTAAACCAGGAGCCAATCCCTGCAACAAACCTCGCTGCCAACTCTGCTCACGTATCTACACCAGTGACACCATCCCAAGACCTAACCACATCAACCCCACCATCAGCAACACATTCATCTGCACATCTACTTATATACTATACGCCATCATGTGCCGGCAAAGCCCCACTGCCATATACGTTGGCCAAATGGGGCAGTTTCTACATAAACGAATAAATGAGCACAAACCCGACATCAGGAGCAGCAACATATGAAAACCTGTAGGAGAACACTTCACTCTCCCTGGACACTCGGTAGCAGATTTAAAAGTAGCCATCCTGCAACAAAAAAACTTTGAAAACGCACTCCAAAGAGAAACCGCAGAGCTGCAATTCACTTGCAAATTTGACACCATCAACCAAAGATTGACCGGAGTCTGGGAGTGGATGGCCAATTACAAAACCAGTTTCTTCTCTCTTGGTGTTCACACCTCCACATCAACTGCTGGAAGTAGGCCACATCCTCCCTGACTGAACTGACCTCCTCAACTCAGGCGTTCCTCTTGATCAGGACTCCCTCCTTTTCATGAGCCTGTATATTTAGACCCTCCTCAAGAATCCCCACTCGTGCATCTGACAAAGTGGGTCTGTGCCCATGAAAGCTTATGCTCCAAGAACATCTCTTCGTCTGTAAGGTGCCACAGGATTTCATGTAATCGTTGTCTTTGTACATGAGCTAGGCACCACTACAAGATACAGAGGCCACATCAAGGTGTGTGGATTACACATTTCCCCAAGGCTGTGGCCACACTTGGCCAAACCTTTGAAATGGCTATGCAAATGGCCATTTTGAAGATTACTAATGAGGCACTGAATTGAATATTCAGTGCCTCATCAGCATTAGGACGCTTCCAGCTGTCGCACTTCGAAAGCTCTGCTTTGGAAAGTGCGCGGCTCGGCGTTGCTACACGGGGGTCCTTTTCAAAAGGGCCCCACCCATTTCGAAATCCCCTTATTCCCCTCCGTTGAAAGGAATAAGGAGATTTCGAAAGGAGCGGGGTCCTTTTGAAAAGGACCCCCATGTAGCCGCGCCGAGCCACGTGTTTTCGAAGTGCTGCGGCTGGAAGTGTCTTAATGCTAATGAGGTGCTGAATATTCAATTCAGTGCCTCTTTAGTAATCTTTGAAATGGCCATTTGCATAACCATTTCAAAGTCTTGGCCAGCTGTGGCCACAGCCCTCGCTGAGGAAGGGCATCCTGAGCTTCAGAGGCCCTGTTGAAATCCCAGGCCAGTTCTCACTTGTAACTGCTAACAGGTAGGCTTGAACCTGGCACCTCGGGATTTAGTGTAGGAGCCACAACCGTGTAAGCTAAACACTAGCTCATACAAGCTAAGTCTGTAGAGGAGACCCAATTGTGTGCCCTGTTAGTGGGCTAGGTGCTGCTACATGGGACAGCGAACCTCATGTAGGTATGTGGGTTACAAAGGAGAAGAAAGCATGTGCCTCTCAGAGGAGGGAGCTCATTTAGATGACACTGTGCTCTGTCTTCTCTTCTTATGTGACAATGGTGATGATGACAGTTGATAGCATGATCGAAAGTGATTGAACCCCCATGTATGACTTAAAAGCTGTGTCTACACGTGCACGCTACTTCGAAGTAGCGGCACTAACTTCGAAATAGCGCCCGTCGCGGCTACACGCGTCGGGCGCTATTTTGAAGTTAACTTCGACGTTAGGCGGCGAGACGTCGAAGTCGCTAACCCCATGAGGAGATAGGAATAGCGCCCTACTTCGACGTTCAACGTCGAAGTAGGGACAGTGTAGACGATCCGCGTCCCGCAACGTCGAAATTGCCGGGTCCTCCATGGCGGCCATCAGCTGGGGGGTTGAGAGATGCTCTCTCCAGCCCCTCAGCTCACTGGTGGCCGCGTGGAGCGGCCCCTTCAAGGTCCCCTCCCCCTCCCTGACTCTGCAGGAAGCTGAGGCAACGTGCAGGCTGCAGCCTGCACACGCGGCTAGCCTGCACAACCCTCAGCCACCCACCCAGCGGCGATGGCTAGCCAGCAGCCCCACCAGCGCCCCCAGGGGACCCCCCACAAGGGGAGCCAGGGCAGCCAGCCCAGCCAGAGGGCCAGCCAGTCTGGGAAGCGGCAGCGGGGCCCCTCCTGGACGGAGGCCGAGCTGCGGGACCTGCTGGGGCTCTGGAGTGAGGAGGAGGTGCTCCAGGTAATGGGGAGCAAGAGGCGGAACGTGGATGCGTTCGCTCGGCTGGCCGATGGCCTGGCTGCCCGGGGTCACCCTGCCCGCACTCCGGATCATGTGAGGAGTAAGGTGAAGGAGCTGCGGCAGGGTTATGCCCGGGCCCGGGATGCGGCCAGCCGATCTGGGGCCGCCCCCGTCACTTGCCCCTTTTACAGGGAGCTCAGGGACATCCTGGGCTCCTGGCACACCTCCTCCCCTCCGGCCACCCTTGACACCTCGGCTGACGAGCCCCAGCAGGCCCTGCAGCCGGAGTCCGCCCCGGAGGTAAGCCCCGCACCCCGGGGGCCCCCCCCGGAGGCCATCCCCGGGACATCGCGGCAGGAGGAGGAGGAGGAGGAGGAGGGGGGGGGGGGCTCCTCCTCTGCAGAATCCAGTCTGCAGATCCTCCTCCTGCCATCCCGGAGCAGCAGCAGGGCCTCCGACCCCCAGGGATCTCCGGACCGTGGGAGCGGACCCACAGGTAGGTACCCCTCTCTGGTGGACACCCCTGGGCTTGAGGGGCGGGGGTAACAGAGATGTGTCCAGGGCCCCCCACACGCTCACATGGCCATGGCCCCAAGGACACCAGGGCCATGGCCCTCACAGCACTGCAGCCATCAGCCCCTGCCCCCCCCCACTCTGCATGACAGTGCCATGCCCCATCCCCGGGCCAGGGGGGAGCGGAACCTCGAGGGGCCCCCAGGCGGAGGGGGTGGGACACCCCGCAGCAGCAGCAGCATGTGATGGAGTGGGGGGAGTGCCAAAGGGAGACTCAGCCTACATATGAGCCACAAAAGCCGAAGAGCTCCCAGGGCCAAAGGAGGATCCTGGCGCTACAGCTGGCAGGTGACACCTCTGCCCTGAACAAACAGGAGGGAGGAGCTGAGCTGGCTTGGAATTGCGGGGCGAGGGCGGGGGCCACAGGTAGAGGCTAGGGGAAGGGAGAGCTGGTAGGCAGCCAGCCTGAGGAGGGGGAAAGCTGCATCCCAGAGGGGCCCCCCTTGGGGTCTTCTCCCCACGACGGGTTGGAAGGACTGTCTCTTCCGACAGCTGGTGCTGTCACTCCTGGCAGAAACTGGCCATCTGTGGCCTAAGAAACCTCTCCTGCTCTCAGACCCTGCGGGGTGAAGTGAGAGTCGCTCCCACCAGGGGACGGGGGGCAGGGCAGGGGGACCCCTGAACCCCATCCATCATAGCAGCATCTCCCAGGGACGGGGATGGGGAACCTGAAGCACAGGGCGGGGGGGACAGAGGCCACGGATCGGGGCCCACACTAACGCCTGTCTCCATTCTTCTTTCCCCCCTCCTCTCCTGTGTCCTGCACCTGCACCTGCACCATCAGAAGGACCGGAAGAGAGCGCCGGCGAGGCCTCAGTTGTCCCGGAGAGCCCTCCTGAACCATCGCTCCAGGGCAGCCCCTCGGCCGAGGAACGACCGGCCCCGCGGAGGGCTAGACGGCGGGCCCCGCGGAGGGCTAGACGGCGGACCCCGCGCCTACTACCGCCGACGGCGACGGACCCCCAGCTGCTGGCCATCCTCCGCCGGCAGCTGGAGGTCTCGGAGCAGCACCTCCAGCTGCAGGAGCGGGCGCTGGCCTGGCGCCAGGAGGCATGGGGGGCCTATATGCAGACATTTAACCGGCTCGTCAACTACCTGGCCCCCCCATGCCGCGCCGGCCGACCCATCACCCGCCCTGCCCGCTCCTGCAGCCCCACCACCAGCTGCTCCGGCCATCGCCGGCCCGTCCGCCGTCGCCCCACCACCCACCCGCGAGGGCCAGAGCGCCGAGGGACCCCTGGAGCCACCTGAGACTCGCCGGCACCAATACCTTCTGGTCCAGCCCGCTCCCACCCAGCCGCGGACCAGACTGCAGGCGCGGCGAGGCTCCCGGCCGGGCACGCCTAGTGCTGGGCTATAGGGGCGAGGGGCCCGGGACGTGGCCCCCCCCTTGTATATAGTTGGACCCTGTTTTTTTGGTGCCCCCGTTTGCCCCGTCCCCCCCATGTAAATAGTTCTCCCCTTTCTCCTCCCTGGTTTTCTTTTTATCATGTATGCCACACAGTTGTTTCTTTGGATTGTTTTATTTGTGTACATATTGCTTTGGTTGAACGTTTGTACTTAGTTTTCTGTTTGTGCTTCACATATTTATTTACACCCCAAAAAAAAGGTTCGGCCAGAAAAAAAAAATTTACGTTCAGCCACAAGTTCGTGCTGTCATTTGTCCAGGACAAGTGGGAGGGGGGGGCGGTGGGGTGCTGCATGGTGTGGGCGTTGGGGCAGGAGTGTGGGGGAGGAAGGGGCGGGCAGTAGGGGCCTGGGCAGAGTTCACCCCACGGCCTGTTGGTCAAAGTAGGCCCGCAGGGCCTCCCGGACCCGGGTCCCCTCGGGGTCCACCTGCCGACTGGGGGCAGCAGGTGGCTGCACGTGTGCCCTGCCGGCCTCCGCGGCCCAGCCCTGCAGAAAGGTCTCCCCCTTGCTCTCCACGAGGTTGTGCAGGGCGCAGCAGGCACCCACAATCTGGGGGATGTTGTTGGGGCCTGCATCCAGGCGGGTCAGGAGACATCTCCAGCGTCCCTTGAGGCGGCCAAATGAGCGCTCCACCACCTGGCGCGCACGGTTCAGGAGCTCGTTGAAGCGCTCCTGGCTAGCGGAGAGATGGCCCGTGTAGGGGTGCATGAGCCACGGCCGGAGGGGGTAGGCCGCATCTGCGATGACGCAGAAGGGCATGGTGGTGTCCCCCAGAGGGATCTCCCGCTGGGGGATGTAGGTCCCCGCCTCCAGCCGGCGGCACAGGCCCGAGTTCCGAAAAACCTGGGCGTCGTGGGTGCTGCCAGGCCAGCCCACATAAATGTCCTGGAAATGTCTCTGGCTGTCCACCAAGGCCTGCAGGACGACAGAATGGTAGCCCTTCCGATTGAGGTATCATCCTCCACTGTGCTGCGGGGCGCGGATGGGGATGTGAGTCCCATCCAGAGCCCCGAAGTAGTTGGGGAAGCCCAGGGTGGCAAAGGCGGCGACAGTGGCATGTGGGTCCCCCAGCCTCACGAGCCTGTACAGGAGCATGGCGTTGATGGCACGCACGACCTGCAGAGAAAGCACATGGGACAGCCCCAATGAGGGGTGAGCAGGGTGTGCGTGGCCCTGCCCTGCTCTGGCCCCCCTGCCCTGCTCTGGCCCCCCTGCTCTGCCCTGGCCCCCCTGCCCTGGCCTGCCCTGCCCTGCTCTGCCCTGCTCTGGCCCCCCTGCCCTGCCCTGCCCTGCCCTGCCCTGGCCCCCCTGCTCTGCCCTGGCCCCTCTGCCCTGGCCCCCCTGCCCTGGCCTGCCCTGCCCTGCTCTGCCCTGGCCTCCCCCTGTGGGTTCTCTTACCTCCATGAAGACAGCCCCGACGGTGGCCTTTCCGACACCAAACTGCTGCCCCACGGATCGGTAGCTGTTGGGAGTGGCCAGCTTCCAGACAGCGATGCCGACCCGTTTCTCCACAGGGAGGGCACGCCGCATGGCAGTGTCCCGGTGCCTGAGTGCGGGGGTGAGCCACTGGCACAGCTCCAGGAATGTCTGCTGGCTCATCCTGAAGTTCCTGAGCCAGTGGTTGTCGTCCCACTCCCCAAGCACCAGCCGCTCCCACCCGTCGGTGCTGGTGGGGTAGCTCCACAGCCGCCGGCGTGTGAGGCGGCGGGTGGAGCGGGGTGCTGCAGGGGTAGGGGCTGAGCCCTGCTGCCCTGGGGGCATCTCCTCCCCTGGGGCAAGGAGGTACTCAGCTGCCTCCCACATGGCATGGGCCAGGGCAAGCCCTGCTCCTGCCGGGAGGGCTGGGTGGACCTCTAGCTGCTGCTGCTGCTGCTGCTGCTGCTGCTGCTGGGGGTCCATGACTGCGGCGCCCGGGGTCTGTGTGCCTATGGCTCCTCAGACCGCGTGCTGTGCAGGCTGAGTGTATGTGGGAGGGGCCCTTTAAGGGAGCAGCTAGCTGTTGCCCCGGAAGCGCTAGTCCGCCCGTTGACCCTGTCTGCAGCTGTGCCTGGCATCCCTATTTCGATGTGTGCTACTTTGACGTGTAGACGTTCCCTCACTGCGCCTATTTCGATGTTGGGCTGAGCAACGTCGAAGTTGAACATCGACGTTGCCGGCCCTGGAGGACGTGTAGATGCTATTCATCGAAATAGGCTATTTCGATGTCGCAACATCGAAATAAACTATTTCGATGTAGGCTTCACGTGTAGACGTAGCCAAAGAGTGGTAACTAAGCAATAGAATCATAGAATCATAGAACAATAGAGCTGGAAGAGACCTAAAAAAGCCATTGAGTCCAGCCCCCTGCTCTAATCAAGACCAAACCCATCAGATCAGCCCCACCAGGGATTTGTCCAGGCAAGACTTAAATGCCTCCAGGGATGGAGACTCCACTACTTCCCTGGGTAGACCATTCCAATGCTTCACCACCCTCCTAGTGAAAAAGCTTTTCCTAATGTTCAACCTGGACCTTTCCAACTGCAACATGAGACCATTGTTCCATGTTCTGCCATCCATGACCACTGTGAACAGCCTCTCTCCAGCCACTTTGCAACCTCCCTTCAGTAAGTTGAAGGCTGTTATCAAGTCCTGCCTCAGTCTTCTCTTCTGCAGACTAAACAGTCCCAATTCCCTCAACCTTTCTTCATAGATCATATGCTCCAGCCCCCTAATTATTTTGGTTGCCCTTTGCTGGACCCTCTCCAGTGTATCCACATCCTTCCTATAACTGGGGGCCCAGAACTGGACACAGGACTCCAGATGCAGCCTCACCAAAGCCAAATAAAGAGGAAGAATCACTTCTCTGGATCTACTGGCAACACTCCTCTTGATGCAACCTAATATGCCATTAGCCTTCTTGGCTACAATGGCACACTGTTGACTCATGTCCAGCTTCTCGTCCACTACAACTCCCAGGTCCTTTTCTGCAAAACTACTCCCAGGCCAGTCAGACCCCAGCCTGTAACAATGCTTGGGATTCTTCCGGCCCAAAAGCAGGACTCTGTACTTGGCCTTATTGAACCTCATCCGATTTCTTGCAGCCCAGTCTTCCAATTTGTTTGAGCTCAGGGGTCTGACTGTGCAGAGATCTGTTCGACTCAGTGCTCCAGTTGTTTCCCAGGTTCCTGGCTCCCTGGGAAATTAGCAGGAACCATGGAGGTACCCAGCAGGGGCCTCGCTAAATTTTTCCAGCCATGCGTAAAATAAATGTTATTCTGGGCTGCAAGGCACGTGCATGGGTGCACCACCCATAGAAACACAGGCTGGCCACTGTGGGTGTTCTGCTAATCCACTGGGTGGCACCTGCATCTCTCCTGGGTGGCCACCCCAGTGCTCACCTTACAGGGAACACTGGTCCCTGGGAGCCCAGTGAAGGGTCGGCCTTTGCGCATTGGTGACAGCTGATGGAAGCCTTCACTGTTGAAGGGCTGTGGAGGGACCTCCTGGAAATGAATACAGCACCGCCGTCTACTTTCCAGTGCACAGACGGCCATCGGAGAACCGCCCTGGCTGGCGCCTGGCAGAGAGGTCCTGGAGAAGTCTCCTGGGCCTGGCACCGGTCCCTGCACAGTGTGACTCTGACCCAACTGCTCCTGTGGTACCTCTGAGGAGTCTGCATCTAGGCCAGTCAGGCGGTGCACACCACCAGCTGCATGCCAGGGTCCGGCCTCCTTTCCAGCCTCTCGCTCAGTGTCTGGCTGCATTTCTGCCTGTACTTGTCCACGTACTGCCTGCGGCCCTGCAAAGTCTGGACTACCCAGGAGGAGGAAGCCAGGAGACCAGTGACTGTGACTCCGGGGCATATTTCCTGACCCTTTCCTGTTCATTACTCCTTAGAGTTCCTCCAACCAGCACCCACCAGCTCCTTGGACTCCTTCCTGGGGCAGTGGGCAGTGTCTGGAGTCCTCCACTAGGGCTCCCATTCAGGACCCCTTTACTGACCTTGTGATCTCACTTCTCTAGATGCAGCTTATGTTTTTGGGACCCCCTCCAGGGGTCCCTCTAATTTTTCCCATCCCTGGGCAGATTAAATGTTGTTGTGTTCAGCAAGGCACGTGCGGCTGTGCACCACCAATAGAAACAAACAAAGGCTGCCTCCTGTCCGGTGCTCTGCAAATCAGCTGGGCAGCCCCAGACTCTCTCGTGGGTGGCCGGCGAAGTACTCAGGTTACAGGGAACACTGGCCACCTCCCCTTGATGTCTCCTCACCAACCTCACCAGGATCTAGCGTGTGCCAGGTGCAAAATCATGGAAAAGCAGTGACTCAGCTGAGTGTAAGGTGGTGCAGGGCATTTGCAGGTGCCAGCCAGGAGGGAACGTCAGACGATGGGGAGCCCCTCGGAGACACAGCCAGGGAGCAGGACCCCCCGGGCCAGATGCTGGACAAAGACAGCACACAAAGAGCCAACAATGGCAGCAGAAGTCAAGAGCCATGACTGAGGGAACAATGAGCTCGTATTGTCTAAAGAGACTGGCCAGCCCCTGGGGGTGGGAATGTGAGTAATGCACAAGCAGAGAGAGCATTGCAATCTTGTGGTCAAAGCACAGGCAGGAGAGACCAGGATCCTTAGACAGGTTCCAAGTGTTTTGTGGGGCATGGGCAAGTCCATTATCGTCTCTGTGCCTCGTTTTTCCCACCTGTAAAATGGGGCTGATGCTGCTGCCCGAGGCAGGGATCGGGAGGCCTCTCCTCCGTGCTGCAGATTCGGAGAGGAACTGGAAGCTGAGATTCACTGTTCAGCATATGCTGTGCTGATGCAGTAGGGTGAGGGGGCACACCGCCATGGGTGCAGTGTCTAATGGCAAAGGGGCCCAGTGTTTTGAGGGCTGCAGAAAACACCTCCTTGTGAGCTATGGGAAGGGACCTGGGGGTTTTAGCTTCTACAAAAGAGGCTGAGCAGTGACCTCATTGAATTGTCTCAGAGCCTCCCTGGGGAGAACATGTCAGGAGTGACAGAGCTGGGCAATGCGCAGAGGAAGGCTGAATAGACCAGTGGCTGGATGGTGGTGGGAACCAGACACACTCACATTCAAAATAAGGCACAAACATGGCACAGGGAGGACGATTCACCTCTGGAACAAACTAGCAAAGCAAGTTACAGATTCTCCATTTCTAGATGTCTCCTGATGATGACCTGACGCCCTGCTGGGGTGTGCTTGGATCAGGACTGAGCTACTGGCACACAGGAGGCCTGGGACAGGCAGGGCTCAGAGTCGATGCTCTAATGGTCCTGTCTGGCCTCATTATCTCCTAATCAATGACAAACTGCGCGTGGCCTCGGGAGCAGCCTGGGGGGTCCATGGTGCAGCCAGCTTGCTCCCCAGACTCAGCTCTCGTCAGGTGGGATGACCCAGGGGAAGCCGCTCAAACATCCCAAGAGGCTGGCCAGGGGCAGGACACCAGCCTGGGAGGGGAGGGGTGGGTGTGGCAGTGACATCACAAAGACCTGGTGCAGGACCTCAGCCTATTGGAGGACTGGGGTGGGCAGCTGATGACCTCACAGAGCGACCGTGACAACAGCCAGTCAGGACAGAGGCGCGAGGCAGGAGCAACCTCGGAGACTCCGGTGGCTTTGCAGCCCCCAGGCTCCTTCCCACGGCCCCCGGGGGCTGGAGAGCGAATTCGGATTAATCCTCATGAGCCTGAGGAGGAGCCTTGTCGGCATTTTCTCCCTCCCCACCACCGACTGTGCAGCCTGGCTGGAAGGTGAGAGCCTCCGAGGGGGCTGGTGCCTGCTGCATTCGACCCCCTGGGACCAGCTGATCTCTAGGCACAGAAATCACCAGGCTAAAGACTTTGTCCTGTCGAATCGCTGGGGCTGTTGGGTCGTTCGTTCAGGTTTCCCGTCTCCTTCCTTCCCTCTTCCCCTTCGTCTCTTGATTCTTGTCCCCTCTTCCTGTCTTCCCTCCCTCCAGCAAGGAGGCTGATGGTGATGGTGATGGTGATGGTGATGGGGTGTGTGTGTGTGTGTGCGCGCGCGTGCCTGTCGGCGGGGGGAGGTTTGCTCTCATTGTGGGAGGCCCTCACACAGAGGTGGGGCTGGAACTGCTCTGGGACTGATCCCCTCTCATGCTGACCTGGGCCATCCTTTGGGACATCTGCTGAGACTCCCCCATCCCGCCCACCTCTCATATTCTCCATGCTGATTGGTTGATCAGAGGGCTATTGTCGGGGAAGACTCAGGTCCCTTTGTTCTCTCTTAACACCAGACAAACCCGTCCCAAGCTGTCATGGGTGTGGGGGATGGTTCTGTGTCCCTGCAATGATTGGCCCCTGTGCAGCTCCTGGTTCTCACCCATGGGCCAGTTCTCCCCAAGTACTGGCTGAATAATGACTCTGAGCAATGGTTGGTCTGTAGCTCGTTGGAGAGCGCTGTGTGATGGGCCGTCAGTGTGTCCCAAGGGGCTGGCTGGGGGCAGGACACCAGCCTCGTAGGGCGGGGGGGGGGGTGGCAGTGACATCACAAAGGTCTGGTGCAGGACCTCAGCCTATTGGAGGACTGGGGTTGGAGGCTGGTGACCTCAAAGAGTGAGCCTGCCATCAGCTAAGCAGGACAGAGGCACAAAGGGCAACCTCAGAGACCCCCCTCCCACCTCCTTCTGGCTGTGTGGAGGCATCCCAAAGAGCTGGGGCTGGAATTGCTTTGAGGCTGATCCCCTGGTGGTGCCCTGTCCCTTCCTTTGGGACCACTCTGCCTCCCGCCTCTCAGAGACTTGCTGCTTATTGGCTCAGGAGATGGTGAGTGATGGGGAGCAGAAGATTTCCCCGGTTCCCAGTTGTGACCCATGGCTCAGGCTCTGCACAAGGGCTTGCCTGACCTCAGGCAGGCTGTGCGGGGTAATCTGCCGGCACAGTCCCCGGCCAGGACAGACTCCAGTACCCCTGGGAGGGGAGCACGGGCGAGAGCAGCCGGGGGCAGTTTTTCCTCAGAACTGGGGGGAACTGCAAAGGAGGGATTGGAAATCCATTCTCCAGGCAGTGCCCATAACCTACACCCAGGGGGTTGTCCCGGGTCAGGGCCATCAGGGCCGTGCTCTGCAGGTCCCCTCCGCCTTCAGAGACAGGGAAGCAGATGAGAATTCAAATCAGGGCCCTGGCTGGCTTTGGCGGTGGGAGGCTCAAACCCCCTCACACACCCGCTACCCAACCTCCCCCAGCCCCAGACGCCTTCCTCGGGACACAGCAGGGCCTGAAGGGAACCAGATCTTCTCACCGACCGGCACTGAGATTGGTGTGGGGGAGTGTGAGGGGGAATTGTCTTCACAGTCACTCCCTACCTCTGACCAGGAGCTGCCAAGCAGTGAGGGGCAGGGGGACCGTCTCCATCCTGATGGGCTGTTCATGACTGAGGAGCTCAGAAAGGACAGGACCGGCCCAGACACTGAACACTGACCCCATCTAGATTGACAAAGACACCTGGCGACTGTTAGCCGGTGGCCGGGTAATGTGCGGTGAGGTACTCCCCTGGGTCCTAAGCAACCCAGTTTTTTACTGTTAGAGCAGGCAGCTCCTAGCACACTCACCCACGGCCAGGCTGTAGTAACCAAACGGTTAAAGTTCTTTTGTTGTGCCGGCTGTGTTGCAGTAACAAAAGGGTTAACAAAATAGTTAGGCTTGGATCTTAACTAGTTACAAGTTTATTAAGCTACAGTTATAAGCCTGCGGTTACAAAAGGCTATTGTTTACTTCTTATATGCTAGCAAAGTACAGGTGTTAACAAGTTACGTTACAATCCAATACAAAGATATCTGTGATCATCTAACACAATGATATCTTGGCACAATGACATCTAGTTACAGAGCTCTAATTCTTTAGCTGTGCACAAAAAAAAGTCAGAGACCTAGCATGGGTGTATCTTACCCTCTCTGCGTCTCTCGATACCAGCGTAGCCAAGCCAGATCGGTCACTCAATTCCACGGAAAGACGAATACGAGGTTGGGCGTCCCCAGTTGTGGACCTCGGGAGGCAATCACCTGACCCGACCAGCAGGTAGTTGGTTGGAATGCACTCAAAGTTAGAGTTCTGCTGGACCCATCTTTTATACCCCTTTTGGGTTACGTATTCTCTTTCTTATCTATGATGCCAGATCATACTGGTCTGTCTTTGTGACTCCAGTTTGTTACAAGGGCATTTCTACTTAGTTTGCACTTGTAAGACAAGAGATAAGCAATTTAGGAGTACAGGACATTCTTTTGTGCGGGCGGGGCACGTCCCCTTCTGGGTGATTGTGTGTGTGCATCATATTGATCAATGCCAGCTGGGGTGATTTCTTGAGGGTCCCCCCACTCTCATGTTGACAGTCTGGCCTGTTAGCCTTCTAGCTGTACTTTCTGCTTCTCAGGGTCACGATAAGCTAGCATATCTGGGCCTCAATGAGGGCATCAAAGACTGTGCTGTCAGCAGCCATTTCCGGGCCCTGTGTGCTCCTCAGTGGGGGGGGCAATGAGCAAGCTGGCTTGTAAGGGGGAGACTCTGTCTGGCTACAGCGACAAACCCCTTCTCAAGCTCCAGGATCAATGAGTCAGGTATTCCACACACACACCCCACCAAGCACAACATCTCAGCCTCGGGGAGGGTGGCAGGGGGCTGGGGGGCTTGACTGCTATTCTGTGGTGCCAGGGCCAGAAGGAGCTGAGGGACTAGCTCTAGCTCCCCTCCCCCAGTGTCTCCAGCAGAGGGACCAGGGGAGAGACAGACTCCCTGCCGAGGAGACTGGGAGCTGACAGGAGAACGCTGATGGGGCCCCCTCTCCTTCCCTCCCATTAGAACTCAGCACTAGGGAACTCGGTGGCTTAGGTGCGACCGTCCATCAGTGACCAGCTGAGCACACCGGCCGGCCAGGGAGGGGATTTACCGGCTCTGCAAACTGCTGCCAGGCCACAGGTAGGAAATCCCCACTGGGAAATGGGACCCAATAGAACAGTGACACCGACAGGAGCCAGACAATGGGACCCCAGAAGAAATGATCCATTTCCCATCGCAGACGGTCCCCCAGTGGGTAATCGGAGCCCTCCTGAAACTCACCAAAACCTCAGAGACTGACCCCTGCTGGAGGACAAGTCTGTCTCTCTCCTTCTCCCCCTACTCCATTTACAACCGACCCCTTCCCAGGCACCGAGGATACACCACCTTCCATAGGGAGCCCTGCTATTCTGTGGGGCCAGGGACACATCCCATGGGAATGGGAGAACACAGACACCCACAGCAGGCAGAGAAATCTGCCAAAGAGCAGCTGCTGAGGAACAGCTGTCGTAGGGAGAGGAGAGAATGGAGGCAGGAGCTCCTCCTGCAAGGAGGGTGGGGAAGTTTCTGACACTGCAGGTCACTACAGAGGAAGATGACTCCATCTGGCGGGGGGTCAATTGGCAATGAGCCTCCCTGATTCCTGGGGGCAGCCAAGTCCCTGTTCTCTTGAGACAGGAGGACGTCATGGCTCAGGTAATACATCAGCTTCACTCATTCTGACCCTGTCGCCGTGTGCCCGAGGCTCTATGGGGCATGTGCCTCTGATGGGGTGTAGAACCCACCACTGGGCCTGGAGGGGTTAGAACACAGCCTGGGCTGCTGGGACCTCACCACCCCACCCCTGCAGAACCTGCTCCAGCTGGAGGAGGCGTTCCAGAGAAGCCTGTCATGGGGTCTATGTTCTCACACGCTAGCTCAGAAACCAAAGGGCTAATCCAGACACTGCCAGGCTCTGCTGATTGGCTGGCTAACAGCAGCTGGAGGATCACAGGGCTGGAAAGTAGACTGGTTGGGTGGCTAAGGAGGAGTGAGCAGGCAGGAGGAAGGAGCTCTGGACAGCAGACTGCTAGAGAGACATCCAGGGGCAAACCCCAGTGACACCAAGAGACCAAACCCCTGACAGCCCTGAGCGCAGAGGGGATTCCCAGATTGCTGGGCACAAGGAGCAGGCTGACAATTCTTCTGACCTGAGCAAGCTGGAGCCACATCCTCCCGCTTTTGACCACTGGATACACCTTTGCACGTCCCTGAGCCAGACAGCTCGGAACGGGGAGAGACATCAGAGAACGGAGACTGAGCTGGGGAGATGCTGAAGAAGGCACAGCAGGAGTCCTGACTGCAGGAGAGATTCTACCACCAGCAGCTGCCTCAGGCCTGAGAGCAGGGCCCAGCCTTGGCCTAACCCAACAGACCCCTTTGTTCAAACCTCTGGAGGGTCCTGGTGGAGGCATGTGACCATATGCTCAGTAGAGAGGGAAGGCCTAGGATCCTACACTAACCACCCATTTCATGGGGGGACCCAGACCTCTCTTCCTTTCCCTGGGGAGGAGAAGATGGGAGAGACATAATACACCCTGAGCCCTCCACAGGAAACAGTGGGGGCTGCAGATCTTTTCTTTTGTGGGGACATTGGACTGTACACTGTGTTACACTCTGGGAAGCTAGAACTCAACTGGTGAAACAGCCAGAGAGCCGAGTCCTCAGATCCTGCCATTCAGCCTGGTTCATCCCAGGCCTCCCCTCATCCCTACTGGAGCGTGAATCAGCACCACAGACTCCTGAATCTCCTCCACCAGACCAGGGAGGAGCCAGGTCCAGGAACAGCCAACATGGGGCAATACATGATCTGTCATAGGGAAACTCGGAGCCCCTGCAGGCTTTGTTACAGGAGAACCTCCTGAAATCTCACAACCAGGAACAGATGGACAACAATGGGCCAGAATGTGAAAATTTAAACCCAGCGAGAGGGTTTGTTGTTGATGCCATCCTTGAAGTCAAATCTGCTGGCCAAGTGGCCAGGATCACTGAAGGTTATAAACAAGGCCAGGGCAGCTGAGGATGAAATCCACCATCCAGGGAAGGGACAAGAAGTGAGAGAGAGAGAGGCTGTAGCACATGGATGGACTGAATACTTGAGCAGACGAAGAGGGCCTCCTCCTCCTCACATCTTTCTCACCAGCACCTGAGTGAGGGCTGCCATCCCCCTTAGTCTGTGACGCTGGATAGAAAAGAAACAGGAAATACAATTGCAGCACCAACAGATGTGGGTTGCTAGCACCAGGGATTGAACCTGCAACTATTAGAGCTAAAGGCCAGCTGGCTCTCAACCAATGCTGTAGAGCAGAGCCTTCACTCACCCTAGTATGAGGTCTCAGTGCCTCTGGGTACTACTCAATGAATTGAAGAATTCCCCTGTGTGGCTGTAGCAGGGCCAAACCATTCTGATGGAGAAGACCATCTAGTGCAGACCACGAGCAGGAAAAACGTCCCTGAGAATCTATGAGTAGGGCGCTACCACATTCATAGCTGTGTAAAGTGTCTCGTGGGCTGTGAAATCTGCACAGCACAGAAGTGAAGGTGGCATTCTTGGGGCCCCTCCTTACAACAACTTTGCAAACAATCCCCCCTGCCCTGCCCCCACACAGTCCCATTTGGGGTCAGGACCCCCACGGTTAGAGCACTGTGAAATTTCACACCACAGCATCTAAAGGAATGAAACTGATCAATTTGTACAGCCTCTGGCTGTGGCATTGTCTAGAATGCAGGTGAATTTGGCAGGGCCCCATCTGTGACCGAGTCAGCGGGAGTTGTAGGAAACACTCTGCAAGAAACTTTTGGCCATGTTGGACTTCAAGGTGATTGGGGAATCCCCCAGTGCAGCCTTTCTCCAGCTGGGGCTCCCACTCCAAATGGGGGTCGCAAGGTGAGTGTAGGAGGTCATGAGTAGGGTCACTGGCTGTCCAGGCTTTCCCTGACATGACCTCTTCCTTGGTCCCCTGATCTTCCTCTGGGCAGATTTTGGAAATACTGAAAACTGCCTGTGACATTTCAGGCCCTTCCAAGCTGGGTGGCTGGAGAGCAGCAGCCACTGTGTGGGCACCCAGCTCAGATGGCAGCACCACTGCTAGCCGCAGCACAGCAGGAAGGGTGGTCTGGTACGGTATTGTCACCCTCCCATCTGCACTGCTGCTGGTGGTGGCACTGCCTTTGGAACTGGGCAGCAGCAGAGCAGGGCTGCTGGCAGGTCACCCAGCTCAGAAGTCAGCACCAGCACTAGCCACAGCGCAAAAGGAAGGCTGGAGTGATGTGCTATTTTCAACCTTCCTTTTGCAGTGCTGCCAGTGGTGGGGCTACTTCTGAGCCACAGAGAAGTGGCCACTGTCCAGGTGCCCAGCTCAGATGGTCGCACAGCTGCCAGCAGCAGCACAGAAGGAAGGGTGGCATGGTATAGTATTGCTACATCCCTTTGGCTGCGTCTACACGTGCACGCTACTTCGAAGTAGCGGCAGTAACTTCGAAATAGCGCCCGTCACGTCTACACGTGTTGGGCGCTATTTCGAAGTTGAAATCGACGTTAGGCGGCGAGACGTCGAAGTCGCTAACCCCATGAGCGGATGGGAATAGCGCCCTACTTCGACGTTCAACATCGAAGTAGGGACGTGTAGACGATCCGCGTCCCGCAACATCGAAATAGCAGGGTCCTCCATGGCGGCCATCAGCTGGGGGGTTGAGAGATACTCTCTCTCCAGCCCTTGCGGGGCTCTGTGGTCACCGTGGGCAGCAGCCCTTAGCCCAGGGCTTCTGGCTGCTGCTGCTGCAGCTGGGGGTCTGTGCTGCATATACAGGGTCTGCAACTAGTTGTTGGCTCTGTGTATCTTGCACTGTTTAATGAAAGTGTGTCTGGGAGGGGCCCTTTAAGGGAGCGACTTGCTGTTGAGTCCGCCCCGTGACCCTGTCTGCAGCTGTGCCTGGCTCCCTTATTTCGATGTGTGCTACTTTGGCGTGTAGACGTTCCCTCGCTGTGCCTATTTCGATGTTGGGCTGAGCAACGTCGAAGTTGAACATCGACGTTGCCAGCCCTGGAGGACGTGTAGACGCTATTCATCGAAATAGCCTATTTCGATGTCGCAACATCGAAATAAGCTATTTCGAAGTTGGGTGCACGTGTAGACGTAGCCTTTGTGCCACTGCTGGTGGTGGCACTGACTTCTGAGCTGGGTGTCCTGCTGTGATGTTACTGGGTTTCAAGGTGAAAGGGCAAAACATTGTTGCAACCACCGTCCTAGCTCTGCTCCAAATCTTATGCCAAGCGGGCCAAGTGAGGTGTCTATTGAAAGCCAGTGATTTGCCAAAACTGTTTATGTTGTTTGTGTGTGTGTCATGTTTACATGTGGAGTTTTAAGTATTGGCTCTGTGCTTATGATTGGAATTTTCGTTTCTGAGACATCACAATAGGAGGTGTGACAACCTATTGTGAAAGGATTTTTGTCAAGGCAAACGGTACTTGACGGACAAATGGCCTTATCAGTTTCCAATCAGCCTCTGAGGAATCTGTCTGTAAGGTGTAACCCAGCAGAGAGGCAGTGGGAGAGTGCCTAAAAAGGGCATGGACAGGTGACCTGCTCATCTGACAGGCTCCATCTCGTAACTAAAATCATGCTGGATTATGGATGTTGCCATCTGAGAGGGAACCCAATTAGAGAGGTTCAACCTGTACATCCTTAGTTAGGGTGGGTGAGGAATCTTTCCAGGCTCATCACGCAGCAGAGATGCTCTTGAAGTGATGAGCTGAATTGAAGACGAAGATGGAGGATCCTCATGATTCTCTTATGTCTTCGCCCATGTGGAGGGAATTCCATTGTTCCTCCCTGTGTGGAAGAATGTCTAAGATGGAGCCTGTCCCATGAGCAGGTCATCTGTCCATGTCCTTTTTAGGCAACCTGCCATTGCCTCTCTGCTGGGTTACACCTTACAGCCACTTTTCTCAGATGTTGATTGGGATCTGATAAGGCCCTTTCTCTATCAGGCAGGGCTTCACCTGACAAGGAGCAATTTCACACCCATAGAATCTTAGGGCTGGAAGAGACCTCAGGGAGTCATCAAGTTCAGCCCCCTGCCCAAAGCAGGATCATCCCTAATCAAATCATCCTGGCCAGAGCTTTGTCAAGCCGGGGCTTAAAAGTCTATAGGGATGGAGATTCCACCACCTCTCCCAATGCCATAGTGCTTCATCATTCTCCTGGTGACATAGTTTTCCTGCTATCTAACCTAGGCAACCCTCACTGTAATTTGAGACCATTGCTCCTTGTTCTACCATCTGTCACTACAGAGAAGAGCTTCTCTCCATCCTCTTTAGAAACTCCCTTCAGGAAGTTTAAAGCTGCTATGAAATTGCCTCTCACTCTTGTCTTCTGCAAACTAAATAAGCCCAAATCCCTCAGCCTCTCCTTGTAGGTCATGTGTTCCAGCCCCCCCACAATCATTTTTGTTGCCTTCTGCTGGACCCTCTCCAATGTGTTCACATCGTTTCTATACTGGGGGGACCCAGAAATGGACACAATATTCTGGCTGTGGCCTCATGAGTGCTGAATAAATGGGAATAATAACTTCTGTAGATGTGATGGAAATACTCCTCCTAATACACCCCAATATGCCATTAGCCTTCTTACCTACAAGGGCACACTGTTGACTTATCTCCAGCTTCTCATCCAGTGTAATCCCCAGGTCCTTTTCTGCTGCACTGCTGCTTAGCCAGTCAGTCCCCAGCCTGTAAGAATGTTTGGGATTCTTCTGTCCCATGTGCAGGACTCTGCACTTATCCTGTTGAACCTTATCAGAATTCTTTTGGCGCAGTCATCTAATTATCTAGATCACTCTGGAGCCTATCGCTACCTTCACAACATATCTACTTGTCCCTCTAGCTCTGTGTCATCCACAAATTTGCTGAGGGTGCAATCCATCCCCTCATCCAGGTCATTAATAAAGATGTTGAACAATACCAGCTCTAGAATCCATCCTTGGGGCACCCCACTTGAACCTGATTGCCACCCAAACATCAAGCCATTGGTCACTACCCGTTGGGCCTGACCGTCTAGACAGCTTTCTATCCACCTTACTGGCCATTAGTCCAAATCATACTTGCTTAACTTCTGGGCAAAACTATTGTGGGAGTCTGTATTAAAAGCTTTGCTAAAGTCAAGATGTGATATATCGACTTCCCTTCGTCCACAGAGCTAATTACCTCATCATACAAGCTAACCACATTGGTGAGGCAGGACTTGCCCTTGGTGACTCCACATTGACTATCCTGATAATTTTCCCCTCTTCCAAGTGCTTCAACATGGATTCCTTGAGGATCCCCTCCATGATTTTTCTGGGGACTGAGGTAAGTCTGAGCAGTCCAGCGTTCCCTGGATTGTTCTTTCCTTTTTTAAAGGTGGACACAATATTTGCTTTTTCCCAGTTATCCGGAACCTCTCCCAATTGCCATGAGTTTTCTAAGATAATGGCCAAAGGCTCTGCAATGACATTTGCCAACTCCCTCAGTACCCTTGGATGATTTAAATCCAGACCCATGGATCTGTATATCACTAACTTTTCTAAACAGTTCTTAATCTGTTCTCTCCCCACTATGGGATGCCTACGTCCTTCCCTTTCTGCATTGCCCAGTGCTGTAGTCAGGAAGCTGACCTTGTTTGTGAAGACAGAAGCAAAAAAAGCATTGAGTACTTCAGCTTCCTCCATGTCATCTGTCACCAGGTTATCTCCCTCATCCACTGAGGGCTCCACACCCTCTCTGGTCACCTTCTTATCACAGAATCACAGAATCATAGGGCTGGAAGGGACCTCAGGAGGTCGTCTAGTCCAGCCCCCTGCTTCAAGCAGGATCAACCCCAACTAAGTCATCTCATCCAGGACCTTGTCCAGCCGGGACTTAAAAACCTCAAGGGATGGAGAATCCACCACCTCTCTAGGCAACACATTCCAGTGCTTCACCACCCGCCTGGTGAAGAAGTTTTTCCTAACACCTAACCTACACTTCTCCCTCTTCAACTTCTGACCATTACTCCTTCTTCTGCTATCTGACATCACTGAGAACAGTTTCTCACCCTCCTTTTTAGAGCTCCCCTTCAGGAAGTTGAAGGCTGCTATTAAATCACCTCTAAGTCTTCTCTTCCATAAACTAAACAAGCCCAAATCCCTCAGCCTATCCTCATAGGTCTTGTGCTCCAGACCCTTAATCATTTTTGTTGCCCTTCGCCGAACCTGCTCTAGCAAATCCACATCCTTTTTATACTGGGGGCCCCAAAACTGGACACAATATTCTAGATGTGGCCTCACCAGTGCAGAATAAAGAGGAATAACTACTTCTCTAGATCTGCTCGAAATGCTCCTCCTAATGCACCCCAGTATGCCATTAGCCCTCTTGGCTACAAGGGCACACTGTTACTCATATCCAGCCTTTCATCCACCATACCCCCTTGCTCCCTTTCCATCATACTGCTGCTGAGCCAGTCGGTCTCCAGCCTGTAACAATGTTTGGGATTCTTCCATCCCAGGTGCAGGACTCTGCACTTCTCCTTGTTGAACTGCACCAGATTTCTTTTGGCCCAGTCCTCCAATTTATCCAGGTCCCTCTGGGTTCTCTCTATACCCTCCAACGTATCTACCTCTCCCCCTAGTTTTGTGTCATCCACAAACTTGCTGAGGGTGCAACCCAGTTCCTCATCCAGGTCATTAATAAAGATGTTGAATAACACCGGCCCCAGAACTGAGCCTTGTGGCACTCCGCTTTAAACTGACCACCATCCAGATATTGAGCCATTGACCACTACCCGTTGGGCCTGACCATCAAGCCAGCTTTCTATCCATCTTCTAGTCCAAGGATCCAATCCATATTTCCTTAACTTATGGACAAGAATGTTGTGGGAGACCATATCAAAAGCTTTGCTGAAGTCAAGGTATATCACATCCACTGACTTCCCCATGTCCACAGAGCTTGTTATCTCGTCATAGAAGCTGATCAGATTGGTGAGGCAGGACTTGTCCCTGGTGAATCCATGTTGGCTACTTTTGATCACTTTCCCCTCTTCCAAGTGCTTCAAAATGGATTCCTTGAGGATTCCCTCCATTATTTTCCCAGGGATTGAGGTAAGGCTGACGGGTCTATAGTTCCCTGGATTGTTCTTGTTTCCTTTTTTAAAGATGGGCACTACATTTGCCTTCTTCCAGTCATCTGGTATCTCCCCCGATCTCCAAGAGTCTTCAAGGATAATGGCCAAAGGTTCAGCAATGACCTCTGCCAATTCCCTCAGTATCCTGGGGTGCATTAAATCCAGACCCATGGACTTGTGCACATCTAGTTTTTCTAGATAACTCAGAACTTGTTCCTTCCCCACAGATGGCTGCCCTCCACCTTCCCGTACTGCATCGTCTAGGACCATCATGTGGAAGTTGACTTTGTCCGTGAAGACTGAGGCAAAAAAAGTATTGAGTACTTCAGCTTTTCCTGCATCATCTGTCACTAGGTTACCTCACTCATCCAGTAATGGCCCCACACCTTCTCTGATAACCCATTTATTGTTCACATGCCTGTAGAAACCCTTCTTGTTACTCTTCACATCCCTTGCCAGCTGCAGTTCCAATTGTGCTTTCGCTTTCCTGATTACTGCCCAGCATTCTCCAGCCGTATGTTTATACTCTTCCTTAGTCAACTGTCCACCTTTCCATTTCTTGTATGCATCCTTTTTTAATTTAAGCTGACTAAGGATTCCCTGTTAAGCCAAGCTGGTTGTCTACCATTTTTGCACTTCTTATTACGCAGCGGGATTGTTTGTTCCTGTGCCTTCAGTAAGACTTCTTTAAAATACTTCCAGTTCTTTTCAACTCTTTTCCCCTTCATCTTCATTTCCCAAGGGATCTTGCTCATCTGGTCTCTTAGGGAGTCAAAGTCTGCTCTTCTGAAATCAAGGGTCTGTATGTTACTGCTCACCCTTCTTCCTTTCGTCTGGATCCTGAGATCTACGATCTCATGGTTGCTGCAGCCAAGGTTCCCTCCTACTTCTATTTCTTCTACTAGTTCTTCCCTGTTTGTGAGCAACAGGTCAAGGTGCACACGGCCCCTGGTCGGTTCCTTCAGCACTTGTACCAAGAAGTTATCCCCAGTAGCCTCCAAAAACTTCCTGGATTGTCTGTGTGCTGTTGTATTGGTCTCCCAACAAATGTCCGGATGATTAAAGTCTCCCATGAGAACCAGGGCCTGTGATTTGGAAGCTTCACTAAGCTGCCTGAAGAAAGCCTCATCTATCTCCTCTCCCTGATCTGGCAGCCTATAACAGACACCAACTACAACATCACCTCTGTTACTTCCACCTCTAAGCTTAACCCAAAGACACTCAAATGCAATTCCAGTTGTGCTTTTGCCTTCCTGATTACTCTCCTGCATTCTCCAGCACTATATGTAAACTCCACCTCAGTCACCTGTCCAAGTTTCCACTTTCCTTTTTGAGCTGAAGCTGGCCAAGGATTTCCTCAGTAAGCCAAGCTGGTTGTCACGCCTCTTATTGTGGTCTCCCAGAAACTAAAATTTCAAATACAAGCACAGAGTCAATACTTATAATTTCACATGTAAAAATGATACAAATATGAACAGTATAAACAGATTCAGCAGATCACCAGCTTTCAGGGAACACCTCCGCTGGCCACTTGGCATGAGATTTGGTGCAAACCTAGGACAGCGGTTGCAACGTTTTACCCGTTCACCTTAAAACCCAATAACTTCACAGCTGCAAGTGACCACTACTCTCTGCCCACCCTGCTCAGAAGTCAGAGCTGCTACTGACAACATTGCGCAAGGACGTGCAGCATGGTGTGGTATTGCAATGTTTCTCTCTGCACCACGGATGGTGGGATCACTGCCTTCCAAACAGGGTGAGCAGACAGCGGGTGCCACTGGTCTGGTGCCCACCTCAGAAGGCGGAGCCAGCACCAGCAGCAGGGCTAAAGGGAGGGTGGCGCTGTATGTATGGCTGTGGTTCCTCACCTTTTCAGTCACACGGCACACTTCAATGAGACAAACAATTCCATGGCACACCCACTTTTTCCAGCTGAATCGATTGCTCATAAACATCACATTTACTTACATTTACTATAGTTACAGTCTTACTAGAGAGGTTTGCAACAGAGTAGTTCATACAATATGCTAAAGAAGGATCAAATGCATTAGTGCTTCGAATCCACCACAGAACACACTGTCCCAAACAGCGAGCACAGACCCATTGTCAAAATCTGCAGTGGGAGGGCCAGCGTGAAGGAAGCCTAAACAAGCAGAAGGGCCTGCAGGGCAGTCAGAGGCAGCTGGGTGAGAGATGTCTCAGCCTAATTAAAGCCAGCTGGCCCCAATGACTGGACCAATGAGAGGCCTTTAAAACTCTCCACAGTGGGAAGGACAGAGAGAGAGAAGAGACGAGATGAGACGAGATGAGACGAAACCAAACCAAACCAAACCAAACCAAGGAGAGGAGCAGAGTGAGAATAACAGGCACACCAGAGATCACAGCGGGAGAGCGGGAGCTTCTACAAGATCAAGAATGAAGGCCTGTGACTGCTACGGCCTGGAGAATGTACCAGGGGGGAACTGTCTGGGGAAGTGGCCCAGGGAGGAGAGTTGCCGTGCCAAGGACCAAGGGAGTCAGCTCCTCCCACTGGCAGCTACACAGGGTCCCTGGGCTGGAACTTGTAATGAGTGGGTGGGGGCTGGGTTCCCCCCAGACCACCCTCTGTCCCAGTGAGGGTAACATGGCCCTTAAGGGGTCCTAATGGACTGACCAGATGACAGAGGCCCAGGAATTGAACTGACTTTGTTCCACTGCTCAATGAGTAAACGAGTAACCTCTGAAAGCAGGTACTCTCCCCACCAGCCTGCTGGAGCCAGGACACAGCATTTAAACCATGTCCCAGCTCCAATGGGCTCCTGCCCTTCCTTTCTCCCCCTTGCAACAGAAGGGAGTGGTGGAGGATTCCCAGCCAGCTTGGGAAGTAGCATTTCAGCTGCCTCCCAGCACAGAGGGTCCTATGGGCTCAGCATTTCCCCGCACAATAGCTCTGCAAAGAATCATTGTGGGGGGTGGGACTCAGGCAGCACTTGAGCCCCACATGGTGCAGGGTAATCAATTCCCCCACATTCCCTGCAGTGGCTCTGCAAAGAGCCACAGAGAGGGGAACAGTCAAGATTTCACGGCATTCTTGGACAGTTCTCATGGCACACCTGTGGGCTACCTCACTGTGTTTGAAGACCATTGCTGTAGGGTATTGCCTCCCTTCCTTCTGTGCCGCTGCAGGTAGTGGACTGCCTTCAAAGAGGAGTGACAGGCAAGTGGTGATAATTGGTCAGACACCCAGCCTGGATGGCAACCCTACCACCAGCAGCGGTGCAGAAGGAAGCTACTGCCACCCTTCCTTCTGGGCCACTGCTAGGGGCAGTGCTGCTTTGCACTCTGAGCAGCCAGAGTTAACACCACCACCAATCACAGAGCAGAAGGAAGGTGGCCTGGTGTGTTATTGCCACCTTTCCTTCTGCCTTGCTCCTGGCGGTGGCACCGCCTTTGGAACTGGGCAGCAGCAGAGCAGCGGCTGCTGGCAGGAAACACAGATCAGAAGTCAGCACCAGCACTAGCCACAGCACAGAAGGAAGGGTGGATTGATATGCTATTGCTTCCCTTCCTTCTGTGCTGCTGCTAGTGGTGCGGCCGCTTCTGAGCCACAGAGAAGCGGCTGCTGTCCCGTTGCCCAGCTCAGATGGCAGCACCACTGCCAGCAGCAGCACAAAAGTAAGGATGTCATGGCATGGAATTGCCACTTCCCTCTGACCCTCTGTTGATGGCGGCACTGACTTCTGAGCTGGGCGTCCTGTGAGGGGCCACTACTCTCTGCCTGCCCTGCTCAGAAGTCAGGGCTGCTACCAACAGCGGAGCAGAAGGACATGCAGAATGGTGTGGTATTGCAACGCTTCCTTCTGCACCATGGCTGGTGGCAGCACTGCCTTCCAAACGGCATGAGCAGCAAGTGGGTGCTGCTGGCCCGGTGCCTCCTCAGAAGGCAGAGCCAGCAGCAGCAGCAGCGCAAAAGGAAGGAAGGGTGCCACTGTAGGGCATTGCCACTTCCTTCTGTGCCATTGCTGGCGGCAGCTCTGCCTTCCAAGCTGGGCAACTGGGAAGTCAGTGCTGCCACCAGGAGCAGCGTGGAAGGAAGGGCAGCATGGGGTGGTGTTGCCTCCCGTTTGCCTCCCGTCCTTGTGTGCCGCTGCTGCTGGCAGCACTGAATTCCAACCTGGGAGGCTGCAGAGCATCCAGCTCAAAAGGCAGCACTGCCACCAGCAACAGCACAGAGCAAAGGGTGGCAGGTCATGGGATAGCTGTCCTTCCTTCTGCACCATCGCTGGTCGTGGGACTGCCTTGCAAGTGGTGTGACTGAGAAGTGTTGACAACTGGTCAGGCACCCAGCCTGGATGGCAACCCCACCACCAGCAGCAGCGGTGCAGGAGGAAGGGTGGCATGGTCTGCTACTGTCACCCTTCCTTCTGTGCCACTGCCGGGGGCAGCGCTGCTTTCCACTCTGAGCAGCCACAGAGTAGCAGCTGCTGGCGGGACACCCAGCTCAGAAGTCAATGCTGGCATTAGACACAGAGCAGAAGGCGGGGCGGCTCGGTGTGCTATTGCTGCCTTTCCTTCTGCACTGCTGCTGGTGGCATTGCTGCCTTCTCAGCTGGGTGGCCACAGAGCACCAGACCTCTGGTAAGGTGCCCGGCTCGGATGGCAGCGCTGCTGGCAGTTGCAGTGCAGAAGGAAGGGTGGTGCGACATGGCATTGCCACTCTTCTTTGTGTGCTGCTGCTGGCAGCATCTCCACCTTCCAGGCTGGGTGGCCAGAGACAGCAGGAGCCCAGCTGTAAAGTCAGTGCCACCACCACCAGTGGTGCTGAAGGAAGTGTAAGAAGCTCTGGGATTACCACCCTTCCTTCTGTGCTGCTGCTGGAAGGGGCAATGCTTGCTGGCCTGGGTGGCTGAGAGCAGCTGCCACTCCAGCCACCCAGCTCTGAAAGCCAGGAAAAGTCGTGGACATGTTTTCCTATTTCCAAAGTCCACTTGGATGGAGATCAGAGGCCTGAAGAAGAAATCATGGCTGGGAAAACCCAAACAGATGGTGACTCTACAAGCAACCCTCCTACACTTGTCTTGCCACCTCCTTTTTGTGTGGGACCCCCAGAGTGAGAAACGCAGCACTAGGGGATTCCTCCACAACCCTGAGGTCCAGCATGGCCAGAGGTTCTTGGCAGGCCCTTTCCCACAACTTCCGTGGAAGTGGCTGTAGATTCTCAGGGAGGTTTTCAATATTTCAAATATCTGCCTGGAGGGAGACTGAAGAACCAACAAGAGGTCATGGCCTGTAAATCCCAGCAACATGGTGTGCCTCTCAGACACCTGCATCCCTGGCCCTGAGTGGCCAGATACTACTTTGTACATATTTGTGTATAAAGAAAACTGTTACTTGGCAACAAAAAAAATTGTATCTACCTGCCACTTGTATCAGCCAATACTTATACAGCCAGCTATTTACTCTGCCATCTTCTGCTGGCTTCTGAGTCTCAATTTCCTGGAACAGCAGAGATGAAACTTAGCTTCCAATAGATGCTAAATCAATGCAAAATTCTTCATCCCAGGAACACGGCCAACTGCTGATGGACCAACATGAGAAGCCAAATAATAAATCATGAGACTCCCTTAAGATAATGAGATTAAAGAGAAATAAATTACTAAATAATTGCTTTGGGGTCTGTTCTTCTGTCTTTGCTTTCCGAGCCCTGAGGACACACCTGCGTCAGGTGTTCAGCTTTTTTTCTGCAAACCTGAGGACTTGAAACACTTTTTCCATGAAAGCTGAGAGGGCATCTACATTGCAAAGCCTATGTTGACAGAGCTGTGCCAGCATAACCCCCTAGCTCACATGCAGCCAATACACACTGTAGGAGTTTTTCTGTTGCCATAACACCACCACCTCCCCAAACAAAGCCCCCGTGACTCCTAGCTGGGGCAGTCATGCCTCGTATTCAGAGCAGGGGCAGTCAGAGAGCAGTATTCAGACTCATAGGTCAGGACACCAAGAGCCAGCAGGCCAAAAGGCAGGTCTCACAGACTCAGCCTTTAAGGGCAGAAGGGATCATCTGCTCTGCCCTGCACGTTGACGGCCACAGAACCTCATCTGCCCGCCCGTCATAGACCCACCACCATTGGCTGGTTACTGGAGTCCTCTGATCTTGACTCAAAGATCTCCAGTTACAGAGAATCCACCACTTCCACTGGCTGAACCCAGCCACTGACCCCGGCCCCGTCCTGCAGAGGAAGGAACCTGCCCCACCCCGCAGGGCTCTGCAAATCTGAGTCCTGGGAAAATTCCTTCCCACCCCAAAACACGGCTCAGGAGGATTTCAGTCAGGCCCACCCGCCAAATACCTGGAAAGAATGTACTGGGGTAACTTCCGGCCCGCAGAGTGGGGGAGGGGCAGTTGCTTCATGGCCTGGCCATTGAAAGGGGCCCAGGGCTCCTGGTGGTCTGAGCGCTGGGCCCTTTAAATCACCACCAGAACACCGGGCAGCGTGGTCCAGGGTGGGGCGAGAGGAAGGGGTGACACACTCTGGGCATGCAGGGGGTTAGCTGCCCCACCCCTTCCACCTGAGACCCCGCCCCTTTGGGAGCATGGACCTGCCCCCCTCCACCTGCCCCAGGGGCCTGGTGCCGGCTGTCAGCTCCCCTGAGTAACTCAGAGCCCCCCCCGGGATGCAATTAGATTTTGAGCTGAACCTGCAAAACACTGTTGCAAGCAGTGTTCTGCATCTGCACCAAAGCTTGTGCCGAGTGCGCCAGGGGAGGCGTGTGCTGGAAGCTGGTGATTTGCTGGTTCTGTTTTTCCGGCTCACCTGCAGGTATCAGTCTTGTACTGGCAGTTCTAAGGGTTGGCTCTGGACTTGTGTTTGGAACGGCTGTTTCTGGGCGATCTCAACAGGGGGCTTGGCAACCAGGCCAGCCAATGGGGCGGGGAGGGGTAAAGGTGGCAATAGCCCCCAGGCCTGGTATTTCAAAGGGTCCAGGAGCTCTGGGCGACACCACGACCAAAGCTCCAGTTCCCTTGGAAGTACCACGGAGCTCTGTGTGCTATCAGAGGGAGCAGGGGAGGTGGTGCTGACTGCCCAAGCCCCGCCCCTTCTGCCCTTAGCCCCACCCCTTCTGGGAGCAGAGATCCAGGCGCCCCTCTCACCTTGCCCCGAGGCCCATGGCACCTCCGGGTGCCGACATTGGCAACCTATTGTGAAATGGTTCCTCGTCAAGTGAACCAGGATTCAAATGTCAAAGGGCCTTAACGGTGTGTGAGGCACTTTGCTGGCTACATTCAGACCAGCAGAGAGGCCACGCCTGATTGCCTGAAAAGGACATAGACAGGTAAATATGTGCTGGGTTTGCCTGCCCCTGTGCCGGACTGGATTCAGGCCAATTCACTTGTGCATTAGCACAGAACTAAATGAGTGTAAATGGAAGTGAATGGAGTGTAAGGAGTGTAAATGGTCCAGGAGTGTAAATGGAAGCGGTCTCACCAGGGTGGCCAGTTAGTCTGTAGTTTCACAAAAAAAAAAAAACAAAAAAAACCGAGCAGTCCTGTAGCACCTTAAAGACTAACAGTTTCATAGGTAAGAGAATGGAAGCATGCACTCCAGCGGGTCAGCTTCGGCTAGCGGCAGGGTGCTTGCCTTGTTTTCTCTCATCTCTCCTGTTATCATGTAATGGGGAACACATACACTGGGCGTGCCGCCCAGCCTATATAACCCACCCAAGAAATCTTGTGCAATGCTAATGCAGGCCTTTAGGACATTACCATGACACGTGAATTGCAAAGCAAGTGGCCGTCATGTACAATGGTTGAGGTCAAAAAAGCGATGCATTCCTCCCTCCCCCTTCGCAGAGGAAGAGCCCAGGTGGGGAGACGCCATCGGCTGGTGCTCTGTGAGAAGAACTTGCAAATATGGATGCACTGACAGATCCTGCATTGCTGGACTGTTTGGCTCCCACAGGGAAGTGACCAGGTGCAAAGCAGAACTCCCCAGAGACAACCTGGGTCCCCCGAAATGCCTTTTGGGAACCTGGACGTTTATTATGCCACTGCCACCATTGGGAGTTACAGACTGTGACTCGCCAGTGCGAATAAGGTAACACTACCTTCTGCACTGCGAGTGTCAACTCACTTCCAGCCTACCCGCTCACAGAATCTGACCTAAAATACAAAAGTGTCACAGCACACAATTCCCCAGGCAGCGCTGACGTTCTCATTGTCTGTATGAAATCTCAGCTTGGCCTGGGTTTCCTGGTGCTTTTTGTGCAGCCTGTTGTAAAACTAGGCAAACGTCTTGTTGCTGTACCTCCTGGAAGACCTCTGCATGCTCCCACAGGTAGACGTCCCCCAGATCGAGAAAGCATTGGCTCAAGTACAAGCAGGTAGTCTTGCCACCCGGGCCGTAACAGTTATGCTCCTAGAAATTTCAAAGTAGATGTAAGGCAGAGCACCGTGCACTGCTGCTGGCATGGTGGCAGTGTGTTAGAGGACTAAAGTGGACAAGCTGCTGGGGCTGCAGGAGAGAGGACTACTGGCCCAGCGACTGATGGAGGAGCGGCTGGCAGAGTGAATGACAGCCAAGTCCGCTATGGCGCAGCAGCCAGTGAGCAGCAACACAGCGTACAGAGCAAGAACTGCACAGCCCTGCTGCTGAATGCTGCTCAATACCTTCCTCCTCCCCTTCCAGGGGGTGCGGGGAGAACTCATGCAACTGCACCTCTGAACTCCGGGGCTTTGCTGACCAAGTGCAGCGGCTGTGAGGGGGACGCCGTGGAGGGAGCCATGTGTTAAAGGGACATTTGTGTGCTGGACTTTCACACTGCAGGGCGAGAGACTGAGGCAAAGTCTACGCCCAGTGTGCTCTGGGGTGGGTGTTTTGCTCATGGCCAGACGTATTCGATGCCAGCCTGCGGGGTGGAGGCTCTCTTCCTTTCCCCTTTTGCTGAGTTTTCTTTGCCCTGCACCCTCCTGGTTTGTGCAAGAGGAGAAGCGTTACCTCTTGGAGGCGCCCACGGTGGTGTGTGATTTTCCCAGTTTCCTGAGTAGGGGCTCGAGCTGGTTCTGGACTCGATTGGTAAGAAGAACCCCTAAGTAATGAACCTGGCACTTGCTGCTGCCAACTCCACTTGGCAGAAGAATTACACAGGACAAACTCTGACAGCCTTCCGCTCCGTTAGGCAGCTCAGCAGAGCGACTCGGAGCAGGTTTGGATTGGATTCTGGGACTCTCCCATGCTTTCCGAAGGCCTAATCACTACGGCTCTGAGGTTGATCACTTCCAAAGATATCTCTGCACTTACAACAGTGCGTGGAGCAGTGGTGGACAACCTGTGGCCTAGAGGAAGCATGTGGCCCACAGAGGTTCAATCTGTGGTCCATGAGGCATTTTGCTTAGCTTTGCTTATGTACAGGGTTGCCGGATTCTGCTGGTTTCCATCCCCAGAGGTTTTTTTTTCACACTGATTATCGCTAAAGTCGCACACACGTGAAGCGAGGGGTGTGCTGAGTGCACTCAACACTGCCGGTGAGAGCGTGCGGTCCCTCTGTATCCAATCACAGAGCTGCTACCAATCAGTCAGCACCCCCACAAACTCTCGGTACGCAACACAGTTGGCAAAACTGCCTATCCTGGGAGACCGTCTTGGTTACAACAATCCTGTGGCCACTCAGATGAAGGAGGGCCACTCCTGCAGGCTACTTACAAGCCCATTGCTGGTGTAGAGTCCAGACCTTGCAAACCCTCCTAGAATGGGTATAAACAGTGAAGTAGACAGAGAGCCATTGCTGAGGCAAATAGAGTAAAGGCACATCAGAATTGTAGGGTAAACACCCCACCTGGCTCATTACCTGCCCACCCCTGTCCACACTGCTACTGTTATCAAGGTATCAGAGAGGGAGCCGTGTTAGTCTGTAGCTTTGAGGACAACAAGAAGTCCTGTGGCACCTTAGAGACTAACAGACATTTTGGAGCATAAGCTTTCGTGGGCAAAGACCCGCCTTGTCAGACGCATGAGTGGGGAGGTGGTGTCAGAGGGGTATTGAAAGAGTGGGGTCCCAGTAAGAGGGAGGGCCAGAGCTGACAAGGTCTATTCAGCAAGGTGGAAATGGACCAGTATCAATAGCACTTATCAAAAGAGGAAAAAGCAAGTCAGATCAGACAGGGAGATGTGAGCCTTTGTCAAGTCTAATGGGGAGCTATTAGCACCCAGAGCACAGAAACTGCCTTTGTAAGCTGCGAGCCCCTCCCAGTCTCTGTTTCATTCATGCTTAATGGAGTCAAATTTGCAAATAAATTGCAGCTCAGAGATTTCTCTCTCCATTTGATTTTTAAATTTTTTTTGTTTCAGGACTGTCACCCTTAAATCTGCCACTGAGTGTCCAGGGTTCCCCCATGGGCTTCTGTACATTGCCGTTCCTGATAGCATCTCATTGCTGGAGCCATTCCCCAGCCCAAGGAGCTGCCAGAGCCTTTCTCCACTGCTTCCCCTACCAGAGCCTTCCCCCAGCCCCCGCACCTAAAGATACAGCACGGGGAAGACACAGCCTGCTTGTCAGGGCGGCAAATCCCTAGGGGTTTCGCACAAGCTGCAGCCAGAGAATACAAAGCCTAAGGAGTCGAGATGTTCCTCATCCTCCACCCCACCCTCCACTCATGCATCTGACGAAGCGGGTCTTTGCCCACAAAAGCTGATGCTCCAAAATATCTGTTAGTCTGTAAGGTGCCACAGGACTTCTTGTTGTTTTTTGATGTTCCTCATGTTACTGAACAGCGACATCTGCTGTCTGCTCAGGAGAACGCTTCCCAGATGACTGCAGGGTAATGCCACAGGATCCGTGCTGGGGGAAAGGCACGGTGACCTGATTATTCCCATTACGATGGCACCTAGAGGCTCCTACCGAGCTCGGCACCTGGAGGCAGTTCTACAGCAGAAAAGAAATCCGACCTAAGAGACACAATTCCAGCTGCGAGATTTGCATAGCTCGTGCTGACGTACCTTAGGTTGAATTTTCAGCGTGGCCCTACTGCAGGGACACCCTTAAGGTTCGATTTAGCCCATTTCTGCAATGCACACTAAATTAAACACTGGAAGATTGATCTGGCAGCGTCAGTCTTCCCTTTATTGCAGACAAGCCCCTATTGTGCTATGCCACAACCAGAGACAATGACAAGAAGTCTCTGCAGATCCAGGGAGTGACTTGACAAGGTCACACAGTAGGTCAGTGGCAGGACCACAGTCTCCTGACTCCCAGTCCAGTGCCCTCTTCACTGGAATAGTCTCTCTCTCAACACGCATTTGTGTCCCTCTGCCTGTCCTCCCCTCCTTTCCATGACCTAATCAGGTTGCCCGTTATCCCCATCCTGTGTGGGAATCTGACTTGGGCAACACCAGTCCGTGGGCTTCCAAGCTGAGAAGAATCCTTAGCATGCACAGCACTACTATCAATCAGTTTCATGACCGTGGGGGAGGTGAAAGCCAGCCACGAAATAATAGATTAGCTGTGTCACCTTCCCAGGAAGTCACCAATAATGCAGCTCCTACAGAGTCCTAACATGTTTGCTCCTTAACGATTTTCTCTTACAGTTTTTGAGCCCTGTCTCTGATTGGTACTTTCCTCGCTAGTTTGGGCCGAGGCAAAAGTTCAACAGGACTTCACAACCCAGGATAACCAAAAGTAAAAAGGTAGACTGCTGCCACCTTTTGGTACATTGTATAACGGCGTCTGCTTAGAAAACTTGGACAGATCAGGTGACTCCAGTGTTGTTCTTAGAAGAAATGCTTCAGTAGTAGCACTCCGACATCACTTGGTTTTGAACCTTTCTGAGTGCAAAGACTGGCCTGAGTCTGAATTAGGGGCAAGCAGTGATCACAGAAATCAGCTGGGCAAGAGCTAGTTGATTCTAATTTATCCTTCTGCCAGTGGGGGACTCAGAGACCATTGCGAGGGAAAGATGTGCTTCTGCCCCAACGAAGAGGAGAGGAAGGATCTATAGCAATGGTTCCCAAACTTTTTGGCATCACGCCCCCTGTTGATTTCTGAGAAACCTTCACGCCCCTCCCGCCACCTCTTCTTTACCATCATCCACCCCCCCGTAACAAAAAAATCAATTAGTAATTTGAAATAAACACAAAAACTTCATATAAAATGTTATTTAAAATTAAAAATAAGCACAAATAATTTTATTGGCCCCTTGTGGTTGCCTGGTGCAGCCCCAGCTGGCCAGCTACCTGAGCCCCATGCCAGCTGCCTGAGCCCCGTGCCAGCTGCCTGAGCCCTGTGCCAGCCACCAGAGCTGCCCGTGCCAGCTGCCCACCTGCCCAGACCTGCACTGCCAGAGCTGCCCACCCAAGCCCCACGCTGCTGGGGACAGCCACCTGCTCACCTGCCAGCCGTTGGGGCCAGCCGTTCATCTGCCCACTGGCCTCCTGAGCCCCACACTGCTGGGACCAGCCGCCCGAGCCACCCGCCCAAGCCCCACGCTGCTAGGGCCAGCCACCTACCCACCAACCCAAGCCGCCCGAGCCCCACATTGCACGACCAAGGTCAGCCACCGGCCCTCCAGCCCGAGCCACCCAAGCCCTGCTCTGCCAGGGCCAACCGCCTGAGCCCCATGAGTCCTGCAAGCTGGCCAGCCACCTGAGCCCTGCAAGCTCTGCAAGCCGCCCACCTGAGCTCCTCCCCTGCCCTCCCACAAAGCCAGGCACCCCCAGCCCCCATCTAACCCCATCTTCCTCCTCCTCCTCCCCGCCAACCCCCTCACTCTCATTTGCAGGAGGCAGCTAGCTCCACGTGGGTCTTTGCCGGCTGCCTGCTTTTTATAGCGGCTGCGCCGGGTCACACGCGTAAAATGGCAGAAGCTGAGAGCTGGAAGCAAAGGCTGGATCTTTCTTCAGGTGGGGGGAATGATGTGGTCGCCTCTCACCCCTCCCCCAGAATTTCGTCATGCCCCTTCAATGAGGCACACACCCCCAGTTTGGGAAGCCATGATCTATACAGACATAGCAGCATCCAAATCACCATACACACACAGCTGCTCTAGCTGGATCCCGGCAGCTTCTACAACCAGAGCTCAGTCAAAACAAAAAGCAGTCAAGCAGCACTTAAAAGACACGCAAAATAGTTTATTAGGTGAGCTTTTGTGGGATAGACCCACTTCTTCAGACCACAGCCAGACCAGAACAGACTGAATATTTAAGGCACAGAGAACCAAAAACAGTAAGCAAGGAGGACAAATCAGAAAAAAATGATCAAGGTGAGCAAATCAGAGAGTGGAGGGGTGGGGAGGAAGGTCAAGAATTAGATTAAGCCTCCGGATTTTCTGTCAGGGTTTACTCCCTTGGCCTTGCTCCTTTCCAGGATAACCCACAAGGCAGTGGGGCATGGAGAACGTGGGTACAGTCCCACTACCTCTTGCACCTCCCTGGTGCCACATGTCCCCAAAGCTCCCCATGACGACCTCCTCGCCTCCCCAGGACCCTCCTCCCCACCCCTCTGCCTCTCATTGGCTACCGTCACCCCCCAGATCCTCCCTCCCTGTCCCCTTTTCCCCCATCCACTCCCATGTCTCCCGACTGCACCACACTGCCCCCTATCAGTTCTCGTTGCCCCCAGGTCCCTCTTCCCCTGGCCTCTCTGCACCTGGCCACACGCTGCCGCAGCCCCACGTCCTCCAGGAAGGCGCCGATCTCGCAGCCCAGCCGCACCCTGGGTCCCAGTCAAAGCCACCAACTCTTCATCTGGCTACGGCTGTCCCTGGAGCACCACAGATCCGGTGCGGCGCGTGCATGCAGAGAGCACGGGACTGGGCCTGGAAGCCATGCAATCTGAGCCAGCATGCCACAAGCAGCCTCCGTGGGTGCTTCCATCCTCACAGTCGTACCAGACGACCCCAAACCACTTGCCAACCACTGAGTTCCCTCGATCTCGCCTCCCTCCCGCTCCTCATGCTGCAGCGGGTCCTGGTGGGTAATTCAGGTTTATGAATATTTGGTAAAGATCTTGTAGTTTTTGGTCTCTGTCAGTTGGATCAGAGCAAATGCGATAGTGCCACTAGAGGGCTCACAAGCTATTTAAAAGAACACTACCCTATTAGACATTGCAGTGGGGTATAAATCCAGGGACACATGGGATGTACACTGCGGCCATGCGCTAGCTATAATCTACCTTGCTTACAAACCAAGAGCCACGAAACACTGACTTCACCATGTGCACCGTGGCTAATTATTTGTGTGCTTAGCCTGCCCTGTTGCCCACAGCTTAATTGCCAATACCTGAGCTGTTCAGATTCTAGCTAGCTCGGGTGCAGTGCTTCCTGGAAGCTGTGCTCTTGTGTGGTTGTAACCCCCACACCTGTTGGGTGTGGTGCACTGTCCCATGGAGTGACATGTAGCCTGCTTACAGAGAGACTGCTACAGCCTTAGCTGAGAACCACCTAGCTTTTACCTCAAGCTCTAGAGGCTCATGCAGTGAGGTCCCAGGTTCAGTTCCTGGCATTACATGACCCCCTCTGGAAAGATGCAAAAGCTGCCCAGGTGATTAGCAGGGCGCCAACAGCTTGGTTTTGTTTCTCCTGGTGGTGCATTTTCGCACAGGCCTAGGTGAGCATAAAAATTTCATTCTGCGCACGGACAGAAAAGATTAGTGGAAATATTGCTCTGGGGTCTGTAGACAGGCGGCTCTCACACCTTGTAAGTGCAGTGCAGATTTAAAATCATACAAAAATACAACTGGAAGGGACCTTGAGAGGTCATCGAGTCCAGTCCCCTGCCCTCAGAGCAGGGCCAAGCACCATCCAGAATCTCTAGACCACCCCTGACAGATGTTTGTCTACCCTGCTCTTAAATATCTCCAATGATGGAGAGTCCACAACCTCACTAATCAATTCACTCCAGTGTTTCATCACCCTGTCAGTTAGGAAGTTTTTCCTAATGTTCAGCCTAAACCTCCCTTGCTGCAGTTTACGCCTAATGCTCCTTGTTCTATCCTCAGGGGCCAAGGAGATTAATTTTCTCCCTCCTCCTTGTAACACTCTTTTAAGAACTTGAAAACCACTATCCCGTCCCCTTTCAGTTTTCTCTTTTCTAAACTAAACAAGCCCAGTTCTTTCAGTCTTCCCTCATCACTCATGTTCTCTAGACCTTTTGTCTTTCTTGTTGCTCTTCTCTGGATCTTTTCCAATTTCTCCACACCTTTCTTGAAATGTGATGCCCAGAACTGGAGACAATACTTAAACCGAGCAGAGCAGAGGAGAGTGGAATAGAAGAATGATTTCTCAGGTCTCTTGCTCACAGCACTCCTACTAATGCATTCCAGAATCATGTTTGCTTTTTTTTTTTTTTGCAAAATTGTCACTCTGTTGATTCATATTTATTTTGTGGTCCACTATGACCCCTAGATCCCTTTCTACAGTACCTAAACAGTCACATGCCATTCTGTATGGGTGAAACTGATTGTTCCTGCCTAAGTGGAGCATTTTTCCTTTGTCCTTATAAAACTTCATCCCATTTTCTTCAGACCATTTCTCCCTTCGTCCAGATAATTTTGAATATTAGGTCGTAATCTCTTTGGAATCAAGACTGTCTCTTGTTAGGTCAATGTATAGTGCCGCACACTGGCTGCGTCTACACTTGCATTCCTCTTTCAAAAGAGGCATGCAAATGAGGGAAATTGAAAATGCAAATTAGGTGCAGATTTACATATCTGATGCTCCATTTGCATATTATTCTTTCAAAAGAAGAAAAACAGTGTAGATGCTGCTCTTTCTAAAGTAGACCACACCTTTGAAACAACCCTTAAAAGAAAAGGTCTTTTGAAAGAAGAACATGCAAATGAGGCACCAGATATGTCAATATGCACCTTATTTGCATTTTCCATTTCCCTCATTTGCATGCCTCTTTCAAAAGAGAAATGCAAGTGTAGACTCAGCCTCTGTGTGGCTCATATCTCACTCGGAGCCTCCGGCTGCGTCTGTACTAGCTCTGAACTTCGAAGGGAGCATGGTAAGTAGGGTGTTGGGAGATTGTTAATGAAATGCTGTGGTGCATATGCATTAATCTAATCTCTTCATTAATCTAATTCTCCCCTGCAGCAACTTCAAAGTGCTAAACTTCAAAGTGCCGGCTTGTGTGTAGCTGCAGCTAAGCCGCGGGTACTTTGGTGTTCCTGGGCTACTCTGAAGTTCCTTTACTCCTCAAAATTTTGAGGAGTAAAAGGACTTCAAAGTAGCCTGGGCACTTTGAATACCGGCAGGTGAGCTGCAGCTACACAGGAGCCAGCACTTCAAAGTTTAACACTTCGAAGTTGCCATGGAGGAGACTTAGATTAATGAAGTGCTGTATATGCACCACAGCATTTCATTAATAATCTCCCAACACCCTACTTACCATGCTCCCTTTGAAGTTGGGAGCTAGGGTAGACACAGCCTCTGGGTATTACTTAGGAGAAATAACAAATATATTTGGCCCAATGAAAATTAGATCTGAACCAAAGTGTTCTATGTCAGGGTTTCAGAAACTCCCACACCCCATCTGCAGCTGTTGCTAACTCACTTGGCTGACCCCTTCCCTTTATATTTAACCTATGACCTTTTCACTAAACCTGTGCACCCACAAATGCATCGAGTGAAGATGAAACATGGGGCCTGAGAGTTTCCAAAGTGCCTCATACTCCAAAATCAGCTAATTCAGAAGCACGTGATACACAAACCCAAGGAGGCCAAGCAAAAGAGCTGTGGACTAGGCCACACTACCAGAGGAACGGCCAGCTGGCTGTGGATGAGGAGTAGCAGCTAACCAGGCAATTGGAAACTTCTCAAATGGAGCTCCTCACCCAAACCACCTTGCCAAAATGTGGCCATTGGAATTACAACAGCCTTGGTTTGGCTCCAGCTACTATAGAAATTCCAGCGGTGGGAGACGGAAGAACTGGGACTTGTTCCTGATTGCTTTGTTTCTGTAATTAAAGCAAACAATGCCTTTGGAAAACAAATTCTGTTGTATTAACAATCTCTAACTATGAATAGTCCCTACCTAGTAGAAGACATACAATGTGTACAACAATACACCGAGACCTAGGCAAGGAATTCCAGGACCAGAACAACTCATGGCCTAAAGCCTACCAGATTCCTCCAAGGCTTATGATATTAGTGAGGAGCAAAGACGCATTAAAATCATGTGACGCTAAAGCTTGACTAAGCTGGGGCTTCTCAAGGATTATTGAAAGAAGCGATGGGAGGGTGGAGAATAGCTCAGTGCCTCTTATTATTATGTTGTTATTCCAGTCTCACAGAGATGAAAGTCAATGCCCCAGATCCTGGAGACCTTAGAGTCTGCTGGGACATGAGGCTGACTAGTAAATGCCGGCGGCATAGAGAAATGGAAGGATGAGACTTTCAGCAAGAACGTCATGGCAGTTGCTCTGGTTTGTGGTGATAAACCCAGCCCTGAGGTGCGGCTGAAGCCTTTTCCCAGCTGCCTATCTTCTGGAGAGGCTTCTTCGCTCTGACCACAGGGCCTGAGTCTTTTCTCTCGGAGCCTGGTTCCTCCACCCAAAGGGGATCTCTCCTAGTGCCTGGAAGACAAAGGCAGCTGTGCACTGGGAAAATATTGGATAGTGTACTAGGAGCGTAGCCCAATACGCAAAGCATAAAATGATCACGATCCCCAAAATAACCCTACATAACAACATGGAGGACTCGGTTAGATGCAAGGGAGAGAGGGTAAGTGTTAGAAAGAAAGAACAGGAGTAACTCTAGGAATAAAATAGCATCTGTACCTTAACCCCTTTGCCCCACTACATTGACAAGGACTCCAAATCGCCTCACTCCCAGCACCTGCCTAGGCGGACAGTGAGTTGACAGTTAGTGCAGTGCCATAAGTGCCCTTGACCTTGAAATTCAACCCCCAGATTAAAGATATGGGGTTTTGGACAAGTGCGTTGTCCCACACAGGCTCGGATGGTGCTGAGGCTCGCTGGTCTGCAGCCCACTGGGAAGCGAGGCTGGTTTTTGCTTGCCTGATCTGCACTCGCTCCTTGGCCTTTTGGGTTTCCGGCCTCTGCGGGCTGATGCTTTCACTGCCCAGTAACCACCACCAGAATCCAAAGTTTCGTGTGGGCGGGAAGAGGCAGTTGAATGGGGACTTTGCTGGAGACAATGGTTCTCCCTCTGCTATGCTTCAAACAACAGCCAGAGCTGAGTGTACAACCCAATCATTTGTCTTGCAGTTCTGGCATAGGCAGGAGCTACTCCTTGTCCCGTCTCCATCCTGGATTCTAGGCAACCCAGGAAATGATGTCCTGAATCTCTGCCACGGTCAGGGATGTGGTCAGGGGTGAGCTGCCTGGAAGGTCAGTGGGGTGTTCCAGGAGCATCCTCTCCAAAGGGGCTACCCAGTGTACAGCTGTCCCCACTGGTCTGCATGTCCTAGGTAGCCACCCCCGCAACCTCCCCCCGACACACAGGTGCCTCTCCCAGAGGGAGCCCTACCTACGCAGCTGGCGATGCAGCTCATACTAGCGAGACTCACGCACTGAAGTCTGCGTGGAGGGAGGTCTGGTTCCATTGTAGCTGTCAGCAGGCCCTCCCATGGTGGGGAAAAGGGGTCAGTTGCCCCAGGGCCCAGTGATTCTAAAGGGCCTGGTATTCCTGATGCCTGAAGCCCCAGGCTGTTTAAATCACCACCTGAACACCACATGGTGAACTCCGGGCCCCTCTAACGGCGGAGGGTGGGGGCCTTCTATGGTGCAATCCAGAAAGTGCTGAGGACTGCCCTGCTCCTTCTGCCTGAGGCCATACCCCTTCTGAGAGCACAGAACCACCCACTCCCTGCCCCCTGGTCCAGGGGCCTGGCATGACTGCCAGCTTCCTTGAGTGTCACACAAGATGGTGACCCACGTGGGATAGTGGGCCTGGAAGGTTGCGTCATTTTCTTTAAAGAATACTGCCATTGAGAAGCTGGAGGAGAATAGCTGGGCCTCCAGGAAGCAGCATGGTTTGAGGAGACACTGGGAGGAGGAGAGGGGAGGTCCCCTGGTGTGGAGGCCGGGTGGAAGAAGGACCCAAGGTCAGAGGGACAGAAGAGCAGAAAGGGAATGATTAGCTGCGCGCGGGCCGAGAGACACTCTGACAGAAGACAGGAGGGGCCTACACAGGGTCTTGAGGCCCAAGAGCTTGAACCTGATGAGGGCACTAAGGGAAGCCTGCGAGCAATGTTCCCTCTGCTCTTTCCCACTTGGATGCTGATTTTTTTCCACCCACCTGCAGAATAAATTTCTACGTGCACCGAGGCAGGTGTGGATGTGCACCACCAATAGAAACAAAATTCTAACCGTGGGCGCATTTGAATCTCTCCTTAGTGGCCGCCCAAGTGCTCAGCTTACTGGGAACACGGCCTGTGAGGGGCGTGAAGAGACCTGCAGAGGAGGGAAGGTGGACTATGTTCCCCACTGCGTTGTGGGAGAGGCAGTATCCCAGGAAGGGGGTTGCTGTGGCAGATGAGGCATGTGGCAGGATGTCCACCCCACACTGGCAGAGAAGGGGTTACTAGAGCCTGGGGGACGCTGCCCAGGAAGAAGCCAATAGCAAAGGGGTTGCCAGGACCAGTCAGTAGTGGCCCAACAGTTCAGTAGCTGGCAGGAACCCAGGGAGGAAGGACAGTGTCCCTGGAGGGCTGAGACAATGGTAAGCACCTTGGACAGAGCAGCTTCTGGCTCCTGGGCCTGAGCAGCCAAAGGCCCTGAGTTGAAGGAGAAGAAGGTGGTGGACCATGGGGAAGTGGCCCAAGGAAATAGAGCAGCGTTGATTGAGGTTAAGGAAGAGCAGCAGGAGGCTGGAGGAGCAGGGTTGGAGCTCAGAGGAGCAGGCGGGCTTGAACGCTCCCCACTGGGAAAGAGGCGGGACTCTTGGGCAGAGACATTCTCCCCTGGAAGGGGACATATCAGACAGTGGCACGGCTGGTGGGCTGAGTCAAGAAGAAGAAGCTACTGTTCTGGGAGCTGAGAGGAGAAACATAGGTGGGAGTGGAGAAAAAGGACTGGTGTGCAGACCAGGGCCATGGGTATCCGTCTCAAGCTACTGCCCCATGCAAGCAAGCAGAGGCCCAAGCCTGGCGAGCAAGGCTGCACCCTCATGACAAGGTGTGAAGATGATCAGGGCACTATCAATGGTGACAGTGGGTCGAGGTCAGAAAAGGTAACACAAATAAGAGGAAATGCCACTTTAAGTAGCACAGCTAATTTGGGGAATTCCGAGCCAAAGGAGGGCATCCAGTCAACTCCAGCGGCTGGATAATTTCATAACCACAAAGAGTTGTAGCTGTGTATGTTGAGACCCTGAAATAAAGGTAATCAGATCTCATGCTTCAATGCATAAAGTGGCCTCCTGAGGCAGCGAAGGAAGAATTCTTCTTCCCTGCCCCACTGATATACAGTAAGCCAGGTGAATTGTGGAGGTAACATTTGACTTCCTCTGCAGCCTTGGGTACTGGCCAGATGCCAGAGGCAGGAAACAGGATTGGATGAACCAATGGTCTAACTGGGTATGGCAAGTCATATGTAAGAACTGGGGACTTCACAAAAGGGAAAGTGTGCAGTTAATGAGTAGTAACGAAGCATTTTGCTGCTCTGGTCAGCGATCTATGCAGTTCACGAAACTGCCTGGGAGGTAGTCCCTACTCAACCACAGAGGGGGTCTGTGCAATGGAGCCTAAAACATGCTTGGGTAGTAGAGTTTGTGGCTTGCTCAAACCAAGGAGAAGGACCAGTGGCCTCTAGATAAAGGCCTCAACCCTAATTCATCCTTCGTGCAACGTAACACTGACAGACCCAGGGAGGGGAGCCAACAGCCACACCAGGCACCTGGAGAAGGTGAAGAAGGCTGCTTCCACTTTCCCAGAAGAGGTGGGGCCTCTGGAGAAAGGGCTGGGGTTAAGCCAGCCAGCACCATGCCACCCTCACCCCCAGCCCTTCGAGTTCCTCCTGCCTCCTCACTTCATGGTAGAAGACAATCCTACACAGGCTCCTACACATACCTGCAGGATGCATCTCACACACAGCCCCTTGTGCGATGCTTCTCACTGATTTCAGGTGCTGACATTTTCTGAAGCTCTACTCCCAGGGAAACTAGTTTGTTGCTGTTGTAGGTTTCACAGTAGCTTTTCATTCTTGGCAACTTAAACAAACAAACAGCAACGTTGAATCCAAACCAGGATGACACAGTCAGGTTGGGTCTAGATTAGGAGTCAGCAATCCCCAGCACACGTGCCATGAGTGGCATGTGAGCTGATTTTTCTAGATGCGTGAGGCGGGAGCTCCGGCCCTACCCCACCTCCCCCATGCAACCGGGAGTTTGTCCAAAGCCATATCACCCATGGAGTAGCAAAAGACCAGCTAATGCTACCAACCAGCCCCCAAACAGTAAAGCGCTGCAGCTTAATGTATTTATTAATGAAGCTGATTGTAAGTAGGACTATTAGTGACTTTAAAAAGTAGCACCAGCACTCAGACCATACACAGAAGTCAAAAGGTCAAATTGTGGCCCTCTGCCTCGGAAATGTTACTGACCCCTCATCTAGATGGTGCTTGGTCTTGCCGTGAGGGCAGGGGGCTGGACTCGATGACCTTTTGAGGGCTCTTCCGGTTCTATGACTAGGATTCTATTTATTGTTCCAAGTACCATACCGTTTCTAGATTTTCAAAGCACCCAACATTGACCTAATTCTGCTCCCATTGAGTTTTGCCACTAAGATCCCAAGTTAGGCTATCGCTCTGGATAGAATACAAAATCCTACCCATACTGCACCACAGAATGCCTTTCCACTTGTATTTCTGCTTCACTTGCAGCCAGTGACAAAGCCACCAGTAATTTCTATGGCAGCAACATTGGGCTTATTGAAAGTTGCTGGATATCCATGTTGCCATTTTGTGTCCCTCCTTAAGTATCATTCCCATATTAAAATGTATATGGTACAGAAGTGTGCAAATTCAAATACAAACCATCGTATCAGCTTTCTCCTCCAAAATGTTCTACCTTCTTCCTGTATACCAGATACCTACCTTTGTAAATGACGATGTGATATTGCATAAATGGTCACTGACACTAACAACTAAACATAAATACAAACCCAAAAGACAGAATTTGTGTGCAGTTGGGAGAAGGTTTAATAATCATTCGAGCTGAGTGAATAATTCATTCAAACAATGAATTCAGAGATTTTTTCCTGCTGTTATTCTCCTCACCTGTCTGAACAAATCGCAATGTTCTTGAAAGGATTCCTGATTCAAAATTATCCATGCATATTGTTTTGGTTTAAAGCAAATGGTTTTGTTTGTCTGATGTGCAAATATACCACAAGGATGTGTTGTTCAGGGGCAGTCACATGGTATTTCCTCTGTTCCCTGACTGGATGACAGATCATAGACTCCTAGAAACGGAAGGGACCTAGAGAGGTCATCAGGTCCAGTCCCCTGCCCTCACAGGACCAAGCACCATTCTAGATCATCCCTGAAAACATGTCCTTAGCACAATCCAGATGAGACTCAAACCCACACTCCCCAGCTCAGTAGGCTAAGTGCATTTCAGCTGTTGACATTTGCAATTATTCTGTGCTGTGTTGGTTAGTTAACTAAGCCACTCGATCAGAGAGCTGAAAATGTGATGGGGCTGCATAGCAAATGAAAAAAGTGCAAAAAGCAAGTGTGACTGCTGAATGTATAATTTAATGTTTGCTTTTGCTGGCTAATCAAGTATTGGAACTGAGAATTTGCTTTGAAAACTCACAAGTTCATGGACAGTTGGGCACAGTTGAATCAGAATTCTCTTCCAAAGAAATCAAACGGTTTGCTCATCTCTGATAACAGGCAGCACTTACCTAGCATGTATCCTTAATACATTTAATGAACATGGACTAACCAGTAAATCTGCATAATACCCAGGAGGCAGGGAAAAGCCTTACAGATAGGGAAACAGAGGCAGAGAGTGGAAATGACATGTCTCAAGAGAAGTTATGTCACTGCCAGCGTTAGAATTCAGGAGCTCCTGCTCCTTCATCTTGAATACTAGACCGGGTCTATCCCACAAAAGCTCACCACCTAATACATTATTTTGTTAGTCTTTAAAGTGCTACTGGACTGCTTTTTTGTTTTGATAGTATATAGACTAACATGGCTATTTTTCTGTTACTGATCCAAGAAAGCATGTCAAGGTCTGTGGAAGTCAATAAGACTGTTCTCCTGCTTAAATTTAGCATCTCCTTCCTTGCTTTGGTAGATTTGAACAGGCTGTTTAGCACCTCTTACAATTGATCTTCCCTGCTTTGCCATGAGATCACAGTAAAAATAGAGGGAACTTCCACTCCTTACCTCAACAAAAGCCCCTCTCCCAAGAGGCCTTTTTCATTATGGCAGAAGCTTGCCCATCTGAGGCCTTCACCACCACCTAAGCTCCTTTGAATGAAGCAAGCAGCTTTGCATGGGGCCCAGCTAGGGCAAATTTCACTCTGCCTTCTTTTCTTGTGCTAGGGCAACCAGACTAATCTGTAAATATGGAATAAGGAAAGATTTGGGAATGATTTGGAAGGTTTATACACAAACACCCACTGAGAAGACCATGCGTTCATCAGATCCATCAAGGAATCAAAATAAGCCCTGTTCATGGATCATAGGCTTGGCTTACTTAAGACAAATGCCTGTCTCTGTGTTAAATCATTACAGATTGTGCATGACTACTGTGTGAAATATCCCTTTAACATATTGCCAACAAGCTCCCATGAGCTACAGACACAGCATATAGTAAAACAGCAGTTAACTTACTGAAAAAAAAATCACATCTTCTATTGTGGGGTTTATTGAATAGATTACAAGCAGTTGATTGAAAATGTAAAAAAACCCATGTTTATGGGACAGTTTGGCAAGATGATTGGTATAAGCGCATTAAAGCTTTTGCATTGTCTTTGACATTTCAGGTTAGTAAAGGATTATATCTATAGACCGTCGTAATCCCTGTACACTTAGAAAATACAGGCATGACTCTCCAAACGTCAAACATCTGCCCCACTGTGCTGCACATCTGCCATTCCTGCAGAGTTGTGAACAATTTTCTTTGATGAGCAGGTTTACTTCAATGCAAGTCAACAAATGAGACAAGCCCCCATTCTCGTTTGTGTGTCAAGTCTGCAGTTTTATAGCTCAGCATTTTTATCCCAGAAAAATATGCAATCTGTCTATTCGGACGTCACAGTCCCATATATTTCATATATGCAAATGCACAAATATAACCCTCTGTTACAACGTGCTTTTGGAACCAAACTTTTTAAAGGAAGAGAAATAAAATTCTTAAAATGCTAACTGCATTTGGGTCACTGAACACAAGTTTAGTGTTTTCAGTAGCACAATACCAGACAGCCCCTATTTTTAACTATTGACTAATTACTAGTGGATCTTAATTATACAGTGTGTGGAGGCACTAATAAGTTTACAAATCTGCCAACAACACTAAGCACATATGTTTTTATAAACATTAGTTCCCCCCCTTTAATCACTATGGCAACAGAAGATGCTGGAAAAGGCTGTAATTGTGACTAATTAGAATGGAGCCAGCTAAACACACATCCCTTGCAAGGGTGAAGGAATGGGCCAAAACCAAATGAGGAATCAGAGCATGAGAGCAAACCAGGCATCAGCAGAGCTTGGTAGACTTGAAAAGATGGGGGAAGGGGTATATTTAAAACTGCTAACCACTTGGCTTTTTCACTAAGAACTTGGACTCTGGTTTCATGGGCCCATAAATGTGTGAAGACATTTTATCATCGAGTTCTGTTCTGCTTACCATGTCAGGGCCCCATGTGTCCCACAGTTTACCTAAGCATTGAAAAAGGGTGCAGAAGGGAGCAACACATGAGGCTTTATTGACCCAGAATCCTCTCCCTCTGGCATGCTAATTTCTCATCGGCTGTACCGGGCGTTTTCTGGGACAGATTCTGCTTCTCTTGCTCCCATTGAATATACCAGAAGCATGAAACCTCATCCCTCGCCTGCAATCAATGGGAGTTTCGCCAACATCTTCAATGGCTCCACACCTTCTCCTTATCAGTAGAACTATTTAGTAACACAGACACTGTCTCGTTCGGCAACACCATCATCTGGAACGATTATAGTTAGCCTGATGACCACTTACCAGGGGTGTGGCCAAGTTTCCCGTGGTCCCATAAAGTTTGTTTACAGCCACAGTCCTGGCTGTCAGTGTTCTGTGCTGTTATTTAACTGTAATGTACCCCTAAATGTCTTCTAAGAGCCCAGTAAGTGTTGGACCTTTTGGAAGTGCTTCTAGACAATATTGACCTCCTGTGGTCTGGCAAATTCTCTCATTCAACTCTGGTCAGGTCCCAAGGGTGCCAGATTGGAGGGGTTCAACTTGTAGCAAAGTATTTAGTATCTAATACTTAGTAAAGTACTCTCAGCATGAGGAAAAATGGCAGAATCTGGCCCGATGCGATTTTACCAGCAAGGCTGACAGCCACGGGGGGAGCGGGGGCATGAACAAGATGGGGTAGCCCAGCTCTCTGCTCTCAAAAGTGGCAGGGCCTGGGGGCAGAAGGGCTGGGGCTGGGTCTAAGCTGTCTGGAGCAAGCTGCAGGGTGCTCCAGTGGGGATTTAAAAGGCACTAGCATGAGGAAGCTCCATCATCTAGCTTTATAGGTAGCCTCGAAAGCTCTTTTCTCTACCAGTTTAGGCCTTGACCATCTCTCAGCTGCACAGATACGTTTCTGTTTCGAACACAGATAAAATGCCCACTTGTGGCTAGTTTCTTATCACATCAGAGTCTCTCCATTTGCAAACCAGCTCCAGCCACTGGTAGTGGCGAGACGGCGAGACCGCTAGTGCGAGTGACTTAAAAGAAGCTGCTCCCTGCATGTAAGAAACTAGGGCAACAGTTCTGTCAGCCCCTTGGTATAATTTTGCTACCAAACTGGAGTTCTGGCTGGTTTGTTTGTCTCCAACAGAGTTGCCTTCTCTTTGCATGCTGTTGAGTCTCTTTTACTGAGCAGGGTTTACTAGATTACAGAAGATTTTGAAGAGCAGTTGGGGTGTTTTGCCTTTGGAATGTAACATGGGTAATGCTGACAGACCCAGGTTGCCAGCACCAGTAATAGAACCTACAAGCAGAGGGTCTAAAGCCCTGCACTCTACCACATGAGCTAAAGGCCAGCTGGCTCTCAGATGAGGCTGTAGAGCAGAGGCTTCACTCACCCAAGATGAGGTCTCAGTACCTCTGGGTACTACACATGCATCAGAGGTCAATTGAATTCCAACAGGGCCAGCAACAGACTTCACTGGGCCCTGGGCAATATGGGGTGGTGGGAAGCTCAGTTATGAGTCCCCAGAAGACACAGGCCTCAGAGAGAAGGGGCGCAGCCAGGGAGGTAGCTAGACCTCAGCACTGCCTGGACCACATCGCTAAGAAATCACCAGGCCCTGGAGCAACTGCCCCCTTTGCCCCTTCTTGTCAGTGACCCTGATTTCTACACAACAAGAAATCCTGTGGCACCTTATAGACTAAGAGATATTTTGGAACATAAGCATTCGTGGGCAAAGCCCATGAAAGCTGATGTTCCAAAATATCTGTTAGTCTATAAGGTGCCACAGGATTTCTTGTTGTTTTTGCAGATACAGACTAACACAGCTACCCCTTCTGATACCTGATTCCTAATTTTTTTTTCTTGGGCAGGGATATATGTCTATACCCACCGTTCATGCTCTTTAAAGGTCCCATTTCAAACTAGGTCTATTGGCACTGTGCTCTGTTGTGAACACACCCAGGTATTTGTCAGGAATAAAGCATGCGTACATCCAGCGTGTAGCACAGAACATGACCCTTGTCCAGCACAGTTCCTTCATCTGTCAAGTTCCAATGACTTCTTCGCCGGTTGCACTAATGAGAAAGCATTTGTAGTTAAATATAACCCTTAGCCCAGCCCACTTTGCAAGCCTGTCTGCCCACCCCCACCCCCAGCTACACAGGGTTTTTTGTAGGGTCAGTAGGCTAATTTCTGCGGGAAGCACTAATTTAATATTTTTTGAGGAGCTGCACGCACTCTGAATCAGAGAAATATCAAAGGCAAGATTTTTTTTTAAATGTAAATCATTTCAGTTACCTGACTAAGACAAAGTTCATCTTCCATGTAACCCCAGATATAAGCAAACGCTGAAGGATTTGCATTCGCATGTTAAAAAATTGAGGTTGGATCCTGTTTTCCTTTATGTACGTGTTGATTCCCCAGGCCTAGAGTATCTGCACTGAAGTAAGTGGGTTTACTCCAGTTTTATAACAGTGCAAGCGAGGGTTTCTGCCTTTTGGATTGATCTCCTACATGCAGTATGTGCGGTAGGTGGTTCAGTGTTTATTTTCATATAATGGAGGGTAGAGGGGTTGTTGTGAATGGTATTAATGAATTATGGCAGCGGTGGTCACCTTTCAGCCTTTTTCCTCAGTGAGTCTTTGTTAGCAAGTATCATGTCTTAAAATGGTTGAAATGAGAATGGGATACAATGTAAAAGAGGTGTGGAGATTTGTCCAGGTTGCTGCTCCGAGTGGGGCATTTGGCCCAGGGCCTGGCATTTCAACAAGGCCTGGAGCTCTGGTCGCTCTGGGACCCTTTGAAATGCTGCAGAAGTGCCATTCTGCTGTTTCACATGGCTCTGAGGGAAGACAGGGAGAAGTACTGCCCTCTGAGCAGCGCTAAGGGTTGATTGCCCTAGCCCTGCCTCTTCCACTCTAGGCCCTGCCCCATCCACCCTAAGCCCCGTCCCTTCCAGGGGCACAGATCCAGGTGCACCTCCCAATTTACCCCAGGGCCTGCAGTGGCTCTCGGCCCCACTGCGCTTAAATCTCAGTGATGAATTTACAAACACACATCAACACAGAATCGGAATACGTTTCCTGAACAAGTTGGATTAATTCTGGACAATGCATACATTTGCTTTTCTGCAGCAGACTGAACCAATTGCTCTGATAACTTGGGGAGAAATTTCAGCCCTTTAGTAAATGGTTTCAGAAATATCGTACACAGATTGAGGTGAAGGAAGCTGTAAGAGAAGGTCAGATATTGTAAGGATGGGCATGGTACTGAAGACTTTGATCAGACAGGCACTGTGGATGAAAGGAAGAAATGAGACGATGACAGACAGCATGACTGAATGGAGGCATAATAATTCTCAGGGCTTGTTGACTCAGGGAAATTGACTGGACTAGTGTAGATAGGACCTTATGTAGCATTTTTCAACCAGGGTTGGCAAAGTGCTTTACAAATGTGTGGATAAGCGCCATCCTCCACTTTTTACAGAAGGGGAAATGGAGATTGTGGCAGACCACAGGCAGCACGCTACAGGAGCCTGGTGGAAGGCAAATATACTGGGAATTGGGTTGGGGTCTTTTGGTTCCCCACCTAGGCTCACAGAAAGTGTGGCCCAGCAGCCAGGGCAGGCAGCTGGGGATCGTTAAGAATCAGTCTGCAGCAAAAAGGCTAACCAGACAGCGACTGCCAGTGAAGGCCTCCTGGCTCACTGTAAAAGGTTTCCCCCCAGGTACAGTTGGGTGAAGGAGATGAGAATTGGACCAGGAAGAGAAGCCAGAGGACTAGGGTTTTGGAAGAGGAAGAAGCTCAGCCAGGTACTAGGAGAAGGTGCTAGAGGGAAGTGGTGGGAGAAGTGGCCGAGGGAAAGGCTTCTGTGTTTGGGCAGGGGAAAAGTCCCATCAGCTGCCTCCCATCTAGTGCCCCAGGCCACACCCTTTCCCTGCAGAGCTACCCTAGTGGAACGACAGGAGCACCCAAACCTTCTGAAAGGGGCTTGCTTCCCCACCTCCTTCAGCTCCCCCAGTGACTTGCCTATGATGAGAATGGCTCGATAAGCATTGACCCTTGTCTCTGGAAAGACCTCAGACAGTGGAAGGGCCACCATGAGTCTCTGAAGCACACACTAAAATCTGCCAAGAAGTTCAGAACCCCTAGGGAGCTGACAAGGGACTTGTCACAAGACACAGAGGCTAAGTAACATGTCCAAGGTCAGTTTAATGAAAGGCACAAAATAATGTAGGGAAGGGTGTGTGTGTGTGTGTGTGTAATAGGCTATAGGAGTAGAAAGGCAAATAACCTTTCCTGGTCCCTAATCCATAGACTTTTACTTAGTACCCATGGGAACTGTTACCAGATAAAGGAGTAAGGGCTTAATCCTGCTCCCACTGAAGGCAAAAGCAAAGCCCCCAATGACTTTAATGGTTAGACTTAATGCTGCAACCTGTCCTTCTTTGATTTGCATAAAAGGTCATGAATTTAATTAACGGCGCCACAGTCACAGCATCAATTATGGGACAACACTTGATTCTGTCACGTGCATGGGGCTGGTTTGTTTTCATGGCTTTTTCAGTTATTCAAATGAACATGAGGATGATTAGAACTGAGTGTCGAAAGGGACATCATTTTGGTTGTGGTATAAAATCCTGTTCTGCTTTATTCCAACATCCAAATTCAGCGCACCTATGAGTCAATAATCAAGAGAGGCAATATCCCCATATGTCATTCATAATAGCCATTGACACAGCTGCCAAGTTAACCACTTCCATGCGTGCAGGGCCAAAGTGGAAGGGAAGAAGCTCATCTGTTATACTAATTGCTTTTTACTCAGTTTCACTCACTGAGAAGTTAGCTGTGCTTTGAGGTGGGCAGCCAATCACCTGTGAGATCATCTCCTGGTCAAGTGAAGCCAGTGCAGTGACATTATGTATACTCCTCCTGACCTTGAGGAAAGCAAGCTGTTCATCTGAAGACTGCCTTCCCACCCCAAGAGAATGCAGAAGAAGCTGGTAGACCCAGTCCAGAGAATAGATCAGGTCTGACTTGAATGATTTTACATGGTATAAGGATGAGAGTGAAGAATACGTTTGGAACAATTTCTCCGAGGCTTGGTCTACACTAGGCAGGTAATTTGATTGCAGATACAAAATTTTCATGACAGCAATTGCATAGCTAGAATCGACTAACCTGCCATTGACTTCCAGCCCATCCTCAATAAGGAGGGTCAATGGGAGAGTTTCTCCCATTGACCTCTCTTACTCCTTGTGATAGCAAGGAGTACAGGAGTCAACTGCCACCCTCGATAGGTCGATTTTGCGTGATCTCTAACAGGCATGTGAAATTGACCCTGGGAAGATTGACCCTGAATGGGTTGATCTTATCGGTAAAGTAGACATGGCCTTGGTGTATTAGGTTAGCTAGCATGTTTTCTTCATTTCAGATGAGTAATTTGCCTTGAGCTGTCTGTTTCCACTTGCAACCATGTAAATCCAACTTTTATTATCAAGCCCAGAGTAAATAATTTTTACCACGGCAAGAGTGATGGCTATGCATACCTCTCTATCTTCGATAAGGAGGTGAACATCTTTATGAACTGCCCTGTATAAAACTTTGATACAGAATAAGAGTCAGAGGGTAGCCGAGTCAGTCTGTATCTTCAAAAACAACAAGAAAGTCCTGTGGCAACATATAGACTAACAGATATTTTGGAACATAAGCTTTTGTGGGCAAAGACTCACTTCATCAGATGCATGAGACATGCGCAACTCATGCACCTGATGAAGTGGGTCTTTGCCCAAGAAAGCTGATGCTCCAAAATATCTGTTAGTCTATAAAGTGCCATAGGACTTCTTGCTGTTACAGAATAAGAGGGATTTTATTTGGGGTTTTGGTCCTATTTGGGCTGTGTTCCTGCGTGCTGTCAATGGCCTTATAATAGCGCCCTCCCAGAGCTGAGCTGGTGCAGCATCTGTGTTGCTCTGCCAGGTTAAGGCAGCAAGGCCAGCTCTGTGCCTTGGCTAGGGGAGATCAAAGTTTCTGGCTCAGGACTTGGTGGTGGGGTGCTGTAGAGAGTGGGCAGACTCAGTAGCATGACCAGCACACTACGTGTCAGTTTCAAGAGGGATCTCAATGACCCAGCCTGCCACATGGTCAATAGTCCCTTGTTCAAGAAACTACCTTGGAAGTTCACAATCTCATTGGTTACCAACCTGCTTCTAACCACCAATGTTCATGGCATGCCATTGAGAAGTGGCGGTTTGGCAACTCCCTCTATGCTTGGATAATTATAATTTCTCTGATCTCCAGCAGTCTGGTCCCAGCCAGAGGCACAGAACTGCAACAGTTGCTCATTCACTGCTTCTTTCCTTTTAGCAATGAACAGAGGGATGATAGCTGTGGCAGTTCTCTTACATCTGACATCTGCTTAAGTAACTCTTGACCACAGTCCTGTTAAATCACTTGGGGCATCTTGTGAAAGACATTGGAGCGCATTCACGGGGGCTTACTGCTTCTTCACAGTCCTGCATGGTAAACATGCAGCTCTGGGCATTTGCTCATGCACCATAAAAGCCCTTCATGTGGCAGTACCAATGCCACACCCAAGCCAGAGTTCCCAGGTGAATAGAAGCACATACAGATGGCTACATTACCCAAGGACTTCACGACATTCCCCTCCATGGCTGACTAACCCTCCTTGCTGATGCAAATGTTTGCAGAAGAAGAGTCTTCCAGAAGGGGGGTTTCCTTTGGAAGGACTCCTGTTTCCTTCTGAAGGAATCCCATCTACACAGCTGCTTTTGCTTCCAGAAGAGGATCTTCTGGAAGCCAGAGCTCACAGGAATATGCAAATGAGGCATGAGCTATTTTAATTTGCTCCTCATTTGCATCTTCTGCTGCACTCATTACCATGCCCCTTCCAGAAAGCGGGGACCAGTGTAGCCGCAGCCATAGTGTCTGGCAAATTTATGAATTTAAACTCCCAGTCTCATCTTGACAGGTTTGTGCAGGTTTCCTTTGAGGACAATGTCAGAATTGGAGTGAGTGTTTTGTGAAAAGTTTACACCCACTAATGCTGGTTTTTTTTCTGTGTGAATTCCTGGTTGTTTTCTTAATACCCTTGGAGATGAGGTGAAAACTGACTATACACAGGAGACCAGTGAAACTGACTATGCCCAGAGTACTGTCAAATGCACTTTAAATAAATAAATGGGAGACAAATAGAGTGATGATTTTGCTAATCTCTCTTGGGTAATTTTAGGTAGCAGTGTTAGGTAAAACTGTTCTGGAAAAAAGACAATTTTTAAATCAAGTGTTACGCATCAAGAGGTAGGGTCACTTACTGAGCAAAGGTATCTGGATGGTGACTTTTGCAAAGAATGTCACTGTTCTATGCTCCATCAAGCCAAGGGGGAAGATAAACTATCTGTTACTATGTATAATTAAATGCTTCCCTAAGCAGGGCCACTAATGTACAGTGATATTTTTTGGACTCTTCTTAGTGCTTCTTTTGTCTCTGGATTCAACACTTGGCTTCATGACGTCTCTCCCCTCTGCCCCCAGCAGGATCTTCTCTCCTTCCTCATGCAAAGCAACTTCCTACTCCTCCTGGAAATCTCTCATTATAAACCACTTCTCTTCAGCCTTCCACTGTTGGCTCCCCTCATTGTTGTCTGCTCTCATTTTCATGCGTGATCTTAACTGTTTGGATTGCTTTTGTGTCAGTGAGAATGTTATACGTCTAGGCCTCCTTTTGTGTCCAAGACATGCAACATGCACCTATACTGCTATGTATATATAATAAACACAACAAAATACTTTCTGTGTGTCCTTTTTAAAACTAAATGGAGCAATCTGCAATGTGGTATAAAACAGAAGTGCTTCCATCCACCTTTAAGACTGTCAAAAAATACAATCCACAGTAAAGATGCTTCTCTTAGCAATAACACGTTCAGTCCTTTCTCCTCTGAATTAGGATGTTCATTCCCTAGTTTGTCCTCTGAGTGTAAGTCAACTTTTGTTACTCAGGGACTGGAGTCTCATTTCATATTTCTGCCAGCAAACAGGAAAAATCTTGTGGCCTGTGAATTCTGAATCATGGGACCCTGCAATATGCTATCATGTTCTCTTTGGTCCAAGAATGTTTCATACTGCTCTCCACCTAAAGAAACTTTCATTAGGTTCTCATGTATAGTACTAATGACTTCTCACCTGACTACATACGGACAGCGAGTGTCTGCCTAGCCAATATATAAGGCTTTTCTTTTCACTACTTTTCCCCAGGTTCCCCAGTGCCGGATCATCTGCCTGTTTCAAGAGCAGCAGTACGCTTTAGAACTGGATGGAACTTTTGAACTTCCCATGAATCATTTAAAAAGGGCCACAGGCTGGTTTCACAGATCCCTCTCCTACTAGACTTTTCAGATTTTACTACAATTCTGTCATTATTCTCAGGTTCAAGCGATTTTTTCCCCTCTTGTCCATTACCAGTTATGAGACAATATGGGTGAGATACTTTCCTTTCTTGGACCCATTTCTCTTGATGAAAGACACAAGCTTTTGAGCTTGCAGAGAGCTCTTCTTTGGCTCTCTTGGAGCTGGAGCAGGGGTGCTGTGGGTGGGCGTCCCAGGGATGCTGTGAGGGGGGGTCCCAGGGGCAGCGTGCAGAGGGTCCTGGGGGCTTGCGGCTGACGGGCGCTGGGAGGCACTGCTCTCAGGTGTTAGGTGCAGGGGGTGCTAGGGGGGCTGCCAGGGTCTGAGGGGCACTGTGGATGGGCATGCCGGGGATGGAGGGGGCACTGCGGGGCTTGTGGGGACTGAGGGCTGATGCTGAGCTGCAGATGGGGGTCCTCGAGACATGGAAGGGGCACTGCAGGCATGTCCCCTCACAGGGCTGAGGGGTGCTGCAGGGGGCATTCTGAGAGCGGGACGAGGTGACGGGGTTACACGGATGGGAGGGGGATGAGGGGGTGCTGCAGGGGGTTCCCAGGGTGGGAGGAGGTGACAGGGGCAGGGTTCCCAGGGCAGGCAGAGGGCTAAGGGAGCTGCGGGGGGGTTCCCAGGGCAGGAAGGATTTAAGTGGGCTAAGGGGGGGGCGGTTCTGAGGGTGGGACAGGGCTAAGGGTGGGGTTCCAATGGCGGGACGGGGATGAGGGGATGCTGCGGGAGGGGGGTCTGAGGGCAGGAGGGGGCTTAAGAGGGGGTTCCGAAGGCAAGAGGGGGCTGTGGGGGCGCTGCAGGGGAGTTCCGAGGGTGGGACGGGGGCTGTGGGGGGTTCTGAGGGCGGGGGGGGTGAAGGGGCAATGAGGGGGGTTCTGAGGGCAGGGGAGCGATGAGGGGGCAATGAGGCGGGTTCCGAGGGCAGGAGGGTGAGGGGGCAATCAGGGAGGTTCCGAGGGTGGGGGGGGCTGTGGGGGGGTTCTGAGGGCGGGGGAGGTTCTGAGGGCGGGGGGGTAGGGGGCGATGAGAGGGGTTCCAAGGGTGGGAGGAGGGCTGCGGGGGGGTTCCGAGGGCGGAGGGGTGAGGGGGCGATGAGGGGGGTTTGGGCAGCAGAGGGGGGAGCTGAGGGGACGCTGTAGGGGGTGTCCCGGGGGGGAGGTGCTGGGGGGGGTCCGAGGGCGGGGGGGTGAGGGGGCAATGGCGGGGTCCGAGGGCGGGGGGGTGAGGGGGCGGGGGCGGGGGCGGTCCGAGGGTGTGCGATGAGGGGGGTTCCGAGGGCAGGAGGAGGACTGCGGGGGCGATGAGGGTGGTCCTGAGGGGACGCTACAGGGGGTGTCCCCGCGGGGGGTGGGCTCCGAGGCCGGGGGGCTGAGGGGGCGAGGGGGGGTGTCCCCGCGGGGGAGGGGGGGTCCAAGGCCGGGGGGCTGAGGGGGCGAGGGGGGGTGTCCCCGCGGGGGAGGGGGGATCCGAGGCCGGGGGGGTGAGTGAGCGATGAGGGGGGTTCGGACGGCGGAGGGGGGACCTGAGGGGACGCTGCAGGGGGTGTCCCCGCGGGGGAGGGGGTTCCGAGGGCGGGGGGGTGAGGGGGCGATGGGGGGGGTGTCCCCGCGGGGGAGGGGGGGTCCGAGGCCGGGGGGGGTGAGGGGGCGATGGGGGGGGGGGGTTCCGAGGGCGGGCCGGGCGCTGCGGGGGCAGGTCCCCTCACGGGGCTCCGGGGCCGGCGCGGCAGCCGCGCTTCGCCGCGCGGGCGCTAGGGGTCCCCCGTCCATCCTGCGCGGGGCCCGCCAAGCGCCTCCCCCGGAAGCGGCGGGGGGGGGGTTGGGGGGGCAGCCCGGCGAGGGGCCGGCGGAGCTGAGCCGGGTGAGCGGCGGCGGCGGCGGCGGCAGCAAGATGGCGGCCAAGTCGGACGGCGGCGGGGGCGCGGGGGTCGGCTTCGCCCAGCTGCACAACCTGGACGAGGCGGCGGCGGCGGCGGCCGCGGCGGGGGGCTCCGGCGGCGAGGGGGCGGCCGAGCAGGGCGGCAGCAGCTCCCTGCACATCTGCCACTGCTGCAACACCTCGTCGTGCTACTGGGGCTGCCGGAGCGCCTGCCTGCGGAACCTGCTGGGGCGGGCGGGGGGCCGGGCCGGCGGCGGCGGCGGCGGCGGGGGCACGGACCCGCTGGCCCCGGGCTCCTCCTCCGAGGGGCCGCCGCACTCCCCGGGGGGGCCGGGCGGCGAGCGGCCGTGGCTGGACTGCCTGTGGATCGTGCTGGCGCTGCTGGTGCTGCTGGGGGACGTGGGCACGGACCTGTGGCTGGCGCTGCACCACTACGGGCGGCGGGACTACTTGTGGTGCGGCCTGACCCTGGCCTTCGTGCTGCTGCCCTCCGTGCTGGTGCAGATCCTCAGCTTCCGCTGGTTCGTGCAGGACTACACGGGCGGCGGGCTGGGCGCCGTGCAGGGCCTCACCAGCCGCGGGCCGCCCATGATGGGGGCCGTGGGGCGCCGGCCGGGGGTCCCCGGCACCCCCACGCCGGCGGCCCAGCGCCTCTGCAGGATCTCCCTCTGGGTCTGGCAGGCCGTCATCCACCTGCTGCAGATGGGACAGGTCTGGAGGTAAGGGGGGCGCCCCTTGGACACCCCCACCCCAACGGACGCTGGGGGGAAGGGTTCGATGAGGGGCCACCCCCGAGGTGCACGCTGTGGGGGAGGGCGTGAGGACGAGGGCTGTCACCCCACATGTCCTGCGGGGGGAAGGGCTGGAGGAGAAAGGGCTGTCACCCCCCACATGTCCTGCGGGGTGTCAGGGCTTGAGGAGAAAGCGCTGTCACCCCCCACATGTCCTGTGGGGGGAAGGGCTGGAGGAGAAAGGGCTGTCACCCCCCACATGTCCTGCGGGGTGTCAGGGCTTGAGGAGAAAGCGCTGTCACCCCCCACATGTCCTGTGGGGGGAAGGGCTGGAGGAGAAAGGGCTGTCACCCCCCACATGTCCTGCGGGGGGGGGAGGGCTGGAGGAGAAAGGGCTGTCACCCCCCACATGTCCTGCGGGGGGAAGGGCTGGAGGGGAGAGGGCTGTCACCCCCCACATGTCCTGCAGGGGGAAGGGCTGGAGGGGAGAGGGCTGTCACCCCCCACATGTCCTGCGGGCGGAAGGGCTGGAGGAGAAAGGGCTGTCACCCCCCACATGTCCTGCGGGGTGTCAGGGCTTGAGGAGAAAGCGCTGTCACCCCCCCACATGTCCTGCGGGGTGTCAGGGCTTGAGGAGAAAGCGCTGTCACCCCCCACATGTCCTGTGGGGGGAAGGGCTGGAGGAGAAAGGGCTGTCACCCCCCACATGTCCTGTGGGGGGAAGGGCTGGAGGAGAAAGGGCTGTCACCCCCCACATGTCCTGCGGGGGGAAGGGCTGGAGGAGAAAGGGCTGTCACCCCCCACATGTCCTGTGGGGGGAAGGGCTTGAGGAGAAGGGGGGATGGGCTTGAGGAGAAACCGGGTCACCCCCCCACATTGCTGGTGACAGGGTTTGAGGACATGAGGGCCATTCTCTGATGCACGCTGGAGGAGAAGGGAGAATCAGTCCCCCCAGACATACTAGGTGTAGGGGGTAGGCCTTGGAAAGAGGAGTCACCCCTACCCATGCACACAAGGGGACCAGTAGGGAATGGGCCTGGGAGGAGATGCGGTAGGTGCCAGCCCCACATCACAGTGAGAATTAGGGGGTGGGAGAGCTCTAGAGCCCAGGTCTCCCTGCAGGGTGGGCAGAGAGGGGATGATGTGGGGTGGAGGTCATTCCCACATAGGCAAAGCGCTGTTGTATGGGTCTGTAGGTCTAGAGGAGGAGGAATAGCTCCTCTGTCTGAGGGGAATGTTCCATGGCATATGGCTGGGGTTAGGCAGTGAAACTGGTTAGTGCCCACCAAGGTGAGCTCAAGGTATGGAGAGAAGGGGAGGACATAGAGTTAGAATGGATGAATGTGTTGTAGATAGGGATTAGCTCATCTCTACCCCTGTAAGAACTTCTGGTTATGGATCTGGGCTTGAGGGGAAACGTATTTTTAGATCCTTACGTGTGTTCAGGGTGAGTTCTAGGATAGAGGTCTGCACGTAACAGACAGAGGGGAAGATACGCTCCCTACCTGTCTGCCCAAGGAAGAGAGAAAACTGTAGTGAGATGTCCTGGATGAACCTTTGGTAATAGGAGAGAAACCCCTTCAGCAGGTGGTGGGCAACTGGGGCTTGTTTTTAGGTCTTTGGTGGAATGGACTGGAGGTTAAAGATGGGGTTTGTTCCCTAGAGAGAGAGCATGAGGGAGTGGGGTGGCCTTCTGTGGGAAGGTAGAAAGAACTGTTCAAGGGAAGGATTTGCATGGTAGGGGAAGGAAGTAATTTCTGAGGGTGGAATGGAGGGAACTGTGTTGGGGATGAAATCTCTAGGGTGACTTTGGAGGTAAGCATACCTCTGGTAGAGATTTGGTAGGGACCATGAATTCATTCCCTAAAATGAGCCTGTAAGGATGAACTCCACTGAGTTGAGATTCTGGGAAGAGAGGCGATCTAAGGATAATCCTACAGAGCTAATTGGGCTCTAGGGTCCTCTAGGACAACTCTGTGCATGGAAAGAGGAGACTCCAGAAGTGAGGTTGGATGGTGAGAGTTGAGATGGGCGGTAACATCCCGCACACAGTACTTGGGGAGGGGATTTGGAGGAGAGGGGGTGGTTGATAGGGCAAACAAATGGATTAATCTGGTTCACTTCCAAATGTTCTCCAGGAGAGGAGGCTAGATATATGGGAGCAATCCACAAAGAGATGTTTTGTATGATGAGGCATGGGACTCAAAGGGCTAGTTCCTGACAGGGTTAATTTTATCCCTGCATGAAAATCTCCAAAATAAATCCTGGGTGTAAGACACCAAATGGATTTTAGAGGATTGCATTTTTGTAGGGGTGGCTGATTGGAGGATGCAGCAAGGGCTTGTGAGAAGTAAGGAAACCACTTCATGGATGGTAAGGTAACTGAAGGGGTTAACTTTGCTGGCAAATGACATTTTTGATAAAGTGGCTGAAGTTAAGATGGAGACAGCAGATTTGAGGGAGGGGAAGAGGGGGCTTGATGCTGCTTCTTAGCGCAAGGCTGTTGAGGTAAAATGGAGATAGCACAGCAAAGATTTTTTGAGCAGGGGACAGAGGAAATATGTGGGAAGGTTGCATGGAATTGCTACCTATGAAATAAGCTGGTGAAATCATGCAGTGCAACAGAAAACCCATTTGTTGGCTGCTTCAATGTCATTTGTACTTATTTAAGACAAATTTCTTCTCCTTTTATTGATGTGGATCGTTCTGAAGCCAGCTCTAGAGTGTGTGGTTGTGGAATGTGTTAGAGAGGATGAAGAATCAGCTCACAAACGTTTCTTTCTTCTGCTAGCCGTTATCCCCAAATGCTGATCACACCACCAGAAGCAACTTGGTGCAGATGCTTCTTTGGCACGTGGGGGGGTATCATCATGCAGCCAAACAAAATAAATGATTACATATTAATCCCTGTGCAAATCTGCATTGTCAAGAACAAAGTTACAACACGTGAGAGAACAATATGTGGAAGTGGGGAACCTTTGCTGTTTGCATGCTCTAGTTGTGAATGGCAGAGATGATGTGTGTGTTTTGTATGAAAAAAGAGGCTTAAGTTGCCCAGACTTCGAGCTGACTCTTCACTGCAGAGGAGGATTTCAGTGCTGGGAAGGTGCAGGTCTGGCACTGCTGACACAGGGAATGAGAAGGGGCTCTCCAAACCAAGTCACATGAACTGAAATGAGAGATCTCCTTGTGATTCCTGACATTCAGATTTTGCTAAGCAGGGCGGTTGGAGTGAAGCTGGATCGCCACATCCCTTTCAAGAAAGCAGAGATAGCTACAACTGAAGGAATTTGTGGACTAACCATTGTGACTGTTTTGAGGGTGTTTTTTATGCCTCTGCTATGGCTGTTGCGACTGTCATGAAAATTAATCTTGAATGCAGTGGTAGGACTAATACTGGAAAACACTATTTTAACAGTATTTGCCTGCAGCGAAGTCGTTTCTTGCTGGTAAGACATTTATATTAAGTGATGGAAGGGGACAACTTTGAGCAATGTATGATGAGCGTGGGATGCGCCAGGCTTAGGCTGCTTTACAAAAATGGATATGAACTGTACAAATAGGTAGTAAGATCAAAATTATATGTTGTGCAGAAACTGTTTACCTACAGCTGGAGCCAAAGTTCTGGATAGGTGGAATAGGACTGAATTGTATATAGAGATCCTGTTCTGCTTTTCCCATGGCTTTCTTGGTTAATGTCAGCTTTGTATTTAATGTTTGGGGCTCAAACATGGTTTGCCCTCCTGTGGGAGCTTACTTTTCTAAACATTGGTGAAACTTGCAAATAAAAAGTTTCAATGCTAAAATTCCTACAGCAGGAATATATGCTTCTGTTAGCATTAACACATTGGTTTTTGGGGCAGGCATTAGTGAAGTAATATCTCCATCGTGTCTTGGGATCATGTAAGCAGTATCTAGTAGTTCTAGTACAAATGCGTGACGTGTGGGGGTTTTGAATTTTGTCCCTTATATTTGTACAAGTACAAAAATACCAATCACATACAGAGTTTAGGCTTTTCCAAGAGTGCTAGGTTAATTAAAGTATTGATGAAGATGGACTAATTTGTATTTCCAGGTTCACTGAGTTAGTTTATTGCAAATATTTTTATTTTCCCAATCATTGCATGTGCGGTATGGTTTTATGCTTGTATCACTAGAAATGTACTCATCTATTTCTACCCTACTTTGATAGTCTACAATTATTACTTTTCATCTTAATTTCTTAGGTAGTCTTGACCAGACTAGACCATTTCAGCCGAACTGTCAAAGTAAAGGATCTCAGTCATACATAGTATGCTCTCTTTTGCCTCAGCACAACAAAACGACAAAAGAGTTATTCACTGAAGATGAAGGTTGCAGAGCTGTAATATACTGCTGAAATATACTGTAGGCAGCTTTGCCTTTTCAGCAACCTTTCCAGGGTTGTTGCTTTCACTGAAGTAATTTGTCTTTGTAAATTCAGGATGAATGTTTTAACTTAAAAGGTTTGGTGTCTGGGCTAATTAGCTGTTTTAGAATAACCAACAATATCATTTTTGTATCTGTAACTCTTTCTAATCACACTTGCAAGTAGGTTACTGGGTCGTGATTGCATTCCTTAAAATATACAAGGTTTAGAGTGTAAATTGTGTTACTTCATGTAGCATCGTACTGTTAGGTTAGATCTAGGAATGTACCACTAAAAGCCTATGGAGTAACACTTACCTAAGACTGGTGGATCTAAAATGAAAGTTGATCAGTTGAAAATCCTATTCTGTTGTACAGTAACGTTCCTGAGATCCATGTTATACGTCCAAACCAGTTTTTAACAGCAACCATAAATGTATGTGTTAGGAAGAAAACCAGTGTAAGAAAACCTTGTTGTCCTGTTTCCCTTGATATTAATTATGTAGACTCTTCCTGTATTATGTACTCCCTACAATCAAGATAAAGACTTGGCTGTTTTCATCACTAGTTGATGTACCAAATGTAGAAAATGCCCATATTTTGAAGAATGTTTTGTGGGATATGGAAATATAATTATTATTTGCATAGGTTTTCAGACTAGTCTATCAAAGAGCTACACATGTGCTCCAACAGTTGGTTTAAATGAAATATTTGCTGTTAATTTGCATATAGTAAATGAAGATTGTTTTAGTTACATAGGAGAATTTTGCTCTAGAGTAAATAGTGAAACTTAAACATTCACCATAGTCAAGATAATTTAGAAATATATCTCATCCAGTGTACATCAGCAGCACCAGTACTTTTAGACCATGCCTATGTAGTTTAAGATTGGAAATGCCTATCTGTCAAACAACTGGGTAGCTGGAAGTACCCATCCATGAATCTTTTCAGACTCTTCTGTCTTGGGCACTCAGATTTCTAGACACTTTCTGTGTATTTGCTGTCTTTTCTGGCTGACTTAAATATTTTGCTACTTTTTTGGTTAGTTTGTCTGGCAGCAGAGTTCTCCCTCTTTAGGAATAAACTGTGAAACCTTGGCTGTTGCACAGAGTTCTGTCAGGCTCTGAAATACCTGACAAAAGGAGGAAGCATTAGGGTAAATGACAGTGCTATGACAAGCAGAGCTGCACATAAAACCAAATATTGAGAATTTCTGTGTGTCCACTTCCCTGAAATTGCAAATTACCTCTGTGTGAGATTGCTCTGCAGAAGAGAATTATGAACACCTACGTTGAAGACATCACTGTATGGAATCTGTCACCTTAAGGAATCTCTGGCTGCAGAACTCAGTCACATTGGTTGAACAGCGTAGAGGGCATCTCAGCTTAAAAACAGGACTAATCACCTGAGCAAAAGTAGATTCTCCATTGGCTGTGAGCTGGCAGTGAGCTTTACTGCCTTGTTGTGGGTTACCCACTAGAGGGGGGTCAAATCACAGATGCTGAAGCAGATCTTATGATGTCCTAGCCTTTGGAGAGAAGTTTTTCCTAACCATTTCAGAGGGTGGCTTGTATGTCTGCGATGCGTTCTGGATTATCCTCCCTCCCACACAGCCATATAGCATCTCTTTGGCAGCACTGTAATTTGCATCTGTGGAAAAACAGCACTGGTGGGATGGACAGAAGTGGGGAGATATTCATTGTAGTTATAAAACCAACAAGAAGTCCTGTGGCCCCTTATAGACTGACAGATATTTTTGGAGTGTAAGCTTTCATGGGCAAAGATCAGGCAAAGCAGGTCTTTGCCCACGAAAACTTATGCTCCAAAAATATCAGTTAGTCTATAAGGTGCCGCAGGACTTCTTGTTGTTTTTGAAGATACAGACTTACTCGGCTACCTCTCTGATAATTGTAGCTATAATTTCTCTTAATGTGGTTTGGGAGTCAGAGAGTTAATAGGGCCAGAGCCTTGTCACCAGCAAGTGCTCCTTGGTTTGCAGGTGTTTCATGGACCATCATTTAGGAACTTGTGCACTAAACACTTATGCTGGAGTTCGTAAAGGTCTCTGCTGTGACTTAACTCTGTTCTCCTTAAGTCACCAGTAAAAGCTGTGGATGTTAGTGGAAACAGAGATAGGGCAGTGCTGTGTGAGTGCCTTTGGAGAACACCCCCTAAATATTTGTAAGAATTGGTTGGAAATCTTACACACTGGCTCCTGCAGAGGAAGCTTCTCATGGACCACGTCACTTACGTCAAATACCACTTAACTATGCAAAGCATTTTAAACATTTACGTGTTTTAGTTGCTCAGGTTTCACTCTTGAGTCAACTATATATAAGTTTTTCAAGGTAACCAAGATGTATGTTTCTTGTGTAAATATAAAGTAGTCCTTGTGTGGGGGGGTTGTTAAGGAGTGTGAGAGGAGGCTTTTGAGAATTCTTTGTACATCATAAAAAGCACAAATAAAGCTCATATTTCCCTTCTTTTCATATCGCCTTTAAATTGGTTCTTGGTTGCATTAGGTGTCTTGCGTTCCTTTACATTTTTGCCTTGGTCTTTCTGCATATTCAGCCTAACAGTTAGTACAGACTCACCTTCAGTGGCAGTCTAAATGAAGTAATGTGTGATAGAATTGATGATGATAAAATATCTTGTTGGCGGAGAGTGACCTTGTTTAAAAAAAAAAAAGCCACATGTTGTTGTCTTGAACCTCTCATAAAGAAAAGATGGAAATTAAAACAGAAGCATAGAGCATTGCACTGGGCAAGATGGTGGGCATAGCACAGAGAAATCCAAATCTCTCAAATACCTTATTTTTCCTCTTAAACGCTTGCCTTATTTTCCTTGAATCCTGACTTGATTTTTAGCATCTACTGTCTTGAGGAATAATAGCGGTAGAAACCAAATCTTTATACCGTTTGAAAGCTTTCAGATGATGTGTTACTCTAACTAGCAGCTCCTTAGATAGCAAAGCAAAGATCGTGCTTGAATTAAAGGAGAAGGTGGTGGAAGTACTATATGTAGAATAGTGACTTTTAGGCTGTGTCTACACGTGCCCCAAACTTCGAAATGGCCATGCAAATGGCCATTTTGAAGTTTACTAATGAAGCGCTGAAATGCATATTCAGCGCTTCATTAGCATGCGGGCGGCAGCGGCGCTTCGAAATTGACGAGCCTTGCCGCCGCGCGGCGCGTCCAGACGGGGCTCCTTTTCGAAAGCACGCCACCTACTTCGAAGTCCCCTTATTCCCGTGAGCTCATGGGAATAAGGGGACTTCGAAGAAGGTGGCGTCCTTTCGAAAAGGAGCCCCGTCTGGATGCGCCGCGCGGCGGCAAGGCTCGTCAATTTCGAAGCGCCGCTGCCGCCCGCATACTAATGAAGCGCTGAATATGCATTTCAGCGCTTCATTAGTAAACTTCGAAATGGCCATTTGCATGGCCATTTCGAAGTTTGGGGCACGTGTAGACGTAGCCTTAATGAACCATTGTCTAGTGATCTTCCATCAAGAATTTTTAAGCCCAGTACTAATTTTTTTCCCCCAAGACCAACAAATCCTTTCAAGCACTGCATTTTCACGTGTTTATTGCAAATATGCCCCTTGACTTGCATTTCCCCTCAGTGTTTTCTCATGTAGGGGTTGGAGGTTGGCTTGATTGTTTTGCTGCTGGGACTGGGTTCATTGAATACCTAAGATTTTTCTGCAGATTGAGTTGGTGCATAGGTTTGGGTTCTGTGTTTGAAAATGGCTTCTCTCTTGCTCTACTCTTTAAATAGGTATTTGTATAATTTTCAGTGCAGTAGTATCTGAATGCTTCACAATTGTTAATGGATTTTATGCTTCCGCTACCTTTGTGAGTAGGGAGGTATCTTTTGTAGCGGATGGGGAATTGAGACATTGGGTAGATTAAGTGTTGCTCCAGTGTTGTATGGGAAATAGGTGGTTCTCAGGAATTAAAGCTACATCTCCTGAATCCCAGTGTAGTGCCTTGTACACTAAAGACATCATTCCTGCTATTCTATAAGTATCTCCGCTCAAAGCATTTCTGCACTGATGAAATTTGCCATAAAAATTCATACCAGTTTATCAGAACCAGTAGTAAAACAGTGAGGAGCTGCAGGATAGGCAAGGACTCTGGAACTAGCTGTACCACTCCTTTTAGTTAAACCTGTAGAAAAGCAAGTCTAATCAAAACCTTGGTGAAATCAGGGCTGCCTGCCAGCATCTTGTCTGTGCTGTTACTTCCTCCAAGTCAGCTAAACTGTTACAAGAACTAGTGGCAATTTGTCAGTTTTTCCCCTCTAGTGCAATGGTGGCATCAGCTTTAGAAGGTTTGGCCTGTTTGCCCTCACACCTAGATGACGAAAGCTGGGGTTTTCCAGAGTCTACTGCCAAATCATTTAACAGTCTCCTTGGAGTTAATGGGGAGAGAGTTCTTAGGCTAGCTAGAGGTGGAAAGTTGAACTTTCCTGCCATGTGCAGGACAGTGAAAGACTGAGCTAATTTGTACTTTTTAAAACTGTGTAAGGTGCTCAGAGATTGGGAATGGGTGATATAAAATTGGAGGTAAGTGCTTGAAGACAGGGTGCCTGAGTGCATGCAGATATGTATACATAGGAGTTCGTATTGTGGGTCCCCTTTCCTAACTGATGCATGCAGGATTCACTAATGCAGATCCCTAAAAGTATGGGAGTGACAGATGTCCTAAATGAACTTAATATGCATACATTGTGTGGGAAAACTTGTGCTCTGTGGTTCTTCTGTTACTTCCCTTCTGGTTGGAAGTGTAGGAATATTTTGTCCTTTTGAAGTAGATTCCTAACTACATCTGTGAAGAAATTTGTAGTAGTGCTGGCAATGTATTTTGCATGACATGCCAGACTCAATACGCAGCAGTAAAACATCTCAGGAATGGTATGAGGTTGGGATTGGAATTTATCCCAGTTATGTCAAAGCCAGCAAAAAGAGCAACAGAGGCTGATACTGCTGAAGTAAAAAGTGTTGTAAGCAGAAGGCATTTAAAATATGAACAATCTGGTGTAAAATGAGTAGTGGGAGGTGTTCCAAAAATAAGGAGAAAGTAGTTGAGAAACATGTTTTAGAAAATCCTGGCTCTTGAGTATTAGAGAATATTTCAGTTAGTTTTGTCAATATTTGCAAAAGAACTGTAAACTTCCACTAAAGATACTAAGTCTGAGATATGGAAAAGAGATTAAAGCAACTGGCACGGTTGAGGCATCCCATAAGTAAGTTTCCCATTTACCTTTGTGCCAGGGAGAAATTTGCTTATACTCAGAACAGTGGCTGACAGCATCGTTAAAGAAAGGAAGTATATAAACTATTTGTGAGAGCACTGGGCTAGGAATCAGGAACGCTGTGCTCTGTTCCAGCTTTTCCACTGACTTGCTATGTGACTTTGGGCAGGAGAATTATTTTCTGATTAATGCTCTGTAATTTTAATAAAATGATATATTTTTAGGTTGCTTTGCAAGAGGTGTTTGGGGAACAGAATTTGGACCTACACAGCTTCCTTTTCCAGTACTGCCTAACTTCAGTAATTCCAATGATCAAATGTCAGACTTTCAAATTTAGGCATACCCAATTATGACAGTGTATTTGCATGTACCTAATTTATACACATCTACGTGATTTGCACGGATAAGTAAAGTGCACATGTATGTGTGTGTGAATAAATTTGAATCTAGCCCATCCTCTGCATACCTGACCCTGAAGAAGAAAGAATTCATTGTTTTATAGTCAGTTCTGTTTTAAGGAGAATTTATGAAGTCAGCAGGGAGAGGTGGGAAAAGAGGGACTCTCGCTCAAACCAAAATCTAATGAACTGCCTGGATTTGCATTAACGCGTTATGCAACACAAAACTGTATCATAGCTCTGTGGTATTTTGAGGCCCTTTGTGGTCTGAACAAAGTGATAAAAGGGAACCTGCAATTACAATAATTCTCTGTAATTAAATATTTTGATTTTACTCTTTCCCTCTTAAAACATGCCCATGTAACTACTCACATTCATAAAGTGGCAGGATTATTTGTTTCCTCTTTTTGGCGGTCATCATAAATATACTTTTCCTTGGACATGTGGTTCATTTATTTCTTGCTGGAAGTGCTTGCCTAGTACAACTGCTTTGGAAAGTGGTGGACAGTAATCATTTCTCTGTGCATTTTAACTGTGCTGCCATTATCACTAGGCTGTGTGAATTTGCCATCTGGTGTAGAGTGGAGTGCTGTGTTGTGGATTGAATACTTTGAGTCCCTGCATGTAGGCTTGATACGATTTTGTCAGGTATCTCTTTAATTAATTTATCGTCCATACAGGGCTAGTCCTTGACGGCTGCAGCCATTTATTTATCCCCAGGCCATGTTCAGTGCAGGCAGGCAAGATCCCTGACTCCTGCCACGTAGACTTAGCATGTGTCTCTGAAGCAAAGTGATTTAGGAACAACAACCGCTATTGTGAAATAACTTCGTGAGCATCTATGCAACGCAACCACTATTTCAAAATAATTTTGAAATAATGGATAGCTTATTTTGAATTTGGTAAACCCCATTCCATGAGGAACAGGACTTATTTTGAAATAGATATGTCAGAATTGGGGCTATGTAGACAGGAAATAGGGGCTATTTTGAAATGAACTATACTGGAATAGCTTCTGAAATAGTAGTGCTATGTAGATATATTTTGGATTAGAGGTTTCCAAGGCCTGTAATCAGAAATAGGCTCTATTGTGTATGGATACTCAATTTTGGAATAAGTTTTGCTTATTTTGGGGCTTCCCCATAGTGTAAACGTGTTATTCTGGAATATCTTGTTTTGGAATGATAACTCTGGAATAGGCTATTCCAGAATAACTCTGTCGTGTAAGCGTAATCTTAGTTTGGGAATGAGGATAACAAAAGGACATTCTACATCTTAATTGAACAAAGCTTGATAGAGGTGTGGTGTTAGAGTAGGAATTATCTTCTTCCAAGGTCTGTTGTAAATTTGTTTAATGTACAAGTTCATTGAGACTCTATCTTAATTTATTCAATATTGTGTTTTGCTGTAAGTAGCAGACAGGCATCTATGAAAAAGTTAAAGGGATAGATATGCCGCTGATGTGAATTGACATAGGTCAGTTTAAGTCAACAGATAAATAAGTCAGTTTACACCCAGGAAGGATTTAACCCAAAATGTTTACTTATAGCATTGCTTTGTGGAGGGATGTTTTTTTCTTGGCAATTCAATCTTATTTTAGTCTGTTTTTGACACTCAGGTAGTGTACTAATGGGAATGTATATTTTTCGGTGTCAAGAGAAGGATTTCAGCTTATTCCAGAAAAAATCAAATGTGTTCTTTTCACAAATGAAACTAAATCTTTGACTCTGTCCGGTCTTATCACACTCCTTCTGTTCAAAACGCTCCCTTGAACAATAGACCACCCCTCCAGGAGTTTCTTACCGAGTTTACCACTTACTAAGGCACACCAGGGAAAAGTCCTAGTGACAAATACTCAGCTCTTTTTACTCTATTTCGTTTACACCAGCTGAGGATCTGACCTCAAGACAGTTGCAGCTGAGGCCAGGTCTACGCTATTGTCAGAAAGTTAATGTAAGGTATGCAACTCCGCTGTAATAGTTGCATAGCTGGAGCTGACATATAGTACACCGATTTTTTTTTTTTTCCCTGTCCATCCATACAACAGGAGGTCGATGGGAGAATATCTCCCATTGACAACCCTTACCCCTTGCGACAATGAGGAGTCCAAGCTCACCGGTAGAGCCCTGATGGTTCAATTGAGCGTGTCCCTCTAGGTGCACTAAATCAAACCCTGGAAGATTGACTGTGATCAATTTTATCTTCAGGTGAACATAGCCATCTTGCAAACACTGGTGAGGAAAACATTTTTACCCCAGTTTTGGTTTATTCTTTAGTTTAAAGAACAGTGTTTGTCTGACTTATGCTTTCTAATGTCTTATTGCAATCTGTTGTCTTTGCTTGGCTTTGACAAAAAATAGATGCATTCCACTCCTTATTTTACCCTTAAAAATATTTGGATCTGAATTTGTCTTACTGCTCGTGTGAGCATCAAGATGGCACCAGTATCGACCACCAAGCACTTTGTTGGGTGCACTATGTAAATTTTGTGTTTAAATTCAATATGTGATCGCAAGAAAAAGGCATCTTTCTATGTGTGCTCACCTCTGAAACCCTCCTGTTAGCTCAAATGTGCCTAACCTTCTGCACAGTTTCACTTTTCGGCTTATGCTGGTGGAAAATTGCTACTGTTCATAAACACAGATGTCATAACACAAGGGCCACATCCACACTAGCTCCCTCCTTTCGAAAGGGGCCTGGTAATGAGGGATTTTGGCAGATGCTGATGAGGTGCCGCCATGAATATGCAGTGCCTCATTAGCATAATGGCAGACACAGGCGATTTGAAAGCACCGCTCTTGAAACGCACGCCACCCGTGGCAGACGAGGGCCTTTTGAAAGGACTCCCAGGCTTCAAAAGCCCCTTCTTCCCAAAACCAAAAGGGAGGAAGGGGCTTTTGAAATTCAGGTCCTTTAGAAAGGCTCTTGTGTACACAGGCGGTGTGCATTTCGAAAGCAGCACTTTCAAATTGCGTGCGGCTTCCATTATGCTGATGAGGCATTGCATATTCATGGAGAGCCTCATTAGCATCTGCCGAAATCCCTCATTACCATGCCCCTTCCGAAAGGAGGGGGTTAGTGTAGACGTGGCCTAGATGTTTTCCTCTTTTAGAGAGTTCAACTGAGTAGGACTGAAGGAAGGGAAAGGGTAGCAGTGGAAGTAAGGTGAAATGGATGCAGAGGGTTTTCTGGAGAGAAACTGACAAGGCTATTAGGAAATATACTTTTCATTACTTCACTGTTTTGACCTAAGATTCTAGATGACAGGACTGATTAGATCCATGGGAAAGCATTTTTTTGTAACCACGGCTGTCTGGTTTTTGTTATTAGAAATGGACTTGAGGTATAAAGTTGAGATCTACATTTGTGCCTTCCTGTTATTTGAAGGGGAATTGGATTTGGTTTTCTGGCTGGGCCCATCTTCATAATTAAGGCTTAACAAGCTTTATTTTCAGTTTCTATCTTTCAAAGTAAAAAGGGAATTCCCAAGTGCATCCACCTCACTGATCACACATACAAGAGGTGGAGAACTTGCTGGTGTACTGATGAGAGATATACTGAATGTGATAAGTCATCTGTATGTTTTATTTCCAGCAGGCTACCACAATTATCAAAAGATGATCCTCTTGATTTGAAGGTACAGTTAAAATCAGTTGTTTCTAGCCTTGTTAGATTAGGCATTTGAACCTAGCGTCTTTTTAATTTTAAATCATGCTGCTGAGGTCTTGAATAGTCAAACATTAAAGTAAAATCTGTGCTATGGAAATAAAAAGAAATTGGGGATGCTCAGTGGAACTTCAGGAAAATTAGGCAAAGAAGTAAATTTGTTCTGTATTCAATCTCTTATCGTGTCAGCATGAAACCACTTCATTTTACTACTTTAACAGTAAATAAGATTAAGTTAGTATTTGAAAAATGAAAACAACGGATACCTGATGATAGCTGATGTGATCTTCCTTTAACAGTTATTGATTACATCTAGGTAATATCACATCCATATATTTTTTTTATGTCAGGACTTTTAATCTGAAATAGCTGATAGTAGTTAAAGTAACCGTTGGTGTGCAATTTAATTTATCTAGCAGGTGCATATATCCAACCACTAAGATGTTATCTGTAATTTTTCTAAAACTGTGATGGACAAATGACAGTCAGTCAGTGTGAAAATCTTTGTTCTTAAGTGCGTATACACTTAGGGCCATATCCAGACTCTGACTTTGGTGGGACTGTGCTCAGATGAATCACTGAGGAATTAGCTTATGTCACTCAGTTTTTACTGATAATAGTCCATAACTTGGACATTGCAGGAAGATCTGCAGACACTTGAACAGTACCAAAAATACGATTAAACGTTTTGTGCCTATATTGGATGCTCTGCCTTGATAACCTGCTATTTATTCAACTGGTCCTGCAATTGGTTTGCTTCAAAACACCATACAGAATGATAGTTGATGATGATTTATGCCCAAAATGTTTTTTAGTCTTATTTTACTGCTTTTGTGTTAATAAATCTCTTTACAAAAGTGGATCTTATGGTTATGTCTTCTTGCAAATTTGGTGCTTCATTAATGGCTCTTGTGGTTTTTTTCTTGTTCACACCTTAGCTGAAATGAGTTTTCTTTAACATGTAAGGGTTAGTCGCTCACTTACATTCCACAGTAATATACTTCTGTTTCTAGGAAGAGTGTTGAACTCTTGAGTGGTGTGGGTGAATTGATGCAATTTATCTATAAATGTATTTAGAAGGATTGGACATCTGCTACTTTTACTCTGAGGGTTATCTAGTGATTAGAGCAGGGAGTCGGGACTTCTAGGTTCTGTTTCTGACTCTTCCTTAACAGGAAGGTGACTGTAGCGAGGTGCTGTGGCCTTCCCCTGACTCAGAGGCAGAGGAGGCTGCTCAGAGACCCTGGTGGGCAGGCCCTGAGCCAGAACATGTGTGTCCCGTCCCTCAGAGGGCAGCACCTTGGTCCAGAAGGGCCAGGGGCAGGGCTCAAGGCCCATTAAAGGACTAGCCTCCAAGCAGGGCAGAGGGCTCTGACCGGGCTCCTGGACGCCAGGACTGGGGGACCCGGTGTCGACCTGCGGGCTGTCGAGAGCTGCCCACCAGCTGCCCAGACCAGCCTAGGCAGCCGCAGCCCAGCCTGCCATTGGGCCAGTACCCCAGCTTCCCTGATTTACCAGGGCCCTCGTGCTTGCAGCAGGTCCCCTCCCCCGAGGCCCTGCCGGGGCCGGAGAGACTGCCTGTGGCCAGTTACCCTGGGGTCCCAGGCGAGCACGGTCCTGGAGTCCTGCCTGAGATGCGCGGCACCAAGGCCTCCAACCGTCCGGAGCCCACGGTCCTGCCCCCAGTGGACTCCCCGAACGACATCGAGATGTTCAACTAGCCAGACCTGCCGAGTGCTACCTACCCGTAGGAGACCCTCCTGCCTGGACTTGCAGACCAATCCAACAGGGACCCCGCACCAATGGAGGTGGAGGTAGGAAGTGGCCCAGGAGTTTGCTCCACCTGAGCCCATGGTGGTGTGTTGCGGCCTGGATCCCTACTACCGAGCTCAGGGTGAGAGGGATTGTTAGGGCCCCAGGCCAGGATGCAGGGGAGTGGGAAGAGCTTGCATCCCCCTACCCCACCTCCCTGGAGAGGCAGCCCCTCGCCTCTCCCGAGCCACCCCCTTTTAGTGTCTAGCTCCTTACCTGTTGCCCTGCCCTGAACTGAGGGCTGGGCTTCCAAACTGCTTGTTTGTCTGCTGTCCCGCCCTGAACCAAGGGCTGGGCCTCTAAACTGCTTGTCTGCCTACTGCCCCACCCTGAACTGAGGGCCAGGCTTCCTACCTGCGGGCTTGCTTCGAGCCACCCATTAAAGGGGTTAAGGACCCAGGGTCGGCCAGATGCGGAGGGGGCAAGCTGTGGCGGCCTGCACCACCTAGAAGGGGCGATTGCCATGGGACGAGGTCATTACAGTGATATTAAAGGGAAGTGGGATATCAGTAGCTGAGTAGTCTACTTCTCTCTACTCCTCTCTGCCCAGCTGTTGTTGAAGGTATTGTATGTGGCCTCTGCTTAGAAGTTTCAGTCTTTGTCTAATGAGTACCACTTGGGATTGCCCAGCTGCTGCTGCTCATACCTCTCCCAAGCATCACTGTTAGCCTGAAAGGTTCTAGATTTCATTTGTGAAGTTGACCTCTCATGGTATTCAGATAGCTTCTGCTTGGGAAAGTTACAGGCTGCAGCAAAAATGCTGGAGCTGACTACAGATTCCAGGAATCTAAATTGGCTGGTTCACATTCAATAAGCTTTCCTTGCAATCTTGAGCATTGTATATAAATGATGGCTTGAGTTCTCCAGAATCTGATGTGTAAGGCTTCCTCTTGTTAGCTAAAATTTCATATTTGCTGATGAAATGTGGCTGTGAATCAAGTAAAACTGGGCAAAGGGTATGTACTTGAGAGCAGGGTTCCCCCCCTCCCCTTGGGTATTTTATTTGGAGAACTTAAACAATTGAAAACACACATATGCTCTCTCTCTGTCTCTCTTCTCAGTCTCAGAATTCAGTAGCTGGTTGTACTTTGTCTGAGTCTTAAATAAAAATGACCCATTGTAACGGGAAACTGAACAGGCTAACCAACCCCATTAGGACTTAGACAGTGACTAGTGATGATCATTCTTATTCAGATCACAGTGCTAAATTCCTCAATGCTGTGTAACTGAACTGTTTTTAGAAGTGTAACTTTCTAATCTGGATATTTACTGCTACTTCATTAAGAATTGAAATGCTCATTTCTGAGACAGATATTTTGCCTGAAACTGACCTGTCTGATCAACAAAAGGTTTTTTTTTTTTGTCCTGGTAATACTCTCCTCTGGGGATAGTATTAATTGGATGTCTGAGTTAATTGAAGACTAAACTTCATTAGTCTTCCATTGTCATTGCATTTATATGCTTTCTTTCGTAAGTTCTTTAGTGAAAACATCTGGTAGTCACTCAAAATAGAACTCTGCATTCCGCGGAGCAATTTTATAGTTGTAAAACTGTGGATTATACCAATTAGATTTAAACAGCCGTCACCTTTAAAGAAATTTAGTTTCCTCCCAATCATTTTTGTTTTAAAGATGCATGCAGGCTTTCAACAAGATTCTAAGTTTGTATTAACTAAAAGTCTGTATTCTTCTTTGCACAGCAAGTGCTGTTTGCAGCATTCTGCAAAAATACAAACCTTAATCTTTTTGTTTTGTTTTGTTTGTTTTTTTGTTCTTTCGTCATTATCTTCCATGGGAATCTGTACATTCTTGTCTTTGGAGGGAGAGGTATTTTTAGCTTTTTCAGAAGCACTGTTGGGATTTGTCCAAGGGTTGTTTAACAGCGAATTGCTATATTCATGATTTTCTTTCAAATTGAATTTCTACTGTTTTTGGCTGCTTGTGCTTATAGTGTTCATAAGCTTAATTTGGTGTCAAACATGCAAATGGTAAAGTTTGGAAGTTCATGGCTCGAGTTATCCTCAACCATCTGATCACCAGCATCTCAGAGGAGAACCTACCAGAGGCACAATGTGGTTTTCACCCAGGCCGCAGCACCATTGACATGATCTTTGCTGTTCATCAGGTCCAGGAAAAGTGCATAGAGCAGAACTTGGATCTGTACGCTGTTTTTATAGATCTGACCAAGGAGTTTGACACCATCAACAGAGAAGCCCTGTGGATTATCCTGTCAAAACTTGGCTGCCCGAGAATATTCGTTAACCTCATACGCCTGTTCCACGATCACATGACTGGCTTTGTTCTTTCAAATGGTGAGTCCTCAGATCCATTTGCGATGTCCAATGGTGTGAAGCAAGGGTGGGTGCTGGCCCCAGTGTTATTCAGCCTCTTTTTCATGTGCGTCCTCAGCCACGCAGTTAGGGACCTGGACCGTGGAGTCTACATAAAATACAGACTTGATGGGTCACTGTTCAACCTTTGTCGTCTGAACGTTAAAACCAAGACGCTCGAGAGGCTCATTCTTGAAGCCCTTTTTGCTGACGACTGGGCACTTATGGCACACAAGGAATCTGATCTCCAGCTCATTGTCAACAAGTTTGCTGATGCCACTCACCTCTTTGGTTTGACCATCAGCCTAGCAAAGACCCAGGTGCTGTTTCAGCCCACTCCAGGGTCTGCTGCTCTCCCCGCTTCAATCTTTATTGAAGGAACAGATAGTTCTCTGAAAACATCCAGGCTGCGGCAGTCAGTAAAGCAAATAGGATGTTAGGAATTATTAAAAAAGGGATAGAAAATAAGACGAAGAATATCTTACTTCCCCTATATAAAACTAAGGTACGCCTACATCTTGAGTACTACGTGCAGATGTGGTCTCCTCACCTCAAAAAAGATATATTGGCATCAGAAAAAGTTCAGAAAAGGGCAACTAAAATGATCAAGGGTTTGGAAAGGGTCCCATATGAGGAGAGGCTAGGGAGATTGAGGGGTGATATGATAGAGGTATATAAAATCATGAATGGTGTGGAGAAAGTGAATATTGAAAAGTTATTTACTTGTTCCCATAATATAAGAACTAGAGGACACCAAATGAAATTAATGGGTAGTAGGTTCAAAACTAATAAAAGAACATTTTTCTTCACACAGCGCACAGTCAACCTGAGGAACTCCTTGCCGGAGCAGGCTGTGAAGGCCAGCACTCTAACAGAGTTTAAAATAGAGCTTGATAAGTTTTTGGAGGTTAGGTCCATAAATGGCTATTAGCTAAGGGTAAAGTATGGTGCCCCTAGCCTTTAGTCAAAGGCTGGAGACAGATGGCAGGAGACAAATCACTTGATCATTGTCTTCAGTTCACCTCCTCTGGGGCACCTGGCACTGGCCACTGTCGGCAGACAGGATACTGGGCTGGATGGACCTTTGGTCTGACCCAGTATGGCCGTTCTTATGTTAAAAACAGTAGAGGAGTTCAAGTACCTTGGCAGTGTGATAGCCAATGATGGCTCCCTTGACAAAGAAATCAATGCCAGAAGCTGCCAGGCCAGCTGGGCACTAGGACGTCTGAGAGCGCGAGTGTTGAATCAGCACAATATCCGACAGTCCACTAAACTGAAAGTGTACAAGGCTGTGGTCCTGACCAGTCTCCTGTATGGCTGTGAAACCTGGACCTTGTACAGAAAACATATAAAACTGCTGGAGCACTTCCACACACGCAGCCTGAGGTCAGTAGTGCACATTCGATGGCAGGACAAAATTACGAACCTGGAAGTCCTGGACAGAGCAGGAACCACAAGCATCGAAACCATGATTCTGAAGGCCCAGCTTCACTGGGCAGGGCACATCATATGAATGGAGAAGTCAAGAATCCCTAAGCAACTCCTCTATGGTGAATTCTCCCAGGGCAAAAGGAATCAAGGAAGGCCTTGCAAGAGGTATAAGGACTGCATGAAGGCCAACACTGCTCATGCTGGTTTAAAACCAGATCAGCTGGAGCAGCATGCAAAAGACCAAACAGGCTGGGGTGCTCTCATACGACACGTGTATGATGACTTTGAAGAGCAGCGATGCGTACGCCTCATTGATGCTCGTGAGAGGAAGAAAGCAACAGCAACAGCCACACCAAGAGAGCCAAGACAATTCCCTTGTGCCCACTGTGAACGCCTATGCTGTTCAAAGCTTGGACTCGTCAGTCATATGTGAGTTCACAACTGATGAGCCTGTGCAAGCTCAAGATGCCATTGTTGGACACGACCAACTACCTACATATGTTGGGATTGGTGCAAGGGTTGTTTAACAGCAAATTGTTATATTCATTATTTTCTTTCAAATTGAATTTCTACTATTTTTGGCTGCTTGTTCTTATGGTGTTCATAGGCTTAATTTGGTGTCAAACATGCAAATGGTAAAGTTGCCCTACGATTTTGCCGAAGCCAGAGCTTTTTGCTTGTACTAAATAATAGATTCAGTGTTGTCTTTGTCTGAGAAATTTGTTAACGCAGTCCCCTTCCTCCTTATCCCACTCTGGTCTGTCCTGCTCTCTGAATAGATGCTGGTCTGTTGTGATTCGTAATTTTGCTAGGCAAGAGAAATCATGGTTTTGGTGGGAAACTACCCCCTCCCTGATTTATGGCTCATGACCACCGTTTGTAATTCATTTGACATCCTTTTTGTATTAGATTTAACTAATCCATGAGTGAAGAGAGCGAGTTTGAATCCTCTAAAAGACGCTCTAAGGTAGCAATGTTCATCCGCTCTTTTCAGAAGGGAAGAATGCCTCCATTATTGCTTCATATGCAGTTGCTAACTGATGAAGGTAAAATTGGAATTTCTATTGAAATTAGAGGAAGGGAAAACCAAAAAAGAACATCAGTCCAGTTCCCAAAGTGGTGTTGCATCATTGACTATTTCTGCTTGTACTTCAGGAGAAATTGGAAAAATATATTAAACATATGCAAGACATGAATAATCATCAAAAATTTACCAGCTCAGATATAAAATCTTCTCATTCCCTTTATCACGATGCTTGTGATTTAAAGGGTTAAATTACCTTATTCACCTATTTAAAAAGATAAAAACAACTAATAATCTCTTCCTGAACAAGTAGAATTGTGGGAAGCTACATAAAACCTAAGGGGTTTGCCCAGCTTTGTAGAGTAGATGTTATTTCTTTTTATGTGCTACCTAGCCATACAACTGAGCCCATTTTAAGAGTGCTGACATGCATCAATTGGCAAAGACAGTCATTGTCAGCTTCTGATCTGATGTTGCGGTTTCTTTAAGAGCTCAGTCATCTGATAAGATCAAACCACCTTGGGTCATGCTGGAATAGGATCTAAATGAGCCTGCTTCTTCTACTGCAGTGTTTCCCAAACTGTGTTCTGCGTGATGTGAATAGGTGCTCCGTAAAAAAAAAAAATTTCACGCTAATGATACTTTTCCTTCTAAAATATTAAATATGAAATTGTTTGTATTTAAAAAAAAAACTAAGGTATTTGAATAGTATTTAGATTGTAGGTATATTAATATTTCTAACACATTCATAATAGTATATTTTATATTTTATGACTCGTGACAAAACAATCAGAGTTGATTAGGATTGTTTTGGCACCAGTCGTGTTCAGAGAAATCATGTGATCCTGCGCCTGACAGGACGATCCAACTTTACAGCATCATTCCTAATATTAAGCGAATTTGTGATCAAAAGATGCAAAACACTCTTCCCATCAAAAAAACCTGTCTAATGTTACATATTTTTATTTTCCAATCATTTTCTGTAAAAATAAATTTATAAAAACACAAAAATCAAAAATATTTTCCAATACCGAATTTGTTTTTAATTTTTTTTTCATAAAAATGCTTCTTAAGCTTTAAGGAAGGACAGCGCTTTTTTGAACAATATTGTCCTTTCTGTTTTTGTACAGAAGAACGACACCACCCGTCCTTCTTTGGGCTGTTATATTGATGTTTTGGTTTGGGTTTGTACTTAATTTTTAATTTTTACACTTAGTTATAGAGTTGCTAGCTGTCCTAGCAGAAGGACATGAGTTATTCGTTCTGATGATTTTCTCTTGTTTTTTGTTCTTTGTGAAATAAAAGACATATAAAAACCCAAACTCTTCTAAATCAACTTTTGAGCATTATGTGTATCAATTTTTCAGTATGAAACGCTCCACCTCGCCCCCATCTGACCAGCACATATGAGTTCCATCAGTATATTCCAAACCCGAAAGAGTTCCATGGTCAAATTAGTTTGGAAAATGCTGTCCTATGGGATTTTGTTACTCATTTTGTAGTATTGCTGTTTTGGTGGAAGGTGGCCATGTCAGTACTCCTGTAATCCCCGGATAAATCAGGGAATTAGAGAAGTAATTCTTTGCAGTGCATGGATCATTTGAGAACCGGGTAACTAATGTAAGTAGCCATTGCAGAAACCTTTGATCTTTCATGTCGTACAGTGTTAAAGAAACACAAATGGTTGGTTGTGTCTACACTTGCAGAGCGTTTGTGCTGTCAGTTTCACTGCTGATAGAGAACTGGTAAAAGAAAAAACACTAGTTTTGTTCTCACTTCCCCAGGCATCAGATCATGTTCGCATGGGCAGCACTTCCATCACCAATGGCAGCTGTCTCATGCTGCAGCTGTCTTCACTTTGAGGCTAGAGCCTGGGGTAAAAGGGTGGGTGGTCGCAAAGTATCCTGGGTCCCTGCAAAGCCTCCTCTCCCCAGACACTGGTTAGCTCTGGTAGTTCAGCGTTGCACCATACAGGGGATCATTTTCTCCATAGAGCAGTCATTGTCACCTGACCAGAGCACTTTTCAAGAAAGCAGGAAGGGAAGCTCAGCGTTCCCGGTGATGGGGAATGGGGGTCAGATGTCTGTTTACTTGGCATCAGAGCTGCTGGCCTGAGTGGTCACAGGGAACTGTGGGACACCCTCTGTAGGTTCAGCTGTGTAAAGAGGAAGAGTGTCTCTTCACTTGAACATCACTGCAAAAGTGTCACTGGTAGGAACTGTACACCTCTTGTAGAGGTGGTTGTCGGTTTGCGATATACTTCTGTGTCTGTTTTTACGCATCAGCTTGCTCCACAAAACTTTTGTCCTTCATGGGTGCCTTCCACACCTTACGTCCACCACCCCACCCAACTCCTCCCCACCTTCGTGAAAGGGCTTTGCTGTGGTACATGGGTAAGTGCGCATGTGAATGCTGCTTTGTTGGAAGGAATGCTCTCTTGCCCACAAAAGCTGTGTCTACACGTGCACGCTACTTCGAAGTAGCGGCACTAACTTCGAAATTGCGCCCGTCGCGGCTACACGCATCGGGCGCTATTTCGAAGTTAACTTCGACGTTAGGCGGCGAGACGTCGAAGTCGCTAACCTCATGAGGGGATCGGAATAGCGCCCTACTTCGACGTTCAACGTCGAAGTAGGGACCATGTAGACGATCCGCGTCCCACAACGTCAAAATTGCCGGGTCCTCCATGGCGGCCATCAGCTGGGGGGTTGAGAGATGCTCTCTCTCCAGCCCCTGCGGGGCTCTATGGTCACCGTGGGCAGCAGCCCTTAGCCCAGGGCTTCTGGCTGCTGCTGCGGCAGCTGGGGATCCATGCTTCAGGCACAGGGTCTGCAACCAGTTGTTGGCTCTGTGTATCTTGTGTTGTTTAGTGCAACTGTGTCTGGGAGGGGCCCTTTAAGGGAGTGGCTTGCTGTTGAGTCCGCCCTGTGACCCTGTCTGCAGCTGTGCCTGGCACCCTTATTTCGATGTGTGCTACTTTGTCGTGTAGACGTACCCTCGCAGCGCCTATTTCGATGCGGTGCCGCGCAACGTCGAAGTTGAACATCGACGTTGCCGGCCCTGGAGGACGTGTAGACGTTATTGCTATTTCGATGTTGCTACATCGAAATAAGCTATTTCGATGTTGGCTTCACGTGTAGACGTAGCCAAAGAGAAACCTGCTCCTTTGGAGTGGAGGTATTCACATGTGCACGCTTCTAGGACAGCCTTGTTGCTAAAGCTGCATTGTGTAGACACAACTTGTTTCACTACAAAAAGTCATTGCCAGGTATAGATGTTCCTGCCTTTTTTGTCTTAAAAAGGAACTTTTTGCCCTTTAAATGACAAGTGTAGACATGTCCTTTGTTATGGAGTTTGCATCTGTTGATAGATTGTTTGGGTGTTTAGGAATTAAGGCATGTGGAAAAAAAATTATCATTACCAGCTCTTGGTAACACATTAGGCTGCTGCTTACTGATCTCTCAGGCACACGAGACGGCACAGCCACAACACACGTCCTCAAAGAATTTCCATCATTTCAGGGTTCGGTCAATTAAATGTTTAATAGGACTACATGAAATTAAAGAGCGTTTTAAAAGAAGTAGGATTTGAAATAATAGGATCTGATTTTTATTTATACAGAGGCATTGTCTTAATGGGGAGGATGGGAGAGGATGTGAAGGGGATGGTGCGCTCTTACCACATGCTAGCTAGTGCATGGTGAGTACCAGGCGACAACGTCATAGACCTGGTCTGCACTGAAAAGTTACATCAGTATAGCTGTGTTTTAGGGGAGTGGAAAAAATCACACCTCTCTGACCAGTGTTAGCTGTGCTAGCATAACGTCCACTGTAGAAACAGCTGTGTTAATGGATGAGGGCTTTTGTCAACATACTAATTTCAGTTTTGGAGGTGGTGTTCCTACACGGACAGAGAAATCCCTTAGGATGGCGAAAGCTGTATTTACGTTACTGGTGCATGATAGCATAGCCACCTTAGTATATTCTGTGTAGTGTAGGCATATCCCTAGTTAAGTCAAGCCAGTTGTAGTTGACATGTTAGCAGATAGAAGTGAAAGGGTTTCTATTAACTTGCTAATATGTGGACGGGGGGATGGGAATGTGCCCCCCCACCCCACCCTCCGCGTCAGGGAGCCTGTGTTTGCCTTGATCTGGCCCATGGGCCATAGGTTCCTCACCCCGGCTTAGGATGATGCAAATGCTCTGCACATATTTAGGCTCTGTCTATGCCGCGAACCTTAAAGCGGCATAGTTGTACCACTGCATCTGTGCCATAGTAACATCTCCCAGGTAGCTACTCCATGCTGATGGGAGAGCTCGCCAGTCAACACAAGTAAGCCATGCCCAATGGGCAGGGGAAGAGCATCTCCCGCCAACACAGTGCAGTCCACACTGGCACGTCTGTCAGTGAAACTTAGGTTGATCAGGGTGTGGGTTTTTGTAACCAACCGGGCTTGGGTTCCCCAGAAACGAGCCTGGTTGGTTACAATTGACAAAGTGAGCAGGGTTCTCCAGGTACGATGCCTTTTTGGTCGAAGGCGGGGGAGGCAGGGAAGCCAGCACTGTCCCTGCAGTGCATACCAGGATGGCCCTCGACGGAGCGATGGGGGCCGGTTGCGCAGATGGTGGCCTGTTGGGCAGCCCCGGCAGACTGGCTGGAGTTGCAGGAGGCGGCAGGCGTGATGCCGGTACAGGTAGAAGGGGCGTTGCGTTGGCTGTGGCTGAGCCGCCAGCCAGGGACGGAAAAAAGGGCGGTGGGAGAGGTAGCATGGCTTTTCCTAACTGCCCTCCGGGCCCTGGATGATGAGCTTCTCCGCCTGCAGAAGGTGCTGGTGGGGAAGGAGCAGGAATGTCGCGATTTGGCAGACGCGCAGGCAATAGCGCAGGAGGTGGTTACCTCGCAGTCCGAAAGGACGCAAGAGTTAACCCATCTTTGTGAGGTGTTGGCAGTGAGAGCGGTGAATCGGCGGCGCGTGAAACTAGGGAAAGAACCGGTGTCGACGGCCCAAGTGTGTATGGTCCTTGCGCTAGCCACTTGGGACCCTGAGAGCTGGGATGGTAACATTTGGAGCTCTTCCTTGTCTGAGGAGGAGGAGGTGAACAGGGAGACTGTGCAAACCATCCCAAGACAGGCGTGCCCCATTCGGGAGGTGAGGGCAGAAGGAGGTCGCTGTAATGAGGTCTGGCGGACGTTTAAGACAAGTGAGTTGCAGGAGATGGTGAAGAGTTTTAAGCAGGAGCCAGGGGAAGGCCTTTTGGCCTGGCTGGTGTGTGTGTGGGACAACGCAGGCAACACTGTATTGCTGTTGCTTGAGGAACTTTGCCAGATGGGTGTGTTTTCCCAGGATTCACAGGTCAGACAGGCGCTGCAGAACTTGCAAGGCTTGACCGATGCACAGGGCCGTCCCGTGGAAGCGCCGTCCCTGTACCTCTGGTTGCTACATGCGGTGGACATGGTCTACCCCTCTCCGTGGGAACTGGAAGCGCTGGCGAGGCCCTGGCATGCTATCCTGGATGGGGTAAGTGCACTGCGGCAGCTGGTCATGGCTTGGGCGGTGGCTTTCAAGGGCGGGGCGGGACCGAACAATATAGAGGTCCAAAAATCCATCAAGGCCGCTCTGTTACGCCTTGCCCCCCCGCCCCCCCACCCCGAGCTGAAGGCCTGCCTTATGGCTGTGGTCATGGCGGTGGATGGGCATATAGGTGACTTGGTTGGAACGTTGATACAATTGGAGACTGTCATAGGCGCGAAAGCGGTCTGCGCCGTGAAAGGAAAAGGTGGGCTGGCGGGAGGCCCTGGGCAGGAAAAAGGGCACGCTCGGGTGACCCGGAGAACCATGTGAATGGACTTGCTGGAGGCAGGAGTCCCCCTTGAGGAGATCAATGGACTACCCACACCAGATTTGTACAAACGTTGGCTACAACTGCCGCCTACCCAGCGGAGTGAGGCTGAGTGTGCCTCCACGAGAGCGGGCGAGACCCAGGCACCACAAAAAGGTACAGGATCCAGGGGGAGGACACCGCCCAGCACCCCCGTCGACTGGACCCTTCCCCCTATGAAGTGACGGGGAGGCAGGTCCCCTGCGGTACGGGCTGTGGCTGTGCGACAGGTAGCAGGGGACTGGCGCCCATTCGTCCCGTTAACCATCAAGTGGCTCCGGGGAGGGGAGCAGCATGTGTTAGCTCTGTTAGATATTGGAGCCGAGGTGACCATTCTACATTCTACCCAGACTGCAGGTTGCGCGGTGGTCGTGCAGGGCCTTGGAGGAGCTGAGACCACCGCTTATTTGGTGGAGGTCACCCTAACGCTGGGGAAAGCCCCTCCCTTTCGAGCGACAGTGCTGGCTGCACCTTTGGGTGAATACATTATTGGAATGGACGTCTTGCGTGGCCGGTGTGTGGATACGCAGCATGGGCTGTTTGCCTTTGGGCACCCCCGCTACATTCGGGCAATCAGGACTGTGGAGCCCTTCCTGCGGGGACATCCCAAATGGGACCCTGTGCACCTGCCGGTCCTCCAGACCCCGGTGTCAGTCAAGCAGTACCGCATTCCTGGTGGAGCACGAGATTAGTAACACTATTGCTGCATTGCTACAGGCGAATATTATTCGCCCCACGCTAAGTGCCTTCAACAGCCCCATCTGGCCAGTGAAGAAGCTGGATGAAATGTGGTGCATAACGGTGGACTATTGGGAACTTAATAAGGTGACCCCGGAGCTTACGGCTGTAGTTCCGGACGTGGTTACCATCCTGGAGCACATCACCGTGGCGGCCTTGCTGTGGCATGCTGTCATAGACCTGGCCAATGCGTTTTTCTCTATTGACATTCATCCCGAGAGTCAAGAGCAATTTGCCTTCGTGTGGCTAACAAAGCAGTACACGTTTACTGTGTTGCCGCAGGGCTTTAAGCACTCCCCAACTATCTGCCGTCAGCTAGTGCAGGCCGATCTGGAGCGCCTGGACCTCCCCAACCAGACTGCCTGCTACCACTACATTGATAACGTTATGCTCTCTGAACCAGATGAACCAACTGTTCAAGCTGCCCTAAACACCGTTGTAACAGGTTTGCAGGAATGGGGGTGGGCTATTAACCCCAAGAAAGTGCAGGGGCCAGCCACTAGCATGGTCTACTTGGGTGTACTGTGGATGGGGATGGAAAAATGCATTCCGCCAAAAGTGCAGTATACCATCCAAGCGTTCCCCACGCCCTCGTCTAAACAGCAGTTGCAAACCTTTTTGGGCCTTCTCGGTTTCTGGCGTGCTTTTATTCCGCACCTTGCTTTCCTTATGCGTCCTTTACAGGAGCTTGTGTGCAAAGCCACCCAGTAAAACTGGACAGAGAAGCACCAGCAAGCCTTCAGTCTCTGCAAAGAGGCGGTGGTGGCACATGCCCGCCTCACTGCACCGCTGCAAGGCCAACCGTTTGAACTGGAGGTAACAACCGTCAGTGACGTGGTGTCCTGGGGTCTGTGGCAGCAGGTAGGAACCCAGCGAAAAGAACCCATTGGCTTCTGGTCATGAACCCTCCGCGGAGCCAAAGGTGGGTACACCCCCCTGGAAAAGCAGATCCTAGCAGTGGTGTGGGCTTTGCAGGACACTGAGCGGGTCACAGGCGTCACCCCTGTTACTGTACGAACCTCGATCCCCTTAATGGGGTGGGTCACGGATACCTCTGAGCATGCACATACGGGAGTGGCCCAAGCACCTACCCACTTCAAGTGGAAACACTACTTACAGCAGCGCATGCGCTTGGGAGCCCACACGCTTACTGTTCCACATGCCCTTCTGCTGGGAACCATTACTTTTTAGCATGATCCCCAGCTAACGGATGAGCTACCCGCCGTCAACCCACCAGTAGCCCTCTCACCAGTGGCGGAGGTACCTCCATTGGATACCGTGTCTGAGGAGAGGACAGAAAGCATCTGGGTAACCGATGGGTCTGCTACGTACACCTTGACGGAACAAAAACAGTGGCAAGCAGTAGCATATGCCCCCTATAAGGATCATATGTCCAGCATCTGATGAAGTGAGTCTGTGCTCACAAAAGCTCATGCTCAAAACTTTTCTGTTAGTCTATAAGGTGCCACAGGACCCTTCGTTGCTGTTACAGATCCAGACTAACGTGGCTACCCCTCCAATATAAGGATGAAATCACCTTTGCCTGGGGAACAGGTAATTCAAGCCAATGGGCAAAGTTGTGGGCAGCGACGCTGGCGGTGGAAGCTGGGCAAGCGGAGACCTTTATGTATACTGACAGCTGGGTAGTCTACAAGGGTCTGTGCACCTGGCTGACAACGTGGGAAGCCAAGGAATGGAAGATAGTGGATCGCCCCCTCTGGGGCACCGACTTATGGCAACAACTCTTAGCTTTTGCTCGGCAGCAGCCCCGGCGGTGTAGCACGTTGATGCCCATACCAAACAGACGACTTGGGAGGCGCAACTCAACGCAGCCATGGATCAAATGGCAGAACATACAATCACAGAATGCGCCATGGCCTTACATGTGGAGCCAGGGCACTCAGGCACTCACGCAGCCCGCCAATACGGCTTGACCAAGGGTGAGAACCTCCCCCTGGTAGCGTGTCAGGCGGCCCGACTGAAATGCACCGTCTGCACCAAACTGGCCCCAGTAGCATTAGCGTTAGCCACAGGAAGCGTACGCCGTGAGCACTTGCCCTGTAGTGAGTGACAGCTCAATTATATCGGACCACTACCTCCATCGCACTCGTGGCTCTGTGCGCTGACCACCGTGGATACCTATACTGGCCTGCTGTTTGTCCATTCCTGCAAGCATGCGGATGCTGCTGCTACGCTTACGGAACTCACCCAGCTCAGCGAACAGTATGGCATCCCCCTAGCGATACAGAGTGATCAGGGCACACACTTCACAGCCCAACGTGTCCGTAACTGGGCAGCCAACCTACGGGTAACCTGGACGTTCCACATGCCGTATACCCCCACCGCAAGCGGGTTAATTGAGCGGATGAATGGACTCCTGAAAGAGCAAATACGCAAACTGACACCCACGAACACACTAAAAGGGTGTGGGGAGGTGGTGCACCGTGCTGTTTTCCTTCTTAACAACCGGGCTATGGGACCCACTACTGCCTATGAGCGCCTGCGCCTTGCCCCTGAGCAAGGAATCGTAGTACGTGTCAGGCAGGCCTCACTCCCAGGCCAGGTGCGAGTGGAAGGAAACTGGGTGGTGCTCCTTGATGGGACTCCGGAGACTGTAGCACCCCTAACCACTGCCAAACCCTGGGCGGGAGCGGACGTACTTAAGTGTACCCCCAAGATCCTCTTTGCTGTTTGTACCCAAGTACCTGGGTTGAGTTGGGTCCCAACGTACTGGTCAGTCCCTGGCCCACCACTGGCTGAACTACGGTGTTACAACCACACCGACCAGCTGGTTGTCTGGGAAGTGGGGCAACCCCTAGTCGAGCTGGTCCCTGTGATGCCCACAATGGCGCACACAAAATGTGCCCCCGCACCAGGAACCAGTGCGCCTTTGATTAGTGCCTGGCACTGTGGTGCGCCCTCGGGGGCTATACAAGCAGTTACTATCCTAGCAGAAGGTTCGGGCATGGCTGTGGTCCTCACTGAAGGAGAGGAATATCCTAATGTGTTTCTTCCCGCAAACTAACACTACAAACCCTGTAACCATGGCCTGGCTGTGGCGCTGGTACCTCTGAACTGCTGTAGCAACAGCCTCAGAGTGGGGCCCCCATATCAGTAACAGCTCCAACGTATGGGTAACGTTGGCACAAACAGCCATCAACGCATCTGCCTTTTGTCTCCCCTACAGTATGGCCGTGGGACAGCTCATGGACACAAGTGCTCTGAGTTTGAAGGTATGTGTTGTTTCAGTATCACCGAGGTCAGTAACACAGTGGAGACCAATTTAAATCGTTTGGAAGCCCTGGCTTATGGCATCCAACAAAGCCAGGGAAGTAGCTGGCTTTGGTCCTGGTTAGGCTCACTGCGGGGCTGGGCAGCCTATTTGGTGCGAATCCTATTCCTTGGGCTCTTATTCCTCTGCGCCAGGTATATCGGTCTCATATGCTGTTGTCAAGTCTGTTCCACAGGTGCACGCTGTATTGCCAACAAAGCACCAACCACCTCACTCGATTCCTACCAGCCTTGGGATTCACAAAGGGGTCATGGGGAGCAGTGTAGGGTGCGAGAAGATTTTGTAACGGTCAAGAGTACAGTCCGACCCTTCTGTGAACCCTCAGAGGAATCCTAAACAAACCAGTCTGTGTAAGGTGAAAAGCTGCAAAACAACTAACCCTGCCATGACAACACCTGCAAAACAAAGCACGCTTGCCAACACTTCAAGGCTATGCTGGCAGTGGTCCACAAAAGATAGTGATAATAATGCATAGGCAATTTTAAGCAATCTTATGTTAATGAGTTAAATCTTTATCAGTTAGTGTTAGGAGGCCTGTTACAGAGCCTCTCCCCGAGCAAAGCGCCGATGCGTCGGGTTTTCCCCCCACTGGTGACTGCGGCATTTCCGGGGCTCCCGTCGCGGGTGTCACGCTTTCAATAAACCAAATATAGCACTCGCCTTCTGGGTGCAGCCTCGTTTCTGGGGAACCCGAGCCTGGTTGGTTACAGTTTTACATCTCTGAGCAACCAAAGTATTACTGACAAAAGTTCTATGGCCATGTAGACCAGGATACATTGCCTCTGAGGAGCTTGAGTTTTCATGTCTCTTAAGAGGAGGGAAAAGCGATCCTTAACGCACAGATTTCATAGAGATTTTGAAGGGGAGGAATGTTATCTACTGAATTTCCAAATCTGCAGGTTTTCTGCCAGTCTCCCATCCAAATACTAATGAGTTTCTACCATGTTGCCCTTTTGGATCTGAAGCTATCGCAGGTTCTACACCAGTCCTCTTTGAAGATACAAAGTATTGTAATACTGATTACAGGTGTTCGTTTGGCACTGATTACAGGTGTTCGTTTGGCACTTATTACAGTTGTTAACAGGTGTAAGACTAGAGATGGAACCTGGTATAGGTTGTTCCAGATAGTCATAAAAACTAGTAGAATTAAAATGGGGTAGATAGAAAGATGGTGCAGTCAATGTAAGAGTCTGGACAATCAGCCTACTTAATAATGCAAAAATTCATTGTGGCTATTTTTGATTGCTTTGTTTCTACCTGTGGTCATTAGAGTTGTGCCAGTAGACCAGAGTTACTGATGCTGTCTCTATGCTGAAAATAGGTGCGCTTTGACATTGAGATACATTTCATTTTTCCCTTAACAAAGCTAATATAGGTGAGCTTACGTGGGGAATACAGGGATATAGAAGCATAGCAATGAAAGTCTGGAAGGGACTTGATGACTTTTTAAACTCACTTCTAGCCCTTCATTCCTATGAGTCTATATCAGTGATCCAATTTTGTGAGACCTCTTTCTAGCTCTTCACAGTCAGTTTTGGACCTTACTATGTTGATAAATGTTTTATATCATTTTCAAACTATGTCACCCCACTAGTTTACCCTTTACCACATGATCTATGAATGCATCGAACAGCACTGGCTCAGTACAGATTTTTGCAGGATCCAGCAACTTACCCTTCTCTTTTTTTTTTTTTTTTTTTTTTTTTAAATATTCCTGCCCTTTGTTTCCTATCTTTTAACCAGTTGCTGATCCATGAGGCTTTTCCTTTTATTACTGCTCACTTTGCTTAAGAGACTTTGGTGTGGGATCTTGTCAAAGGCTTTCTGAAAGTCCATGTGTACTATATACACTGAACTGCCCTTGTCCCCATTTGCTGACCCCCTCACAGAATTCTAATGGGTTGGTAAGCCATGATTTCCCAGGTGGTGACTCTCCCCCTGTGTGTGGGATGCGTTGTGTTACCTGGGAGTTCACCAGCCAGAAAGATTTATGCACTGACATTTTGGGGGTGGGGGCACAAGTTGCATTTGGGCAGGAGGTTGGAGCACAGGAGGGATTTTGGAGTGCCAGATCCAGGCCGTGCTCACCTCAGACAGTTCTCAGCAAGCCACAACATCTTCCTGCTGCTCGTAGGTGGGGGCACAACCAGTTGGCTCTGTGTACTGCCTCCTCCCCCAGGTGCCATCATCAAAGCTCCCAGTGGCCATGGTCGGTGGTCCTAGGCAGAGGAACAGCTGAGGGGGTTGATGTTCTTGCCCCCATCCTTCCCTGAGAGGTGACTCTGCCGCTCCTATTGGCCAACAACCCCAGCCAATGGGAGCTGTGGGGGCAGTGCCTGCAGGTAGAGGCAGCATGCAGAGCTATCTGGCTGTGCGTCTGCTTAAGAATAACAGGGATTTGGCTCCCCTGGTGAGTGCTGCTCAAGTCCGGCACCATGAAATCCCTCCTGTGCCCCAACCTGCTAACCCAAGCCCCTTCCTGCACCCAAACTCCCTCCCAGAGCCTGCACCTTGCAACCCTTCCCATGTTCTGTCACCCAGCCCAGAGACCCCCCCCACCCAAACCCCTCAGTTACCCAGAATTTCTGACTTATTGGCGGCTCCCATTCCCCCACCATGGCAGATAACAGAGCTTTTACTTTATTTTGTTCATCAGTATTTTTGATTTTGTATTCAAAGTCTTACTGAAATAGAGACGCATCATGTCTAGTGTGTGTGTCTGTTCACTAGGCCAGTAGTCCTGTCAAAGAAGAACAGGTTTGTTTGGCACAGTCTGTTCCTGAGAAAATCTATAGTGGCTTTTCCTTGTAACTCTACTGCCTTCTAGGTGATTTGCAAACTGTTTTAATAATCTATTCCAGTATCTTTTGAGGTATCAAATTTAGGCTGTCTGGTCTCTAATCTCCCAAGACCTCTTTGTTCCCCTTTCTAAAGATCGATACCGTTTGCCTTTCTGTAGCCCTCTGGGTTCTTATCCTGCTTCCCAGATTTCCCTAAGATCAGTAGATGTGATTGACTTTGACTAGTGACCTACAGGTAAAAGCTATCTATTTTCTCTCTCCACTAGGAGTTACTTTGTCGTAGCAGCTAACTTGAATTAGGTATTTTGCTGTAAGCACACCTTTTTGCCTGGAAGGCCCAGCCAGAAGCATTAATATCACTGTGTATAGGTCCTCTATAAGGTGATTTGCTTCAGGAAAAGATGGAAACAAACCAGAGGAACTTACTATATCCAATTTTTAATCTACTGTCACAAAAGTTACCTAAAAATGTCTTTTACTTCTCAAAGGAAGGGTTGGGGTGTTTTTATAAGGATTGGCGAAAATTGTAGTTTATTCTGCTGTCGTGGTATCTCAGAGTGCCTTTGTCAACACCTAACTTTTTTTCCAACGCCTTTTATCAATACTGGCCAAAAATCATTACTGGAAGTACTAATATGTTTGTTTGTGCGTAAGATTTCATGGGCTGGAATCCACTTTGTCATATGCTTGAGCTTTATGCATTTGACAAATTGTCTCCAGCCCACAAAAGCCTATGCCCAGATATGTTTGTTAACCTTTAAGGTGACACAGGACTCTTGTTTTTCTCTTTAGAGGCTAACATGGCTACCCCTCTGAAAATGAAGGTACTGTGCCCTGTACAAAATTGCTTAGGGGCCCGATGGATCAGTAAGAAGAAAAAATTACACTGAGGTGTGTGAGTGGAAGGAGGAGGTGGAATTGCAAGCCTAGGGAAGTGGTCTATCCTTTACTCCATTTAGTTATAATTGTTACTGTAACATATTTACCTTAAATGTCATTCTTTGAGTCACATCTCTTCAGTTCTGAGTTCTCAATGGAAACCATTAAATGTCTTTCCTGCTCTGTATAAGCCAGCTGTCTAAAGCCACATTACACTAGGGTCATCACATGCACAAGGGTTTGTTGTTGAGAACCCTTGTGAATGTTGAAGTCCGTGAATATCATTTCATGAATATCATTTTACCCTGGCCCGGGGGGGAGTGGAACTTGGTGGGCTCCCCAAGCAGCTCTGGGCAGGAGTCGGGGAAGGTGGAGCGTGGTGGCAGGGCCAGGCCACTGGCTGGAGGCAGGGGTGGGCACCCCACTCTATATACGCTGGGCCAGGGCAGGCGGCCACTGCTGTTATGTGGGGCATGTCGGCGCTGCTAGAGCTGCTGCGGCTGCTGGAGCAGTACCTCCACCTAGCCCCTGTAGCACTGGACTTAACAGTGCAGCTACCACAGCCCTGCGCCCCGACCTCTCCCACGTCCTGCACTACTCTGCCTGCAGCCCCAGGGTGTGCAGGGTCCCCAGCGCAGGGTGTGTGTGTGTGTGTGTGTGTGTGTGTGTGTGTGTGTGTGTGTGTACATCCTCTGATTGCAACCCCCACCACGTCAGTGTCCTCACGTGGGCTGGGAAAAGGTCCTGGAGTGGGCAGGGGGCTGTAGTTAGTACAGGGTCCCTGCTGCAGTATCTGCGGCCGGCAGGGTTGAGGGAAGAGCTGTTCAGAAGCTCACTCTGCCTGCTGAGCCCAGCATGGGAAAGTGAAACTGCCTCCCCAAGTCATGCATCTTCCCACAGCTGCAGAGAGCCGCTGGGGGTGGAACCCGCCCTTCAAATTTCCAGCTTTCCTTCACTCTTCATCATCCTGCCACCTCGCTTGGTGCCCCGGCTAAAGCCGCCTTCGTACTTGTGGTTGTTGCTCTGCTGGGTGAGCCGCTTGCGAATAATGGAATGTGCAAATGTTAAACTCGCGAATGTCAGGACCTTACTGTACTCTGAAAATATATCCAGCTACCTATATTTAAGTGGCCAAATAGCCACATGTGGCTTGTGGCTAGCGTGTTGGAGCTCACAGTTGTAAAGGCTCACTCCTTCCAAGGTAGCACATGGTGACTGTTCGTTAGTACAACAAGAAGTCTTGTGTCACCTTATAGACTAACAGATATTTTGGAGCATAAGCTTTCGTGGGCAAAGACCTGCTTCATCAGATGCATGAATGGGGGGGAGGGTGGCGGTTTCAGAGGGGTGTTTAAAGAATAAGATCCCAGAAAAAGGGAGGGCCAGAGCTGACAAGGTCTATTCAGCAAGGTGGAAATGGCCCATTGTCAATAGTAAGTATCAAAAGAGTAAAAAACAAGTCAGATCAGACATGGGGATTTGAGCCATTGTCAGAGTCTAACGGGCTGGCACTCCCTTTTTCTGGGACCCCATTTTTTAAATACCCCTCTGAAACCACCCCCCACTCATGCATCCGATGAAGCGGGTCTTTGCCCATGAAAGCTTATGGTCCAAAATATCTGTTAGTCTATAAGGTGCCACAAGACTTCTTGTTCTCGAAGCTACAGACTAACATGGCTACCTCTTTGATGTTCGTTAGTACATCAGTCATAGTTGTTTCCCTATGGCCTTTGCGGGGAGAGCTGTAATATATAATCTTGACAGAATCTGATTTTTGTTTTCTTATAATTTAGACAGATAATATCAATGTTCATTTTTAAGCATTCTTTCAATTTTTATTGATTTAAATTTTCAGTTACAGGAATTTATGGAGGGTACAGACACTAATTATTTAATGACAGATGTTGAGGTTAGAAAAGTTAAAGATTTATAGCTGTTACACATTTCAGACTATACAGAGCAAATATCCTTAAACAAGCAAAGTTATAGAGCAGCATTTTTGTTATTTTAAATATCTGTACATTTCAGTTTTTATCAATGGACATTTTTGTAAACTTGTGTGTTTGATATGTATGATATACACTAATAATCTAATCATTGCGAGCTAGTTGTGTATGTAAATTCCTTGTGCAATGGGAATATGGTCCTAGATTAGTGCACGTGGGCACAACTGAAATGCAAATAATCATTCTACAGGTGCTTAGTACCATGTTTGCTGCTTGCTACTAGGAGTAGTCTCTCTGGGTTCTTTGTGAGCACTATGTGTGGTACTAAGCATTTGCAGAATAAAGCCTTGAGCAATAACCCAGTCTTATTATAGGATCATTTGAATTCACAAAGTGTGTATGAGAGATATATACCTATTCATAATGTCCCTTTCACCACGAGTCCTTATAACCCACACACAGGCAGTAGTGGTTCTCTGCACCCTGCTACAAGCAAGAAACTTGTCCCCCTGATGTCTTCATTCCTCCGTACGCAAATGTTTCTGTTATCCTTACTTGTCTGTTCTAACAGTAACTCCTTTCCTGTGCAGTGACTGGAATAAACAAACTGTTAAGGTGGCATGGTGAGCCTGACCATGTTTCAGAACAGTTGTCTGGGCCTGCCAGAGAAATCACAGACAGGGTGTCAATTAACAAGTATTGAAAGTTTAATGGGGGCTGAGGGGGGAGGGGAAGAAGAGACTGATCTTTGTCCAAAAGAAATATCCCATCTCTAAGCAGTGAGGTGTCCAAACTTGTAATGGTCCTTTGCCAATATTACCCATTTTCAACCACAAATTTGACTCTCTCCACCACCCACTAGGTACAAATTTTGCTTAGACTTCCTGCTGCTTTTTGTGAATTAAAACACAGAGAACTTGTAATAAGCAACAAGTATGAGTCAGATGTGCGAAGACTTGGACTAGAAATGTCAGTGGTGGGATATTACACAAGAAAGGCCATACTGGGTCAGACCAAAGGTCCATCTAGCCCAGTATCCTGTCTGCCGACAGTAGCCAATGCCAGGTGCCCCAGAGGGAACGAACAGAAGACGTAATCATCAAGTGATCCACATCCCCTGTTGCCCATTCCCAACCTTGACGCAATTCCTTCTCATCCTGGCTAATAAATATTAATGGACCTATCCACCGTGAATTTATCTCGTTCTTTGTTAAACACTGTTAAAGTTTTAGTTTTCCTTGACTCTCCATGGTGTGAAGAAATACTTCCTTTTGTTTATTTTAAATTGACTACCTGTTAATTTCATTTGTTGACCTTTAGTTCTTGTGTTACGGGAAGGAGAAAGTAGCTTTTCCTTATTTACTTTTGCCACACCAGTCATGGTTTTACAGACCTCTATCATCTTCCCCCTGGGGATTCACCAGGGGCTATGTCATTGAAATATTCCTACTAGCTATCCAGAAAAGCGGTAAGTGGCTGAAGAGAAACGCCTGTGTCTCTTTTCTCTACAGAGGTGCATGTGTACTGTAATTCTTCCAGACTGCACATAGGCACAAGAGAAGAAATGAACATGTTCTTACATACTGTTAGGTCTTGGTCCTTCAAATCCCAAGTACTACCTTAGGTAAAAATTGACTGATGGAGCCCATTTTGACCCACCTCAGGAATAATTTGCCCTCTAGCCCTGAGCATAAATCCATCCCAAAATCTTTTAAATAAGTGTTCTTTTGTTTTTTGCAAGGCTTTTATCTCCATAAACCATGGCTCAAGTGTACCCAAATTTGGGTCACTCACCATAACCTACACTTCCAGAAGGCATAGCAGACTTAAACCATGTAACATGCAGGCTCTAAAAAGCTTAGTTTGGTAAACAAGGGTAGAGGGATGATGAAGGAAAAGAGTTCTTCATACTGTGGAAATGGATAAATCAAGGAAAACTAACTCAGCTGGTCTGTATGCTACAGCGGAAGGTCGAATTAAGGTATGCCAGTCAACATACCTCAATTCTATGTTCAGTGCCGTCTCCACTAAGAAAGTTCAACAGGAGTGTGCACTCCCTTTGTTCCAAATGGTGCCTTGTAAGTTTGATTTAGCATGGCCCTACTAGGCACGCCAAATCTAATTCTAGAAGATCGACTGAGGTAGGGTCACTTTTACCTGTAGTGAAGATAAACCCTCAGAGGTATGAGCTCCTTGCTTTAGCTCAGCAGCTATTTCCTTCCTCCTCCTGAGTGCTTTAGAGCCTGAGATAGGCACAGAGTATGCCAGATGTCAACTCCCTATCCAAAGAGAGAGGGCATCCCTTGGTCCTGAAGTAGGTGGGGGCAGGGAAGGGGCCCTCAGACCTTCCCAGAACCCAGCTCACACATGCAGGACTAGAGAGGGGATCCAATCTCTGTACATGAGTGTGGGCTTCCCTGAGCCTGAGATAAACCTAGAGAACAGGAAGAGAGGCTCAGACGCCCCTAGAGGGGTAGAGCCCCTCACATCCCCACTCATATGAGAGGACAGGGAGGGGAAAACAAAAGTTGTCCCTGTCTCTTTTCTCCCCTAATTCCCTTACAACTTACCTGCATGTTACCCTTCTTAGTGCACCAAAGAGGGAATCTATAAGAACCAAGATTAGCAGTCAGGAGGTGCTAATTTCTGCACTGTGACTGGTCCTAAATCACACAGTATTCATCAGAGTAATTTCTGTGGTGCTCATTAATTCATTCGAGGTGCTGGGATACTACAGTATTCAGCAGAATGACCTTGTGAGATAGGGAAGTATTTATTTCTACTTTGCAAAAAACAAAGAGACTAATGAAGTCAAATGGCAACAATAAACCTGTAGTACCAGGTACTTAAGTTAAAAACTAGTTAAACATTCTGTTCTTGTTAAGTTTAGTAAGGAAGGACTAGGCAGTCAAATACATGCGTGCCTTAATGGAGTGCATTCATCTCTTCTGGTGCCAAATGCACCACAGTCCCTTATGCGGTTATGGAAGATTACAGGGCTGGCACAGGAATGACTAAAACAGAGATCATATGTTAGTTATGGGGGAGATAATTCTTTCCCAGCTTTCATGCACAGAGAGTGGTGTGTCCAGACATTCAAGCCGTGCTAACAGCTGTTGATTAACTGTTTTTGTTTTGTTCTTTCTCAGAACTTTAATCAGTGGGATTAAAATGCTTAGCTGCCTTGGAGCTGCTAAACAGTGTATCAGTTAGTAAGCACATTCAAACAGATGGGTTGGGGAACATTTGTGTCTCCAGTTAGTTGAGGCTGTTGGCGTTTTACAGAAAATGAGACTAAGCAGTTTAACTCTCACCATGAGAGAGGTGCTGGTACAAGTTAAAAGGATCCATTTGGACTAAGGATGAGTTCTCATTCAAGGAAGGAGTTTCTCACGGCAAGAAATGAGTGTGTGATACTAGTGGGCCAGTATTTGGAAGAGAACTACACTGTGAAGACTCTAGGGGTTCCATGCCAGTCCCAAGCTTGGATGAAGGAGGAGGGTTGGTCAGATTAGTGTCAATACACTGATCATGAAACAACAATACGAGTGAAATCTGATGCCAGAATGACTAACTCTTGCTGGCTCGGACAGTGCCCGGATAAACAAGTGTCCAATGCCTCCCTCGCTATTTCCTTCCATCTTACCCTGTCGATTGAGGAGTGGCTTAGTTTCTGTAAACTAGCCTCACACCAATCTCCTATGTCACCTACCCATTCTCTCTGGGGTCTGCCTTTCCTGTTTGAGCCATCCATTACGCTGAATGCCAGGGTCTTGACTTTTAGCTCATTGTTCATTCTGCAGATATGCCTGAATAGCTGTAGCTTCTGTTGTGAAACCTTCTGCAGTAGGTTCTCTTTCAGCTGTATCTGCCTATAAAAGTCCTCATTGGTGACCTTCTGCATCCATCCTTTTCTCAGGATCTTTCCGTAACAATTCCTCTTGAATGCCAATATGCTTCTCTTCAAATCTTTCGTTATCACCCATGTCTCACATCTGTATAACATGCTGCTGAGCACACATTTTCACGATGCTCAGCTTCATTACTAAGCTAATTGCTTTGCTTTTCCAGGTCTTATCCATCACCTACAAGCTCATTCTTGCTTTCGCTGTTCTAGTTGCTGTTTGCTTCTTACAGTCTTGCTCATATGTCATGTTGCTCCCCAGATATGTGAACTTCTCTAGTTCGATCCCATCTACACTGATCTTCCTTCCTATTTCATTATATCCAGATACCATTGTTTTTGTTTTATCGATGTTCATAATCAGTCCGTACTGCTTCCCTTCCTCATTTAGCACCTGCACTGTTCTCACTAGCTTCTCTTCATCGTCCTTGATGCTAACTATATCATTTACCAACCTCAAGTTTTTAATTCTCATCCCGTGCATTGATATACCTTCTATCTCTTCCTTGATCTTGTCCATCATTCTCTCTAGGTGTGTGATGAAAATACTCAGCAATATCGGATGTCCTTGTCTCATACCTCTACTCATTCTAAACCAACTTCCCAACTCTGCACATTCCCACCGCTGCCTCTGCATTATTGTTGAAACCCTTCAATGGCCATTTCAGTCTGCTACCCACCTCGTCTTACCCCAACACTGCCCAAGTCACATTCTGATTTATATTGTCAAAAGCCTTTTGAAAATCGGCAAAGCAATCGTAGACGCTCTTGTTCTTTCGTCAAGCTTTCTCCGCTATCAATCTTAGTGCCAATATCTGCTGTATGGTACTTCTATCTTTCCTGAGTCACATACCTTAAAGATAATAGTCTCAGAAGGGGATCCATGTTAGTCTGTAGCGTCACAAATAAGCAGCAGTCATGCAGCACCTTAAAGATTAACAAATTTACATAATGAGGCTTTGTGTATAAAACCCACTTCCTCAGATTATTGGAATAGACCATTAGAATCCAGGGTTTACATAGTTTGTGGGTGGGAAATAATCTTAGGAAGTGGGTCTTACCCACAAAATTTCACTTACCTAATATATGTTAGTCTTTAAGGTGCTGTGTGACTGCTCTCTTGGCCCTTTTGAAGTCAGTGGGAGTTTTTCCAGTGACTTCAGTAGTGCTAGATTTATACCTACTGTTCCGGGCTGTATCAGTTTACACGCACTTCATGTTGGAGGTTTTCTTCACAACTTTAAGTGTTGAAAACATGAAGTGATAAGTTTTATTCCCTCCCCCTCCCCGGGGGCTGCTCTATTCCTGCTTTTGCTCTCAGGGTCTGCTCCCACTCCATTCCACCCTCAGTGCCCTGCCGTTGCTCTGCCTCTTCCTCCCTCTGTCCTGAGGCTGTGTCCTTGCTCACCCTCCCCAAGGCCCCAGCTTACTGCTGTCTGCCCTTCCCAAGCCTCTCTGAGCCATCAAACAGATGTCTGGTGTTGCCCCTGATTACTTGATGGGGGCCAGAGGGGGGCCACCTGACAGCTGAAGCTGGTGCGTGCTGAGTGCCTTCTGCTTTTCTTTTTTCCATAGGTGCTGTGGGGATGGAGCATTGATGGACCTCACACCTAGGGTTGAAAACATTTTTTGTTTAAATGAAAAGTGAGTTCCTAGAGCTGGATCCTGAGACTCTTGAATACATGGTCAGGACCGTAAACAACATGGAATGGAAGGGTAGCCTTTTAATAATGATATTGCTGTACAGCTCCAAGTGAACAGTTTCCCAGCCAGAAATTACCTGCCTAATGATCTCAAAAGGGGGAATTCCTGGCTCCCAATCCTGTTCTCAGGCCCCTGGGCAGTGCTGCATCTCGTGTGAAGATGCTTCTTTTCTCTCAATGTTTGCATCTTTTTTTCTACTACTCGAAGGAGAGATTTTAGCCTCCTCCGTCCATTGTCTGTGTGAAGCTTAGTGCTATGATCCCCAGCCTCTCACAGAATGTCTTCCTTGTCTTAATTGTTCTAGTGTGTTTCACAACTTGGCTATGAGTGCAGGTTGTGTCATATAAAATTAATTACCATCATTTGTTTGCTTCCCCTTTATTGCTGCCCTCCTTGTCTGTTCATCTTAGTCCTTTCAGGGAAAGTATTCCTGTGCATAAATCCAGCCTCGATAGGGGTAGTACAGGACCTTTCTGAAGGTAAACCATGGTATTTCCATGCTTCAGTGCCACATTTTAAAGGGTGGATTTATCCAACACTGCTCTTGAAAGCAGAGTTGGAAAAGCACTGTTCAAACATGTGTATAGCAAAATCTATAGAAATCCTTAACAATACAGTAGGCATTGTTCCAAAGAAATCACAAATATTTTATTTTCAGTGTAATTTTTTGAAACTGTATTATTCCCATAAAATGCTGACTTATTTAGTGTAATTCATCAAACATGATGTATTCATTTCGCAGAACTGAATAGCATTGCTCTGGCCAATCGTTCAGTGCAGCATTTTGCTGCCTTCTCTGACACTGCTTCATAAAGATGTTTCCCTGCTGCTTGATTCAGTGTGAATCCCAATAAGGGCCAACTTCCCAGGAAGGCAGCTCAGAATGCCAGACTTGGCAGGTTTTGTTTAGCAGAGGTTAGGTATGACTCAGATAATTTAAATCCTGAAAATAATAAGCTCCTGGGCTGGTTGAGGTGTTCTAGGCTGGTGTGTGTGTAGGCTTGTGTTCTGTGAATCCGCCCTTCGATTAGGATAAAGCAGCACTGGCGGGGGGGCGAGGGGTAGGAAGGGAGTTACAGGAAGCAGGGCTGGCAGGTTTAGCATTCTGGCACACATGTAGCTGGCAGAGCATAGAAGGAAAGCATCTGCTGTCAGCCATGGTTAAGGTCGTCATGATATCCATGTGTTCCCTTGGCACAGTTGTTAATCCGCAGACTTACATACCTTGCAGACAGAAAATGAAATCCTCTTGCCAGTTGAATGAGATTTTGGAGAGAATTTCTTTTTGTAATTGGCTGAGCTTGAATTTCTGTTTTCACAGGGAAACTTTCCATTGTGAATGCTGGCAAGAAAAGGCAGAAAAGTAGTTGTAATACGGAAATGCAGTGTTAGAACCTTCTCTAGAATTATCGTGGCTGTTCCTGAAAATACAATTTTGATATATGAGAAGGAAATAGTCTTATCTGGTGACATTTCATCAGTTGATGTTCAGGATATCGAGTGTCACCTCACTGTTAAAAACTACCATAGTGCACCAAGGTTTTTTTGCGGCTGCAATTATGCAAATGAGGTGCTGCATATTCATTGAGGCACCTCATTAGCATCTTTCCAACTTGCTCATTACCGTGCCCATTCCAAACGGAAGGGGCTAGTCTAGATGTAGCCCAAGTCACAGGATGGGAGGCTTTTAAGTACAATAGAGGTGTACAGACTGTTAATGTGAAATTCTTTTTCTTTCCAAGTTTCCTCCTCCCCATCATCTGTTAAAATAAACATTACTTTGGTTTAAGAAAGCAGTAAGATCCCCAGGTCAGAGCATCTTCAAGGGAAGAACTATAGGTGCCAGAATTCGGTCACACCTGCTGGGTGAGACACATCAATGCGCAGGGTAGGGCTAAGTGTGTGTGAACTGCAGACTCTCACCTCAGAAAGGCATTTAGTCTAACAGCTGAGGTGTTGTGTTCAGAGAGATTGAAGGGGAGACAGAATTGCAACTAACTCTGTAACCATGATGGTGTTGATGACATAATCTTCTGTAGCAGGAGAAATATAATCCTGAACTCTAATCTTAGCTGTTAAATAAGCAGGAAGCTGATTTTTCAGTTGTTTTGTGCATTTAAGACGTGTCTGCATTCTCAGTAATTTGGGGATTTAAACTGATTTTATTTTATGTTAAACTGTTAAAATTTTCAAGTATCAGAGAGGGAGTCATGTTAGTGTGTCGCTTCAAGAACAACAAGAAGTCTTGTGGCACCTTACTGACTAATAGATATTTTGGAGCATAAGCTTTCGTGGGCAAAGATCCTCTTCATCAGACGCATGAGTGGGGGTGTGGTTTCAGAGGGGTATTTAAAGAGTGGGGTCCCAGTAATAGGGGAGTAAAAGAGAGCTCTGGCCCTCCCTTTTACTGGGACCCCACTCTTTAAATACCCCTCTGAAACCACGCCCCCGCTCATGCATCTGATGAAGCGGGTGTTTGCCCACGAAAGCTTGTGCTCCAAAATACCTGTTAGTCTATGAGGTGCCATACAACTTCTTGTTGTTCATAAAGTTTTCAGTGTACCATTTCAAATGGAAGGACATTTAGATTACTGTGTATAGGGCAAATTTAAGTACTCAAAAAGAAAGGGGGTAGGACTGGCTGCGTTAAAGCCAAACTCTCCTAACATTACGAGTAATCGTGTCAATTATTTCTAAAGTCTGGTAACAGTGAGATAATGAAAAGGAGATTTGATTTCTGAGGCAAATGTAATTTACACAGCATTAAGTTCTGGCCAGAGCTGCATTCTGAGCCTGTAGATTTTGTTTTTATTGTGGTTTCCATTGCTTTGCTACAGAGACATACAGCCTTATTAATATGCAGGTCAACTAGTTGGGGCACAATAATATATCACCTACTGCTCCCTGACAGCTGTAATTTCCATCCAGATTAGAACAAAATGTCTGATTCAGAAACATATAATTATTATGGCTATTGATTTTTTTAGTTGTTTAGTTTAAATACAGTGAAAAATAGTGGTGGAGTTTGTATGTCTCCTATTCTCTGCAACAGGTTTGCGAACTTGACCCTCACCCTGAGAAACCAGTAGGTTGTCTCCTAGACTAGTCAGTCCGTTGTTCCTTTTCAGCGAACCTGCTGCAGCCCTCTCTCAATTTTCTGAATCTGTGTTATCTTTCTTGGAAGACCTTAATAGTACGGTTAGGGCACGTAGGATCTAGTGTCACTAGACAGGTCATGTTTTAGCTGTCAACATATATTCAATTTAGGCCTTGTCTATAGCAATTTTCTCTCACTGCTGGCTTAGTACAGGTGAAGCCCAACGAAAGGAGAAATACTGTGATAGAGGAAGGATGACTTTATGAACAAGCAGTCTAGATCCACTTTAAGAACAGCGCTTCCACTATTACTACGTAAATGGCAAGAGGAAAAGTTTCTGTAAATGCAGCCATACGTGATACAGGCCTAATGAAGAAGGCTTCAGTTGAAGAGATCAATAGTGCCGACAACTAAAATCTGATTTTCAGGGCTTGATGTGCTTTGATCCACCCCATTTCGGAAAACAAATTTCTCTGACTTCTAAACTCACGGAACGTTCCTGTACTCTTGAACTTTTCAAGACTATAGGTGGCTGCAGAGGACAGGTAAATTCAACGTTTTCTCTGTTCCAAGGATGTCCTCAGGCCATGGTCAGCAACCTGTGGTTCTGGAGCCGTAGGTGACTCTTTAAGGAGCCACTTGTGGCTCCGTGCACTGCTGCCATTGACTCCACTTGTGGCTCTGGAGGCTGCCACTGCTTAAACAACATCCCCAGTTAAAACTGAATTAAGCTTTTTCCTTTAAGCGGCAGCAGCCTCCAGAGCCGCAAGTGGAGTCGGCAGCAGCAGAGCGCCCTGGAAGAGGAAGCCAACAGGGCTTCCCTGCTGGAGCCATGATGAGAAGCAGTAGGCGGTTGTGGGAAGGGAGGTGACAGTGGAGGAGCAGAGCAGATACCTGGCTCCTCGCAACCCCCTAACAGTGCACTGCACACCAGCCACTGCCAGAGCTGCGGGCGGGAGCCCCTCGACTGTGCCAGGGAGATGGGGGAAGGAAAGCAGGTGGCTCACTTCCAGCCATGACCAGCGCTGCTTCCTCTGCTCCCAGACGTGGGGGGCTTCATCCTCCTCTCGCTTCCGCCCGCCTGCTCGGCACTGCCCAGCTGCTGCAGCCCACTGCGGGTGCTGTACTCAGAGGTGGTGGCAGTCAGGGAGAGAGCGGGTGGCTCTGCTCCAGCTGTGGTGGGGAGCTGCAGCCGAAGGTGGAAGAGAGGCGACCGCTCTTCTGTCAGCTGTTTGCTCTCTCCTCCCCTGCCGCGGCTGCTGCCAGCTCGGAAGTTCTCACCTGCAGCACGTGGCACTAGCACCGCGGCTGCCCAAACCGCACCATCTGCCTGCTCTACAAGTGGGGGGGGCACCCAGCTCCCGGCTGCCTCCTTGTATCTCAGCAGCCAGGGGATGTGGGCGGCGCACAGTGTCTGAGGCAGGTAAATCCTGGGTGTGGGGGCGTGCGACAGTTTGAGGCTGAAGGGGTTAAACCTGGGACTTGGGGGGAAGGTTTGTGGGATGGGGGGTAAAGCTTGGGGATAGGGGGCAGATTTGGGGGCTGAGGTGGGTAAATCCTGGATATGGGGGTAACAACTTTCCAACTAGTGCAAACGTGTGTTTGCTGTTGTTAAAATAGGGGTAATAAAAGGTGTGGTTTGACTATTTATGAAGGACTGTCTTGTATTCACATGCAGTGCGGCTCTTGGTGTATTGATTCTGTAACCAAATTTTAAAAAATGGCTCCTGCTATTTCGGTTGCAGAACCCGGTGCTATGGCTTAAGGGTCTTAAAGGAACATGGGTTTAAAAAAAAAATGTTACTTTAAGCCTCTTAAGCTCAGTTCCTGACCATGGTCCTCAGCATTGTTTTGAGCACATCTAAGGGTACCCATGCATCTACACGTTAACTTCCCTGGACATTCAGTAATGGATTTAAAAGTAGCCATTCTTCTACAAAAGAAGTTTACCACAATATTACAGAGGGAGCTATCTGAATTAGCATTCATTTACAAATCTGATGTCTTTAACCTTTGCCTGAACAGAGATCTTATGTATTACAAGAGCAATTTCCCCACCTTTGATATTTGTGTTAATGAGAGGTATCCTGAATAATTTGCTTCATTAACTGTTCCTGCTAGGGAGAGGTAAGCCTTTTTCCCTCTTCCTACTTCCCCCTTCCCTTCAATATATAAATCTTGGACTCTGGTTTTCCTCTCCATTTTTTTCATCTGAGGAAGTGGGTTTTACCCACAAAAGGTCATGACCTAAAAAATTTGTTAGTATCTAAGGTGCCACAGGGCTGCGTGTTATCTAATATGCTAGCTCTCCTTAGAATTCCTTTACTGCTTCCAGGAGAGGCTGTGAATTTACCCACACAGGGCTGAAGCTCAGGGACTGAATTTAACATTTATTAGAAAAAGAAAAATCACATTAACGTAGGAGAAATGGTCTGAAATCATAACTAGTCTTAAATGAGGGGAGGACTATTATGGATAGGCAGAACCTGTGACATTATACTGTAAAAGAAAATCCATCTCTTTCTTCGGTTTCCAATGCAGCTGGCATGCATACTGTGGTGTGAAGGGTCTACAGGAACCACTCTATTTTGGGTAATTTGACTCCATCAGCCAAGGACTGAACAGAGGCTGGGTGTGGTTGGCCCATTACAAAAGCAGTTCTTCAGTTTTGATGTTCACACCTCCACATTAGTAACTGACAGTGGGCCATATCCCCCTTTACTGAATAGACCTTGTCAGCTCTGGCCCTCCCCGTTACTGAGACTCTGTCTTTCGATCCTCCTCTGAACGCCCTCCCACAACCCCCCGCTCAACTCATGCATCTGATGAAGGGGCTCTTTGACCACAAAAGCTTATGCTTGGAATGGAAGTTATTTTGTTGGTTTTTAAAGTGCTACTTGACTGCTTTTTTGTTTTGATAGAATACAGACTAACACAGCTATCTCCCAGTCACTATCCAAAATATCTGTTAGTCTATAAGGTGCCACAGGACTTTTTGTTGTTTTTGAAGATACAGACTAACTCAGGTACCTCTCTGATATTTTGGGTATAGGTCTTCTGTAGTTTTGCCTTGCAACCAAGTTAGTGATGAATGGCGCATGTTAGTTGAACTGATCTCTGTATACACCTCTTGCAGTTCCTGAAAGCAAGGAAATATTTAAATTGTAGAACAGATAACATAAGCCCTGTCCACAGTAAGTAAATAGGCATCAGTGCAACTACACCAGTGTACTTACACTGGATCTCGTAATTCCCAATGTGGACACACTGCACTGGCACAAAGGAATGTTTACACTAGTATATCTTAATTTGGTAAGACACCAAAATAAATAGTGCTGATGTAGAATCTGCTTTAGAGGTTTGCAGGGCTGCTGCCCCATTGAGTTAAAATCTAATTTCAGACTCAGTAAGTGAATGTAGCGAACTGCTGTAGGAAGGAAGTGTAGGAAGGAGATCCAGGGTAATAGCAACATGAACACAGGGTTGCATTGCCCTGTTGTCTGCATGATGTGATGGTTCTAAATCAGTGAAGAGGGGTTTTGTTAACTTCCTTTTAAAATATAAGTATTTAAGTAGCAGCAATCCCCATTGTCCTCTCTGTAGCTTTTAGTGGTTTCTGATTTGTTTTAATAAGTCCTGGTGGTTGAGAGGGGGCTGAAAGAATGGATTTATGGACTATTTTCCTTTTCTGTCTTCTGCTGAAGTATTTTGGCCACTGCTGAGGAGAAGGGACTCACCTCGATGGACCACTGGTCTGTTTTGAAATGGTAAGTTAGTCTCTGCCATAATATTGTTGCATGTTGTGGCATTTGGTAGGGCGAGATGTAAACAAAGACCTATAGAGAGGGTATTTCTAGATCTGAAAAGGTTTGAGTCCTTTAATTGTTTCCCCCTTCAATCTGAGTACTTGAACAGCATAACATGAAAACAAAAAAGAAAAAAAAAACATCTCTGATGCTAAATAAGGTCAAAGATCAAGCATAATTTTAGTATTTGCGTTTACTCATCTCTGTGAAACATGTTAATGTGACAGGAAGATATATCAATTACATTAAAAAGTCTTCCTGTTTATCCAAGTCCCTCATCTCATTTAGATAAATTACTGTTGAGTATAGCAATAATTTGAGGCAATTATAGCCAAAAAGTCCTGCCATGCATGATGGGTGTGCGGTGGAATGGTTGCAGCAAAGTGAGCAGTTTATGAAGAAAGATAGGACAAGTGCAACTTTCAAGAGTCTGTCCTCAGCTTTTTGTCCAGTATTTTGTTTTTTACCCTTGCCAGTGTGAACACCTGGTTAGTGACAGTGCTGTGAGCTGACTTACTGCTCTGTAACTTGCAAGCGTAGACTTGGCTTTAATGTTTCTTACTCTTCACTTCCAGTTGTTCTTCATTGCGGGGCCACCCCTGCTGCCAGACTTCTGCCTGAAGTGGGTGATTGTGAGAGTAACATATTGCTAGTGACAGAGAGGTGGCTGTGTTAGTTTGTACTCCAACAAAACAAAGCAGCGGAAATGTGGCACTTTAAAGACTAACAAAATGATTTATTCAGTGATGAGCTTTCGTGGGTCTGTCCCACGAAAGCTCATCTCTGAATAAATTATTTTGTTCGTCTTTAAAGTGCTACATTTCTGCTGCTTTGTTTTGTTATATTGTTAGTAAGGAATGGATTGTTCCATGTTGACACTAGTCAGCCTAAACAAGTTGTCCAGCCTACAGTGACTTTTACAAAATACATAATGCATCCAAGCCCAAAATGATGGCATTTGCGGTTAATGGAGACACCGAGACTGGGAAATAAGATCCACCGATAGTGTGAGAGGCCTGCTTCTGTCACACGGTTCAGAAGCCATTCACACAGCAGCACTCTGCTATTTCCCTGTGTTCTGGGAGTATCAGAAAGCACAGTAGCTGAAAGCGGTTGGGGGAGGAGGATTTTATATTAGCAGGGAGATAAAGAGAATGTTTGGACAGGAGCTCTGAGCCTGATTCCCTAGTGCCTTGCACCTTGTGTAGTAATGTACATCCACTGTGCAAAGCAGATGTAAAATACTATCAAATGTTCTTTGCATCACTATGCACAGGCATAATGGCAGCACCTTGTGGGAGGGTATAGAGCATTAGGCCCACAGATTTTAATTTTTATATCTAAAGACTCAGGGCCCGATTCTCATTTATTTTGTGGCCACTTTACAGTGCTCTAGTGCTTAAAGGGGACTTAAAGTGGGTGTGAATATAATTTACTCCCAAATCAAAGCCCCTTTCCACTGCCAGAGAGGCCTTATGTAAATCAGACTGAGCCTTTCCATCTTTCTTGTGTGTTTCTTGAGCAGTTGAACTTCCTGTAGTTTATGATCTAATGAAGAATGACAGACAGATACACTAGCCTTTAACCAAACACTAGAACCTTTTGCTTATTACCCTAACTCACAGTAATGCCTGGGATACATGTTGCAGTGTGAACAGAGAATAAAAAGGTAAGGGGGAAGCATCACTCTGTTCTTTTTACTTTGATAACTTCAGTTTTCAATTATTTACATGCATTGCAATATATTATGACCACCATGCTAGAAATGTGTGCAGGGCTTCAAAGGAATAATCTCTCCTCAAACTTTTTACTAGTAAATATAGAATGTTTTGTAAAAGTAATGAAGGCTAGTGTAATATGAGACCTTCCTATGAGAAGACATCACTTTTCATGTTTGTAGGTTAGCAATTAGCAAAGAGTGAGTGTGTGTAGGACAGACAACGGTAATTGATTGAGCATAAGGTGGGTACAAGTCTGCATGGTGTGTTTGAGAGCTTTTTCAGAGAAGCTTTCTAATAAATTGTTCATCTATGGAGGCCCGTAAGAATGAACATAGATTGCCTTTTATCAGCTCATAATGTGCTTTTATCACCTGGGAGGAGAATGTAATATTGATACTGAGTTTGTCCCAAGAGACCACTGTACAGACATTGTTAACAGCCCCATAGTTAAGGCTGCATAGAGTTTCTCAGTTAAAGTGCAACTTTCGTTCCTTTGTTAAGGATGAAAAAACATGTTGTGTCACCAGAATTGTGATGCTTACACCTAATGCAGAGGCTTTTCTGTAAAGAAATGAGTAAAGTGGTTCAGTTGTACTATAGTTGAAAACTACTACATTTGGAAATTTCAGGGGTAGCAGATATTGGATTTTTTTTCTGTCAAATAGAAATAGCTTTTTCACTTCTGAATCTTCACCAAGATGTAAAGCGAACAAAATATCATGCTCTATTTAAAATTAAAAATAAATTGAGACAGTAAACATAATTTTTACAAAGAAATTTTCAGATAACTTTTAAGCAGTGAGAGGTTGTAAAACACCTTGGCTGTGTCTACACTAGCCCAAAACTTCGAAATGGCCATTTCAAAGTTTACTAATGAAGTGCTGAAATACATATTCAGCGCCTCATTAGAATGCCAGCAGCCACAGCACTTCGACATTGACGCGGCTTGTCCAGATGGGGCTCCTTTTCGAAAGAACCCCGGCAACTTCGAAATCCCCTTATTCCTATCTGTTGTTAGGAATAAGGGGATTTTGAAGTTGCTGTGGTCCTTTCGAAAAGGAGCCCCATCTGGGTGAGCCGCACGGCAGCGAGCCGCATCAATTTCGAAGTGCCGCGGCTGCTGGCATTCTAATGAGGCGCTGAATATGTATTTCAGCGCTTCAGTAGTAAACATTGAAATGGCCATTTGCATGGCCATTTTGAAGTTTTGGGCTAGTGTAGATGTAGCCCTCATGTTTTGCGAAGTACATTTTTTCCCCTATTTTCACTAAGAGACTGTTACGCATTTTAGAACTTCTCTGACCAGTGTTTCCTCTAAGCTGCGCGCTTGGGCAGTCACTCCAGTGAGAGTCAGGTGCCACCCAGCTGATTAGCAGAGCACCCATAGCCAGCAACATTGGTGGTGCACAGCCACATGTGCCTCAATGCACATAAAATTTATTCCACCCATGGGTGGAAAACCATAGAGGGAATACTGCCTCTGACCCAGGTTTCAGTATTTTACCTACGATAGTGCAAACTGATGTAATGGCTGAGACAAAAGATGGCTTGTAGTCTGCTTACAGGTTAAAAACATTTTAGTTTTTCTAAGTTCTGTAAATTACATGCTAGGGTAATTAGAATGTGAAGGTCACAGAACTATCATCAAACCTATTCCAGTAACCGTTTAAAAAGTAAAATTAATTTTAAAAAATATTTGATACAACATAGATGGCGTAAACGCTGTTCTCTCTGCTCTGAAAGAAAATGAATGCAGCATATGCTTTTGCATACTAGTTTATCCTTCTGACATGTTACAGCTCTGTTGTAGTTCTGCACCATTACCCTGTGCTGTTCTGACATACTCTATCTCAGCACACTACCAGCAGGAAGGTTTAACACTTAGAACCAGTTGTTACAGCACCTGCTAGTTCTGTTACAGTGAAGGGTCTGTCAGGATTTCCTTTGGCATTAAAGTTTTGCTGCAAGAAGGGTTTCTCATTGTTTCAGCTGGCCCTGGATTGCAGGGCTGGCAGGCCTACCCAATGATTAGGAAGACTGCTGTTGGGCCAGAGGTTTGTCCTACAACTGGCAGGGACCTCCCACGAGATTGTGGTGCATAGAATCTGCCATCTTCCTGTTCTGAATCCTTCAAACAGGAATACCCACATGCCACCCTGCACTTAGCTGTTCAGTGAGACTGAACTGCTTTCGTGCAGTTGTACCCTTCTGGCACACAGTTAAATGACTATTGTCTGGTTTCCCAATTTGGGTCCATTTTTACTTGCTGTGGATAAATGTGGCCTATCAGGAGTTTGCCTCTGAGGCAGGCTCCTCCTCCTTCTCCTGCTGGTGGGATGCTTAGTCTTCAAAAGTGATGATAGTTTTTTTTTTTTTCTGAAGAGCTGGTTTCTGCTCTTGAAGGTGGTGCATTTTGTAGCTCAACAGAGTGAAAAGAGGATATTGTCATAAACCAAAGGAATGAGAGGCTTACTGTTCTTGGAAGGCAGGAAAAAAGGGCTCTCCTCGAAGGAGACTCTTTCTTTTATTTCTAGAGTGCTCCCTCTGTCTCTCCAGTGAAGGCTCTGAGTGCAGTACAACAGCACTTCAGAAGATATGCTCAAATATTAGTAAAACCCACATTCACTAACACTGCAGTTTGAACCTCTCTTCCTCAACAACATCGGTAATCCACCATGATTTTAGTTAGCCGGATGACCACTTTTTATGGGGATGCTCAAGTTTCCCATGGTCCCATAAAGTTTGTTTCCAACCAACAGTCCTTGCTGTCAGTGTTCTTTGCTGTAAGTTAGCTGTGATCTACCCCTAAATGTCTATTAAGAGCCAGCAAGCGGCGGAAGTGTTGGCAATTCTGCAGGACAATATTGACATCTGGTGATTCAGAAAATTCTCTCCCCCAGCACTGGTTGAGTCCAAAAGGTGCTGGCTTAGAAAGGTTCCACCAGTAGAACAAATTGGAGGGTGCTTGAGAAGGGGGAAAGGGGAATAACAGGGGTCTAGTAGTAATTCAGTGAGCAAGAATCCTGGGGGAGAAAACAGATGGAGAGATTTTTATGGAGAGTGAATCCTGCACCCTAGTATTAATAGCAGATACCTAAAAGGTGGGCAGTTGGCAGTAAGCAGAGATAAGCCCTCTCTAAAGCAGAGAGGGCCAAGACAATTAATCACAGTTGAAGAACCCGCAGATCCAAGCTATATCCAATCTGTTACTCCAAGTTTTATAGGTAGCCGATATAATATGCCCAAAGTTGCTCATGGCAGTGAGCAAAAGTGCTGCCTAATCTAAAACTACCCACAGTTCATGGAGGAGGCTTATTTAATGCAAGTTAGAAGATTCAAGCCTGATGGTCCACCAGGTTGCTTTTGCAAGGTTGCTGTTGGCTAAGTAATGCTACAGCCTTTATAGATGGTATTGCAAAAATCTCGTCTGAGAGAGAGTTTCCCATGGATTGTGTCATAGAAGGATACAGGATTCTTGACCTGCCTTCCTGCCCTTCGTGAAGGACCAAGGATGTGCACGCTATTAGTCTTGAATGCTTAGCATCTATATTGCAAAAAACAAGATCAAGGTCAAAGTCAGAGCTTTGGATGCTGTTTAAACAAAGGTAGATATGCTTCCTGTATTAAAGGATGTACCTCTAAAAAAACAAGTGGTGGAAACAGGAAGCAATCGTATATTTAGAATATCTGTATGCATTTGAGATGTTTAGTCAGTTGCATAAATGCTGTTGAGTTTCCACTTGCCCATCAGCGTAATCTGTGTGTTGGCTGATTTCTTGGAGGTGTGGAGGCAGATGTGGCATCTTGAAGAGGGAGTTGAAGGAGGAGAGGTGAGTGAGCAACACCAGCTCCTCTGTAGCTGTTGTACTCTGTAATTGCAGAGAATGTCAAATTTGAGTTATTTTATAGGTTGTCATATTTAATGTAAACCAGTGTTGAGTGACTTCACTTCTATTCCCAGCTCCCAGAAGTGTAAACATGTCACTACAAAATGCAGAACAATCTGAAAGGTTTCTTATTAAAGCAGTCATTTGGGAGCTAATTAACATTTCAGTGTTTGGGCCCATTCCATCCAAATTGGCCCGATCTTGTTGGAGTGCTAGTCTACTGGGCCAGTGCCTAATGATGCGGGGCCAGTAGGCACCAGCTGAGGATGTGGCATTTATTATTTGCCACAATTAAATTATTTGCCACAGTTAATTGATTGTGAGGAAATTAAGAAATTCTGCACCAGGTAAGGAAGGGGTAAGAAGCAGCCTGGGGCTCTTACAGCACCTGCAAGCCACGCCAGACTTGGATGGGGGAGCCTTGTAAAGGAGAAGCCCAGTTAGGCCATGTCTACATTACCCAGATGATCGACCACTTGGTCAATCTTCCGGGGTTCAGTTTTGCATGCCTCGTAGAGACATGTGACATCAACCTATCAGGTTGTTAGTCAACTTTTGTACTCCTTGCTATTGTGAGGAATAAGTGAGGTCAGTGGAAGAAACTCTCGTCAGCGTGCCTTAGTGAGGACAGCCATGTGAGTCTATTGCAGGTAAGTCGATTCTAGCTATGCAATTGCCATAGCTAGAATTGTATATCTGCAATTGACTTACCTGCCTAGGGTAGACCAAGCCTTAGGAGGGAGACACCAATAAGAGGAGGCTGGTTTTCTAAGACCAGGAGCAGTGAACTGAGGCCATACAGCTGGCCCCGGTTGTAAGGCCCATTCCATGGAGGGAAGCTGGGAGCCTCCTTTCATGAGACAGAGACTGAAAATGTCTTCCTGCAAAAAAAAAAAAAAAATTCCCTCCAACCAATGTCCGCACATCTCCAAGTGCAGCTTAATGGACTCCAGTCTTCTGGCTTGTACTGCGAGGCTGAAAGTGGCAGTGTGGACATTTCCATTTGATCTTGGGGGAGTGTGTCAGCCTGGGCTCCAGTCCGATCTTGAACATTCAGATGGCAACTTTAGGGGGTGGGGTAGCTCAGTGGTTTGAGCGTTGGCCTGCTAAACCCAAGGTTGTGAGTTCAGCCCCTGAGAGGGTCATTTAGGGATGTGGGGCAAATAGATTTAAAAAAAAATCCATCAGGAATGGTGATAGGCCCTGCTGTGAGTGCAGGGGACTGGATTCAATGATCTCTGAAGGTCTTTTCCAGTTCTGTGTGATAGGTAGGTACTTTTAGTCCTGTAGCACAAGCCTGGTGACCCTGAGCCAGTTATCCAGGCTGTGAGACATGCAGCCGCAAGATACTGTGAGTGCATGTAGCATAGACTTACCTAAGGGACTGCCTGAGCTACAGCCCCAGCTCTGCAAGGGGTAGTGGAGGCAAGGTTGTGAGGAGAGAAAGATAACAAGGAGCACTACTGGAAATAGAGCCCAGCTACTGCTTGCTTCAGTAACTGGCTGAGGAGTCCTAAGTCCACACTGGGAAATGTGGTGTTCACAAATCTAGGAGAGACTCTAGCAGGTAGCCAAAAGCAAGAGCAGCCCAATGAAGCTATAAGGGAATTGAAGGATTGTTCCTTAGCTCCCTAAAACAGGATCCTTCAGCTATAACCTAGATGAGAAGATAAGCCTGGCCCTCCAAGCTCTCCCCGACACCAAGAGAAGGAAGATGATGTTCTGGACCAACAAATCAAGAACAGTGAGGTCCTGGCATAGAGCAGGGGTGAACAAAATGGCGGTGTGTGTGTGTGAGTGAGAGAGAAATTTTGTAAGGGGGGTCGCAGAATGATTGGCTGCTGAATGTCAGGCTTATCCCTATCATTAAAAATGTTGAAATATGTTACTCTTTTTATGTCTGTACATTGGCATTTATGTGCTAATTAATAAAAATGTTTACTTTCCACATACTTATTTTCTTACATGTGCTGGAAGGGCTTTATTTTTTCATATGAACATAACCGAAATTTCCGGATTACGTTAGATGGGTGCTGTGGGCAGGGCTGCTAGTCGCAGGGATGAAAGGTGGGACCCAACGTAAAAAGTGTGCTCGTGCCTGGCATAGAGGCTACCAAGCTTTGGATTTTTACTGTTTTTTTCAGGATGGACATTAGGGGTAGGATGTAAAAGTGAGCTGGGTGGAGGGCCTAGTTTCAACGTGAAGGAGACCAACTGTCAGTCTGGGCAGCAGAGCTACATGGATAAAAAACGTGTAATTCTGCACTTCGTTGCAGACAGTGGGTCAGAGGGATGTAATGCTTTTCTGCCTAGGTTTCCAGCTCTTAGGTTGATCTGTGGGCTTTTTAGAGATACAACCTAAGAGGACTGTTTCAGCTGCTAGAGAATGTATCTGGTGGTGAAATTCAGAAAATAATTTGATAACCATTTGGGGCTCTTGTTCAGCATTGGGAACCAAAAGTGCCAGATTAGGGAATATTTACTGGGTAAATTTACTAAGGGGAGCCTATAAATCTTGAAGTGGCTAACAAAATTCAGTGGCTAATCCTATGGAGAGTCAGTAAATAAATGTCTTGGATGCAAAAACCAGTTCAGGAAATGTTGATCATGGAACTCATTTTAAAATATTTCACATCCTTTAAACAGCAATCAGGCTAATCTGTGACCTCATCTTGGCCTTAATGGTATGGGGATTAAGATGCAAAAGATTTGCTATAGGTGTTTGACGAGGAGGAAGTGGGATGTGGTGCTTAAGTAATTACTATTAAAGGAACCCACTAATTATATTCTTGCAACTGATCACACTGATCCTGCTTAAAAAATGCACTTAAACACGTGAAAAATGAAAGCTTATGCTCCAAAATATCTTAGTCTATATGGTGCCACAGGACTTCTTGGTTTTTTTTTTGAAGATACAGACTAACTCAGCTACCCCTCTGATACATAAACACATGCTTAATTTAAAGAATACAAGTAGTCTGGGACTACATAAGCACATTCTTCCTGCTTTGCTGGAGCTGTCAGTATTCTGCAGAAATAGGACCTAATATTGTAACTCTGGAGCCTTTGCTTTTTGGAGGAAAGTAGAAGTTTTGTTCTATGTGAATTTCAGAGAGAAATCTTCTCGGGAGATTTGGGATGGCTAGAGAATATTAGCAATAGGAGGGGAATATCTGCAGTGGACGGGCAATGTTTTTCCTGAGGGAGATTAAGAAGTTTTATATTAAAATATAAGCTGGAATAGCTGGTGGTCTTATATCAAAATAGTCATTTGTCATAGCTCTTCCGCAAATGTTGCTGGACTGGGTATGTCTTAGTGTTCTGTTTATGGGAAAGTACACCCTAGCTCAGCACCACTTCCAGTCCATCTGTCTAGGAATTCCTAAAGCATCGGTCACAAAAGTATCTAGATGCTGTGCTGTTTCCATGGCAACACCAGCTTAATGGGGCAAAGCTCCCTAAGGAGAACCCTCCTGTCTAGTTTGTCAGAATGGCTAAAGTTCTGGCCCCCCTGAGTGCCTCACTGTCAAACAGAGCAGGAGACAGTTGTCCTCAGGGAATGTGTAGTGCTTATTAGGCTCTGATCTGCATTAGTAGTATTGAACCACAGAGAGCTGCCTGCTGTGTGTCATGCTCTGCCCCCAGTTCTGTGAGCTGATGTGTGGGGGGGCTGCACCTGTCCTTCATGGGTACCCCTCAAGCCCCCTTTAGAAATTGATACACACCCCCTGGGCACTCCTTGCACTGGTCTGTAATCTGACTGCAAGAGATTTGCTCTTCTGGTTTACCAAGGGAGGTCCTGAAATGAGAGAGGAATTTGTATGGCATTTTGGGAGGCAGGGTGGCCTGGCAGATGGTAACTTTACTGCAATTCAAGAGCCCAGGGTTCTGTTCTGATACTGTTAAGGTTGGCAGCCAAGAGGCTGACAGAATGGCACAGGTTTTTAAGATTTACTGCAGAGTCCCTGAAAATATTAAGTAGTCATTGTTAACGCACCAGCAAATCAAGGTAGCTGAGAAGAAAAACAATAAAAATAAAAGCTGCACAAGCAGTTAGCTACAGGGGAAACAAACAAGGTTCCAAAAAGATGTCGTCGTAATAATTGGAAATCTGAGTGCCAAAGTAGGGGGCAGCAATGCTGGCAGGAAAATGACTGATCTGTTTGGGTGGTTTTTGTTTTGTTTTGTTTTTGCATGAAACATTTTGGTCATATGATAACTTGGAGGTCACTGGATCATGGAACAGAAATAAGTCCCGTTGCAGTTCTGTGTAAATGGAGAAGAGCTTTAGAAGATGTACATAGCAGCCATTGATATTTGAACAGACCATGCACTGCTGTAGCTATGTTGAGAGTAAAAATAAGAAAAAAGAAGAGATCTGAACAACAGATGATCGTATAAACAGCCATAAGCTCAAACAGATGACAGCATGACAAGAGTTTAGAATTGTACTAGCAAATAGATTTCTAGGTTCTTGAAGATGAAGAAACAGGAGGTAAAAGGAAACATGTCACTAAAACTCATGAAGTAGTGCTGGGATTCAAGAAGAAGCATCACAGTGGTTATCTAAGGATACTTAGCAGCAGAAAAAGGAAAAATTAAACTGAAACTCATTCAAAGAAGAACAAGAGCTCAGAAGTGAACTCTGAAGGGATATGCTGTGAAAAAAGAGAGGCCAGAAAGAATGCTTGGGAAGATAAATGAACTTTATAGCCACTGCAAGCCACTGCAGCACAAAATAACATGAAGACCCTGTACAACATCATTAGACAATTTTTAAGAAGAAAAACAAATACCAGCTAACCAACTGAAGATTGTGAGGACAGCTTAACAGTGAAGATAACAGAACAGCTAAGTATATAAAGACAGTACTTCAGTCAACTATTGAAACATAAGTCAGTAGCCAGTTCCCACATAGGAAGAAAAAGATCTGAATGTCTAGCAAAAATCTATCATGAGAGAAAAAGTAAAGAGGGAAATTAAAAAAATTGGAAAGGCACCAGGTCTGGATAACATTCCAGTGAAAGCATTGTTTTTCAACCTTTTCACGTGTAGATGCCCGAAATTTTTTTCAATGCAGGTGGAGACTCTTTGGAAAATCCTAGGTGTATCGCAGAGCACATGTTGAAAACCACTGAAATTGATGTTCTAAGGTGTATTTGAATGCAGTAAATGTTTTCATAGGCCTCTTGAAAAAGCTATGGGAAGAAGAAAAAAATGCCAGACGAGTTAGAAAAAGGGCTATACAGGTGCAGTTCCCAAAGAAAGGAAAACCTAAGTCAGTGTAAAAAGTGGAGGAGCATTCAATTGCTTTTTAAGTAGGATATTTAGACATACTATTCTACACAGAATAAAGAAGGCCATATAGTCAACGTTATCAAAAGAACAGGCAGGGTTCAGAGAGGAGAAATTATGTATAGATATCATAGAACTTTTAATCAAACGGCAGTCACCTCTTTATATTAATTTTATAGACGTCCAAAAAGACGTTTCTGTAATGTTTCTCAACCTTTTTGCTGTGGCATCTCTCTTTGGATTTAAAAGGGAAATTGTGACCTCCTTTCTATGACTTGAAAAGGTAGGGGTCTGAAGCTGCTGGAACTTGAGTGCTGCTGCTAGGACTGTCAGTCTGAGCCCCCTAAGCTCATCCCAGGATGCCCAGGTTGAGAAAAACTGGAATAGTGGAATGAAAAGTTTTATGGCAGTAGCTATGCAACTGTGGAATCCTGCAGGCATTTACTGTAAACACTGTTTAGCGTTTCTAAGGAAATATGACATGTATAACAGTGAACTGACAAACCAGTTCAAGGTTACTACAGGCATCAGATAACACCATCTTGTGTCACCCATGATCTGTTTATTGTTAGGGGCTGGATAATGAGAGAGACCACAGAACAACAGAAGGGCATAAGTTGGCTTTCACACACGGGCTAACCCTGGAGAACCCATCCGGCCTGCAGGCTGCTTGCTGCCTAACCCTGGGATGGGCTATGGTGTCTGCCGTGGTGCAAGGACCAGCAAGATCATCCAGAGATTTGGGGCCTGGTTGAACGTGCCAGTGTCTGATACATGGGCCAATGCGGTACACAACACTGGGAGATCTCAGTGACTTTTTGCACTGGGGTGAGAAATAAACTGTGTTGAGGACTTACATGTTGGAGGTGGAAGCCTCCATAGCTGCGTCTACACGTGCACGCTACTTCGAAGTAGCGGCACCAACTTCGAAATAGCGCCCGTCGCGTCTACATGCGTCGGGCGCTATTTCGAAGTTAACTTCGACGTTAGGCGGCGAGACGTCGAAGTCGCTAACCTCATGAGGAGATAGGAATAGCGCCCTACTTCGACGTTCAACGTCGAAGTAGGGACCGTGTAGACGATCCGCATCCCGCAACGTCGAAATTGCTGGGTCCTCCATGGCGGCCATCAGCTGGGGGGTTGAGAGATGCTGTCTCTCCAGCCCCTGCGGGGCTCTATGGTCACCGTGGGCAGCAGCCCTTAGCCCAGGGCTTCTGGCTGCTTCTGCGGCAGCTGGGGATCTATGCTGCAGGCACAGGGTCTGCAACCAGTTGTCAGCTCTGTGGATCTTGTGTTGTTTAGTGCAACTGTGTCTGGGAGGGGCCCTTTAAGGGAGCGGCTGGCTGTTGAGTCCGTCCTGTGACCCTGTCTGCAGCTGTGCCTGGCATCCCTATTTCGATGTGTGCTACTTTGACGTGTAGACGTTCCCTCGCTGCGCCTATTTTGATGTTGGGCTGAGCAACGTCGAAGTTGAACATCGACGTTGCCGGCCCTGGAGGACGTGTAGACGTTATTCATCGAAATAGACTATTTCGATGTCGCAACATTGAAATAAGCTATTTCGATGTTGGCTGCACGTGTAGACGTAGCCCATATGTTCCGCCTGGAGTAGAGAGGCCTAAGAGAGGGGTTTGTGTTAGTAAAGTCTGTTGACAATAAAATGCTAGAGAATTGTTTTTAAAATTAAACAGTTAAGACAGCGAGAAAGTTCACTTTGAATTCAAAGTGAACTGTGGAGCAGTAAACGTAATTCACAGGATTGTTCATGAGTAGTACCAGCCCTTCAGTGAAACTCAGATTTCAGCCTCCCCTCCCCCCTAGATTTCATCTGCCTTCGACTCCTGGGACACTGCCAGTCACCAGAGTGGATAAGTAACCCAATCTGTGTGTTGGACTTTCAGGGATAATAGAAAACGAGGTATTGTCACAGATTTTAGTATCAGAGAGGTAGCTGTGGTAGTCTGTATCTTCGAGAACAACAAGAAGTCCTGTGGCAGCTTATAGACTAACAGATATTTTGGAGCATAAGCTTTCGTGGGCAAAGACCCGATTTTAGTAGCATTTACTCTCAGTATTTACAATGACATATTAGAATTTAAAATGAGGATACTGCAAGAGGCATGTATTGATATTAACTTTCATGTCCTTTACTGCTCATCTTAATTCAGTAGAACAATGGGAGTGGGCATAATTATTTAATAATGTGCATGGATATGTTGCCACAGTAGCCCTGTTTTAACAGGGTACCTAATGCAGACAATTCACATGCACTTCAGAAATGCCAAAGATAGATTTTCTTCTTACAGGCTTGCATAGTTTGAGTGAAACAAATAGCCTAATTACTGTTCAGTTATTGCTGTCCCCATATCCTCAGACTCCCTGCAGCTGTAATGGCTTGACCTCAGCCGTAAGGTAAGCATTGCAGTTTCAGTGAACTAAAGTAGAAAACGTTGCAGAAATAATGCATTGCCTGCCGTGTGAGGTGCTCTCCCTTTTTAGTGGTACCTAGACTATCTAGAGCAGGAGTGCCCAAACTTTTGAGGGACTCCTGTCTTCACCCTGCTACCCCAAGCCAGGAGTGATGCTGTGGGTTTATATCAAGGTCTGCAACCGAAATAGCAAGAGCCTTTTTTTTTTCTTCAAATTCCATTACAAAATCAATCCTTCAAGAGCTGCAATGCACGTGAATATGAGACAGTCCTTAATAAGTAACATCAAACTGTACTCTTTGTAACCCGTTTTAAGAACGGCACACACACAATGATTGGTACCAGTTGGAAAGTAGTTACCCCCATCTCTAGGCTTTACCTGCTTCAGCCCCCAAATCCACCTTCCTACTCCCAAGCTTTACCCCATCCCGCAAACTGCCCCCCATCCTCAGGCTTAACCCCCATCAGACCAAAACCAGCCCCTCTTCCCCAGAATTTACTTGCCTGAGAAGACCACCTCTCCAGCTGCTCCCCCACCACCTGGGTATTTATCTTAAGGGCTGTTGGAAGGGTGGTGACTGATTTCAGCTGGGAGGAGCTGAAAGCCTAGGGTCGGAGATAGATACCCTGCAGCACCCAAGGCGGGAGGGAGTCACTGTGACAGGTGCACACCCTGGACTCGATACAGCTGTGGCAAGCTGTGCAGTCCAGCCCCGCTTGCGCTGGTTTGAGCGTGGTGGGAGGCTCAGGTAGCCCTGCACATTGGACAGCAGCTCCTGTATGTCTGGGAGGCAGAGCCCTCTCACCCACCCTCTGCTGGCCCACAGCTGCCTGGCTGCCACCTCCTCCTCTTCCCCAGCACTGCTGCGGCAGGGCAGGCTCGGCCGCCCCTGCCCCCAGCTCTCCTTCCCCCACCTGCAGCACGCGGGCGGCTGCCAGCTTCCTCTTCCGGGGCTCCCTGCCGCCGCCGCAGGCTCCGCTTGCCACCTCTTAAACAAACAAAACTAAAGCCCATTTTAATGGCCAGCTTTGTTTAAGCGGAGGCGGCAGCCTCCAGAGCTGCAAGACGAGTCAGCCGCAGCAGCACTTGGAGCTGCAAGTGGCTCCTTAAAGAGCCGCTGTTTGCCGACCCCTGGTTTATAGGACATGGAGGGACATGGCAGGCAGCCACTAGGGTAAGGGGATAAGGCTGATGCCACAGTTGCTGAGGGTGGGGCTGAGGGCAGTGGCGGGAGTGCAGCTGCACCAGGCTGTAGTGGGGGCCTGCACCTGGGCCTGCAGCCAGATGTGGATCTGCTCCCAACATTGCCCCTGGCTTCAGCCCTGGGCCATGAGCAGTGCAGTGGCGAAGGCTGGGGACTGATGAAGAGTCACACTGGGGCCAGGACAGGGGATGCAGCTAAAGGCAGAAAGGGGGCAGCAGGGTGGGGGGTCAGGGGAAAGAGGGCTGGGACACACTCCCTTCCTGCTACCATAGGTGCTGGCCTAGGTCCTGTCACACACCCTGGCCATTATACATGCCTTCTAAAGAGAGGTGCCCCACATTTTGGGGACCTCTGACCTGGAGATTGATGAGCCTGCTACTGCCTTAGTTAAGCACTATGTGGCTTTTAGCTGATGCAGCAGAGTTGGGTTCAATCCCATCTTCTGACAGCTGAGATCTTTCAATGATCCACCAGCACCAGAGAAGTATGAGTGAGAGATTCTAAGGGTAGTAAAGCCCTTACACAGTCATCACGTTAGCTTTCCTCTTTCCATGTTGTTTGCAGTTCCACAGAGCATGTTTTGAGAACAAGCCACTAACCTACTACCTGAGGGAAAGTCACTTCAGTCACATCCTGGACCACAGTTACTCTGTTCGTAAAGCAGATAACACCCGTGTAAAGCGCTTTATGATTTGCTGATGAAAAGCTCGAGCTTGCTATTCTAGTTATAATTTGAGTTTGCTGTTGTAATTATTACTATGTTTAAAGCCAATTTTTTTTAGAAATCACAAAAGTAAATGTCTTTCCTGTGTCTTGCAATATGTTTGAACAGTCTTGAGCCCTGCTACTGATTGGTCTGCAGGTGATATCATAATGTTAGTAATAATGTAGAACAGCTAATTTTCTCCTTCGCAAGTGTAGTTAGGGGTACATTGTTCTGTTTGCTGACCTTAGAAGTAGGTCAGACTAGTTCTGGATACTTAGTCAGGCTGAAAATTTCTCCAGGCATACTCCATTTAGAAAGGCAGGTGTATTAGTACGTTTTCTGAAGTTTTACTTATAAATATTAGAACTGGTTTGTAACTTCTTTGGTCTTGACTCCATCAGTCCGTAATTTTTTGGTACCAGTGGCAACTGGAGCTCTGGGCCCTTTTGAAGTACCACGTGTGTGGGGAACCCCAGCACAACTATCCACCCCTTCTACCCTTGGAACCACCCGTTCTGGGACATGGAGCCTGGCCCCCTTCCCACCTTGTCGTGGGTCCTACAGCGGCTGTTGGTGCTGCTGCTTACTTGATATTGAAGAGTCGTGGTATTTATGCAGCGTCTAGAAATTCGAAGCCACCTCTGTTTATAGATTGATTATGTCTTAATGAAAGTTTTAGCTATATCTGCATAGAAGACCTGTTGAAAAATGGTATATTTTTATTAAAAGAGCGGTGTTGGCCTTTCAGTTAGTAGGGAGCTGTTTATGATGCTGGTAACATACCAAAACAAAACAAAAAAAATCCATCTTGGTTTCCTGCCCCATCCTCTTCCCAAAGGGAATGTAATAATTGTTCCTTATGTTTTATAATGTCCGGTGGAATTTATAAGTGGTGTGTGGGCCATTGTGTTTAAATTCCATAGATGTTTTGGATTATTCAGCATTTCTGAAGTGTACCATTAAGTTCAGGATGGGTGATGGCCATTAAAGGTTCTATTTCTCCTTTTGTAACACTGCCAGGACCCTTGAATTGTTACAGATTTTACAAGTTGATCTTGTAACGTGAGGTCGCGCTACACTGGTCACTGAAGTAAAGTATTGCTGGGAATTGTGAAATCAAGGTTGCTGCTTGGTAGAAATGCTCTATCAATAAACATTATTTTCCTAGACTCCTGCTTTGTGTTTAGTTGGTTCTGAGCAAGTGTCTTTCCCACCCTTCTCTAAAAGAAAGTTCCCACGCTTTGGAAATTCAGAAACTAAACTTATTTTGGCAACTCATAGTTTCTGCAGCGATAAGATGAAATAGCGTCTCTTTCGTTGGTTCTGATGTTTAACAACGCTCATTACCTGATAAATAATGAGCTCATTACTTAATAATGTCAATAATTGTTAGTCTTTGAGGTGCTACAGGAAGGCTTGTTTTTGTGATGTTAGACTAAAATAGCTACCCCTTTGAGGCTAGTATAATGTCAATAAGGTCATACATGTAATCTGTATTAAGAATTTAATTCATCTATAGATTATAACAGTGGCAGAAACGTTTGGGGAGACTAGCTTAATCTAATTTTCAAAATGGACATTGTCACAAAAGCATTTTCGTTTTTCCCAAAAGTTAGATTTCCAAAATTCTGTAAACTTTTTTGTTTGTTGATTTATGTTTATCATTTTTGACTTCCAGGTTTAATCTGAGGTATTGGTTGCCATTGCTGAATGCCCAGGTTAGGGGCATTAAGGTTCATTTTCAGAAATGCATTCACAAGAATACAGTCAACATTTGGTTGTTATTTCCCACGTGAGCAATTTTTGCAGTTGCCACAGGTACAACATGCATTGTCAAGGCAGAAAGGGCATCTGTTATAAGTAGTACAACCTTTTGGTAAGGATGTGCTTCAAGCCATGAAAAGATTTAGAATCCCTGCTTTCAGGGAACATTCCCACAGTGGGATTTGTTTTACAGCCGTCAGTCCTGGCTCTCAGTGTTCTGCACTGTTATTTTGCTCTAATTTACCCCAAATGTCTTCTAAGAGCTCAGGAAACAGTGGAAGTATTGGTGATGCAGCTAGACAATATCTCCTCCTGCGGTCCGGCAAATTCTCTCATTTGGCACCCATCACGTTCCAAGGAAGCTGGATGAGAAAGGTTCAACCTGTACCAAAAATCAAATCAGGCAGGTTTTTAAAAAAACAAAACAAAACAAAACCTGCTTTCAAGAATGTGAAGGAAATACAAACTATGCTCCTTAAAAATTGTTGGGGCAGTTGTGAGTTGCGTTGTATCAGTTGGAGGCACATCATTATGCAAAAAGTCAGGAGATTGCACCAGAACGCGTTCCTGACAAATTTTTCAGGTTATTCAGGATTTGTTTTATTTTAATTATGTGTATGCTTCAATAAATTTGCTATTCACAAAAGCTGGCTTATGTTCTGCATTTGAATAATAATAACGAATAGATTTTCCTCATTAATTTCAGACTCAGTTATATTTTAAATTTCGTATGTGTCAGTGTTCTCAATGTGCAAACAGCAGCTATGGGTTACACTCAACACTTCATTACTAACAGTCACCTGGGCACGAGTTTATTTTCATTAGATATGTTTTGTGGGAGGAGTGCAAAGTAAAGGATCAGAAAGGGGATCAGATGAAACAGTATTCTCAGCGCATTAGAGATGTTGGAAAGGACTATGCTATAGAACATGGTTTCTCAAACTGGCTGTGTGTGAAGAAATTCCTGGGGGGGGGCGTGAGGCGACCCAGCCCCCCACTGTCATTTCCCCCCCCCCCCCGCACCTCGAAGAAGAAGCTGGTCTTTGCTTCTGGTTCTCAGCCCCTGCCATTTTATATGGGTGACTGGGCACAGCCGCTATAAAAAGCAGGCAGCTGGTGAAGACCCATGTGCAGCCAGCTGCTTCCTGCAAAGGTGAGTGAGTGTGGGTTGAGGAGGGGAGTGGGTTAGATGGGGGGGCTGGCTTGGGGGAGAAGGATAGAGTGAGAGTGGGGGACTGGGGATGACTGGCTTTGGGGGAGGGGAGGAGCTCGGGTGGGGGAGCTTGCAGGGCTTGAGCATCTAGTCCCGGCATCATGGGGCCTGGGTGGGCAGCTGGCCCCAGCAGCACAGGGCTTGGGTGGCTCAGGCTGGTGGCTGCACCTGGCCGCATGGGGCTCAGGCGGGTGACTGGCTGGTGGGCGGCTGGCTCTGGTAGCGTGGGGTTCAGTCAGCTTGAATGGGCAGCACAACCAGCACAGGGCTCAGGAGAGTGAGCGGGCAGCTGGGGTTACACCAGGCACCCGCAAGGGGCCAAGAAAAACTATTTGTACATATTTTTAATTTTAAATAACATTTTTATGTCAAGTTTTTGTGTGTATTTCAAATTATGAATTGAGTTTTTTGTTAAAAGAGGGTGGGATGACGGTAAAAAGAGGCCTGGGGCATGAGGGTTTCTCAAAAATCAAAAGGGGGGCGTGATGCCGAAAAGTTTGGGAACCACTGCTGTAGAACAAGGTGGAGTCTAAGGCAAAACTAGGAGAATAACAGATGCATTTGGTTTCTGCACCCTTGTGTCCCACAGTGCACACAAATGAAATAGGATTTAACAGTTCTTTCTTCAGAGATTAGAAGGGGGTGATTCTTGAGGTGCAGTATCCAAATCACTTTCCACAGAAGCCAAAGTGACAGCTTTGCTGTGCCCAGTGAAGGAATACAAGGGCGTAGAATTAGATTGTCTTCCATTTAGAGAGACCATCCCTCCCTCTCTGTCCAGGAAAACAGCACAGCCAAAGTGCAATGAAAATTCAGCCTTAAGGGAACAAAACTGCTTTTGCTAAATGTGTCCAAGATATTGTGTTGGTCTAATCTGCCCCTGGAAGCATTAGGGCCCCTTTGATTGTTCCCTAGGTAAGAAACATTTGGAGGACTTGAATCTTGCCCAATAAAGCATCCTTAGTCTTACATTCAGTGAATAGTATTGTGTGGAAAATGCGGGAAGGAGTATTTAAATGAAAGTCTATGGAAGTTAGTAAAAGTCCACACATTGATTTCCATGGTCTTGTATTGGGCCCAGGAAAAGTCACATGATAAAGATTTTTAAAGCTGTTAAGGTACCAAAGATGCAGAGAGACACCTACCCCAATGGGATTTTCAAAAGTACGTAGGCATTCATCATTATCATCATCATCAACAACCATGGGCTCAGTGCCCATTGGTGTCTGATGCCTCTCTCACTATTTCCTTCCATTTTTCCCTGTCTGGTGCAGAGTGGCTTAGTTTCTGTAGACTAGCTCCACACCAATCTACTATATCATCTATCCATTCTCTGTGGGGTCTGCCTCTCCTATTCAAACCGTCCAGTATGCCGAATACCAGGGTCTTGGTTTTTTGTTCATGATTCATTCTGCAAATATGCCCAAATAGCTGTAACTTTCATTGTATAACTTTCTGTAGTACGTTCTCTCTTCACTGTATATTCCTATATAATTCCTTGTTGGTGACTTTCTGCATCCATCTTATTCTCAGGATCTTTCTATAACAACTCTTGCCTGCTAGTATTAACTGCCATTGATACCAGCTGCTGCTCTTCTCAGCACCTTGCTAACAATTTGAGTAGCCAAGAGAAATCATCCAATAGGGTAGGGTTGCTGACACACTGACTCAGGGATAAATAGTTTCCAGCCCTTGATTTTTGTCACAGTTCTTATGATTGATGTCTTATCCTTATTGCCTCTGATCCTGTCTTGAGGTGTGTATATGTGAATATGAGGTAGGCTTTTGAAAAAATAGGCTTCTGCCCTCATGATTGTGGGAAATACAGCTTGCAAACATGACACCTAAATGCTCAGTACCCAGAAATGCAATTGAGAGTTGGAGCAGTAGAGTTCATGTTGCTATGCTTTAGCCATGGTTCACATTGAATAGTCCCTTGCAGATGTTCTACCTTCAACAAGAGTCAACATAGGAGGGTTTTAGGCTTCTTAAATCCATCAGAATGACATCTTCCATGAGCAATGAGCATCCTACTTTGTATCCTTTGACCTCAGATCTGTAAACCTTGTGTAGAAGTGTATCTTCTTCTGCATATTGGACACAACCCCACCATTGCTGTTGTCTTGTTCTGATGCAAGACTGCAGCTTTCTGGGGTGATCATCTCATTTTTGAAAAAATCCTATCCTTTAAATCCACTTTGGTACCAAATGACTGGAAGACGGCCAATATAACACCAATATTTAAAAAAGGCTCTAGAGGAGATCCTGGCAATTATAGACCGATAAGTTTAACATCAGTACCAGGTAAATTAGTAGAAACACTAGTAAAGAGTAAAATTGCAAGGCACATAGAAGAGCACGAATTGTTGGGCAAAAGTCAGCATGGTTTCTGCAGAGGGAAGTCGTGTCTGTCTAATCTATTAGAATTCTTTGAAGGGGTTAATAAACATGCGGACAAGGGGCACCCAGTGGACATAATATACCTAGATTTCCAGAAAGCCTTTGACACGGTCCCACACCAAAGGCTTTTATGTAAATTAGGTGGTCATGGGATAGGAGGAAAGGTCCTTTCATGGATCGGGAATTGGTTAAAAGACAGAAAACAAAGGGTTGGAATAAATGGTAAATTTTCACAATGGAGGGGGGTAACTAGTGGTGTTCCCCAGGGCTCAGTCCTGGGACCGATCCTGTTCAACTTGTTCATCAATGATCTAGAAAATGAGGTAAGCAGTGAGGTGGCAAAGTTTGCAGATGACACCAAGTTGTTCAGGACAGTCAAAAGCAAAAGGGATTGTGAAGAACTACAAAAAGATCTCAGCAAACTGAGTGATTGGGCAGCAAAATGGCAAATGAAATTTAATGTGGGTAAGTGTAAGGTAATGCATGTTGGAAAAAATAACCCAAATTACACGTACTACATGATGGGGTCAAATTTAGCTACGACAGATCAGGAAAGGGATCTTGGAGTTATAGTGGATAGTTCTCTGAAGACATCCACGCAGTGTGCAGCGGCAGTTAGTAAGGCAAATAGGATGTTAGGAATTATTAAAAAAGGGATCGATAATAAGACAAAAGATATCATACTTCCCCTATATAAAACTATGGTACGCCCACATCTCGAGTACTGCGTGCAGATGTGGTCTCCTCACCTCAAAAAAGATATATTGGCATTAGAAAAGGTTCAGAAAAGGGCGACTAAGATGATTAGGGGCTTGGAACGGGTCCCATATGGGGAGAGGCTAGAGAGACTGGGACTTTTCAGTTTGGAAAAGAGGCGATTGAGGGGCGATATGATAGAGGTATATAAAATCATGAATGGTGTGGAGAAAGTGAATATAGAAAAATTATTTACCTTTTCCCATAATACAAGAACTAGGGGACACCAAATGAAATTGATGGGTAGTAGGTTCAAAACTAATAAAAGGAAATTTTTCTTCACACAGCGCACAGTCAACCTGTGGAACTCCTTGCCCGAGGAGGCTGTGAAGGCCAGGACTCTATTAGGGTTTAAAAAAGAGCTTGATAAATTTTTGCAGGTCAGGTCCATAAATGGCTATTAGCCAGGGATAAAGTATGGTGCCCTAGCCTTCATAACAAGGGCAGGAGATGGATGGCAGGAGATAAATCACTTGTCTTCTGTTCTCCTTCTCTGGGGCACCTGGCATTGGCCACCGTCGGCAGATGGGATGCTGGGCTTGATGGACCTTTGGTCTGACCCAGTATGGCCATTCTTATGTTCTTATGTTCTTATGTTCTTATCAGACCAATAAATAATATCAATACACTGTAACTTTTGACCCTGAAAACTACTTAGTTTCTCTCCTCAGCTGTTTTCAGTGGCCGTGTTTCTGCTCCCTGTGACATAGCTGTGATCACTACGGCATTGGACACTTGGACCTGACCTGTCACATGTTAAAGAACATTCTTATCACCCAAAGAGAGGCCTTTGGGAACACTGATGTGCCATGACACAAGACCAACCTGACGAGAGACTTCTTTGGATCTCTAGAACACCCTGCTGTCAGTTGACTACCCACATAGATAAAACAGGAGCTGTGCATCCCTCTTGTGAGATGGGAAAGAATGACCTGGCAGTGCTGCACCTACATGGCACTGAATGGGTCAATAGTTTTATCACCACTGAGCTTAACACCCAGAGATTCTGCAGTTTTCTCAGCTCTTCCAGCATTACTGGTCTCTCTCAATAAGGCCTGATTTTCTGCATACTCAGAAGCCTCTAAAGATAAATCTTTAAATTTCACACCACCTCCTTTGGCTACAACCCTTGGAACAATAAATAATGTAGGTGAGAAAATGCATCCCTGGTGTACTTCTGAATTCTCCTGAAAACCCAGTCTGTACTACAGCTCTTGACCCTCACACATCTAAACGTTCCACAGTATAGTTCCTCCACTACGCCCACAAAGTCCCCAAGCACCTCATTCTGGAGTAGTGGTGTCTGTAGTAATGATTGATGTATTGAGTCAAAAGCGGCTGCAAAGTCATAAACACAAGGCGAGCTTCCTTTTGTCGCTTTAGTGGCTTTTCACTGGCATTCTGCAGAGTGTGTATAATGTGGATTGTAGAATAACCAGTACAGAGACCAGGCTGGTTATGTCTCATTTCTGGGCTGTGACTCTATTTGTCAAGTCAGTGGTATGATGGTAAATACCTTCCATTCGACTGATAGCAGCTTTATTCCCCTATGATTTGAACATGATGATTGCTCTGTTAAAAAGAAATGCATCCCCTTATTCCAGTTTTATGGAAGGTGACTGGTTTCCCCAAACTTTTAAGACAACTCATTGAAGACAATTAATTAAATCCAGGCCTCCATCATTTTGTAGTTCTAATGCAATATTGTCGGGGCCCCAGGCACTTTATCATTTTGTATCTCTAACTCCTCACTTCTTCTAATGTCACTAGCTTGTTTTCTGCTGGCTTTGTTTTTTGACTAAGTTGTGGATTACATCTAAGTGGGGATCTGTTCATTAATTTACAAAAATAGTCACACCAGCGCTTAATTCTTACCTTAGTTGCCTGGCATTGTGTTCCATTGGTGTCCTTAACTGGCTAAAGCCACAAGTGTGGATCTCCAGTTAGGACCTTAGAAGTCTCAAATACTCTTGGCAGGTCCTATCTTTCAGAAACTTCTTCCGTCTATTGCACCCAGCTATTTCATTGTGGCTTACTACCATTCAGACAGGACCTCTGGGCTGCTTGTTCAAGACATTTATTTCTCTATTGTCCATTTCGTCCTCTCTTCACTGACTTGACTGTGACCTTCCAGTGAATCCACTCTCCATGGCCCTTTTTTCCCCACTCCCATTAGTCCATAATCCAGTGTTACTTTTTCATTCTCCTTAATCCCTGTTGTTCTCCAGCAATCTCTTTAATAGAATCCCAAAATAAAGTGCACTCTTACTGTGCAAGAAACAGCTGGTCATACAGTATAGAATATTTGTAGAAGACCATTTCAGTGTTACTCTTAGTGATCTCTTCATCATAAAGATTATCAACACAAAAGTGAAAGAAGTCAAATTAAAAGAACTCCAAATGTGTAATTTTTTAAAAAAAAATCTTGAATTATTTTTAAGACAATCCCGTGGGTTCTTTCAAGGTTAATGACTTTTGAATGCTTATAGTGGGTAATGCATTTTGGAAGATAAAAATGTAGATGGTTGAGGATAGTTCTTAAGGAAATCAAGCTTGATTCAATATGGGTGTGAACCTAGTAGCTGAACAAGCTACCTAAGAGTGTCTGATAGGACAGCTGGTCCAATTTCTCAGATTCCAAAGAAAAATCCTAACAGAAAACACTAATTTTGTATTGAGGTAGGACCCGGAAAATTGTGTATACCACAGAAAGATGGTGAGACTGCTAAAGATTCAGATTTATATGATTTAAATTATGGATAGCTTTGGGGAAAAAAGTGGAAATAAAGACAAAAATACGTGTACTCAGCTTGAGAAAAATGAAGGTAAATAAATGAGTAGAGGTGTGTGCTCGCATTTGTTGAGACTGAAAGTAATGAAGATGAAAATCCGGCTTCAAATGTGCAAGAGGTAAGGATGAAAATGTCTTAAGGAAATAGAGATCTGAGATTTGAAGATAAATGTAAGTCTGAGCTGGAGCCAAAAAGAAGAGGACATAAAGAGGTCCATTGTCTTGGGTATTTACCTAAAAATGACGTCAAATCTGAGAACTTGATAAGGTGTTAGGGCTAAACGATAGGTTTAAGGTCTGCGACTAGAAGAATGTTTGGGGTTTAGATAGGAATGTTGCAGAATGTAGAGCAGGGCTATATCTCCACACCATAGCTGCAGACTCTTTAGTACTTCTAAATGCTGTAATTGAGATTGGTGGAGGAAGTAATACATTGAAGACATGCAAAGGAGTTGGAGTAGCAGTATGGTAATAGATCTGTGAACAATGGAGAATAAAGTCAAAGTTGTCAAACGAAAAGCTTGGAGGAAACTTTCTTGTCTCTGGATGATTTTTGTTTTGTTTTGTAAGCAAATTCAGTGGGTACAAAAATCTGAAAATCTTAGAATTGCCCAAAGTTATTTAAGGGGGAGAGTAATCAGAGAAGAGAATGATCTGTAAGAAAACATCCAAGTAACCTCAAAATGTTATAATAGCTGATGTTACATGCTCCTGAACGCATGCTCGTTAGATTGAGTTTATCAACTTTGAATTTCATCTGCCACTTTTTTGCACACTTACTCTGTTCTGTGAAATTCCCTTGTAACTCTTCATAATCAGCTTTGCTTTAGCTCTCTTGAGTTATTTTGTGTCATCTGCAGACTTTGGAAAATGGGTAAAATGTGAGTTGCCAGATCTTTCATGAAAAATTTGAACTCCGCTGATTCCCATGCAAATCCTTGGGAGATCCTGCAATTTACCTCTTTCCCCGGTGAAATCTGACCGTGTATTCCTGTCCATTTTTTCCTATGTTTTAACCAGTTGCTGATCCCTGGTGAGGACTTTACCTCTTAACCCATCGCTACCTTCTTTGTTTATGAGCCTTCCATGAGGGACTTTATCAAAAGCTTACTGAAAGTCCAGGTGCACTAAATCCAGTTGATCACCCTTGCCCATGTATTTGTTGATCCCCTCAAAGAATTCTAATTGATTAGCTGAGGCACCATTTTCTTGTACAAAAGCCCTGTTGACTTTTGCGTTCAATTTGTGTGTCTGATAATTCTGGTCTTTACTACAGTTTCAACTAATTGGCCTGGTAGCAAAGTTTGGTTTATGGGCCTGTGTGACAGTCTGTACCCTCCTGTGCATCCTTCCATTGGCAAAGAGCATCTGCACTAGCAACACAGCTATATTGGTACAGCTGTAGTACCTCGGCGTAGTCGGGCTTTTAGATTCTTTAGGTATATATTTTTAAACATATTCAGCTATCTACAGCTGCAGCTAGGTGCATGAATCTTTTGGCAGCTAAATATCTTTAAGAATCTGACCCAAAGTGCCAATCTCTCCTTTGGGTAACTTTGAAAACATTTGTGTCTCTAGCATGTTTCACAACAGGTTAGATCCTCAGCTGCTGTAAATTGTCATAACTCCACAGAAACCAATGAGGTTTTGATAACTGAGGATGTGTATCTTGGCTGTTTTCCTTTTCCTGCTGCATGGTGAGCTTTGAGCACACACTTAAAGCCTTGAGTTTGTCATTCATGGAAAGCATTCATCATGAAAGGGCATTACTATTGCACATCAGTGTATGGCAGGATAATGCAAGCAACCTACAGCTGGCCTTTTTTCAATATATACCTCTTACCTCTGGGATATCACACCACTCTTAGCAGTCGGTTGTGTGACTTTATATCAAGGTTGCACGAGCAGTATGTTGGAATACAGTTGTACTTTACCTTAGTGACTGAGAGACCTGTGAATAAGTAAGTAGGTGAATAATGGCAATGTGAAAAAATAAAATCATCCCCTCCCCACCTTAAGCATAAGGCTCCACAAAAAGAAATGTCTTGATTTATTTGTGTAATTGTAAGTTAGTTTATTTCATTATTTACTGGTAAATATCTAGTAGGTTGTCCAGAGAATTGATTATTCCTCTTTATTAGGCTTCGGTAAGGCCGCATCTGGAGTGCTGTGTCCAGTTCTGGGCCCCCAATTATAGGAAGGATGTGGATACACTGGAGAGGGTCCAGCGGAGGGCGACCAAAATAATGAGGGGGCTGGAGCATATGACTTATGAAGAAAGGTTGAGGGAATTGGGACTGTTTAGTCTGTAGAAGAGAAGACTGAGGGGGGACTTGATAACAGCCTTCAACTTACTGAAGGGAGGCTGCAAAGAGGCTGGAGATAGGCTGTTCACAGTGGTCACGGGTGGCAGAACACGGAACAATGGTCTCAAGTTGCAGTTGGAAAGGTCCAGATTGAACATTAGGAAAAACTTCACTAGGAGGGTGGTGAAGCATTGGAATGATCTACCTAGGGAAGTAGTGGAGTTTCCATCCCTGGAGGTGTTTGTCTCGCCTCGACAAAGCCCTGTCTGGGCTGGTCTGATGGGTTTGGTCCTGCTTAGAGCACGGGGCTGGACTTGATGGCTTTTTTTAGGTCTCTTCCAGCTCTATTGTTCTATGATTCTTTGAGGACTCATGCGTCTGACGAAGCAGGTCTTTGCCCACGAAAGCTTACGCTCCAAAATATCTGTTAGTCTGTAAGGTACCACAGGATTTCTTGTGGTACTGTCAGAGTCTACTCTACTATTGCATCTATGCTGAAAAGTGGCGGGGAGAGACACAGAGAGAGAGAGAGAATGAATTAAAGTGTGCAGGTCATTTTGAGTTTTCACCATAGTTCATGTTCTAATAATTAAACCTATAGAAAAGGGAGCACTGCTGAACAGTGTGTGACCGAAAATGATTTAAAACCAGGTCACAGTCAACAGCAGGATTCTGTTTTTTTTCCCCTAGTTATTTTTCCTCATAGTGACCTCTTAATATTACAGATTATAAAAGAGGGAGAACAAACTCTTCAGAAGTGATTGCTGTCGGTTTTGGTATAATCTTACTCACTTGCTCTGTCAAAACGTCATTCTCATGATCACCCCTGTAAATTTATTGTGCCATTTCTGATGCTGTTACAAACTGGGAAGACGTTATACAGCATTTTTAATTCCCTGCACTAAAATATGTGCTGGAGTGTTTGTCTAACAAGGCAATGGGCAACCTAGGTTAGTGAGCGGGCTGTGTGAGTGGCCCTCTTTCATCTTGGTGGGCTGAGATTGTCGAAAGCAGGACGGTCTCCCAAAATAGGGTGGTTTTGCTAACTGCACTTACATACTTGAATTTGCAGGGTGTGCCAATGGAACTGTAGCAACACTTCAGACGCAGAGGGAACACACGGTTCTCGCAATCAATGTTGTGTGCAGTCAGCTTGCCCCTCACTTCGCACGCCCTTGCTTTACGTGGCTGTCGCTTTAGGAATTACACGGACAGAAACCAATAGAATCTGGCAGCCCTGTGCATAGGAGTCATGGTGAACAAAATGTCTCACAGGCCACGCTTAGAACCACGATGGGCCACAGATTGCCCACCACTGATCTAACATGTCAGCATGATAGTTGTTCTTAAATTGAAATGTCTACAAACTTGCTTTACATTTTTGAAAGATTTGTCTCTCTCAAATATCAAACTTGAGAATAAAGGATTTGGTTCCATTAAATCCCAATTGGCAAGAAGGCAGCTTTGAGAGCTGGGTAAGTGAATTAACATGTGGGTTAAATTTACAATAGGAAGGAATATGTGGGAGATGCCTATTCAGACTCTGTTAAGCAAATAATAGGATTAGTTCTTGTAGTGTCAATGCAGAAAACTTAAAATGCAGACTTGGTGCTGATAGGAAAACATTCTATATTATTAGCTGGGTCTTTGTGTGAAATCAAGGAGAATAAGTGTAGAGATGACTTTACTTTAAGACGGTGCGTTTGAACATTTTAAGGTGGTATTGGCTTATGCATGTGCACACATACAAGATGAATGAAGTATGTTAAATAGCATCTGATGGGAATCATCAGTGGGCTTTTATTTGCAGTCAACATAATCTTGATTGGTACAACATAACTGGTAAAATGTCTCACAGCCTAAAACACTGATAGTACAGCGTCAAGTTATTTTTTTCCTTTAAGCCAAATTTCATTGATGTCCTCGTATGTTAGTACATGTAGTGGAAATATTGGGTCAAAACTGACAGTATTTCTGTTGTACTATTATTTATGTTTAAATTACACATTCAGTGTTCAAATGTACGTACTGTAAATGTATATACATTTTTCTCCATCCTTCTGGGTAAAAATATCTTCACTTCTTCATAGACGAAGTGCATTACTACAGCTGCTAGCTACAGTAACCATTATTTTCAATTTCATGTTTGTTTTATCATTTCAAAATCATTCGTATGTACTTTTATTTTTAGCATGAAGCATTAAGACTGAATTGAAGTTATTTGGAGATCATCTGATTTCCTGCTAGAAGTTGCTGTGAAATATCATCCTGAACAACTTCAAACAGAATGGTAACAGAAAAAATTAGAGCTTTTTTGTTCTTTTTTCACTTCTATTTGTTCACACCCCAATTCTTCCTCCATTAGAGAAATATTCCTTATTACCGTACAGGTTGTAGTTCTGTGAACGCCACATTTTACATCCCCATAATTCCTCATTCTGCAGCTTCCCTTTTAGCAATTGTTGGAACAGGAGAGGAGGTAATGTAGCATTTTACAAGACAACAAAACTAAATTAAGATTACTGGATGAAATCTATCAAAACAAAAAAGAAGTCCAGTAGCACTTTAAAGACTAACAAAATAGTTACTGTCTCTCTGTTGCTATTCAATATGCAAGGCACTACATTCAGCCGTTTGGAATGGAGAGCCATCAACTACATGAAAAACTATTTTGTTAGTTTTTAAAGTGCTGCTGGATTTCTTTTCATTTTGTTCATTAGTACATAGACTAACACGGCTTTCTCCCTGGATGAAATCTGTGTTTAGAACAGTTTCCTCATTTTGGCTTGTAAATACCAACAGATTTAGGCCTGTATTCAGGAAAATGCTTAAAGACAAAAGTTTGTTGAGGCACAAAGATAGGACAAGTTGTGCTTGTCTGAACTGGGATCTTAATAAAGATTTAAAAAAAATAGCTGCTGTCGCTCTTCTGATTGGTTCATAACAAGCGTACAAGCTATCTTCTTTGGTGTTTGGCAAATTTAGCATTTGTTTGTGAACTGTTTAAAAGTAATCTCACTTAGGAGTGAGAGACTCGTACAGAGAGTGCTGCAGCCTGTTTTGGACTGTAGTGAAATGAAACACTCTTTAAAATAGATCCATGAGGAAAAAGTCATACTTACTTCATGCCATTTAAAAAGCCATCCTCAGAAGCTAAATGGTCTTACAGTCCTGGGAGACACTAATACACAGGAGTGAGCAGACCATGATTTGGAGTTAATAAAAATTCCAGTAAAAATAGGAATTCATTCATGATGACCATATGAACTTACCTATCTACTTTACAAGGAATTTTTGCACATACTGGAATGTTGTATACTATGGATTACAACTCCAGACACTTTTTCCCTTTCTGGCCTTGCACTTGCCAGAAAAACTGCACTCCACTCTTCATGCTGTTTATTTCGTTCCACTATGGCTTATGAGAGTTCAGCCCTTGGAAAAGGTGGCAATTGTCATCTCTGTATATGTATTTAATCCTAGTTACAGTTCTGAGGTATACTGATCTTTGTATGTACTAAATTGTTGGTGCCTTTGCCAAGACTAAGTTTGTTTCCAGAATAAGGCCAGGAGTCTATGCTCAGAAGTAGTACCAGTGCAACTCTATTGGTTTGGGGGAGAGATCTTCTATAAAGAGAATTTTGGTATAACTCCTAGGATGGACACAACTCCATCATATAAAGGGGCCTTACACACGTATCGTTATTCCTTGGCTCGTATGGGAACAGCTACCCTGGTCTGTGTCTATACTTAACGTGCTATAGCAGCACAGCGGTAGCACTGCAGGCACCATACAGTAATGGAAGGAGTTCTTCTGTTGCCAAAAGTAACCTGTCTCTTCAAGAGTTGGTAGCTAGTTTGATGGGAAAATTCTACTGCTGTTTCACTCAAGAGGGTGGGTTTTTCACACCCAAGTAATGTAGCTCGTTCAACTTAACTTTTTAGTGTAAAAACTTTTTTTTTTAATCCAGTGTAACTGTGTCCACATTGTACTGTATTAACTGTTAGAGATGTGGCTGGAGACTGCTCCAGCTGGGATGGAGTGTCCCAGGGCTGGGGCAATCTCCTGCCTGGAGGGAACAGGGGAAGGCTGCTCCAGCCCTTACTGGTTAACTAGTTAAACGTAAACATCCCTATTAATTATACAGGTGTAGTTTGTGATATAACTTACTAGTGTTGACAAGGCCTTGTGTGAAGGGAAGATTTTCAAATGTACAAAGGGCAGTTAGCCACTGTGTTCCCAGGCCCAGTCAATGGGAGCTGGGCTTCTAACTCTTCTTTGTGCCTGTGAAGATTTCCCCCATAGTCCATATAGCGAAAGTACAGTTCACTGATAGCTACAAGTCTCAGAAACCTTTGTATGTGCCTGCTTCAAAAAATATAGTCAAGCTTATGTTTGTAACCCTGTCCCAATGCATCTTTGACTTTGCCACTGATAATTTCATCCACAGGTACCTATGTAGCCTGCATACCTGCACTTGTTATGCTGCAAGCAGTCTTTGCAGTTGGAAATGTATCCATATTTATTTTACTCAAAACCATCTGCTAGCATCCTGGAGTCACTGAAAAAATCTCTGTGACTATCACTGAGCATTTTACCATATGGAACACACCACAGCCTGTCTACAAAAAGGCATCGTGAGCTGTGGCAAGAACCATTTGCTTTTGCTGATGTCTTGTTAAACAACTACAGATTATATGTAGTTGGAACCAGGCAGTTGATTTCAGAAGGCTGTTTTCAGTAATCCAAAAACTTCCTGTGTGGAGATGTTTTTGTTTAGCATTAAAGTCCAGCAGCATTACTAAATATCTCATTATACTTCCTTCAATTTGGACAGTCCTGGCCCCACTGAAGTCAATGGAAAAACTTCAGTGGAGGTGACTTCTCTTTGGCTCTTGATCCTGCTATGGGAATCACTAGTCTAGAAACCTGCACCTTTGCAGAGTTCTGTGAGCAGGGGCACACCAGGATCCACATACCAGTAGATCCCAGGGCAGGGACAGCGCTTTTCTGTTGGAGTTGTCATAGTCAAATCACAAAAGAAAGACTATGAATCTATGGCGATGTATGCTGACTGACCTCTAGTGGCTCTGACAACTTGAGCTCTTAGCTGAAGTATCTTAGTCATGTCTGCAGCAGACTTACACATGTATACAATGGTCATTTTAGCATATTTTCTATAGAAACTCATCTAAAAATGAATCTAAAAGTAATGCCAAAACCCAAGGAGTGTATCTTGAAGGCCAAGAGTTCACCAGTTCTGTTTTGGAGAGGGCATATTTTAAACAGCAGCGAAAAAATCGTATAGTGAGTGTGTGTCCTGAAGCAGTGACATAAGGATACATTATAGTTGTTTCCAACTTCAGCATGGGAATGCTGCAGGTTTTTGTTTTTGTGTGAATTTGAAGCATTATGTTGACCTTTATTTTACACGTTTAATTTTTTTTACTTATTGTTGGTGCATTCATTTGTTAATGTTTAAGTATCATTATTTATTTAATCCCTTTCTTTTCTTTTCTTTTTTTTTTGTAGGTCTGAAAGGGTTTTATTTGGTGGTGACATGTTCAAGGACTTGGATCAATACATTGTATTTAATGTTAGGTGATCGATATTTTTAAATGTTATGTTTGTGAAAGTGGCTTTCAATGTGCTTTCAGACTGTACTTACCTACTCTATGCACAGATGTACAACACATGCAGCCGCCTGTGGGATGGGAGGGCACCCAGGAGCTACTGTGTTGACCAGTAAGGGGAAGGAAGCTTATGGTCAAGAACCCAGGGGTAAGACACTTGAGTCTTACCAGTTTTGCCATGAGATGTGTAACAGCCATGGTGAGCAGACAGAACCTCAGGTTTCAGTGTGAGTTTCACAAGCCTGCATGGAACCCTGGCTTATTACTCTGGCAGCTAGCAGAAGCCCACACTGTGCTTTAATTCTCCTAACCCACGCTGTAATTACACTTAATAATTGCAGTGTAGACATACCCTTAATTACATGCTTAACAGCTTTGCTGGGATAGCGCCAGGATCGGTGTAGTAGGTGTCGCATGCAGAGTATTTCTGGTGTAATGCTGAATAGCTACCTAATTCCAAATGGGCATTACATGAGGTGGGAAAATAAACGTAATGAAAGGTTATTTTAGGGATCCTGACCATTCTGATCCTGAAGAAGAGAGAGGCATAAGTGGTTAAAAAAAATGTGGGGGAAACCCAGAAAACAAGCCCTGTGTGCATTTACTTATGGATGTGTGATCCTCTCTCCCTGGGTGGTCTCTCCAGAGAGCTATCTTTTCTCCTAAAAGGCCTCCTTTAATGTTTGTGAGTTTTGTTCAGCTGTATGTATGTAGCCTGCTGTCACATAGCCCAGCTTTCATGAGATCTCCAAAGGACAGATTTTTCATTGCTGAGCTTTAGAAAAGAGACAGGCTCAATTAAAAGCAAAAGTTGCAGCCCTGGTAGGTGTAGCGTGGATTGCTAAATTCAAAAATCTCAGCAGATGTGTCATCAGACTAAAGATAATGAGCTCTTATTCCTTGCTGCCACTGCAACTTTTTTCAGTTGCTTGAGATCTTTGGGTCATCCAGTTTCATGTGTCTCTAGTGCAAGGACCCACAGCACGTGGGTCAGATCTGGCCCCTCACTTAATTTGATCCAGACTGTGGCAAGTCGCCGTGAGCCAGAAGCCCTGATCCTTGGTACGCACAATTCAGTGTGAGTGAGGGTGTTTTGTGTTTTTGTTTTTTCGTTTTTTTTTCTTTGCTTCCCACCTTGGGAGCAGGTAAGCAGTGAGGTTTTGCTTGTGTATGGCCCTATTTTTTTTCCTATGGGTCAGTGATCTCTGACTGGATAAAGCTCCCCACCTCTCCTCCAGTTTCCCTTAGGAAACAACTCTGTTGTCTAGCTCCCAGATAAGAATTTTACTTGCTGTCCAGACTCAATTTTCAGCTCTGATTCTTGTATCACTATAAATCATGTCTCTCCTTTGTTAGCCTTCATGGTTTTCAAACGTGTAAAGGCTATTGTCAGACTCATGCCCTCACTATGCGTTCAACCAAGCTTATGTCCTTACCTTCCAATCCTACACACACGTTTGGGTGGGGTTTTCTACCCATGTCTAGTCCCACTGAGCTGTTGAATGGGCCTAAATGTGTGCCCAGCCACTCACGCGCGTAAGTGTTTGCAGTGTCAGTGAGTCCAGAAATACCCAGGAGCAAGGAAGAAGGAAGGACATGTTTGAGTTTCCAGTGCATCAATAGAATGTGTAAATTGTTGGCCCTGGACCTTTTCAAACACACAACTGTACTTCTAGTCAGACTGAGTTTGTAAAACCATTTTTTATTAATAAACCTACCTTTTGGGGCATACAATACTTGTCTGTGATCCTTTGACGTGCTTTTGATGGGTGTGAAGTGCTAACAATGAGCTCAGAGCTAGGAGCTCTATGCTCTGATCACAGTTCTGCACGGTGCTTAAACACATACTCAGGTTTAAGCAGGTTCTTAACTGGGTTGAAGCCAGTGGCTGCAGTACTTTGTAGAACCCCTGTCTTGCAAGGGATCCTTATGACCCTTATCACTGTAATATCTGAGCATATCACAAGTATTTAATAAACTTAGCCTTACATAGCCCTGGAAGTAGAGAAATACTATTAGCCCATTTTACAGATGGGGACTTGAGGCACAGGGAGAGTAAGTGACTTGTCCAAGGACATATAAGAAGTCTGTGGCAGAGCCAGGATTAGGCTCCATGCCTTCTAAATCTCAGGTCAGTGCCTTGCCCACGAGAGAATCCTCCTTTCCCACAGGAAACAAGACAGACTTGATGTTGTCCTTTCCAGCAGCATTCACTGTATTACAGAGAATCAGCACATCATTATCAGCCCTCCTAAAGTAAGTGATAAATTTCAAGCATTTTTGAGCCATGGAAGTCAAACCCTAATATGTTCTTTAGTCCAGCATATTGTTCATTTTCGTTTTCAGAACAGCTTTCCTTAAATACAATTGCTCCTGCACTTGATCAAAGAGAATCAGAGTAATTAGAAAATCAGCTGCTCATGGCAATTACACGCATATGTTACCTGTCATCTGCCATGTAGGACAGGCACTTGAGGAAACATCCTCCTCCATCTTAGCATGTGGTTGACTAGGTCTGTCCGAGTCCTTTTGGGCATCATCTCTAAAGAACCAAGGCATTTTGCAGTGAATTACAGGACTGTGAAGGTTGCAGGGCTGAGAGTGTCTTATCCCATCCCCCAGGGAAATGGTGTCGTTTAAAGATCACCGTAGGAACTGTGTACGTATACCTGGGAAATAATCAACCTACTTGTTGATACTCTTAAAACAAATGTGGATACATGGGCTTGACTAGTTTAAGAGTTTGGGTTATTTTTAAATGCTTGTCCTTAAGTAAACTTTTTTGACCCTTAGGGTATTACATGTATTTATAATCTTTCCCTCATTACGTTTGCAGATCTGCTTTTGAGCTGCTGATGTGTAAAACCTGGCAAACTGAATCACTTTATGTGTTAACCTACATTTGTATGTTATCTTCATTGCTTTTGGCTGTAATTATCCAAGCTCGCGAACCCGGATTAATCCAAAAGCTGCTGAATTATGGTTGTCACTTCTTTATTTGTATGCAGCAAACTTTTTCTTCTTTATTAAAAAGGAAAAAATAAAGGCTTGGCAGAATTTAATTTCTCTGTTTTATAATTTTGATGAATAATATTGATTATTTTTTAAAGTTTTTCTATTTTCAGCCCTTTTACCGTTATGCTAAATTGAGTAGCAGCATTTTTTATGTATATGTTCATAGCTGCAGGAAGTTCTGGGAATGGTGGCAGACGGTGAGGGCATCAGACACTAATTATTTAATGCCAGTAGACAGTGAGACTCAAAAAGTTAAAGCTTGATAACAATTAAAAATCGTGTGTTTTGACATAGTGTTGACAAAGTAAATACCCTTAACTCAAACTCTGAATTTCCTCAGGCAGCATTTTTTTTTTTGTTTTGTTTTTGGAACTTTTGATCTTCATCAATGCAGATATTTTTTTCATTGGTTTGCATTTCTATGGTGAAATCAATGTTTATGGACATTTGCAGATAAAAATCTAATCTTTTCCCAGCCTCTGCTGAGAGCAGTGTTCATTTCTGAAATGACTTTCCAGGAAACAATTTTACGTGAATATGCAGAAGGAGTAACTGAAAAGGTGAATGAGAATTCTTTATTGTTATCAGCAAGAGCTACTGCGTGGAAAGGACACACTTACAGCTTAGGTGTTCAAGGGTAGCTGGCTCCTTCAGTCACAGAGGTTTCTTCTGGCCTTGGAATCTATGGATGTAAAGAGAGTCAGGGCCCGGTCTCTTTGTCCTATTGGGTTAGTTGCTGGATGAACGTGGCTGGGGGGGTTGAAAATTTGGCTTACGGTACTTGTTAGTGTGAGCAAGAGCTTCACAATCTGGCCCTACTAAGATCTTTTTCTGCCACCTACTTGACTGGTTTGGGCCTTTCTTTAGTGAGGTAGACAAGTTTTGGTAAGTCTATAAGGGGAGAAATAGTAAATGGCTTGTTAAGAGTTAGTGTAATTTTTAAACCTGCGTTGTAGTTCAGTACCCCAAAAGCATGCTCAATGGTTGTTACGGAAGGCGTATGCACCCTCCCTCCTGGAAAGAGCTTAGCACCTAATATTAGATGCCACCTGACAAGTGTGGGTAACAAGCGGGCTGGTGCAAGGAAGGGCAGGCTTTCTGGGGCAGGATGTTCGTTTTGGCTCCAGTTCAGTACAGAAGCATGTGCTTAACACTGAGGAATTGTGTAGTCCTATGTCAGTGGATGGGCTCACCCGTTTGAAAGTAAGCATGTGCTAACAGCCCCAGTTCAATAAGCTACTTAATTATCTGTTCTTGGTGCTTGGAATGATAGTGCCCTGGTTCCAATTAGCACCCAGCTTTATTACCCCCAGTCAGTGTTCCCTATAAGCTGAGTTCTTGGGCAGCAGCCCAGAAGAGATTCAGGTGCCACCCAGCTGATCGGCAGAGAGCCCACAGCACTCAGCTGGCAGCATGTGTCTCTGTTGGTGGTGCACATCCACACAGGCCTTGGTTCACATAAAAGTTTATTCTGCCCATTGATGGAAAACATTCGTGGGATCTCTGCTCGCCTGCTCTTTGATTCCCCTCCACCCTCATGTACCTTGTCACGGGTGGCTGTGTGTGTTCCAACTCTGGCTGTATTGGACTCCCAGCCGTACCTGCTTTACTCAGAATAAAACAGATGTAGTGAATGTACAGGAGCTGCAAAAAGCCCCACTATCCCTCTGTGCAACCAGTGAAGCACCTGTTCACTGAGGTGATTCTCCCTCGGCTGGGCAAGCCACCATAATAGCACACAGTAGCCCCAGAAATTCCAACTCTCTCCCCAAGCATTCACAGTCTACTCCCACAAGAGCAAAATCACCTTCAGCAAGGTTAGATTACTCCAGGCATTTGTACGGTGGACCGAGGTTTCCCACTTCGTAACAGCCCCCAGCCAACGCTGCGATGTGTGTTCTGTCACTGGAGGAGGAAGGTCTGGAGCATCATGGAAATGTTTCCCAATGGGGCTTTTCTTCCTGGGAGAAAAATTTCTGTGGTTATTGATTTACACCATTCAAAAGCTGAATTACTAATTGTGGAGCGGCACAGAGCTGTGTTCAGCAATGCTGGCACATGTGCTGTCATCATAAGAAGAGAATCGCAGTGATGAGTTTGAGGGCTTCCTAAAACGGAAGTTGGTTTCTGAAGATGTTTCATTCTGCAGTTGTAGCATGGAGCGTGGGATTCTTCCCACATGCTAATGAAGTGGTCTCTTCTGGCTAAACATGGGTTTAAAGGTAGATTTTTCAAAGAAGCTCAGTGGAATCATGTGTCGAGCTTTCAGAGGAGCCAAGATTCTTGGCAAATCCCAATGTCAATATATTTAAAAAGTGAATTATCTCAGCTATTATCAAACAGTGCTGCAAACAGATGCCTAGTGGAGGAAAATACTGAGCATGAGTGTAAAACAGCCCACGAGTGCCTTGTTGCACTCTGCACTCCAATGGGAGTGAGGGGGGGTTCGATACCTTTTGAAAATGGAATTTTTTTGTTAGAACCCTGGGCTCTGAGATCCATAATGATCTTTAGGTGCCTGCCTTTAAAACATGAATCCTGTGCTCCTTCGTCAGCATCAACTCAGCTGTATTTTTCATCTTGTACATTTACTCCTTTAAAGGGTGATGCCCTGTACAGAAGTATGCTGCTAGCAGAGAAAAGAAAAGGAAAAATGTTGCGTATGTACAACCAAAAGTGCATTCAGAGTCCTTTGCATTTAGTTTCCTAAATGTTTTCCATGTTGCCTACCAGGTGGCTGATTTGTGCACCTCCGTAGTTCCTAAATGGAGGGTGCGTCATAGTGAAAGGCAGTGGTTGTCCGAACAGCTCTCGTGAGTTATTGAAGCATCTTTACATGCAAGTGCCTCACAGCAATGTAAATCCTGGCGTGGCAGCATTTTGGCCACCACAAGTGTGATGGAAGTGAAGTCTGCCAGAACTAAAAGCATGAGCGTGTACAGGGTTAGCTAAAGCCTCGGGCCCTATAGTTAGAGCTGTAACAGTTGTGTCCTCTGCAGAGGGGACTGCGAGGAGTGTATATTGGCCAGTGCATTATGTGAGTGTCTAAAGCAGGGGTCAGCAGCTTTTCCAAGGCGGAGTGCTGAAATTTGATTTTTTGACCTCTCTGTGAGTGTGGTGCTATTTCTTCAAGTCAACGACAGTCATACTTACCACAGCTTCGTTAATGAAGTAAGATGCTGAGCATTACCATTTAGGTAGTGGTTGGTTGGTTGCATTAGCTGGTCTTTTGTTAATCCACAGGCAGCATGGCTTTGAGCAAGCTCCTGGCTGAACAGGGGAAAATCAGCTTGCATGCTACTCTTAGCACCCATGTTGGGGGAGTTGCTGACCCCGATCTAAATGCCCCATTGAGTCTCAGAGCCCCATTGTGCAAGGCTCTGTACAAACAGAGGCATAAGCTTAAGAGTTTCTCATATAATAGGTCAGTGACACAAACGGCAGGTGCAGAGAGAGAGAGAGATGTGACCTAAAATGGTTCAGTCCAGCTGTCTTGAATTTTCCTCATCTTTTCACTCCTCCGAAATCCTCTTGGGACTAAGGTCAAGCTTGGGTTATTTCACGTGAACAGGAGAAGTTTCCAGGTAGGCATGAAGTTCAGAAAAAGCTTTGTAACACTAACTGTGGTGCTTGCTGTCTGTCAGTTTCACCCTAGACCTATTAAACCCGTTTGCTCTTTGTGAAACCTGCATGCCGAACTGTGTAAAAATAATGTAAAAAAATGTGTAAGCTAGGTCAATTTAAAAACTTCACTTTATTCTGTGCATAATGGGCATGGGTTCTGTGGCATTTTACGTTCGGAGATGGGGGTCAGCCAAGGCATCATGGAGGAGTAATGTAGTCATACATCTTTCTTCTGTTCCCAGTCAGTCGATGTGAGACATAACCAAGTAGAGAAGGGGAGGAAAGAGAAGGGAAGGAATAAGATTTAAAGGTTATTGCACATTTTGCTTAAGACCTTGCTTTGATTTATGGTATCATCAAGACTGTAGGGAGTCATCTCTGCAGTTTACAGCAATCCACTGCAGTCCAGATCAGAGTATGAACTGTGCTTTGTTCTTTGAGTGACTTCAATCAGAGGAAAACAGGGTAAGGGAGAATACCTCCAGAAAAGGAAGCAGAATGACCTTGCACTCTAATTTGTTAACATCTTCCCATGGGCAGATGAAGAGCTCCTTTGCAGCATTACATTTACTAAAGCTGCATGGTGGCTATTATTTAAATTGATTTATAACCCAGGCTCTTGACTTAGGCCAGGTCTGCACTAGGCATTAAAGTCAATTGTAGACAAATTGATTCTAGCTGCACAGTTGCTGTAGCTGGAATTGTGTATCCACAATCAACTTAAGTGTGGGTGCCCTCTGAGAGGGAGGTTGATGGGTCAAACTCTCCAGCCAATCTCCTTTACTCCTCGCCATAACGTGGAGTACCAGGATTGAATGTCATGCCCTGAGAGGTGAATTTTGCATATACCTGTTACATGCGCCAAATCGAACCTTGGAAGATTGACTCTGACCGGGTAGATCTTCTGCATAGTGAAGACAAACCTTACATTCACCTCAGTGCCAGATTTCACCGTAAATTGAGTCCCAATTCCCTCGCTGGGTGTGAAGACTCCTGCTGCCTTTAAGACTCTACCACATTTGGCAATCGTTGCTGTCTTGTGTCACTTTTAAGAGACAGTCTAATTGCTGCAGCCAGACCCGGGGAGTGCCAAATTCTGGGTGGGGTTGCCATTTCTGGGGCTGCATGCAGTAGATTTGAATGTGTTTTCTACCATATAAAATATTAAAATGGATCACAAGACAGTAGGTTGCAGGGCTGTCAGATTGTGGAACTGAGGGCAGTAATCAGTTTCCACTGATTAATTTGAAATATCCTTGGAGTGGAGGCAAATCTGTCAGGGTACAAATCCCGCTCAGAAGAATGGCTGTGGTTTTGTGAGGGGGGTACTTTCAGCTTCCAGATCAAGCTATTAATAGAGCTCCCAGTATTCAGAAAGATCAGAGATCACCTGAACAGCACCCAAGCATACACTGGCCACAGGGCTGCATTTCTCAACCCCCCGTGTGACTGATTCTTGGAAGAGCTGCAGGAAGTTTGGGTCTGTTTGAAGAAGTTGAACCAGTTTAAAGTGTGGATGCTTAATTTGGTTTAGTTTAAAGTGAATGCAAGGAGCCACAGGAGAGGGAGCACTGGTACAGGTCAAGTACTGGTACAGTGCCGAATTAACTGGAGTTACAGGCACTGGAGTTAGCCTAGCTTGAGTGAGAGAAGTGAGACTGTGAAATGACACTAGAGTTCCTGTGTCCGCTCCCTGGTGCGGTGCTACCGCCCCTGGCTCTTAGTATGTGGGAAGCTGAGCTACCCTCCTAATTTCTTCTCAGTGAAATGTGGTGGAGCTGGTGGCATGGAGGGAATTGTGGAAGGCATTAAAGGGTGTGTAGCTCTCACCTGCATCCAAACTACAGAGCAGTTGTGTTAGCAGTTCACTTGAGTTTTAGTCTCACCTTCCTGGTGGGCCAGCCAACCAAAGCGAGAAGCATCACCGCTCTTGAGCTAAGGGACTTTATGGGTGTCCAGACTGAAAGGTGGGGGCAGCCTCTGAATTACAATTTGGGTTTAATTTTCAATGGAGACAGTTCCTTTGTTCAGACTGTGCAACTTTTTTCACGTAGACAGGACTTGAGTATTTCTGGAGCACACAAGAGATGAGGCCACTCTTAATTAAATCTTAAATAGCATACAAATGGTTCAAGCCATAAGTCACGTGTGAGTAAATACCTGTACATAGTAAGTAAGTCAGCATGTAATTTTCAGTCTAGTGCAGTTAAGTTCAGCAACCTCATGTTGAAGGTTTGTACCAAGGTCCTATGTTGTGACAGCAAGAGGCAGCCATAGTGAGAATGGTTCTTTTTCCCTTTTGTCCTTAGGTGGCATGGATATAAATGAGTGCTCGTAGTGCAAGGCAGAGCAGAAGCAGGAACATCACCTTCCTAGAATCCTAGGGCTGTAAGAGACCTGAGGAGGTCGTTTGAGTCCAGCCCCCTACAAAGCAGGACCAAACCCAACTAAATTATTCCAGCCGGGGCTTTGTCAATCCAGGACTTGTAGGGAAGGAGATTCTACCACCTCTGTGGGTAGCTCATTCCAATGCTTCACCACATTCCTGGTGAAATAGTTTTTCCTAATATCCAAGGAGCAATGGCCTCAAGTTGTGACCTCTCCCTTCACAACTTGAGGCTATTGCTCCTTGTTCTGTCTTCTGTCACCCTGGGAACAGCTTGTCTCCATCCTCCTTGGAACTCCCTTTAGATAGTTGAAGACTGCTATCAACCCGCCCCCCCCCCCACACACACACACTCTTCCCTTCTGCAGACTAAACCAGCCCAAATCCCTCAGCCTCTTCTCATAAGTTATGTGCTCCAGCCCTTTATTATTTTCATTGCTGTTATTTTCATAGATGTTCTAGGTACCCCTGGTTGAGTCTAACAAGGCCTGCCTACCCCTAAGCAAGTTGGAAGCAGAAAGGCTGGAAGGAAGTGGTTAATGCAAACAGGAAGGAACAACTGACTGTTTGCACAGGTTGACAGGTTCTAGCCATGTTGGAAGGAGGGGTTCCCAGGGACTGTGAGGTGCTGCAGGGCTGGATCAAGGATGGAGCTGGCTTGAGAGGGATTGGGACTGGCTTTTCTCCCTTTTTCAAAAGCTGTCTTGGCTCTTCCGGGGCTGCAGAGGTACTGCTAGGATGGACTTGCTACAGAGCATGCATCCAGCTCGCAGCTTGGGCTTGATTAGCATCACGGAAGGTTTGACATCTGTGTGGGAGTGAGGGCAGACTAAGATGTGGTGCCTCGTCACTGAAGCAGCTGGCCCAGCCCTTGTGCTTTGCCTTTACATGGGAAAGCAGTATCTGCTCTTTTCCCTCCCCTCTTCGAGCCCCCTCATCTACCGTGCCTGGCAGGGGAAGACATGTGGCCTTTCACTTCCTCTCCCTGAGTGTGTGAGATCAGCTGTCCCAAGGCAGGGGCTAGTGTGGGAAGATCTGTGCCTCCTCCCCAAGCAGGTTTACCATCTGTGGCTGTGTCTACATGACAGGATAAATTTAAATTTAAGGCAGTTCACGTGATATTACCAGGTGACTGTTGTCACTGAAAATACCATTAGCTCGATTTAGGGAGCAATAATCTTGAGATTACAGAATCGCAGTTACCTGACAGGTATGGCATCAAGCTTGAATTGAGAAGTTCGATTAAAGGCCAGTGTGGAAGCTCCATGTCCCAAAATCGAACTTATTAGCCTCCAGAGGTGTCCCCTGTCTATCCCACAAAGCTGTGCGTGCTGCGTCTGGATCTCAGCTCCCTGCTACTAGTGGGAGCTGGGAAACTGACCAGTCTGCTGCACTCCTGTGGTGGGGGCCAGGTGTCCTGCCTCCGGAGCTGCGCATGAGGCCAGGCGCCCATGGGCAGGTGTGCTTGGCCACCTGCACCCAGACGCCGCCAGCCAGAAGGCTCCAGTAGCTTTTCCACTGGAACCGTGAGTGGCAAGGGTTTGGGTTTTTTAAGCATTTTTTTTGGGGGGTGGGGGAGGTGGAAGTGTGTTTGGATGTTTTTTGGGGGGATTATTTTTGGAAGGTTGTTTTTTGGGGGTAAGTTAGGGTTGGGATAGGGTGGGGGAGCCTGTGGGGAGGGGGAATAAACCCTCACATTTAAGGGACTATGGGAAAGAAGGGACAGCCCTATTAATCCAGTAAATGGAGGGTTTACTGTATGAGCGGGAGCCAGGAAATTGACCAGGCCTGCTGCACACTCTGTTTCCCGGGTCACCCCCAGGCTGCTGGACCTGGAAAACTGACAGCACCGTTGCTTCTGGCTCGGACCTCTGGGCTGAAGGAACTGTGGAATAGGTTCCCACGATGTCCTACTTTAACAGTCGCTGTTTGGTGATTTCAGCGTGGAAGCGATGTGTTGAATTTGTTTGGAGCCTGTGGGAAGGGAGGATACTCAAAATCGAATTTAGAAAAACCAGCATTATAAAAATCAATTTTAATAAATTTGAATTTATTTTGTAGATGTAGCCTGTGACTCTCCTGCTAATGGATGATTCTTCAAGCAGGAGTCAGCATCTTTCAGAATTCACAGCTTTATTTTACTTTTACGGTTTTATTTTTTCGCTCCCTAGTCTTAGGTCAGATCATGCAGCGTTTCACTGAAATCCTAAAGAAGCTGAAGGCTGAGCCCATGTATTCTGTGGTAATTCATATTGTTTGTAGCTAGAAGGGGCAATTTGACCATCTCGTCTGACCTCCCATACAGCACAGGCAACGTGTTTTGAGCCCAGGAGCATGTGTTGGATTAAAGCATAATTAGTCTTCGGCTAAAGCAGTGGTTCCCAAATTTTTTCCAGTCATGGAGCACATGGGCACCACAGCGCTTTCTGCAGAATACTTCATCTTTTCTACATCATACGAACTGTGAGGAGCATTACTAAAGGATAATGTTTCATAATGACATTAATTATAATTATTGTGTGGTAAAAGCAACTCAACAAATAATAATGAAACCAGACATTAACAAAACAAATATAGCAGGGATAACAGATAAAACATAAATAAGATCAGCATACTTAATTAATACATTTAATGTGATGGTTGAGCCTGACGAGATGAACAGCCTCCTGATATCAGGTGTGATATCTGACAACTGAATCTGGCTCTGTATGCTGTCGCTGTACTTACAATGTCAATGTCACCATGTGCATTTTCTTGTTGCAAGTTGTTTGAGGACTCAGCAGTAGGAACACCACAGTCTTGTCAGGGACCCAGTTTTCAGCCAACGATCCGTTGAGTTGGAATAATATTTCATATAACCATTCTAACGTTAACAGCGTTAATTTGTTGAAAAGTGTTGAATTATTCAAAACGTGAACACGTCACAGATGCCAGCAATAATGACTTTTTGCAAAACCCGCCAAGCCCTGCCTCAGCATGCATTTAGTGGCTTTATTTACAGGAAATGACGTTAGTAGTCTGTTAGGTAGAGACTGGTATGGATGAAATTGGATGCTTCCGAGGTTTCCATTTAATATAGGGCATATTTTGGTAAGTACAGTAGTCCCCCAAGTTATATGAATTTCTTGAAGTTTGGGGGTGGGCTTTCTTTTCCTTGGCAATTGGTATATTTAACTTTCGGAAATCTTTTAACCTTCTTCTAACTCTTATTTGGCTGCTCCAAAACAAGAGCTGAAAAAAACCAAACCCAAACAAACAAACAAAAAAAACCCTAAGCCCCTTTGTTCTTGTGTCAACCCCTGAGAGAATGTTCTCTTCTCCCCCAAACAAGTGGGCACCTGGCTTTCTGGGTTCTCAGAAATCTCACATTTGCAGCAAGGCAGTCCCCATCATGGACAAGCACTCCCAGTGCATTTACTCCCTGAGCGAGGACCACATCCAACAAAAGGTTCCTCCGCCAGCAGCTCCAGCTGAGATCCTGCAAGGATAGAGAGCTCCTCCAGAAAATCTTCTTTAGAGGTGGCTCTCTTACCACAGCCTTTGACTTCAAAGGTTACGGGGCTGAAGAAGTAGTCCATGGACTCTTGTCTCAAGTCAAAAAATAGAACCAGAAGTTCTCTCAGTAAGTCCCTGGACAGCTGAATGCAATCACTATTTCTTTGAATATCCTCAGTGTTACTGGCATGGAGATTGTCCAGGGCCCATATTTCATGGTGACTGTTGGTGTCCAGACCCATTGATGGACCCTATGGGCACAGCCCCACATCTTTGGTACAGAGAGAAAAAGGCAAATAGCATAAGATACACACATTGCATGAGTTGTCATTGATAACCATCGTTGGCATTGTGCCATCACGCACATGAGGGATCACTATGGGCAAAAATCCCCATCTCCTTAGGAACCTAAGGACTAGCAAAGTGACCCAGCCCTAAATCACAAAGGGGAAAAGCATCCAAACTTAGTTTCAGGCAGCTACTGTGATGCTCTCATTGCTGCGCTCAAGTGGATTAAGATGGGAGGCTGCCTGGATTTGTAACTGGGAAAAATAAGAACCCACATGGCTGATCCTTTCCAAAAGAAGATTCCCAAGACCCAGCTTCCAGATGGCACGTCACAACTTATACTGCTGCCTCTGAGAGGCCTAAGTCACTTCATGTCTGCAAAATGACATAATTAAACTTGGCAGCTAGTTGTCTGTGTGGCTGCAGATTTCCATGGAACAGTCAGGCACTGCTGGGTGATGAGCATTTTTGGAGAGCTCTGTTCACTGTAGTTACATTTTGTACTTACATTTTGTTCTAGTGCACAGAGGCCGCAGCTGAGACACACAATAAGGAGTAGTTCCTGCTCCTGTGAGTACACTCTAAACCAAGAAAGGCTTGGAGGAGAAATAGATATTACCCTGATACCATCCTCACTTCCCAGTAGCCAGGTTTGGTGAGCACTGAGACATCTATCACATCTTAACCCAGGAGCAGAAAAGAAGCACTTTAAAGACTGACAAAATGATTTATTCGGTGATGAGCTTTCGTGGGACAGACGCATCTGTGCTCCAGCCAGTAGGCAAGTCACTCACTGGGCAAGTCATTTCTGCACCCTGGGCCTTGCTTGCCCATCTGTAAAATGGGGGGAAAGTGCTACATTTCTGCTCCTTTGTTTTGGTGGAGTACAGACTAACACAGCTACCTCTCTGTTACTATCTTAACCCAGGGTCACCACTAGAACGTGGAATTCATCTGTGTTACAAAAGAGGGGTCTAAAACAGACTGATGAATCTCCCAATGTTTGCAGGAGCAGGGAGTCAGAGGGAGGGTGAGAGGTAGGAAATCTTACAGGCAAAACCAGATCTTGCCTAAGGAGGTTGTGGAATCTCCATCCCTGGAGATATTTAAGAACAGGTTAGATAAGTGTCTGTCAGGGATGGTCTAGACAGTACCCGGTCCTGCCATGAGGGCAGGGGGCTGGACATGATGACCTCTCAAGCTCCTTTCCAGTCCTAGCATTCTCTGATCCTAGCAGGATTGGAATAGCTGTTCTCCAGGGCTTTTTGGTGGTAGATCTCAAAGTATGTTTCAAAGGTCGTATCTGTCATTTCCCCCCATTTTACAGATGGGCAAGCAAGGCCCAGGGTGCAGAAATGACTTGCCCAGTGAGTGAGCTGGGAATAGGATCCCCCTTTGCCAGCTCCCAGTCCAGTGCTCCAGCCACTAGGCCATGCTGTCCTGTTAACTAGAAACAGTTGGTGGTGACGATGATTTTACAGGTAGGAGAGTGCACTTGATTAACGGGAGGGAGAATTCAAGTTCCACTGTGCAACGGAGTCAGAACAGATAGCCATCTTAAGAATGTAAGAAGGCCACACTGGATCAGACCAAAGGTCTGTCTAGCACAGTATCTTGTCTTCTGACAGTGGCCAATGCCACATGACTCAGAGGGAGGGAACAGAACAGGTAATCATTGAGTGATCCTCTCCTGTCATCAATTTCCAGCCCCTGATGAACAGAGGCTAGGGACACCATTCCCACCCATCCTGGTTCATAGCCATTGATGGACTTTCATGAGGGTCAGAAGAGCAGCTGACAGACAGGTAACCCGTATTGGCTCTGATGCGTATGCAATGCTGCTGTCGCCACGTCAGTTCCAGGATATTAGACACACAAGATGGGTGAGGTAGTACCTGTAACACAGAGCACCTTTCCCAGACTTGAGGAGCTCTGTGCCGCTTGAAAACTTGCCTCTCCAACAAAAGTTGGTCCAAGTATCGGGGAGGTAGCCGTGTTAGTCTGTATTCGCAAAAACAACGAGAAGTCCTGAGGCACCTTATAGATGGACAGATTTTTTTGGAGCATTAGCTTTCATGGGCAAAAACCCACTTCACCAGATGCCTCTGACAATGTGGGTCTTTGCCCATGAAAGTTATGCTCCAAAAAATCTGTCAGTCTAAAAGGTGCCTCAGGACTTCTCTTTTTGAAGTTGGCCCAGTAAAAGATACTGCCTCCCCTACCCGGTCTGGCTAAAATGGGGACCAAACTGGGTGGATGACAGCACTTGTTACCCTTCCGTGTAGAAAAGGTGGGTGACTACGACACTGAGTGGCACATTAACAGATGCAAACAAGTCCCCCAAACCAAATCCACACAGGTGGGGTTTGAGACAGTAAAGGGGATGAAGTACAAGATCCAGCAACTGGCTACAGCTGGCTGCACAGAGGGAAACAAAAAGAACGGTTGTCAAAGTGCCTCCTCTGAGCCACTACTCATGCCTGTGGACTGCAGAGATAAGATGGGTGGGATCTGCCTGGGCCAGAGTTCTGCAACCTTTGGCTCTGGAGCCTCATGTGGATCTTTAAGGACTTCTCTGTGGTTCCCACTGCTATAATTGCAAAGAAAAAAAAATCCTCCTGATTATTTGATGAACAGTAAATGTCTAAAAGCCTAGCAATGAACAACTCATATCTAAATAGCAAATGATATGTGATCTCGAAATGTTGGGTAACTCCCCTTTTAATATGTGCAGCGCATTGTGGCAAATGATACTTTATCTGTGTCTCGATCATGTTGCTAATAAAATCTTGATTTTGAAAATGAAAAAGAAGCTTGTGGCATTCCTGCTGGGAAGGGCAACATGTATTTTAAGAAGAAAACTGGAATTAAACGTGAAGTAAAATCGTTGTAATTAAAACAGATTCAGGAGTGAAAGCCAGGAAGAAAGTGGTACAAACACACGTGTAAAGTGTGAGGAAATAGAATACATATGTAAAAAGTTTGTGAACTTCCTGCGGTGAACATATATGGCATTACAAATCATAGTGTGTGCGCTGTTCTTAAAATAGGAGTTACAAAAAGGTATGTTTGGTGTTATTTATTAAGGACCGTCTCATTCATATGCATTGGGGTTCTTGTATTACTGAGGTTTTTTTTTTGTTTTTTTGTTTTTTTTTTTACCAAATTTGAAAAAAAATGGCTCTTCTTGCTGTTTTGGTTGGTGACCCCTGCCTTAGGCCGTATCCCAGCTGTTGCACTCTGCTGGCCTATATTCCATGCTAGCATGCCCATGACCCAGTGGGAGAGTGTTCTCAGTGGAGGTCCCACCAATGGGGCACCAGGTGATAAGCAAGCGTCCTAGCCCAATGGGAGCTCCATCGGTTGCAGAAGAAGCTCTAATTTGCTGTGGCTCTTTTTGGCTGTGATTGCTCCTCTTTGGGGGCTGGACGAGGTTCTCAGCTGAGGTGGCATCGCATAGTTTTGGATGCCATCAGGTGGTTGAGGGACGTCTGCCTTGACCCTGTCACTGGACATTGGCAGTACCAGGAGGGATGAACAAGAGTGCCACTGGGAAGCAAAGTTTGAAAGGAGTAGATACTTCTCTGGATGATTTTATCTGTTTCTGGATGACCACTCCTCAATGTTCAATGCTGAGGCACAATCTGCCCCTGGGTCCTGTAACTGCTTGCTGCAGCCTACTGGGTACCTTTGCATGAATGATATATTCAAGTAGTCAAATTCTAATCCCTAAACGCCTTCCTTAAATTTAGTCACCTAAAATTGGGCTATGGCTGATTGTTCTCTGTGTAGCTTGTGTCTTTTAAGCCAGATTTTATATTTTTGGACACAAGAGCTGGAAAATGGGGTTGAACAGTTAAGTGGTAAAATTGGCAGATGGTGCAAAACTATTCAAGATGGTTAAGTCTTAAGCAGGCTGCAAAGAGCTTCAAAAGGCTCTCCTGAAACTGGGCCACGAGTGGCAGATGAAATTGAATATTGAGCAATTCAAAGTGATGCACACTGGAAAATAGCCCCACGGTACCCATGAAACAATGGGGTCTAAATTAGCTGTTGCCATTCCAGAAGGAGATCTTGGAGTCAGTGTGGATTATATTCAGAAACATCCACTCCATCTGCAGCAGCAGTAAAAAAGCAAACTGAATGTTAGGAATCATTCACTCCTCCCTCCGCACCCCTATCCTCTCAGGTGGAGGGTGAACGTGAGCCAGGATTTTCCCATGTCCCCAGTGCGTATCCCAACCAGTGGGCTAAAACACAGACAACCAGCTGAGCACCGTGCCAGCCATGAGTTGGGTGCTCGAATGCCTGTCTCCCCCGGTGTGCGAGCTGCTCGGAGGCCTTAGGTGGGAGGTAGGCACGTGCCCATAAACAGGCATCTACAGATCTTTAACTGCAGAAACAAGCACAAAGTGAGATTAGGCACCTGCTAGGTTGGATGGGAATTTTGTGCATTGCTTTATTTCCAAAGTAGGGACTTGGCTGCCTGAGTCCTGTTGTGTATTCAGGACTCAGCCTTTCCATGTCTTGTTTACCCACAATCTGCAGCAACAGAGATTTAGGTAAGACGTTTGGGAAAACTTTGTCAGGGCAGTTAAGGTCTGGAATAAGCTTCTTCTTCGAGTGTCCCCGTGGGTGCTCCACCATAGGTGACGGCTTGGCCGGCGCCGCAGATCGGATCTTCCAAGCAGTTTCTGCCGGACCGCGCATGCGCCGGCGCGCGCCACTCCCTGGCGCGCTCCTGGCCATGTGCGCGATCCGGTCCCTGCCAGTTCCTCTCAACCGCCGTCGGCTGCAGACGGAATCCGACTAGGCTAAAGCCACATAGCGTATTCAACGACTTTATTTGTTTTCTCTTTAAAGTTTTTCAGTTCTTTAGGATACCATAAGTAACCAGTTGTTATTTTGTAAAAAAAAAAACAAACAACAAACAAGCTACGGAGGGACAGCTCAAGCCAGTCCCAGTAACAAGCGCCGGAGGCCGGGAGCTAGGGCCATCAGCCCTCCTGCGGAGGCAGGCCATCGGACGGGGAAACAGCACAAAGAAGTGCTAAGTACCCACAAACAAACTCAAAGACTCACCAACAATGTCCTCCTCAGGCTTTAAAAAATGTGAGTCCTGCCGAGAGGCGATGCCAGTGTCCGATGGGCACAGTCTATGCATAAGGTGCCTGGGGGAGTCCCATGTGGCACAAAAATGCGCCTTCTGTGCAAAATTAACGACCAGAGCACGGAGAGACAGGGAAATGAGAATTAAACTGCTGCTTCTTGACAAGGCCCTCCAGCCAGACGTGCCGGAGCGGCCGCAGCAGGAGGGACCCTCCGGGGCCCTTAGAAGGAAAGCTGCCTCCCTCACTCCATCAGCGCAAAAACGGAGGAAAGTTTCTCCAACCCGATCCCTGCCGGCAGCAACAGTGAGCGGGACGGGAGGAGCGAGCAGCCCCCAGCCGCAGCAACAGCTGATCGGCGGCGGCACGGAGAGCCACGTGGAAGCGGCTCAGCCTCCGATGATCAGCCAGCCGCCCCACACCGCAGGCAGGGCGGCGGCTAAGCAAGCGCCGGTACCAGCGGCACCGCAGGCAGCGGCACCGACCCCCGGGGAACCGGCGGTGCAGAGCGCGCAGGCACGTAGCCTGCAGGCGCAGAAGGACTCCGCACGTGCGGCACCGCCCTCGAGCGTGCCTAGCACGGTGCCGACGGGGCCAGGATCCCCCGCCCATCAGGGGGCGGAGTTACCTCCCTTAGGGAGGGGAAAGGCTGCACACAAGAGGAGGCACTGCAGCCCCTCTCCAGACAGGGCTGTGGAGCTCTTTTCTCACAGCCCTCCGCTCATGTTGCAGACTCCAACCAGAAGGCAGGGGCCCCCCCTAGCCTACCCGGAGCCCCCTTCTCCTTTCCTGCAATCAGCCTCCCCATGGCTGGCACCACCCTCGCCCTTCCTGGGATTTGAATCGCTGGACTATTATGCAAAATCGCTCTCTCCAGTGTCTCGACGATCCCCCTCTCCCAGACACACAGGGTACGTGCAAAGGGAATGGTCCAGGTCACCTTCCCAGGAACAGTGCCTATACTGCCATGGTCGTCCCTACCACGCGGGGCATGGACACCATCGGCAATCTACCAGGGAGAGATCCCCACATATTACCTCGTACCCCCGAGGGCAATCGCAATCGGGGACGGAGACTCAAGCATCCCAGGGGGGACTGGCCGTGGACCCACGAGATTTTCCCTCGCAAACCTCCAGCGAGAGGGCGCACCATCACCATCAAGAACCGGAAGGGTCCAAAGAAATGTACCCCAGCGGTTCCTCGTTTTCCTCCCCGGATGAGGCCACGGCCTTAGGGGACGTCCATCCCAAGGACGATCTCAAACAGTTTCAGGAGCTGTTTAAGAGGGTAGCTTTCACGCAAGGCATCCAGACAGCACAAGTGCAAGAGAAACATCATAAGCTCCTTAAAAATTTGAGCTCCCTGGCCTCCTCCAGAGTAGCAATCCCGCTTGATGAAGCGATCTTGGAGTCCGCCACTACCATATGGCAGACCCCGGCAACTATTCCGCCTGTCCAAAAGAGAGCGGATAAGAAATACTTCGTGCCGGCGAAGGGCATGGAGTTCTTGTTTAGCCACCCCCAGCCAAACTCCTTGGTGGTGGAGTCCACGCAGCAAAGATTAAAAACATCTCAATTTAAAACAGGGGGAACGGACAAAGATGCCAAGAAGCTAGAGCTGTTTGGCAGAAAGGTCTACTCCTCCTCCACTTAACCTTGCGAATGGCAAATTATGCAGCGCACTTGGCGAACCATAATTTCGACAACTATGCTAGATTAACTTCCCTCATGGACTCGCTTCCAGAGGACAAAAAGCCGGTCCTCAAGGCCATAGTGCAAGAGGGCTACGCGGCTGCGAGGATGGAAGTTCAGATTGCTTTGGACGTTGCGGACACGGCAGCACGTTCCACAGCAACTGCAGTGGTGATGCGACGGGAGTCCTGGCTCCAGATCTCGGGCATACCGAGAGATCTGCAGGCGAAGATAATCGACCTTCCCTTCGACTTGCAGAAGCTGTTTGCTGAATCAACTGACTCGGTCCTTCATTCCAGTAAAGATTCAAGAGCCACACTCAGGACCCTGGGGATTTACACCCCTCCATACTCAAAGAAAAGGTACTACCCACAGCAAAGGCAGTACCAATACCAGCAACAGCACCCCCAGTATCACAGGGGTTACGAGCAAGGGCGGCATCAGCAGCACCAGCAGTACAGAACCCCCAGGTGACGCTCACAACAGGGCCGTCCGTCCTCGGGGCGGGGCCAAAGGCCACAAGTTTGACATACAAATCCAGGGCTGCGCCATCACCACCATTGCACAAGATCATCCGAAACGACTTTTTCACCATCGCCTCCGACCATTCTACGACCAGTGGCAAAGGATCACCACAGACAAATGGGTGCTGGAGATCATAGCCACGGGGTACGCCATCCCCTTCCAGTCGCTCCCGCCGCCGCGACCCCCCGCCCAAGCCCCACCCCCAGGAGGCCTCCCATGTAGCCAGGCTCAGGCAGGAGGTGGCCCACCTAGAGTTCATAGGGGCGGTGGAAAAGGTGCCGGAGCAACTGCAAGGGAAAGGGTTCTACTCTCGGTATTTCCTGACGGAGAAAAAGACAGGAGGCTGGAGGCCCATCTTAGACCTTCGTGGCCTCAACAGGTATCTGCGCAAGCAACGTTTTCGGATGATCACTATTGCCTCCATCCTTACAGCACTGGACGATGGAGACTGGTTCGCAGCCCTCGATCTACAAGACGCGTACTTCCACATAACCATTCATCCGGCTCACCGACGTTTTCTCCGGTTCATGGTGGGCAACGAACACTTCCAATACAAGGTCCTTTCCTCGGCCCCCAGAGTCTTCACCAAGACCTTGGCAGTGGTGTCAGCCTACCTGCACAGACAGGGGGTGTTTATTTTCCCGTATCTGGACGACTGCCTGCTCAAAGGGACCTCGAAAAGGGAGGTTCTCCGCATGATACGCGTCACAGCAAACACGTTCTCCTCACTTGGCCTGGTTATCAATCTGGCAAAATCAAAGATAGACCCCTCACAGGACATAGAGTTCATAGGGGCTCGCATAAACTCGGTCTCGGTCTCGGTCTCGGCGAGAGTATACCTACCAGAGGCTCGCTTTCGAGCCATCGGTTCCCTCGTGCAGGTCATCACCTTCAGCCCTACGGTGCCGGTCTTGACGTGCTTGCAGCTGCTGGGCCACATGCAACATTGGCTGGCAAGTGTATACAAGCCGGCAGTACACACCGTTCACAGGGTGGTGTCGCCCCCACCTGGGGTGCGCGAATCCCTGCAATGGTGGGTAAACCCCGGGAACTTGCTAACAGAGGTACCCTTCCATCAGCCGCAAATATCGGTTTTCCTCACTACGGATGCCTCCCTCATAGGGTGGGGAGCGCACATGGGCGAAGAGGTGGCTCAAGGACTGTGGTCACCCACGGAACAGTCTCTACATATCAATGTTTTAGAGCTCAGAGCAGTGTTCAACGCCTGCAAACACTTTCGAGACCGTATACAAGGCAAAGTCGTCGGGATCAGTACAGACAATACCTCCACCATGTTTTACATAAACAGGCAAGGAGGAGCTCGATCCCGTACCTTATGCGCGGAAGCAATCCGCCTATGGAACTGGTGCATCGCCCACGATATAATCCTGAGAGCCTCTTACTTGCCGGGCACGCACAACGTGAAGGCAGACCAGTTGAGCAGACGTTTTGCGCTCACCCACGAGTGGCAGATCCGTCCCGATCTACTACGGCCGATTTTCCACGCATGGGGGTTTCCCCAAATAGATCTGTTTGCCACTCAGCACAACAAACAGTGCCCACGATTCTCCTCCAGAGCAGGGCTGGGCCGGGGGTCCCTGGGGGACGCGTTCGCGATCCCGTGGGGAGGCCCCCTGCTTTACGCGTTTCCCCCCGCAGTGCTGATCCACAAGGTTCTGCAAAAAGCCAGGAGAGACAAGGCTCGGATGATCCTGATAGTCCCAACATGGGATCGCCAACCATGGTTCCCCCTACTCCTGCGCCTGTCGGACCGCCCACCGATGCCTCTTCCGGTGGCGCCGGATCTGCTCACGCAAGCCCAGGGGTCCATAGTGCATCCGCACCCCCAAAGCCTGCGACTGCAAGCGTGGCTAATCCATGGCTCAGCTCCCTAGAGAGCACATGCACAGTGGAAGTACAGCAAGTCCTAGAAAGTAGCAGGAGGACTTCCACTAGGAAAACCTACAAACAAAAATGGACTCGATTCATGGCTTGGTGTTCTACCAAGCAGCTGGCCCCCCTTTCAGTGCCTATACCTACAATTCTAGAGTATTTACTGCACCTCAAGAGAGCAGGACTCTCGCTATCCTTGTTAAAGGTCCACCTTGCCGCCATCTCGGCGTTCAGACATGAGGAGGGAGGGCACACGGTGTTCGCCCACCCTATGGTTACCAGGTTCCTCAAAGGGTTGGTAAACCTATACCCCCCTCGGAAACCGATTCCACCTTCGTGGAGCTTGGACCTGGTGCTTACCACACTCATGGGACCACCGTTCGAGCCCTTGGCCACGGTTCCCCTTCGCCTCCTTACAGTAAAGACGACCTTTCTTCTTGCAATTACGTCAGCCCGTCGGGTGAGCGAGCTTGCGGCAGTCATGGCAACGCCACCCTGCACTGTCTTTTCCAAGGAGGCGGTAACCATATGGCTGCATCCAGCCTTTGTTCCCAAAGTTTCTTCCGAGTTTCACATCAATGAACCTATTGTTCTACCCTCGTTCTATCCAAAGCCTCATAACTCCAGCGAAGAGGCGCGCCTACACCTCCTGGATGTGAGGAGGGCGCTAGCCTTCTACGTAGACAGGACCAAGTCCTTCCGAAAAATGGATAGACTCCTGGTCTCCCTCGCTCCCAAATCTAAAGGAGAAGGTCTCTCATCGCAGAGAATCTCAAAGCACATTGTATCCTGCATAAAAATGTGCTACGAGCTCAGAAAGACTCCTTTGTCGGCCACTCCCAGGGCTCATTCCACCAGGGCGGTGGCAGCATCAACAGCCTTTTTCAAGGGCGTTGCATTGAAAGACATTTGCAGAGCGGCGACCTGGTCATCCTACGACACGTTCGCCAAACATTACGCCCTTCACAGGGTATTCCAAGAGGATACCCGTCTCTCTGCAGCGGTCCTCTCGGGGACCAGCTGCACATAATCCGATTACCCACCACCTATCTGGGTTACTGCTGGGTAGTCACCTATGGTGGAGCACCCACGGGGACACTCGAAGAAGAAAGAGAAGTTACTCACCGTAGTAACGGTGGTTCTTCGAGATGTGTCCCCGTGGGTGCTCCACTTCCCACCCATCCTCCCCGCTTCGGATCTCTGTTAGTGTTTTGCAGGGGCAACCGAGGCGGTTGGTCGAGGAACTGGCGGGGACCGGATCGCGCACATGGCCAGGAGCGCGCCAGGGAGCGGCGCGCGCCGGCGCATGCGCGGTCCGGCAGAAACTGCTTGGAAGATCCGATCTGCGGTGCCGGCCAAGCCGTCACCTGTGGTGGAGCACCCACGGGGACACATCTCGAAGAACCACCGTTACTACGGTGAGTAACTTCTCTTTCCAGAGGAAGCTGTGGAATCTTTGATAGCATATAGACTAGCACAGCTTTCTCTCTGTGACTAATCATCATGGGAGGTGTTTCAGAACAGACTGAACAAACTCCTGGTAGGTGTACCTGGTCTCTCGTGTGTGTGTGGGGCGGGGGGGGAGAGGAGATAAGAGCCTGAATTCCAGGCCTGTTGTGCAGGTGCATGTATTCAGTGCCATGAGGCTCACAGACAGTGAGTAGGGTGTCCATAAAAGTAGCTACTGGGGAGAAAAGTGCTCCAAACCATTTTAGATCTGAGATGCCTTTCAGATTCACATCCCTTCAATCGGGGAAATCAGAGCCTGGCTTTAAAAAGCCACCCACCCTGCCCACACAGGGAATCTCTTCTCTGTGCATTTGCACAGAGGAGGCCCGCCAGTGGGGAGGCAAAGGGGGCAGTTGCCCTGGGGACCGGTATTTTAAAGGGGCTTGGTGCTCCGACTGTCACCACTGCTACTGTGGCGACTGACACTCCAGGCCCCTTTGAAATGCCGCGGCTGTGTTGCTGCACATGGCTGTGAGGGTAGTGGGGTGGGTTGCTAGCCTTGCATTTTGAGCAGTGCCATAAGCTCTGCCCCTTCTGGGCCATAGAGTTGGCCCCCCTCCCACCTTGCCCCGGGGCCCGCGGTGGCTGTCAGCCCCACTGGCACAGAGTCACCCAGTAAACCAGAATCTAGCAGGGCCAGACCCCACTATGTGACTTCCTTCTGCAAGTCGGGTTATGCAAGATAGCTGCAACTGTTCCCTTGAGCAGCTCCATTGATGCCCAGCAGCTTTTTTTCCTTTTCTTTTCTTTTTAAAGTAAAACAATCCTGCGTTTGCCTCCTGACAAAAGAGCGCCAAGGCAGTGGGTGGTTTCCTTATTCAGCAGTGGGAATGAAAGAGGTTCATTTTTCGTAGTTTGAGCTGTGCACGCAGGGATTTTCCAAGGACACCTTAGCAGCCAGTGTGTTTAGAGGAAACCAGCTAAGGAGAAGTTATGCAGATTTAATTTTATTTTTTTGTTAAAGGTAATGTTAAAATTAAATAGCACACAGGTTAACGAAGAGCGTCTGGTTTTCTGGGTGCAGTGCTTAGAATATAAGACCATAAGAATCATAGAACACTAGGACTGGAAGGGACCTTGAGAGGTGATCATGTCCAGCCCCCTGCCCTCATGGCAGGACCAGAATGGCTGTGTTGGGTCAGACCAAAGGGCCATCTAGCCCAGTGTCCTGTCTTCGGATAGTGACCAGTGTCAGGTGCCCCACAGGGAGTGAACAGAACAGGGAATAATCAAGTGATCCTCCCCGGGTCATCCATTCCCAGCTTATGGCAAACAGAGGCCAGGGACGCGCACCATCCCTGTCCAGCCTGTTCAGTAGCCATGAGTGGACCCATCCTCCGTGAATTTATCTAGTTCTGTTCTGAATCCTGTGATAGGCTTGGCCTTTATAACATCCTCTGGTCAAGTGTTCCATGGGTTGACTAAGTTGTGTGAAGAAACATTTCCTTTTGTTTGTTTTAAACCTGACACTTATTAATTTCATTTGGTGACCCTCGTTGTCGTTTTATGAGAAGGAGCAAATAACACTTCCTCATTTACTTTCTCTACACCAGTCATAATTTTGTAGACCTCAATCCTATCCCCTCTTAGTCATCTTTTTTCCAAAGTGAAAAGTCCCAGTCTGATTCATCTTTCCATGCCCCAATCAGTTTTTTGCCCTTTTCTCAACCTTTTCCAATTCCAATATATCTTTTTTTTTTGAGATGGGGCAACTGCATCTGCCTGCAGCATTCAAGAGTCGGGCATCATATGGATTTATATGGAGGCAGTATGATAGTTTCTCTGCTCCTATTCTGATGGGGAGTGGGGACACTCCTCAGTGTCTCCTGTGTGGACAAGTCATGTAGGCCAGAGTGCAGTTGAGCGTTGTGATGCTCAGTGTCACAGCACTTAAAACCTCATGGCAGCTCACAAAGCCTGCTTTAGGCCTCTAGGCAGTGAAAGGCAAGAGAGAGGCACCTTATACTGCAATTCATAAAAGCCAGCAGTTGTGCGCTCTGGGTACATTAAAGGCTCTGTCGACAGAAGTCACTATTGGAAGAGATTTCTCGACAAAACTTCCGTCGACAGGAAAGCCACACAAAAGCCAATCAGAAGAGTGCTACGCTCTGTAGAGTGGCTGAACTGCCCAGCCACTCTCTCGACAAACAGGGACCCAGAAGCACAACAGACAGGGCTGCCCATTGTCCTGCATGGCCTGTCTGTCAAGAGAAGGCCCCTCCACAGCAGCTTTTTTGTTGACAGAATTTGTCGACAGCAGTGTTATGCCTCGTGGCCGAGAGGCAGAACAGGGCCGGCAAAAGTGCTGACAAACTGTCGACAAAATGCATTTTGTGTGTGGATATTCCACCAGGTTTGTCGACAAAACTTGCTACTGTCACCGTAGCCTCAGTTTTTCCCCTCCAAAGTTTCTCTTCCCACCCCCGAGGGAAAAATATCAAAGCAAGCATTGTCTTTTTCCCATCTTATTTTATTTTATTTTGCAGGCTGGCTTTGCCTTCTTTGTGATCTGGTGCAGCTCCCACTGACTTTGGTGCGGTTTGGCTCAAATTCACGGTGTCTTTCTTCAAAAGACCTCCAAGGACATTACAAATATTATTTAACCCTCGCAGCATCCCTGTGAGATAGAAAAATACTGTTCCTTATGTTTGTAGGAGAATGGAACCAGGCAGAGTGAGTAGTCTTCTAATGTTGCTGCAAATCACTGTCAGAGTTTGGAAAAGAATCCAAGACTCCCGCGGTGAAATTGTAGTTCTGTTAAAGTCAATGACAAAACTCCCTGGTTGTCAGTGGGTCCAGGGTTTCATCTATAGTGGCCATTTCTCCTTCTCAGACACCAATCTCTGTCTCTTGGTAGTGCGTGACGGATAGGAATAACAGTAATTTCTGCTGTCAGGTCTCACTTGAGCTGATTGCTGCAACAGCATTATCTGCTTCCATGTGGGTTTCTCTGCGAGGTGAGGAAAATCATTTAAGAAATATACACATCTCATTAGCTTTGTGTAGGAAATAGTCATAATTGAAGCTCTAAATGAGTCTTAGAGGCTGCAAATCAGTAGCACAGCAAGCGTGAGGAATCAAATTAAATATCTGAGTGGGGGTTTGTTTCCTAGTAACTCCTGATTCGGAAATGTGTGTAGGCATAGTAAGTAACACTGGGATGTGGCCTGCACTTTCATTTTGCACTAGCAATTGCTTCTGCTAAAAGGAGTGGCTAGATTTTTTTTTTGAACCTCGAGTTGAAAATGACTTATGTAGGGGAGGTTCGTGGGGTGATGATATTAACAGACGGCATCCCTCTGAATTCCAAAGGCTGTGCTGCATTTTGTATTTTTAAGACTGGAGTTTCATGCTAGTTTCTGTTCAGCCAGTAGTAGTTTTTTATGTGTTGCTGAGAGACAACGGTTGGAAGAAAAGGCACCAGGCTGTGACTCAGGAGATGTGGGTTTGCCTGACCCTGCTGTGAATTTGAGCCAGTCCTCTGAGGAAGTGACTGTGGATATTGGATATGTGCAGTGCACGTCACACAGCAGAGTTAGGGTGCTGCTGTAATAGAAGTGGTCATTCCCTCTCTCTCTGACTCCTGCTTTTTGTCTGACTTGTCAGTGTAGTCTGTGGCGGAAGAATTGTCTCTTCTATGCCCAGGAACGGTTCTCAGCTAAGCCCTCCTGGATACAGTCGTTCCAATGTCAAAGCGGTAATGGAGCAGAGAGGTCCCTAAACCAAGTACCAAGATGTAGGGTGGTGAAAGAGCCAATGAAGCGTCTCTTCTCCATGTGTAGACAACCCCGACTTCTGGGAAATCTTGAGGACTCCAGAGAAGCATGAAGTAGCCATAGCAAACCTCAAAGAGGGAGCCGTGTTAGTCTGTATCATTGAGAACAACAAGAAGTCCTGTGGCACCTTATAGACGAACAGATATTTTGGAGCATAAGCTTTCACAGTCAAAGACACGTAGCAAACCTCTGAATCAATTCCGCTATTCTTCAGGCTAGTCTAGTTTGAAATGCCAGGAGGAGGAGGGTTTCCAGCGCTTCCCTGCTTAAATGTCTATTGTCTGTTTTTCCCCCAAAGGATGCCTGCACAGTTACTGTTCGTGGGTGCACAAACCACAGAAACTGCCTTTGTAAATGGCCAGTTCAGTGATTAACTGGGGATTTGCACCTGAACTTGCCCCGTTTGCGCACCCACTCACAATAGCTGCACGTATAAACTAGGCAGGAAATATCACAAGAGCATAATTGCATGCATAGTGCTGAAAAATGGGCCCCCAGACCTGCTATTTACATGTGCAAAATTAATATCTGAGTTTCTACAGGTATGGTGGTTCTGTGCCAAAGACGGAAGGTGAAATTCTGAGATTAGGTGATTTCAAAGGCTAGGCTTTAATGCCAGGCTCTAAAACATTGTCCCAAATGCATGTGCAATGATCATTTCCTTGGTCGTTACCAGAGAGTGAATGGCTCTGTAGAGGTATGAGGGTGAGTTTAAGGATAAAGAATGTACCTGTAATACAGTTGGCGGGGAGTGGGGATGTGATTGCAGCATGTGAACACAACCCTCAGCTAGCAGTAACTAGGGGGAGGCATAGCTCACTGGTTAGAACATTGGCCTTGTAAACCCAGGGTTGTGAGCTCAATCCTTGAGGGGCCCACTTAGGGATCTGGAGCAAATAAATTAAAAAAAAAAAAATCTGCAAGGGAGGGGAATAGGTTGTGCTGTGAATGAAGGGGTCTGGGCTCAATGACTACTTGCAATCTCTTCCAGCTCTGTGAGATATGATATACATGGCTCTATGTTTCACCAAGCTTGGGAACCAGAATAGCAAAGTCCCAGCAATATGGGCTTTGGTACAAGCCCACTTGGGACCCTGGGTAGCTATTTAGGCTGCTAATACATACTCAAGCCTACCCTTAAAGCAGGGCTGCCAACAGAGAGCAGGCAGGAACTGCTGGTGACCAACACTGGAGTACCTTATAGGCCAACATTTTGGAGCATAAGCTTTCCATGGTCAAAGACCCACTTCATCAGATGCATCTAACATGAAAGCTTATGCTCCAAAATATTTGTTAGTCAATAAGTTATCACAGGACTTCTTGCTGTTTCTGAAGACGCAGACTGACACGGCTACCTCTGTGATGCTTACAGTACTGAAGTATGCTTTCTACTTGGTTGGGATGCACAGAGAACAGATGACATCAAGAAGGTTCAGATGTTTCTTGCCTTCTTTGCTGCGACCTTCACATTTAGATAAGTTAGGTGTAGTCAAGTCAGCAAAACTGGATGCCTTTCACACTGGGGTACTTAAGGAGCTGTCTGAAACAATTAAGGAAGTGTTGGTGGTTACTGCTGAGTGCTCACACAAAATGGGCAAGAAGGAATAAAGAGGACCAGAGGAACTATGGAGCAGTCTACTTAACTTCAATGTCTGGAAAGATACTGGAATAAGTTATTGGACAATAGGGTCATAGGAAATAGCTAGCATAGATTTGTGGGGTTCAAGTCATGCCAAACCAACCTAATTTCCTTCTTTGACAGGATTACTGGCCTAACGAAGGGGGAAGCTGTAGTCTAGCTAGACTTTTAATAAGACTTTTGACACAGTCTCACACAACAGTCTCATAAGCAAGTTGAGGAGATGTGGTCTAGATGAAATTACTATAAGGTGAGTACAAAACTGGTTGAAAGACTGTACTGAAAAAGCAGTTATCAATGGTTTGCTCTCAAACTAGAGGAATGCATCTGGGGGGGGGGGGGTCAGTATAGGACTCTGTCCTGATTGACACTTTCCTTAATGATTTGGCTAATGGAATGGAGAATGTGCTTATAAAATTTGTGAATGACACCAGGCTCAGGCGGGGGTTTCTGGAAGCCTGGTGAACAGGATTGGAATTCAGAATGACTTTGACAAATTGGAGAATTGGTGTGAAATCAACAAGCTGAAATTCAGTAAAGACACGTGCCAAGTGTCTCATTTAGGAAGGAAATTTACAAAATGAGGACTAGCTGGCTAGGCGGTAACACTGCTGGAAAGCCTCTAGGGGTTATACTGGATCAATAATTGAATGTGAATCAACAATGTGATGGATTTAAAAAAAAAAAACCTAACATTCTGGGGTGTATTAACAGGACTGTCATATGTAAGACACAAGGGCTACATCTACACTGACCCAAATTTTCGAAGTGGCCATTCAAATAGGATAGATAGGAATAAGGGGATTTCGAAGTTCCCGGGGTCCTTTTGAAAAGGACCCCTGTCTGGATGAGCCGCGTGGCAGCGAAAAACGGCAATTTCGAAGAGCCATGACTGGTGGCATGCTAGTGAGGCGCTGAATATGCATTTCAGTGCCTCATTAGTAATCTTCGAAATGGCCATTTGCATGGCCATTTTGAAGATTTGGGCTAGTGTAGACACGGCCAAGAGGTAATTACTCCATTCTCTTCAGCACTGGTAAGGCCTCAGCTGGAAAGTTGTGCCCAGTTCTGGGGACCCCACTTCAAAAAGTTTGTGGACAAATTGGAGAGAGCCCAGAGGAGAGCAACAAAAATGATAAAAGCTTTAGAAAACCCGACCTAGGAGGAAAGATTTAAAAAATGGCCATGTGTCGTCTTGAGAAAAGAAGACTGAGGACCTGGTAAGTCCTCAAGTATGTTAAGAGCTGTTTGGAAGGAGGACAGGCACCAGCTGTTCTCCATGCCCACTGTAGAGAGGAGAATGAGGAGCAAATAAGCTGTGCTCCAAGTCCTAAATAAGGGTGGAGGTGAGAGGTGGGTGAAGTGTTGAACTGGGGAGACGGGAGGGCTGCTTCTCAGTGATGGCCCACACCACTGAGAGTGATTGTGCTACTTGTTACGAAACTAATGTAATCATAGCTGTGGCTTACACCACACTACTGACAGGAGGAATAGGATTACACCGAAAAGGAAAAGAAACACCCCCTGGGTTTTTTTCTAATTCCCAGTAGTTCTCTAAAATAGAGAGAATCTCTAAAATTCCACGGGTTGGTGGAATTCATTGGCTGCTATCTATCCTGGTTTCTAAGAGCTGTTATCTATCCCCAAGAGGTGTGAGTTTTGAGTTTCAGGGGATAGGACTTAAGGCTTAATAGGAGAAAGTGACGTACAGATCCAAACAACACTCTGTTCTGTAGAACACGGAGGTTCAGCGGACCACGCTTCCCAGCTGAGGCAGTGTGCTTTCAGAACTTCCCGGTCATTGAGTCAAAGCCTTCTTGGGGGGCCTGGGGTGTCTTTACCTTAGCCTTACACGTGACCCTTACAGACTCATAAAACTAAGACATACACACAGCAATACACATAGCTATGGCAGGGTATTAAAAGAAAAGCCAGAGATAAAATGCAACTGCTAACTTTTACTTATGTAGCTGAGCAGGTACGGGAACAAAACAATAAAACACTGCATCTGGCTATCTAAGCTATACTGTTACAAATTTCTTCGTGGTACCAATAGGTTTTCACACACTACTCTATTTAACTCGTGAGCAGGCAAGAGGAGCGGCGAAAGGTGATCAGTCCTTGTCGCAGACAGCATCCAGTCTCTCCAGGATTCGGGAGTTCCTCCTCCTCCTTACTTAGTTTCCCCCTTTTATGATCTGCCGTTTGCTGGCTCCTCCTGAGGCCTGACACATCACATCCTGGTTGCTTCTGCTTCTCTTCGCCTGCAACCCCTCTCAGCCCCCACCCCTTTGTACACAACCATACATCCCATACTTCTTTTTCCCTTTTAAGGTATGCAGCTGGCGCCTCTGGGGTGCTAGGTCAGAGGCCATGGCTCTTTTCTAGATAGGTTTTTCCTGTTTGTCAATTTTAGACCGGGGAGGGGGTGGCTGCAGACAGTGCAGTCTGCAAGCACTTCAGTAAATTCCATTGCTAACTGGGTTAGACTTCCCCAATTCACTTGGTTCCTCAATTCTTGGTCTGGAGTTTGTGGTTTAGCCCTTTATGCTAAGGCATATTTCCCTATCACAATTTAAAAGGGTCTCTGAACCCTGCCTCCACCCCACATACCTCACCGCATTGTTCAAGTGCCCATGCAATTCACCCTACCATGCCCGAGCATGGCCGTTCACTTAAGGGTCACCAGGTAATTTTGCACAGAGAAGACGTAGGAGTAGCAAGGGAGATTTAGGTTAGATATTACAAAAGTCTTTATTGGAGTAGTTAAGCTCTGGAACAGGCTTCCAGGGAAGGTTGTGGAACCTCCTCCCTGTTTGGTGTTAGCTGCAAAAGTTGTGCCGTGCAAATGGCTTTCACTGTGTGTCTCCTGACAAAGAGTTCTTAACATGTTGCCAAGCTAAACGCTAATGAAATGTGAAGTAAACTAGATGAAGCACCAGCAGAGGCCTCGCCAGAGCATTTGCAACTCTGGAGGGGTGAGGCGGTCAGGGAAATTATTAACTGATAGGCTCAGTCATAGGGAAAATTATAATAAGATGTTGACTATCTTGGCTGTTAGTTACAACAGGGATTACAGTTGCAAATGATGAAGTATGTCATGCATTTTAAGTCTTCTATTCAGGAATTTCTATAGCGGGGAAGATAATGAAGTTGGTGGACTACAACAGGATTCTTTTGATGCAATTGAATTCCCACGGACAACTTAACAACAAGAATAAAACCTAGTTGGATATGAGCATAAATGCAGAGGAAATGGTGGAAGTATTCCAGGCCTTGAAAATCAGTAGAAGTGCTGGGCACTGGTGGATTCCTGGGGGAACTTAACAAAGGAAAGAATATAAAGATATGTTAATGCCTTTTCTCAGGAAAAATGAATGAATGAGATTTGGACTGTAGTCCTTTACCTCCAAACCTAAAAACAGGGATCACTGATGTAATCCTAACACCAGGGAATGCATCAGATTCACTGCACAAATTATAGCCCTATTGCCTTAGTAGATGGTGAGTGTTGGGTATTGACATTTGGTTCTGGATAGCAGGCTAACATAAATCCACTCATGACTCTTGCCCCCTCGTCATCGAGACTACGTCTTCCATAATGCATCACTACCTGACCTCTTGGACTGCTGAGATGGGGTATTATGGGAGATGTAGTATGCAACCCTGATCCATAGGAAATAGGGACCTGAAGGAACCAACCAACAACTCCCATGACACAATGCAGCAATATATCAAACCAATTTTTTTTTGTTTTGGTGTTTGTTTTTTTGCTGAATAACTTCATATTTTCATGGAAAGAAGACACTTTTCTTTGTTTTTTATTTAATCAGAAATCCAACTTTCTGTCTAAAATAAAGTTAAATTTTCAAGCTTTTTCTCCACAGCTGTGCAAGCTAGAAACTTTTTTTTAAATGATGACAACTATCAGAGGAAATGTTAGTAGCACGTTAGTCTTATGGAAGCCATTTTGTATAAGAAGCCATTTCACATCCCTTACTTCTGCACGCACACAAGAGCCTGTACTTTCCTCAACCTGTTTGGAAATGGCAGGGAGGATGAGCTCTATGGAATGCATTAATGAACTGTTTGGAGTCAAGGCTCCAGCTCCCTGGTACCTGTTTCTCTTTGCTGATAACAGTTTCTCTTTGAGAAGTGATTTACGATTCTCTAAATAATTGCCTCTGACACTGGGCTTTGTTTGTGTAAGGGTATAAAATACTAGAGTTAGCTGCATCAAGCAGCCTTTCTGGACCTGGTTTTACTAGTGTCCGGTTTGGCTCATCTGTTGCCTTTTTGAATTCAATAAAGCTGAATGTTAGATGCCTAAACTCAGAGAAGTCTTGTGCTTCAACAGTCTGTATCTGCAAAAACAACAAGACGTTGTGTTGTACCTGATAGACTAGCAGATATTTTGGAGTATAAGCTTTCATGGGCAAAGACCCGCTTCATCAGATGACAAAATGGGTCTTTGGCCACAAAAGCTTATGCTCCAAAATATGTGTTACTCTATAAGGTGCAACAGGACTTTTTGGTTTGTTTTTTTTTAAATGTTAAAGGACAGTTGAGGTTGTTATGGAATGACAGGAGCTGAGCCTGTAAGAAAAATATCAGACTATGAGAGCTGACGGTACTGAATGCTTTGTACAATGGAGCCCTGATCTCAGCAGCATCCACGGATTGTTGTTGTACAAATGAATGAAATAAATCCACAGAAGTACTGCAACATAGCAGTTCTGACCCATAGACGTTGCTCTTTCAACTAATGATTCCATCAGGCCTAAGGACAAAATATCCATGGGAACCAATTCTTAAGACTATGTCTTAACTGCAGGCTCCTGTCGGGAACCTGGAGTGTTCTGCCAACATTCTTTCTTCCTCATGGAACAAGGAAGACATGGATGTATCAGTCGAGGGGATTTTCTTGATGTATGGCTCCATATAGCTGGTCCAAATGTCTGGAAAGGCTCTCCCAACAGAACTCTCTGCAGGAGATACGCGGGTGTGTTGTGCACTTTGCATACCTTTTGCCGACAGTTCTCAGCAATTTACACGTAGCCTAAATGCTCAGAAGGCATTTTGACAGGGTGGGGTGGGATGGCATAGTTTATACGTTGCGTCGGAATGGGGCAGGTAAAGCTTTCTGTTCCAGGAGCAAACATCCAAATAGAAGATCAGCAACTTATAGGTATGGGCTAGTATCAAAACCAAGTTGCAATAGCATGAGGTGCTAAGAGATAAGTCTGTGATCTAGTAAGGAGAATGTGTGAAGGCCTTCCAGCTGTATAGGGAACAGTGCTCCTACTCATCCAGGCCCTGTTGTGATCTGGGGGTAGCTAGCAAATGGCAGCAGTATACATCTGGTAGTTTGATAGCCCTTTGAGGAGCAATAGAGTCTACGGGAGAGTCCAGACTGAGGCAGGAAGAGTGATGACCTTATCTCTCACCCTGATCCCTGCTGGGATGGGGCCGGCAGCACATGGAGCGGCTAGCTGTGGACCAGAACAGGGAGGTTTTATGGTACATCTGGGAGACAGGTGGGAGTCGGGATTGGATGCTTGATGTGGGCAATGGACTGATGTCTGGATCCTGCAAGGACCTGACAGCAACAGGTAGAAAGTGGGTGGTGCCTGGGGATAGGGTCCCTTCCAGCTTTTCTGGGAAGGGTCCATGGTTTTCCTAGAATCTAGCACAGCAGGGTCCAGTTGATGCTACTGCAGGTTAGGAGTCACAGATTCAAGCTGAGGGATCTGGGTTTGGGAAAGGAAGTGAGACTCCCCAATGTCAAGGTTTAAAGTGCTTGGAGCTTTGGGATGATTACTTAGGACTCCATATTAAGCCTTTATATTTAATGCTTCACGTCTTTTAAACTGCTCTGCCCGTGCTAACAAATTAATTAGCAAATGGCTGCAGTGCATATCCAGGGTAGAACTCTGCTTATTAGTCATAGAACTATAGACTGCTAGAACTGGGAGAGACTTTGAGAGGTCATCCAGTTCAGTGGCGTGCCCTCATGGAAGGACCAGGCCCCATCTGGATCATCCCTGATGGTTGTTTCTCAAAGCGCACAGGATTAAATGACTTCCCCACCAGCACATCCATGGCAAAGCTGGAGAAGAACCCTGGTCGCTGAATTGTAGTCCAAGACTAAGTCTAGTACCCTTCCTTTCAGCTGTGCTTCGCCAAAGAGGAAAATCCTGGATTCAGCAAAACGTTCCCTTTTCTCGTGAGGGAACGCAACCCGGCCAACACTCTCCTGAAGGAAGTTAGGTTGATGGCTTTAGTTTTCCTGATTTAAAATGAGTTACGGTTATTGGCGTTTTCCCCCCTTTTTGACCAGTGATGAAATAGCATTATGACTACCCTGGGCTCTAAATGTATCTGTGATGAATTGCACCACAGATGATCGTGCCGTTTCAATAGATCCTCCATACGCATTTTAGACCTTAATCAAGCGGTAACCTGTGTGTGATGGCATGGCACTTAGCTCTGTAATTTTATCCCTATGGAACAGGCTTAGTCCAGAGAAGTGATTAATGAATAAGGCGTTGGAACTCATTCTGTTATTGAAGTCACTGTGAAGTGTGTTTCTCTTGTATATACATGTCTTGCTGGAAGGCACAGGTCTAAGAGGCTTTCTTCCAAGCAGCCTTCTCCATGTAAGGAAGTTTATTCATTTTCCTTCCAGAAATATACCCCCAGGCACCTAAATCATCTACCAAAGTAAATAGGATTTTTTATGTGTGTGGCAGGGGACGCATCTAGAGAGATTGAGTTGTGATTTGGTATTTTCTCTGCACAACTCCTGGGAGAACACCAGCGGGCAGGATAAGTCTGGGAATCCTACACCTGAAAGAAGGTTTAGCCCAGAGGTTGTGCAGAGAAGAAAGGTTGGGTAGGAAGAAGCCCAGAAAACAGCAGCAAGGAGGAGTGCTGTGCAGACTGTGGCTGCAGGTTGTAGTCCTTTGGCTAGAACCTAGAGTAGAAGGAGGGTTGAGTCCTCCTACTCCGAATGAGAAAGCAGTACAGGGTGTGAAGTCTTAAGACTTTTCTATACTTCATTGCTGGGCCAGTGCTGTGGAGGTTGATTTTTCTGGGGTTTGATTTAGTGGGTCTAGTAAGGACCACTAAATTGAATGCTGAGAGCACCACTGTTGACCCTAGAATTCCTCGAAGTTGCAAGGATTAAGGGAAATTGATGGGAGAGTTTCTCTCATTGACCCTCCCACCCCTGCTATTGGGACAGCAGAGGAATTTTCACTTGAGGTACATCAATTCCAGCTGTATTATCCTCACAGCTGGAGTTACATCTCTTAGGTCAACTTTCTCTACTAGTGTAGACCTAGCCCCAAAAGGAAGGCTGTCTGACAACTTATCCAGTGAGATTTTATTACCTCAGAAGGGAGGGTAGCACTGGAATAAATTGCCCGTGGAGGTTGGGAAATCTCTCTCATTGGAGATATTTAAGAACAAGTTTGATAAACATCTGTCAAGGATGGTCTAGATGGAGCTTGGTCCTGCCGTGAGGGCAGGGGGCTGAACTTGATGACGTCTCAAGGTCCCTCCCAGTTCTAATAATCTACAATTCCCCCACTCCCCCTGTAGCTGATGAGGTGCAGCCTAACCTAGCAAATCTTTTGGGAAGCTGTACTACAGATAACCTTCAGTTCCAGCCCCACCATGGTACAGTTTGGAGACCAATAGGTGAAGTCTGCCAGCTGCTGCTTGTGATCGCGTGTTTCCCTAACGTCCCATCCGCTTTCTTCCCTAGACTTTCAAAATCCTTTTGTGCCCTAGTCTCTCTGCTGATGAATGTGCTGCAGTCGCTTTCCTTTTAACCAATTCTCTCTCCTTTCCACTAACCGTGGTATGTACAGCGGCAGAGCTGAGCCGAAACAACACTGGGGGAAGAAGGGGGAATAGATGAGAAATTGAAAATGCCCCTTGTGGAGGAGGAGCGATATCCCCGTGAAAATCCCTGACGTTGATTTCTGTGGTTCATTGTCGCACAAATCTTAGCCCTGCCTCGCTGGTGGGATGGCACTAGCCTACGACTCCAAAGACCCAGCGTCCATTCCCTGTTTTCCCAGAGTTCTTCTGTGTGATTTTGGGCAGATCATTGTGTTTTCAAGTACTGCACTTACAAGGCTGTACGAACGCCTAAGGCAGATAGCTGGAGCTGCGGCCGGGGTGCATTCCGCTCTGCAGAGCTACGACTTTAACTGGCATCGTGCTCTTAAAAGCTCTCGTGCCCTAACACGGGATGAGCAGCGAACGCCAATGGCACCGAGGGTTCCCTCGCTTCTCCCCGCCCCTCCTCTTTTTCCTTTTTCAATTTGAGGAACTCCAGCACGTACTGTGGCTGACACAGATGTGTAGCTGTCACCATGGAAACAGAGCGAGGCCAGTTGTACGCCAAGTGTGTTCATGGTAAAATTTCTAATTTCAGAGAGGCGGTTGGATTTCTTGCCACTGTTTTATGATTTCCTGGAGAGAAATCAGAGCGATCGAATAGCCCCTCCTCTTCCCCATCCTATCCCAGACTTCTCTAGGCTTTCTGCGGATCAGCTGGAGGGTCAGCCCTGGACCAAATTCCATGGGCACTTCACCCCGCTGTTCAGGCCTCTCCTGGCCATACCTCCCTCCCTGCCTGTGTGTCTGTCCATCCCCATCGCTATACCGCCTGTCCTCTGCAGACCGTGAGGATTCCACAGTTGTTGTACCATGGTAGCCTCTACCAGCTCCAAGGTGCTAGGTGCTGTACAGATATGCAGTAAGAGACAGTCCTGACCCCATTCTGTCAGGTGCTTCATGGACACATCCCAACCCCAGCTTCTGCTGAGAGAGCTAGTGTTAAAACTCTTGCATTTTTAAATAAAAGTTTTGATGACCATGAGCTGGGCTGGTAGCTTGTAGACTTCAGGAGCATGAAGGCAAAAAGCAAGACCTCCATGACCTCAATCATGGAGCTCCAGGATATGGATGACAACATGGTTGCTGCTCTTTGTCCTAGAAACCCTCAAACCACCTTAAGCACCTTCACCAAAGCAGGCAAGAAGCTCTGCTTTGTACTGAAGGTCAGGAAAACCCAACCAGAGGTAGGCTATTGGAAGAGCGAGACCTTGGGTCTGCAACTCCTGCGTCCTGTTCATTATCTGTAATATCCAATATGTCTTCCTGCCAGCTGGGTGATGCTGCAGGGTGTAACACCAGACCTGTTTGTGCTGCATAAGCACAAAAAAGGTGCAGTGTGTAATTCTCAACTCTCCTCTTTCAACGGTAGGGAGTGGAGGCCCATGGTTCTGAGTCCCCCGCATTCCCAGGGCTCAGCTCTGTGCTGGAAAGCCTTGGCACCTCTCTGGAGAGCTCCCAGCAGCTTTCGCAGCAGCTTTTTTTCTGAAATGAAAGTAGTGAGTGCGGTTCTTGGGGGAAGGATGAGGGGATGGGACTTGGTGTTGGCTTTTGGTAAGTGGAATCTTAGGATGATGATAATGTCTGGGAGGGGCCAGTGGCAATACGCCATCAGCAGGATCTATGACATTGGCCTATCAGAGGCACGGAGCCAGACTAACTGTGCTGGCTTAGAACGCGCTTCAGCCAGTTCTAATTTCCATTCTCGTAAGCATCCCTCCTACCAGGCCATGAAGTCCAGGCTTCCTGTCAGCCTGCAACAAAGTGCGGCTCTTGGCAAAATGCTGTCCCTCTGGTGTCCTTCCTGAAAGGAGCCCCTCCCACAGACTGCTCGGTGATGTGCTGCTAGCCCTTGGAATGGGTGGATGCGGGTGCTCACCAGCCACGTTTCAGGGTGCTCTCTCGGAGGCTGGGAGAAACGTTCGTTGTCTATGCGCTGGGTCTCCCAAGGCCAGCTGTGCTGTGAGGCTACGGACTAGCTCTCATGATAGCTGGCTGCTACCAGCAAGGGCCAACTCCCTTTACCCTTACCCCTGCAGCTCCTCTCCCTGGGCCACTTCCCCAGATGATGCCCCTGGTACCTCCTTCCGCTAGTGGTAGCCGTGGTAACAAGTCCCCTCCTTTGTTTGGCTCCTCTAACTGACCAGTTCCTCATAGTCTCTGGTTGAGCTTCAGGCCCCCCTGGACAGGACCAGCCCAGGCCCCCAGGTTGCTGAGGTTTCTCTCCTCTTTAGTGGTCTCTGGTGTTCCTCCAAATCTTCTTCACTCGTCTTCCTTCTCCTGCATGGAGAAGGGCTTTTAAAGGTAGCCCTGAGTGGGCTCAGCTAGCCCGAATTGATTTGGGGCAGCTACTCTGATTGTCAGCTCCATCTCTGCTGTTTTATCTCCTGTCTTTTCCGCTCCTGGCCCCACCCTGCCACACCTCTAGGGATGGAGATTCCACCACTTCTCTCGCTGGCACATTCCAGTGCTTCACCACCCTCCTGGGGAAATAGTTTTTCCAATACACTACCTAGCCCTCTTCCACCGCAACTTGAGAGCATTGATCCTTGTTTTGTCATCGGTCGCCACTGAGAACAGCCTCTCTCCATCCGCTTTATATTCCCCCTTCAGGTCATTGAAGGCTGCTATCAAATCCCCCCTCGCTCTTCTCTTCTGTAGACTAAATAAGCCCAAATCCCTCAGCCTGTCTTCATGTGCTCCAGCCCCCTAATCAGTCTCCAGTGCATCCACATCCTTTTTGTCTTGGGGCCAGAATGTTGGCCGCAAATATGTATCTTAGATTTCTGTGACGTGCCAAATTCTCTGCTTACGTGGATGTTATCCAATCAGACTTGTGCAGCCGACCTAGCGCAAGGGAAAAGCCGTCCCCCAAGTGAAAAGAGGCTTCTTCAACCTGCGTGAGAGCGTAGTGCGTACGAACCGAGAAACCTGTTGTCCCATTGGCTGTTTGCACAGTGTAAGATTCAACAGCTCTTCTGTTGATATCGTTTAATCCCAACAAGAGGACAACACACTGGGTTCCCCATGGACACAGCTTTCTGTCTTACCAGGCACATCTGCGCCTCCCTGGGTATTTATGAAGCTGGAGGAATAGGCCTTCCCCTGTGTCCCCACTCCGCTCTCATACTGATCTGCAGGAAGGTGGAATGCTCTCAGAATACTGGTGGTGTCTGGTCTGTGTTTAAATAGGTGGGTCTTTGAACTGTGGCGTAAAAAGTGGAGGTAAAGGCTTGGCCTTCTGCAGTGTCTGAACTGCTCAAGGTCATCTATTGCCAGGTCACCCTATCCTATGACCTGAGGTCTCTTGGGTGTGTTAATTGAATTAAGCCTTGTTACATAAAGCATTGGACTCTTAAGGTCAAGTGCAGTCAAATACAAGGCCATAATTAAGGTGTTCGTTCATGCGTGTGCCTGCTGCAAGGAGTGCTTGCCTGATGGATTTGTAGCTAATGATGCAGTCTCTGGGTTATTATTTGACTGACATTTCAATCTCTGCAGATTCATTTGTGGGGAGCCTTCATCCTTCTTATACCTAGAAATGGATCACTGCCTTATTCCCCACTGTAGCTCTAAGTATAGGGGACCCAGCCCTACACACACGTGAATGTCACTTCCCTGATACCAGCGAGATTACACCAGCACGAGAACAGAGTCAGCCCAATTAGAGCCTTGGTGGGACCCAGCTTCTCTTTTAAATGTTTGCCAGGCAAGTTCCTTGCGAGTGCAAACGGGCCCTGCTTTACTCCTCTGCCCCTGTTTGTTTAAGCGGGAAATGCATCCCTCTGTTTTTCGGTGCTTTGGAGTTTTGTTATTTGCAAATGGTTGCTGTACCAGTGCTGCTTCCAGGATGTTAGAAACCACCCATGCTGGGTTTCAGTTTTCCCAGGGGATGCTCAACCTCCATTCAGCAACGAAGGGTCCTGTGGCACCTTATAGACTAACAGAAAAGTTTTGAGCGTGAGCTTTCGTGAGCACAGACTCACTTCATCAGATGCATCTGATGAAGTGAGTCTGTGCTCACGAAAGCTCACGCTCAAAACTTTTCTGTTAGTCTATAAGGTGCCACAGGACCCTTCGTTGCTGTTACAGATCCAGACTAACACGGCTACCCCTCCCATACTTAACCTCCATTCAGTACTTGAGTTAGCAAGCACAGCAGTTGCTGTGAAACTTCTGATTGATTAACAGGTTGCTAGCTGGTGCTTTAGGAGTGTTGTCTAGTCATCATAGTCAATGTGGTGAACTGGGACTCTCCCACTAACTCTGTCATTTTGGGCAAGTCACGTTATTTCTCTTGCTTCCTTTGACCTGTCTATAAAATGGGAATAATCCAGACCCTTTCACCTTAATGAATATTTATTCTTTGTGTTGCCGTAATACCTACGGGTCCATCTGTGCAGCCTGAATTAACAGCCCTCTAATTTTTCCATCCATGTGCAGAATAAATTTTATGTGCACCGAGGTTGTGCAGTCATGCACCACTGGTAGAAACACAAGATGCTGGCTGTGGGCTCCTTGAGTGCTCTATTAACTGGCCAGGCAGCCCCGGAAGTGCTCCTGGGTCTCCACCCAAGTACTTGGCTTACAGGGAACAACACCCAGGGGATTTTTCAACCCCGCTCCATGACGTAGTTACATTGAAGTACATGAGGGGTGTAGACCAAGCCCAAGGCAAGCTTTCGCAGAGCTCATAACCTCAAAAACTCCTCTTCTTTACCAACAGATGCTGGTCCAATGCAAAAAGGTGACCTATCTTATTTGTCTAATAGCCTGGGACTGACACACCAGCAACACCACTGCACATACCTAACATTCACTGCTCCTCCCTTGGGGGGAATGGGACCACACAGAGATTCTTGCCATGCTATGTAGATTCTTAAACTGTGGTCGTTACTATAGTATCTGAGCACTCGGCACTCACAAAGGAAGCCATGTGACTAGCATTTTTCACTTGACCTTTGCTGGCTGTGAGTCAACAGTGTGCCCTTGTAGGCAAGAAGAGTAATGGAATATTGGGCTTGGTCTACACTCCTCATGTACTTCGACGTAACCACGTCATTGAGCGGGGTTGAAAAAATCCCCTGGGCATTGTTCCCTGTAAGCCAAGTACTTATCATTTCCAGGGCTCTTATTCTTAAGTTGTTTCCCTGCTCTGTCTACTTCCTCCTTTGAAACAACAGCCTTGCTCACAATGCTCAGTGGAGATCTCTCTTTCAGTTCTTCGATCAGTCTCTCTGAGATACCCGGGTGCAACTGTGCTTTGTATAGATTGGTGCAATATCTCATCCATCACTGCGTAATCTTCTACTTGTTCATGAGCACATCCTCATTCTTGTCTTTGATCGCCATCTGCTTTGGCTGCCACTTTCTATTAATATTCCCGATCATCTTATACACCTCCCTGGTCTTACATTCGCCGTAATACCTCTCTATATCTTTGCACTCCTCCTCTAACCATTTCACCTTATCCTTTCTGGCCGCTTTCCTTACCTCACTGCATTTCACCCTAAATTGTAGTTCCACTCTGTCAGAAACTTCTGTTCTGATCTTCAACGCTCTCTTCTCTTGTACCAGCTTCAGGGTCTCCTGAATAAACTGCTTCTTATTGATCTTCTCTTTTTCTAGAACAGTCTGCTCAATTGCGTCTTCCATCACTGTGGCTATCCTTTTGACTCTCTTATCTACGTCTTTCTCTGTGGCCGCATTCCTAAACTTCTCTTCGAGCGCTCTACTGTATGCATTCTCTACTGCTTCCTTGCCTAGCCTCACCTCGCCATGTCTCTTCTCTTCTTAAACTGTTTTACACATTCTCTTGAGTGTTAGCTTGATGTTTGCAATCACTAGACTGTGGTCTGCGTCTACATCCGCTCCTTGGAAAGTTTGGCACTGCTGTACTGATGTTATCCATCCTCTTCTTATCAAAATCATATCTATCGTTCTTGGACTTCCCGTCATTCGATCACCACGTCCACTTCCTACAGGCTTTTTGTTGGAGTCTCGTGTTGCAGATCCCCATCTCATGCTCTGTAGGAAACTCTAGTAGTTTCTCACCTTGTTCGTTTCTTTCTCCATATCCAAACCTTCCCATGACTCTCTCCCAACCTTCATTAGCTGTTCCAACCTTCGCGTTCCAATCTCCTCCGATGATCAACACATCCCTCTTCGGTATCTACTCCACCATCTTTGTCAAGTCTTTATAGAATAGCTCAATCTCTTCCTCCATATTGTCCGACATGGGTGCACACACCTGAATGACAAAGATGTTGAATGGTTTTGCTTCAAATCTCGTTACCATCATTCTTGCCTTCACCAGTGTGTATCCTAATAATTCTCCTCTAGCTCTTTTGCTAAGAAGGAATCCGACTCCTGCCTCATGCTTCGTTTCATTCCTTGACCAAATGTGGAGGAGAATTTCCAGCAGATCTGGAAAAGTTACTATTCCCCTTTATTCAACACTGGTGAGGCCACATCTGGAGTATTGCATCCACTTCTGCCCTCATCACCAGTGCAGGATGTAATAGACAATATAAGATGCCCCCATCACCAGATGTGGATGCATTGGAGAGGGTCCAGTGGAGCGCAACCAAAATAGTTGGGCCGGGGGGTGGGGTGGAGCACATGATCCATGAGGAGATGCTGAGGGATTTGGGCTGATTTAGGTTGATGAAGAGTGAGTGCCGATTTGATAGCAGCCTTCAGCTTCCTGAAGGGTGGATCTAAAGAGGATGGAGAGAGGCTGTTCTCAGTGGTGTCAGATAGCAGAACAAGGAGCAATGGTCTCAGGTTACAGAGGGAGAGGTGTAGGTTGGATATTAGGAAAATCTATTTCACCAGAAGGGTGGTGAAGCACTGGAATGTATTACCAAGAGAGGTGGTGAAATCTTCATCCCTGGAGGTTCTTAAGTCCTGGCCTGACAATGTCCTGGCTGGGATGATTTAGTTGGGGCTGGTCCTGCTTTGGGCAGAAGTCCTGACTTAATGACTCTTGAGATCTCTTCCAGCCCTAGGATTCAATGATTCTGTCTCATCTCTCCACAAGGGGGACGTGTGCGTGGCAGAGAGTTCGTCTTTCGACTGTTTAAAATATGGCGTATGGCAGTCCCTGCTGCTCAGAAATGGTGGGTCCATGATAGTCCATGAAGCAGACGGTAGGGCTGTTTGTGTGGGTCCTTACTTGATCCCACCATCTCAGGCTGGCCCTCAGAAAACCTCTGTCTCTGGCACAGACAAGCTTTACTCCTATCTTAGAAAATACCATCACACCAAAGGAGCCAAGTTGTCAGACACCTTCTCCATCCCGGGGTGTGAGGTGAAGTTTTGGGGAACCTGAGCAGAGCCACTGAGTGCTTCAGAGATAAGGCCTGAGACCTAAGCACATTTCGTACTGGGGATGCTGCAAGCCAGCTAAGGAAACCATAAAGCAAGGGAGAGGTCATCCCCAGATTTTTGCCCTGTGCCTCTCGTACCTTTGTCTGCGCCCCCTACTCCCCACATCTGTGGCTCTGTATGCGTGTGGTGGGGGGGACAGAGATACGGGGGACAGGGCCGTGACCACAGGTGGGGGCAGGGGCAAGGTTGGCTGTGGGGATGTCAGGCACAGAGCTCGGAGTGGTGCCCTGGGGACAGGGCCGACAGACAGAACTCTGGCTGTAGGGCTGGGGCTGGGAGCAGAGCCCTGGACGTGGGGCCAGCAGCCGAGACCCCAGACACAAGCTGGGAGTGCTGCATTCCTCTCTCCGACGCCCAGCACCCAGAACTATTTCAAGAGCTCAGACTTGCTCCAGTGTTCTCGAGGGAGAATATAGGCTGTAACTTCTGCTGAAAAGCCCTGAGGACCTTGGCATGCCCACAATGGAAAATCACACCCTTTAGTTGCAAACACTTGGAAGAATGTCATGAGACCCACTTTCAGAATGTGGGGCGGGGAAGATTCCTCTTTCTGAGGTCAAATTTAACCCCCCCCCCCCCCCCCCCCCCGAAACTAAGAACTATAGCATGAAGGAGGTACCGTCAGCGGGCGACGTATGCTTTGAACCATGGGAACAGTAGAAAGAGCGATTCAAAATGCAGATGGAGGCACAGAAATAAAGAAACCCTGCTGGATGGCAGGAAGTGGAGAGAAAATCAGGCCCGTGGGAACCAATAACAGTAAAACCCACTGTCGCAATTAGCTTTTTTAACACTAGTCATGGGCCACATGCTTCTCTTCTCCGGACCACTCACTGCCACCCTCGCAAACAGTATGAATGGAAGGTGCGGGTTCTGAGACTCACCCGGCCCTTTTTTACAAGATTGCATGAGGAGAAGATCATTCTGTGTTTGGTTTTTTTACAAGCTCACCTCTCGGGGGGTAAGAAAACCGATCAGCTTGAGGATACAAACTCATGAACTAATCCCAGATTCTGGGCAGTTTTACCGATAGGCATCGGCCACTGAATTCTGGGGCAGGTCTGGATTTTGGAGCTGTCCAGTGTTTGAGGAGGAGGGGTGTTGGTTTCGGAGCTGTGGATGAGATTCCTGTCTGTGAAAAACCTCCCTTCTCTGTGGTTCTCAGGCCTAGAGACTTCCTTCAGCTGCTCAGCCAGGGGAGCAAGAAATCAGACCATCAAGAATCTGGTTATAGCTTGCCTGGCACTGGGAGCTCCTCTCTGCTGGCTCTAGCATAAATTAGAGCAGTCAGGGGCCCGGATTGGCTTTGGATTCGTAGGAGGAGCTTATAAGTGGAGGATCACCTGGCCGAGCACTAGTGCAGGAGGTTGGTGTTTCACTAATGAGCTCTATGCTGATTTTTTGCAGACAGAATTTGATCACTTTGCACTGTGTGAGTTTGTCTCATTTTTGACGTTGATGGGTTCTCGTGGAGATGAAGAGGTGATAGAGTTTCCACCAGTTCATTGAGGCTCTGCTCTGCTCACCGACATGCATTTCCATGTCTTCCTATGACGTGTTGCAAGAGCATGCTGGCTTAAGGTCAAAAGCCACCATGACCACAGTGGATGGGTGGGTTCTTTTTATCAGCAGGGACCTGCTCTGTCACTGGGGTCTCTGGCAGGACTTCCACAAAGTGATCATGAGAGGCTGAGGTGTTCAGGCACCTGCGAAGGAGGAGAGGTAGGAGAGTTTGAGCAGCGGTGGCGAAGTGAGAGTGGTTGGTGCCTCCCTCTTGAGCCCCTTCCTCTGCCCAGGATGTGATGGTAACAGTAAAGAACCCTCTGCACTGAGCCTGGGGGCCGAGTGCCTCCTGGTGACCAAGGAAGGGGAATGACAAGGAGACACGTTAAGAGGCAGAACTGCAGATCTAAAAGATTAGATCTGAGGGCTGATGTGATCTCACACACGATCGTTGACCCCTTCCATTCCCGAAACAGCCGTTTTATGGCTCTTGCTCATTGCAGGAGGCCGGGATCCCTTGTAGACCACATGGGCTCATCTACATTTAAAACACTCAGCTACACCAACATGACTGCTCCCTGTATTACTTCAGGGACTGTGTTACCTACGCTGACGGAAGAGGTTCTCCTGGGGGCCTAGATACAATCCACTTTGGCGAGGGGCAGAAGCTAGTACAACAGAGGGGCCATGTCTACACTCGTCCCAAACTTCAAAATGGCCATGTAAATGGCCGTTTCGAACTTTACTAATGAAGCGCTGAAGTACGTATTCAGCGCCTCATTAGCATGCGGGCGGCCGCGGCACTTCGAAATTGACGCGGCTCGCTGCCACGCGGCTCGTCCCAACGGGGCTCCTTTTCAGAAGGACCCCTCCTACTTTGAAGTCCCCTTATTCCTATGAGCAGATGGGAATAAGGGGACTTCGGAGTAGCTGGGGTCCTTTCAAAAAGGAGCCCTGTTGGGATGAGCTGTGCGGCCGCGAGCCGCATCAATTTCAAAGTGTCGCGGCCGCCCGCATGCTAATGAGGTGCTGAATATGTATTTCAGCGCTTCATTAGTAAACTTCGAAATGGCCATTTACATGGCCATTTCGAAGTTTGGGGCTAGTGTAGACATAGCCAGGAATACTTCCCTTAACCTAGCACCATATACAACTGGGGTTAGGTCGATATAACTGCACTGTGCATGGTTGGGGGATTTCCATGCCTATGAGTGACTCATCCAACCTAATTTCTGAGTGTAGACCAGGCCTGCTACGTCAGGGGATTCACAAACCCGCTGCCCCATTATTGCATCGTAAAAGATTTTTAAAGTATTTCCTAACTTCCAACCTAGGTAAAAATATTTCTGCCATATAGAGATGGTGTTGTGATGTTTGCTGAGATCCGTATGGCACAACAGGGTGCCTGGTACCTCCAAGCAGTTGAGAGAGCACTGATTAACCTGCTTCATTAGCAGCACACTAATGAAAACAGTGGCACACACCCCTCCCCTCCGAGAGTCTTACAGAATTAATCACTTCCAGAATGGTGGCCACAAAGCAGCAATAGTAAATCCACATGACACCAACCCCGCCCTGCCCAGCCCACATAATTACCTGTAGATGTACTCACCAGCTGTCTCTTCTGCCAGTCTTGTCTCAGCTGTCGGATCTCTCAGAAGTTGAACTAAGCCATTCTTCCCCCCCACAACACGAACGGTAAATTCTCTGAGAAATGTGTTTTGGGGGAGCACTGAAATGATCTGTGAATTTGGATGGAATTTGGCAAAAAGTTTAAGCTGAATGGAAAAACTGGAAAAAGAAATACCTGTGGGAATGTCAGAGCAGGTGGTCCCAAAAACATCTGTTCGAACGGCTAGTTCATTGTGAAATGACCTCTCGAATGTCTTGTTTGACCTGAACAATTTTTTCCCAGTTTTCTGTTTTGGCAAGAACTACAGAAAAACATCTTTTGGTTGGAAACCGACCGGCAGTTTCCCCCCCTGGATTTTCAAGGTTAGCAACCAAGGCAAAAAAAAAAAAAAAAAAAAATTCCCACTCTGCTCTGTGCTAATTACAACAGCGCCTAGAGCTGAGGGGCAGCTGCCACCGGGATCTCAATGGGCAAGGCGCTGTTTGTATGTAGAGTGAGTTGCTGCTTGAGCTGTTCCTAAAGGGGCCTGAGTCAGCCCCCACCCCAGTGTGGCAGTCCCAGGGCCTGGAGCAACTCCCCATCTCAGATTCAGCCTCTCCCATGTCTCTGCTCCACCGCCTTCACCCAAGCTCTGTCCCTGCTCCATCCCTTCCTCGCCCTCTTCCCCCCGACTGCCACAGGAGCCAGAGGATTACTGGGGGCCTGGTGCAGGACGGCAGAAGGGGCACCCCCCAACTCTCTGCAGTGGGAGGAGCTGGAGCAGCCCAGCAGCCTGATTGGCTCTGCCCTGCCAGCTTTTCTCAGCTTGCCGCGCTCTGCTCGGCTGTTGTGACGGAAGGTGGGGTGCTGTGGACCTCGGCTGCTTTGGTTTCTGAAGCCGAGCACGGGGGGCCGGGAGAGGGCCGCCGGGGGTGGAGCAGAGCTGGCTGTCAGGTCGTCCCAGCTCCCGTCACCACGGTAAGTGCAGCAGGGGGACAACCTTTGCTGCCATCTCATGCCAGCACCTCTCCGGGTAATCACCCAGCTCACCCTGGGACCTGTCCAGAGGACAATTGAGGCCACTGCAGTGGGACCCTTAAAATGCAGAGCCCGCCAACCCATCCTATGCACAGGATGATTGTGGTTCCTGCCCTTGATTCTCCAGCTGCTGGACGCCAGAGGGCATTGGGCAGCGAATACACCACTGCTCTGTCCTGGTGCAAGGGGCTGTGGGTGTAACGCAGGGAAATGCTGTTCCGTCGCTGGAGCGCACAAGGTTTCCTAGAACTGCTCTTGGTAACTGAGAGACCTTGTGCTCTGACTGACTGTTTTGGGTGCACCCAGGCCCGTGCGGATGGGCACCCCCAACAGAAGCACATGCTGCCAGCTGCTGAATCTCACCTGGGGGGCCACTCAAGGGCTCAGCATACAGGGAACCAGCAGCACTGACCACCACTGTGGGCACCATGACAAAGTGCGGGGGGGTTGAGCTCTCCACCACTGCACAGGGCGGGGCTAAGGGCAGGAGGGGCGGGGCTTGTGGCAGTCAGCCCTTGCCCCCTGTGCTCCCTCAGAGCCATGCGCCGAGTGGCGGTACACTGCTCTGCAGCATTTCAAAGGGGCTGCGAACTCAGGGTCCCTTTGAAAGGCCGGACACTGGGCAACTGCCTCCTTTGCCCGCTCTCGACGGCAGGCCTGCAGGGAACACCGCTCTGACCCCATTCACCCTGTTCCAACCCATGCCAGGTTTCAGCAGCTGGGTCCCTAGCTAGCTGCAGGTTGCTTTCTCTGACTGTCTATCAGACATGTCTCTATGGCCTGATGTGTCAATGGTACCTGTGGTGAGCTGGCTGGGAGCACCGTGCTCAGCAGCCCTCCAGCAGTGCCTGTCCTTTATCTATCCCTGCTGGCAGAGAGCTTTGGCTGCCTCTGCTTTGATGTTACCTCTGTCAGTTAAGTTTACACAGAACAACTTCCAGTGAATAGTTTCCAGTTCCTCTCTTCCTCTCGGGCCTCAGTTTGAAGTTGCTTCTTTTGATTAATATCACCAAAGCCCAGGCGGGAGGCTTGCGTGAGGGTTGGGTTTTTTAGTTCTTAAACTTGTGTGAACTTCGTTTTGGTCATCTTAATTAGCTCCTCTCATGTAGCTGGCAACCCGCTTGCTTGCAGGGTGGTCTTTATTTGTTAAAGGTTCTCTCTGTGCAAACTAGCTGCTTCTTTCTTGCAAGGAAACCTCTGTAACCTGCTTCCCTCTGTGGATTTGTACATAAAGCTCATTGGTCACAGCATAGCATTTGTCTGCAAACAATGCTGAAATTCCTACCAGGCTGATTCCTTTGGAGGGAGAATTGAAGGGGTTGTCCTCTGTGCTCACATCAGTTAGGCTCACCCTCCACTCTTACATCAATCTCATGCAATGCTTCTGTAACCGCCCACAGGCGGACTTGAACATGGGCCCTCTGGAGATTAGCAAAGGAGCCACTACAGTTTGAGCTAAAACCAGTTGGTGCTCGGCTGAGGCTGTAGGAGACTCATTCTTTTTCTCTGTAAGTGATCTAGGTGCCACTACATGGAACAAACTTGTATTGATCTCTCATGGTCTGGCAAATTCTCTCGTTTGGCACTAGTCAGGTCCCCAGGGTGCTGGATTAGAGAGGTTCAACCTGTAAAGTATTTTCTTGGAAAAAGTTTTCATTCTTGTTGCAAGTGCACAGGGGACCATGCAGTGGGACCTCCTATCACACAGGCCAAAGGAAACCACTCAATCGAGTCTGATTCCTTGTGGTTTTAGGAAGGCATGTGGGACCAGTTTAAAGACCGGGGGATAGTGAATTCACACATCCCTTGGTAAGTAGACTATCGGCTACTGTCCCTGTCAAAAATGTGCTCCTCCCTTTCCCGCCTGAGTTTATCTAGTTTCTCTTTCAAACGCTTGGCTCTTGCTCTACTTTGGTCTGAGAGAGTCAAGAGCCCTGTACAGCCAGACATTTTCTTCTCATGTTGATACTGGGAGGGTGTGGTCAGCCCACCTCTTAACCTTCTCTTTCATAAGTTAAACACATTGAGCACCTCAAATCTCCTTCTCAAAAGGATAATAATGCAATTGCCCTAGTTTGTCTATAATGGAGACTGTGGATCCAGCTGGATGACCTGGACTTCGGCAATGATCTGTCCCACAGCCACTTACAGATGCAAGAGAAGACGTCAGAAGCTGCTGGCATCTCAGCTACAAGTGGCTTGACCATCCATAAGGGAAAAACTAAGATCTTGAAAATCAACATCAATAACACACAGTCATACTTGGTGGCAGGGAGCTGGAAGAAGCTGAGGTCTTCGCATACCTGGGCAGCATCATCGATAAAGGAAGCCAGGGCATAAGTGCTGATGTGAGAGCACAGGTTGGGAAAGCAAGAATAGCTTTTCTTCTCATGAAGAACATTTGGAATTCTAAGCAGGTCAGAACGCAGGCTAAGATCAGGTTATTCATCTCCAGTGTCAAATCAGTTCTACTGTAGGGAGCAGAAACTTGGAGAACAACAAAAAGGACTGTCCAAAAAATCCAGACGTTTTTCAATAACTGCCTCTGTAAAAATCATCTGGGTCTACTGGCCATGCACCATCAACAACCAAGTCCTGTGGCAACTGACTCACCGACTTCCTGCTGAAGAAGAAATGAGGAAGAGAAGAAGGCGATGGATTGGACATACCCTTAGAAATCCACCAACATCACAAGGCAAGCCTTAAGTTGGAACCCACAAGGAAAAAGGAAAAGAAGGCGCCTAAGAAATACTTGGCATAGAGACCTGAAGGGAGATGCTAAAAAGATGGGCTACACCTGGACAGAACTGGAAAAGATCTCCCAGGACCAGGGATGCTGGAAAAAGGTTGTCAATGGCCTAGGCTCCAAGATGTAGTTGTGGAAGGGGCTTACTATGTAGTTTGGAAGATGCTCTGCTCATAGTGGGTGCTCCCATAAGTAAACAACAGTATTAATAATTTTCTGATATGTTTTAGAAATTAGTGAACCTGGTAGCACTGATCTGCAAGCTCTGGCTCTCTGCAGCCTGACTTCCAGTGCTGAAAAGGCTTGTGGTATTGGCCAGCAGGCCGACGAACGGGACCTGTCAGAGGACTACGTATCTCACGCCAAGGCAGATAGGTTTTCCAATTCTTTGTTTTCACAACTTTGGCAAAACAAAGCAATTCCTATTGTCATAACTGGCCTAAGGACAAATCCATTTGTGAGGAAAGAAGGGCCCAGTGCGCCAGGTCTTAAAGAAGGCCTTTGGGCCCAGCTAGCCCGACCCTGCTTCACCTGCAACCAAGGCCAGGCCTGGAAGGAGGAGAAAATGAGGGAGCCTGGCTCAGTTTGGGGCTGACTAGCAGGGAGGCAGGAGGAGGCTCAGCAGAGGAACCACAGCCTTCCTGCTTAGCAGCCACAGGAGCAGGTAAATACCCACCTGTCTGGGAAGAGAGGGGAACCAACAGAGGAGCCCCAACTAAGGGGAATCTGGACTATTGGGGATACACTCCAAACTGAAGGACTGCCTAGAGAAGGACTCAGATTTCTAGGCCATTTTCTCCCCTCTTCCTCCTCCCCCATTTCTGCCCATCTACTCTGGAATCTAGCCCCTAGGCTACCTGGCCACCAGGGACTCAGCCACCTCATTCTTACCCACTCACAAGACCCAGTTTCCAAACTGTTCCTCTGATGCTATGTGGGACTGTAAAAGGCTTCATGGCAAAGGCTTGGGCATCTCTTCAGCCATCTTGGCAAGGAGGAAAGTCAGTCAAAACACAGCCAAGCTGACAGTACCTCACCTCTTTTCCTGCTCGTGCCTCAGTCCCCCCTAGCGAATAATAAGTTTCCATCCTGGGGACACAGAGACCAGCCCAAAACCTGCACAGGTTTCATGCCATTGCTAATACAATACCACAGGTAACCTTTTAAATGCAGCTTGGTCGTGCAGGGCATTGCCAACCCAGAGCATCTGCTTTGCTTGAATTCCTCAGCTTGGTGTGGGGGGTGGGTCTCTGTTTTTGTAGCTCATCAGCCTGTGTTTGCACTGTAATAGCACTTGTCTGAGATCTGGGCCACATTGCGCTAGGTGCTGCAGACATGTAGTTATGAGACAGTCCCCACGCCAGAGAATTTAGTCTACGTAGACAAGGCAGATTGCCTCACCCCCACTTCACATGTGGCAAATTGAGGCACGGAGACGTGAGTGGACTTGGCCAGTGTCACACAGGAAGTCAGTGGTCGGGGCAGGCTTTGAACTGAGAGACCCAGAGACCTATTCGCCCGCTTTAACTGCAACACCGCCCTTCTGTGATGTAAAGCCATTGCTATACAGACCTGCATTTAAGCTGTTACTTTTAAGTCTCTTGCCCTTCCAGATGCAAAAATGACCTCCACCATGTTACCCAATGCAATTTCTAAGCATGGTTATAATAACAAATCTATGGCTGCCTTGGGATTGCACAGCTGTCATGCGACACCAAGTGACTGGACTCATCACGCCACTGGCTCTTTATTCCTGAAATGAAAGAGATGCTCCGTGAGCTCTCAGCAGCATAAGGCCCGTGGCCTAGTTTTGCAGTTCTGGTTCCATACCGTAGAGGGCAGTGGTATGTATGGGATAGTCACCCTCTTAGCTGGCACAGCTGGGATTGAACTGGGGACCTCTGGAGTTAAAAGCATTGGGAACAACAGAGCCAAGCTCCGGTGACTGGGTACCATAAGAACTCCTAGCCTCTGTATTCAGCACCCAGGAGGGGAGCTGTATCACCCACTTAGTGGGTTACATGCAGCAGCTCTGAAAGCATCTGCAGGCCCTGGAACAAGGGCCTGGCTCCATGCTCTGAAAGAAGCGGGGCCAAGAGCAGTCAGCTCTCAGCACCACCTCGACCCTGGCCCTGGGCCCCCCATGCCTACGCGCAGCCGAGCTGCATTGCCATGGTATTTCAAAGGGACTTGGACTTCCACCTAAAGAAGCAGCAGCCAGAGTGCTGGGCCTTTTTGAATCTCCGGGCCCAGTGGCATCTGCCCACTTTGTCCCCCACTGGCAGCAGGCCTGGTTACATGTATGGAAGTGTGACATGGGGAAGCCGTGTGAGTATCAAGGCAAAATGTGGCAGTCGCAGAGGGCAGCGGTGGGAGTTAATTATCTAACCGAGTGGGGCAGAAAAGTTCCATGGAAAATTGGGTTTGGGATTCTGTTTGGTTGGAAATTTGCTGCCTGCCGCTCCCCTGAAATGAGCTGGGGGTGGCAAAGAGTGGAAGGGCTTGTCCTGCGTCCCTCAGCTTCAGTGGGTGTTTCCTCATTGAGTTCAGCAGGCGCCACAACAAGCCAAAGGAACCATTATTATTTCTTGATACCTCACTGATAAAAGAGGTTTCTCCTGGTGAGTCAAGCACAGCCGGCCTCGCTCAGGAGTCTAAACTGACGTACGGCCGGCGCTAGAAACCCATGTGCGTGTCGCCTAATGGGATTTCCTCAGAGCTCTTTCAATGAGGGGAGAGGTTGCCACTGGCAGAGGCGACCGGTGTGGGGGTAACAGCGGGGCCACCATCTACACGCCCCTTCCCCTCCCCCGCCTGTCCGTGCCCCACCCCTTCTCTGCCCCCTACCCTGGCTCTGGCCTCACCTGCTGCTTCAGGGGCATGTGGGGCAGTTCCCCCCTCCTCAGGAGCAGCGTGGCCTAGAAGTAGTGTGAGCTAGAAAGCTCATGCTTCTCTCATGCTGCACCATTCTGGGGGTGGCCCTCCGCTCATCAGAAGTGGTGTGGTGTGGTGCTGACACTGATTGCCAGGGGGCAGCAGGGCATGTAGCCTCCAGTGCACCTGCCGTAGGTCACCTGTGTCCACTGGTAACCCCTTAGCTTGGAAATTCACAAGGTTACCATGTTAGAGGTTGGCTAGGTTCTGGGAGTCGGGTTTTATTCGATGGTCTGGATGGTCCTTAGCTCTTGGGAGCTTGTTCCATTGCCTGGAACTGGCCCCTTAAAAAGGTCTGTCTTTTACATAGACAAGCTTAATCCCTGTGGTAGGAAATCCCATTAGACACGCAGAGTGGAGTTGATGACCAAATGCCTGGTAGATTTCTTCCTCTCCCTGGTAGCCCACGGCTGTGTCTACACTAGCTCTTGCACAACAGAACCTGTGGCACCTTAGAGACCAACCGATGTATTAGGTCATGAGCTTTCGTGAGTAAGACCCACCTCCTCAGATGGGATTTGGAGTGGGAATACAGAATCCAGGGTTTATGGAGCAGGGAGCAAGGGATGGGGAGGTGGTGGAAAAGACGTTACCTGGCACTAGCAGGACCAGTTAATGAAGCAAATAAAGCTGGATATGTCTCATTCCTGCAACTATGAAAGGGGGCTGGAGGGTGAAATTCCCCTTATGACGCATATACCAGATAAGATCTCAATTCAGGCCCAGGTTAAAGGTGTTAAACTTGTAAATGAATTGAATTCAAATGTCTCCCTCTGCAATCTTGTGGTAAAACACCTTTTTCGAAGAACAGCTCCTTTTGTTGCTCATGGAGGCTTAATCCCCTTGCCCTGCTTTGTCTTGGCAAGTGACTGTGACGTGCAGACAAACAGCGTTCACACATGCCAACTTTTAGCTGTGTCGACACCACCTCGTTGATAAAACGGTGCAGCGTAGCCATACCCCAAGAGTGGGTTTCCATCCTTCCCCCCACCTAAAAAGAAATCGAAACCCACCATTTCCCCACATTACACCCAAACATTTCATTGCCAGAAGCTCATTGCCCGAAACAGACTTGGAACTAGCCATCAGCAACTTCACTCAGCAGGTGACCATCAATTCTTGATATCATCAAGGTCTGGGAAATAAAGGATTGAATTTAAGGGGAAGGGGGGAAAAATGGTGTTCAGTTTCTATCCCCTAAGACCTGATTTTATGTTAAAGGTTTTCATCTTTGGAGTGAGCATTAACAGCCGATCTGGAGCTCGTACTCTTCCTGCCCTCTGGCAACACTCAGCCTTTCAAAGAGATGGGGAATATCCTAGTCAGAAAGCGACGAACAGATTGCGGTGGCATAGCTCTGGGCCCTCGCTACCATTCAGGTCTGGCAGGTGTAATGAGGGCCTGTGGGACAGACCTCTCATTTTTCCCTTGCTCATGTTTCAGTAACACAATCAGTGCTGAAAGAGGCCTTTCCCTTCATCCGGACGGCATGCAGGCATCAAGGGAGTTGAGGGCGGCTGTGATGGAACCGTCACTGCTCCAGACTCCTGCGTGTGAATGAAAAAGGGAGAATTTCGTTTGGTGACAAAGGAAGAAAAGCTCCTGGCGTCTGCTTGTTTAAAAAGGAGAAAGGAAAATCCAAAGAGGTGTGGCGGCCATTTGTGAGCAAAGATCATTAGTCAGCGTCGTTTAAAAATCTCTACGGCTGTATTTCTTTTGCTCCCACAGTGCAGAGAGCTATAAGAGGAGAAAGCTAATAAAAGGGGATGGAAGGAACAGCAAGGCAGGCAGGATATTTCTGAATAAAACTGCGAGCTCAGAGAGGCATGAAAGAGTTGGAAGGAAGTAGATCCTTGGCAGGTGGAAAGCCTTAATGACCACATGTGGCCAGGACTTTACACTGATGCTGCAGTGCAGTTCCTCTTATATTCACCTGATGTAAACCAGCATAGATCCACTGACTTCAGGGAAGAAAGGTTGATTTACACCCACCAAGGATCTGGCCCTGGCGGCAAGCTTTATGCTCGCTGATGGGTTAAGAATGTGTCCTCAACGGTGGACAAAAGTCAAGGAGCCAGACGTTCAGGGTGCAGACACACTGGTGGAAATCTGGAGCAATGCCCCACTCGAGTTTAACTACAAAGGCTCTGTCTCATCCAGGAGAGCTGTTCTGAACCCACTCCCCTCAATAGAGTGTGGCAGTAGGCATACATATTAGCCAGCTCATTGCAAAAGACAGTCCTCCGCAGAGAATGCAGTCACGTTCTCTGCACACTTTCTCCCATATGCACGGGAGCTGGACACATGCGTTCAGATCTGCCTGCGCATCTCATGACTGGGCTGAAGGACGCTTTTCAGGTTGAAATATTGACACTTTATCCAAAACACTTCTTAGGCACTATTTTCTGCCTTTGCTACCCTTCTGTACAAACAATCACACCACCTTTTATTTCAGTACTTGGGTTAGGAGCTGATCCAAAGCCCTGCGAAGTCAATGGAAAGGTTCCCATTGCTGCAGTAGGCTTTGGCTCAGGCCTTTAGATTTTATCTTAGCCGGAAGAAAAGTGTCAGCTTCCTTCCCAGGTTGGTTTCTAGCACCTCTTGCTCCGGTCATACACCACAAGTGCTCGTCTCGCAAGCTGGCTGGCAGTGTCATTGAACGTGTGAGCTGTGGCCAAGCTCCGCGCTGAGCGTCCTTGCCAGAAGACAACAAGCTGAGCATATTGCTCTGGGCTGGCTGCTGGTTATGGGATATTGATTCTAAATGGCTCCGTTATCCTCATTGGTACCAGATGGGTTCAGGCCAGCTGATTCTGCAAACGTCAGGTTTATTTGTTATTTTTTATTAGAGAGTGAACTGAGAATGGCCATAGTGTGTCAGACCAAAGGTCCATCTAGCCCCATATCCTGTCTTCTGACAGTGGCCAATGCCTGATGCCTCAGAGGAGATGAGCGTTACAGGAAGACATTGAGTGATCTCTCTCCTCGCATCCATTTCCAGCCTCTGACAAACAGAGGTGTAGGTGTACGCCAGGTCATATTCTCACAGTTGCTCATTATGTCAGGTAAGGGTGGCATTGTGGTTAGGGGCCTAGCCACGGCCTCAGCAGAGCTGACTGCACTGCCACAGACATGACCTTGGGCAAGTCATTTAGAGCTTGTCCCTTTGGGGGTAACGTGCTCAATGGGGGTGTGATTTTCAAAGTGTCCCAGTATAGAATCATAAAACACTAGAACTGGAAGGGACCTTGAGAGGTGACCAAGTCCAGTGTCCTGTCCTCACGGAAGGACCAAGGACCGCCTAAACCATCCCTGACAGGTGTCTGTCTAACCTGCTCTTATATATCTCCAGTGATGGAGATTCCACAACCTCCCTAAGCAATTTATTCCAGTGTTTAACCACCCTGACAGTTAGGAAGTTATTCCGAATGTCCAACCTAAATCTCCTTTGCAGTAGTTTAAGCCCATTGCTTCTTGTCCTATCCTCAAAGGCCAAGGAGAACAATTTTTCTCCCTCCTCCTTGTAACACATACTGTATTGTGCATTAATTGGTCTATAGGTTCTGCTGGCACACAGGTGCTTGAAACAGCGCTGTTAAAGCACATTGGGGCACCTTTAGTGCACTGGGACCAACTAATACACAGCAGCTTAATGCACATTAGAAATCATGTAACCCTTCAGTACATTATCCCCATGGTGTAGACGAGCCCTTAGTCTCTCTCCACTGACTTTGTACAATAGGGAAAATCATTCTTCCTTTCTCTCATTGAATCATAGAACAATAGAGCTGGAGGAGACCTAAAAAAGCCATCGAGTCCAGCCCCCTGCTCTAAGCAGGACCAAACCCCTCAGATCATCCCAGCCAGGGCTTTGTCAAGGCAAGACTTAAACACCTCCAAGGATGGAGACTCCACTACTTCCCTGGGTAGACCATTCCAATGCTTCACCACCCTCCAAGTGAAAAAGTTTTTCCTAATGTTCAACCTGGACCTTCCCAATCGCAACTTGACACCATTGTTCCGTGTTCTGCCATCCCTGACCACTGTGAACAGCCTCTCTCTGGCCTCTTTGCAGCCTCCCTTCAGTAAGTTGAAGGCTGTTATCAAGTCCCCCCTCACTCTTCTCTTCTGCAGACTGAACAGTCCCAGTTCCCTCAACCTTTCTTCATAGGTCATATGTTCCAGCCCCCTAATTATTTTGATCACCCTCCGCTGGACCCTCTCCACATCCTTGCTATAACTGGGGGCCCAGAACTGGACACATGACTCCAGATGCAGCCTCACCAAAGCCGAATAAAGAGGAAGAATCACTTCTCTGGATCTACTGGCAACGCTCCTCTTGATGCAACCTAATATGCCATTAGCTTTCGTGACTACAATGGCACACTGTTGACTCATGTCCAGCTTCTCATCCACTCTCCCACTTATCAGTGTTGCCAACATGGTTTGCCAGTTCTTTGAGACAAAGACCATCTCTGAAGCTTTTTCTACGCAGCAACTTTATTTTGGAATAAGCTATTCTGGAAGGCTGTGTCTACACTAGCATTGCGCTTTCAAAAGAGGCATGCAAATGAGGAAATCAAAAATGCAGATGCGGCACAGATTTACATATCAGACACCTCATTTGTGTAATCTCCTTTCAAAAGAGCTTTTTTTGAAAGAAAAAAAGCAGTGTAGAGGCAGCTCTTTCGAAAGTAAAACCCGTCTTCAAAAGAACCCCTTCTTCCTGAAACAAAATAAGAAGAAGGATTCTGTCAAAGATGGGGTTTACTTTCGAAAGGAGAATATGCAAATGAAGTGCCAGATTTGTAAATTTGCATTTCATTTGCATTTTTTATTTCCTTATTTTTATGCTTCTTTTGAAAGTGCAGTGCTAGTGTAGACACAGCTGAAGAGATTTTCTGGAATAGCTTATTTTGACATAGTGCATCTACACACAAAATGCATGTTGAAATAGTAGTCGGCTATTTCAAACTAGAGTGTCCACACACAATAGAGTCTACTTCAGATTAGACCCCCTGGAAGCATTATAGCTTATTTCAAAATAGCAGCTTTACCCTGTCTGTACAGCCCCTCTTCCAAAATGCCTATTTTGGAATAGGTGCTACGCCTCATGGAATGAGGTTTACAAAATTCAAAATAAGCCGTCCACTATTTTTTTTGCTGTGTTGTTGCTTACAAAGTTATTTCGGAATAGCAGCCGTTATTCCAAAGTAGCTTTGCTGTGGGGCCCTGCTTGCACATGCAGTCTGTAGGTGTTACTGCACATGAAATAAATCATAAGGGGGTTGATTTTTACCCGAGGAAAGTAGGAGCTGGAATCAGAATGAGAAATGCCTGCTGAGGGAACTCAAGCTTTCTTAGTTCACAGAAATGAACTATCCCATGAGCGCAGTGGGTGCCGTGAGGAGCCCCCAAAGCAGGGTGCACACAGTAGATGCCACCCAGGCAGCAGCAGCGGGAGGGTTATTTTCTGCTGCAAATGAAGGTGAATTCTTTGCTCAGGTGAGCTGGCCTGGCCCAGCACAGCAGCGGAGACAGCAGCTCAGGTACCCAGCTGGCCTTCAGCCCCCACGCTCGCCTGTAGGCTTTAACTCAAGTTGCTAACCTGACAGGACAGCTAAGTTGCTGCATCTTCACTAAGAACACACTTTTTTCAACACACTGAGGGCATGTGTGTCCCTTGACCCACCCCACGGCCCTGCTTCAAACTTTGTGTGCAGGGACAGGGCTCTAGAGGTGAAAGGACACTGGGCTGAGCGGACAACTCAGTCAGCCACTGACTGACTTCCTTCCCTCCCTCCTCAGACTGTCCAAAAGGGAACTTTTTTCCCCCCATGCTTTGGTCAGACCTGGGCCAGCTAGTTGGAGGCTGGGGGAGGCAGTTATTGGGACTAATTATTATGAAAACTTGAGGCGTTCTCAGGCTAATGGCTTACAAAGGGAGCTCCAGCTGACCATTTTATGTCCACTTGGAGCTGAAGTGAGACCACCAACCTGCTTCACATAAGGCCATCAGATGGTAGCCATTTTATGTTACTACCAACCTGGGCCTAATTCCAGCCATGTTAAATACAGGCTTTTAAAAGTAAACCACTCCATGGCCGTGTCTATACTAGCCCCAAACTTCGAAATGGCCACACAAATGGCCATTTCGAAGTTTACTAATGAAGCGCTGAAATGCATATTCAGCGCTTCATTAGCATGTGGGTGGCCGTGGCACTTCGAAATTGACGCACCTCGCCGCCGCGCAGCTCGTCCCAACGGGGCTCCTTTTCGAAAGGATCCTGCCTACTTTGAAGTCCCCTTATTCATGAGCCGTGGGATAAGCCGTCCACTATTCCATGAGGGAATAAGGGGACTTCGAAGTAGGCGGGATCCTTTCGAAAAGGAGCCCCGTTGGGACGAGCCGTGCGGCGGCGAGGCGCATCAATTTCGAAGTGCCCTGGCCGCCTGCATGCTAATGAAGCGCTGAATATGCATTTCAGCGCTTCATTAGTAAACTTTGAAATGGCCATTTGCATGGCCATTTCGAAGTTTGGGGCTAGTGTAGACGTAGCCCGTGAGCGATACAGACCTTGATTCTGTGAGGTGCTCAACACCCTGCAGGTAGAACCCTTAAAAAGAGTGAAGTGAAACAACAGTACGTAATCCAGAGTATCAAAACAAAAAAGCAGTCAAGTAACACTTTAAAGACTAACAAAATAATGTATTAGGTGAGCTTTCATGTGACAGACCCACTTCTTCAGCCCATAGCCAGACCAGAACAGACTCAGTATTCAAGGCACAGAGAACCAAAAACAGTAATCAAGGTTGACAAATCAGAAAAAAATTACCAAGGTGAGCAAATCGGAGAGTAGAGTGGTGGGGACGGGGGGAAGGTCAAGAGTTAAATTAAGCCAAGTATGCAAACGAGCCCCTATAGTGATTCAGAAAATTCCCATCCCGGTAATCCAGAGTGTTATTCATGGAAGATGTTGTCGTGAGGCGTTCACTTGCAAAGTGGCAAGTTTCAGAGGAGTAGTGGTGTTAGTCTTTCAGCAAAAACAAGGAGGAATCCTGTGAAATCTTAAAGACTAACAAACTTATTGAGCATAAACTTTCGTTGGCCCCTCTCTGTTTCTGTTCAGATCCACTCTGATAGTTTCAAGTTGGCACAAGAATTCTAGTTCTGCAGATTCATAGTGAACTCTGTTCTTCAAGTTTTTGGCTCAAGGTTGGCAACTTTCAAGTCTGTTGCTGAGGGTAGGTCTACACAAAAGAGTTGCTTTGAAATAACAGCCTTTATTTCAAAATAATGTTGCTAGCATCTACGCAACACAACCACAATTTTGAAATAGGTAAACCTCATTCCACGAGGAATAGCGCCTATTTCAAAGGATCTATTTCAAAATAGAAACGGTATAGGTAAGGAATAGAGCTTATTTTGAAATAAGCCATGGTATGTCCAATGGCTCTGTTTCAAAACAGGCACTCTGCATGTAGATACTCTATTTTGAAATAGCTGGGGGAATAGCTCCTGGAATAGCTTATTTTGAAATAATGCTACTGTGTAGACATACCCTTAGTCTCAAGTTTATACTTGATCTCGAGCTGTGCAAATTCACAGTGAACTCTGGTTTTGAAGTTTTTTGGCTCAAGGATGGCAACTTTCAAGCCGGTTAAGCTAAGTTTGACTGTGGGTGGTATTTCGGGGTACAAAGGTATCCCGAAATAGCGATGTAGCTGCTTTTGGCTATTCTGGTTCTGCTACCTACTACTTGTGAGGAGGTAATGGAAGTTTCAAAATAACCCCTTATTCCAAACTTGGGTGCTGTTTGGATGTTGTGCAAATTGCGTAAATTATTTCAAAACAATGGTGCAGTACAAAGGTAGCCTTCCTGAGTGTCCAGGGAGATTGACGTGCTCTCCTACTGGCTTTTTAATGTTACCTCTCTTGATGTTTAAATAGTCTGATGACTGGGTCTGAATAGAAACTGGGAATAGCTATCTTGCTACAACGAGTAATTTTCCCTTTTTTGATATTCACACCTTCTCATTAGCTGTGGGGAGTGGGCCACGTCCACCCTGATTGAACTGACCTCATTAGCAGTAGATCTATTATCATCATCATAATGTATGCACCCATCTTTGCATGTGTATATATTTCTGCCAAACTGAAGTTTTCACGTCATGCGTCTGATGAAGTGGGTTCCAGACCATGGAAGCTTATGCCCAAATAAATGTATTAGTCTTTAAGGTGCAAAAAGGACTCCTTCTTCTTCGAGTGTCCCCGTGGGTGCTCCACGTTAGGTGTCGGGCTCGCCCCGGCGCCGCAGCTCGGATCTTCCAAGCAGTTTCTGCTGGACCTCACATGCGCCTGTGCGCGCCGCTCCCTTGCGCGCTCCTGGCCACGTGCGCGATCCGGTCCCCGCCAGTTCCTCTTTAACCGCCATCGGCTGCAGACGGAATCCGCTCAGGCTACGGCCAGAGTTAGCGTATTTAACGTTTTTAATTGTTTTAAAGTTTCTTCAGTCTTAGATTAAGTTAGTCGGTTGTTGTTTTCAACTAAAAAAAAAAACAAAGAAAGGGAAGGAATTCAAAGCTTCCAATCCTAGTAGCAAGCGGAGCACCGGAGGCCAGGAGCCTAGGGCCATTAGCTCTCCTGCCGCAGCAGGCTTTATCCGAGAGGGGAACAAGCACAGAGAAGGTGCTAAGTACCCTATTAACAACTCAAAGACTCACCACAATGTCCTCTTCAGGATTCAAGAAGTGTGAGTCGTGCCGCGAGGCGATGCCAGCGTCTGATGCGCACAGTCAGTGTATAAGGTGCTTGGGGGAATCCCATCTCACTCAGAAATGTTCCTTCTGCGCCAAGTTAACAGCCAGAGCAAGGAAGGACAGGGAAATGCAGCTGAAAATGCTGCTGTTCGACAAGGCCCTCCAGCCAGACGTGCCGGAGCGGCCGCAGCAGGAGGGACCCTCCGGGGCCCATAAAAGGAAAGCCGCGTCCCTAACCCCATCAGCGCAAAAACAGAGGAAAATCTCCCCAACCCGATCCCTGCCGGCAGCAACAGTGAGCGGGATGGGTGGAGCGCACAGCCCCCAGCCGCAGCTACAGCTGATCGGCGGCAGCGCGGAGATGCATGTGGCGGAGGTTCAGCCTCCGATGATCAAACAGCCGCCCCGCACCGCGGGCAGGGAGGCGGCCAAGCAAGTGCCAGAACCGGCGGCTCCGCAAACAGCGGCACCGACCCCCGGGGAACCGGCAGCGCAGAGCGCGCAGGCACGCAGCCTGCAGGCACCGGGGGAGACCGCCCGCGCGGCACCGCTGAGGAGCATGCCGAGCACGGTGCAGACTACGGGGCCGAGATCCCCGACACATCAGGGGGCGGAGCCACCCCCACAGGGGAGGGGAAAGGCAGCACAGAAAACACGGCACTGCAGTCCCTCTCCACACAGGGCTGCAGAGCTGCTTTCTCTGAGCCCTCCGCTTGTGCTGCGGACTCCAACGAGAAGGCAGGGGTCACCCCTAGCCTATCTGGAGCCCCCATCTCCATTTCTACAGCCAGCCTCCCCATGGCTTGGACCACCTTCGCCCTTGAGCCACTTGAGTACTATCACAAATCGGTCTCTCCAGCGTCCCATGTCTCCAGAAGATCTCGCTCCCCCAGACGTAGGGGGTATGCACCAAGGGAGTGGTCCAGGTCACCATCCCAGGAGCAGTGCCCATGTTGCCATGGTCGCCCCTATCATGCGGGGCATAGACACCATAGGAATGCTACCAGGGACAGATCCCCACAGATGGTTCCGTATCCCCGAGGGCAATCGCGAACGGGGACAGAGACTCAGATATCTCAGGGGAAGTTGGTTCTGGAACCCCGGGATTTTCCCTCGCAAGCTTCTAGCGAGCGGATGTACCACCGTCAACAGGACCCGGAGGGGTCCAGAGAGGCGTACCCTAGCGGTTCCTCGCTGTCCTCCCCGGATGAGGCTACGGCCCTGGGGGACATCCATCCTCCGGACAATCTCAAACAGTTCCAAGAGCTGTTTAAAAGGGTGGCCTTCACGCAAGGCATCCAGACAGCAGAGGTGCAAGAGAAGCACCATAAGCTCCTTAAAAATCTGAGACCTCCGGCCTCCTCTAAAATAGCCATACCGCTTGACGAAGCAATCTTGGAGTCTGCCACCACGATATGGCAGACCCCTGCAACTATTCCGCCTGTCCACAAGAGAGCGGACAAGAAATACTTCGTGCCGGCGAAGGGCATGGAGTTCCTACTCAGCCACCCGCAACCAAATTCTCTGGTGGTAGAATCGTCTCAACAGAGATCAAAAACGTCTCAGTTCAAAAGAGGGGGAACGGACAAAGATGCCAAGAAACTAGAGCTGTTCGGCAGAAAGGTCTAGTCCTCCTCCACCCTACTGTTTAGAATGGCGAATTACGCAGCGCATCTAGCAAACCACAATTTCGACAACTACTCTAGGTTAACCTCCTTCATGGACTTGCTTCCAGAGGACAAGAAGCCAGTGCTCAAGGCTATCGTGCAAGACGGCTACGCGGCCTCGAGGACAGGAGTTCAGATCGCCCTGGATGTTGCGGACACAGCAGCACGCTCGACAGCTACGGCAGTGGTAATGCGAAGGGAGTCCTGTCTCCAAACGTCGGGTATACCGAGGGATCTGCAGGCGAAGATCATCGATCTCCCCTTCGACATGCAGAAGCTGTTTGCTGAATCAACTGACTCGGTCCTTCATTCCAGTAAAGACTCACTATTAGGTGAGTCCACTATAAAGTCCACTATTAGGACCTTAGGGATCTACACCCCTCCATACAGAAAGAAAAAGTACTACCCTCAGCAAAGACGGTACCAGTATCAGCCACAGCATCCCCAGTACCACAGGGGTTACGAGCAAGGGCGACATCAACAATATAGAACTCCCAGGCGACGTTCCCAACAGAGCCGTGCGTTCTCGGGGCAGGGCCAAAGGCCACAAGTTTGACACACAGATCCAGGGCTGCGCCATCACTACCATCGCACAATGTCATCCGAAGCGGCTATTCCACCATCGCCTCCGACCATTCTACGACCAGTGGCAAAGGATCACCACAGACAAATGGGTGCTGGAGATCATAGCCACGGGGTACGCGATCCCCTTCCAGTCGCTCCCACCGCCACGACCTCCACCCAGGCCCCACCTGCAGGATGCCTCCCACGAAGCGAGACTCAAGCAGGAGGTAGACCATCTTATGCTCATAGGGGCAGTGGAAAGAGTGCCGGAGCAACTGCAAGGGAAAGAGTTCTACTCCAGATACTTCCTCACGGAGAAAAAGACAGGAGGCCGGAGGCCCATCTTAGATCTTCGAGGCCTCAACCAGTACCTGCGCAAGCAACGCTTTCGGATGATCACAATCGCCTCCATCCTTACGGCACTGGACGATGGAGATTGGTTTGCAGCCCTCGACTTACAAGACGCGTATTTTCGCATAACTATCCATCTGGCTCACCGACGATTCCTCCGGTTCATGGTAGGCAAAGAACATTTTCAATACAAGGTCCTACTGTTTGGCCTCTCCTCGGCCCCCAGAGTCTTCACCAAGACCTTGGCAGTGGTGTCAGCCTACCTGCACAGACAGGGGGTATTTATATTCCCGTATCTGGATGACTGCCTACTCAAAGGGGCCTCGAAGGAGGAGGTACTACGCATGACACGCGTCACAGCAGGCACGTTCTCTTCGCTCGGTCTGGTTATCAATCTGGCAAAATCAAAGATAGACCCCACACAGGACATAGAGTTCATAGGGGCACGCATAAATTCTATTACAGCAAGAGTGTATCTACCAGAGACACGCTTTCGGGCCATCGGCTCCCTCATGCAAGTCATCACCTTCAGCCCTACGGTGCCGGTTCTGACGTGCTTACAGCTGCTGGGCCACATGGCAGCAGCAACGTTTGTAGTACAGAACGCCAGGTTACACATGCGCAGCATGCAGCACTGGCTGGCGAGCGTATACAAACCGGCAGCGCACACCGTTCACAGGGTGGTGTCGCCCACGACAGAGGTGCACAAATCCCTGCAATGGTGGGTAAACCCCAAGAACATGCTAACAAGGGTACCCTTCCACCAACCACAAGTATCGGTTTTTCTTACTACAGATGCCTCCCACATAGGGTGGGGAGCACACATGGGCGAAGAGGTGACGCAAGGACTGTGGTCCTCCATGGAACAGTCACTGCACATAAATATACTGGAGCTCAGAGCGGTGTTCAACGCCTGCAGACACTTTCGAGACCATATACAAGGCAAAGTAGTCGGGATCAGTACAGACAATACCTCCACCATGTTTTATATAAATCGGCAAGGAGGAGCTCGGTCCCGTGCCTTATGTGCGGAAGCAGTCCAGTTGTGGAACTGGTGCATCGCCAACAATATAACCTTGAAAGCCTCGTACTTACCAGGCGCTCACAATGTGAAGGCAGACCAGCTGAGCAGGCGTTTCGCACTCACGCACGAGTGGCAGATCCGTCCCGATCTGCTACGACCGATTTTTCACGCATGGGGCTTTCCCCAGATAGACCTGTTTGCCACTCAACACAACAAGAAGTGCCCACGATACTGCTCCAGGGCAGGACTGGGACGGGGGTCCCTGGGGGACGCATTCGCGATCTCCTGGAGGGGCCCCCTGCTTTACGCTTTTCCTCCCACAGTGCTGATCCACAAAGTCTTGCAGAAAGCCAGGAGAGAAGGAGCCCGAATGATCCTGATAGTCCCAATGTGGGATCGACAGCAATGGTTCCCCCTACTCCTGCACATGTCGGACCGTCCACCGATGCCCCTTCCGGTGGCGCCGGATCTGCTCACGCAAGCCCAGGGGTCCATAGTGCATCCGCACCCCCAAGGCCTGCGACTACAAGCGTGGTTAATCCATGGCTCAGCTCCCTAGAGAGCACATGTACGGAGGAAGTGCAGCAAGTCCTAGAAAGTAGCAGGAGGGCTTCCACCAGGAAGACCTGCAAGCAGAAGTGGACTCGCTTCACGGCATGGTGTTCTACCAAACAGCTAGCCCCCTTTCGGTGCCTATACCTGTAATATTAGAGTATTTACTGGACCTCATGAGAGGAGGACTCTCACTATCCTCGTTAAAGGTCCAACTTGCTGCCATTTCGGCGTTCAGACACAAAGAGGAAGGGCGCACGGTGTTCGCCCATCCCATGGTTACCAGGTTCCTCAAATGATTGGTAAACCTATAGCCCCCTCAGAAACCGCTTCCACCTTCGTGGAACTTGGACCTGGTGCTTAATGCGCTAACGGGACCACCGTTCAAGCCTTTAGCCACGGTTTCCCTCCGCCTCCTTTACGATAAAGACGATCTTCCTTCTCGCAATCACGTCAGCTCGCAGGGTGAGCGAGCTTGCGGCAGTTATGGCAACGCCACCCTGCACAGTATTTTCCAAGGAGGCAGTAACCATACGGCTGCATCCAGCCTTTGTTCCTAAAGTTTCTTCTGAGTTTCATATTAACGAACCTATTGTTTTACCCTCGTTTTATCCAAAGCCTCATAACTCTAACAAAGAGGCGCGCCTACACCTCCTGGATATGAGGAGGGCACTAGCCTTCTATATAGACAGGACCAAGTCCTTCCGGAAAACGGATAGACTCCTAGTCTCTCTCGCTCCCAGATCGAAAGGAGAAGGTCTCTCTTCACAGAGAATCTCGAAGCACATCGTATCCTGCATACAAATGTGCTACGAACTCAAAAAGACTCCTTCACTGGCCACGCCCAGGGCTCACTCCACTAGGGCGGTGGCGGCATCAACAGCCTTTTTCAAGGGCGTTGCGCAAAAAGACATTTGCAGAGCGGTGACCTGGTCATCCTATGACACCTTCGCCAAACATTACGCCCTTCACAGGGTATTCCAAGAGGATACCCAGCTCTCGACAGCGGTCCTCTTGGGGACAAGCTGCACATGATCCGATTACCCACTTCCTATTTTGGGTTACTGCTGGGTAGTCACCTAACGTGGAGCACCCACGGGGACACTCGAAGAAGAAAGAGAAGTTACTCACTGTAGTAACGGTGGTTCTTTGAGATGTGTCCCCGCCCGCCCATCCTCCCTGCTTCGGATCTCTGTTTAGTGTTTTGCAGGAGCATCCGAGGCGGTTGGTCAAGGAACTGGCGGGGACCGGATCGCGCACGTGGCCAGGAGTGCGCAAGGGAGTGGCGCGCACCGGCGCATGCGCGGTCCGGCAGAAACTGCTTGGAAGATCTGACCTGCGGCACCGGGGCGAGCCCGACACCTAACGTGGAGCACCCATGGGGACACATCTCGAAGAACCACCGTTACTACGGTGAGTAACTTCTCTTTCTTGTCACTTGCAGTATATTATCTAGCCACTGGATAGCTTTGCCGCTGTATAGTGTTCCAGGCTGTGGTCCTTGGTGAACAAATGAGACAAAGCTGGAACTTGAGCTTTGTGGCTTGATTGTAGCTACAATTGTTTTCTCCTGTTCAGGAAGCCCTGGGCTTCTAAAATTCATAACATATGGCAAGGGATAAGGCACTCTGCTCTTTGTGGTTACAAGGTTTTTGGAGGTGCTGTATGCCTGGGATGTATTTTCTAACATGTGCCTCCAAGTTCATATGTACTTGTTAAAAACAGCTTTCTGTTTTATTCCTCCTACAAACCCAGTCTGCTTTGTTAATAAAAACCGCATGTTGGCAGCCAATCATCTGATACTTCTGAAGCAAGTGGTTATGTTTTTACTAACATAGGCAACTTGATTTGTAAACAGACACTTAAGTGGGAGTTTTTCAGCTGTGTAGCAGATGGTTAATTCAGCTGCCTTTTTCCCCTCCATTTAGTCCCCTCCTCTACAATTATATTTTCTTGCCATTTTTCTCTATAATGTGAGCAAGTGTGTGGATTTTTTAAGAATGTTCTGTGAGTTGCAAAAGGGAAAATGATGCCAAGATAAAATGTGCTCTTAAAAGTAAATGAAGATGAGAGCTCTAGTCTATAGATGTGTCTACTCGCTTGTGTATCTCTGCTCACACAAGTCACTCCTGCAACTCCAAGGGCTACTCAGGTGGGTGAAATTACACATATTTAGGTGTGTGCATCAAGCTGAGCATGGGGATGAGTGTTTACTGGATGGGAGCCCAGTCCATTAATCATCTTTTCTGACTCACATCGGTGGGTGGGTGTGTGTGTTCAGAAGACACAGCTGGACCATTTTGTGTGGTTAATGATTGTCAGTTGCATGTGTAGTTATGTGATTTGTGCACTTGGTTATGGGCATCATAGGAGCAAATTAGAGCCCCAGTGCTGCAGTGGGATCTACACAGATCATCTGCTGGGTCTGTCTGCACAGAACCAACAACACAATCACAGCCATTAGGATTATCCAGTCAATCAGCTCTCCTCAACTGGAGTACTGTGTCCAGTTCTGGGTCTCATGTTCCAGGAGAGAGGCGGAAAATCAGAGAAGGTCCAGAGAAGAGCAACAAAAAGGATTTAAAGGTCTAGAAAAAAATGACCTATGAGGGAGGATTGAAAGAATTAGGAGTTTGGAAAAGAGAAGACTAAGCAGGAACAGTTAGTAGTTTTCAAGTTGCTAGGAAGTTGTTACAAGGAGGAGGGAGAAAAATTATTCTCTTTAACCTCTGAGGATAGGACCAGAAGCAATGGGTTTAAATAGTTTAGGTTGGACATTAGGAAAAACTTCCTTTCAGTGTGGTTAAACGCTGGAATAAATTGCCCATGGAAGCTGTGGAATTGCCATTCTTGGAGATATTCAAGAGCAGGTTGAATAAATATCTAACAGGGATGAACTAGTGGTCGGGCCTGCATTGCAAGGGACTGGACTTGATGGTCTCTCAAGGTTCCTTCCAGTTGTAGTTTTCTACGATTCTAATAGAGAGAGAGCCATGTTAGTTTATAGTCTGCCAAAACAAAAAGGCAGTCCAGTAGCACTTTAAAGACTAACAAAATAATTTATTAGGTGGTGAGCTATTGTGGGACAGACCCACTTCTTCAGACCATAGCCAGACCAGAGCAGACTCAATCACGAAAGCTCATGCTCTAAACTTTTCTGTTAGTCTATAAGGTGCCACAGGATCCTTCGTTGCTGTTGCAGATCCAGACTAACACGGCTACCCCTCCGATACTTGAATTGTTCAGTGACTCAAGAGATGGGACCACTGGACAGTTTCATAGATCTCACTCACAGGACTGCCTTGATATTCAGCTTAGGTTTTGCTCTGCTCACTTTCAAACCAGTACTCCTGGTTATCCATCTCTGGCTATCCACAGCAATACCTCTCTTTCCTCCTACAACATTAACACCTTTTAGGAACAAGTCATACATCACGGCTCTGCCTACAGTGTCTAGCCATGCTAAAGGCTGATACAGCGCTAGCGGGGTGACTGGCTGGTTTATTCAGCTGCTTCGGCTTTTCAGGGAAACCAGGAAGAAGGTCTATTGAGCAAATTAGGCTGGTGATCAAAATCCAGGCATGGTCTTTTCATTGTCTTTTGTAGCTGGCCAGCAGTTGCTGTCTACAGTTTGTTAGTCTGGATTGGAGGATCTGGGTTAGAATGTCCTGATAACTGTTTGACTCTCTGAGAGGTATAGTGCCAGGTTGGTGATAAAGGGACAATGAACATAGCTATCTGCAATGATGGGACCTGAAGCATTCCCTACTCTCACTTGCCCTAGTATATAACCCCAAGTAACTCAAAGGCAGCAGGAGAATCATAACTTTTCGCATCCCTGTAGTGCCTTCCACAGATATATGGCAAAGTACGTTATAGAGTGTTATCAAGTAACGCACTCACCACCCCAGGGAAATGGGTGTGAGTTCCCCTGGTTACAGATGGGGAAACTGAGTCACGGGGGTCCTATAACTTGCCTCAGGTCACTCAAGGACTCTGAATCCAGGCAGAGCAATTGAATCAATGAGCCCCAGGGCTTTGTGTCTCCTAGAAAGTTTTTCTGTGAGACATTCTGCTGGTGAGCAGCCAGTGACAGTTTTTTTGGCAAAGGTCAGTCACATTTGGCTCCCCCGCCAGTGCAGCACATGGTCACAGGCTGTGTTGACAAAAGACATGGCACTGAGGGCTAGTCTACCCTAGGGGGAAGATTGACTCAGGCAGGGTTGGTCTTCCGGGGTTCCAATTTTGTGCACCTGGTCGAGACGCATAAAATCAAACTACGTGAGGTTGGCAGCCAACCCCTGTACTCCCTGGTATCGGAGGAGTAAGGGAGATCTGTGGCAGAGCTTCTCCTGTCGACCACCCTCTATGTGGACAGCCAGGTCAGTCGATTACAGGTAAGCTGAGTCTTGCAGTGCAATTGCTGTAGCTAGAATTGCATATCTGCAGTCGACTTAGCTGCCTAATACAGACCAAGCTTGTGCCACTGTCCAGTGTGCTTCCGTATTGGAAAGGTTTGCAGTGGAGTGTGGGTTACCAGCTCCCCTCTCAGGGAATTGTCTTAGTTTGGGGTCAGTTTCTTTCAGGTCCCTCTGCTGATTTTTTTGCCCTGGCTTTGCATAGCCTCTCCATCTCGTGCTCTGAAACACGGCCGCTGGACAGCTCAGCAGAGCTCTCCCGTCTATTGGAGTCAGGATGACTGATCCTCTTACATTTGTGGAACCACAAGCACCACAGGGGCTGGCCAGGTATCAGGGATTCTGGGAAAACCGAGGAGGGGTGCATGATACAGACAGTGCATGAAAGTGTCCAGCTACTGCAAGCATTCACCGACCCGCTGCGTGCAGTGGCATGGTGCTTCTGGGCCTGTGAAACTAACACTCAGGACTGGCGATCGGATTCCGATGCCAAACTGGGCACTGGCTTCAAAATGTGCAGAAACTACTCCCAGAGCTGTGCCAGACTTGGGTCAGTCGGCCAGTTCAGTGACGGTACAATGAGAGCCGTTTGGATGGTGGAGAAATGGGTGGTGATTGCTCTCTGTGGGTTCATATCCTTCAGCCACGGTTTGTCAACCAACTTTGGCTTGGAAAATTTTGGGTGAGCGGTGTTATGTAGGTTTGCAAGGCCATGTGCAGGAATGTGAGTCTGAGCCATGCCGGGGGAGTAGCAGAGGTACTCGAAGTACATAAGCAGTGTTGTTCTCTGCTTCTGGGCAAGCCGGAGTTTCAACGAGCTGTGTGAGAACCTTTTTGAATGAAGAATTCGTTTGCCACAAGATGCAGTTTCAGGCAATGCAGAACCATTTGTGGCTTTGCACTGCAGGTTGAACTTCTTTCGTCTGGCACCCTCAGGACTTGGCTGGAGCCGAACGAGGGAATGTGCCAGACCATGGCTGTCACTGCCTTTCCTTCCAACCAGATCTCCTGCCCTTTATCACCATTAGCCCGAAGGTGACAGCTCTTACATGGGACATGAGCCCAACATTCCAATCCCTGCTGTGGATCAGTCTCACGCCGAACTTCTTCAGTTCATCAAAAATCTCCCCCCATAATCAGATGTGGTTGAACCTGAACTGAAATTAAAATGAAACAAAATGTCAGCCCTGCCACTGAATGAGGCAATCTGTTCTCTGCTCGGCTCTAGTGCTAAACTAGCAGTGACTCAAACTGCTGGGAGTGTGTGCCCCCCCCCCCCCCCCGCACACTTTGCAGGACGGGAAATGACTCTACCAGGTGCGGGCCAGTGAAGGGTTTGGCTTTGGGGCACCAGTTGCTCAGCCCTGTGCTCTGAAAGGGACCTTCTCTGTGTTTTCCTGGCCTTTCCCAGTCACGAGAAATGGCAGCTTAACACGCGTCCTGTCTCTTGCTGCTGATGGTCATTGAGAAAGTAGCAACCTGCGAATGATTAATGCAGCTTTTGCTAGGCTCACAGAATCCATGACTAGCTCTGGTTTCTCGGTCACTTACGCCTGGGCCTGGTGTTCCTCCTCGTTTTATTCATTCATTCTATGGGGTTGTGAGGAGCTTCGCTCTGAGGTGTCCTAATCATGCAAGGTAGCCAGCCCCCTCTGCTCCAGTGGTCTCTCTATATTCTCCATCTGTGGGTGGAGTAAATTTTGTTATGTGCACCCCAGCATGTGCAGAGGTGCACCACCAATAGAAACAGGTGTTGCCCTGGTCCTAGACCCTACACCTGCATAAAAGCCAGGGGAACTACATTTATTTTCACCAGGTGGCCATATGGCCCTGGGAGTTGCGCGGTTCCCTTGAAGTGGTTTTCAACCTAGGGTCTGTAGACCCTTATTATGCAATCTGGGCAGGGATGGTGTCCCTAGTCTTTGTTTGGCAGAAGCTGGGCAAAGATGACAGGGGAGGGGTCAGTTAATGATTCCCTGTTCTGTTCACTCCCTCTGGGGCATGTGGCATTGGCCACTGGTGGTGGACATGATGCTGGGCTAGATGGACCTGTGGTCTGTGGTGGTGGTTGTGTTCTGTCTGGAAGATTTCCAAAGGGTCCATATGTAACCAACACTCCGACTGGGTGTGGCTTGTTGTTCCATGTAGTGGCATGTAGACCACATGCAGAGAGAGAATGTGTCTCCACTGCAGCCTTAGCTGAAAGCCATCTGGTTTCTAGCTCAAGCAGTAGAATCTCCTGCACTAAGCTCCAGAGGTCCCAGGTTCAGTCCTGCCCACCTACATTACATGTATCATCATTTGAAATTTGTTAGGGATCCACATGGCTATTGTAGAGCCAGACCCTGGGCTGCCACAACAGTTCATATGCTGGGGATACAGAGAGCTATTGACCCAACCTGCAAACTTCATACAGGATGAAATCAACTTTAAAGTGGGGGTGGGAATTTGCAGCAGCACCCCTAATTCCAGCCCCTACGTCTGGCCGTGAAGCTTTCAGCGCAAGAGGTTTTCTGTCAGAAAATGCTGCTTCATTGAGACTGAAACTCTTTGCAGGCGTTTGCCCATATCTCTGTGGGGGACATCACAGCTCCAGGGTGGAATCTGATCCAAACCATGGCAAAAATAGGCAACAGCACAACACGTTTGCGTACAGATCCGTGCTCTGCCTGAGCAGACCAGGGATTCAGACATCACTCACCCGCATCCCGGGGGAATGCCTGCAAAAGCGCTTTCAGCCCAAAGTCAAGAAAACGTTCCCAGCCAGCTCTAATCTCTGGCGCATGTTGACCAAAGCACTCAAAAGCACCGAAGAACTATGACACGGCTCCCTCTGAACACCTTCGGAGAGGCTGATTTTGTCCCCGGCTTGCAGAGCAGGAGACTGTGCCCCAGAGAGGTTAAGTGCTTTGTCAGAGGTCAGTCAGAAGTCAGAGTGGAGTCATAGGCCTGTGTTCCTACCCTTAGGACTACACCATGCAACTGGGTTCCGTATGAATCAAGAGAATCCCAGGGCTGGAAGGGACCTCAGGAGGTCATCTAGTCCAGCCCCCTTCCCCAAGCAGGACCAACCCCCACCTAAATCATCTCAGCCGGGGCTTTGTCATGCCAGGACTTAAAAACTTTAGGGACAGAGATTCCACCACCTCTCAGGGGTCTTCCCAGTCTCTGCACAGGGCCAGCTGAGAATGGGGTCTTGTTTGTCGGGAAAATTTCAATGAATACCAAAAAGGGGGTTTTCAGGTGTGTTTTTTCTCCCCTTCAGAAGTTCTTTTCTTTTCATTTTGTTTGAAACCCAGGACTAGACAGGGGAAAACTCTCCATTCTTCTGGGGAGCCTCACCCAAAAAATGTGTCAAAACCTGACCTTGGTTGCCGTGACTGCCCTCTGGGTGAAGATACCATGTTGTGCTTCAGACAAAAACACCCTTTGGAACAAAAATGCTTGGCTGATTTTTGTCACGCCTTCTGGTCCATTTATGCAACTTGGAATAGCCACACCCTTCTAGCACTCTCGTGAGTTTGCTAGGGAGCCCTAAAAGCTGCACTCATCTGCACCTGCCCTGAAAGGACCAGCTCTCCCTGCAGCTCAAGAACACCTATGTGCAGCAGTGTCCATGCCCTGCCTCTTTCCCCAGGCACACCTGCATCCATGCAAGAAGCAGGGTGGTAGCCTGAGGTAGTCTGTCCTACCAGAGGTGCCTCCTATGCTGGGGAATTCCTGCCGTACCCAGATCCAGGTCTGCTGTGCACAGGTGGATTGGCACAAAGGACATCATTGTGCCCCTGACTTCGGCCCTTTAATGGGCTCTGTAATGGGGTGGCACCCACCTTTTGGGAGCACCCCCACCTGATCAAGTGCATGTCTGCGCTGCCTCAAATCCCTCTCTTTGCGAGCTCAGGCCTCTGGCCAAGTCATGCTCTGTATGCAACAACCCACCCCTTCTATGGTAGGGCAACCATTTGACCAGGCCCTCAGTAGTGGTCCTCCACGGTCTGTACCTCCCTCGGGCAGGGACTGGCACCTCCAGGGCTTCCCCTCCTGGACAGAGAGTCCTCATCCTCAGATTAGGGCAGGGGCCCGCAAAGTGGGAAGCACCCCCCCCCGAGGGGGTGTGACATTTTGTAAAGGGGGGTACAGCACTATTCCCCTCCCCCAACCCCCACTGTGGCTTCCTGTGCCTCGCCAGCCCTCTGCTTTCTCGTGCCTGGCCTCCGCCACTGCTGTCACCAAGGGAATGCTTCCCCTGCCCGCTGCCAAATCAATCAGAATGCGCAGAGGCCCTGAGTCAAACAGCAGGGGCAGCTGGCGAGTTGTGGGCTTGACTTGGTGCCCTCCTGGGGTCCCTCCATGGTACCCTTCTGGGGTCCTGTCGGGGCACTTTCTGGAGCCCCCCCAGTGCCCTCTTCCTGAGCATCCCACCCCCTTCCTGAGTGCCCCCCCACATCCCTTCCTGGAGTCCCCTCCACAGGTTAAGGGACCCTGGCTAATTGCAGAGATGAAAAGTAGGGCTGAACGGGAAAAGTTTGCTCACCCCTGGGTTAAGGTGTTACTGCCAGTCCATCACCACTTACATATCGTCTCACGCCTTGGAGCTCTCCATGGTGCTGACACTTGCTGTGACAGTCAGTCCCATAGGTCCTCTCTGTATCTCCTTTAGCACTGAACTGACTTAGGTCCTGCTTCCCCTTTAAAGGGTCTTCCTGATCTCTGATTGGCTGCTGCCTCTGGCCAACACTCTAGCCTCCCTTCGAGGACTTCTCTATGGCTTACTGGGGTGGGGCATGGAAAGGCTGTAAGCCTCCAGCAGAGGGTTTCCAGGTCCAGTCTGCCCCATCACAGGCCCACTAGCATAATAATGATCAGTCAACCTGTCAATCACATTCCTAAAGCACTCAGCAGTTTGGTTCTAAGCACTGGTAATGCATAATCCCCCGGCCTCCTCTTGCTGTGCTGAAATGGCCATTGGGATTTTGTCCCAGAACTGGACTAAATTTTCCCGTTGTACAGGAGCCATGTGCAGCCCTGTCAAAGCAACATGCAAAGTGAAGGAAGGAAGGACGGGGCAAGATATTAAGAGTTTTAATCAGGATCAGGTTAGTATTCCTGAACATGAGTGTGGCAGCAGAATTGCTCATGAGGGCCGGTCCGAATTCATTGTTATCGGAGGCATCACCTACGCGGGATGGGGTGGAGAAATGGGACTCATAAACAGATGACAGATGAACTCAGAGGTGGCTGATGTCCTAAGGCAACCAAAATGCCATTACCCATTGTGTGAAAGTCAAAACAAACCCAATACAGATTTTGCCTTCATGCAGAAAGTCTTATGGACTTGGATAGAGAACAGCAACTTCCCTCCAGAGCTTTAAACCTCAGCCATTGGATTCCAGAGCAGGACCGGCATTCCGTGGTTGGGAAAGGAAACCTTTGTTGACACCTCTGTAGAATGATTCCTCTAAGACCCTGGAGAGGGTCCACAGAACCTTCGGCTCTTTTGTAAATCCCACCCAGGACTTCAGTGTTGGTTTGATTTGGTTATGCTCCTTTTATGTTCTGCTGGGCTTTTCTGTGATCAAGGAGGAGACAACAGAATAGTGAGTTTCATTAGCAAACTGAGATGCCACTGGGAAATTCAGGGTGAAATTCATTAGAAATAGGACAGCTGAAGACCCTAATCCGTAAGAAGCTCTGCATGGGTAGACAGACTCCCACCCTGGTGAATTTCATTCAGATCAGAGGGGTCAATCTGCAGGAATCAGAGCTGCTTTCAAATAGTGCCAGATTCTGGGATGCTCGGAGCCAGCCTGGGCTTGAGGGTTGGAAACATCTCTGCACATCCCTGGGGCCCCAATCCTGCTGTATTCCTCTAGATCAGGGCCGGCCAACCTGTCAGGGACTAAGAGCCACAGATGGAGTGTAAAGAGCCACGTATTATATATTTATTTTTATCTATCCATCTATCGAGAGACAGAGAGAGAGAGAATATATCTATCTAGATAGATAGATAAATATCATATATTTTATCTACATTATATAGAAAGATTATATATCTCTCTATATAGATAGGTAAATAGATATTTATTTGTGCATATTTATCAATCTAGAGATACATATTCTCTCTCTCTCTCTCGAAATTTATATGGCCCCTTTTCATCTCAAGACAGTGGTTAGCAGGGGAGGTGAGGATCTATGGGCAGTGTTTGAGTCTGCAGCTTCTCTCGTGGCTTATCCATCCAATATTGGATTTGCCCAGTCGATTGCAATAACCACTTGTCAGTCTACTTCCGAATTCTGGAGTCTGAGAGTTTTTCCTTCTAAGACGAAGTTCTTTTGCGTGGCTAGCACGTATACTGTTGAAGGATGATGTGCCCTGGCATAGTAATCGTCGCCAGGTATTTCGATCTGATGATGTAGATTCCCAGGATTTTGGATCAATGCTGAATTTTTTTCATGGCCTTTTTGCATGTATCCTTGAATTTTAGCTTTGGTCTTCCTCTTGTTTTCAACCCACATAGCAGTTCACCAAAGAGAATTTCTTTGAGAAGACATTTGTCACCCATTCTTCTCACATGACCAAGTCATTGTAGTCTTCTGCTGTTGAGGATCACTGTGAGGCTGGGTATGCCAGATGTTGACAGGACATCTGCATTGGAAACTTTATCTTGCCAGTTGATATTCATAATTCTGCAGAGGCAGCGAAGATGGAAGCTGTTCAGTTTTTTCTCCTGGTTCGAGTAGGTAGTCAATGCCTCAGAACTGTGCAGAAGGATACTCAATACACATGCTTTGGTAGATGAGTATCTTTGTTTCCACTGTCAGCTTAGGATTGTTCCATGCACGTTTCGTAAGTCTGCCAAAATAGTAGCTGCTTCTAGATTCTGATGTTCAGTTCTTCATCCATGAATAGGTTTGTGGTGACGGTAGATATAAGGTAACAAAATTGTTGGACCACATCTAATGGGCTGTTATCCAGAATGACATTGGGCCGCCGAGGTATACCTTGAGTGAATTACAACAGTTTTCTTCATGGTAGTTCAGTGGTTTGCGCTTTGGCCTGCTAAACCCAGGGTTGTAAGTTCAATCTTTGAGGAGGCCATTTAGGGATTGGGGCAAATAGATGGATAGTGCTTGGTCCTGCCAAGAGGGCAGGGGACTAGACTAGATGACCTCCCGAGGTCCCTTCCAGTTCTAGGAGATGCGTATCTCCAATTATATGTGTGTGTGTATATGTAATGTCAAAGGAAAACAACTTGCAGGCTCTGGACAGAGGATCCATCCGTGACTTTAGCGTGTCTTCATTATGAGTGATGAGACCTGCATCATCTGCCAAGAGGAGTTCCCTAATGAGGACATTCTTGACCTTAGTTTTGGCCTTGAGTCATGCCAGGTTGCAGAGAGAGTCATCTAATCCTGCGTGGAGAAATACATTGTTGCAACTGTATATATAGGTAGATAACAGTGAATATATAATATGTAGCTCAATGCCCTCCCCGTCCCCCAGAGCCAGGCCCCCCCAGCCCCACACTTGAACCCACTCTCCCTCCCCTCCCCCCAGAGCCAGGCACCCCCAGTCTCCAGCTCAGACTCACTGCCGGCAACTCACTGGAGCTGCCGCCACAGCCGCCCCTTCTCCGCTGCCTCCATTAAGAGAAGGAGGAGGAGCCACGTTTAGAGGCTCACAAGGCCAGGTGCAGCTCGAGAGCGGTGGGTTGGCCACCCCTGAGCTAGCTAGTAACCAATACGGCCAGATGGAATTTGGCCTGCCCAGCAGGTCCTGCCTGGTTCTGAGCCCGTCGGTGCTCACCCCCCCAGGAGCAGACGCCATGCCGCCCCATTTCAGGCATGATGTGGTGGCTGGAGGCAAACCTGACTGCTGGCGAGTGACTCATTCCATGGCCTCCTCCGCACCGTGGGACTTGGTGCAGTATCCGATGGCTCATGAATCATTTATCGGCCTCGCTGTCTGGGAAGGAGTTAGCTGTGCCTCTTCCCCAGAGCCTGCTTACTTTCTGATTCGAACCAGGTGCAGCAGGAAGGAGGGCGTATCGATCACCTCCTGTGATTTCTGCTGGGCTGGCTGGGAGGGGGCAGACGGGTGGGGAGGGGGTGTTACCTTTGCAGGCCAGGAAAATCAGCAGCGTTACTGCCCTGGAAGTGGCTGTTCCTGGGTCTTCTGAGGGAGGCAGTAAAGTCCAGGGTGCAGGCACAGGCCTGGGGGTCAGGAGGTTCACATCTGCCCCTGACCTTGGGTTAGTCGTTTCACCCCGTCTCTCTTCCTGCTCTTTTGTGTCCAGTTAGACTAAGATCTACTGTTATGGAGGGTGTGGGGGCCGGGGCAGCTGTCTCTTTGTACAGCACAAAGGAGCCATCAGTGGAGCGAAAGTTGGTGATTTGTTCTGTAACTGCCTGTGCTGACAACAGGATCTGAGCAGCCCAGACTTGGGGGAGGTCCAGACGTCCAGCTGAATGCCACAGCTCCCATTACGAGATCACTCTGGTGGCAGTTTTGAGCAGGAGGTTGTGGAGGGAGGTGCCTTAGAATCGGACCTAAGCACTGACTGTCCCCCTGCCTCTGTCCAGGAATGGGATGAAACAACCCTCAGTCCTGATCTCTGGGAAACAGGGCATCCTGCAAACAGAGAGCGTGTACGGAACTTTAGTCCTGTACCAATATGTTGACAAATTCTGCCGTTGGCTTAAACTGCTGAGCTATAAAATAAAGACGGGGTTCTTTTGATTTGCCTTCTGGTTTGGGGGCCTTGAAAAGTGCTCATTCGCACGCTTCTCACTGCAGCTTCCGGGGTTAGAAACATGCCTGCTTGTCTGAACGACAGCTGAAATCTCACGGAATCGTCTGGCCTCAGGAGCAGGGGCTCTGCAGAAGATGCCGGACATCAAAAGAGTTGTGATCATTTGAAACATGGTGGCACTGCCCAGTCATGGATTGTGAAACCACCCCGGGTGTCTCTGTTCGCCTTGGATGCTAGCTGCTGAAAGCAGGGATGAGAATTTCAAAGACCTTGGCATTGGTTACCACCCAGGTTGTCACTTTGTCTGCCCAGCCAGCAGCTCTCCAGAGTCACACTTGAAAAACCATGGGCTCCCAGAGGAGGAGTACGGTCACACCTTGACTCACAGGAGCAGAGGCTGGCTGGGTCAATCTTTGTTGCTATTAGAGTTTTCTGTTTTGGAATAAATTGCCCAGGGAGGTTGTGGAATCTCCATCCCTGGAGATCTTTAAGAGCAGGTTAGACAGACACCTATCAGGGATGGTGTTTGGTCCTGCCATGAGGGCAGGGGACTGGACTTGATGGCCTCTCAATGTCCCTTCCAGTTCTAGAGTTCCATGATTCTGCAGACTTAGTTTGGTTAGCTGCTGGAAGAGAATATTGTTGTCCTAATCCCGACTCAAATAAAGAGCCTGCCAGTTGCAGTCGAATGCCTTGGCTGTTTTGCAGCAGCTAGGGTTATTTCTCTAATTGCTTGGGAGATTTTCAGATCCAGCATGAGGGCCATTCGAGCACTTGGATTAATTTTTATTTGTAATAGTATAGATGCATAGATTTTAAACTGGAAAGAATCATTAGTCCACCTCGTGTCATCTCCTGCATTTCATAGGCTATTCATTTTCATTCCGTTACCCTTGTCCTGAGCCTCATAACTCAAGTTTGGCCCAAGCAGATTTTCCAGAAAGGCATCCGGTGTTGATCTGAGGCTGCAAGGGAGGGAAACTCCACAACTTCCGTCCGTGATTTATTCCGTTGGTTAATCATCCTCACTGTTAAAAATTGTGTCTTATTTCTAACTAGAGTTTCTTGGGCTTTTCTTCCCACCCACTGGTTCTTGTTCTGCTTTTGCACTTTTAGGCCTCCATATAAAAATATCACTGAGATCCTTGAAGACAGAACTACTGGTTGAACCGCTCTAGTCCGGCACTCCTGTCCAGCAACAACCATAAACTGGCATGGTTTTAGCTAGTTGAATGACCACTTACTTTTGGTGTAGCCAAGTTTTCTGTGGTCCCATAAAGCTTGTTTACGACTTTCTGTGTTCTGAGCTGTTATTTACTTGTAATTTACCCCTAAATGTCTTCTAAGAGCCCCGTCAGCCGTGGAAGTGTTGGGAATATGCTAGACAATATTGACCTCCTGTGGTCCAGCAAATTTTCTCGTTAGGCACCAGCCAGGTCCCAAGGGCGCCTGACTAGAGAATTTCAACCTGGATAAAGACCGTAAGTTAATTTTTCCAAGAATTCAGAGGGATTTTAAGGCATGTGTGTTTTGGCGTTGCAATCTATAGGTGAGCAGCAATTTAGACCTCGATTTGGCAACTTACTTGCATGACCCACAGGATTTCACGCATGTTATGTAGGGCATGACAAGAAGCAATAGGCTTAATGCCTACAGAAACTTGACAAAGGTTGGGCTACTTTTTTGCTGAGACCATTACCCACCATGCCATCCCAGAGTCTCATTGCTTTCTTGCGTCCGTCCTCACTCTGCATCAGTCTCCCGTCTCACATTCAGTTTGTAAACTCCTTTGAACAGGTACAATATGTTTTGTACAGAACTGAGCACAACTTAGTCTGTCCATGACTGGGCCTCCTAGGCATCATGATGCCAATAAATGACAATAATAAACTAAACAAAGGAAAACGTAGGTTAAAACTAATTAGCTGGAGGAGTACATGGGTGAGAAAAGCACAGAGGAAGAACAAAGGGATATTTAAAGTGGATGGGGAGAATATGAACATCATGCAGAGCTGAGTGAGATGACTATGCTGGGATTAAGGATCTCATGGGGTGGAATTGCCAGGCAGCAGAGAGGTTCCCAGCAGACAGAGATCCTTATCTTCAGTGCATCAGCTCCATGAGGTCAGGCCCACTATAGACTTAAAAACCAATGCCAGGTTCCTTTCAGCTATTTGGAAATCATCTCTTTGTGAGCTAGAGCGAGTGGATCCAGGTTTAGCTTTGGACCTGGCTCTGATTCTTAGCGTTGAACTCCAGTTCTCAGCCTCTCTTTTCCATCTGCTTTCCATCGCTGTCTGGGCTCATTCCCTTACATCCAGGCCTGGCGCCTGCTTTCGCATTTCACTTTCCCTGGCTCTGTAAGGTGACTCCCCTCCAGCATTTCTCCTTCGCTTGTTTCTTGGTGAGATCCAGCCTGCGCTGGAAAATGCAAAGGGGCAGGCTGGTCTCTGGAGTCAGCTGACATGCACACACTGTGCCTTGCCGTTTGATATTGAGGAATGAATAATAAAACCCCTGCCTCAATGAGCAGCTGTTGTGTAGTTCCATTCCTACCATGGACACTGGCGAAAGCACAGCTGAAATTGATAGATATGTTTTTAAATACATTCTCCCATTAGCTCGGATCCCAGAGCAAAGTGCCTAGATCAGGGTCAGTAACCCCACAGCACAGGTGCCAAGAACAGCCCACGAGCTGATTTTCATCACACGCGAGGTGGGAACTCGGCCTCACCCCTTTTCCCCCTTGCAGCCTGGAGGTTGCTCAAAGCCAGGTGTCCATGGATTAACAAAAGATCAGCTAATGCTACCAACCACCACCTAAGCGGTAAAACTCTGCGTCATTTAGTTACGAATGAAGCTGTTGTAACTTGGGCTATTAGTGACTTGAAAGTATCACTGGCCCTCGGACCATACACAGAGGTGAAAAAGTCAAATTTCAGCCCTCTGCTTGGGAAAGGTTGCTGACCCCTGCCTAGATCAACAGATGCTAAAGTCACAAAGACATCAGCTTCCAACCTAGATGATCTCTTAATTGCCCTGAGCTGACTCTGGGATGCAGACTACCCCAGCCACTCCGTGGTCCCCTTTGCCCACATTTCTGGTGTCTTTTCCTGCCAGAGAGAGCTCCTGTTTCAACTCACACTCACACCATCCCCTTCGCCCTCTGTCCTTCCCCGTCCTCCAACCCGCTTCCCAGCATGCCTTGCTGTGGCAGCTTTGGAGGGTGCCATTTTTGGCAACGCACCTTCCCTCTGAGCGACAAACGAAAAATCAAGACCCTAGTATTCGGCATAATGGACGGTTCGACGAGGAGGCAGACCCCACAGAGAATGGATAGGTGATATAATAGATTGGTGTGGAGCTGGTCTACGGAAAGTAAGCCACTCTGCACCGGACAGGGAAAGATGGGAGGAAATAGTGAGAGAGGCATCAGACACCAATGAGCGCTGAGCCCACGGTTATTGATGAAGATGGTGATGACCTTCCCTCTTCTAGCCTCTTAAAACCCTACCCCTTGGCCCATGATTTTAGAATCTCGCCCACGGACGGAACAGAGCAGCAAAGTCCACCTGTTCACCGCCTTTCTTCTTCCGTTTGTGCTGACCGGGGAATTCAAGGACGGACAAACGGACGCTTGCAGTTGTGACTCTCTCTGGCATGTTTTGTGCAGAAAATTGCTACTTGTTCCTGTGTGTGATTGTTTTTTCTGGAGGGGCTGTCGCTATCTTGCCTCTCTCTCTCATCCCAGAGACACTAGGTGGTGCCCCCGTTTCGGTAATCACCCCTTGTTTCCCTTTGAAATCTAACAGCACTGCAATTACCATTTCCTTTTCCTGGCCATGTCTCTGGCAAAGCTCTGTGGCTAATGGAGAGCCGTGTCTGATCTCCAGAGCTGCCTGAGCGTCTGTTCCATGGACTACTGCCCAATTGATTTTTCTCCTTGCCCAACCCCCCTTTCTATGAATGAAACCAAGGGATTTGGCCGGCTGCCCGAGCTCTCCCGGCTTTATCAATGGAATCAACCGCTTGTCAGATCCAGGATGATGAGTCACAGTGAGATCCCATTACTGGTTGTTAATCTCTCACCCTGTGGAGGTCACCCGGCCGATGCCTCGCCAGGGATTTCACCCACTTGGACTGGAGAGCAGTAAACGAAGTCCTGGGAGTGCTTCTTGTGTATCTTCCCCTGTGAACGGGTTTCTCGGCCAAAGCCGTTCTCTCTCTCGCTCTTGCTCTCTTTCACACACGCCCTTCTCTCGCCCTGTGCAGACACCATCCCTGACGCTTCACACCTGCTTGTGCAGCGCAGGTGTCTACCACGTCCTTCATAGGCTGGAGTGGGCAGGGAGTTCGGCTCTGGTAGTGTACCCGTGCACCTTCTGGAGGTGGTGTAATGTCCCACTGAAGTAGCGTCTTAGCTGAGCACCCAATGGCTTTTAGATCAAGTGGTCAATGCTCCTGCTTTAGCTCCAGAGGTCCCAAGTTTGGTTCTGCCTGTCGGCACTATATTAGTATCTTACCCCCACTCTGCTTGGGGTCAGTGAGGCTATGTCTATGCGCCAATCACAGGGCGAGTCGTGTCAGTCTGTATCTGCAAAAACAACAAGAAGTCTTGTGGCACCTTATAGGCTAACAGATATTTTGGAGCATAAGCTTTTGTAGACAAAGGTCCGCTTCCCTCACTACCTGCCTCCGAGGCAGGACACAGCTGTTCTCCCCATTGCACAGATGGGACATGTAGGTGCCCAGACACTGGCTTGTGACCAGTCACACAGGGAGTCTACAGAAAAGCAGGGAATCGAATGGGTCTGCCCCAAGGCTGGGTACTCTCTCATGCAGATGTTGTTTGCTCCGATTCTGGGTTCTTGATTTCATTGATTCTCTCTGTAGCCACCAGAAAGTTACAGGGAAAATGAACGTCTTCCATCACAGCACCACAGCCTCGTGCAACACCATTTTGGGGGGAAGTGGGATGGAAGGACCATCCTAAGAGACAGCCTGAGAGAAGTATCAGAGGGGTAGCTGTGTGAGTCTGTATCTTCAAAAACAACCAGAAGTCCTGTGGCACCTTATAGACTAACAGATTTTTTGGAGCGTTATCTTTCGCAGGCAAAGACCCGCTGCCTCAGATGCATCTCCGCAGCAAAGCTGTTTTGAAACGAGCTGTTCCAGAAGAGTTGATTTTGAAACAGCACAGCTACACCCAAAACGCATTTCGAAATAGCGCTCACCTAGTTCGAAATACAGCGTCTACCCCCAGCAGAGCCCGTTTCGAAACAGAGCCTTCGGACTCGCTCTGGTTTGTTTTGTAATAGGCTCTATTCCCTGTCTGCACAGGCCCTGTCTGGAAATAGGCGCTCTTCCCTGTGGGATGAGGTTTGCCTGTTTCTAAAGAAGCCTCCCGCTGGTTTGAAATGATGTCGTTGTGGAGACGCAAGGCTAGTTATTTTGAAATGACTTCGGTGTGTAGCCCTCCCTTGACGGAGCAAAGGGAGATTGCGGCTCAGGGCCTAGTGGCCTGCATCTGCCTTGTGCTCCTTTCTGGGACAGAGCCAGTCTTGGTGCATACAAGGCAAGGAAGGTGGGGCTCGGCCGCACCCATCCGGCAGCAGCACAAGAGGAGAAGGGGCAGAAAGCTCCAGGCATGGGAAAGCAGCTCACTGCTCGGCTGCTCCCTAGTGACTGTGCTCCACAAGAGCACCTTGTTGGTGGAGCCCTGGGCAGCTTTTGAAAGCCCCCATGATGGCTGTGCTGTGAGGACTCTCTCCTGACATCAAAGGGAGACAGGTGCAGCTGCCCCAGCCCATTGGGACTCATAGCAGGAATGTGAGATTTCACCCCAGAGGTCTAGGAGGCAGCGTGGTCTAGTGAGTGCAGGAGTGGGAGCTATGTGAGTTGAGTACTAGTCCAAGCTCTGCCACTGGCTTGCTCTATGGCCTGGGGCAACTCACTTAATCTTCTCTGTGAAATGGGCACAATAATGGTAAAATGGGCTCTCGGTAACCTGATAAGGTGGCTGTGCAAGGTCAGAGTTTTTGTGACATGTGGCTCACCGTCTGTAGCGGAGTCACGATGAACCTCTCTCTCATCCTGAGGAGGGGTGGGAGTGGGATGGGGTGGGGTGTTGAAGGAGCATTTTTCACTGCTGGTGAATTTCATCTGGAGGTAATCTCAGAATACTCCATACAGCACCCCAGGATTTAAATAGGCTCTCCATAGTAGTGTATGGGCGCAGTATTAGGATTGCTGTTTAGTTTTGTGACGTGGCAGGGCCAGGGCGGAGGGCCCTTTCAGAGAGAGACCAAAGAAGCAGAAGGACCTGCAGAGCCCCAGTAGGTCAATCACAAGGAGCTGGGTGGAAGATGGCTCAGCCGAACTGGGGCCAACTGACTCCACGTCTGGGCTAATGAGAGGCCTTTAAAAGCCCTTCCAGGGGGAAGGGCGGGGAGAGAGTGTGAGAGGTGAAGAGACCAGAATAGTGGGAGAAAGCAGGTTTGAGAGGAGCAGAAGGATCAGGAACACCACGAACCACAGAGAGAGTGTGAGGAGCTTCCGCCAATTGAGAGGGGGACTTGTTACAGCTGCAGCCTGGAGAAGTGGCCCAGGGCTAAGGCAGACGGCTCTTCCCACCAGCAGTCACATAAGGTCTCTCGGCCACAACCTGGCACGAGTAGGCAGGGGCTGGGTTCCCCCCAGACCACCCTCACCCCAGCGAGTGCAACAGGGCCTGTAAATGGGGCCAGTGGACTGAATAGAGGCCAGAAGCCCAGGGACAGGACTGACTTTGTCATAGTAATTACATGAACAATACAGGTTAGGGAGCTCAGCACGTCCGTGGCAGACAAAGCCGGTGGCTAAAAGCAATTTATCACATGGCTCTGCTGCCACACACGTGTTACATAGGACATGTATGAAAATACAATGTAAACTTTTCAAACAGAATGCATTTTTGCCAAAATCAGTATGTTTTTAATGATTTTTTTTGTGGGAAACTGCTAGCTTATTTTTCTTTTGCACCATATTTCTTGTCATTTAAAAACGCGCTTGTCATGTTTATCACAATTTTTTGTTTGCTGGAAATCGAGTTTTGGTAAACAAAAAGCGGAGAATGACTGCAATTAAAAATAATGTGTGAAACACTCTGGAGAAATGAAACATGAAACTGTTTTCAAAACCTGAGACATGGAAACAACTTTGAAAGGAGGGAATTTTCCGCAGGGTTTGTTCAGTGGAAGGGGTTGGTTTTTTCCAACTATTTCCACACGGTGAAAGGAGAATTGGGCTCTATGGGACCCTGGAAATGTGGCTGTATGAGTTATTATATAGATAACATTGTGTGTATGAGAGAGAAAGAGCACACACATTTTTTTATAGTGCTTCGGGGTGATTGGGACATCAAACCTTCTAATCTGATGCCCAGTTTTTGCCCGGATCCTTTTATGTTTAGCCCAAAGACTTTAGTTAGTCCATAGCATTTAGTCCTCCAGAGGCTAGATGGTACACCACATAGAAAGAACAGGAGTGACTACGAAACGACCCGGCCCCTCCGCTGGCAGGGTATTGATTAGATGATGTCCAGGAGTGCTGAGTGATTTTGGGTTTCTCAACTTTGAGACATTTTAAAGACACCTGATTTTCACCTGTGCTCTCAAAATCCAGCACCATCAAATCCCCCAGGATTGGGCACCCAGAATCATAGACTCAAAGAATGCTAGACCTGGGAGGGACCTTGAGAGGTCATCAAGTCCAGCCCCCTGCCCTCACAGCAGGACCAAGCACCATCTCAGTCATCCCTCATAGATGTCCGTCTACCCTGGTCTTCAATATCTCCAGTGATGGAGGTTCCACAACCTCCCTAGGCAATTTATTCCAGTGTTCAAACACCCTGATAATTAGGAATTTTTTCCTAATGTCCAACCTAAACCTCCCTTGCTGCAGTTTAAGCCCTTTGCTTCTTGTTCTATCCTCAGAGACCAAGAAGAACAAGTTTTCTCCCTCCTCCGTGTAACACCTTTTTACATACTTGAAAGCTGCTATCATGTCCCCTCTCAGTTGTCTCTTTTCCAAACTAAATAAACCCGATTCTTTCCGTCTCCCCTCACAGATTACGTTCTCTACATCTTGAATAATTTTTGTCGCTCATCTCTGGATCCTCTCCAATTTCTCCACATCCAAACATCCAAAACCACCAGATACTTTTGAAAATCTTGGCCTTAACTTATATATAATTCAGAAACTTTTTGCTCCCCAAGAGTTAAATTTCATCCCCAAAGGGCAGACTTGAGAAGGTTGTGAGAAGTGGTACGTGACCCTTTGGAACAGAAGAAGGCAGGCTGAAGTGTGTGTATCTGCACCAGCACTCTAGGCAGATGTTGGCAGAGGAATGATTCTTATTTGTTATCAGTGAGTTTGGTTGCGATTAAGGGGCACTCAGTACCTCTGAGAAGTCCTGTGAGGACAAGGTCCCTGCCACAAAGTGCTTGTAACCTTAGGTCCTCAATCTCTGTAGTCATATGTGTGCTGGCAGACCCACACCCCATTGCTGGATGGACAAATATCTCACCCACATGAGATGCAGAGAAGATGAAAGGTAAGGCGGCTACAGCCCCTAATGTTGGTATCGGGCTGCAGTGTCGAAGCTAAAGTTGCTTCTCTTGCAACAACTGCCACAAAGTACATCCCAGTCCCTGCAGAGCCTTAATGCCTTTGTGTAATTCATTGGACAGCTGGTACCTTCAACAGCCTGATGGCACCTGGGGCCCTGCGTTCAGTTCTGACTCAGAGCAAATCATGCAACCTACAGAACCCTGACACCCTTCCTTTCCTTTGGTGGTCTCCTGCTTTCAGACCGCAGCACAAGGTGGTTTGGCTGGGGATGGGGAGGTGACTGATAAACCACGTGACTTGGTAAGTGCTCTCTGAGCGTCTCTTGCACAGCAGCCGTATTTCAAAATGAGGTGTTCTGTACGAGTTATTTTGAAATGATGCTGCTACGCACAAAACACATTTTGAAATATCATCATCCTCATCGTCATCGTCAACAACCATGGGCTCAGCGCCCGTCGGAGTTCGACGCTTCCTGCGCTATTTTCTTCTGTCTTTCCCTGTCCGGTGCGGAGTGGCTTAGTTTCTGTAGACTAGATCCACACCAGTCTACTATATCATCTACCCATTCTCTGTGGGGTCTGCCTCTCCTGTTCAAGCCGTCCATTATGCCAGTATCTCTCCATCTCCTTTCAAAGCAGCTCCAACTTTCCAGTCACTCGCGTTATTTGAACATTCCCTGTTCCAATTGATAGAATATGTGTTAGTTGTAATTTTCTTTCGGTAGCCAATTTATTGATTGCTTGATTGGTGCCACAGACCTTGTTTATCCGGGTGACGTCTGAGCCGGCATCTTTTATCAGTTAGTCGGACTGGCATCAGATTTCATTCATGTTGTTGTTTTACGATCAACACATAAACGCTCATCTGGCCAGCATCATCATCATCAATAACCATGGGCTCAGCGCCCGTTGGTGTCTGATGCCTCTCTCACTATTTCCTTCCATCTTTTCCCTGTCCAGTGCAGAGTGGCTTAGTTTCTGTAGACCAGCTCTGCACCAATCTACTACATCATCTCTCCATTCTCTGTGGGGTCTGCCTCTCCTATGCCAACCATCCATTATGTCGAATACCAGGGTCTTGATTTTTCCTTCGTCGTTCATTCTGCAAATATGTCCAAATAGTTGTAGCTTCCGTTTTATAACCTTCTGCAGCAGGTTGTCTTTCGGCTGTATCTTTCTATAGAATTCCTCATTGGTGACCTTCTGCATCCATCCTATTCTCAGAATCTTTCCATAACAACTCCTTTCGAGCGCCAATATTCTTCCTTTCGAATCTTTCGTCATCACCCATGTCTCACATCCGGACAACATGCTGCTGAATACACATTTTCAAAACGCCCAGCTTCATTCTTAAGCTAATTGCTTTGCTTTTCCAGATCTTATTCATCGCCTTCAAACTCGCTCTTGCTTTCGCTATTCTTGTTTATCTGGGCAATGCCTGAGCGTCATCTTTTATCAGTTAGTCGGACTGGCATCAGATTTCATTCGTGGTGTTGTTTTACAATCAACGCATAGACGCTCATCTGGCCAACCCTCCTCCTTTATCCAGGCTTGGGACTGGCATGGAACCCCTAGGGGCATCGTGGTGGTGTTATTTTGAAATAACCCTCAGCTATATACACACATAGAGCCTATTTCAAAAGAGCCATGGGGGGCACCATGGTTTATTTCAAAATAAGAGCTATTCACTCTCTTAACACACCTATTGACGTGGCCCTGCAGACATATTCCAGCAGCACCTGCTCAACGTCTTTTCAGTGAGCTGTCAGCGTCCTCCGAAGAGGCAAGAAATAGTTGATTGAATGGCAGCAATTAGCTGCAAGGAGGTCTTCTATTTAGCTGCGTCCCTCCCTCCTTGTCCTTCTCTGTCTCCACTGGTCTGATGCACACAGGCAGCTGGAGCCTGAGTTTTCCATCCGTTGATTTCTTTCTGGAGGCTGGCACGTCCAATGCTATTTGCACCCTGCCGCTTGCTGCTGTCCCAGCTGCGAGGAAAGAAGGATTTCACCTTTCCATCAGGTTTTCCAGGTTCAAACGACGAAGGCAATAGGGTGCCCTCCCTTCCTCTGAGGACTCCGAGATGAAGCCTTTAAGTTGAATCTCAGGGTGTTGGCCCACCCCTATTCCGACTTGTCAGTGTATCTGTCCCTCCTCCAGTTCACCCTTTCCCTCTAGCCTGGAGAGAGAGGTTGCCATTGACGGATGAGGCAGGAGTCATGGCTGGAGAGAGAGAGCAAACCAAGGGACCCATCCTGTCTGTTCCATCGGGTGCCTGCCTATGGTACCTTATCCACTACCTTGCATAGTCTGGTTTTAAATATCTGAAATGACAGGACTTGCCTTGGAAGACTGCTACTGACAGATTTTGCCACACCAGAGTTTTTCTTGCTATTCAGCTTTCTAGTGTGTTTTGTAGCCTTAGTCTAGCACGCGATAGTGTGTTGCGGATTGTTCTATGATTTAGGAGTGATGCATTCTCTGCCACTGACCTACTGTGTGTCTTTGGCAAGTCACTTCATCTGTCTGTGAATCAGTTTCCCTTTCCACCTTTTGTCTGTTTTCAAAAAAGCAACTGACTCTCATTAGCCGCATCTACACGTGCACGCTACTTTGAAGTAGCGGCACTAACTTCGAAATAGCGCCCGTCACGGCTGCACGTGTTGGGCGCTATTTCGATGTTAACATCGACGTTAGGCGGCGAGACGTCGAAGCCGCTAACCCCATGAGGGGATGGGAATAGCGCCCTACTTCGAAGCTGAACGTCGAAGTAGGGCACGTGTAGCCGATCTGCGTCCCGCAACATCGAAATAGCGGGGTCCGCCATGGCGGCCATCAGCTGAGGGGTTGAGAGACGCTCTCTCTCCAGCCCCTGCGGGGCTCTATGGTCACCATGTGCAGCAGCCCTTAGCCCAGGGCTTCTGGCTGCTGCTGCTGCAGCTGGGGATCCATGCTGCATGCACAGGGTCTGCAACCAGTTGTTGGCTCTGTGGATCTTGTGTTGTTTAGTGCAACTGTGTCTAGGAGGGGCCCTTTAAGGGAGCGGCTTGCTGTTGAGTCCACCTTGTGACCCTGTGTGCAGCTGTGCCTGGCACCCTTATTTCGATGTGTGCTACTTTGGCGTGTAGACGTTCCCTTGCAGCGCCTATTTCGATGTGGTGCTGCGCAATGTCGATGTTGAACGTCGACGTTGCCAGCCCTGGAGGACGTGTAGACGTTATTCATCGAAATAAGCTACTTCGATGTAGGCTTCACGTGTAGACGTAGCTATTATGTGTGTTTTATGCCAGTGTTTCTCGACCTGAGCTCTTCCAGGGGGTAGATCAACTCATCTAGGTAGTTACCTAGCTTTGCAACAGGCTACATAAAATCACTGGTAAAGTCAGTGCAATCTAAAAGTTCATTCATACAAAGACTTGTTTCTACTGCTTCATATGCCTTACGCTACAATGTAAATGCAGTGTTTCTGTTCCAATTCATTTATATGATAATGCGATGGTGGAAAGTCAGCAAGTGTTCAATAGTAGTCTGATGTGAGATTTTTGCATCTTTTTGTAAGTAAGAAGTTTTTAAGTGAGGTTTAACTTGGTAGTGTGCAAAACAAATCTAACGCCCGAAAAGGGGACAGTAATCTGGAACGGTTGAAACTTACTTATTTCAAGACCTCAGATTACCTCTGGACCATGTTTCTCAACTGGTGGTACGTGGACCCTTCGGGGTACGCGGGGGAAGTCTGGGGGTACTTTTTTTTTTAAAAAAAGGGGATGCTTAATAAAAAATGTTCAAGAAACACTGTCTTATAGAACTCTTAACATAATGGGGCCCTGACCTCCGTGGGCTGTTCTGAGTGCTAATGTAAGAGTAACACATTCTGGCTGCGTCTACACGTGCACGCTACTTCGAAGTAGCGGCAGTAACTTCGAAATAGCGCCCGTCACGTCTACACGTGTTGGGCGCTATTTCGAAGTTGAAATCGACGTTAGGCGGCGAGACGTCGAAGTCGCTAACCCCATGAGCGGATGGGAATAGCGCCCTACTTCGACGTTCAACATCGAAGTAGGGACGTGTAGACGATCCGCGTCCCGCAACATCGAAATAGCGGGGTCCTCCATGGCGGCCATCAGCTGGGGGGTTGAGAGATACTCTCTCTCCAGCCCTTGCGGGGCTCTGTGGTCACCGTGGGCAGCAGCCCTTAGCCCAGGGCTTCTGGCTGCTGCTGCTGCAGCTGGGGGTCCGTGCTGCATATACAGGGTCTGCAACTAGTTGTTGGCTCTGTGTATCTTGCACTGTTTAATGAAAGTGTGTCTGGGAGGGGCCCTTTAAGGGAGCGACTTGCTGTTGAGTCCGCCCCGTGACCCTGTCTGCAGCTGTGCCTGGCTCCCTTATTTCGATGTGTGCTACTTTGCCGTGTAGACGTTCCCTCGCTGTGCCTATTTCGATGTTGGGCTGAGCAACGTCGAAGTTGAACATCGACGTTGCCAGCCCTGGAGGACGTGTAGACGTTATTCATCGAAATAGCCTATTTCGATGTCGCAACATCGAAATAAGCTATTTCGAAATTGGGTGCACGTGTAGACGTAGCCTCTGTGCCCATTACCATGGTGTTTGGTGGTTAGAGAAAACACTCCTCTTACTGAGGCACAGAAAGGCCTCCCTCAGGCTGGCAGCCGGTTGCGCTGGGAGCTGTACAAACACAAAGGAAGGTGGTCCCTCCTCCAGCGAGCTCACAGCCTTAAACAGTGTTCTGTAAACTCTGTTCCACGGAACACTGGTGTCCCATGAACAACTCACAGGTGTGCCACGAGTGTCTGGAAAAATAATTCCAAGTTTTACGAGAAGTAACTGTTTTACGATGATAGCAGCGATGGAAAATACTGAAATATCATTTTATTTCTACATCTCACGGGAGCGGTAGGAGTCTGGCAACCCCGCAAGACTGGCTAAGGTGCTAGCCTCCCCTCTTCTGTGATCTTCTATCTAACAGCAGCATAGCCACTAGCAACGTCGTGAGCCGCACGTATATATTTTCTGTTATTAAAACCAGATACAGAGTTACTTCGTCATTGCTGGGATACCTGATTAAATGCCTTTGTTTGGGATTTGCTGTATATGCTCCTCTTTGATTTTTTTTTTTGTTTTGTTTTGTTTTGGTCTGACGACAATTTTTTTTTTTCTGAAGAAAATTTTCCTCGGTGTTCCAAATAAGAAGTATTCTGGTTTCGTGTTTCGGGGTCTCAGAAAGCTTGAGAAACATTAGTCTGAAATAGGGCACACAAAGGAGGTTGGGGACAAGAATTAGGCTGATGAGGTGACAACTGGCACTGTTCATTGGTGATATGTTTAATTGAGTCCTGAGATAAATCTCTTTGTAGAGGGGCAGCGAAAGTGCCCCCAGAGGGGCAGGTGGACCTGAATTGTGGCCCTGCCCGCATTCTGCACCTTCCCTGAGGCACTGCCCATGCGCTGCCCCTTCTGCCCAAATTCTGCCACCCCACCACCCCTTCCCTTGAGGGCCTGCTCCCAGCTTCCTCCTCTCTGTTCCTCCCCAGGTGTTGCTTGCCCTTAGGGCTCACAAAAAGCAGAAGGTCGATGCTATAGTGGACCTCACCAAGGGGTACTGGCAAGTGCCATTGGATCAAGATGCCCGGCTCAAGCTGGCTTTCATCACCCCGGTGAGGCTCTATGAGTTCCTGGTCCTGCCTTTCGGCCTCAGGGGGGCACCCGCTACCTTCCAGGTCTTGTGGACCAGCTGCTGAAAGGGATGGGGAGCTTTGCCCTGGCTTACATGGACGACATTTGCATCTTCAGCCAGACATGGGAGAATCATGCGTCCCAGGTCCGCCAGGGGCTGGACTAACTTCAGAAGGCCGGGCTGACTATCAAAGCAGGAAAGTGCAAGGTGGGGATGGCAAAGGTGACCTACCTGGGCCACAAAGTGGGCAGCAGCTTCTCAAAGCCAGAGCCAGCTAAAGTGGAGGCCATCAGAAACTGACCAGTGCCCCAGACTAAGAAGTAGTTCCAGGCTTTCATAGGGATGGTGGGGTATTACTGGAGGTTTGTGCCCCACTTTAGCTCCATCGCAGGCCCCCTCACAGAGCTGTGTAAGAAGGGGAAGCCCGATAAGGTGGTCTGGACCGAGCAGTCCCATGTCCCCTGGCTGTTGTTCGGCCAACCTATGGAGCCGGCATCTACGTTCTGAAATTCATCAGAGTCAGGGACCCAGCAGCTGAGCCAGCAACGTGTGAGTCAGAGGTATAATTCATTCACTCCCAAGAAACTCTCACGCTGCCCTTGAATGCCCTGCTCGATGCAAACCAGCAGTGCTAAGAAATGTAGAATAGTGCCAACAGAGTCGAAGGGGATGAAATTCCCCTGGCCACACAGCTCGCAAACCCCTAAAAGTGTGTGAGCTCCATGCAGGATGCTGAACTCGCCATTGCTTTTCGCAATCTCCACACTGGGCCACATCTGTAAGCATTTGTCCGATCATTGGAAGCTGTGGCTTTTGTTATTGCCTTTGTCCTCCGAGCTGGAAGCGCACAGGCGAGCAGAATGCTGCTACAGAAGAAACAAGGGTGGAGAGGCCTGCAGGTTAATGCATAGGGCTGAGCATCAGGCGTCGCGAACGCCCTTCCTAGCTCTGCCACTGACTCACCGTAGGACCTTGAGCATGTCCCTTCAGCTCCGTATCGCAGCGTCCTGAGTTGTGAAACAGATGTGATGGTTTAGTCATAAACGTTTCTGCCACGGGGGTCCCCAGAGGCTCTAATCAAGACCGAGACTTTATGGTGCTCAGTGCTGTACAATCCTAAATAAAGGGATGAGCCTCACCCTGGATGATTTCCAACGTGATCTTGTCAGAGACGTTAAGATTGAATTGAGGTTTGTCAATCCCTTTGAGAGCTGTGCAGCCAAGGTGTTAGCTCCCCAGGTTCAACTTGTTCCCTGTAAAATTCTGCAGAGATGTGAAAGCCCCCCTGACAGGCGTTAGAGCTGGATGTGAAGAAGGGCTGCAAGTCAGAGCCACGTTAGTTGCCAAGGTAACCATCCGGCGTTGGCGTGGAGGATGAAAGGATGTGTAGAATGCAGGTGGATTCGGGGGCGGGGGGTCTTTTCTCGTTATTGTTAATTGTAGCTCTATATGGAAGTCCCCTGTGGAGATGCCTCTGTGGCTGCCTCTTCCCGCTGGCTCAGTAACTTCAGCAGGTTGTGTGCGTCTCTTCTTTGGGGTTCGGCATGTCTGTGCACAGCTCCTTTCCCGTCTCGGGGAGAGGCTGTGCACCAAGGGGGTTGTATGGACACAAAGGAGCCTGATGGGGCAGGGAGCAGGGCAGCCGGATGGGTTCTGGGCTCTTTTTTCTGTGGCTCCTGCTATGCAGTTTTTCAAGTTCCTGCATGCTCAGTTATGTTCTCAGTGCCTCAGACTGGGGCCTACACCCCACTTTCCCCCCCACGCCCACCTTAAATAACCTACAAGCAGAGATGGCCCTGGTCTATAATCCCAGTGCTGGGCAGCCCGAGGCTCCGGGGAAGGATTTAAACTGGGGAGCTGATGGCTCTATCTCTAATGGGCTGAGCCAGCACCCCGACTCAGCTCTCCTCTGTACTGCGTTGCTGGTCACAGCCAAAGGGCGCGGGTCAGGCCTCTCTCTATCTGAGAGGTGTATATGGGGTGCAGACCCGTAAGAAGATCCATCCCTCCCTCCCCACACTTCTCCCTCCCTTCCAACAGCACAAATCTCTCCTCAGACCCTGCCAGGGGGTCCCTGTACTTCTTGGGTAGCATCTCTCTGTAGTCTGCTGAGCCTCCTCTCTCCAGCCTGGGCGCTGGACCCTCATGCCGGTGTTTTGGCCCGCTGGTCCCTGGGGAGCCACATTGATCTGTGTGCCTCTGCGTCAGCGCTGGGGCTCCTTAGTTCTTCTCCGCTCCCTTGGCTTCAATGGAGCCAATCCTGGCAGGCCTCCAGGAGCCTGCTGTTTCCCTGGAACGAGGCTGCCTTTCCCCAGGAGTTTTCGGGGCGACGAGAAGGGAGAGAAGCCAGATTCTCCGCACTGGGAAGTGGCAGCCTGGGTGTTCCCTGAGCCCAGGGAAGACCGTGCTGCAGAGGAAGTCGGTCGGGGTCTGAAGAGTTGCAACCAGTGTAGACAAAGCCAGGGCAGTGGGAAAGGAGCTTTAGTATAATTTCTACACCACAGCACATCTAGTCTATGTCTACATCACAGTGAGAGAAGGGTTTTTTCCATTGCTTGGGAGCAGGGTCAGCAACCCCTGGCTCGGGGGCGTAGAGGGGCACATGAGTCAATTTCCATCGGCATGGGAGGTAGGAGCTCAGCCCCGCCCCTCCTCCTCCATGCAGCTGGGTGCTTCCTTGAAGCCTTGTCCTCTGCGGATTAACAAAAGACCAGCTCGTGCTACCAACCACCCCCTAAATGGTAAAGCTCCGCATCTGAATTTATTTATGAATGAGGCTGTTGTAAGTAGGACGAGTAGTGACTTAGAGCATCACCAGCACTCAGACCTTACATAGAGGTCAAAAGGTCTGATTTCGGCACTCTGCCTTGGAAAGGTTGCTGACCCCTGCTTCAGAGAAGCTGTCCAGTTTTGGGCCCCACATTTCAAGAAGGAGGTGAAGAAATTGGAGAAGAGCGGCAAGACTGATGAAAGGTCCTAGCGAACACGAGCGATGTGGGAAGGCTGAAAGAACTGGGCTTGTTTAGTTTAGAAAAGAAAAGGCCATGAGGGGACATGACAGCTGTTTGCAAGTACTTAAAAGAGTGTTACAAGGAGGAGGGAGAAGAATTATTCCTCAGCCAATCGGATGCTCACGCTGCTTCCTCATTTGCACCGTCACCCCGTGCCAGCTTTCTATTGTCTCATTTGCATAGCCCCGCCCATGCTCCCATCACATCGCCATTTGCAGACCCAAACCCCCTCCTCGAAATTTTGATAATTCTCTTCAGAGAACTTCATGTCCCTCATTCAAATCCCTGTTCAGAACCTGCTGGTTTAGTTGGTCCTTCTTACTGTATCGGAGGCGGTGTCCATCTCCCTTGGGTGCAGGGCTCCCCCCACCACAGCGAGCACCTCACTGTCTTGAATGTGTTTCTCCTCCAAATACACCTGTGAGATAAGGCAGTGCAGCTATCCTGCTCCGTAGACAAGTGGAGATGTACAGAGACTCCGGCACAGCCTAGAAGCAAAATGGATGTTGAACTGGCTGTGTTGCTTAAGGGAGTGAATAATTCGCATCCCTAGAGATACACTTCAGCCGTCCTAAGTCCCCCTGTAGATACCGTGAGGCTGATGGAAGAATTCTGTCATGGTGACTACTGACTCGGAGTGGGTCATAGAATCGTAGAGCGCGAGAACTGGAAAGGACCTTGAGAGGTCACCAAGTCCAGTCTCCTGCCCTCAAAGCAGAACCAAGTGCTGTGTAGACCATCCCCAGTAAGGGTCTATCTAACCTGCTTTTAAATATCTCCAGTGATGGAGATTCTACAACCACCCTAGGTAACTTATTCCAGTGTTTAACCCCTCTGACAGGGAGGCAATTTTTCCTAATGTTCAACCTAAACCTCCCTTGCTGCAATAACAGAGAGAGAGCCGTGCTAATCTATATCCTATCAAAACAAAAAATCAGTCCAGTAGCACCTTAAAGACTAACAAAATAATTTATTTGGTGATGAGCTTTCGTGGGACAGACCCACTTCTTCAGATCAGTTCTTCTTGTCCCTTGCTGCAGTTTAAGCCCATTGCTCCTTGTCCCACCCTCAGAGGCCAAGGAGCTGTACTCGTGCTAAGACTCGGCGCATGGCCAGTGTGGTTTTTTTTCCCAGGAGTCCAGGCAGTCTCTGGCTGAGCTGCGCGCTGGCCTAGCTCACAAAAGCCATCTCCTGCACGCTTCACCGTCGCTTGCCACGTGAGAAAGGGCAGTGGTGCGAGAGGTGGCTGGAGGCTATGGGTGGGAGGAGACAAACACAGCAGTGGGGAGGGTGGAGCAAGAAGATGAGGGCAGGGGGGCACCCAGGGGTGGCGCTGTGCAGCCGTTAGGTGGGGAGGCTCAGGCTTGACCTTGATGGGGATGGAGGGAGGCAGCTGACAGAGGGACGAAAGAGGGAGTGATGGGCGAGCCCAACCACAGCCTTTCAGATGGACTGTTCCAGGAAGAGAGGAGGGGGAGGTGGCAGCTAAGACCTGTTATTTCAGTGCACCTCAGAGCAGGTTCTCCATTGAATGGACCTTTCCCTTCAGAATCCACACCAGGACTTTAGAGCAACCCAGGAGTCCCCCACCTTGCGGCACACCGAGCCCCGAGCCTCCTGTGGATCCCCACGTGCTGCAGACGTGACGGATAAAGCTCAGTTACGTTCCTCGATGTGGGGTCGCGGTGCTTGGATTTCACCAGGGCAATCTCAGCAAATGGAGGGGGTGAGGCGGATTCAGACCCAGGGACCCTCCAACTGCAGGAAGGACTGGCCGAGCAGCCAGCCTGGCTCAGCAGAGAGCGGAGCTCGCTGCCTGGCCTCCAGAGAGCTGGAGCGTCCGCTTGCCCGGCCTCGGATTGCGATCTGAGAGGTCGGAGCGAGCGGCTGAGATGAGAGCGGGGGCGGTGTGTTAGCCGCCTCTGTCTGGAGCTGCCAAGCTGGAGCAGCCTGGAGGGACCCAACCCCGGTGCTTCCTGCTGAGGTAGGACTGCTGCACACGACCCTCCTGCCGGCCGGCGCTTACAAAGACACCCCCGTGGGCTCCCGGAGGCTCATGCACACCCCCTCAGCCCTGGCGCCCGTCCACAGCGCTCTGCCTGCCGGCCTTCTCCCCAGCTGGCCATTTCACAGCCTGCTGAGGCAGCGGAGTGTGCAGGCTCCAAACACTGCTCCGAATCCCTGGGCGGCTGGCAAGCGTGTGCCGTGTCGGTGCAAGGGCCTCGCTGGCGTCATCGCTTCAGAGAGCTGCCCAGTCTTTCCTCAATCCTCTCCCCTCTAGGGAGGGCTGCCTTGTGCCCTGCCTAGAGGAACACAAGCACAGGAAGAGGCCTGTTTCCGCACACACAGCAGGAGCTGCTGATGGGCAGCCAGAGTTTTACCAGGCGATTACGGTGGGAGACATCTGAATTGGAATTCGGTTGCAAACATGACAGGTTTAAATGAGGCCTTAACAGAGATCTCAGCCATCTTATGCGTTACGGGGGCAGTTTGGCCATGTTTGGTGTTCTCGGGAATGGCTCCCATCCTACTGAACTTAATTTGCTTCATCTACTGGTGCTACCAGTGCCAGGTAATCCCCACACCCCTTTCCCCCTCCTTCCTGCCCCCCGCTCTCTAAACCCTGGACTCTCAGTGTCTAGTCCAATCGTCTGGAGAAGTGGGACTTACCCACAAAAGCTCTTGACCTAATACATTTATCAAGGCAGGTCTACACTAGATCTGAATGTCAGTCCTAGGTAGGCAGTTCCAGCTGTCACACTGGAATTGCCTTATTTAGCTGTCCTCACTGAGGAAGGTTGATGAGAGAAAAATCTCCTGTGATACACATTTCAGAGAGCTGGAGGGGACCTTGGGAGGTCAAGTAGTCTGATCCCCTGCCCTTTGTTTTCAAAAGAGCAGTGCTGACGGTGCCAGATTTTTCGATCTCTGGCCTGTTCTTTCGAAGGAGCAGGGGCGGTGCGGACACTCTCTTTTGAAAGAGCAGGTCGATCTTCAGAGCCGCTTTTTTTGTGTTTGGACACATTCTGTGGAAAGAAGCTCTTTCGGATAAGAGCTTCCAGAAGGTCTTCTTTTGAAAGATCTCTGGAGTGTAGACATAGCCCTGGAGTATTACATCCAGTTCTGGGCTCCCCCAGTATGGAAAGGGTGTGGAAGTATTGGAGAGGGTGCAGTGAAGGGCAGCGAAAATGATTGGGGGCTGGCCTATGAGGAGAGACTGAAGGGTTTGGGCTTATTTAGTTTGCAGAAGAAAAGACTGAGGGTGATTTGTTGGCAGCCTTCAGCTTCTTGAAGGGGGGCTTTAAAGAGGATGGAGAGAGGCGAATTTACATTGGCCAGACTGGACAGTCTCTATGTAAAAGAATAAATGGACATAAATCAGACACCAGGAGCAGTCATGTACAGAAGCCCGTGGGGGAGCACTTCAATCTCCCTGGACACTCAGTGGCAGATTTAAGGGTGACAGTTCTGAAACAAAACAATTTCAAAAATCAAATGGAGACAGAAATCTCTGAGCTGCAATTTACTTGCAAATTTGACTCCATTAACCAAGGATTAAACAGAGACTGGGAGTGGCTCCCAACCTTACAAAAGGAGCTTCTCTGCCCTAGGTGTTAACATCTCCACATTAGACTGACAATGGGCCATATCCCCCCTGTCTTGTCTGACCTGTTTTTTCCTCTCTTCATACATATCACTGATAATGGGCCTTTTCCACCCTGACTGAAGAGACCTTGTCACCTCTGGCCCTCCCTTTAACTGGGACCCCATTCTTTAAATACCCGTCTGAACCCCACCCCCCACCTCATGCATCTGATGAAGCGGGTCTTTGCTCACGAAAGCTTGTGCTCCAAAATATCTGTTAGTCTATCAGGTGCCACAGGACTTCTTGTTGTTCTTGAAGATACAGACTAACACGGCTCCCTCTCTGATACTTGTTGTCAGTAGTGGCGGATGGCAGAATAAGCAGGAGTAGGGGAGGTCTAAGTTGGATATTAGAAAAATCTTTGTCTACAAGTGTGGTGAAGCACTGGAATGTGTTACTGAGGGAGGTGGTGGATTCTCCATCCCTAGAGGTTTTTTAGTCTTGGCTCAACAAAGCCCTGGCTGGGATGATTTAGTTGGGGTTGGTCCTGCTTTGGGCAGGGGGCTGGACTAGATGACCTCCTGAGGTCCCTTCCAGCCCTAGGATTCTGTGGCTCTATGAGCCATGCACAACCGTACTGACTTCGCCAGGTCTACGTTGCTCGCTGTCATTTTTAAGATGTTCATTTATTCACTCAGACCATCACTTGTTTAGACTGGGAAGGGCGAGGGTATCTGAGATTTGGAATTGGGACTCATAGGCAGGGTTCCCTCTGATTTTTTCCATTATAGGTCAGAATAAATTTTGTTACGTGCACCAAGACTTCTGCAGAGGTGCACCACCTTTAGAAATGCACGCTGCCAGCTGTGGGCGCTCTGCTCATCAGCTGGGCAACACCTGAATCGCTGTTGGGTGGCCACCCAAGCGCTTGGCTTACAGGGGACATTGCTTATAGGTACTGTTCTCAACTTTGGTACTGTCTTACTCTGTGACATTGATTAACCATTCCGTCCCACAGTTTCTCTGTCTCCTAGAGGCTTCGTTCTACAGATGGGCCCAAATTATGAGATTCTTGTCAGGATTCAAACTTCTGGATGTGCAGATGCTGGTCTCGAGTGGGTCCTATTCCTGCTTAGTGCATTAATGTTTACAGATCCCCAGACAGAAGGTGTTACAGAAAGGCAAAGCAGGATTGCTACTGGGATGGAACTGCATTTATTCCGCACATTGATGGTATCAGGCTGATGAGGGGAAATGTGTCATTTTGCAGCAGGGAATGATGGGAGTCAATAATGGACTAAGTTACTGGGGAGATTGATTCTGACACAGGGTTCCAGAGACACACAGTTTTATGAATGGAGGAGGAGCTGAGTGATCTTGTCAAAGAGCATTAAGATTATGTCTATTACTCGAGTGCCAAGAGACCCCTCACCCCGATTAAAATTGAGACCCTCATCCCTGCCTGGAAGAACTCACTGTTGAAGAAGACAAGGAAGGAAGCCCTGTTACTCCATTTTATAGAGGGGGGGACTGCAGCACAGATATCTTAAGTGACTTGACCAAGGATATAGGGGAGCACAGTGGCAGAGCAGGATCCCTCTCGAAACCCCAGTTGAGTGCCTTCACCTTTGCTTCCTAGGATAATGGCCTGCCCAGAAGGGACAGGAGAGTGCAGATAACGTGGCCAGTTTTCTGTCAATCCACCGAATCCAGACACCTCTTCCCCAAGAGCCAAGAAAACTTGAAATTTCCTCATCCCCCACAGCAGGATCCTGTGAGTGCCTAGTTTTCATGCCCCGGTTCCTCCAGCGCTTGCCTCCACACACGAGGGCTCAGACAGGATGGTCACTGTGTCACAGATATTGGTTTAGAGGCACTTGAGGGCGCACCTGTAAAACCCAGCAAAAGATGGAGGTTCGGCTTTGATAGGAACAAGTTCCATTTGCACTTTGTAAATCTCCGTGGGCAGCCAGTGGGAGGGAGAAGGAACAGTCTATTCAGCCAGCTGTCAGATGTGGTGAGTTCAGCCTGGCTCCCTCACCCAAAGAGACACTGTTTTCCATTCGCACTGTCTGTGTCCGTATGCAATGGCAGGGCAAGGTCACAAGGGAGGGTATTCAGAGCTGAACCCAGCCACCACCTCCATCAGCCCTGCTTCTGTTTTCAGTGGCTTTATGGATAAAGACATGTGACATTCACCAACAAATTCCAGGGTGGTGATAACCATCTTATGGACTGGGATGGGGTGGAGCCAGGTGGTGCTTGATCTGCTACAGGCCTTTAGGATTTGCTAGCATAGGGTGTGTCTGCACAGCAAAGTTATTTCGGAAGACCGGCCGCTATCCCCAAATAACTCTGTGGGAATCTACCCAGCAAAACCGCTATTTTGAAATAATTTCAAAATAGTGCATGGCTTATTTTGAATTCTGTAAACCTCATTGGACGAGGAATAACACCTGTTCCAGAATAGATACTTTGGAAGACAGTCTTTATAGCCAAGGAAAAGGGGCTATTTCGATATAAGCATTAGTGCTTCCAGGGGCTCTAATCTGAAACAGGCTTTATTGTGTATGGACACTATTTCGAAATAGCTGGGCGCTGTATTTTTATGCATTTTGGCTACGTCTACACTGGCCCCTCCCTTTCGAAAGCGGCATGCAAACGCGGTGGGTCAAAAATGCAAACGAGGTGCTAGTTTGCATGTGCAGTGCCTCATTTGCATAATGGCAGCCCCTCACCATTCCGGAAGAGCCGCTTTCGAAATGCAAAACAGCCATGTAGACAGGTTTCCTTCGAAGGGAAGCTCCACTTTTCAAAGCACCCTTCTTCCTAATTTTTTTCAGGGTACATCAGATGCATTTGCTGTAGTCCCCGAATCAGAGAGGAAAGTACCTTCTGGGGAGGAGCCAGCTCAGAAGTTGGAGGCACAGACAAGATGAAATGTGCTACAGTCCAGATCTCATGGGTGGAAGAAGTGTTGCCCGAGTCATTTGTGGCAATGGTCCTGCTAATTGTTTTCCAAGCCATGAGTGGAATAAATTTTGTTATGTGCACCCAGGCATGTGCAGACGAGCACCGCCAGTCAAAACACACACTGCCCACTGTGGCGGTTCTGCTCATCAGCTGGGCAGCACTTGACTCTCTCCTGGGTGGACACTTAAGCACTCAGCTTGCAGGGAACACGGGTTAGTGGTTACTGATTATTAATTATTGATATCCAATTAATTACGAATTAAAAAGGTGGTAGAGGTCTGGTCCCACACTTAGGAACAGCAGAATCAAAATGATCATGTTCCCTGTCTGGTGGGAACCTCCGTGTGCACGGTGAAAACCCTCCCATGCTGGGCAAAGGAAAATGCTAAGCTATTTTATTAGCCCAATTAGAGACACAAATGCTCCAAACCACGGAAACAAATAGCAGTAATACAAAGTTAAGTGACTATCTTGCATCATCCCTCATAGAAGTGCTCACACTGAAGTTCCCTCTCATCTTTGCTTTCCATAGGTGGATTTTTCCATCCATGTGTGGAATAAATTTTATGTGCACCGAGGCCCACGCCAGTGTGCACCACCAATAGGAACAAACACCGTCGCTGTGGGTGCTCCTCTGATCAGTGGGTGGTGCTAGGATCTGTCCTGCCCAGCCGCACAGACACACAGCTTGCAGGAACACTGACTCACACCCTTTCTTAGGGATCTGCTAGTAAGAGACATAGGCCCTGTACTGTCCCTGGTATGCTGAACAAGTGTGACGGTCCAGCTCTCCTCTTTGCAAGGTGGTCTGGTGCATTATAGGGCTGAGGTGCTACACCTATGTAACTCGCCTCTTTTGTTCATAGCTATCGTCCTTGAAATTAATAAATTGGGGCTGTCCTTAACCTATTGGCTATTACATTCATGATCTTAAGCTGTTCTCTTATGTGTCAGTTTGTTGCCAGGGGAAGCTGGTGGTTAAGCATCTATCAACCTTTCTCTCCTAGCGCAGCCAAGCCTAGCGTTAGTTCTGTGGTTACCTGTTAGCATGTTGTCCAGACTCTACCCCCGCCTCCCAGCACAATGTTCCCAGTTCCCCGAAATTCCAGGTCGCTGCAGGGGATCTCATCTGGGCTAAAGGAGACAGATCTCAAAGCCTTCTGCTGACCGTGCAAGCTACAGCTTTCCAGGGTAACCCCCTGCGGGTCCCTGGTGTTAGTGCTAAATAGAATGCTAAGCTCTGTGAGCTACCTAGATTCTTTTCCTGGCGTGATGTATCTCCATGAGCGAGATGGGCCAGGCTGGGGGCCTCTGGAGCATGGGGGTGCATGACAGGTCAGGGTGAGGCCTCATGATCCAGCATTTGTAAAACTCGCTGAACTCCTTGGAGGACCAAGGATTGGCCTGGCGGGGACAGACTGTCTTGTCCTTGCCTGAAGACATGGAGGCAGGTGCACAGATCCCTTTTTTGTCTGCTATCCCCACCTCCCACCTTGCATGCTCCTTGCAAAGGTCAGGGCAGTCACTCCCACCTGGGCAGGAGGAGGGGGGTCGTGGCCAGGGTTCCCTGTTAGCCGAGTGCTTGGGTGTCCCCCCAGGAGAGATTCAAATGCCACCCAGCTGATTAGCAGAGTGCCCGCAGGCGCCAGTAGGTGTTTCTATTGGTGGTGCACATCCACACAAGCCTCGGTGCAAATAACAAAATTTATTCTGCGCCTGGATGTTAAAAATTAGTGGGGACTTTGGTCATGGGCAGGGCTATTGAAAAGCACAGTGGAGGTTTGTGCTTCCAGCATACCAGGGACGATGCTCCCCCCAGGAGCCAGTGCGGTATCTCACCATCCCAACCACAGGCTGTGGCCACCAAGCACCATCACGCCCCTGTGCGTTGTTGCCTCCTACCCAGGTACCCTCTGCAGAGGCGACATAGCCTAGGATCCAAACTGCACAGTCAAGGTTCCTCCCCAGCATTCCACGGAGTTACACCAGGGGGAATTTAGCCCACTGCTTCGCAAGAAGCTAATAATATTTGCTGTGTAGTTCCACCTGCTGCAAGAATTGCTTCCTTCCCCCTCCTGCACATAAACACTTCAGTTCTCCCAAATGCACAACAATTCCATTTTTTTTTTCTTCCTCCACCTTGGGCCATCTTCTTTTTCGTAATGACAGCCAATTTGGAAAGCCCAGCTGGGCCTCGGAGTCTCTATCAGCTGGGGAGGCTCTGCAGGCTGGCTCGCTGTCGACTCAAGGGAAGATTAAGCAGCAGGGACAGCCTGTGTCAGCTCGCAGGAGAACAGCCTAGCTGGTGACAAAGCTGCCTCCCTTCACCCACTCAGTTTGACATGAGGAAGCCAGGCACTAGTTCTGTCATTATCAAGGCTTCTCTGATCAGACTCTGCCATTGTCCTGGCTGGGGCCAGGCCTCCCGAGAGACTGCTGGCTGATGCAAGGTGTCGCTAATGAATCATTAGTGGTAGAGGCTGATGCACAAGAGTTTTTTTTTCCAGCTTCTGTAGTTTATGGGAGATCGGGCCTTGAAACAGCGTTTTCAGACTGGACCGTAGCAATATCCTGTTGTAGAAAAACATTGTGGCTTGTGAGCCAGCTTGTCCACATGCTAGATCGTGCAGCCTTTCGTAAAAATGAGCTTTCAGCCTGCTGGGCAGCTCATGTAAGGTTGGGCCCATTCGGTAGTCCATCCCTGTTCAGCAAGGCACTTAAATTCTTACCTAAATCCCAGGGGTTTCAGTAGAGCTTAAGCGTGTAGATGGCTGAACGGTGATGGTATTACGCCAGTGGGCCACCTCCCCATGGCTCAGTTTTTCCATCTGTGAAATGGAGGTAATGAACCTCACCATCTCTGGCAAATGCTAGGCGCTGTACTGCTCGACAGCACTGTTTAAGAGCCTTGCTGACTCAGGGCCATGGGCAGTGTGGGTTAGAGCTGCTGTTTAACATTCAAAAGCTGCTTTAGAGCAATGTTTCTCAATCAGGTATGTGCACCCTGGGGGTACGCCCAGGTCTTCCAGGGGGCACATCAGCTCATCTAGCTATTTGCCTAGTGTTACAACAGGCTACACAAAAAACCACTAGCACGGTCAGTGCAGTCTAAAAGTTCTTTCAGACAATGAGTTATTTCTACTGTTTCACATGCCTTATGCTCTAATGTAAGTGCAATGTTTCTATTCCAAGCCATTTATGTGATAATAAGACAATAGAAAGTCAGCAAGTTTTCAGCAGTAGCCTGCTGTGAGATTTTCCCATGTTTTTGTACGTAAGTCGTTTTTAAGTGAGGTGTAACTGGGTGGTACGCCACACAAATCAGACTCCCGCAAAGGGGACAGTTATCTGGAAAGGTTGAATGACACTTGTTTCAAGACCTCAGATCACCTTCGGACCATGTTTCTCCACCAGTGGTATGTGTACCCTTAGGGGTAGGCGAGAGAAGTCAGAGTACTTTTTTTTTGAAAAAGGTGTGCTTTATAAAAACAGGTTGCGAAGCACTGCCTTACAGGCCCTGGGGCGGATGAGTGTTCATTTAAAGCTTTCTCTCAATGCTGGTTTTCTGGCTGGTCTAGCCCACTAGAATTAGCAGCAGGATAGTTTGCGCTAGCCTGATGTGGGTCCCTATCAAGTGCCATTCACTCTGCATGAAATGCATGGATGGTATCTCGCAAGGAACCTCCCATCATCATTGTCTTCCCATCCAGGTGACTGCAAAGCACATGGAGTGGGAAGAAGCAAGTGAGGGTTAGGCAGGCTGAAGGCAGGACTACAGCTTCTGGATCCAAACGTTCCCCGCGCCCGCCGTGTTTGCTGTCGTTCAGAAGGAGCATGAGCTCCCTGCTGAAAAGGGGACAGTTCTCAGAGCTCTAAAACCCACATTCTCACGTGGGTAGAGCTTCTCCATCGCTGTTTACTGGGGTGCTGTCCTTGCTCTCCCATTCCCGGTGGCTGTTGGCGGCAGCAGGGGCAGAGTTAAGGTTGTCCTTGCAGGGGAGAACACTAGAACCGGAAAGGACCTCAAAAGGTCATCGAATCCAGTTCCCTGTCCTCATGGCAGGAACAAGCACCATCTGCATCAGCTCTGTTAGATATTTATCCAACCTGTTCTCAAGTATCCCTAATGAGGGAGACTCCATAACCACCCTAGGCAATTTATTCCAGTACTTAAACACCCTGATGGTTAGAACATTTTTCCTATTGTCCAACTTAAACCTCCCTTGCAGTAATTTAAGCTTTTTGTCCTCTCATCAGAAGTTAAGGAGAATAATTTTACTCCCTCCTCCCTGCAGCACACTTTTAGATCCTTGAAAGTTGCTGTCAGGTCCCCTCTCCGCCTTCTCTTGTGCAAACTAAACAAACCCAATTCTTTCACAAACAACAAGAAGTTGTATGGCACCTTATAGACTAACAGCTATTTTGGAGCATAAGCTTTCACGGGCAAAGACCATCTGATGAAGCGGGTCTTTGCCCACTAAAGCTCACGCTCCAAAATAGCTGTTAGTCTATAAGGTGCCACACGACTTCTTGTTGTTTTTGAAGATACAAACTAACTCTGCTCCCTCTCTGATACTTGTCATCCAATTCTTTTAATCATTTTTGTTGCTCTACTCTGGACTCTCTTGAATTTCCTGAAACTGGTGCCCAGAACTGGACACAACACTCCAACTGAGGCCTATCAGCGCAGAGCAGAGCAGAGCAGAAGAATGACTTCTCATGCCTCCCAGACTCATGTTTGCCTTTTTTTGCAGAAGCGTCACGCTGTTGACTCATACTCAGCTTGTGGTCCACTAAGACCCCCTAGGTCCCTTTCTGCAGTTTAATTTAATTACCAGTTTTAAAATGCCACTGTGAGAGGATTAGAGCTGGTTAAAGAATTTGCATTAAAAATTGCCAGCGTTTGTTTTTTTTAAACTGTAAACCAAATAACTGGTTGCAGCGCGAGGGATAGCTCAGTGGTTAGAGCAAGCCTAGGATTGTGAGCTCAATCCCTGAGGAGGCCTTTCAAGGTTCTGGGGCAGGTTAGATTAAAAAAATGTGTTGGGGATGGTGATAGGTCCTGCTATGAGTGCAGGGAACTGGAGTCAATCACATCTCAGGCTCCCTTCCACTTCTATGAGAGATGTACATCTCCATGTTTAACTGGTGTCTCAACATTCCAAATAATGTAATCATTTGAGAAAAGTTTTGACTGGAGAGAAATGTTTATTACCTTGATGGGATCGAAACCCCCCCAAAACATTTCAAGGTTTGAGGTGTTTTTTTCATTGAGAATTTAATTTTTTTTTTATGACAAATGCCAGGGACGGCCGATGTTGTTCCCATTGTGCAGGTGGAAAAGCTGAGTCGCAGAGCTGTACCCTGTCCTGCCGTGGCTGAGTGGGCATAATGATGGGTAAACTAGGAATTGTGTTGGAGTGACTCAGGTCATGTTGTGGGGCACTGAGAAGAACAGTTGCCGTATCGGAGGCTTCAGAGGAAGCTGTTGTGAGGAATCGGCTCTCAGGGACACGTTCTCCCAGCCCAGCCCGAGATTTAAAGATGGCTGATATCTCGCAAGGAACCTCCCATCATCATTGTCTTCCCATCCAGATGACTGCAAAGCACATGGAGTGGGAAGACGCAAGTGGACTGTGCCCTGGGCTAGGAGGACTCAGAACCATTCCAGAACTCCTGTTTATATTTTTAAAAATATTTATAGTTCAAAGTCCAGAACGTCTTGTGCTTCATCTGTATATCTGCTCCGTTTTCTGAGCCCTGCTAAGCCCTCTTGGGCTGCATTGCTGGAGAAATGTTAGGGGCAGGAAAAGATGGAGACCGAGTGCCTGGCCGGTTGTGCTTTTTGAGCAGAAAAGAACCCTGGCGTTTCAGGACTTCAGGGGCATTTGATTTTTGAAGGTGAAGTTTGAGGAGAAATCCTTGCTGCACCATTATTGGCTGAATCTAAAGGCCATATGAAAAGCCTTAGGCCTGGGTTCCCAGGGTCCGGATGTGTGAGAAGAACACGGATGACAGCGAAGGGCGTGTGTTGTGTTGCCGATGAGTAGGATGAGCACGTGCGTGTTTTGAAGCGTGTTGCCTGAGCTGTGAGTGGGTGTGTTGTTCCGCCTGGGAAAAAGTGGCACGCGTGTTCTGTGTGCAGATTGTGTTACGCGTGCGTGAGTGTCATAGTGTAAGTGCGTGGAGCCGGGAAGTGTTATTTTGCGTGGCAGTTGTGCGGCGCGGTGTGATTAGTGATGGATGTGCGTTGGGTGTGTCTGTTTCATGTTGCAGGTGAGTGGTGTGTGAACAGGCGTCATGTGTGAGTGGTGTGTGCATTCAAGGTGCGTGCTTGGAAATGTGTTCCATGCACACGAGTGTGTGTGTGTGTGTGTTTGTGTGTGTGCTACTGTAGGTGACAGCGTATATGTACAGGCTTGCAGCTTGTGGGCATAAATAATTTTTATGGAGCCTTGTTTGAACGCGTCTGGTCCCTCCCCTGGTGAAGCGCTCCCCAGTCAGCCATTCATTAAACCTTCCCGTTCAGTGTCTGAGGAGGGAGCAGAGGGGAGGGGGCTGTGGGGGGGGGGGGCGGGGGCTGGAGAGGTCATTTCAGGCAGCGAGCTGCAATCGCTGCAGAAGTGACATCCTCTCTGCAGTACGGCACGGCTGCCGTGTGCCGGGGACGTGGCGTGGGCGGGAGGGGAGATGCAACTGAGCGAAGGAGTCTGGGAAACTGGTGACGTGAGCGGTGGGTTTTGTCCGGCCGCCGCAGCCACGTCAGAATGCAGATGAAATGAGCAAAAGTGCCTGGAACGCTGAGCAGCGTGGACGCTCCTCCCTCGGGGTCCCTCGCCTTTCCGTCCAGGGCTCGCCCTGAGGCAGCCCTTTCCCCTGCCACTGCACCTGGAGCGTGGCCCTACCTGGCAGGCCATTGGCATTAATTCCTGTTCCACCCTCCCGCTCCCTTTCACCGTCGTCCCAAGGATGCTCCCCATAGAGCAAAAAGGTGGGGCTACTTGTGGTTGTTTTGGCCTCACCCTGAATCCTCATTTAATAGCTGCCTCCCCGCCCCCGCAGCATACGCGTTATCCCCGCTTGCTCCTTCCCAGCCTCCGACGTGGCGGGGCTGCAAGCGCCGGTAGGCCCTGATTAAGACAGATAGGTCGGTAAGAAGCCTTCAGTGTGACTGGAATAGAAAGCGCTGCTGCTTCTGGCTGCTGGGAGGCAGAGAGCCAGAAAAACAGCCGTGTGCGGCAGATGATGACTTCACTCCTAAAGTGTGGCCTTAAAATAGCAGCCTCCCTCCTTTCATCTCCCCCTCCCCTCCTCATTTGCGCCTATTTCCCGCTGCCACGCTTCGGTTTCTGGAGGCCCCGCCCCAAACGGCTTCGTTTTACACACTCTGTCCCGGCGTGCTCCGAGAACCAGCACGGATGGGTCCCCAGCCCGGCCTTAGCTGTCTCCTGGCCGACGTCTGGCCTAGCTCAGCCACCGGCCTCTGAAGGGAGTACTCCACAGGCTGGCAGCGCTGCCGGAGGGGGCGCAGCCCTCCTTGGAGAGCGTCTGGGCAGCGTCCTGCAGTGAGCACGCCAGAGGCGGCTTAGACACGCTCGTGTCGCTGGGCCGCCCTGGGGCCAGGTGGGAGGAGGTGCAGGAGGGGCACCCTGTCAGCACAGCGCTGGCACAGGCAAGGGGCCTGCCGCGTGGCAAGGGGGTGCCCTCAAGGAGCATCACTGAGCCTCACACCTCCTTTACAAAGCTGGAGGCCAGCATCCCCAGGGGCTGGGCGTGGGGCGCAGCCTGCAGGGTGCTGAGTGCCATTGGCTGAACCTGCTGGACTCCTAGAACTCGACAGCCACGTCCCCCCGCCGGGCTGTAGTCCGGGGCTGAAGGGGCAAGCAGAAGGAAGTTCGCCCCACCCACGTCACGCTCCTCCGTGTATTAAACCTCCCAGAAGCTCCGCTTCCGGGAGCCTCTTCCTTGCTCACAGAGGTTTGCTGGGTTCAAGAGTTGCAGGGATCGAGAGGAACAAGAGGCCTGCCTGGGCCTCGCACCCCGCAGTGGCTGAAGGGAGAGCTGCTGGGCCTTCGTCTGAACCTGGCCGCGGGGACCAGAAGGCAGCAGGTCACACAACAGCAAACGACGGCAGCAAGTCGGAGCCCAGATCCAGGTGGCAGGGAGAGGGAGCCGGGCCTCAGCTGCCTGGGCTGAAGTCGGTGGCAGCTGGCTCTGGCCTGAGAGGAGAGGGCCTGGATTCCAAGGTCAGAAGGAACCACTGTGACCGTCCAGGCTTGGCCTCGTCTGGCCCAGACCTCACCCCGGCATCGTAAGAACAGATCCAACGGGAGAGAGCAGTGGGAGTCGGTCGGGGTGTGCCGGGACTGTGCTGGCACTTCTCAGATCCCCAGAGGTGCACTGAGAGGCCAAAGCAACGAATCCACAACACAGAAGGTCCCGAGACGTGGAAGGGCCTCGGAGAGGCATTGGGATAGAGAGTTTTCTTACCCAATCCCCACTTGCATCCCCTGAGCACCAAGGACAGCGGGTTCCTGACTCGGCCGCTCACTCTCTTGTGACTCAACCGGTGCAGCCCGGTCTGGGCCCTGAGGGTGAAACAAAGTCATCACGACGCTCCTGGCTGAATGTAAGAACGGCTGTACTGGCTCAAACCAGTGGCTTGTCTGCCAACGGCGGCCAGTACCGTGTGTCCCGGAGGGAATGAACGCAAGAGGGAATCATCAAGAGATCTACCCCCCGTTGCCCATTCCCAGCTTCTGACAGAGGCTAGGGTCACCGTCCCTGCCTGTCCTGGCCAGTAAGCACTGGTGGACCTAACCTCCAGGAATGTACCTAGTAGAGTCAAGTCGTGAAACTTAAACTCAAAATCCCGCTCCCCCCAGCCCTGGCTCAGCCTCCCAAGTCCGGCATGGCCCCAGTTCAATCCCCTGCTGTGCAGCCCCGGTTTAATCCCCTATGGCCCAGCTCACACCACCCCAGCACACACTCAGCTCCAGCTCACCACCCCTCGCACACGGCTCTGGCCCCAGTTCAACCCCCCCGGCCCCAGTTCAAACACCCTGTGCATGGCTCTGAATCAACCCTCCCCTGCAGCCCTAACCCCCCAAAGTCTTAACCCCCGCCCCAGCTTCAACCCACCATCAGGCTTAACCCTCCCCAGCTCCTCCCTCAACCCTAGGACTTACCTTTCAAAAGGAGCTCCAGGTGCGCCTGCTGCTTCCCTGGCTTCAGAACGTGCGTTCCACCGGTGGAAAAAGCCGCCCCCAACTTATACGAAATTCGAGTTCTGGGAGCGTGGGAACAGAATCCTTGCATAACTCGAGGGATTACTGTACTGTTTTTTTGAACGCTTAAAGTTCTGGCCCTTCCCAAGATCCTCCAGCAAGGAGTTCCACAGGCCAACTGGGCGCCGTGTAAAGAAAAACTTCCTTTTGCTAATGTTAAACCTGCTCCCATTCATTTCATTTGGTGACCCCCAGTTCTTATGTTATGGGAACAAGTAAATAACTTTTCCTTATTCACCTTTTCCACATCCATCATAATTTTATAGACCTCTATCCTATGCCCCCTTAGTCTCTTTTCTAAGATGAAAATTTCCAGTCCTGTTTGAAGCCCCTAATCATTTTTGTTGCCCTTTTTTGAACCTTTTCCAATGCCCAGATATATTTTTTCGAGATGAGGCAATCACATCTGTACACAGTATTCAAGATATGGGCATACCATGGATTTATAGAAAGGCAATTAAGATATTCTTCCCTTCTAAATACATTGTCTGCTCTTCCTCCTGCTGTTATCTGATTTCTTTTAATGGGTGTGGGGTTGAGCCCAGAATTCAGATAAGAGCAGGAGGGGAGAGCAGACCATGTGTTTTGGAGGGGAGCCCAAAACATGTCTAGATTTGTGTGTGCTTGTGTATATAAGAGGGAGGGAGGGAAGAAGAGAGAGAGAACTGCTTTGATCAGGGGAGGGAAACAGAAATATGTGATATATTAGAGGGGGCATGACCTGGAGAACTATCAGCCCACACAATTCGCCCCTGAGTTAGTAGCTGATTTGATCTCGGGAGGGCAGATCCTGAGAACATTTTTCCAGCCCAGCTTGTGTGACTCAGTGACTGGAGGCTTTGATTATGCAGGAGGTCAGAGTAGGTGATCCCCATGGCCCCTTTGCAATCTATGAATCACCAGCAGTACCTGACCTTAAAAAGTTGTCTTAGAACTTTATCGTATTAAAGGAACAGCCACATCTGTTGCCAGCACCCAGATCCCAGGCCCCTCTGGGGGTTCGTTTCACTGTCAGTCCCTGCTCTCCCCTGTGCATGCCCAGCATGCTTCTTTAGTGGGTGGTCCCTTTAAATCTGGCTGTGCCAAGCAGCTGCAGTCCTCACCTGGCCATGTTGGACCTGGCTGTTGTGGGTGCACCTCTGCCTGGTGAGTCCTCCAAGTTCCTTTCTCTAATTCCCGCCTTTTGGGCGGATTCTTTCAGCTGAGCTGTTCTGCTGCTCCGGGATGCTGAGTAAAAATGAGTCGATTTCCCTTCCCCCAGCCTCTTAAAAATCACCCGTTGGAAACACAAGCCTGCGCGCGTGCTGTTCGCATCGTGGAAGTTTTGTTATAAGGGACGGTATCTCTGAGTGGCCCGTGCATCTCTCAGCATAGGTCCTTTCTGTTTGTGCTTCTCCCCAGTTGGCTAATTAAGCCACTTTCCTGTCGTCAGTGGGGCAGCGGCACCGTTTCTGACCCTGCCCGGAGAGGCTCCCTCCTCTAAAGACAGTCTGGTCTAGTTAGTCCTGCACTGGATTAGGAGCCAGGCCAGGGGCTGTTGTCACTAAGCCGATACGTGACTCGGGAGTGCCCTGTCCACCCAGTCATAGGCTATTCTGGTCTCAGGCGATGCTGATCCTGTGTATATACATGATGAACTGTTCCTGGGAGTAAAGAGAGCTGCACTCTCTGGCCTGCTGCACTCCCCGCTGGGAGCAGCAGTGTGGATTCGAGCCCCTCCTCTGAATCAGGCAGAGAAAGTTCAAATCCCCATCTCCAGCCTTAAACGCCAGGCTGCAGAAGTCTGTGTAAGCCCCAGAGCTCAGCTCTCTCGTTAGCAAAAGCCGGTCCAATGAAAGATACTCTCTCCCTCCCTCGTCAGGCTCTAGGGTTGTTCTCTCTCTTCAGCTCAATGGATATTTGAGTTAATTAAAATGGAACAGCTTCAGCAGGAGAGATTACGAGTCCTCCATCCCAAAATAGGCAGTTGCCACTCAGCAAACAGGGCGGTGGTCCCTATATTTTTAAGGTCGTTACTCTTTTCAGCACCCCTTCACTCGTCCAGAGCCTGGGCCAGCGGTGGGGACAAGCTGGGAGGGGTATGCAGACGGGATGAGAGGGTCGAGGCTGGGATGGCAGCTGGGGGGGGCGTGTTCCTTGGGCTGGGAGTGGGGTCAGAGCCATGGGCCAAGCCTGGGAGCACAGCAGCATTCCCTGTGAGCTGAGCACTTGGGCAACTCCGCAGGAGAGATTCAGGTGCAGCCCAGGTGATTAGCAGAGCGCCCACAGAAACCCACAGGGGGCAGCGTGTGTTTCTACTGGTGGTGCACATCCCCATGTGAGTTGGTGCACAGAACAAAATTTATTCTCCCCGGGAATGGAAGGAAGCCCTGAAGCAGAGCCACCCGCTGGGCCCACAAGACAGATGCAGCTCCATTCTGGCCCACGGCTCCATGCAGCATCATTCCTGCCCCTAGCCACAGTACGGCCTGGGAGCTGCAGTGGGCAGGACCAGAGTAAAGCTGAGTGGAGGCGATGCTACACGGTTCTGCTTCCCTGTTCTGGGGGATTCGGCCTGGGCCGAACCACACCACCTAAAAGTTCCTCCCTGCCCCTTTCCAGGGCTGTGCCTCACAGTCTGGGGCACTGCTTACTCTGTAGTAAGCTGAGTACAAATCACTCGTCCAGAGCGTGGCCTCAAACCGGCGTCTCCTGACCCATGGGCCATGCCCTGCCCAAGGTACACAAGTCAACGCCTGCCTGGTTTTCTGACAGTGATCCTGCAGTGGTTCCCCAGCTGAAATGATCAGGTCACAGTCACAAGTTGTGAGTTGACCCGTCCTTCATATTTTTGGGGTTTATTTTTTTGGTGGTAGATAAATTATTCCGCTGAAAAACACTGCCACGCTCTCATCGCTTGCTGCTCCAACAGCACCAGCCAGGTTTCCCTGTTCGTTTTCAATTCCAGGGCATCGATTCCAAGGGGTGTCAGTTTGGGGCGAACCTCTCATGTAACGTGGATGGCTGAGCTCCACTGGGAGTTGCCAAGCCCCCGAAAGTAATGGATGTTTGCAGTGACCGTTGGGAGCCTGGGAGGAGTGACTGCTGTGGAAATACAAAAGACGGTGGTTTCTTCCCAAGTGGGGTCAGTGGAGACTTTTATAGTGAAATAACATAAGGGAGAGACGTACGCGGTGTGTTATTATCATAGTTAGCTCAGTCCAAACCCATTTTGTCTGACTGCACCTGACTTTGTTACTAGACTGTCTGCCTGTTACACCACACCCCTCCGTGGCTGAACATCCTGGTTCTACCCATCCTGGAGATAGATAAGGGAACTCAGGGACAGCCTTCCTGTACAGCACTACAGTGGTAGCACTTTAGGGAAGATGCGTCTAGGCTGATGCGCAAGCGTCTCCCATTGGTGTGATTAAGGCCCTGAAAGGCATTAGCTCCGCTGATGGGAGAACCTCTCTTGTTGACATAACGTTGTCTACATGGAGAGTGGGGTCTGGATGGTAGGCCTGGCCATCATGATTAGGGCCGGTTTACAGACAAAATTGAAGTCAAGCCAGCTACGTTGCTCAGGGGTGTGAAAAAATCCACACCCACTGAGCTAGGTAATTAAGTCCACTTAACTTTTGTGATGCCAGTGCTAAGGTCTTCTATTCAGCTAGCTACTGCATCTTCACGAGATGGATTAACTGCAGCAGTGGAAGTCCCCTCATCACCATAGCATAGCTGTGCTGCTGGAGCAATTCAAGTGTAGACAAGTCCTTGGTGACTTGCCTGTGTCACATGTTATAAAGTAAATCTGTGCAGAGCTGGGAACAGACTCCAGTTTTTCTGTAGCCCAGTCTGGCTACGTCTACATGTGAAGCCTACATCGAAGTAGCTTATTTCGATGTAGTGACGTCTACACGTCCTCCAGGGCTGGCAACGTCGACGTTCAACTTCGACGTTGGGCAGCACCACATCGAAATAGGCGCTGCGAGGGAACGTCTACAAGCCAAAGTAGCACACATCGAAATAAGGGTGCCAGGAACAGCTGCAGACAGGGTCACAGGGCGGACTCAACAGCAAGCCGCTCCCTTAAAGGGCCCCTCCCAGACACAGTTGCACTAAACAACACAAGATCCACAGAGCCAACAACTGGTTGCAGACCCTGTGCATGCAGCATGGATCCCCAGCTGCCGCAGCAGCAGCCAGAAGCCCTGGGCTAAGGGCTGCTGCACACGGTGACCATAGAGCCCCACAGGGGCTGGAGAGAGAGCGTCTCTCAACCCCTCAGCTGATGGCTGCCATGGCGGACCCCGCTATTTCGATGTTGCGGGACGCGGATCATCTACACGTGCCCTACTTCGACGTTCACTTCGAAGCAGGGCGCTATTCCCATCCCCTCATGGGGTTAGCGACTTCGACGTCTCGCCACCTAACGTCGATTTCAACTTCGAAATAGCGCCCAACACGTGTAGCCGTGACGGACGCTATTTCGAAGTTGGCGCCGCTACTTCGAAGTAGCGTGCACGTGTAGACGCGGCCTCTGTGTCTTAACCTCAAGTCCATCCTTCCTCCTGTATAACTTGCTGCTGTGGGAAGCTCCCACCCAAACCTGGGCGTTTTGTGCTAAAGGTTACTGCAGCTTGCTGCAAAGTATCCAGGGCACTGCTCATGCTTGTTCGAACATTGACTTCCAAACAGTCACTTTCATACGGTGCATGATGCTCAGGGGGTCCCTAATAAACAACACAAAACCATTTGACGCAAGGGAGAAAGGTTCTTTAGGCAGCAGGCCCTGTGCTCCTGCGCTCTGGGCATTTTTAGCCATTGTGATTTGAAGTTAGATCTTCACTACCTCTGCTGGTTTGGCTCCTTTGACAAAAGCTATGTGGAGTCCAGTGACAAACCTCTCAGTAGAGTCTCTGTCTGTTGCAATTATTGACTGTCCCACCTTCCATTTCTTAGCCCGACTTCCCAGAAAAGCAGCACATTCCCAGGGTGCTGATGGTGGATGTATCTGGCGATAAAAGGTAGCACTCCTCTGTGTTCTTAATTTAGCCTGCTTGAACCTCATGCTTCTGGGTAGTTCTGGAGAGGGTAAGGTTTATGCAAGTGACATGCATGTGTAACACTGACAGACCTGGGCTGCTGGCCCTAGGGATAGAACCTGCAAGCAGAGGGTCTAAAGCCCTACACTCTACCACATCAGCTGGCTCTCAGCAGAGACTGGTATAGCAGACTTCACTCACCCCAGATGAGGTCTCAGTACTTCTGGGTACTACACATGTGTAACCCACACACCTAGGGTGTGGGTCACTGTCCCACGTAGGCTAGGCTACACTACCGCGATCTTCCGAAAGAAATTGTTGCAGATCTCTTCCCAGAAAACTTCTTTTGAAAGAGCGTGTCCACACACAAAAAAGCAGATCCAAAACTCAATCCACTCGTCTGATAGATATATAAGGTGCCACAGGACTTCTTGTTTATTTTGCTAGAGAGCGTCCATGCAGCCTCGGCTTTGTTCAAAAGAACCAGCCAGGGATCAAAAAATCCGGTGCCGTGAAGACTCCTCTTTCGAAAAAGGGGCCTGCAAAATGTTTATGCATGCTTTTTGCTCCGGAAGAAGCTTTCAAAAGGAGGCGCTCTTCCTGATCGGGGAGCAGCAGAGGGCCTCCAGACGAAGAGGCGCGTTCTTTCGATTCAGATTGAAAGAGCACAGTTTGTGTGTAGATGCTGCGTGTGTTCTTGTGAAAAAGGGCCGGATTTTCCAAAGGAACTTGCTACTGTAGGTGTAACTCACAACCTATGTGTGGTTAACTGTCCTTTATACTGGTACCTAGACCGCTTCACAGAGAAAGAATAAATGTGCTCTACAGCCTAAGCTTGGTGACAGCTGGCCTTCAGGTCAAGCTGGAGAGATACCTGCACTAAGCTCTAGTGGTCCTAAGTTTACACCTGCCTGTGGGCAGATACATAGCCACAGCAGTAGTGCCACTTAGAAAGACTGAGTCTTCTCTGCAGCTTTAGTTTAGAGCCAGCTGGCCTTGAGCTCCTCCTGCAGAGTCACCTGTGCTAAGCTGGAGAGGTCCCAGGTTCAAGCCCACCCGTGGGCAGTTTCATATGCATAAAACTGCCTTCTATGTAGCTATTTCCTGATTTGTGGCTATTCCTCTTCTGGCCGCATGGTTTGCACCTGCCTGCTGGGAAGTGAGTAACGCCAAAGGGGCTGAGTGATAGCAAAGTAACAGAGGGCCTGGGACCATGGAAAAGCAAATGGGGCCACTCTGAAGCAGGGATCTGCACCACAAGAGGCACCAAGCAATGGAAGGGGACAGGAGAAACGTTGCGGCCACTTTCAGGGTTCCTTTATCCGAGGACAGATGGGAGCACACCTGTAAGGGTAGGTGATGCTGGCCAGAGAGGGGGTGTGGCTAGGACAGAGCAGTCCTTCTGAATTCTGGTGCTGCCAAGCACCTGCACCTCCATCCACTGCTGGGGAATGGAGCAGCAACTGTGCAGGGGAGGAGGGGGCTATGCCCGGTAGGTGAGGCAGAGGCTTTGGGGCGAGGAGGCTGGGCCTCTGGGAGGTAGAGCCAGGGCCTGGGGGACAGGGGATTGAGGCTGTTTGAGCCGACGCTGTCCTCAGCCAGCGCTGGCCATACGCAGCATAGGACGCTACTTAGCCTGGGGCACCGTGGTGCCCTGCACAGCTGCGTACTTGGCGTAAGCCTGAGGACGGCCCTAGGCCAGGGTGTAAAGATGCACCCAGACCGGGAGACCCGGAGGGACGGTGCCTACAGCCAAAGGGAACACAGGCTGGACGGTGACGATTTGCTGGAATGGATTTCTCACCCCGCGGGGCCTTCCCTCAGCACTTGTGGCTCTCCCCTGGGTCTGCACTGAACTGACGCCTCCTCTGGGCGTGCCCCATCAGCTAGGCCTCCCAGGGAGCCGTCTGGGGGTTTGACATCCACGAGCCAGCTTGGTTTTCTGGGGGCTCAGGGCTGAGGAACCAGGCGCAGGGCGTACACGTTCCCCTGCCGTACACCCTTCTCAGATACAGCCACAGTTATGTAGTCCCACGTCTGAGGAGACCTCGCGTGTCTCATACAAAGCTGGCAGCAGGGGTAGTACATAGGCAGCTTGGGGGCCCAATCCAGACCTCCTGGAGTCCTTCAGTGGACCACAGCACCTGCTAGGACTCGGGGCTTCATGTGCCAGGGATGAACTTCCCTGCCCCCAGCCGCCAGGTGGGGCTTCACCCAGCCTGCCTCCCATGGGGCAGGAGCTATTTGTTACTGGAACAACCTGACTCATAAAAGACAGAGTTCACACATCCTAAGCGCTGTTTTCCTTCAAGCTCGGATACTTGCCTTAACTACTCCGCAAAAGGCTGAAATGTTTTGGGGCTTTGTCTGTATTGAGGTGGACAGTCAGCGACACATGGGCTGGAGATGGATCTCCCGGGATATCTCTGGCACTCTATTGACCTGCGCACCTGCAGGTAAGGCTGCTTGCTGCTCCCGTTGGCCATGGATCATCACTCCCAGCCAATGGGAGCTGCAGGAAGAGATGTGAACTAGGACACTACTTCCCACAGCTCCCATTGGCCTGGAACAACAGTCTGCAGCCAATGGGAGCTGTAAGTAGCCATACCAGCGGACATGCAGGTAAATTGAGTGACTAGCCAGGGGCTGACATTAACAAAAAGCCTCCAGTTCACGGGCCGCTTATTGCCTATCCCCGATCTATCCACAGATCTACCGATAACAATTGTACTTGGCGGCCCTTGCTTGAAACTTCAGCCTGTGCCTGAAAGTGAGTCAGTGCTAATATTTGCATCTCTTTGACATTTTATCTAAGTACATCCTCAGAGTCTCCGCTGTAATTGATGCCAGTTCTCTTGGAGGCTATTTTTAGGCACTTCAGTGGTTTGGTTTTATTTTTCATTTAATGCCATCCAAATAGAAGCCAGAGGCCCTGGGTATATTTCACAGCATTGGGGGTGTCGGTCGAACAGGGGCAGTGGCAGTGTGAAAAATGTTCCTCTGGAATGCAGAGCATGACTATGTCTTGACCAAGAAATTTGAACCTTGGTGAAAAGGAATTGACTGCCCTGGAGCTCAGTTAATCAAAGTCCTTAGTGGTATGTTCTCATGGCCTGTGTCGTATCCTTGCCTGCAAAAACCCCCATCTCTGCTTGCCCCTTCCCAAACAACTGAGCCTTCGTTTAGGGTGAGTTTTAGGCCAGGTCTACACAACAGACTTATAAATCAGTATAACAAGCTCACCTTGGGCTATGTAAAATCCACACAAGTGAGCCACGCAGGTATACCAGCCTAAACTTCCATATAGATTAGGGGCCAGCAACCTTTCCAAGGCAGAGTGCTGAAATTAGGCCTTTCGACCTCTATGTAGGGACCGAGTGCCGGTGATACTTTTTTAAGGTCACTAATAGTCCTCCCTACAACAGCTTCAGTCATAAATCAGTGAAGATGCAGAGCTTTGCCGTTTAGCTGGTGGTTGGCAGCATTACCTGGTCTTTCAATCCGCAGGCAGCCTGGCTCTGAGCCAGCTCCTGGCTGCAGGGGGAAGGAGGAGCAGAGTTAAGTTCCCACCTGGCGTGCTGACGAAAATCAGCTCCTGTGGTATTCTTGGCACCCATGCTGGTCTTTGCTGACCCCTGCTATAGACAGGGCTGTGTTGATGGGAAGGCTTTCCTGTTGGCATAGCTTCTGCCTCTTGGGAGGTGGATTAAGTACGCTGCTGGGGGAAGTTCTCTTGTCGGTGTAATAGAGTCTGCATTGAATCACTACAGTCGTGCAGCTGCACTAGTGCAGCCTCAGCGCTGTCTGGGGGGACAATCCTGCGCCCAGGGGAACCACCAGCCTGTGTGTCAGTGCTCCCATAAGGGGAGCAGCCAGCCCTCAGCACCTCCTCTATGCAGCACGCCCCACCCAGCCCTCCCAGCCACCTGGAGGCCCAGGTCCCTTTAAATTGCAGCACCCCAGGGCAACCGCTCCCCTTACCCCCACCTGTCGGCAGGCCTGCCTGACTCTTTGGCATTCCTGGCATAGCTTTTGCAGTGCCTCACTATTCGCTGGCCTTCTCCGCCCTGCCGTTTGCCTCATAAGAACCTAAGAATGGCCACAGTGGGTCGGACCAAAGGTCCATCCAGCCCAGTAGCCTGTCTGCTGACAGTGGCCAGTGCCAGGTGCCCCAGAGTGGACTGAAGACAATGATCAAGCGATTTGTCTCCTGCCATCCATCCATGACAATCAGAGGCCAGGGACACCATTCCTACCCTTGGCTGATAGCCTTTTATGGACCTAACCTCCATGAATTTATCTAGCTCTTTCTTAAATTCTGTTATACTCCTAGCCTTCTCAGTCTCCTCTGGCAAGGAGTTCCACAGGTTAACTATGTGCTGAGTGAGGAAGAACTTCCTTTCATTAGTTTTAAACCTGCTACCCATTAATTTCATTTGGTGTCCTCTAGTTCTTGTATTATGGGCACAAGTAAATAACTTCTCCTTATTCACCCTCTCCACACCTGTCATAATTTTATAGACCTCTATCATTCCCCCCCCTCAGTCTTCTCTTTTCTAAACTGAAAAGTCCCAATCTTTTTAGCCTCCCCTCATACGGGACCTGTTCCAAGCCCCCCATCATTTTAGTTGCCCCTTTCTGAACCTGTATAAAAGCCTCGTCATTTGGGCTGTCCCATGACCTTTGCCAGCCTGCCGAGGACGTGCGTATGCTACCATCGTTCCTTCCCCATGCTTCTGTCGTAGCGTCTAAGAGTAGCTCGAGCGGCAAAGGTGTGGGTGGGGTACCACCGCTGAGAACAGCATCTGTGAATCTAGCTCCAACCCTTCAGCCACGCTGCTGTGAGATTTGTAGATCCAGTATGTGTTAGGAGCAGGATGAGTGATGTTGACTAGGAAGGCTCTAGGACGCACAGGAGGATCAGTAATTCACCTAGCGAGTTAATGCAAAGGCTCTTTCTTCTTCTAAATTGACTGGTTTTCCAGTCTCTCTCTTTTCTTCCAACAGAAGCTGCATTAAGACCCAACATCAGCTTTAGCCTCATGCAGATCATTGAGCCAAACTGGAGGATGGTTTGTGTTTTTTCTTCTCTCCATTCCCAATGTTGTCTCTCTTTGTGCATACTGGTGCCACTGTTCCCTCTAAGCTGAGCTCGTGGGCGGCTGCCCTGGAGAGATTCAGGTACTGCCCAGCTGATTAACAGAGCACCCACTGCTGCTCACAGCCAGCAGTTGTGTTTCTACTGGTGGTGCACATGGCCATATACTTTGGTGCACATAACAAAATTTATTCTGCCCACAGATGGAATAAAATAGAAGGAAGCCTGATAAGGCGCACACGTGCACACTGCTTTCTTAGATTCATGCCTATCAATTGTTGAACACAAATGCCCAGGATATTTCTGTCATTTCTGACGTGTTTTCATGCCAGATCGGGATAAAACGGTCATTAAAAAAATATCCGTTTGGAAACATCAGAGTGACCGTGCCAAAATGTTTTGGCTTAATAATACTGAGGCAGTTTGACAGTGGCAAAATTTTATAGGAGGATATAAAATATTAAACATGCTATATAAAATAGTACAGTAAAAAAGTAAAAAGAGTAACATAGGGCATAAGTGTCTAATTGCCTTTCTGCCTCCCCTTCTCCTCTGGACTCACACAACGTAGGCTCAGTCCCTGATTCTGCTACTGACTTCTTGTTTGACCTTGGGCAAGTCATTTAATGTTTCAATGCCTGCAGTTACTCTTCTGCAAAATGGGATCAATGATCCTTCCATTCTTACACAGTGATCTAGTTAGACTGTAAGTTCTTTGAAATGGGCTGGTTTTTATTATGTGTGTGCTCACAATGACCTGAATTTGACTGAGGGGGATCCATGTGCTACTGTGATAAGAAAAAATAATCAGTGATGTTTGTGAGGCATTGAGATTGTTCTGGCAATGATGGCCATGAAAATGTCCATCAATAGCTAAAATATCTAGAGCTGGCAGAAAATTGGAACTTCTGTCTCCCTGGGACGTCAGATATTTCAAAATTTGTTTTCATCCCAAATCATGATGAAAACTCAAAAGACTGTTTTGTAGACCTGGAAGTCTTGACGAATTTCAGTTCAGAGTAGTCAAAATGCGCTGTTCCACCTTTTGAATCAAAACAAAACATTTTCAAATTCCTGCATTGAAATACTTCAGTCTGTTGAACTGAATGCAGCTATTTTTTCTGGTCTGTTCAACCTTAATCAATGTCCTTCCAGAGCTGCTGTAATGCCTCATGGGAATTGTAGTTCGAAAAGCCACATTATGCTCTATGTCTGGGCTTATCATAAGATACACAGCCTTATTTCCTCTGAAGCTGATGAGAGCTTGCTGGAGTTAGAAAGAACCTGGTGTGACAAGGTCAGGCCAGAGGGCTGCTGTTGATCTGTGTTTCTTGAAGTTTTTGAGACCGCAGAACAACAAGCAATAATATTTTTTTATGCAGAACACCTATGAAAATTTTCTTTAAAAAATTGCTGTCAGACCAAAACAAAAACAAACAAAAGCCCAGCAACATATACAGCAAAAATAAAATGAAGTCATTGAATCAGGTATCCTAGCAATGAAGTGGTACCATTGGATCTGGTTTTAAAAACAGAAAATCTATCCCGTCTGTGCATGTTATCAAAAAAGTGTCCGATGCTTATACAGCATGTCCCAAAAATAAAATAAAATTCCTGCCAGTTGTACGTGGAACACCAGTGTTCTGTGGAACATAGTTTTAAGAAACACGGCTGTACAGTAGCGAAAAGGTAGCCCATAAGGGTACCAGGCCTACTAATTATTGGTGAGGGGCTGCAGGACAATGAGGAGAGCTGGCTGGGAGCTGGTCCAGGCAGATTGAAGCTAACTAACTCCACAACAGGCCTGCTGGAAGCCTTCAAAAGCCTCCCCAGTTAGAAGTATGACAGATTCAGAGGCTGCCTGGCTGTTTCTGAAAGAACTCGAGGAGCGTCTACACTGAAATCAAATGAACACAGCACTTTGTCCAGCAGCCCTCTCCCTCTCCCAGATGATTCTTTCAGGGGAAAAAAAAAGAACATGCACAGATGCCTCAAGGGCCTTTTTTTTCAAAAGAGCAGTCTTCATGGCACTGGGTTTTTCGATCCCCGGCCCGTTCTTTCGAAAGACCGGGAGCTGTGTGGACGTTCTCTGTCGTAAGAGCGGGTCAGTTTTTCAATCTGCTTTTTTGTGTGTAGTCACACTGTTTCGGAAGAAGTCTTTTAGGAATGAGCTTCCGGAAGAACTTCCTTTGAAAGATCGCTATGGTGTAGATGTAGCCAGACTGGCTTAGTAAGTACCAATAATTATACTGCTAGAGACAGCAGGGGAGGGTGTCCCCAGAAGGAATGGCTGGGTTCCCTACCCCAGAAACCATCTGCAAGCCCAAACCCCTGCCAACAGAGGAAGGCTGCTGCCCCAAAAACTGGCCAAGGGTTGGGGGGCCCTTGCCATACTGGGTTTCAGGGGCCTACTTGGGAGGTTTGACTGAGGGCGTGTCTACAGGGAGGAATTGCCCATCACAGCCATAGCAGAGCAAGTATTCCATTTAGAGCCATGTCTGGATCACTCCCCATGTCTCCATAACACTCTTTTCCAGCCAAAAAGGGGATGTTAATCTAGGATAGCACCTCCACATGGAAGTGTGTTCCCGTGAGCTAGGGAAGAGCGGCTTATTCTGCTCAGCTATGCCGGTTCGTTCCTCTGCGTGGACAGGCTGAGTAAAGGATGCTGGGTAATGTCCAGAGAAAGAAAACCTAGTGGGCAGGGCATGAAGGAATAAAATCTAACCCCCCATTGACATGAACGGTACAATCGCGTCCCTTTACTTAGCATAGGGGTGGCCAACCCACAGCTCTCGAGCACATGCGGCTCTTCGAGCCATTAAACGCGGCTCCTTTTCAGAGCAGTGCGCTGGAAACATTGACTACCGCTCTGCACACGCGCCCCAGCTCTGGGGCAGTGGTGGTGGCTCTGGTGAGCCACCAGCATTGAGTTAGCACCAGGGTTGGCGTTTGGGGGTGCCTGGCTCTGGGGGAGGGGAGGGAATTCAGTTATAACGGGGAGCTGGGGGTGCCTGGTTCTGGAGCGGGGGGTGATTGGGTTAGTGTGGGAAGCTGGGGGTGCCTGCTTCTGGAGGAGGGCACTGAGCCATCTGTCTATGTCCATACGCCCTATCTATCCAGATAGACAGACAGATAGATAGATAGATAGACAGACACGTGTCTCGTTGCACGCTGTCCTTGTGGTTCTTTGCAATCCGTCTGTGGCTCTTCATCGCTAACTGGTTGGCCACCCCTGACCGATCACGTTGGTTTTCTGTCCCTCTATTGAGCTTTCATTTTGGAAGAAAGACCCATAGGGAAATCAATGAAGTGACATAATAAAATGCTGAAGTGATTTAACCTGCCTATTTCCCATTAAATCAAGACATAATAAATTGTCTTTTTTTTTTCGGAAATCCGTATACATTATTTAATTTGTTTGAGCTACAGCGTGCTTAGGAAGAGGTATAAATCTGAAGGAATTTATTAAGCCAGGGTGAAATTTATCGAAGGCTGTAAAGTTTTAAAATCTACAACTGTTTAACATTACTACAGAATTATTAATTAGTGGGTGACACTAAATACCGTTAAAGCTTGTATTGTACTTATGAACTAGCTTTGCTCTTCATTAAATATGCACATTGGGCAATAAATCTTTAACATTCTGTAGGGCTTTTTTAAGAGAGGCTCAGAGGGAGCAAACCAAACTTTTGGCCACTCTTTGGAAGGGAGAGTTCTCAGCTCAGCCTAAACGTGTCTCTGTTGTTAGGAATATTCACAGCTGTGCAAAGGCTTGTTACCAAGCGCAGTGCTGAGAAAGGTGCTGGAACCCTAGCGTCCTGGATGAGTCGAACGTGACCAGCATTGAAGCCGTTATCATTCACTAGCGACTTCGTTGGACTGGACACAGTTATATCTCAGATCTTACCCTCTGTACCAATCTTTTTGAATCTCAAAGCTAAAAGAAAGGTTATTAAATGAGACAGAGATTCCGTATACCAATCAAATTCCATACACCAATCACAAAGTTCTTGACGTGGGCTTGCAGCAGAGGCGGAAGAGGCTGCAGTCTTACAAATCTCTGACTCCATCTTTTCAGTCCTTCCAGGCCCAAGTTCATAGCAAAGATGCCTCTGATGTGATGAGTTGGAGTGAAAACAAAGACAGTGGAGCCCCAGGGTCCACTTTGTTCCTTTGCCTGTGTGGAGGGAATTCCATTGTTCTTGCTGTGTGGAAGCAGGTCCAGGATGGAGCCTGTCCCATGAGCAGGTCACCTGCCCATGTCCTTTTTAGTCAATCAGCCATTGCCTCTCTGCTGGTCTGACTGTAGCCAGCAAAGTTCCTCAGGCGCTATTGTCATTTGAACCCTGATTCACTTGACTAGGACCCATTTCACAATAGGTTGCCAATGTCGGCACCCGGAGGTGCCATGGGCCTAGGGGCAAGGTGGAAGGGGGGCCTGGAGCTCTGCCCCCAGAAGGAGAAGGGGCGGGGCTTGGGCAGTCATCACCACCCCGCCCCACGTTCTCTCTGAGTCACCCACTGAGCAGCACACCGAGCTCCGTGGTACTTCCAAGGGAACTGGAGCTTTGGTCGTGGTGTCGGCCAGAGCTCCTGGACCCTTTGAAATACCAGGCCTGGGGGCTATTGCCACCTTTACCCTTCCCCGCCCCATTGGCTGGCCTGGTTGCCAAGCCCCCTGTTGAGATCACCCAGAAACAGCCGTTCCAAACACAAGTCCAGAGCCAGCCCTTAGAACTGCCAGTACAAGACTGATACCTGCAGGTGAGCCAGAAAAACAGAACCAGCAAATCACCAGCTTCCAGCACACGCCTCCCCTGGCCCACTCGGCACAAGCTTTGGTGCAGATGCAGAACACTGCTTGCAACAGTGTTTTGCAGGTTCAGCTCAAAATCTAATTGCACCATGGGGCGGGGCTCTGAGTTACTCAGGGGAGCTGACAGCCGGCACCAGGCCCCTGGGCCAGGTGCGGGGGGGGCAGGTCCATGCTCCCAAAGGGGCGGGGTCTCAGGTGGAAGGGGTGGGGCACCTAACCCCCTGCATGCCCAGAGTGTGTCACGCCATCCTCTCGCCCCACCCTGGACCACGCTGCCCAGTGTTTTGGTGGTGATTTAAAGGGCCCAGCGCTCAGGCCACCAGGAGCCCTGGGCCCCTTTCAATGGCCAGGCCACGAAGCAACTGCCCCTCCCCCACTCTGCGGGCCGGAAGTTACCCCAGTACATTCTTTCCAGGTATTTGGCGGGTGGGCCTGACCGAAATCCTCCTGAGCCGTGTTTGGGGGTGGGAAGGAATTTTCCCAGGACTCAGATTTGCAGAGCCCTGCGGGGTGGGGCAGGTTCCTTCCTCTGCAGGACGGGGCCGGGGTCAGTGGCTGGGTTCAGCTAGTGGAAGTGGTGGATTCTCTGTAACTGGACATCTTTGAGTCAAGATCAGAAGACTCCGGTAACCAGCCAATGGTGGTGGGTCTATGACGGGCGGGCAGATGAGGTTCTGTGGCCGTCAACGTGCAGGGCAGAGCAGATGATCCCTTCTGCCCTTAAAGGCTGAGTCTGTGAGACCTGCCTTTTGGCCTGCTGGCTCTTGGTGTCCTGACCTATGAGTCTGAATACTGCTCTCTGACTGCCCCTGCTCTGAATACGAGGCATGACTGCCCCAGCTAGGAGTCACGGGGGCTTTGTTTGGGGAGGTGGTGGTGTTACAGCAATAGAAAAACTCCTACAGTGTATATTGGCTGCATGTAAGCTTGGGGGTTATGTTGGCAGAGCTCTGTCAACATAGGCTCTGCAATGTAGACGCCCCCTCAGCTTTCATGGAAAAAGTGTTTCAAGTCCTCAGGTTTGCAGAAAAAAAACTGAACACCTGACCTGGGTGTGTCCCCAGGGTTCGGAAAGCAAAAACAGAAGAACAGACCCCAAATCAATTATTCATTCATTTATTTCTCTTTAATCTCATTATTTTAAGACAGTCTTATGGTTTATTATTTTGTTTCTCATGTTGGTGCATCAGCAGTTGGCCGTGCTCCTGGGATGAAGAATTTTGCATTGATTTAGCATTTATTGGAGGCTAAGTTTCATTTCTGCTGTTCCAGGAAATTGAGACCCTGAAGCCAGCAGAAGACGACAGAGTAAATAGCTGGCTGTATAAATTTTGGCTGATACAAGTGGCAGGTAGACACTATATTTTTTCTTCCCAAGTAACAGGTTTCGTTATACACAAGTATGTACAAAGAAGTATCTGGCCACTCAGGGCTGGGAATGTGGAGGTCTGAGAGGCACACCATGCAGCTGGGATTTCCAGGCAGTGACCTCCTTTTGGTTCTCCATCCAGGCAGATATTTGAAATATGGAAAACCTTCCTGAGAATCTACAGCCACTACCACAGAAGTTGTGGGAAAGGGCCTGCCAAGAACCTCTGGCCATGCTGGACCTCAGGGTTGTGGAGGAATCCCCTAGTGCAGCGTTTCTCACACTGGGGGGTCCCACGCCAAAGGTGGGTGGCAAGACAAGTTCAGGAAGGTCGCTCGTAGGGTCACCATCTGTTTGGGTTTTCCCAGCCATGGTCTCCTCTTCAGCCCTCTGATCTCTATCCAAGTGGACTTTGGAAATAAGAAAACATGTCCATGACTTTTCCTGGCCTTCTGAGCCGGGTGGCTGGAGTGGCAGCTGCTCTCAGTCACCCAGTCTGGCAAGCATTGTCCCTGTGTGCAGCAGCACAGAAGAAAAGGTGACAATCCCAGAGCTTGCTGCACTTCCTTCTACACTGCTGTTGCTGGAGGTGGCACTAACTTCACAGCTGGACTCCCGCTCTCTCTGGCCACCCAGCTTGGAAGGTGGAGATGCTGCCAGCAGCAGCACACAAGGAAGAGTAGCAATGCTGCCCTTCCTTCTGCACTGCTACTGCCAGCAGCGCTGCCCTCTGAGCTGGGCACCTCACCAGAGGCCTGGTGCTCTGCAGCTACCCAGCTCAGAACGTAGCACCACCTTCAGCTGTAGTGCAGAAGGAAAGGCAGCAATAACGCACTAGGCCTCCCTTCCTTCTGCGCTGCAGCTGGTGGTGATGTTGACTTCTGAGCTGGGTGTCCTGCCAGCAGCTGCTACTCTGAGGCTGCTCAGAGTGGAAAGCAGCGCTGCCCCCGGCAGTATCACAGAAGGAAGGGTGAGAGTAGCAGACCATGCCACCCTTCCTCCTGCACCACTGCTGCTGGTGGTGGGGTTTCCATCCAGGCTGGGTGCATGACAAGTTGTCACCACTTCCCAGTCGCTCCAGAGCCCCTACCAGTAGTGGCACAGAAGGGAGGCAGACAATACCATACAACACCACCCTTCCTTCTCCACCAGTGCTCATGGTGGTGCTGCCTTTCCAGCTGCCCAGCTTGGAAGATAGATCTGGCTCCAGCAGTGGTGCAGAAGGAAGGACATTAACCCCATTGCCTGCCACCCTTTGTTCTGTGCTGCTGTTTGTGGCAGTGCTGCTTTTCGAGCTGGGTGCCTGGCTGGAGGCTGCTGCTCAGCAACCTCCCGGGTTGGAATTCAGCACTGCCAGCAGCAGCGGCACACACGGAAGGGAGGCGATACCACCTCGTGCCACCCTTCCTTCCACGCTGCTCCTGGCAGCAGCACTGACTTTCCAGCTGCCCAGCTTAAAAGGCCGAGCCACCACCAGCAGTGGCGCGGAAGGAAGAGGAGCAATACCATGCAGTGCCACCGTTCCTTTACCCTTGCTGCTGGCGCTGACAGTGCCTTCTGAGGTGGGCACCAGGCCAGTGGCACCTGCTTGCTGCTCACCCCGTTGGGAAGGCAGTGCTGCCACCAGCTGTGCTGCAGAGGGAAGCGTTGCAACATCACACCATGCTGCACGTCCTTCTGCACTGCTGTTGATAGCAGCCCTGACTTCCAAACAGGGCAGGCAGAGAGTAGTGACCACTCGCATGACACCCAGCTCGGAAGTCAGTTCCACTGCCAGCAAAATAAGATGACACTTTTCCTTCCGTGGTGCTATCATCTGCGCCGGGCACCTGGACAGCGTCTGCTTCTCTGTGGCTCAGAAGCAGTCCCACCACCAGCAGCAGCACAGAAGAAAGGGAAGCAACGTCATATCACTCCAGCCTTCCTTCTGTGCTGCTGACTTCTGAGCTGGGTGACCTGCCAGCAGCCACTGCTTTGCTGCTGCCCACTTCCAAAGGCAGCGACACCACAAGCAATGGCACAGATGGAAGGGTGACGACACTACACCATGACACCCTTCCTGCAGTGCCGCTGCTGGTAATGGTGCCTCCATCCAAACTGGGTGCCCAGACAGTGGCTGCTGCTCTCCAGCACCCAGCTTCCTGTTCCTGGTGGCAGCATTAACTTCTGAGCTGGGGGTCCTACCAGTAGCTGTCTGCTCACAGTGGAAAGCAGCGATGCCACCAGCAGTGGTGCAGAAGGAATGATGACATGGTCTGTTGCTGTCACCCGCAGCAGCACAGAAGGAAGGGAGGCAGTAAGAGACCCCGCCACCCTTTCTTCTGCATCCCGGCCTGTCCAGTTGTCATCACTTCCTAGTCACCACTCTTAAGATGGCAGTGCCATTCCCAGTAGTGGCAGAGAAGGAAGAGTGTAAATACTCCGCCTTCTAAGGTAGGCACCTGGCCAGTGGCACCTGCTGTCTGGCCACCCCGTTTGGAAGGCAGTGCTGCCACCAGCCATGGTGCAGAAGGAAGCATTGCAATACCACACCATGCTGCATGTCCTTCTGCTCTGCTGTCGGTAGCAGCCCTGACTTCTGAGCAGGGCGGGCAGAGAGTAGTGGGAGGTGTGATGTTATTGGGTTTTAAGGTGAATGGGCAAAACATTGTTGCAACCACTGCCCTAGGTTTGCACCATTCAAGTGGGCCAACTGAGATGCCTACTGAAAGCTGGTGATGCGCTGAATCTGTTTACACCAGTTTTATATGTGAAGGTATAATTATTGACTCTGTGCTTGTATTTGAAATTTAATTTCTGGGAGACCACAATCCTTTGCAAGCTTCGACTCAAAAAGGAAACTTAGAAGAAGCGGAAACTTGGACAGATGACTAAGCAGAAGCATAAATGTATTGCTCAAGAAGGCAGGGCAGTAATCAGGAAGGCGAAAACACAATTGGAACTGCAGCTGGCAAGGGATGTGAAGAGTAACAAGAAGGGTTTCTACAGGCATGTGAACAATAAATGGGTTATCAGAGAAGGTGAGGGGCCATTACTGGATGAGGGAGGTAACCTAGTGACAGATGATGCGGGAATAGCTGAAGTACTCAATGTTTTTTTAGCTTCTGTCTTCACAGACAAGGTCAGCTCCCAGACTACTGCACTAGGCAATGCAGCATGGGAAGAATTTGGGCAGCCCTCAGTGGGGAAAGAGCAGGTTAGGGGATTCGTAGAAAAGCTAGAGATACACAAATCTATGGATCAGATGTAATGCATCCAATGTACTTAGGGAGTTGGCAAATGTGACAGCAGAGTCTTTCCCCATGGTTTTTGAAAACTCATGGGGATCAGGAGAGACCCCAGGTGACTAGAAAAAGGCAAATAGTGCCCATCTTTCAAAAAAAAAACACAAAAACAAAAACAAAAACACACACACACATATACGCATGCACACACACACACACATATACGCATGCACACACACACACACAAAACAATCCAGGAAACTATAAGTTGGCCAGCCTTACCTCAGTCCCTGGAAAAAATCATGGAGGGGATCCTCCAGGAATCCATTTTGAAGCACTTTGAAGAGGGGAAAGTGATCAGGAATAGTCAATGTGGATTTACCAAGAACAAGTCAGGCCTGAGAAATCCAGTTAGCTTCTATCATGAGGTAACTGGCTCTGCAGACATGGGAAGTCAATGGATGTGATATACCTTGACTTTAGCAAAGCTTTTGGTACAGTCTCCCACGTAGTCTTGTCCACAAATTAAGGATGCACGGTTTGGATAAATAGACTGTAAGGTGGATAGAAAACTGGCTAGATGGTCGGGCCCAATGAGTAGTGATCAAGGGCTCAATGTCTGCTTGGCTATCAGTTTCAAGTGGGGTGCCCCATGAATCTTTTCTAGGGCCAGTATTGTTCAACATTTTTGTTAATGACCTGGATGGGGGACTTAATTACCCTGACATCTGTTGGGAGACCAATACAGTGGTACACAAGCAGTCCAGGAAGTTTCTGGAGAACGTTGGGGATCACTTCTTGGTACAAGTGCTGAAGGACCCGACCAGAGGTCATGCACAGCTCAACCTGCTGCTTACAAATATGGAGGAACTAATAGGGAAGGTAGAGGTGGGTGACAACCTGGGATAGAGTGATCGTGAGATGGCAGACTTCAGGATCCTGACCAAAGGAAGGAAAGAGAGCAGTAAATTACACACCTTGGACTTCAGAAAAGCAGACTGACTCCTTCAGGAACCTGATGGGCAGAATCCCCTGGGATGCTACCATGAAGGGAAAAGGAGTCCAGGAAAACTGGCAGTATTTTAAGGAAGCCCTATTGAAGGTGGAGAAAGAAACCATCCCAATGTGCAGCAAGAGAAGTAAATATGGTAGGAAACCAGACTGGCTTACTGGGGAAATCCTTGGAAAACTTAGGCGCAAAAAGGGAGCTTACAAAAAGTGGAAACTTGGACAGAAGTCTAGGAAGGGATATAAATGTATAGCTCAAGAATGCAGGGCAGTTATCAGGAAGGCAAACGCGCAACTGGAATTGCGACTCGCAAGGAATGTGAAGGATAACAAGAAAAGTTTCTACAGGCATGTTAGCAAGAAGAAGATGATCAGAGAGGGCGTGGGGCCCCTACTGGATGAGGGAGGTAACCCAGTGACAGATGATGTAGGGAAAGCTGAAGTACTGAATGCTTTCTTTGCCTCTGTCTTCACGGACGAGGACAGCTCCCAGACTAATGCGATAAGTGATGTACTCTGGGATGAAGGTGGACAGCCTTTGGTGGGGAAAGAACAGGTTAGGAGCTAGCTAAAAAAGATAAACGTACATAAATCCATGGGTCCAGACCTAATTCATCCAAGGGTTCTGAGGGAGTTAGCATATGTCATTGATGAACCCTTGGCCATTATCTTTGAAAAGTCGTGGAGATCAGGAGAAATCCCAGATGATTACAAAAAGGCAAATGCAGTGTCCATCTTTAAAAAAGGGAAGAAGGATGATCCAGGGAACTATAGGCCGGTCAGTCTTACATCAGTCCCTGGAAAAATCATGGAGGGGCTCGTCAAGGAAGTAATTTTGAGGCACTTAGAGGAGGGGAAAGTGATCAGGAATAGTCAGCATGGATTCATGAAGGGCAAGTCATGCCTGACCAATCTGATTAGTTGCTATGATGAGATAACTGGCTCTGTGGATAGGGGAAAATCAATGGGTGTGACTTATCTTAACTTTAGAAAAGCTTTTGATAAAGTCTCCCACAATATTCTTGTCAGCAAGTTAAAGGAATGTGGATTGGATAAATGCATGGTAAGATGGATAGAAAGCTGACTAAAAGGTCAGGCCCAGGGGGTAGTGATCAACGGCTCAATCTCAGGATGGCAGTCAGTTTCTAGTGGAGTGCCCCAGGGTTCAGTTCTGGATCCTGTTCTGTTCAACATGTTTATCAATTACTTGGATGAGGGGTTGGATTGCACCCTCAGCAAGTTTGCAGATGACACTAAGCTAGGGGGACAGGTAGATACGCTGGAGGGTAGGAACAGGGTCCAGACTAACTTAGACAAATTGGAAAACTGGGCCACAAGAAATCTGATGAGGTTCAATAAGGACAAGTGCAGAGTCCTGCACTTGGGCCGGAAGAATCCCAAGCATTGTTACAGGCTGGGGTCCGACTGGCTTAGTAGTAGTTCTGCAGAAAAGGACCTGGGAGTTGTAGTGGATGAGAAGCTGGACATGAGTCAACAGTGTGCCGTTGTAGCCAAGAAGGCTAATAGCATATTGGCTACGTCTACACGTGAAGCCTACATCGAAGTAGCTTATTTCGATGTAGTGACATTGAAATAGGCTATTTCGATGAATAACGTCTACACGTCCTCCAGGGCTGGCAACGTCGACGTTCAACATCGACGTTGCGCAGCACCACATCGAAATAGGCGCTGCGAGGGAACGTCTACACGACAAAGTAGCACACATCGAAATAAGGGTGCCAGGCACAGCTGCAGACAGGATCACAGGGCGGACTCAACAGCAAGCTGCTCCCTTAAAGGGCCCCTCCCAGACACAGTTGCACTAAACAACACAAGATCCACAGAGCTGACAACTGGTTGCAGACCCTGTGCATGCAGCATGGATCCCCAGCTGCCGCAGCAGCAGCCAGAAGCCCTGGGCTAAGGGCTGCTGCACACGGTGATCATAGAGCCCTGCAGGGGCTGGAGAGAGAGCGTCTCTCAACCCCTCAGCTGATGGCCGCCATGGCGGACCCCGCAATTTCGATGTTGCGGGACGCGCAACGACTACACGGTCCCTACTTCGACGTTGAACGTCGAAGTAGGGCGCTATTCCTATCCCCTCATGGGGTTAGCGGCTTCAACGTCTCGCCGCTTAACGTCGATGTTAACATCAAAATAACGCCCAACACGTGTAGCCGTGACAGGCGCTATTTCGAAGTTAGTGCCGCTACTTCGAAGTAGCGTGTACGTGTAGACACGGCTATTAGGTTGCATCAAGAGGAGCATTGCCATTAGATCCAGAGAAGTGATTCTTCCTCTTTGTTCGGCTTCGGTGAGGCCGCATCTGGAGTGCTGTGTCCAGTTCTGGGCCCCCAATTATAGGAAGGATGTGGACACACTGGACAGGGTCCAGCGGAGGGTGACCAAAATAATTAGGGGGCTGGAGCATATGACCTATGAAGAAAGGTTGAGGGAATTGTGTCTGTTTAGTCTGCAGAAGAGAAAACCGAGGGGGGACTTGATAACATCCTTCAACTTACTGAAGGGAGGTTGCAAAGAGGCTGTTCGCAGTGGTCACAGAGGGCAGAACACGGAACAATGGTCTCAAGTTGTGGTTGGGAACGTCCAGGTTGAACATTAGGAAAAACTTGTTCACTTGGAGGGTGGTGAAGCATTGGAATGGTCTACCCAGGGAAGTAGTGGAGTCTCCATCCCTGGATATGTTTAAGTCTCGACTTGACAGAGCTCTGGCTGGGCTGATCTGATAGGTTTGGTCCTGCCTAGGGCAGGGGGCTGGACTTGATGGCTTGTTTTAGGTCTCTTCCAGCTCTGTTGTTCTATGATGATTCTATGAATTGCACCCTCATAAATTTTGTAGATGACACTGAGCTAGGGGGACAGGTAAATAAGTTGTGAGGGTAGGGATAGGCCCCAGAGTGATCTAGAGAAACTGGAGGACTGGGACAAAAGAAGAGGTTCAACAAGGAGAAGTGCAGAGTCCTGCACTTTGGACGGAAGAATCCCAAGCCCTGTCACAGGCTGAGGATCGACTGGCTAAGTAGCAGTGAAGCAGAAAAGGTCCTGGGGATTACAGTGAATGAGAAGGTGGATAGTTAGTGTGCCCTTGTAGCCGAGAAGGCTAATGGCATGCTGGGCTGTGTTAGGAGAAGCTTTTGCAGCAGATCTAGAGAAGTTACTATTTCCTCTTTATTCAGCACTGGTGAGACCACATCTGGAGTACTGTGGAAGTTCTGGCCATGCCTTCCTGCCCCCTCAGTATAGAAAGGATGTGGATGCATTGGAGAGGGTCCAGCAGAGGACAACCAAATGATTGAGGGGCTGGAACACATGGCCTGCGAGGAGAGGCTGAGGGATTTGGCCTTATTTAATTTGCAGAATAGCGAGAGGTGATTTTATAGCAGCCTTCAACTTCCTGAAGGGGAGGTTCTAAAGAGCATGGAGACAGGCGGGTCTCAGTTGTAATGAATGGCAAAACAAGGAACACTGGTCTCAAGTTACAGTGGGAGAGGTCTAAATAGTATATTAGGAAAAAACTATTTCACTACAAGGTGTGACAAAGTCAGTCCTACTCCTGGGCCTCTGTCCTCTGGTCAGTCCATTAGGACCCCTTAAGGGCCCTGTTGCCCTCGCTGGGGTGAGGGGTGGTCTGGGGGGAACCCAGCCCCCACCCACAGTCGAAGCTGTTCCTTCGACTGGCCCCTTCCCCGTCTGATGGAGGAGCTCCAGGAATTTGTGGAGCTGCCTGTCGCATAACAGTTCCAGTGAGTATTTAAAAAGTAAATAGATGGGGATACACATCTCACAGAACTGGGAGAGATCTCAGGTGGCCTTCAAATCCAGTCCCCTGCTCTCTTGGCAGATAAAGCACCCCCCCCCCCAATTTTTTAAATATGTTTTCCCCAGATCCCTAAATGGCCCCTTTAAGGATCAAACTCACAACCCTGGGTTTTGTAGGCCAATGCTCAAACCAAGTTGATGCATGGGATAAACCAAGCTTGGCACTGGAGATTTGAGGCCCCAGTTTTCTGACTGTCTCACCAATTGAGTTCCAGCTTCCCAGAGTGTAACACAATGTACAGTCCAATGTCCCCACAAAAGAAAGGGTCTGCAGCCCCCGCTGGTTCCTGTGGAGAGCTCAGGGTGTATCATATCTCTCCCCTCTCCTCCTCCTCCCCAGGGAAGGGAAAAGGGGTCTAAGCCCCCAGAGCCTGGGCCCTCCCTTTCTATAAAGCATATGGCCAAGTGCCTCCCCCAGGATCCTCCAGAGGTTTGAGCAAAGGGGTCTGTCAGGTTAGGCCAGGGCTGGGCTCTGCTCTCAGGCCTGAGGCAGCTGTTGGTGTCAGAATCTCTCCTGCAGCCAGGACTCCTGCTGTGCCTTTTTCAGCATCTCCCCAGCTCAGTCTCTGTTCTCTGGTGTCTCTCCCCATTCAGAGCTGTCTGGCTCGGGCAGGGGCAAAGGTGCATCCCCTGCTCAAAGAGGAGAGGATGTGGCTTCAGCTCAATGGGGCTGTCAGTCCACTTTTGATCGCCAGCAATCTGCGAATCTCCTCTGCACTCAGGGCTGTCGGGGGTTGGTCTGTTGGCCTCTCTGCCCCTTGCTAGGTTTTGTCCCTGCATGTCTCTTTAGCAGTCTGCTCTCCAGAGCCGTGTCTACACGTGCACGCTATTTCGAAGTAGCGGCGCCAACTTCGAAATAGCGCCCGTCACGGCTACACGTGTTGGGCGCTATTTCGAAGTTGAAATCGACGTTAGGCGGCGAGACGTCGAAGTCGCTAACCCCATGAGGGGAATGGGAATAGCGCCCTACTTCGACGTTCAACATTGAAGTAGGGAACGTGTAGACGATCTGCGTCCCACAACATCGAAATAGCAGGGTCCTCCATGGCGGCCATCAGCTGGGGGGTTGAGAGATGCTCTCTCTCCAGCCCCTGCAGGGCTCTATGGTCACCGTGTGCAGCAGCCCTTAGCCCAGGGCTTCTGGCTGCTGCTGCTGCAGCTGGGGATCCATGCTGCATGCACAGGGTCTGCAGCCAGTTGTCGGCTCTGTGTATCTTGCGCTGTTTAGTGAAAGTGTGTCTGGGAGGGGCCCTTTAAGGGAGCGACTTGCTGTTGAGTCCGCCCTGTGACCCTGTCTGCAGCTGTGCCTGGCACCCTTATTTCGATGTGTGCTACTTTGGCGTGTAGACGTTCCCTCGCAGCGCCTATTTCGATGTGGTGCTGCGCAACGTCGACGTTGAACATCGACGTTGCCAGCCCTGGAGGACGTGTAGACGTTATTCATCGAAATAGGCTACTTCGATGTAGGGTTCATGTGTAGACGTAGCCCAGACCTCCTTCCTCCTTAGCCACCCAGCCAGTTGGCTTCCCAGCCCTGTGATCCTCCAGCTGCTGTTAGCTGGCCAATCAGCACTGCCTGGATTAAGCCTTTGGCTTCTGAGCTAGCATGTGAGAACATACACCCCATGACAGGTTCCCTTTGGAACTCCTCCTCCAGCTGGAGCAGGGGCAGGGTGGTGAGGTCCCAGCAGCCCGGGATGCGTTCTAACCCCGCCTGGCCCAGTGAGGGGTTCTGCACCCCATCAGGGGCACAGTCCCTGCAGAGCCTCGGGGACCTGGTGACAGATGGAGCAGAGCTGGCGCATCACCTGGGCCATGACAACCTCCTGTCTCAAGAGAACGAGGACCTGTCAGAGGCTTGGTGCCCCGAGGAGTCAGGGAGGCTCATTGCCAACTGGCACCTGGGATGGACTCGTCTTCCTCTGTAGTGACCTGCAGTGTCAGAAACTTCCCCACCCTCCTTGCAGGAGGAGCTCCTGCCTCCATTCTCTCCTCTCCCTACGACAGCTGTTCCTCAGCAGCTGCTCTTTGGCAGATTTCTCTGCCTGCTGTGGGTGTCTGTGTTCTCCCATTCCCATGGGATGTGTCCCAGGCCCCACAGAATAGCAGGGCTCCCTATGGAAGGTGGTGTATCCTCGGTGCCTGGGAAGGGGTCGGTTGTAAATGGAGTAGGGGGAGAAGGAGAGAGACAGACTCGTCCTCCAGCAGGGGTCAGTCTCTGAGGTTTTGGTGAGTTTCAGGAGGGCTCCGATTACCCACTGGGGGACCGTCTGCGATGGGAAATGGATCATTTCTTCTGGGGTCCCATTGTCTGGCTCCTGTCGGTGTCACTGTTCTATTGGGTCCCATTTCCCAGTGGGGTTTTCTTACCTGTGGCCTGGCAGCAGTTTGCAGAGCCGGTAAATCCCCTCCCTGGCCGGCCGGTGTGCTCAGCTGGTCACTGATGGACGGTCGCACCTAAGCCACCGAGTTCCCTAGTGCTGAGTTCTAATGGGAGGGAAGGAGAGGGGGCCCCGTCAGCGTTCTCCTGTCAGCTCCCAGTCTCCTCGGCAGGGAGTCTGTCTCTCCCCTGGTCCCTCTGCTGGAGACACTGGGGGAGGGGAGCTAGAGCTAGTCCCTCAGCTCCTCCTGACTGTGGCCAAACTGATTGGCAATCGAAACCTCCATCCCCTGCCATCCCTGGGGCTGAGAAGTTGTGCTTAGGGGAGTAGGGGACACCTGACTCATTGATCCTGGAGCTTGAGAAGGGGTTTGTCACCAGGTGTCTTGGTCTCTCTAGATGGGAACCATGTTCAGTGTCTGGGCTGGTCCCATCCTTTCTGAGCTCCTGAGTCATGAAAAGAAAGCTCAGAAGCGCCTGGTCAGAGGTAGGGAGTGACTGTGAGTCCCTGCCTCCCCCTGCATCTCAGTGCCGGTCGGTGAGAAGATCTGGTTCCCTTCAGGCCCTGCTGTGTCCCTAGGAAGGCGGCTGGGGCTGGCGGAGGTTGGGCAGTGGGTGTGTGAGGGGGTTTGAGGCCTCCACCGCCAAAGCCAGCCAGGGCCCTGACTTGAATTTCCATCTCTGTCTCTGTCCCTGAAGGCGGAGGGGACCTGCAGAGCACGGCCCTGACGGCCCTGCCAGGTGCAGGCTTGGGGCACTGACAGGAGAATGGATTTCCAATCTCTCCTTTGCGGTCCCCACTCAGTTCTGAGGTAAAACTGCCCCCGGCCCCTCCTGCCCGTGGTCACCTCCCAGAGGTACTGGAGTCTGTCCTGGCTGGGGACTGTGCCATCAGGCTCCCCAGCACAGCCTGCCTGAGGTCAGGCAAGACCTAGTGCAGAGCCTGCAAAGGAAGGGACGGCCATGGGTCACAGCTGGGAATTGGGGAAATCTTCTGCTCCCCATCACTCCCCCCCCCCCAGCCAATCTGCATCGAGGTGGGAGGTGGGAGGCAGAGTGGTCCCAAAGGAAGTGACAGGTCACCACTGGGGAGATCAGCCTCAGAGCAGTTCCAGCCCCAGCTCCTTGGGATGCCTCCACACAGCCAGAAGGTGGGGGCTGAGGCTGCCCCTTGCTCCTCTGTCCTGCCAAGCTGATGGCAGGCTCACGCTATGAGGTCACCAGCTTCCAACCCCAGTCCTCCAATAGGCTGAGGTCCTGCACCAGACCTTTGTGATGTCACTGCCACCCCCCCCCCCGCCCTACGAGGCTGGTGTCCTGCCCCCAGCCAGCCCCTTGGGACACCCTGATGGCCCATCACACAGCGCTCTCCAACAAGCTACAGACCAACCATTGCTCAGAGTCATTATTCAGCCAGTACTTGGGGAGAACTGGCCCATGGGTGAGAACCAGGAGCTGCACAGGGGCCAATCATTGCAGGGACACAGAACCATCCCCCACACCCATGACAGCTTGGGACGGGTTTGTCTGGTGTTAAGAAAGAACAAAGGGACCTGAGTCTTCCCTGACAATAGTTCTCTGATCGGCCAATCAGCACAGAGAGTGTGAGAGGTGGGCGGGATGGGGGAGTCTCAGCAGATGTCCCAAAGGATGGCCCAGGTCGGCATGAGAGGGGATCAGTCCCAGAGCAGTTCCAGCCCCACCTCTGTGTGAGGGCCTCCCACAATGAGAGCAAACCTCCCCCCGCCGACAGGCACGCGCGCGCACACACACACACACACACACACACACACCATCACCATCACCATCAGCCTCCTTGCTGGAGGGAGGGAAGACAGGAAGAGGGGACAAGAATCAAGAGACGAAGGGGAAGAGGGAAGGAAGGAGACGGGAAACCTGAACGAACGACCCAACAGCCCCAGCGATTCGACAGGACAAAGTCTTTAGCCTGGTGATTTCTGTGCCTAGAGTTCAGCTGGTCCCAGGGGGTCGGATGCAGCAGGCGCCAGCCCCCTCGGAGGCTCTCACCTTCCAGCCAGGCTGCACAGTCGGTGGTGGGGAGGGAGAAAATGCCGACGAGGCTCCTCCTCAGGCTCATGAGGATTAATCCGAATTCGCTCTCTGGCCCCCGGGGGCCGTGGGAAGGAGCCTGGGGGCTGCAAAGCCACCGGTGTCTCCGAGGTTGCTCCTGCCTCGCGCCTCTGTCCTGACTGGCTGTTGTCACGGTCGCTCTGTGAGGTCATCAGCTGCCCACCCCAGTCCTCCAATAGGCTGAGGTCCTGCACCAGGTCTTTGTGATGTCACTGCCACGCCCACCCCTCCCCTCCCAGGCTGGTGTCCTGCCCCTGGCCAGCCTCTTGGGATGTTTGAGCGGCTTCCCCTGGGTCATCCCACCTGACGAGAGCTGAGTCTGGGGAGCAAGCTGGCTGCACCATGGACCCCCCAGGCTGCTCCCGAGGCCACGCGCAGTTTGTCATTGATTAGGAGATAATGAGGCCAGACAGGACCATTAGAGCATCGACTCTGAGCCCTGCCTGTCCCAGGCCTCCTGTGTGCCAGTAGCTCAGTCCTGATCCAAGCACACCCCAGCAGGGCGTCAGGTCATCATCAGGAGACATCTAGAAATGGAGAATCTGTAACTTGCTTTGCTAGTTTGTTCCAGAGGTGAATTGTCCTCCCTGTGCCATGTTTGTGCCTTATTTTGAATGTGAGTGTGTCTGGTTCCCACCACCATCCAGCCACTGGTCTGTTCTGCCTTCCTCTGCGCATTGCCCAGCTCTGTCACTCCTGACATGTTCTCCCCAGGGAGGCTCTGAGACAATTCAATGAGGTCACTGCTCAGCCTCTTTTGTAGAAGCTAAAACCCCCAGGGCCCTTCCCATAGCTCACACGGAGGCATTTTCTGCAGCCCTCAAAACACTGGGCCCCTTCGCTGTCCCCTTGCCAATTTTTCAACAACTTTTTAAAATGCGGCCCCGGAGCAGGCTGCAGTCTCCAAGCTGAGCCTTTTGGCTGCTGTGTCACCCCCCAGCCCTGCTCACTCCTCAGCTCATGTGGCTCAGGATGGCTTTAGCCCTGTTCCCCATAGCATCAGCCTGGGAGCTCCTGGTGAGAGTAACCATGTGAGGTTGGCTCAACATGTCAAAGGATGTATAAAGGGAGCATCCCCCTTTCTCCACGGATCACCGAGCTCTGTGAGAACAGCTCAGTCAATTCATCGCTCACCAAAAGGTGGGATTTTAATGTCAGCAAGAGCTAAGGCGGGTGCTGGGAGCTCTGACAGCTTCCCCCGTCCCGGCTTGGCCAGCGTGCCCCAGGGCAGAACTGCAACCCTCTGGGCATTCCAACCCAGCTGCCTTTGGAAGGTTATCAGCCGGCTCAGCATGGGGCTTGGAGATGCACAGAGGGGTTGTGATGTCCTGGCAAAGGCAGCTGGGCTGGAGTCCCAGCCCCTCAGTTATTAAACAGCCTTTTTCTTTTCCTCTTATGTGGCCCTGTCCTCTCCACCCCGCTGCCCTGGGTCCTGCACCTCCAGCTTTGCCAGCCTAGGTGCTCCAGCCCTGACCTTGGCTTGACCTTCCTGTCACCAAGTTCCTTGTCCGCTACGTCCAAACCAGCACTCTGCACTGCTGGGAAAGACCCCACCCCTCCGGCCCACGTTAGCGTTGGAGTCACAATCTCTGCTAGGCCTCAAACCTCCCTTTCCACAGCAGGGCCAGATCAGAGCCCGAGCACATCTTCCCCAGGGCTGGGATAGCGGAGGGGGAGGATGGGAGATGGACCTGAGGGACACCAGAGCTACGTCTACACGTGAAGCCTACATCGAAGTAGCTTATTTCGATGTAGCGACATCGAAATAGGCTATTTCGATGAATAACGTCTACACGTCCTCAGGGCTGGCAACGTCGACGTTCAACATCGACGTTGGGCAGCACCACATCGAAATAGGCGCTGCGAGGGAACGTCTACACGCCAAAGTAGCACACATCGAAATAAGGGTGCCAGGCACAGCTGCAGACAGGGTCACAGGGCGGACTCAACAGCAAGCCGCTCCCTTAAAGGGCCCCTCCCAGACACAGTTGCACTAAACAACACAAGATCCACAGAGCCGACAACTGGTTGCAGACCCTGTGCATGCAGCATGGATCCCCAGCTGCTGCAGCAGCAGCCAGAAGCCATGGGCTAAGGGCTGCTGCACACGGTGACCATAGAGCCCTGCAGGGGCTGGAGAGAGAGCGTCTCTCAACCCCTCAGCTGATGGCCACCATGGCAGACCCCTCAATTTCGATGTTGCGGGACGCGGATCATCTACACGTGCCCTACTTCGACGTTCAACTTCGAAGTAGGGCGCTATTCCCATCCCCTCATGGGGTTAGCGGCTTCGACGTCTCACCGCCTAATGTCGATTTCAACTTCGAAATAGCGCCCAACACGTGTAGCCGTGACGGCCGCTATTTCGAAGTTGGTGCCGCTACTTCGAAGTAGCGTGCACGTGTAGACACGGCTCAGCAGAGCTGTGTGGGGAGCCTCAGGGGTGGGATAGCAGGGGCTGAGGGGTGGGGTTAAGGGGCTCCAGCAGAGCTGTGTGGGAAACCCCAGGACCCAGCAGCGGGCAGCTCCTCTTGGCTGTGTGGCTAGACAGCCCCCCAGGAGATGTGGCTGGGGGCAGGGCTATGAAGAATGGATCATGTTCTTCTGTTTAATGGTACTTACCCCTAGCCCTCAGGATTAGGTGGGCTGGGCGGGATGGGAACTGGTGATTCACCTACCCTCCTGTAGCAGCGATACAAGCTTCTTCCAGCACCTCGGTCTTGCTTTAGCCCTGTGCAAAGTATGGCCCTCCCTCTTCTGTAGGGCGCTGGTCCGGGCGTTGCTGTGCTCCTGTCCTTAGAGATTCATTTAGAATTTCTTTCTCAGGCTAGAGGCAGCAGGCACAGCCCCTTTCAACCAAGGTCTGGGATTCCCTGCTGCCTTGAGCAAGGCCACCTGTGAGCAGTCTCCAAGCTAAGCATCATCAACAGGCCAAGCGGTGGCATACCTCCGAGGGCACCACAGGCTGCGTCTCACGCCATAGGGCTTCCCTTTCACAGAACCATAGAATGCTAGGGCTGGGAGAGACCTCAGGAGGTCATCCACTCCTGCCCAAAGCAGGACCAACCCCAACTAAATCATCCCAGACAAGGCTCTATCTAGCCAGGACTTACCAATCTCTAGGGATGGATGTCCAGTCGGTAGTTGCAGTAGAAAGTTAGAGCCACTGTCTCGGTGGACTTCACTACGGCTTCTTTGTAAAGCCCATCGAGGCTGAAAGACAACAAGTGCTATATAAGAGGTAGGCAGGCCCGTAAAGAATTTTGTGTCTACACACTATAGGCACAAAGGGTGTGCTTTTGAGATTACCTCACCACCCTCTTCCTGGTTGGTCTCAGTGAGGATGTCAGGGGCTCTGCACCACTCAGGATCATTCCCACAGCCTGTGTCTTTCTTCCAGCCCAGCCAATTGGGCAATGCTCTTCCCATCTTGATCCTTCAGGCCTTAGGAATACACCCGCACTGCTCTCCTGAGCCCTATCTCACATTGCCTCCCTTCTGGGCCTGGCTTGGAGTTACTCAGCATGCCTAATCGTGTGAGCATTTTCATTGCCATGTATGTCGATCATGCCAGCATCAGTACGCTGCTTCTCCTTTCTAACCACTCCTGCGTGCGGCACCGTTATTTTCCTGAGTGCAAATCGTTCCTAATGGTCATAATCAATGCTAGCGTGATAGCACAGCAGCCAATGCGGCCCTGGCAGCTTGGGAAAAACCCTTCAAACACTGTTTAAGTTCACATGTGTAGATTGTTGACAGGGTGTGTTGGATGGTGCAGTTCATTCCTGCGGTAAGGTCAGGGGTTCAAACACTTGGTTGTATCCGTTTGGCCATGATCAAGGTTAATAACTGTTGTGCATCTTATTTGATTGCAGAAGATTTCACCTTGCCAATGCAGCAGGCTAGAGAAACAAGTCACTAACTGTCAGGGTGGTTAAACACTGGAATAAATTGCCTAGGGAGGTTGTGGAATCTCCATCATTGGAGATATTTAAGAGCAGGTTAGACAGACGCCTATTGGGGTGGTCTGGAATGGTGCCTGGTCCTGCCATGAATGCAGGGGATGGGACTTGACGACCTCTCGAGGTGTCTTCCAGTCCTCATAGTCTATGTATGTATTCTGCATGGCCTCCAGGGACATTGCTAAGGCATAGCCATGTCACGTGACTGATTCTCAGGCACCTCGCCACTGTGCCGAGCAAGAGGAAAGAGAGTTGATAAGAATGCGCCAGTGTTCTGAATGCATCGAAAAGACACCATAAGGGGCCCAAGGCCTTAGCTCTGCCCAGCAGGGAGCTGGGATTCAGGAGTGTTGAATAAGTGACCTCACCTTTAACTTTACGTCTGTTTTCGTGCAACAAAAAGAGAAGCAGCTGTAACCCCCATCAGGTGGCCATCAGCTGGGGGTGCAGTTTAGTGCTCTGCTAAACCATGGTGCTTTTTTTTTTTGTTTGCAACACAAGAGGGGCATTAACCCTATTATCCTGGTTTAATAACTACTTTGGGAATTAGTCTCCCTAGAGACAGGCCTCTCTTTCACTGCCTAGCTGGAACAGCTGTGTTGTCCCAGGTCAGTGCTCTAGCCAGTAGGCCATACTGCCTCAGCGGCAGAAGGGGCAGCATTGTGCCAGTCCTGTCCAGCCCTGGAGTAAAAGACAGCCCCTTGTCCCAAGAAAGTTACCACCACCGTCCAAGACAAGCAGCAACAAAGGAGCGAAATGATAGGGCAGGTGAGGAGGGAGAACACAGTCATATTTTGTGCCCAAGTGGCTCATGAGCTGCCTGGCTTTGCGGGGCCACAGTTTCAAGAGAGCTCTGTTCCCACTGAGGCAGCAGGTTTTCCGCAGGGCCCAGAACCCATTGAGCACTGCTGGATTTCTGGCTGTTGGTGATGGGAGTGGGAGTCGTTGGATACTGAGCTGGGGAAAAGATGTGCCTAATTTCTCAGCTGAAGTGTTGGGCTTCAGCTCCCAGCCGTCAGTTCTCGCCTGGGCCTGTCTCTTTGAACCGAAGAGCCCTTAGTACTCAGGATGATATTTAAGTGTTGGAATCAAGTCACCTCAGTCTTTTATTTTCCCCATAAGCTAAGTAGACTGAGCTCTGTCAGGCCTCAGTATGAGGCACTTTCGCCATCCCCAAGTCATTTGTGTGGCTCTTTTCTTCGCCTTGTCCTAGTTTTTCAACTTCCTTTTTAAAATGTGTCTACCAGACCTGCATTGTTATTAAGTAGGACGATGCTGATTGGCAGGGTTCCCTGTAAGCTGAGCACTTGGGCAGCCACCCACAAGAGAGTCAGGTGCCGCCCAGCTGATTACTAGAGCACCCGCAGCTGCTAGCGTGTGTTTCTATTGGTGGTGCACAGCTGCACATGCCTCGGTGCGTGTAACAAAATTTATTCCACCCACATATGGAAAAAAAATAGAGGGAGCATTGATCTCCCGGATGCCCACTGCTCCAGTCTTTATACATCCAAGGACACAGCATTGCACTGAGTTGCTTGTTCCCTATGACTTGTAAACCCTTCTCAGAGCTTTCCAGGATAGAGTCGCCCATTCTGCAGGGATCTGGGCGGCCTTCCTTTTTCCTAGATTGAGAACATAGCAATTGGCGGCATTAAAACACATATCCTTCAAATGGGTCCAGGTCACCACACAATGCAGCTCACCCTGCTTGGCAGCTCTGCCCCTCACCATTACGTATTCTTCCACCAGGATGGGGGCAGGTTTGGTCGGCAGTGGCTTTATATTTATTTCCAGATCATTGAGGAAAATGTTGACTAACCACAAGCCCTGCTGGATTCCTGGCCCCGTTCAGCGATGATCCCCCATTGCAAGTAGTTTTTCAGATCAGTCCATTGGTTATTTTTTAAAATCCATTTAGCAGGTGCTGTCTTGCTGTTGTGATGGTGCCAGTATTTTTACCAGGTTATAGAGCGGGATAAGACACACCCCTTGCAACAAGCAGCGTCTAGGATGTCTACACACATTCCTTCATCTGCCAAACCTCTCAACAGGGGGAGGAAGAATGAATTTCACTGTTGTGGCACCTTGCCATTCTGGTAACTAACCATTTCCTGCTCTTTCTCCATGGCTGCCAATAGGCCCCGGAAGTTGGTAAAATAAGTGTTAGCCAGCGTGTCGTCGGTCGCCTGTTTGACTGTTTACCAGCCCACAGTTGCGCTGTCAGTGGCTGAGAGCTTTATCAGCTCCAGGCCTGTCACAGTTCATCCATATGCGCCATGACAGGCAATGGTGGCTGCATTAGCTATGTCTCTGGCGAGCAGTCCTCTGCAATGGAGGGGGGGTTAGCAGCTGACTGACGGTGGTCCATGGGAAAGACGACAGAGCGACAGTCATGTTAGTCTGTAGTCAATCAAAACAAAATAGCAATCAGATAGCACTTTAAAGGCTAACAAAATAATTTATTAGGTGATGAGCTTTGGTGGGACAGACCCACTTCTTCAGATCTGGTCTGAAGAAGTGGGTCTGTCCCACCAAAGTTCCTCACCTGATAAATTATTTTGTTAGTCTTTAAAGTTTTACTTGATTGTTTTTTGGTTTTTATGGGAAAGATGGTTGTGGCAAGTTATGGGGGGGTGTTTGTGCGTGTGCGTGCACGCATGTGTGTGGTATTTGTTGTCTGCATGGCCCTTACTGGGCCACAGTAGAGAAAAGCAAGGTTTGACGTCTGCATGTTTTTAGGCCAGGCTTCGAATGAGCTGCCTTGTGAGAGGTGGGGGGACATTTTCACTGGTTTATTAGCCAGAAACTGTGGTTTCAATGAAGCCGCGAGTAGTTTTGAATTTGGTGCTACTGCAGCAAATGGTTTCAGTTGAAAATAACTGGGACCGGGAGGGGTTGTCACCGACTGGGGGAGGAGTCACCCTGCCCTGACACAGGCATGGTTAGTTGCGTCTCTCAACCAGCCGGTAGACCAGAAGGTTTGTTAGTCAACAGGGTCACAGCATGCAACCACCTTGTGAGCACAGAAACCAGAAGCCATCGGTACAATCCGTCTTTGGGAGAGAGGGTCCCAATCCCAAGGAGACTGACGCTCTGCCAGCTCCAGGTCCCAGCCCCCCCCCCGCAAGACTCCCCCTCCTTCTGCTTTCCAAGGCTAAGGGTGTCACTGGTCACCCTGCTTCTGGGCTCAGGGTCCTGTGGAGGGTGTACTAGTGCATGTGTGTGGAAGGCAATCACATCGAAATTCCCATGCTCAGGGAAACTGAGGCACACACAGGGTTACTATTGGACAGTAGAACTCACATGCAACATAACAAGGCAAATAAAATCTCCACTTCATCACAGGCCAGCTGTGCTGGCAGCGAGTTCTGGACCCCCACTGCAGCAGGGTTTGGGCTCTCCTTCCCTTTCCCCGCCCCACAGTTTGGGCTTCAGTTGTTCCGCAGAGTGGATTTCCCCTCCTTCCCCAAAGGCAGCTTCTTCCGGGTTACCGACAAGCTTTTAGCAGGGAAAAGTCGCCTGGTAGTGACTGCCTGCTTTAGTCGCTCCTCAGGAGAAGTGAATTGCTCTTTGGGCTCCAGTTGTTCCCATTCAGGTCCCCCCCAGCTCTTATTTTTAGTAAAAGTCACAGACGGATCTCAAGCACCTGTGACTTTGTATTGCCTGTGGTCCGTCTGTGACTAACAACAACGAAATCTTAACCTTAATCATGGCTGTACAATCAGCCAAGAGCTGAAAATGGAAACTGGACAATTTCAGACAATAAAGAGGCACCTGCTTTTAACCCTTATGCAGTGGGTGAGTGCCCCACTCCTGCAAGGAAAGGGTTAAAGCCGGCTGGAGGGAGCCTGCACAGCTTTGCCGGCCAATGAGTGAAGAGCTCCTGTGGGGGGAGCCAATCAGAGGGCAGCTTGCTGGAGCTGCCTTGCATATAAGGAGCTGCTCCAGGAGCACTGAAGCAGTTGGGTCCTGAGCTGGGAAGGTGCAGGACCAGTTCTCAGAAAGAGCTAGCACCTTAGCTAGGGCAGAGATGGGCAGGATAAGGGGAACTTGGGGAAATTTCCAGCCTGACTCCTGCCAGATTGTGGGCCTGAAGGTAGAGGCTTACAGGGTGCATGGGGTCACAGTGGAAGTGGCCCAGGGAGTACAGCAATGATGGGGTGACGAGGCTGATGAGCCCACCCTAAAGAACTAGGTCTCTGGGCCTGACTGAGAGGGTGACCAAGCCACATAGGGCTACTAACAGGGGAGAGCTGCTATGGGGCAGGCCCCTTGGAAGAGGGGCAGGACAGGAGTCCCCATCACACCTTGGAACAAGTGACCGGGGGATGTTGTCAATGCTCTGTCATGTGCAGTCTTTGAGTCACAGCTGGATGGCTTTTGAAACAATGTGGTCTGACTCAGCCCTTCTCAGGCTCTCCAGACGACCGGACCCCTTTCAGGAGTCTGAGTTGTCCGGTGTGCCCCAAGTTTCACCCAGAGCCACCAGCAAGGGAGGGCAGTTGCCCCAGGGCCTGGACATTCAAAGGGGCCCAGAGCTCCTAACCATCGCTACTGCTACTAACTTGCTGCCAGAGCACCTCCTCACACAGCTCTGAGGGCTGCAGGGAGGCCTTCAAGCCACGGTCTCGGCAACACTAAGGGTTAACTGCCTGAGACTCCACCCCTTCTGACTGAGGTCCTGCCACACCAGGTTCCTGTCGGCCCCGCCAGGTTCCCATCACTTAAAGATGACTTGTTGACCAAACCAGACATGAAAATGCAGGCGCCTCCCAGCGCACTGTTGCTGAAACATGGCTGGCTTACTCGTGTTTGCCAGATAATTCTGCACTTAATCCATTGGCCTGTAAATCCTGTACTCACATTTCAGTAGAGAGGGATATGAACAAATCATACTATGAACATGCATTTGTCCTGCTTTCAATGATGCTTCTTACGTAGCCTGCTTAAGGTGCCCATATGTCCCGTCGTGGCCAGGACAGTCCCTTTGTTAAGTCTTGCTCCAGCCTTCCTGGCAACGGTGGGCATTTGGCCCATTTGCTTTTGTCAGCTGCTCCACAAATGGGCAAGGGACAATGCCAGCCTTACACGGGGGCGGAGGTGAGAGAGAGAGTCAGGGCTCAAGTGACCAGCAGCAATGTCATGCAGGGCTTCAAGGAGCAACTTGGGCCAGCCCTGTGTGGGTAGGGGAGTCTGGGGCCAGCCCCATGTGCATAGGGGGGTCTTGGGGCAGCCCTGTGTGTGCATAGGGGAGTCTCAGTCCAGCCCTGTGTGCATAGGGGGGTCTCCGTCCAGCCCTGTGTACATAGGGGGGTCTCGGGACAGCCTGGTGTGCATAGGGGAGTCTCAGTCCAGCCCTGTGTGCATAAGGGGGTCTCGGGCCAGCCCTGTGTACATAGGGGGGTCTTGGGACAGCCCTGTGCGCATAGGAGAGTCTCAATCCAGCCCAGTGTACATAGGGGGGTCTCTGGACAGCCCGGGGTGCGTAGGGGAGTCTTGGTCCAGCCCTGTGTGGGTAGGAGGGTCTCAGACCAGCCCTGTGTGTGTAGAGGGTCTCGGGCCAGCCCTGTGTAGAAATTTGCTCACTCTAAGCCTGTTGTAAATTAGGCAGATCTCTGGCTGTATTCCCGTAGCTATCTACACACCCTCATGGGTACACGTGCCCCTGGCTGAGATTCACTGGTCTCTGTCACGCAGCAGTTATGGATTTAATGTGGGAATTATTGGGTGAGCTCCTCAGGATTGTGATATGCGGCAGGTTGGGCGAGGTGATCACAGCAGTCCCTTCTGGCCTTGAAATCTATGGATCTTTTAACAATAATAGGTTATTTGTTAAGCACTTAGTGGCTGCAGGCACTTTACGCACCTGACAGTACTACTTAGCACTCGAATGGAAACTCGCATAGTGTTAACTTTGTCTGGCGACTGCTGAATTATAGTAACCCTCCGTCTGTTTCTCCAGAGCTCGCTGTTTCAAACACTCGAGCAGATTTCTATTGGCAATCAATACCATTGCTAGGGAAAAAAAAAAACCTGGGCCTCCAATAAAGATCCCTAATTTTGAAAGGTTACAAAATATTTAGATAATTTAGCTTTATTCTAGTCAGCAGGGCCTAATGAAATTTACCCTAGAGGACTTAAAGAAGTAGCTGAAGAAATTTCTGAACTATTTCTGGTGATCTTTAAAAGCTTTTGAGGACAGGTGAAGTCTCAGGACTAAGGAAGGGCAAATATAGTGTCTATCTTTCAAAAACAGGAACAAAGAGGACCCAGGGAATTAGGCACCAGTCATCCTAACTTTGATAGCTGAAAAAATATTGCAGCAAATGAGTAAACAATCGGTTTGTAAAGACAATAGGGTTATAAGGAACAGCCAGCATAGGGTTGGCAAGAACAAATTATTCCAAATCACTGTAATTTCATTCGTTGGCCGGATTACTGGCCTAGAGGCTGGGGAAAGCTGTAGATGTAGTATAGCTTGATTATAATCAGGCTTTGGACACCAGTACTCCATGGCATTTTCATAAGCAGACCAGGGAAATGCAGTGTAGACAAAATTACTGTTAGGTGGGTACGCAACTGTTCAAAGTTCTGCACTCAAACAGTACTTATTAATGGTTTGCTCTCCACTTGGGAGGGTGTTTTGTTTTGGGAAAAGAAAACTGAGGTGATGGGGACCTGATTGCAAGAGGGGAAACAGGTTTCCAATATGTTGAGGCCTGCAAGACTGTGGTCAGTGTTTCTCCATGTCCCCTGCAGGCAGGACAGGAAGGGAAATGTTAATCTGCAGCAAGGGAAATGTGGGTATTAGGGAAGAAATGAGACGTCTGTTCTGGAACAGGCTGCCAGAAGAAGTTGTGAAATCCCGATCCCTGGGGTTTTTCAGAATGCTTTTGACAAGCGCCTGCCAGCGGCACTCCCAGCAGGAGAGGACAAAGGGGACAACTGCCCCAGGGCTCAGTGGTTCAAAGGGGTCCTGGGGCTCCCAGCTGCTGCTACTGCAGCAGTGGTGGTGGCTGGAGCCCCAGAGCCTGTAAATCACTGCTAGTGCTCCAAAGCCCTTAGCTGCATGCTCCTGAAGGCACTGAGAACTGCTGGCCCTGGGCCCCGGCCCTCCACCCGAGCATCACCCCTCCTGGGAGCGCAAAGCTACAGCCCCTGCTCCGTCCCCCAGGGCCCAGTGTGTCTGTCAGCTCCCCTCCCTGTCAGAAACGGTCTTGGTTATTTGCTCGTGCTTCAGTGCAGGGGGCTGGACTTGACCTCTCAAGGTCCCCCCCCCAGCTCCACGTTTCTGTGCTCCATGTCATATGCAGCACAACACGCAGCAGAACTGGAAGGTACCAAAAATGGGTGGGGAGGGAGGACTGAGGAGGTAGAAATAGATATTTCTGTTCTGTGGTGCAGTAGAGCGATCGCGAGGGCTTGGGCTCAGAGAGGTAGCGGCGTTCGTCTGTATCTTCGCAAAACAAAAGCAGCTGTCCTGGAGCACCATAAAGACTAACAACATTACTTATTAGGTGATGAGCTGTTGTGGGACAGACCCGCTGCTTCAGATTCTGGAGAATAGCTGATAACTGAGAGAGAAAGAATTTTTTGTAAAAAGAGAGGGAAAAAAAAAAGAAAGTAAAAAACCTGATAAATCAGGTAGATAGGAGGAAGGGTGGCTGCGGGGGAGGAGAAAAAAATCCTCTGCAAGTGTCTATTCAGTTAAGTGGGATGCCTGCCATCAAAGGTGGGGAAATTGTCCTTGTAATGTGTAAGTAACTGAGATCTTTGCTGAGTCCATGGTGATAGGTATCAAACTTTAAAATGAATTCCAATTCAGATGTCTCCCTGTGTAATCTGGTGTTAAAGTCCCTTTGTTTTAAACTGCAGACCATCAAGTCTTCAACAGCGTGTCCTGCCAAGCTGAAATGCTCACGGATCAGTTTACGTATATTCAGATTCCTAAAGTCGGATCTGTGGACAGGGAGCAGACAGGGAGCTGCAGATGGGGGAGTTTAAGAGGGAGTTTGGGAGGGAGTTTGGCAGAGGGAGGCCTATGACAGTTAGGAAGACCCGCAAGACCTGTACCAGCATTACTGCTGTCTCCTCCACCTGCGCCTGTAGCCAGACAGACTGCCTGACCATGGATGCCTCTACCCAGATCCTGGTGAGGTTTTGCAGGGACTGTGGCTTGCAGTTCTCACTCACTGATATCCGTGCTGGGGGTCCATCCAGTGTGAAAGGTGCCTGCTGGTGGAATCTCTCAGGCGGCTGGTGGGAGAGCTACAGGAGGAGGTAGCCAGGTTGAGGAGTATCCGACTCCAGAAGCAGTTCCTGGATAGTATTCATGTGGAGACAGCTCATCACCTAATAAGTAATGTTGTTAGTCTTTATGGTGCTCCAGGACAGCTGCTTTTGTTTTGCAAAGATACTCCAATATATCTTTTCTGAGGTGAGGAGACCACATCTGCACGCAGTACTCAAGATGTGGGCGTACCTTAGTTTTACATAGGGGCAGTAAGATATTCTTTGTCTTATTTTCTATCCCTTTTTTAATTATTCCTAACATCCTATTTGCTTTACTGACTGCCGCTGCACGCTGCGTGGATGTTTTCAGAGAGCTATCCACTATAATTCCAAGATCCCTTTCCTGATCTGTTGTAGCTAAATTTGCCCCCATCATATTATATGTATAATTAGGGTTATTTTTCCCAATGTGCATTACCTTACACTTACCCACATTAAATTTCATGTGAGAGAGATGGGAGACAGCATGAGCAACAATGTCAGAGTAAAAAGAGGTTCAGGACAAAAGAGGGAGGCAAGTTCAGATCAATATCTCAGATGCCTATATACAAATGCAAAAAGTATAGTTAATAAGCAAGAAGATCTGGAAGAGCTAATAAATAAATACAACTATGACATTGTTGACATCACGGAAACTTGGTGGGATAATACATATGATTGGTATGTTGGTACTGAAGGGTACAGCCTGTTTAGGAAGCATAGACAGGGAAGAAAGGGGGGATTTGTTGCCTTATATATTAAAAATGTATACACTTGGACTGAGGTGGAGATGGACACAGGAGATGGACGTGTTGAGAGTCTCTGGGTTATACTAAGAGGGGTGAAAAACAAGGGTGATGTCCTGCTAGGAGTCTACTACAGGCCACCTACCCAGGTGGATGAGGCTTTTTTTAAACAACTAACAAAGTCGTGCAGGGCTCAGGATTTGGTGGTGATGGGGGACTTCAACTATCCAGATATATGTTGGGAAACTAATACAGTGGGTCACAAACTATCCAGTAAATTCTTGGATTGCATTGGAGACAATATTTTATTCCAAAAGGTTGAAAAAGCTACCAGGGGAAGCTGTTCTAGATTTGATTTTAACAAATAGGGAGGAGTTGGTAGAGAACTTGAAAGTGGAAAGCAGCTTGGGTGAAAGTGATCATGAAATCATAGAGTTCACAATTCTAAGGAAGGGTAGAAGGGAAACAGCAAAATAGAGATAATGGATTTCAGGAGGGCAGATTTTGGTAAACTCAGAGAGCTGGTCGGTAAGGTCCCATGGGAAGCAAAACTGAGGGGAAAAACAGCTGAGGAGAACTGGCAGTTTTTCAAAGGGACATTATTAAGGGCCCAAAAGCAAGCTATCCCGCTGCGTAGGAAAGATAGAAAATATGGAAAAAGACCACCTTGGCTTAACCAGGAGATCTTGCATGATCTCAAAATAAAAAAGGAATTGTATAAAAAATGTAAACAAGGACAAATCACAATGGATGAATATAGGCAAACAACACAAGAATGCAGGAGCAAGATTAGAAAGGCTAAGGCACAAAATGAGCTCAAACAAGATACAGACATAAAGGGAAATAAGAAGGCTTTTTATAAATACATTAGAAACAAGAGGAAGACTAAGGACAGCATAGGTCCATTGGTCAGCGAGGAGGGAGAAATAGTAACAGGGAATTTGGAAATGGCAGAGATGCTTAATGACTTCTTTGTTTCGGTCTTCACTGAGAAGTCTGAAGAAGGAATTCCTAACATAGTGAATGCTAGTGGGAAAGGGGTGGGGTTAGAAGTTGAAATAAAAAAAGAACAAGTTAAAAATCGCTGCGGAAAATTAGATGTCTGCAAGTCACCAGGGCCTGATGAAATGCATCCCAGAATACTAAAGGAGCTGATAGAGGAGGTATCTGAGCCTTTAGCTATCATCTTTGGAAAATCATGGGAGACAGGAGAGATTCCAGAAGATCGGAAAAGGGCAAATATAGTACCCATCTATAAAACGGGGAATAAGAATAACCTGGGAAACTACAGGCCAGTCAGTGTAACTTCTGTGCCAGGAAAGATAGTAAAGCAGGCAATTAAAGAGATCATCCGCAAGCACTTGGAAGGTGGTAAGGTTATAGGGAACAGCCAGCATGGATTTGTAAAGAACAAATCATGTCAAACCAATCTGATAGCCTTCTTGGATAGGATAAGGAGCCTTGTGGATAGGGGAGAAGCGGTAGATGTGGTCTATCTAGACTTTAGTAAAGCATTTGATACGGTCTCACATGATATTCTTATAAAAAATCTAGGCAAATACAATTTAGATGAGGCTACTATAAGGTGGGTGCATAACTGGCTGGATAACTGTACTCAGAGAGTTGTTCTTAATGATTCTCAATCCTGCTGGAAAAGTATAACAAGTGGGGTTCCGCAGGGGTCTGTGTTAGGACCGGTTCTGTTCAATATCTTCATGAACGATTTAGATATTGGCATAGAAAGTACGTTTATTATGTTTGCAGATGATACCAAGCTGGGAGGCGTTGCAACTGCTTTGGAGGATAGGGTCATAATTCAAAATGATCTGGATAATTGGAGAAATGGTCTGAAGTAAACAGGGTGAAGTTTAATAAGGACAAATGCAAAGTGCTCCACTTAGCAAGGAACAATCAGTTTCACACATACAGAATTGGGGGAGACTGTCTAGGAAGGAGTACAGCAGAAAGGGAGCTAGGGGTTATAATGGACCACAAGCTAAATATGAGTCAACAGTGTGATGCTGTTGCAAAAAAAGCAAACATGATTCTGGGATGCATTAACAGCTGTGTTGTGAACAAGACACGAGAAGTCATCCTTCTGCTCTACTCTGCGCTGGTTAGGCCTCAGCTGGAGTATTGTGTCCGGTTCTGGGCACCACAGTTCAAGAAAGATGAGAAATTAGAGAGGGTCCAGTAAAGAGTGACAAGAATGATTAGTATCGGAGGGGTAGCCGTGTTAGTCTGGATCTGTAACAGCAACGAAGGGTCCTGTGGCACCTTATAGACTAACAGAAAAGTTTTGAGCATGAGCTTTCGTGAGCACAGACTCACTTCATCAGATGCAAAGGTCTAGAGCAGGCGTGTCCAACCCGCGGGCCGCATGCGGCCCTGGACAGCTAGTAATGCGGCCCCACGAGATTGTAAACTTTTAACATTATTATGTGATTTATATACATTAACTATGTTATATATTTTATATGCGGCCCAAGACAATTCCTCTTCACTCAATGCGGCCCAGGCAAGCCAAAAGGTTGGACACCCATGGTCTAGAGAATGTGACCTATGAGGAAAGGCTGAAAGAATTGGACTTGTTTAGTTTAGAAAAGAGTAGATTGAGGGGGGACATGATAGCGGTTTTCAGGTATCTAAAAGGGAGTCATAAGGAGGAGGAAGAAAACTTGTTCTTTTTGACCTCTGAGGATAGAACAAGAAGCAATGGGCTTAAACTGCAGCAAGGGAGGTTTAGGTTGGACATTAGGAAAAAGTTCCTAACTGTCAGGGTGGTCAAACAGTGGAATAAATTGCCAAGCGAGGTTGTGGAATCTCCATCGCTGAAGATATTTAAGAACAGGTTAGATAGATGTCTATCAGGGATGGTTTAGACAGTACTTGGTCCTGCCATGAGGGCAGGGGGCTGGACTCGATGGCCTCTCGAAGTCCCTTCCAGTGCCAGTATTCTGTGATTCTGTGTGACTGATGTGGTTATGTCCATTGATGGTGTCTCTAGTGTAAATATGTGGACAGAGTTGGCAGGGCAGTTTGTTTCAAGAAAAGGTTTCAAGATTAGTATTTCTGTGGTATGGTGTGTGGTTGCTAGTGAGAATTTTCACAGGCTGACATTATGCGGAGAGAACACCAAGTGACACATAATCTCAGGCTTGTTGAACGCAATGCTGTCCAGAGTCTCAAAAATAACTCTGACATTATAATCAAACAGGCAAACAGACAAAGAGGGTGCTGTTGTCATCCTGAGTAAGTCAGACTATGAATTGGAGGCAGCTAGACAACTCTCTAACACCACATTTTACAGACCTCTTTCTTCTGATCCTACAGAGGAATACCAAAGAAACTACATCATCTGCTTAAGAAACTCCCTGGCTCTACTTGGGACCAAATTCACACAGGCACATCCACAAGAGCCCCAGACAGGAGTATTCTATCTGCTACCCAAAATCCATAAATCTGGAAACCTCAGATGCCCTATCATTTCAGGTACTCGCACCCTTACAACAAGACTGTTCTGCTATGTGGACTCCCTCTTCAAACCCTATGCTACCAGCACTTCTAGTTATCTCTGAGATACCACTGACTTCCTGAGGAAATTACAGAACATCTGAAATCTTCCTGAGAATACCATCCTTGCCACCAGGGATGGAGAAGCTCTTTACGCTAATGCTATCCCCGATATTACCACAGCACATCGGCTGGCTGAGCTATGTGAATTTGTCCTCACCCACAACTATTTCTGATTTGGGGACAATTTATTGCCTCAGATGAGCAACACTTCTATGGGATCCCACATGGCCCTACAGAATACTAACATTTTACGACTAACTTAGAATGTTTTTTCAGCTCCTGTCCCCTATTCTCCCTCCTTTACTCACGCTACGTCGATGATATCTTTATCATTTGGATCCATGGTAAAGAAACGCTTGAAGAATTCCACAGGGATTTCAACAACCTGCACCCCTCCATCAATCTCAGCCTTGACCATTCCACACAAGAGATCCATTTCCTGGACACCATAGAACAAATCTCAGATGGTCAAATCAATACCACTCCCTACCGGACTGCTACCCTTACCTGCATGCCTCCAGCTTCCATCCAGGAGACATCACGAGCTATTGTTTATAGTCAAGCCCTGAGATATAACCTCACCTGCTCCAGTCCAACTGACAGAGACCAAAATCTTGAAAATCTCTGCTAGGCATTCATAAAACCGTTCCCACTGAGAGAAGTAAAAAAATAAAACAAAACAAAACAGATCGACAGGACCAGGCAAATACACAGAAACCAGCTACTTCTAGATAGGCCCAAGAGGGTTAATAACAGAATGTTGCTTGTCATCACCTACAGCCCCCAACTCAAACGCTTTCAGCACATTCTAGACCATCTACACCTGTACTGGAACATGATGCATCATTCTCACAGGCCCTGGGTGACAGACCTGTTCTTTCTTACAGACAGCCACCCAACCTCAGGAAAATTCTCACTAGCAACCACATGCCACACCACAGAAATACTAATCCTAGAACCTTTCCTTGCAACAAGCCCTTTGCCAATTCTGTCCACATATTTACACTAGAGATGCCATCAATGGACATAACCACGTCAGTTACATGATCAGGGGGCTCATATTCCTGCACTTCCACTAATGTGATCTATGCCGTCATGTGCGAGCGATGTCCCACTGCCATGTACATTGGGCAAACTAGACAATCACTTCGCTGAAGAACGAATGGACACAAATCCAACTTTAGGAATCTGAATGCACATAAAATGGTCAATGAGCATTTCAGCTTGGCAGGACATGCTATTGATGACTTAATGGTGTGTATGTTTTAAAACAAAGTGACTTTAGCACCAGATTTTCAGAATACATTATTCTGAAATAATTCTGCTGCGTAGATATAGTATTTCGGATTACAGCCCCTGGAAGCAGTGGTCTAGTGACTAGTCTAACCTCACTACCCAGTACGTAGCCACACTATTTTGGAATAAGTTTCGCTTATTCCCGGACTTCCCTGCAGTGCAGCTGCATTATTCTGAACTAGCTTGTTTTGTAGTAGTAACTTGGGAAAAAACTATTCTGGAATAACTTTGCGGTGTAGACGGACCCAAAGGTGCTGCAGGACTCCTCGTTGTTTATGCTCACAAAGTGCTCTGCGTGTACATGTGGATACAGCTTATGCTTACGACACTGGGTTTTTTTCTTGGATAACTTATTCCAAGCACAGCATTGGTGACATCACGGGGTCTGCGCAGCTTTGCCAGCACAGATGTCTTGGTCACAAATCATGCCGTTTCACAACCCCGGTGGGCATGACTTTGCCGGCTCAAGCCACAGCGTCAACTTGGCCTGGAAATCTCTGATAGAAGAAATGCATTGGATTTCAGTGCTCTCTGGTCCTGTTTGGCACATGTCCTCAGAGGACCTTTCACAGTTCTCCCTCCACGGCCGCGTTTGCTGCCCCCTTTATCCAGCTGCTTTCCCGGGCGGAAATGAGACTTCTTTTTTAAAAGCTGAATGCACAGAGTAAAAGCAAAGCCTGCAGCCTTCCAGCGTGCGTTGCGTAAGCCAGGGCTGCAGCAACCCTTTGGATGATGCCAACCATCCAGCACGCAGAGTGGCAGCTGCTTTCCTTTCCCCTCCCTTCCTATTGATCTGACGTAATTGTATTACACATGAGCAAACGAGTGGATTTGATTAGACGCAGATAAAGGTTTTGATTTATGTATGTTACCCTCTCACCGCTACAATCCCTTCCCCTCCCCCTTGGCTTCACGCTTGTCAGAGCGACTATCCCCTCTATCCACAAAGGCAGCTTCTCCTGTGTTCCAGGCAAGCTTTGAGCAGGGAAAAAGAGCTCGGCTGACATGGTGACTGCCTGATTTAGACTCCTCAGCAGAGGTGAATTGCTGTATCGGCCACTCTGCAGCAATTATCAATTCACCTTCCCTGGCTTCCCAACACAACAGTGAAATAAATATCCGAAAAGCTAGGAAGCCTCAAAAAAGGGAGAGGCAACAGAAGTAACACACAGGATTTGCTGATGTATTCACGCACAGTGTGCATCGCAAACTTACACCAGCTTCAGCAGGTTCCTTTTATCCTTTGCAGTTATATCTTCGTCCTCGGGTTTGCCCTTGGTTAAGTTACCGGGCCTCCACTTACTGCCATCTCCATCACAGGAGATCATTTGATGGAGATTGCTTGAGTTTGTGAAAGATGTTCTCTCGTTCAACCACAAGCCATTGGATGTGGGCAAGAATTAATTCAAGGTCTGTGATATGGAGGAGAGCAGACTAGAAGACCACAATCTTTCCTTCTGTCCCTAAAAGCCATGAGTCTATCAATATTTTGATCCCATACAAGGCCAAAATGCTATGCGTATAGTGTAACACCAACAGGAGGAACCAAACCTGGGACCTCAGCACAGGAGCCTCTGCTGGCTTGCTCCGGGTTAAGGCTATAGAGGAGACTCAGGCTTGGTCTATACTAGGCAGGTAAGTCACTTGCCGATAAGCAATTCTCGCTATGACAGTTGCATAGCTGGAATCGACTTATCTGCAGTCGACTTACCTGGTCCTCTGCCCAGGGGGAGGTTGACGGCAGAGTTTCTCCCATCGACCTCCCTTTCTCCTTGCGATAGTGTGGAGTACAGGGGCTGATGCTGACCCCAGAGAGTTCAATTTCACATGTCTCTACCTGGCGTGCAAAACTGAACTCTGGCATAGACGAGCTCTCATTCTTTCTCTCTGTAGGTGGTCTAGGTGCCTCCACATGGCCCAGTGACACACACCCAGTAGGTGCGTGGGTTACTTGTAGCGTTTGCCTTTGACTTTCTTATATTGGTGTCCAGATATGTCACGTTTCCTTTCACCACTGCTGTTCATTTTTTGCATTTCGCTTCTCCTGGGTAGTGAGCTTAGACTCGTCCCTTTGAATCTCTGATTCAGGTGCGCATACAATAGACCTTTGTGTTTGGCTTCGCAATGCGATACTGGAGCTTGTAAATCAAACAGCAAATGTTTTTATTCCAATAACGCTATTTCCTGTGGGGACAAATAAGTCTGGCACTAGTTAACTCAGGGGAATAGCTCAATGCCCAAAGAAAGCGAGAGGCTATACAGGCGATTTCTCATTACACGGTCGCGTTCCATGTTGATTTGATAATGCTATTTGAGGGAATGTTTGTGCATTTAGTGCTACAGCGATGTCACCATGGAGTGCTCCAGTGTAGACATTACCTGTACCAATGCCAGGGGTTCTCCCGTTGGTGTGGCTTATCTGCCTCCGTGCGAGGTGGTAGTTAAGTCAATGGAATTTTTTACATCCCTGAGAAAATACTCTCACAGACCCAGCCTAAGTCCTCATCTAGCACTTGTACCCACAGATCCTAAAGTGCTGAGTGTCATGAGCCTCCTTTGGCAGCTGAGGAAACTGAGGCACGAAATATTTAAGTGACTTGCTCAAGATCACATACTGAGTCAGTGGCAGAGCAAGGAATGGCATGTAAGCCTTCTCAGTTGCATTTGGTGGTTCATCAGTGGGACAGCAGGTGGCTCGGTGATCACTTAGATGTCACGTCCAGTGCCTTTGTGTGTTGTTTTGCTGTTGGCTGGCTTGAGTCCAGCACCAGGGCTACTGTGTAATGTGTGGTACGCTGTTCTTCCGAGCCCCAAGACAGAATTGGGCTGACGGGGAAGGAAGTAAGACCCCCATGAACTCCAGGTCCAAAGGAACGAAGAGTTAATGCAGAACTCCTTCATTTATTCCACATTTCAGACCAGTCACAAAAAGCGTCCTCGTCATACAAAGTTGCATAAAATTTATATCATCCTGAATGAGAAGCCTAAAATTATTAGACAGTTTCCTTCAGGGCAGAGTCAGCTGTGAATGCTTTGGGCATTGTGCCTCAGGCACCGTCATTGTTTCTCTGACTAGTGATGATGGAGACGTTACCAAGTCACTTTTATTTGTACTGCACTTTGCTCTTTCCATCTATCCAGGCCTTGCCACTTCACTGTGTCTTAGCGTAATACAAGTAATCCCCCAGGACTGACTGTGCTCTGGGACGTTCAGGGAAAGCCTCCCAGGAGAAATACCAGAACCTGAAGAGCTGTGTTTTCCCAAGGAATGTTGCAAATTTGCCAACTTTTCAGCATGCTATAGAAGAGAGAAGACTGAGGGGGACAGGATGGTGGTTTTCAAGTACTTAAAAGACTGTTACAAGAAGGAGGGAAAAAAATGTTCTCCTTGGTCTCTGAGGATAGGACAAGGAGCAATGGGTTTAAAGTGCAGCAAGGGAGGTTTAGGTTGGACATTAGGAAAAACTTCCTTGCTGTCAGGGTGGTTAAACACTGGAATAAATTGCCTAGGGAGGTTGTGGAATCTCCATCATTGGAGATATTTAAGAGCAGGTTAGAAAGACACCTGTCAGGTATGTTCTAGACCAGGGATTCCCACCCTGAGTCGGGACCCAAACATGAGTTGCGATTAGATTTGGTCAGGGTTGCCAGCTAGGTGGCTCTGAGACACGTGTGGCTCTTAAAGAAGCCATTTGTGGCTCTGCCACCTCTCGCTGTTCCAGCTCCCAGTCCCTGCCCTGCCCTGCCGCACTGAAATGAAACTCAATTTAATTGGCTTAACAGCTGTTAAACCAATTAAATTGAGTCCCATTTCAGTGCGGCAGGGCAGGGAACTGCCTGCGCTGCAAGCGGGGGAAGGAAGTAGGAGGACTGGAAGGAGCTGTGCAGAGGTGGATATGGCAGTGGGGTTGGGGCAGCGGCAGTGTGTGGAACTTATATGAGGTGAGGCGGCGGGGGAGGCTGAGAGGGGTTAAAGCCATGCCCCAGCCAGCTGCCAGCCAAGTGGCTACGGGGTCCCCCCTGCCTGCCCCCCTGGCTAGAGATCCCACAGCTGGCACCAGGCCCTGGGCTCCAGTCCCAGCCAGCTTTTGGAAATCGTATGCAGGACAGGCAGCCCTGGCTGGGGATCCCATGGGTGGGGCTTCCTATCCTGGATAAGTTTTTGAAAAATCTGGCAACCGTATCCAGGGTTTAAGCCTGGGTTAGGCAGAGGGGGAGGAGGCTGAGAGGGGTTCAAGCCATGGGGTGGGGGCGCATTTTGGGGCCCAGGGGCATTTGAGCTGTGAGGTGACGGGGTGCATTTTTTCCCAGGGAGAACCTCCTCCCCCTCCCCGGTTTTGAATTGCTTTGGGTCACAAAGTCTTCCTGAATTGTCAAAATGAGTCCCTGTCTCAAAAAGGTTGGGAACCACCGAGCTAAATGATGCTTGGCCCTGCTGTGAGGGCAGGGGACATAAGAACATAAGAAGAGCCACACTGAGGCAGACTGTAAGCCCATCAAGCCCAGTGTCCTGTCTTCTGACAGTGGCCAATGCCAGGTGCCCCAGAGGGAATGCACAGAACATGTAGTCATTAAGTGATCGATTCCCTGTCGCTCATTTCCAGCCTCTTGCAAACAGAGGCTAGGGAGACCGTCCACGCCCATCCTGGCTAACAGCCATTGATGGACCTACCCGCCACGAATTTATCTAGACTGGACTGGACTCGATGATCTCCCAAGATCCCTTCCAGTTCGAGTGCTCTATGATTCTACGTCTTGTCCTCCTTCTCACTCCCCACCAGTGGCTCTGAGCCTTGCTTTGTGACCCTCTGTTGATTCTGCAGCCCCTAACTATTGTTTCGCCAGCCCAGCATTAGGACTGCAAGGTGAGGAAGGAGCAGCAGGCCGAAAAGCTTTATGCGGCCTTTAAGCACTGAAGCCCTATAGACGTACAGGTTTGCAACTCTGCCTAAGCCAGAGCAAAGTACACTCTGGGTGCACCCCAGTTTGCCCCCTCAAATCACAGTCTTGGCCCCAGTATCACCAGGATCACTGTAGGGTGCAAACACGTGTCGGCCTGCCAATAAAAATCCACCAAATTTTTGGAGACCTGAGTCTTCTGTGTTCTGATTCATCTCCGAAGCCAGCTAGCTTTCGTTTTGTTCCACGTGCTGATTCGTCTGGCTCTGTGTGAGCTATCTAGAGCAGGAGCTTCCGTCTCTCTGTTCCTTTCATTCAGGGCGAGCTGCCCTTGCAAAAAGTTTTCATTACGGCAACCTGGGGAAAGTTTCCCGTGGAAGTCACTGTACGGCCGGGTTTCATCTCGCGCGTGCTGCAAAATCGTCCCCCGCTCGTTACAGTGGAGCCGAAAAAGCAGCAGAAAGTTCCTAATGACTCGCGGCTCGGGAGTAAGGAACCTCTGTGCTTTTATTCTTTCGCTGTGCTGGAGACGGGTTTGCCTTTGATGCAGCTAATGGTGGGAAGAGAATGCTGACAGTGAGAGCTGAAAGCAGAGGAGACAGAGAGGTGGATCGAGGGCACTTTGACAAGTTCCTTGTCTTTCTTGTCCTGTGCATTCATCTCGCGCCAGGCTCAGGGGGATAGTTTAAAGCACCTGGTCTTGAGCCTTCCTCCCTGTGCTTGGGAAGCAGAGATCGACAATGAATGGAATCACAAGTTCAACTGTATATGTTTCTGCCTAAATGGTGCAAGGGGTCCACCCACTCATGAGGACCCCTCTTCGGCGAAGGGTGTCTTGTCTGATTGTCTCCAAGGTTCTGAGTGTGGGATGTGACTTGCCATGTCCAGGGTGCTCTCATTTCCTGCATTAAGCTTGTGGCCAGTCTTCGGCCACAGGACCTGGGGCTTGCCCAGATCTATGTTCAGCTCACACTCAGAGCTCTCCATAGTGCTGCTGGTCTCCGATTCAGTACATAGACCTGCCTGTGTCGACCTCCTGTGAAGAACTGCCAAGCCCTAGCCTGGCAGCTTCTTTTATACTGACTTGCTGGGTCCTGATTGGCTGCTGCAGAGACAGCTGCTCTGCCCTGCCAGGAGGACCTCTCTTCTGCTCCTCTCTCTGGGATGGGGTATGACAAGGCCCCTGGTGTCCTTCACACCCCATCACAAGTGGTGATGAGGTTGTCTATCTCCATGTGTATACGAGCACCTTATCAAATAGCTGCATGAGTAAATAAAAGTGAAACTCGTTTCCAATCCAATAAATGCTTTCCCTTGCCGTACATGTTCTCTGCTTTGTCAGAGGCAAGTGATTTGGACACAGTCAGTGGGATTGCTTTGTGAGGAATTGCATGTGCTCAGTGGTGGATTAACATTAGGGCAAAAGAGGCAGTCGTCTCAGGGCCCCCAAGCATCGGGGCCCCAGCGTTCCATCGTACCATTTTGTTTAAACAATTCATTTTAATGGAACACAAGAAATGTGTCGTGTCGTTCTTATTTTAAAATTAATTTAAGTGTAATTTGATTGTGTATCATGATGGATAATCAGCATGAATAGATTTTGAAACAAAAATAAAGTTATATTAATATTTTAATATATTGTGGGGAGGGCCTTGTGACCCCATCCTGTTCTTAACCTGCCCCAGCGGGTGCTTGGAAAGGCAGAGCTGTCTAATAGGGAAAGCCTGGGAGCTGGGACTCCAGAGCTGCGTCTACACGTGCACGCTACTTCGAAGTAGCGGCACCAACTTCGAAATAGCGCCCGTCGCGTCTACATGCGTCGGGCGCTATTTCGAAGTTAACTTTGACGTTAGGCGGCGAGACGTCGAAGTCGCTAACCTCATGAGGAGATAGGAATAGCGCCCTACTTCGACATTCAACGTCGAAGTAGGGACCGTGTAGACGATCCGCGTCCCGCAACGTCGAAATTGCTGGGTCCTCCATGGCAGCCATCAGCTGGGGGGTTGAGAGATGCTCTCTCTCCAGCCCCTGCGGGGCTCTATGGTCACCCTGGGCAGCAGCCCTTAGCCCAGGGCTTCTGGCTGCTTCTGCGGCAGCTGGGGATCTATGCTGCAGGCACAGGGTCTGCAACCAGTTGTCAGCTCTGTGGATCTTGTGTTGTTTAGTGCAACTGTGTCTGGGAGGGGCCCTTTAAGGGAGCGGCTTGCTGTTGAGTCCGCCCTGTGACCCTGTCTGCAGCTGTGCCTGGCATCCCTATTTCGATGTGTGCTACTTTCACGTGTAGACATTCCCTTGCTGCGCCTATTTCGATGTTGGGCTGAGCAACGTCGAAGTTGAACATCGACGTTGCTGGCCCTGGAGGACGTATAGACGTTATTCATCGAAATAGACTATTTCGATGTCACAACATCGAAATAAGCTATTTCGATGTTGGCTGCACGTGTAGACGTAGCCCAGGTCTCCAGAGCAGACTGGCTTCAGCTTCTCCTAGCCTATCTGTGATTCACAAGGCTGTTGATATTGAATCAGTGCAGTTTATGGAGGGAATGTGGTGGCATTGAAGCCTTGCTGAGTTTTTAAACGCAGACTGTATGTGTGGGTATTCAACACCCCTACAGTGTACAGGGAGGATCTAGTTCTGCTCTTCTTTATGCTAATATAAATTAGGAGTGCAAGAGTCTGGCCTCATCTGTATAAAGCCAGAGAAAGAGCAGAACTGGGTCTAATGCAGGTGTGAATAGTATATATTAGGCCAGATTCTCAGTTGGTGTAAATCGTCATTGTTCTGTTGAAGTGAGTGGTGTTTAACTGGCATAAAGCCATTGAACGATCAGAATCAGGTTGCTTGTGTTTGCATGTATCCACATTCCTTTCCCACGATCAGAAAACAGCTGGAGCTCTTGAGTCGGTCAGTAAATAACAGCTGCTCTCCACCAGGAGCAAAGGGGGCAACTGCCCCAGGGCACAGAATTCAAAAGAGCCCAGGACCCCCTGACTGCCACCGCCACTACTGTGGCAGTGGCCAGAGCCCCAGGCTCTTTAAATTGCTGCCAAATCCTCGCATGCCACACTCTAGGTGCCTCTGAGGGCTGGCTATTCCCAATTCCACCCCTTCCATTGGAGGCTCTGCCCCTTCCACCAGAAGTCCCGCCCCTTCCAGCAGAGGCTCCACCCCTTCTGGGAGCAAGTAGCCTCTACCACGTTGCCCAAGAGCCTGGAAAATGTCAGCCTCCTGGTCTCCTCTGTAAATGTGACATTTCCTGTGTGCAGGTATTCTGCATCCCATATCATGTGCGCATGAACGCTATGATCGGGCACGAATAATCGAAGGGAATACTTGTTTCTGTCATGGCAAGCACAATGGAGAAGATGAAGCGAGGCAGTTCATTCGAATTGCCTCGTGGTTTGGCTACATACTAAACCTCAATGGAGAGCATTTAGGGTCGGTTTACACTGCACTAAAAGACATGGGAAAAAGTTGCAACTGGCCTGAGTCAGCTGACTTGAGCTCACAGGGCTCAGGAGGCAGATCCAAAAATTGAATCTGGATATTTAGGATTGGGCTGGAGCCTAAAGCGTGGACACCATGAGGGAGGGGAGTTCCAGGGACCAGCTTCCAGGCCATGCCTGAATGTCTACACTGCTATCCTTAACCCTGAAAACCAAGTCAATTGACCCAGGCTTAGTGCCACGGGTTTTTCACTGCAGTATTGATGCCCAGTGAGATGCCAAATGGTAACTTGTTGATTATCATCATCATTAATTATATTTTAATTAGAAAAATAGTTTAGCCTCTTTTCCAGGCTTAGTGTGTTTCCCCATGGCTTTTATGTAAGAGGACAGGGTTATGACCCAGTGGAGGCCGTATTTTCTAGGGGATGTGACACTGCACTTAGGTTTCAAGGGATGTGCCATCTATTTCCAGCTCCAGGACCAACTTTCTGTGTGATTGTAGGTAAAGGTCTCAGTCTCTCTACACCTCCATTTCCCTCCCATCGTTTGTCTGGCTGGGCTTTTTGGATTGTAAATTCATCGGATTTTAAGGTCCAGAGAAATGTGGAGCTGGTCGGCTGAGCAACTGGTAGAACTAATGAGCATGGTACTGGTTCAGATCCAACTCAGCTTGGTCGATGGAGAGTCAAAGCTCTCTGGTGGCCTTTGTAAAAATGAGCAGTGCTGTAGCACCTTAAAGCCTGACAAATTTATTTATTAGGTAATGAGCTTGTCGTACCCAGGAAAGCTCATTACCTAATAAATAAATTTGTTAGTCTCTAAGGTGCTGTAGGACTGCTTGATTTTTGTGATGCTGTCTGCTAACACGACGACTACTCTGAGATGATTTGTAAAATGAGGTGATCTTTGCAGTCATGTCCCTGAGAATCTCCTCAGCTCAGTTAGCATCTAGCTACAACTGATCTATTTATATCTCACACACACAGCCTCTCAAACATTATAGTATCTGAGTGTCTTCAGCTATCTCTCAGGAAAACTAACAACTTCTGCTTTTCTCCCTTCCCAGCTGGAGGAATGAGTGTGGCTTAAGGGAGTTTTGTTCTGTTTTGTCACAAATGCATGAAATAGTTTGGCATCGCTGGCTCTGCTTTTTTGGCCAAAACCAGAATTTTGCTTGAAAAATTACGCTCAGGTCTAATTCTGGGTTCTATCAGCAGCTCTCTCGACCTGGCATTGTGGCCATGGGCAAACACATTGGTGATTTATATGGCCGCCTAGTTCCCCCTGATTTCAGCAGGAGTTGGGTACCAAAATATCTTTGCGGATCTGGGCTTTTGTCTCTTGTTAGACTGAGACTTATCTACACTAGGCAGGTAAGTTGATTGCAGATACACAATTTTAGCTATGACAGTTGCATAGCTAGAATCAACTTATCTGCAATCAACTCACCTGGCCGTGCACACAGAGGGAGGTTGATAGCAAGGAGTACAGGGGTCAATGGCTGACATCGATAGGTCGATTTTGCGCGTCTCTACCAGGTGCATGAAAATGAACCCAGGAAGATTGACCCTGTGTGGGCTGATCTTCTGGGTAACATAGACATGTCCTCACTCATCTGAAAAATGCTGAACTGGTTGAATGAAAGGGGTCTATTGATGAATATCATATTTTAGGACTGACAGGAGGAAATGACTGTGTATAATTCTGCTTCATATTATTTGGTTGGTGATATAGCTGATCAAATACCATATACACACACACCTCACAGACCTGGGAGGGACCTCAGGAGGCCGTGGAGTCCAGTCCTCTTCCCAGCACCATCTCTTTTTTTAACCTATGTGCCCCACATCCCTAAATGGCCACCTCAAGGATTGAGCTCACAGCCCTGGGTTTAGCAGGTCTAATGCTCAAGCCACTGAGCTATCCCTCCTCCTGTGAATAAGGTATTTGATGAGGGACCTTATAGACTAACAGATATTTTGGAGCATAAGCTTTTGTGGGCAAAGACCTGCTCTTTACCCACGAAAGCTGATGTTCCAAAATATCTTAGTCTGTAAGGTGCCACAGGACTTCTTGTTGTTCTCGAAGTAACAGACTAACACGGCTCCCTCTCTGATATTGGATGAGTGGAAATCCTGGGATACATGCGTTCCTATAATTCAGCCAGACCTGCTGGTAATCCTTACTTCCCTGCCCCTTCGCCTCTTTAATAAAACAAGCTCCTCAGACTAGTGTAATCTGTTCTACGTATTAAAAACCCAGTGCTCTGTAGTGAAAAACTTACCAGGAACACAGTCGCTGCTCCAAAGCTGCTTTGCATGCTGCCAGCCGCGGCTAAGCGCAGAACAATGAAATCTTTGTCAAATTACATTAATGGGAACAAGGAGGGTTGGCGGCCCTTTAGGTTAAGAGGACCGAGGATCCCATTCATCGTAGCTTCTAGGGACAAGCAGATTTCTGTCATCAGTCTAACGCAAAGGGATACCTTTCAGATCTCTGCTTGCAGCAGGGCCAGGGTCAGGCCAGGAAGAGCCTTTAAGCCTGAGGCAAATGAAATGGGTATTTCTCGTTGTCTCCCTGCCTTAAGCTTGGCAAAGTGCATTTCTGTTTGGGGGTGCCCTGTCGTCCCCTTTGCCTTGGGAATGCGGCAGTTCTGAACCAGAGCCCATCCCACACCCTACGTAGTCTGAATTGGCACATCACGGACAGCAGGACTGAAAGAGGCATTTGTCAGAGGAGAGTCAGCTGCTACGACTGGGAAGAGGACTTGAGTGTGCATTCTGCCGCTGTGTTTAGAGAGTAAATAGCAGAAGTGTGTTTATTATTCTTCAGAGGAGGGAGATCCATTCATTCAGGAAGTCAGTAATGCCCCGCACGTCATTTAACCAGGTCTTACTTTAGAGAAGAGTAAGATGTAAGAGAATTCCTTTCCTCTGCTTATCCAAGCAGAAACTCCACCGGAGCAAAGACTGTAGAAGGTGCATAAAGGACATAAGCAAGCAAAGATAATTTAGTGGTGACTTCAGATCCGTGTGTTTCAGGGGTGGGTAGTCAAGGGGAATGTAAAAATCCTATGGGCTATGTCTACACGTGAAGCCTACATCGAAATAGCTTATTTCAATGTAGCGACATCGAAATAGGCTATTTCGATGAATAACGTCTACACATCCTCCAGGGCTGGCAACGTCGATGTTCAACTTCAACGTTGCACAGCCCAACATCGAAATAGGCGCTGCGAGGGAATGTCTACATGCCAAAGTAGCACACATCGAAATAGGGATGCCAGGCACAGCTGCAGACAGGGTCACAGGGTGGACTAGCGCTTCCGGGGCAACAGCTAGCCACTCCCTTAAAGGGCCCCTCCCAGACACACTCAGCCTGCACAGCACGCGGTCTGAGGAGCCATAGGCACACAGACCCCGGGCGATGCAGTCATGGACCCCCAGCAGCAGCAGCAGCAGCAGCAGCAGCAGCAGCAGCCAGAGGTCCACCCAGCCCTCCCAGCCATGCCATGCCATGCCTCCCAGCCCTCCCAGCCATGCCTCCTTGCTACACCGGAGGAGGAGCTGCCCCCAGGGCAGCAGGGCTCAACCCCCAACCCTGCAGCACCCCGCCTCCACCCCTGTCTCACACGCCAGCGGCTGTGGAGCTACCCCACCAGCACCGACTGGTGGGAGCGGCTGGTGCTTGGGGAGTGAGACGACGACCGCTGGCTCAAGAACTTCAGGATGAGCCGGCAGACATTTATGGAGCTGTGCCAGTGGCTCACCCCCGCACTCAGGCACCAGGACACCGCCGTGCGGCGTGCCCTCACAGTGCAGAAACGGGTCGGCATCACTGTCTGGAAGCTGGCCACTCCCGACAGCTACCGATCCGTGGGGCAGCAGTTTGGTGTCGGCAAGGCCACCGTCGGGGCTGTCCTCATGGAGGTAAGAGAACCCACGGGGGGAGGGCAGGGCAGGGGAGGGGGGCCCAGGCAGAGGAGAGCAGGGGAGGGGAGGGGAGGCCAGGGCAGGGCAGAGGAGGGGAGGGGAGGGCAGAGGAGGGCAGGGCAGGACAGGGGAGGGCAGGGCAGGGCCACGCACACCCTGCTCACCCCTCATTGGTGCCGTCCCATGTGCTTTCCCTGCAGGTCATGCGTGCCATCAACGCCATGCTCCTGCACAGGCTCGTGAGGCTGGGGGACCCAGATGCCACCATCGCAGCCTTTGCCACCCTGGGCTTCCCCAACTGCTTCGGGGCTCTGGATGGGACTCACATCCCCATCCGCGCCCCGCATCACAGTGGAGGACGCTACCTGAATCGCAAGGGCTACCATTCTGTGGTCCTCCAGGCCTTGGTGGACAGCCGGGGACGTTTCCAGGACATTTATGTGGGCTGGCCTGGCAGCACCCATGACGCCCGGGTTTTCCGGAACTTGGGCCTGTGCCGCCGGCTGGAGGCGGGGACCTACATCCCCCAGCGGGAGATCCCTGTGGGGGACACCACCATGCCCCTCTGCGTCATCGCAGATGCGGCATACCCCCTCCGGCCCTGGCTCATGCACCCCTACACGGGCCATCTCTCGGCTAGCCAGGAGCGCTTCAACCAGCGCCTGAACCACGCGCGCCAGGTGGTGGAGCGCTCATTTGGCCGCCTGAAAGGACGCTGGAGATGTCTCCTGACCCGCCTGGATGCGGGCCCCAACAACATCCCCCTGATTGTGGGTGCCTGCTGCGCCCTGCACAATTTGGTGGAGAGCAAGGGGGAGGCCTTTTTCCAGGGCTGGGCTGTGGAGGCCAGCAGGGCCGACGTGCAGCCACCCGCTGCCCCCAGTCGGCAGGTGGACCCCGAAGGGATCCGGGTACAGGAGGCCCTGCGGACCCACTTCGATGATGAGGCCGCGGGGTGAACTCTGCCCAGCCCCCCACTGCCCACCCCTTCCTCCACCACACTCCTGCCCCAACGCCCACACCATGGAGCACCCCACCACACCCCCCCTCCCACTTTTCCTGGACAAATGACAGCACACACTTGTGGCTGAACTTAAACTGCTTTTTCTTTGAGAACTTTTTTTTTTAACTATAAATATATAAAACAAGAACAAACTATATACAACGTGTGGAACCAAAGTAATATGTACAAATAAAACAATAGTAAGAAAAAAGTGTGCTCAGTAATAAAAAGAAAACCAGGGAGGATAAAGGGGAGAACTATTTACATGGGGGGGACGGGGCAAACGGGGGGCACAAAATAATAAGTTCCAACTATATACAAGGGGGGGGCCACGTCCCGGGCCCCTCGCCCCTAAAGTCCGGCACTGGGCGTGGGCGGCCGGGAGCCCCACCGCGGCCGCAGCCCTGTCCGGGGCTGGCTGGGGGCGGGCCGGACCGGAAGATATGCCCGGCGAGTCTCAGCTGGCTCCAGGGGTCCCTCGGCGCTCCGGCCCTCGGCGGTGGGTGGCGGGGCGACAGCGGACGGGACGGCGACGTGCGGAGCAGCTGGTGGTGCGGCTGGTGGAGCAGGCATGTCGGGCGCTGCGGCGGCCGGCGCGGCATGGGGGGCCAGGTAGTCCACCAGGCGGTTGAAAGTCTCCATGTAGGCCGCCCATGCCTCTTGGCGCCAGGCCAGCGCCCGCTCCTGCAGCTGCAGGTGCTGCTCCGCGACCTCCAGCTGCCGACGGTGGATGGCCAGCAGCTGGGGGTCCGTCGCTGTCGGCTGGTGGTGGCGCGGGGTCCGCCGTCTAGCCCGCCGTGGGGCCGGTCGGTCCTCGGCCGAGGGGCTTGCCTAGAGCGATGGCCCCGGAGGGCTCTCCGGGACCACTGATGCCTCGCCGGCGCTCTCTTCCGGTCCTTCCGATGGTGCAGGTGCGGGACACAGGAGAGGAGGGGGGGAAGAAGAATAGAGACAGGCGTTAGTGTGGGCCCCGAGCCGTGGCCTTTGTCCCCCCAGCCCTGTGCTGCAGGTTCCCCATCCCCATCCCCGGGAGATGCTGCTGTGATGGATGGGGTTCAGGGGTCCCCCTGCACTGCACCCCATCCCCTGGTGGGAGCGACTCTCACTTCACTCCGCAGGGTCTGACAGGAGAGGTTTCTTAGGCCACAGATGCCCAGTTTCTCCCAGGAGTGACAGCACCAGCTGTCGGAAGAGATAGTCCTTCCAACCCATCCTGGGGAGAAGACCCCAAGGGGGGCCCCTCTGGGATGCAGCTTTCCCCCTCCTCTGGCCGGCTGCGTACCAGCTCTCCCTTCCCCTAGCCTCTACCTGTGGCCCCCGCCTTCACCCCCCAATTCCAAGCCAGCTCGGCTCCTCCCTCCTGTTTGTCCAGGGCAGAGGTGTCACCTGCCAGCTGTAGCCCCACGATCATCCTTTGCCCCGGGAGCTATTCGGCTCTTGTTGCTCATATCTAGCCTGAGTCTCCCTTTTGCACTCCCCCGACTCCATCACATGCTGCTGCTGCTGCTGTTGCTGCTGCGGGGTGTCCCACCCCCTCCTCCCGGGGGCCCCTCGAGGTTCCGCTCCCCCCTGCCCCGGGGATGGGGCATGGCACTGTCGTGCGGGGTGCGGGGGGCAGGGACTGATGCACTGCTGTGAGGGACATGGCCCTGCTGTCCTTGGGGCCATGGCCATGTGAGCATGTGGGGGGCCCTGGACACATATCTATTACCCGCCGCCCCTCAAGCCCAGGGGTGTACACCAGAGGGGGGGACATACCTGTCGGTCCACTCCCATGGTCCAGAGATCCCTGGGGGGCGACACCCGGCTGCTGCTCCGGGATGGCAGGAGGAGGATCTGCAGCCCGGATTCTGTGGAGGAGGAGCCCCCCTCCTCCTCCTCCTCCTGCTGTGATGTCCCGGGGGTGGGCTCCGGGGGGGCCCCCGGGGTGCGGGGCTTACCTCCGGGGTGGACTCCAGCTGCAGGGCCTGCTGGGGCTCGTCGGCCGAAGTATCAAGGGTGGCCGGAGGGGAGGAGGTGTGCCGGGGGCCCAGGATGTCCCTGAGCTCCCTGTAAAAGGGGCAAGTGATGGGGGCGGCCCCAGATCGGCTGGCCGCATCCCGGGCCTGGGAGTAACCCTGCCGCAGCTCCTTGACCTTACTCCTGACGTGGTCAGGAGTGCGGGCAGGGTGACCCCGGGCAGCCAGGCCGTCGGCCAGCCGAGCGAACGCATCCGCGTTCCGCCTCTTGCTCCCCATTACCTGGAGCACCTCCTCCTCGCTCCAGAGCCCCAGCAGGTCCCGCAGCTCGGCCTCCGTCCAGGAGGGGCCCCGCTGCCGCTTCCCAGCCTGGCTGCCCGCCTGGCTGGGCTGGCTGCCCTGGCTCCCCTTGGGGGGGTCTCCTGGGGGTGCTGGGGGCGCTGCCAGGCAGCCATCACAGGTGGGGTGGCTGGTTTGGATGGCTGAGGGACGTGCAGGCTGGCCGCGTGTCTGGGCTGCCGCTTGCACATTCCCTCAGCTTCCTGCACAGGAAGGGAGGGGAAGGGGACCTTTAAGGGGCCGCTCCATGTGGCCACCATTGAGCTGAGGGGCTGGAGAGAGCGTCTCTCAACCCCTCAGCTGATGGCCGCCATGGAGGACCCCGCAATTTCGACGTCGCGGGATGCGCAACGACTACACGGTCCCTACTTCGACGTTGAACGTCGAAGTAGGGCGCTATTCCGATCCCCTCATGGGCTTAGCGACTTCGACGTCTCACCGCCTAACGTCGAAGTTAACTCCGAAATAGCGACGGGCGCTATTTCGAAGTTAGTGCCGCTACTTCGAAGTAGCGTGCGCGTGTAGACACCGCTATGGTCAGCTGCACAGAATTCCCCCATTAGCCAGGAGGGCAGGGGTCTGGACATGATGACCTCTTGAGGTCCCTTCCAGTTCTAGTGTCCTGTGATTGCTGTTTAAAGGTTTCCCCAGTGACTGCCTCTCAAGAAGAGGGAGGGGAGCTCCCTCTGCAGTCCTTCAACTGGAGTAGGGACCCAGAGGGGTGTGACAGGCTCCACTCCCTTATTCCAGGCCTGGCCATGCAAAATTATGAGCACTCCCAGGCTCTGCCGTCCTGGATTGATCAGCCTCTGCTCCCAGGCTCAGGTTTGCCGCTGCAGTTGAGTGACTTTGGCTGTGTCGCCATAGCCGTTGCTGTGCAGAGTGGGAGGGGCTTACCTGAGTTAGCGCAGGTAATAATTGCCGAAAAGACAGCACGGCGTGGGCTTTGGCATGCCTACTGCAAACCAGGCTAGAGCAGGGCAAGCATTGAAGCAGAGTGTTTCCTATGTCAGCTGAACTCAAGGTAGTTCAAGTGGCGTGACCCATGCACAGCTTTGGCTGTGTGGACGGATCCTAAAATTGGATCTTAACCATGGCAAAGAGGGTCTTTACGCTCAGTAACAACTAGCTCTGGGATCAGGCACCCTGGGACATCATTGCTTTTGTTGTTGCATCTTCCATGCAAAAATATTGTAGGATCTCTCAGTTCATTGCAAAAAAAAATGCTGAGGTGCCTGCTGGGAGAACTGGCAGCAGAGGGACAGCATGGGACAGAAATCTTGTGCGGCCCTCGAAGCCCAAAGGATGGCTGCCTCTGCAGCAAGGCCTGGCAGCCAGGGTGGTGCTTTCCACTTCCAGGGTAAAAAGTCACCCCTTTTGTGTTCACATGGCTGCCCCAACCCTGCAATGGTAATGCTTCATGCCCTGTCTTGTGACCTTCTTGATTACCCCTGCCTCTCCAGTCGAAATAGAAGAGTCCGGTGCTGCCACATGGGCCTCTTTCCGTGGCCACAGTTCATCCATGTGAATGCAAATGTAAACACAAATGCAGGGCAAAAAATTCTCCTCCCATTTGCATTCGGAGGTGTCTCCCTGCTTCCTTTGGGTTATTCAGGAAGACTCTGGCTGCTGCTTTCTGCTGCCCTAAGATTTCCAGGGGTCCATCCGTTCCCATTCTGCTGGGTGCACAGACAAGGATGCTTGTCACTCTGCTGGACGACTCCAGAATTGAGCCAAGCCTCTGTTAATAGATGTTCTGCTTCTGCAAAGCTAAAAATAGCTGTGCGCTGAGCCGGTCCTTCCAGGATTTCACAGCCAGTCGCAGCATTTGATATCTGTATATCTGTATAGCTGATTAGCTTCTATGATGAGGTAACAAGCTCTGTGGACATGGGGAAGTCAGGGGATGTGATATACCTTGACTTCAGCAAAGCTTTTGTTACAGTCTCCCATAACATTCTTGCCCATAAGTTAAGGAGGTATAGATTGGATACATGGACTATAAGATGGATAGAAAGATGGCTTGATGGTCGGGCCCAACGGGTAGTGGCCACATCTGGAATGTTGTGTCCAGTTTTGGGCCCCCCAGTATAAAAAGGATGTGGATGTGCGAGAGCAGGTTCACTGGAGGGCGACAAAACTAAGTAAGGGGCTGGAGCACAAGACCTTTGAGGATAGGTTGAAGGATTTGGGCTTGTTTAGTTTACAGAAGAGAAGACTGAGGGGTGATTTAATAGCAGCCTTCAACTTCCTGAAGGGGAGCTCTAAAGAGGAGGGTGAGAAATTGTTCTCAGTGGTGTCAGGTGGCAGAACGAGGAGCAATGGCCTGAAGTTACAGAGGGAGAGGTGTAGTTTGGATATTAGGAAAAACTACTTCATCAGGCGGGTGGTGAAGCATTGAAATGTGTTGCCTAGAGAGGTGGTGGATTCTCCATTCCTCGAGGTTTTTAAGTCCCAGCTTGACAAGGTCCTGGCTGGGATGACTTAGTTGGGGTTGACCCTGCTTTAGGCAGAGGGCTGGACTCAATGACCTCCTGAGGTCCCTTCCAGCCCTGTGATTCTATGATAATCATAGAACACCAGAACTGGAAGAGACCTCAAGAGGCCATCATGGCAGGACCAAGCACCAATCTGTTCTTAAATATCTCCAGTGATGGAAATTCTACAACCTCCAGTGTTTAGCCACCCTGACGTAGGAATTTTAATTAATGTCCCACCTAAACCTCCTTTCCTGCAATTGAAGCCCATTGCTTCTTATCCTATCATCAGAGGCTAAGGAGAATGATTTTTCTCCCTCATCCTTGAAACACCCTTTTAGGGACTTGAAAGCTGCTATCATGTCCCCTTTCTTCCCACCTACCCCTCCCAGATCCATGTGAGCCCTGCACTAGGAAGCTCTGTCCTGGCATTGACCTCATCTGCTGACTCCACTCCCCATCTGCCATTTCTCACCCCCTCCTTCACCCAACCAACCCTCCTGCCTCCTCTCACACACTGGTCCCCTAACTTTTGGCCCCACCCCACAGCTTCGGAGGCCCCACAAAATCTGGTAGCCCTGGGCCCCCAGAAGAGTTAACCCAGCCCTGGTGGCAAATAGAGAGATGCCATCCACACACTGAAGTAGGGTGTCTTGAGTACCTCGGCCTCCTTTGTGTCTAGCATGTCTCAGGATCTGACCCTTGAGTATCCCTGGGCTTCATTCAAGGGCCTCTGAAGTCTGCAGGGGGAGGGGAGGGCTACCAGCCTGCTGGCCTGGCTTCCCTCCTGGCTGCTGCAGGCTCCCTGCCCCCAGACTGCCCGGAGTGGGGGCTCCAATCCTGAAGGACTCCCTCCCGTGGCTGCTGGGCTCCCCACAACTGGCTGGGTTCCCCGCGGCCGTGGGGCTACCTCCCTGCCATGGCTGTCCTGGTGGGGGTCCTGACCGGGGCTGGTCTCCCTACCATGGGGCTCCCCAACCCCAGCCAGGCTCCCCATAGGGGGCTTCCCAACCTGTCTCCTGCCCCAGGGCTGCCCCTGGGGCTCCCCAGAGGAGGGTCACAGCAGGGCTCCCTGCCACCAGCAGGGATCCACTCCTGCCCCACACAGCTGGAGCTCTCTGGTCCAGCAACATTCATGGTCCTGCTGGAGGAGGAACGCTACTGGACGAGCTTTTCAACCTTTGCTCGTACTGCACAGGTCAGAAAGGGGTGTATGGGGTGTTCAGGGAGGGGTAGCACTTGTCGTGTCTCTTCGGGGCAGTTCATGCACCTTTGGTCCCCACCTGGCACCCAGCTGTCACCTCTGGCTCCAAGAAGCTGTAGCATGCAGCAGCCACACCCCAATAAACCGCTTCAACAGGTGGGGTGAACCAGGTGAGGGTAGCCGGCAGGTCAGAAACCTGCAGTGAGATAGGGAATTGCCTATCCCAGCATGCAAAGTCGGCCCCAGCAGATTGGACGGATGAGATGAACAGGAAGATCCAATTACCAGGAAGGTGATTCTGCAACGCTCTGTGGAGAACAAAGGGCACGACAAGGCACCAAAGACAGCATGGCCATCCACTGCAGCCTAGGAAGTCCCAGCCGTGATGACTTTTCCTACCACTGGGACCAGGCTTCAGTGGTCGAGAGAGTGGAACTGCCCCTGTGCAACGGCTTTTCCACTTTAAACATTCTCCCGCACAGGTTCTTTGCACGTTCTCATCACTTCTGTCTACCTCAAAGTCCTGCGGCGATGGCGGAGGGGCAAAGTGACAGGTGGAGGTGACCACTGGGAGTCATAGCTCCAAACCTGGACGTAGGCGGCCTGTGGACTTTGGTCGCTCGACTCTGACCCCGGGATGACAGAGGTGGTCAGCAGCATCCCAGGCGACTGAGCAGGCCCTTTTAGGAACAGCACTGCTCACCCTCAAAATTAGGGAGGGGACTAGAAAACGTGTCCCAAAAATTGCTTGTCCCAACCAAAATGGCCAGCACGCTGCAGCTGGCAGTTTTACCCTCACAGTGGTCGAAAAACAGTGAAAAGAAAGATGATATTTGCAGCATGGAAAGTTTGCACCCTCTTGGACAGGGAGAATGCTATGAGGCCTGAGAGAAGAACGGCCCTCATAGCAGGAGAACTGGCACGTTATAAGATTGACATAGCCGCCCTGAGCGAGACCAGACTGGCAGAGGAAGGATCCATATGCGAACCAAAAGGAGGTTACACCTTCTGGAAAGACAGCCCAGAAAATGAAGACAGAATCCACAGAGTGGGACTTGGCATCAAGACATCACTTCTGCAGCAGCTTCCTGACCTACCAACTTGCATCAGTGAATGTCTGATCAAACTCCGCTTCCCCCTCAACACCTCTCGCCACATTACAGTCATCAGTGCTTATGCCCCACACTGACTAGCAGCGACGAAGCAAAAGAAAGTTTCTATGAGGACCGTGACCATCTTGTGAAAGCGACTTCTCCTAGTGACAAGCTTCTCCTGTTGGGTGACTTCAATGCCAGGGTTGGCAAGGACTGTAGGACCTGGAAAGGGGTGCTGGGGCATCATGGTGTTGGTAACATGAATGCCAGTGGCCACCTTCTGCTGAGCTTGTGTGCAGAAAATGACCTAACGATTACCAACACTCTCTTCAGGCAAGTCGATAGATACAAGACCACATGGATGCACCCGAGATCAAAACAGTGGCACCTGATTGACTGTGTCATCAGTCGCAGGTGGGACATTCAAGATGTTAAGATCACCAGGGTCATGCATGGAGCTGAGTGCTGGACTGATCATAGACTTGTCAGATCAGTCTTTATGCTGCACATCACACCACTGCACCATAAGAAGCTCAAGGTCGTCAGACCCTCCTTCAACATCGTGAAGCTGCAACATACTGGTCATTGTGAGAAATTTACAGCCTGCCTTGACGAAGTGCTTACGTCCCATGGACCTCTGACTGGAGACCCGACACAAAAGTGGGACCAGTTCACAGAACTCTGCATTTGCCTCGACAGTATTATCCCTCAAGGCTGTGTCTACACTGGAGAGTTCTGTCGACTGAAGGTGCAGTGTAGACACATCTGTCAACACAGAGGACTTCTGGTTGCTGGGCAGCCCTTTTTGAAGAGCTGCCATTTTGCTTTCTGGCACCAAAAGGCAGTGCAGTCTGGCAGTTCTCTGTCGACAGAGCAAGTTGTGGGTAGATGCGATCTGTCGACAGAGGTTCTGTTGAGATTTCCCTGTCAGTAATACCTTCTGTCCACAGATGCTTCTAGTGTAGACATAGCCTACAAAAGCTAAAAAAAAGGGGGCTAAAATCCAAAGCAATTGTAATTGATCCTCCACAGCAGTGGATCAGTAAAATCTTATCTCAACCAGATTACAGATTGAAAACAATATTCCTTGCAAAACGAATGGAAGTGAAATACTGAGTCTTACTGAAATATTTCTTTAGTAACAGAGAGGGAACCATGCTAGTCTATATACTATCAAAACAAAAAAGCAGTCAAGTAGCACTTTAAAGACTAACAAAATAATTTATTAGGTCAGCTTTCGTGGGACAGACCTACTTCTTCAGACCATAGCCAGACCAGACCAGACTCAATATTTAAGACACAGAGAACCAAAAATAGTAATCAAGGTTGACAAATTAGAAAAAAAATTATCAAGGTGAGCAAATCAGAGAGTAGAGGGGTGGGGGGGAGTCAAGAATTAGATTAAGCCAAGTTTTCAAAAGAGCCCCTGTAATGACCCAGAAAATTCACATCCTGGTTCAAACCACGTGTTAATGTGTCGAATTTCAATATAAAAGAGAGTTCAGCAGCCTCTCTTTCCAAAGTAGTGTGAAAATTCCTCTTCAGCCTCTTCCGCAAACTTGGCTTAATTGAATTCTTGATGCCCCTCCCCCCACCCACTCCTCTACTTTCTGATTTGCTCACCTTGATCATTTTCTTCTGATTTGTCAACCTCGAGTACTATTTTTGGTTCTCTGTGCCTTAAATATTGAGTCTGTCCTGGTCTGGCTATGGTCTGAAGAAGCGGGTCTGTCCCACGAAAGCTCATCTAATAAATTATTTTGTTAGTCTTTAAAGTGCTGCTTGACTGCTTTTTCGTTTTGATAAAATGTTTCATGTTTGCACATATGATTTTTTCACCTGCAGGACATATGAGATGGAAACCTTTGAAAAACTGCAGCTTTGTCTTAGGTGTGTTCGCTCCTTGGCTTCCAGAGGGAAAGAATTGGTCAGGGCTGAATGAAAGCAATGAATAGGAGAGCTTGGAAAAGAATCCAAGCATGCAGCAAACCTTTGCATCCAGCTCTGAGTAACTTAGAAATCCAGTCTGGGAAGATGCATAGGAACAATTACGTTTTACAGGATTTAAACACCTCAGGGGACACCTACGCCACAAAAGAGTGCAAACAAACCAGCCTGCAGCAGGGAATATCAGAACCCGGTTCAGCTGTGTCTGGCTCATGGGGCTTTAGAGTTAAAAATAGCAGTACAGCTTCCCAGTTGGGCTGGAGTCTGGGTTCTGCAACCCAGCCCTGGTGGCTGGTTTCAGAGCCCAGACTTCAGCTGGGACATCAACACTTCTATGTAGTTGAAGCCCCTAGATCCTGAGTCAGCAAACCCTGGGTCTGGGACCTGCTGCCACAGGGCTATTTTTGCAGTGTAGACGTACCCTCAGAGTCTCTAAAGTATAAATCAGTCTCATCTTCCATTTGATGCTATTCTGTTTAAATAACCTAAACATGGCTTGAGATTATTCATGGTTTACCCTAAAGTGCTTGATGCTTGAAGCAAAGGGAAATTATACTATGAAGCTATACCAGGTTCCTGGACAGCACAGAACCAAGGATAGAGAAGAGGGACTATGTGAGATGAAATTACAAAGTGCAATGAACAAGCTTGGTCCTGAGTTTTGTAATGCAAACATTAATTTTAAATAAAAATGCATATTCTCTGAAGCCCTCAACGCTTTTGAGCACATCCATATTTGGGTGCAGAAGTGGACGTCAGAAACGAGGCAGCCAGAATCAACAGCACTTTATGAAAACTAACCCACAAAAGCTCACCTAATAAACTATTTTGCTAGTCTTTAAAGTGCTACTTGACTGCTTTTTGTTTTCGAAAACTGTGCATGTGATGACTGCTGTAATGGAAGCTGGATCAGATTAAAGGAGGAAATTGTCTACAGCAAGTGCATTCCTCCCCCCACCCCCAAATTCTTATGTTGTTCTTGATTGGTTTTGGCGGGGTAGTGATACAAGATGTCCACACAACTGTGTGTGCGTGTATATGTACAGGGATCAAAACAGTTCCAGAGATCAGTAGCTAAAGGCCTGATTTTGATCTGAGTTGTCACACTGTTACAGCAGTAAGGTACTCAGAAGTATCTATCTTACTGGCTATGTCTACGCATCACCGTTATTTCAAAATAAGCCATTCCAGAAGAGCTATTTTAGAAGAGCTTATTTCAAAATAACACGGCTACACACAAGAACGCATTTCAAAATAGCATATCCGGACACACAGTGCCTATTTCGGACCAGAGCCAGCAGACGCCATTATGGCTTATTTCAAAATAGCGCTAGTTCGTGTCTTAACAGCGCCTATTTCGAAATAGCCATTATAGAACAGGCATTATTCCTCCTGCAATCAGGTTTTTGAAATTTGAAATAACGCAAAATTATTTTGAAATAACGTGCATAGTGTAGACGACAGCAAAGTTATTTTGAAATAACATCTATCGTCTTGAAATAACTTTGCTGTGTGGCTGTAGCCATTCAGTGCAACTAAGCCCCTGGTTGTGAGTTCAGGATGGAATGAACAGCATTTATTTTGACTATCTAAATATGGGTTAATTCTGAAGGAGCTGTCTGCTTGAAAATATAAGGAGCCTCTGACAACCCTGTCTTTTATTTTGTGTTTATACGGCTCCTAGCATGGGGTACTGGTGCAGGACCGGGGCTCTTTGACTCTGGAGTAATAAAAATAATAAACAATTATTTTCTGAGCCTAATTACTAATTGCTCAAAACTTTGTGACCATGCACAAAATGTTCACTTACGCCGTGTCTACACGTGCACGCTACTTCAAAGTAGCGGCACTAACTTCGAAATAGCGCCCGTCACGGCTACACATGTTGGGCGCTATTTCGATGTTAACGTCGACGTTAGGCGGCGAGACGTCGAAACCACTAACCCCATGAGGGGATGGGAATAGCGCCCTACTTCGAAGTTGAATGTCGAAGTAGGGCACGTGTAGACGATCCGTGTCCTGCAACATCGAAATAGCGGGGTCCACCATGGTGGCCATCAGCTGAGGGGTTGAGAGACGCGCTCTCTCCAGCCCCTGCGGGGCTCTATGGTCACCGTGTGCAGCAGCCCTTAGCCCAGGGCTTCTGGCTGCTGCTGCTGCAGCTGGGGATCCATGCTGCATGCACAGGGTCTGCAACCAGTTGTTAGCTCTGTGGATCTTGTGTTGTTTAGTGCAACTGTGTCTGGGAGGGGCCCTTTAAGGGAGCGGCTTGCTGTTGAGTCCGCCCTGTGACCCTGTCTGCAGCTGTGCCTGGCACCCTTATTTCGATGTGTGCTACTTTGGCGTGTAGACGTTCCCTCGCAGCGCCTATTTCGATGTGGTGCTGTGCAATGTCGATGTTGAACGTCAACGTTGCCAGCCCTGGAGGACGTGTAGACGTTATTCATCGAAATAGCGTATTTCGATGTCGCTACATCGAAATAAGCTACTTCGATGTAGGCTTCACATGTAGACGTAGCTTTAGTGTGTGATACTCGTAGCTTTGATTCTGCTTTTAATTAGAGTAATTATTTAATTTACCATCTTGCTTCCCTGTTCCTGGTGTCTTTCTGTTAGCCTTTCTTTAATTCATTACGATGAGATTTGTGGACCAGATTCTAAGCTCCGTAGAAGTCAGTTCACACCAGCTAAGCATTTAGCCCAATAAATGAGTAGATGCAAATACAGTGGAATCCTGTTATAAAGATGGATTTGGGCAGCTGCCGTTTTGATCCTGTCTGTATCATTCCAAAGAGTAGTCTTCTCCTCTACAGCACTCAGGAGAAAGCATTAGCTCCTAAGCTTGCTATTTGCAGGCTGAGATAATCATGCTTTCTAAGCATTAGTACCAGCAGTATTGGTTGATGAGATGTCATGGAAATTAACTACCAGTGAAATCATACCTCTCCCACACCACACCCCCTGCTATCAATCCCAGGAACGGAAAGTTGTGATTCATTTATTTTGAAAATAATAACACTGAAGCTAACAACTGGGAGGCTGATTGCCTCCCTTTCCCATAGATCAGCAAAAGGTCCCTGCACAGCTGCTACAGCAATGTGTTCCAAAGCAGGGACAGTGATCACAGTTGCATTCTTGTTAGGGTTCTGTTTCTTTGCGGCTTTCACTTGTATTCCCAACATGACTTGGTTTTATTAGTATTGCGATTGTTTATTTGTATTGCTGTAGCACTTAGCGGTCCCCAGCCATGGACCCTGTGGTGCTAGGCGCTGTATCTCCAGAGTGTGGTGCTCTGTCCCACAGAGTGGTACCGAGACCACTCAGAGGTTAATGCAGGGACTGGCAACCCTGGCATGCATGCCAACTCTCGGTACACGAGCCGACTTAGAGTGCCTCGCAGCATGGGAGTGCGAGAGAGCATGGAACCCCCTCTGGAGAGCACAGCCAGAGCATGGGGCCTCTGCTGCAGCACAGGGCCAGAGGCCTCCCCTGGGTATGGTGCAAGGCCAGGACCTCCCTTCCCTCATTGCCGAGTATCATCATCTTCCATGGGAGCTGTGGATCCTCAGGTGGCTGAGGAGGCCTATCCTTGAACCACAAGTCCTATTACAGTGAGGACAGATGTTTCCAGGTACAGTAGGAGGCCGTACTGAGGAAAAGGGGAGGAAGGGCAGATCCCCATGGGAGGGGCTTTAGGGGAATAGGAGCAGAGAAGTGGGATCTTTGGCACATTGTTTCTGTCTTCTGCCAAGAGAAGGTCCTCGCTGAGAAGTAGCAAGGCTGTCTTCACACACTGCCACAATTTGAAGCCCAGTTGGGAGCATCCAGGAATTTGGCAGTGGGTACATGTGACTGGAGCTTGGTTACTTCTCCTTCCTGGTTGATTTTTGAACATGGATGGGAGTCTGGAGAAGAATGGAGCAGCTGGGCAGAGCTGCATTGAGTGTGGGTGTCTTCAGGGTTGGGCGGACTCTAGTATTCTCCAGTGAGGATGGTAGGTTCCCTGCTTGGAGAGGGCTGGTGATCATCTCTATTAGAATTTGGTAGGTGATTTAGCAAGTCTTCTCTAGACCCACTACATTGACCCCTAGTGCATCAATCGTTACAGCATTGACCCACCGATGGTGGATATATACCCTGAGTCACCTTCTCTATTAGCAGTAGCCTCTGTTGTTCTTGCCTGCCTTTCGCAAGCTAGAAAGGTCATGGATCTATGTTGCAGGAGGTGGCTGAACTGTTTTGCAAGGTTTCTGGCAGGTCCAGCTGTCTTCGGACCTCTACAATTCCTGATTGCCACAGTCGGAGAGCAGCAGCGCTGTTCAGTGCTAGGGGGTTGGGTGGGACAGCTTATTACCACCAATTGCCTGTCTTGCCAAAACAAGAGCAGGCGGCCTTCAGTTACTGTGGGGACACTTTGCTTCACTGCTGTTCCAGTAAAACTGTATTCACCTCTGGAATCCTTACTAGTTTAAATTAAGGCCACTTGCCTCAGAACAAACTTCTCTCATGAACAAAGACTGTAGGATCAGATATTAGAGCATCTGGCTATGTATATAAAATGACCGTCTATATCACCTAGTCTCTAGGCATTTATGCTGCACTAATCTCCATGTTATTTAAGGGCAGATCTACACCAAGAGGTAAAGCTGACCTAAATTATGCAGTTTCAGACAGGTGAATAATGTAGCTGGAGTCAATACACCTTAGGTTGATTTATTGTGATGCCTACACCATGCTGGGTCAATGGGAGAAACTCGCCCTTCAACTTACCTGAAGCTGCTCATTCAGATGGAGTACTAGAGTTGACGGGTGTGCGTTTGGCCATTGATTTACCAAGTTTTCACTAGACCTGCTAAATTGATCCCTGGTGGATGGATTGCTGCAGCATTGATCCACAAATAGTAGAGATATCATAGAACAATAGAGCTGGAAGAGACCTGAAAAAGCCATCAAGTCCAGCCCCCTGGCCTAAGCAGGACCCAACCCATCATATACCCTCAGTCATCTCACCTAAACAAGTACCACCCACATAATTTCCTCCAACACCTGGTTTTCATTTACACTGGGAACCAAATACTGCTCCCCTCACATGGTAGCCCTGTGAGACCAGATCTTGCCCTGAATTTACACTGTTGTAATTCTGAATAACTCCACTGTGGCCAACGGAGTGGCTCCAGATTGACACCAGTGTAACAGAACAAAATTGATCCTGAGTATGTCACACAAGCAGGGAGACTGAAATTTAGAACTATTTCGTCTCCCAGGCAAGTCCTGGCCCTGCTTCGTTAGGAGAACTTACAGACAGCAGGTTGAGATTCTTGCCCATATGCAGCTGTCTTGGAGCACCCATCAAATGTTGTAGTCCTCACTTTCCTGTTTTCAGGGCTCATCATGCTGACTTTTAAATAAAATGCTTTTTGGAAGCAGGGATTTAGTGAATTTCCCCAGCACATTTGGGTGCCACCACTGTTTAAGTAGTAAATTATAATGATAATAATTGTGCCAACAGAAATTCTGGGACATCTGCCAGAGCAAAGGGAACCACCAGCCCTGTTTGTGTTTAAAAGAAGTTGTCTCTAAGCCCAGCCCCAAATTAGTTATATGGCATGATGTCCTGTCAGGACCTATAGTTAAAATATTAGCCAAGATTGTAAAAATAGGAGACTCGAGTGAGGTTCCTGAATGCATAATCAGGCTCTGAAATAAATAGCGTGGTTTTCGAAAGCGCAGAATACTCAACAGCTCCCGCTGAAGTCAACTGGAGCTTCATGCTGCTCAGCACTTTTTAAAATTAGGACATTTACTTCAGTGCTTAAATATAGATCTCGGACTCTAAGTTTAGGCTCCTGGTTTTGAAAATCTAGGCCAATAATAACACATCTGATGTGAAATTATTGTTTTTTTTCTTTTCTTTGGGCTTCTTTAACTACATTGGCATAGTTAAAGCAGGAAATACCCTGTCCCAAAAACGTATGCAGGTGCTGCTCGATTGGTGTAACAGCACTTAGTGTACAGTTAATTTCTGCTCAGGAAACACTTTTATAACAACATCTCTACAAGGGCTTTTACCAGTATAACCATGCTGGCAAACATCTCATCCCTAACTGCTGATAATGGAGGGAGGCAGTACCCTGGGGCCCGGTGATATAAAAGGACCTGGGGTTACCAGCTCCCACCACCACTACATCAGCAAGGGCAGTGATGACTTAGTATGGGTTTGATCGTGCTTGAAGCAGGGGCCTGGACTAGATGACCTCCTGAGGTCCCTTCCACCCCTAGGATTCTATGATTCTGTGAGACTGAAGCCCTTTAAATCACCTTTGGAACTCTGGATGGTGTGCGCCAGGTGGCACCGGAAGGGCTGGCTGAGGGAGGCAATCTCCCAGCCCCACCCCTTCTGCTGGAGACCCTGCCCCTTTTTGGGGCCCATGAACCGCCCCCATCCCCACACACTGCACAAGGCCTGGTGAAGTCCGCCACCCAGTATAGTCACACCAGTGTAACTCTTTAGTACAGTCTAGCCCTGGTCATGATACTACTGCTCAAAATCACGGTGCCTAAGGAACTAGTGTCAGTGCAAAAGGCAGAGGTTGTGTCTGAAAACAAAGAGCAGGTTCTACCAGCTCTAATCTAATGAGAAATGTATTTCTGGAACTAAAACCAATTTCAGGGAAACCAGTCTTAAAATAAATGGAACGAAATATTCCTGGAAGGATTTGGGAATCAGCAGCATGAGATGCCCAAACAGATGATGTGGAAGCCAAAATGAATCACTTTCTCTCTGGAGTCTTAATTTTTCCAGCTCTAAAATAGGAAGACTGTTTCGCTATCTCACACTTACTAGGCAGAATGACTGGATGCCTCCAAAGCCCTAGAAGTGAGGAGTATTATTTAGAGCAAGCGGCAGCAATCTTTCCGAGGCAGAGTGCTGAAATTTGACCTTTTGACCTCTACGTACAGTCCAAGTGCCAGTGATACTTTTTAAAGTCACCTAGGCTGTGTCTACACGTGCCCCAAACTTCGAAATGGCCATGCAAATGGCCATTTCGAAGTTTACTAATGAAGCGCTGAAATGCATATTCAGCGCTTCATTAGCATGCGGGCGGCAGCGGCGCTTCGAAATTGACGAGCCTTGCCGCCGCGCGGCGCGTCCAGACGGGGCTCCTTTTCGAAAGGACGCCACCTTCTTCAAAGTCCCCTTATTCCCAAGTGCGGTGTAGACATTTTTGTCGACAGAGAGGGCTTCCAGTTGCAGGGCAGCCCTTTTTGCAGAACTGCCATTCTGCTTTCTGGCACCAGAGGGCAGTTCAGTTTGGCTGTTCTCTGTCTATAGAGCAAGTTGTGTTTAGACACAATCTGTTTGCAGAGGTTCTGTCAAGATTACCCTGTCCACCTAACTGCAGGCGACAGATGCTTCTAGTGTAGACATAGCCAAGGTGTCTTGCTTTCCCTTGCCGAACACTCCATAGCCGTGTCTACACGTGCACGCTACTTCGAAGTAGTGGCACTAACTTCGAAATAACGCCCGTCACGGCTACACATGTTGGGCGCTATTTCGATGTTAACATCGACGTTAGGCGGCGAGACGTCGAAGCCGCTAACCCCATGAGGGGATGGGAATAGCGCCCTACTTCGACGTTCAACGTCGAAGTAGGGACCGTGTAGTTGTTGCACATCCCGCAACATCAAAATTGTGGGGTCCTCCATGGCGGCCATCAGCTGAGGGGTTGAGAGACGCTCTCTCCAGCCTGTGCGGGGCTCTATGGTCACCCTGTGCAGCAGCCCTTAGCCCAGGGCTTCTGGCTGCTGCTGCTGCAGCTGGGGATTCATGCTGCATGCACAGGGTCTGCAACTAGTTGTCGGCTCTGTGTATCTTGTGCTGTTTAGTGCAAGTGTGTCTGGGAGGGGCCCTTTAAGGGAGCAGCTGGCTGTTGAGTCCGCCCTGTGACCCTGTCTGCAGCTGTGCCTGGCACCCCTATTTCGATGTGTGCTACTTTGGCGTGTAGATGTTCCCTCGCTGCGCCTATTTCGATGTGGTGCTGCGCAACGTCGATATTGAACATCGACGTTGCCAGCCCTGGAGGACGTGTAGCCGTTATTCATCGAAATAGCCTATTTCGATGTCTCCACATCGAAATAGGCTACTTCGAAGTAGGCTTCACGTGTAGACGTAGCCCATTTGAGCAGCAGAGTTAGTAACATCAATTTTACCACACTTTTTAGAGTTAATTTGCTTGTGGTGCCAACTCCACATTTGTTAGATGCTTAGAAGTACAAACATTAGCAGCTACAACTTCCCTTTAGCTTAAGTGTATAAAATTAAACCAAGAATAAATTTAAACCAAAATAAAATTTTAAATATAGGTTTGTGTAAACTCTCTGAGGGTATTAAACTTTCTTAACACTGTTGTGTTTGGGAGTCCAAGATGGAAACCGATTGAAAAGGTGGGGAATCTGCTGAAATTGTTTTGTAAGCTTTATCCATAAATTTTTATTTTAAAAAATCATGACACTCTTATAATTATCTTTAAAAATGAAAATGAGTTATAAAAAACCCCAGACAAGAAATGGATAGTGGGTTAATTTTACCTTAACCTTAATGCTGAAGTTTCCCTGTCCGTTTTTCCTTAAATTCAAACATAAAAATCAAAATGTTTTTATTTGCAATTGCACTATTTGATGAGACAGAGATATCTCTCCATATACTTATAGCTGAGACCATTATGAACTTGGCAAAAAAATTGTATTAATAAGATTATACCCCAGCCATGATATAAAAAGAGGACAATACTCTGTCTCTCTCTCTCTCTCTCTCTTTCTTTCTTGATATAGATGTAGATATATAGTATAAAATTGGCTGTTTTCAACAAAATAAAAATAATAAAATGGAGTCACATCACACACAGCATGCAACACAGGACAACACATAATTTACAGGACAACTTACAATTAAAAAGTATCAGAATTCTACTCAGAACTACACAAAAAAGCTCATCACCTAATAATTTCTTTTGTTTGTCTTTAAAGTGCTTCATGACGGCTGGTTTGGTTTCTTGCACAAAAAAGGCAAACTAAAATAAAAAATGTAAAAAAATAAAAGGGTTTAACGTGCAAATAACAAGTTATCTGTTTAAAAAACCCTTCTAGTAAAAATTGTTAACATGTATATTAATATTTGTTGTATGAATTTAGCAACTTAAGGCATTTTATATTACACTTTATTTTAAAACTCTGCTAGCCTAAAATGAGAAAAACCCATGTTTCAAATATTAGTCAGTGGTTAGGATTAGAAGCAGAGTGTGCATTCCTGTTGCTTAGCAACCCTATCTTCAGGAAAGTTGGGAGTAATTCCAACTGTTGCATCCCTGAAGGATTAAAATAATTAATTTACTGGATTTATTTAAGGGGAAGATTTTACTTTGTTTTCTCTGTTTGCTGGTCAGTTTGCAGTTGCTTTGTCTTTTGGAGGTTTCTGTCACACCTGTAATTTTTAACATGGAGAGGCATTGTCGAAGTGAAGAGAGGCGGGGGAAAGAGGGGTGAAGGGCAACTTCTAAAGGTAGTGAGATGTGAGCCAAGAGAGATTAACTCTTACAGTTGTCTTAAAGCAGCAGCAGCAGCAAATTCAGCAGACTGATTTTGTGGGCACCTCTGGGGTGGGGCCAAAAGCGAGGGGCTCAGCTTGGGGGAGAGGGGTGCTGCCGGGAAGGGGGCTTGGACTGTGGGGTCTGGGCAGGAGGGAGGGGGCAGGAGCGGGCTGGGTGTTGGGGAGGCCTGGCGGGGAGGATGCAGGAGCAGGCTGAGGGTGGCAATCTGAGCAGGAGTGAAGTGCAGGAGAGAGCTGAGGGTCAGGGGTCTGAGTGCAGGAGCAGGTGGGGGGTCTGACCAGGAGGGGGTGCAGGAGAGAGGTGGGTTGTGGGCAGGAGGAGGTGCAGGAGCTAACTGGGGCTGGGGGGGTCCGTGTGGGAGGAAGGGTGCAGGAGGGTTTGAGGTGCGGGATCTGGAAGGGGGGATCAGAGGCGGGGTGAAGGCTCTTGGAGGGTGGGGGCAGGAGCAGGGTGGCGATGGGGTGCTGGGGTGAGAGGGAACAGGAAGGGGTGGGATGGGGGTCTGGGTGACAGGGGTGCAGCTTACCTGTGTAGCACGCCTGGAATGCATGTCTCTGTGCCCTCCCCTGACTGCTCCCAGGCATCACCCTCTGCTGCTCTGATTGGCTGGAATTCTGGCCAATCAGAGCAGTGTGATAAAGCCTCCAGGTGGGGCTGCTCCCCTTTCTCTGGCTCAGGGAACAACAGTGAGCAGCAGCGGCACCGTGCGGAGACACTTCTGTCCCCCACTGTCTCCTGGCAGAGCCCATGGCTGGATCCAGCCCTGGTTTGCCTGATCCAGCCCAGGGGGCTCAGGGCTCCCCACCACCACCCTGCTGGGAGCCAGATGCTGGGGAGGGGAGGCCCAAGCCTCAGGGTCCAGATCCAGGCAAGCCACAGTCCAAAGCCAGACCATGTGCCAGTGTTCCCCATCCCTGGGTTAGATGGTGTGTGGCCCTGCCATGATTCCTGGGAACTGGATTAGACGCCCTCTCGAGGTCACTTCCAGTCGTATGACTGCTTGATTCTATGATTATTGTTCCAAGTATTTCTTGCTAGTTATGGGCTGCTTGGTGAAAACTCAGCACCTGGCTCTCTTGTCTCCATGCTGGTGTTGCTGCAGGGTTAGCTCGATGGGAAACACTTCTCTTCAGCTGGCTGACACAAGACAATGGTCAGACCCTTTCCCCCTGCATCGTACCTGTCGTGTAAGAGATGCTAAAGAGAGAGCAAGGTGTTTTTTTATGGGAAACATGTACATCAGGTCCTGGCTGGAGACATCCTGGCTGCAGTGGGCTTTACCACGTGGGAGACCTAAGTGTTCTGTCCCTGACTCAGCTCTCCGGATCAATAGAGCATGCATGCACTGAGCAGCCTTCCTGGGGGATAAAGCTGTTTTGGCAGGCCTGGAAAATTGTGTCTTGTCTAGTCTCAAATACCCAGGAGCACGGAATGTACAATGGCAAGGACTCACAGGTGGGGTGGAAAGTGGAGGGAAAGAGAAGTATGCCTGAGTGGGTTAGAGCATTGGTACTTAAGAATATTTTATTCTTCTATCATTAAGTCTTACCATTAGGGCCAGGTCTACACTAGACCTGAAAGTCAATCTTAGAGACACAGTTCCCGCTACAACTGCACAGCTGGAATCAACTTATTTAGGATTGACTTATCTGGCCATCCTCTCCCAGGGAGGTCAACAGGAGGGTTTCTCTCATCAACCTCCCTTACTCCTTGCGATAATGAGGAGTAGAGCGGTCGACTGTTGAGCCCTGATGGCTTGACTTCGCGCATCCACACTCAGCGTGCAAAATTGAACCCCAGAAGATCGTCCCTGACCATGTCGATCTCCTGCTAAGCGTAGATGTGCGTTATTTTGTCTAATGAGATTGAGACCAGGTCTACACAAGATGTTAAAGTCGATGGTAGATACGCAGTTCTACCTCCATCAGTTGCATAGCTAGCACCGTCTTATCTCCAATAGACAGACCTGGCTGTCTTCACAGAGGGAGGTTGACGGGAGAGTTTCTCCCATCAGCCTCCCTTACTTCTCTCGATACTGAGGAGTACAGGGGTTGACTCCCCGTAGTCTGATTTTGCATATCCCTACCAGATGTGCAAAACTGAACCCTGGAATATTGGCCCTGACCGGGTTGATCTTCCACGTTGTATAGACACACCCTTAGATCTTTGATGGTCCCAAAAAGTTTCACAAACAATGGTCCAGTCTTGCAGCTGAACCCTGGCAGAGTTCCAGAATCTGCCAGCTTGGATGACATTGTGCAGGATTCGTACCTGCGTGTACAATAGCAATAAAATCCAGTCGTGTCTGGAGTGGGAGCGCATTGCCCAAGCCGGTTCTGTGGGTGGAGCAGCATTTTTGCCCAAGGGCGTGTGGTCTAGTAGCCTGCTGGGTGACTTTATTCAAGTCATGTCAACCCTTTGTGCCTGAGTTTTCCTATCTGTGAAATGGGGATATTTTTACCATCCTCTTTTATAAAGTGCTTTGAGATCTTCAGGTGAAAAGAGCTAGGTGGTATTATGATGTTATTTCTTTACCATCTTTTTAAGCAAGTTATACTTTTATGGAAATGAGCATTTTTGTAAGTGAATGTAAATAGAGATTAAAAAAATATTTACAGGAGGTGACCTCACATACGGTGTTTCCTCACCCCTGCAGATGCTTGTGGGATCCAGTGTTGTACTTTTTGTGAAGCATCTGCAGAAATGCCAGCCTGAAATGTTCAAAAACCCTAACGTTGGCTTCAAATCATGATGTTTCAAACAATCAGTTTGGGTTTCTTTTTATTTGCCTTTTGCTTACTGCAGCTTCAGGGCTCATGTTTGCACACTTTGCCTTGCAACTTTGAGAGCTAGAATTAAAAACCAAAAACTACGATTCTCCCAAATCCCCTGACTCCAGGAGTTGGGAACTTGAAGAAATCTGGCAAATATCACATGACTCATGATGAAATTGAGAGAGTCAGGAACCCAGCAGGTAACATTTGAAAAGGGATGATAACAAAACAGTATCAGCAGACTGAAGATATCATCTGTGAGCACAGAAATAGCCAAGTGCCAAAGATGCAATCAGCCTGAGGCATGTTCCATGTGTGCGGAGCCCCCTCTGTTGGCAGTTCTGGGTCATTTTCTGTTTTGTGGTTTCTTCCTCCTGCAGTGAGTTGCATTGAATGCTAAATGGTGGCTAATTGCGAATAAAAGTGGGGTTATCAAAGGCAGTTATCTCACAGTTCCAGGACTTGCTGCACTTCTGTGCGGTTCTGGTCTCTCAGTCCCACGAAAGCTCATCACCGAATAAATCATTTTGTTCATCTTTGAAGTGCTACTTTTCTGCTGCTTTGTGTTGTTGGAGTGCAGATTAACATGGCCACCTCTGTGTTCCTATCTCATAGAACTGGAAGGGACCTTCAGAGGTCATCGAATGCAGTTCCCTGCACTCACAGCAGGGCCTGTCACCATCCCTAACAGATTTTGTTTTTTTAAATTTATTTGCCCCAGATCCCTAAATGGCCTCCTCATGGATTGAACTCCAACTTCTGCTCCTGTTCTCTCATGAAGCATTTGGATTCCCTTCAGAGGGAAAATACACTCCCCCTGAATTTTGGAGGTCAGCATGAGGCACGTAAAGAAAGAAAAGGGTCTTTAGGATCATACATTTCAAAGGACTGTAAGAGGCTCTGTTGACTAGTTTAGAATTTGCATTTTGTTTTCATTTTTTTTTCTGCTGTTGGCTGGCCAGTGGCATTCTGCTGAAGATCTAGGTCCCTGATTGTGATGCTCTGGCTTCATCCAAAGCTCCAGCAGGACCTGGAGTGCTTGGCCCAGGATTTGCTGTGACCTGTTAAAGGCTGGAGGGCTAAGAGAAGTTGGGCCTGTTCATTGGGTTCTTGGGAAGCAGCTGCCATGGGCAGGCCTGCTGATATGGCAGGGGCAAAGAGGGCAGTTGCCCCTGGTCCTGGTATTTCACAGGGGCCCGGAGCTCCAGTCGCTGCCACTGCTGAAGTAGCAGCAGCTAGAGCTCTGGGCCCCTTTGAAATGCTGCAGAGCCCTGTGCCGCCACTCCGCGTGTAGTTCTGAATGAGCATGGGTGGGGGCGGGGCTTACTGCCTTAAGCCCCACCCCTTCCACCCTTGGCACTGAGCCAGGGCCCCCTCTCATCTTGCCTCCAGACTCACGGCAGCTGCCAGTGCCACTGGCAGTATCTTTCAGTCACCAAATACTAGGACTAGCCTGCCTGCACACAAGGGAGGACTTTTCCAAGACTCTTCTGTTCTCATTCTCATAGGCTACAGTTACACTGCAGCGCTCTGTTAAGAGAGGTCACTCTCAGAAGAGATTTCCCGACAAAACTTCTGTTGACAGAGTGCAGCCACACACAAAAGCCGACCAGGAGAGCGCTCAGCTCTGTCAACAGAGCAGCTGGACTGCCGGGCGGCTCTCTCAACAAAGCAGGCATCCGGAAGCACAATAGATGGAGCTGCCCATTGTTGTGGATGTCTTGTCTGTTGAGGGAGGCCCCCTGGGGGAGTTTACACAGCTGTTTTGTCGACAGATTTCTGTCGACAAAGGTGTTATGCCTCCAAGTTTTGAGGAAAAATGCAGCTGGTGAAAGTGCTGAGTTTTGTTGACACACTGTCGACAAAACCCATTTTGTGTATAAATGCGTGGCGTGTTTTGCGACAGAATCCCTGTTTTGTCGACAAAACTCTCTAGTATAACCAAAGCCACAGTGACTGAAGAAAGGGTTGCAAGTGCTTTGGAGGTCTCTGAGGTAAATAGAATGTCGTTCAAAAAGGACAAATGCAACGTACTCCACTTAGGAAAGCACAATCAGTTTCCTACATACAAAACAGGAAGAGACCGTCCAGGAAGGAACACTGCAGAAAGCGATCTAGGGGTCAGAACAGTCCACACACTAAATATGAGGCAATAGTGTGATATTTGCAAAAACAGCAGATTTCATTCGGGGATGCATTAACAGAAGTGTCATGAGCAAGACAAGAAGTTCTTCTACTTCACTCTGCAGTGATGAGGCCTCAGCTGGAGTGTTGTGTCCAGTTCTGGGCACCACATTTCAGGGAAGATGTGGAGAAATTAGAGAAGATCCAGAGAAGAGCACAAAAATTATTCAACTTCTAGAAAACAGGACCTCTGCGGGACAGCTGAAAGAATGTGTTTAGCTTAAAAATGAGAAGATTGAGAGGGGACATGGAAACAGTTTTCAAGTACCTGAAAGGGTGTTACAAGGAGGAGGGAGAAAAAATTCTCTCTGAGGGGAGAACAGGAAGAAATGGGTTTAAATTGCAGCAAGGGTGGTTTAGGTGGGACATTAGGACAAAGTTCCTAACTGCCAGAGTGGGTAAGAAATTGCCTAGGGAGGTTTTGGACTCTCCATCACTGGAGATAAACATCTGTCAGGAATGATCTAGATGGTGCTTAGTCCTGCTGTGAGTGCAGGGGATCGGACTCAGTGACCTCTTGTGGTCCCTTCCAGTTCTAGCGTTCTCTGGCTCTGTAGTGCCCTGATCACTGTCATAGCTCGCCATGCGTCAAATAACATGACCAGCTTTTGCCACACGTGATTTCCTCTTGCACGCTTTTCCTTTCAATGGGAAAAAACGACACAAGGGTTCTTTTAATTTGTTTATTTGGGGGAAAGGATTTCTTTTGGATTGGTTTCTTTTATGTCCACTAGGCTGGTGCTGGCTATTGAAGTCTTGGCTGTACTCTGAGGTCAGAAAGTGGTGATGGCTGAGGTGGTTCCTAAGTCCTGTGCGGGGGGGGGATCGTTTCACATCTTGGTCCGGCCCAGAGAAAGCTGCGTAGACATGTAGGGAGCTCTCTCTCCTGCTCTGAGCCATGATCCTTTCCTGACCCTTCTGCCACTGCTTGTTAGTTGAGCCTCTCAGCTGGTGTCACCAGTGGCTCATGGTTGACTGTTTCCTTCCCTGTGCTGCAGGTATATCCGAACCATGTACCTGGGGATCCAGAGCCAGAGGCGGAAGGAACACCAGCGGCGCTTCTACTGGGCTATGATGTATGAGTATGCAGATGTGAACATGTTGCGCCTCCTGGAGACCTTCCTGGAGAGTGCTCCCCAACTGGTGCTACAGCTCTGCATAATGATCCAAAAGAACCGTGCAGAAACTTTACCATGTAAGTGGCCCTCATCCATTTGCTCGGCCTCTGTTGGATGGCTTGTGGCCCGTCCACACGACGTAACCTGCCATGTAAGGTGCTGGCGCTTTGGACAAAACTTGTTTCAGTTCCATGCTGCACTTGCTCATTAAATGTCTGCTCACGCTGCTGGGAAAAATACGCTGTTATTTCGGTTTCTTGTAGACCAGCATGTTTGAGGGGGAATGATCACAAGGCTGGGCACCAGGAATTCGTTAGCTCTATTTCTGGTGCTGCCACTGACTTGCTGTCTAGCCTTTGTCAAATCACATACACTTTCTCTGCCTCTGTCTCCCTATCTGCCTAGTGGGGACAATAAAACGTGTCTGCCTCGGTGTTGTGAGGGTTAACTGGTAAATGTTTGTGCTGCACTCGGACTGTGTAAAGTGCTATATAAAGTGCTATGTCTCATGGGTACAGACAAGGTGGTCACCCTTAAAAAATCAATCTTTGACAGGAGTTCAAACACCCTTATTGGTACCACTATTCTGAACTAGTCTAAGAATGGGGCAAAGCTGTATTAGCCCAGACACCATGCATGCTAACGTTCAGCAAATGCTGCTGTTTTCAAGCCAAGCTTTGTACATGCACTCGGCTAAAGCCATCTGAAGCAATACTTTGTTGTCTTAGTAGATGCAGGACTGACTTCACCACTGGCATAAGCAGTCCAACACCATTGAACACAGGTTGGTCTTTAAAGGACAAATGAAACAACCACTCTAAATTAGGTGGCCACATACATCCCACTGGAATTACAGAACCTGGCAGGTCATCCCAGGATTACTGTGTGGTTTTCGGTGGCTCTGTGTGTGACTCAGCAGCCCTGCAGCTCTTCATGGGTGAGTTCCACAGCTTGGCTTATGCTTAGCTTTGCCACTTTACTCAAACACAAGGCGTTATATTCAGTACACAAGTAACTCGGTGAAATTCCTTGGCCTCTATTATAAAGGAAAATTCCTGCGAGCTGCATGGAAACTTTTCAAAGACACCATAATAGAGGCCCAGCTTAAATGTATACCCTGATTAAAAAACACAGTAAGATACCCAAAAAGAGCTTAACAACCATGTAAAAGAAGCAGTGAGAGATAAAAAGGCATCTTTTAAAAAGTGAAGTCAAATCCTAATGAGGAAAATAGAAAGGAGCATAAACACTGCCAAATTAAGTGTAAAAAAGTAATAAGAAAAGCCAAAAAAGAGTTTGAAGAACAGCTAGCAAAAAACTCAAAAAGCAATAAGAAAATGGTTCTAAAGTACATCAGAAGCAGGAAGCCTTCTAAACAACCAGTGGGCCCCCTAGGTGGTTGAGATAAAAAAAAGAGCACTCAAAGATGATCAAGTCATGGCAGAGAAACTAAGTAAATTCTTTGCTTCAGTCTTCATGGCTGAGGATGTTAGAGAGATTCCAAAACCTGAGCCGTGCTTTGTAGGTGACAAGTCTGAGGAATTGTCCAAGACTGAGTTGTCATTAGAGGAGGTTTTGGAACTAACTGACAAACTTAACAGTAACAAGTCACCATAGCCAGATGGCTTTCACCCAAGAGTTCTGAAACCGCAGAACTATAAACTGTGATTTGTAACCTATCCTTTAAATCAGCTTCTGTACCCAATGACTGGAAGATAGCTAACGTAACACCAATATTTAAAAAGGGTTCTTGAGGAAATCCCAGCAATTACAGACCAGAAAGTCAACATCGGTACTGGGCAAACTAGTTGAAACCATAGTAAAGAATAAAACTGTCAGACACAGAGGGTGCATCTACACTAGCCAGCTACTTCGAAGTAGCTGGCACAACGTCGAAATAGTACCCGTCGCGTCTACACACGCCGTGTGCTATTTCGACGTTGAAATCGACGTTAGGCGGCGAGATGTTGAAATCGCTATTCCTATCCGAAGATGGGAATAGTGCCCTACTTTGACATTCAACGTCGAAGTAGGGCGTGTGTAGATGATCCGCGTCCCGATATGTCAAAATAGCGGGGTCCTCCATGGCAGCCATCAGCTGAGGGGATGAGAAACGCTCTGTCCAGCCCCTGCGGGGCTCTATGGTCACCGTGTGCAGCAGCCCTTAGCCCAGGGCTTCTGGCTGCTGCTGCTGCTGCTGCAGCTGCAGCTGTGGGTCCATGCTGGGTGCATGGGGTCTGCAACCATTTGTCAGCTCTGTGGATCTCGTGCTGTGCAGGCCGCATGTATCTGGGAGGGGCCCTTTAAGGGAGCAGCCTGGGGCTTTGCTGGCCCCTTATTTCGACGGGGAGCACTTGTGCGTGTGGACTCTCCACATTTCCTTCCGGGGTGGCTCCTTTCAATGTTCTCCGTCGCTACTTTGACGTTGAACGTCGACGGCATCAGCCCTGGAGGACATGTAGACAATATGCGTTGAAGTAGCCTATTTCGATGTTCTTACATCGAAATAGGCTACTTCGACGCAGTGTCCTAGTGTAGACTTAGCCATAGAGGAGCATAATTTGTTGGGCAAAAGTTAGCATAGTTTCTGTAAAGGGAAATCATGTCTCACAATCTCTGAGAGTTTTTTGAAGGGGTCGACAAATATGTGGATGGGGGGATCCAGTAGATTGTATTACTTAGATTTCCAGAAAGCTTTTGACAAGGTCCTTCACCAAAGGCTCTTACATAAATTAAGTTGTCATGAATTAAGAGGGAAGATCCTTTCATGGATTGAAAATTGGTTAAAAGACAGGAAACAAAGGGTGGGAATAAATGGTAAATTTGCAGAATGGAGAAGGGTAGCTAGTGGTGTTCTCCAAAGGTCAGTCCTGGGACCAATCTCATTCAACTTATTCATAAATGATCTGGAGAAGGGGGTAAACTGTGAGGTGGCAAAGTTTGGAGACGACACTAAACTGCTCAGCACAGTTAAGACCAAAGCAGACTGTGAAGAACTTCAAAAGGATCTTACAAAACTGACTGATTACACAACAAAATGGCAAATTAAATTTACAGTGGATAAATGTAAAGTAATGCACATTGGAAAAAATAACCCCAACTATACATATAATATGATGGGGGCTAATTTAGCTACAGCTAATCGGGAAAGAGATCTTGGAGTCATCGTGAATAGTTCTCTGAAAACATCCACGCAGTGGCAGTCAAAAAAGCAAACAGGAAGATAGGAATTATTAAAAAAGGGATAGAGAATAAGATGGAAAATCTCTTATTGTCCTTAAATAAAACCATGGCAGGCCCACATCTTGAATACTGCGTACAGATTATTTACTTGTTCCCACAATATGGCTGTGGCCACATTAGCAGCTCATTTCGAAAATTATTTCGAAATGAGGGGCAATTTTGAAATGAGCAGGAGAGCGGCTCCACAGCAACTGCTCATTTCGAAATTAAAAGGCGTTCGTCTGAAATGGCTATTCCACTCCCGTGTCAGGATTAACGCCTCATTTCGATGTTAATTTCGAAGTTAAATGTGCGTCGCCGCTCCCTGGCTGCCGTTTCGCAATTCAAAGTCCTCCACAGAGCCGGTCCCTCCCACCAGCAGCCAGAGCTCTATGGCTGTCAGCTGCGGGTGCCTTAAAGCTGCAGGGACACAGAAACACTGTGCAGAAAGCTGAGAGTGTGCTGGCAGCCATAGGAGCACGAGGTGGCCAGACAACACTCCCTAGCACCCCCAGAAAGTGACACCCCACCTGGCCAGACTGATGGCCAGCAGCCAAGACCCCTAGCATCCCTGTGGAGCCAAGGGGTCCGGGCGGCGGAGTTCCCAGGGCTCTGGGCAGCCCCCAAAGAGGAGGGGAGCCCTCTGGCTGGAAGCTGAAGTCTGGGACCTGCTGGCTGTCTGGGTGTAGGAGGACATCCTGCTCAAGATGGAGGGGCAGAAGAGAAACGCAGACGCCTTCGCCCGCCTCACCAGCAACCTCGCCACAAGGGGCCACCCCGTCTGGACCTCCGACCAGGTCCGCTCCAAAGTGAAGGAGCTGCGGCAAGGCTATGCCCGAGCAAGGGACTCAGCCAGGCAGACAGGGGCAGTGGCACCGGCCACCTGCCCCTACTTCAAGGAGCTCCACCGGCTGCTGGGACCCAGTGAGGCTGCACCAATCATGGAGACCCTGGACACGGCGGAGCCGGAGGGGCAGGGCGAGGAGCCCCAGCTAGGACCCTCAATGGCCTCCCCTACTGCAGGCCCTGAAGTACCTGCTGGTACCGGGGACAGCGACAACGGGAGTGAGGGACTGCTGTGCATTGCCAAGCCCTCCAAGGGCCCTAGCCGGGCTACCTCCACCTGGGTCTCCCCTGAACCACCCGAGGAACCCTCAGGTAGGACCGGGCGTGGGGTGCCCTGGTCATGTGGTGGGGTGGGGGCGGTCCCCAGCGCAGCCGGTATGGGTCTGGGCACACAGCCACAGGCCAGGGACCCGGGGATGGCCATCATTGCTGCTGGGTGGGGCCTTCACGGGGCCATGGGCTGCCATGAGGGTAGAAACCTGGGAGGGCTGGGGCAACCACTCTAACGGCCCCACCTTGATGGACTCCCACAGAAGACAGGCCACCCCAGAGCCCCTCACCACAAGCAGGGTAGGGTGGCAGTAGGGACAAGGCCACTGGCCTGTGGTACCCGGGCTCATGACTGACGGAGCACCACCCTCTCGCCTTATGTCTTCACAGCCTCGGCATCTGCCAGCCACCCCAGCCCCCTGGACGTGGCTGAGAGCCCTGCAGCAGCAGAGGAGGGCAAGCGGGCGACGCCTCCCCGGACCGGGCGCCGTGGTGGGAGGATCCACTGCCGCAGCTGGGCAGATGATCTGGCAGCAGCCCACACGGCTGCATGGCAGGAGCAGAACCGCTTGCTGCGGGAATGGTGCTGCATGAAGCAGGCGGCCTGGGACCAGGTGGCCGGGTATCTCGACACCCTGACCCAGGCTGTCGCCAACGCCTGGCCCAGCCACCCGCCCCATGGATACCCTTTCCCACAGCCCCACCCACCCCGCCCCCCCCTCCCCAGCCTCCCCCTCTTCCCCTTCACCCCCCTCTTCCTCAGCTCCCTCCTCTTCCCCAGCCCCCCTGTGCTCCTTCTATCCCCCGTCCTTGCAGCTCTGCTCCCAGCTGACATGACCCCAGCCGAGCGGCGGGAACTGGCACGCTGGCTGTGGCCAGGTGAGCCTTGCCCATCCATGGCTCCCCCACTCCTCCCCGCGAGTCCAAGTCCCCAGCTACCCCAGTCCAGTCCTACCTCCCCGTTCCACCTGCCCCATCCTGGCCTCGCCGTGGTCCCCAGACCCGGGGCAGTTGTAGCTTCATGGGGCGTTGTGGCTCCCCACCAGCTACTCCAACAGAGGATTGAGGCTCCCCACCTCCCCGTGGAAATAGGTCACCCCTGCCCCCATGTAAATAGTCACATGTTCTTTGTGTTCCAAAAATAGCAGCTGAATTTATTTAACAGTGTATGTGTCCTGCCTCGGGTAGGGATGGCAAGGGGGGGTCCTGGTGGGGCAGGGGTGAGAATGGGGGGGGCTGTTGCGTGGAGTGAGCCGGGCCAGGTCATGGGGGCCCCCAGGCAAAGGTCTCCCGGAGGGCCTCCCACACATGCACCCCGTCCCGGTGCACCTGGCAACACGGGACTGCACCTGGCTGCTCATCGTGTGCCACGGCCTCGGCTGCCCAGTGTGCCACAAAGAGCTCCTGCTTGCTCTCCACAAGGTTGTGCAGTGCACAGCAGGTGGCCATGACGGCGGGCACGCTGGGCAGGCCAACCTCCAGGCGCATCAGGAGGCACCTGAAACGCGCCTTCAGACGGCCAATTGCCTGCTCCGCAGTGTTCCTGGCCTGGTTGAGGCGAGCATTGAAGAGGTCCTGGCTCTCATTGGTGTGTCCTGTGTAGGGGCGCATTAGCCAGGCCTGGAGTGGTTAGGCAGCATCGGTGATGATGCACGGGGCATGGTCACATCCTCCACTGGCAGCTCCCGTGGGGGGATGCAGGTGCCCTCTGCCATCCTGCGGCTGAGCCATGAGTTCCACAGGACGTGGGCATCATGGGCCCTGCCCGGCCAGCCCACACAGATGTTGGTGAAATGTCCTCCGGCACCCACGAGGGCCTGGAGGCCGATGGGGTGGTAGCCCTTTTGGTTGATGTACCGTCCCCAGCTGGGTGGTGGGGCCTGGATGCCGATGTGAATGCTGTCCAATGCACCGATGCAGTTGGGAATCCCAGCTGTTGGAAGCCAGCCATGGCAATGGCCATGTCTCCCAGGCGGATCCGGTGACGCAGGAGGATCCTGTTGATGGTGGCGACAACCTGTAGGGGGTAGAGGGCACAGGTGTCTGTGAGTGTGTGGTAGCATATGGGGGATGCCCTCCCCGGGAACCCCACTCCCCAGGACCCCACTCCCCAGGGCCGCATTCCCTGGGACCCCCCTCCCCAGGACCCCACTGTGGGTGTATGGCCCTGGGTGCCTTACCTCAAGGAGGACAACCCCAACGGTGGCCTTCCCCACACCGAATTGGTGGCCGACCGAGCAGTTGCTGCCCAGGCTGGCCAGCTTCCACAAGGCGATGGCGACTCGTTTCTCCAGGGGGAGCGTGGCCTGCATGCAGGTGTCCTGGTGGCAAAGTGCTGGTGCCAGCCAATGGCACAGCTCCATGAAGGTGGCCCGAGTCATCCAGAAGTCACTGGTCGTCATCCCACTCTCTGAGGACGATGTTGTCCCAGCGTTTCCCACTGGTGGGGTGCTGCCAGAGGCAACGGTGGGGCTGGAACAGGGGTTGCTCTGGATGCACCGTGGGGGGAGCCTGCAGGAGGTTGACCACGTGTCGGGCAGCACGTAGCCTCATATGACATGCTGTCAGGATGGCCATCAGGCTGGCCACGATGTCCAAGGTGTCCCCGTCAGTGGAGTGCTGCGGGTCCCTGGCAGGCTGCGGTGTGGTGGCTAACTAAGGCTCTGCCGAGTGCTGTGCTGGAGGTCACGTGCTGCAAGCCGCCAGGGTCCTCAGCATGTGCACGGGGGATGTGTTTGGGAGGAGCCCTTTAAAGGGCTGGCTCGCCCGTGCTTGTCAGCCATACGTCAGCAGGAAGGGCTTGCCAGCCATACGACCCTGCCCGCTCCATTTCCTGCCCCGTTATTTCGAAATGAAGCTGTGGCTGTGTAGCCGCTCCGTTTTGAAAGGACTGGGAATCTTTCCGATGTCGCGTGAGATCCGTATTTCGTGTGTAGTCGCTTCCACACCACTTATTTCGAAATAGCTTATTTTGAAACAACGGATCGGGATAAGCCATTTCGATGTCACCCCCGAGTGTGGCCACAGCCTATAAGAAGTAGGGGACACCAAATGAAAAATGAATGGGCAGCAGGTTTAAAACTAATCCAGTAATCCCTCAATTTATGTGGCGGTTGCGTCCAGGGCAACCTCTATGTAAATCAAATTTTGCATAAACTGGCTGCGGGGGGTGTTGGCGCGATCCCTGGAATTCCCCTGGCTGAGAGAAGCTGCGTGGCTGCTGGTTCCAGCTGCCAGCTTCCCCCAGCTGGCAGAAGTGCGGGGAGGGGAGCAGTCACATGCCCCCTCCCCAGATTCTCCAAGCAGGGGGGACACAGAGCTGCTTGGAGAAACTGCCTCAAGCAGCTGTGTGCCCGCTGGGCTCTCCCAGCTCGGGGGGAGCTGGTGCTGGCGGGGAGGGGCAGTTTCGATTTGCACTTAACACATATTATTGCAAGTTAAGCGCAAATCGAAACCGTGCTTCTCAAGGGTTTCCTGTAAAAGGAAATTCTTCTTCACACAGCTCACAGTCAACCTGTGGAACTCCTTGCCAAAGGAGGCTGTGAAGGCTAGGACCATAACAGGGTTTTAAAAAGAGCTAGATGAATGCATGGAGGTTAGGTCCATTAATGGCTATTAGCCAGGATGCGTAAGGAATCGTGTCCCGAGCCTCTGTTTGTCAGAAGCTGGAGACGGATGGCAGAAGGATCATTACCTGTTTGGTTCACTCCCTCTGGGGCACCTGGTATAGGCCACGGTCGCCAGACAGGATACTGAGCTATATGGAACGGAGATTCCACTGCCTCCCTCGGTAACACATTCCAGTGCTTCACCAACCACCTGTTGAAATAGATTTTCCTAATATCCAACCTAGACCTTCCCCTCTGTAACTTAAGCTGCGTCTACACGTGCACGCTACTTTGAAGTAGTGGCACCAACTTCGAAATAGCGCCCGTCGCGTCTACACGCGTCGGGCGCTATTTCGAAGTTAACTTCAACGTTAGGCGGCGAGACGTCGAAGTCGCTAACCTCATGAGGAGATAGGAATAGCGCCCTACTTTGACGTTCAACGTCGAAGTAGGGACCGTGTAGACGATCCGTGTCCCGCAACGTCGAAATTGCTGGGTCCTCCATGGCGGCCATCAGCTGGGGGGTTGAGAGATGCTCTCTCTCCAGCCCCTGCGGGGCTCTATGGTCACCGTGGGCAGCAGCCCTTTCCCAGGGCTTCTGGCTGCTTCTGCGGCAGCTGGGGATCTATGCTGCAGGCACAGGGTCTGCAACCAGTTGTCAGCTCTGTGGATCTTGTGTTGTTTAGTGCAACTGTGTCTGGGAGGGGCCCTTTAAGGGAGCGGCTTGCTGTTGAGTCCGCCCTGTGACCCTGTGTGCAGCTGTGCCTGGCATCCCTATTTCGATGTGTGCTACTTTGACGTGTAGACGTTCCCTCGCAGCGCCTATTTCGATGTTGGGCTGAGCAACGTCGAAGTTGAACATCGACGTTGCCGGCCCTGGAGGACGTGTAGACGTTATTCATCGAAATAGACTATTTCGATGTCGCAACATCGAAATAAGCTATTTCGATGTTGGCTGCACGTGTAGACGTAGCCTTAAGCTCCTTGTTCTGCCATCTGTCACTATTGAGAAAAGGTTCTCTCCATCCTCGTTAGAGCTCCCCTTCAGGAAGTTGAAGGCTGCTATCAAATCACCCCTCAGTCTTCTCTTCTGCAAACTAAATAAGCCCAAATCCCTCAGCCTCTCCTCATAGGTCATGTGCTCCAGCCCCCGAATCATTTTAGTTGCCCTCTCCTGCACCCTCTGATCTAGCTTCCTGGCTGAATACTGGAGAGTCCTTGTTCTACGCACTTCAGTAGCTCAGCACTGGAACGTCAGACGCATTTACCCAGCTTCTTGCCAGCTGATAACCCACCTAGATCTAGAGGGAGCCGTGTTAGTCTGTAGCTTTGAGAACAACAAGAAGTCTCGTGGCACCTTATAGACTAACAGATATTTTGGAGCAGAAGCTTTCGTGGGCAAAGACCCGCTTCGTCATATGATGAAGCGGGTCTTTGCCCACGAAAGCTTCTGCTGCAAAATATCTGTTAGACAATAAGGTGCCACAGGACTTCTTGATGTTCTTCCTAGATCTCGTTACAGCTGAAGGCATACCTGTGCTCCCAGTTGACCAGCCTGCTGCACTGAGTGGGTGGCACGTTTTGCTGAGCTCTGCATGGCAACGCTTGGTGAATGGAGCAGCAAATAGTTTTCTAAGCAGGTCACAATCCTTGCTAAAGAACAAGATGGGCTGGCACTTTCTTAGTCTGGCTGTGTGTAGCTTTCCTTCCCAACTACATGCCCAGGCAAAAAGAAATAGGAAGATAAAGCACTGAGGAAGGAAAGCCCAGGGTTTCTCTTAAAGAGACACAGTTCAAAGGAAAGTAAGGTAATATTAGAAAGTGACTGTGTAGAAAAGATCACCGTCTTGCTCAATGTCTGGGCCCCCTGTGGACCTTTGGCACCTATCTTGACTACAGTTTTTTGCTGCTGTCCATCCTGCAGACAGCAGCCAGCTCTGAGAGCATAAATTGGATAAGATTCTGCCTTGAGCCTGTAGATCAAATTGTCAGCTAATGCCACCTGTATCCCCCCACCCCATTTAAAATCACGTGGGAGGGAAACATTACTCCCAAACATGTGGCTTTTTAGATGCTCCGCTTTACCGTCTATGCTTGGGCGCTGCATCCACAGGAAACCCCAGCTCAACCCTAGCGCACTGCTAATAAGGTACGTGGAGGATTCTCCCTCCATGATTTCTAAGGTCCACCTCCTTCTCTGAAATGGCACGCTAGCCCTTACAGCTGCTCGCCATGGGCATGTCTACACAGCAAAATTGTTTTGGAATAACAGCTGCTATTCCGAAATAACATTGCGAGTGTCTACACAACTCAGCCGCTATTTTCAAAAAAGTTCCAAATAGCAGACGTCTGGCCTCTTGTCAGGTTTCTGATGTGTTAAGTTGCTTCTGTGCCATATAGGGAGAAAGCCAGCTGGTTCCAGGCCCCCCCACAGCCTTGCCATACCTGTTTCTCTGCACAGGGCTTTCGCCGGGTAGGCTACGTCTACTCCAGAGAGTTTTGTCGACAACACTGGGGTTTTGTTGCTAAAACTCGCGGAGCTTCTGCACACAGAATGCGTTTTGTGAACAACTGTCGACAAAAATGCCATGTAGACGCGCCGGGAGGCCCTTTTGTTGACAGAGCGGATCAAAAGATCGATCTGCTTTTCTGCATAGACACGATCTGTCAAGAGAAGTTTTGTCAGACCATCTCGTCCGACAGTAACTTCTGTAGACAGATGCATCTAGAATAGACGTAGCCATAGCGTCTGTGGAGGGAATGCAGAAGAAGTTGTTCCCCTTTCCAGAGTCCCTCTGGCCTCACTGGAAGACTGGCATTCTGCCACTCTAAAGCCCACCCTAAGCAGCCTGGCAGAAGTGGGGTTGCTTCCCCTCTCATGAGTATAGCAATAGCTGAGCTTAGTGGGGCTCAGCAGATTAGTAAGACTAGTGCTAATTCCCTGTCTCTTAGGCGTCAGCAAAACCACTGTGAATACTTGCATTTGCTATTGTCCTCTGAAAAGTGCCTTCCACAAATGGCGTTCTCTGTGCTTATGGCATTTCAAGGACTCCGTATTGGATCTAACTCTTCGACAGTTCCTGTAAAAGGACGCTTTGTGTCGTGTCCACCCTTACATATTCACCCGGGAATCCGAAAGGCAAGCTGGGTTGTGTGTCACTAATAAGGCTGGGAGTATTTCAAGGAGGTCACAGAAGTCATGGATTCTGTGACTCTTCAGGAATTCTGCAGCCACCAGTGTGGCTGACCCCTGGGCTACCCAGTTAGCTAATTCTCAAGCTCAGCCCAGGCAAGTACCCCGGCGCAGCACTCTGGGAGCAGCAGTAGGGCCCCAGGCTGCTGCCCCTTGCCCATAGCATTGGCAGCAGGGCCCTGAGCTGCTCTATCACAGCAGCAGCACAGCCCTAGCGTGCCCCGCCATCACCACCCAGCCAAGGAGCAGCAGTGACCCCCAGAACTCCCCCTAGAGCAGCAGCATCCACAGGAGCACGGCCATCTCCTCAGCACATACTGCATCCAGTTCTGGGACCCCAGTATGGAAAAGATATGGATGCATTCGAGTGGGTCCAGCGGAGGGCAACCAAAATGATTAGGGGCTGGAGCACATGATCTGTGAGGAGAGGGGGAGGGATTTGGGCTTATTGAGTTTTCAGAAGAGAAGAATGAGGGGTGATTTGATAGCAGCCTTCGACTTCCTGAAGGGGGGCTCTAAAAAGGATGGAGAGAGGCTGTCCTCAGTCGTGACAGATGGCAGAACACGGAACAGTGGGGAGGTGTAGGTTGGATATTAGGAAAAACTATATCCCCAGGCGGGTGGTGAAGCACTGGAATGTGTTACCTAGAGAGGTGGTGGAATCTCCATCCCTAGAGGTTTTTAAATCCCTGCTGGACAAAGTCCTGGCTGGGATGATTTAGTTGTGGTTGGTCCTGCTTTGGGCAGGGGGCTGGACTCGATGATCCCGTGAGGTCCCTTCCAGCCCTGGGATTCTATGATTCTAAGTGGCCCAGGGAAAGTGCTGCTGTGTTTGGGGCCAGGACAAAGCCCCATTAGCTGCCTCCCACCTAGGGTCCCTGGGCTGGAGCCCAGAGTAATGAACAGACTTGGGCTCCCCCTCCATCCCCTTGAGAGCTGGCCTACTGGAAGGACAGGAGCATCTAAACTTGCTGAAGGGAGATTGCTCCCCCCCACCATGGGACTTGCCTATGTTGAGAATGGCTCAGTAAGCAGAGACCTTCGCCTCTGGAAAGACCCCAGGCAGCGAAAGGGCCACCCGGAGTCCTCGAGACACACACTAGAACCTGCCAGGAAGCGCAGAACCCTGAGGGGGCAGACAAGGGACTTGTCACATATAACTAAATGGAGTCCTCAGCGTGCTCAGATAGCCTGAAGACACATTGGGAAGGGGGTGGATTAACAATACTGTGGTGCTTGGCTGCTGCCATGTTGGAGTCTATATTAGCACCTGGAGGGAGGAACGGGTCAGGAGAAGATGCTGACATTCCTGAACAGACACTTTCCAAGCAGAGCTGCACACAAGCAGTTTTTATATTTAGTCCCTCATATTGTTCCATTTGAATAAATAGGATTTAAGAGAAACCCCTGAAATCCCTCCACAAATGCCCCGAGTGCTTTGAGGAAAGCTTTTGCTGGGAATTTGCCTGAGCAAAGCTACCGTGTTCTTAAGCTCATGACCTAATGCACTGGTTAGTCTCTAAGCTGCCACAGGACTGCTTGTTGTTTCTTAAATCAGAGGGAATATTTCTGTTCATTTCTTGGGGCTTTGGATCAGGCCAAAAATGACACTTCAGACCCCAGTGTGGTCATTCCCGCAGTTTTCTCCAACACAAATATGATTTTCTTACAGCTCCAGGGAAGGGCCTTTTGCTGAGGATAAATCCTATTTATTCAAATGGAACAGGACTATTTCAAGACTATTCCGTGTGACCACAGATAGAAGAGACCCATCTTTTACAGATAAACAGCCGCACCATGCAATGAAGTGAGTGAAACTGGTAGCGGAGCTTTTAAACTACGGCTCTTGGTGGCAATATTTATCAGCACTTTACCTCGTCAAAGCACTGGACAAACATGAACTAGGCGATCCTCCCAGGAATCCTGTGAGCGAAATGCAAATAGGGAAACTGAGGCACGAAGCGTTAACTTGGAGTGATTTGCCCAAAATCCCATGATGGCAGATTTATGGTGAGCACTCAGAAGTACCTCTCTATTGTTCTCATGTACAGTGTCTTATGCTTGCTGCCTCTCATCAGGTGGTAAAGTATGTCCACAGTAATCTGTCTGAATCCACCACTTCCTCTAGATCGCAGCACTGGGATTCATGTCAGTCAGCCAGTAAAGCTTGTTACTGCAGATAAGCAGAGAACACATCCTTACAACTGAGATGTGCAAAAGGAGGGGGCAGTGTGTATTTTTGTGCCTGCTGTCAGCCGATCAGCCAAGACTTCGAGGTGCGACAAGTGGGCTTGAAAACGAGCCAATGGAAATTGACAGAATGTTCAAAAAAGCTGTTCCTGCGACGTGATTGGCTGACGGCACGGTGTGGGGGAAGGATCCTGCTCTCCAAAGCACAGCAGCTGTACTGAGCTCGTGAAGCTTGCTGCCGAGATGACTTTTGTCCCAAGTGGCAGCTGGTGGTTTCCTTCTCAAGCCCCTTGCTATGTTTGTGTCTTCACACGGGCACTCAGAGGTGAGGATACTTATCTGATACAGCCATTTCCCTATTGCAGAAGCCAGCTGACGAGCCGCTCAAAGGGGCAATGGATATTTGCAATAGGGAACCTAATGCGTGTTTTGATCTCTGCAGGACAAGCCTGCCTGCCACTTGGGGAAGGCGACGTTTTGTTCACATATTGAAGATCCAGTCTCAAACTCAGTCCTGTACACATGTGAATTTCTGGGAAGGCAAAAATGCCGGGAAGCAAATCAAGTATGACTTTCCTCTAGATGATGTAGTGGAGTTGAGTTTTGGTCTGATATCAGTCACTGAAACCACTGCAGAGTGTTTTGTGCACTGAAAAATGAGGTTCATAATGTATCTTTTGTACTTGATTTCTATAGTGCCTGCTGCTATAAGATTGCAAGACAACACTTGCTGCACAAAGTAAGGCTTAGTCACCACATCACAGCCCTCACAACAGTACTTTGCCAGTCTTACTTAATGATTCCAGCTCTACGTACCATTTCACAGGTGTTAAGATACTCCTTCCTTCTTCTTTGCAGGAAACAACTCCCCTTGCCTGCAATTACACTGAGACATTGCACCAGCTCATAAAATTTAAAAAAAAAATATTTGTAAAGGGTAAGATGATTCAGGTGAGCGTTGCTAACATGTATCCTCTAACTTACTGAGGGAAGCACCCTGACGTTACCTAACGAGTGTGAAGCATGTCGGTGGTTTCTTAGGTTTCTTTAGAATTAGCTAGAAACATTTCTGGGCCCACGGGACTGAAGCAATTTCTGTAATTGGCATTAATTCTTCTGCGGCTCTGCCCAAATCTGAACAGAGGCATCCTATGGGGTTTGGCTGCCGAGGCTACAGCCCCTATATAGGTCAATTTACAGCCACTATAGTCCCCAAGACCCACCTTCAGTTGGTGGTGCATGTCCCCACCAGAGGTACTCAGTGAAGAGGGACAGGGTGGGGAGCTGAGATCTATGGCTTGAAGGTCTGCACAGCTCCCCAACGGATGCCCAGCTGCTCCCCAGGGTGCAGGGAGACTCGAGGCAGCCACCCAGATGGAAACAGGAAGCTGGGGGCAGCTGGCTGGGCTGTAGCTGCACAGCTTTCTTGTCAATTTCACGGCTTTAGCTCCAGCAGTGAAATCAACAAGACAGCCAGTAGCTGATGTAGGTAACCCAGTGTTTGTACTGACGCTGCGTCCCCCTGCCTACACTGATGTAAGCCCTGCGCCTCTCCTGGAGGTGTTGTGTTGGCATTGTAGGGCACTTACATCAGTGGGACAAGGCTGTCGTGGGTACCCTGACATAATTAGGTATATGTAAGCTGCCTTAAACTGACCTGACACCGTAGTGTAGGCAAGGCCTGCGTCTGTTGATGGGCTGTGGGAATCTCTGGCATTGCCTTTCCAAAAAATAAATCAAGAGCCAAACAGACAAACGAATGAAAAATAAAAGTGATTATATGAGGCTGTGGTGTTCAACAACAGGCAGAGGGTTAGTTTACTTACATGGCTGTGTAATACATGCTTTCTCCTTTACTGGTAAGAACACTAGAGGGTAACAGCTTCCAGTTGTTAACAACTAATGGAGTTACCCCTTCGGTTCAGAGAGGGAGCCATGTTAGTTTTTGTCTTCACAAAACAAAGCAAACAGTCCTGTAGCACCTTAAAAACTAACAATATTGTTCATTACAGCGGTTCCTAAACTTTTTGGCGTCACGTCCCCCTTTTGATTTTTGAGAAACCCTCAAGCCCCGCACCCCCCACAACTCTTCTTTACCATCATCCAACCTCCTTTAACAAAAAATTCAACTTGTAATTTAAAATAAACACAACAACTTGGTGTAAAAATGTTATTTAAAATTAAAAATAAGCACAAATAGTTTTTCTTGGCGCCTTGCAGTTGCCAGGTGCAGCGCCAGCTGGCCAGCTGCCTGAGCCCTTTGCCCGCCGTCAGAGCTGCCAGCGCCAGCTGCCCACCTTCCTGAGACTTACGCTGCCAGAGCCGCCTGCCCAAGCTCCACACTGCCGGGGTCAGCCACCTGCCCACCCACCATCCACCCGCTCCAGCTGTGGGCCAGCTACCCAAGCCACCTGCCCAAGCTCCATGCTGTCCGGGCCAGCTGACCGCCTGTCAACCCCAGCTGCCCCCAAGCCCTGTGCTGCTGGGGCTCGCTGGCTGCCTGCCAGCTCGAGCCACCTGAGCCCCATGCTACTGGGGCCAGCTGCCTGCCCACCAGCCCGAGCCGCCTGAGCCTTGTGATGACGGGGCCAGCAACCCACCCGCCAGCCCAAGCTGCCTGAGTCCTGCGATGCCGTGGCCAGCTGCCCAAGCCCCAAGAGACCTGCGAGTTGACCAGCTGCCCGAGCCATGCAAGCCCCGCGAGCCACCTGCCCAAGCCTCTCCCCTCCCACAAAGCCAGGCACCATCTGTTCTTACCCCATCCCCATCACCCTTACCCAAGCCAGGCACCCCCAGCCCCTCTCATCTAACCCCATCCTCCTCCTTCTCTCCCCCGCCCCGCAACCCAGACTCACGCACCTTTGCATGTGGGTCTTTGCCAGCTACCTGCTTTTTATAGCAGCTCTGCCAGGTCAGCCACATAAAATGCGGGGGCTGAGAGCCAGAAGCAAAGGCCGGGTCTTTCTTGGGTGAGGGGAAATGGTAGCGGGGACTGGGTTGCCTTGAACCCCCCGCCTGGAATTTCAGCGCACACCCCCGGGGGGCGTGCCCCCCCCCAGTTTGGGAAACCATGATTTGTTAGGTGATGAGCTTTCATGGGAAAGACAAAGATCTGGAGAATCACTGAGAGACAAAAAACCTGAGGAACCAGCTAAGTATGGGGAAAGAGATACTTGTAGGTTGTTTTCTTCCCCCGCCCTCTTCCTTCCCCCCTGTTTAGCCAGGACTCCTTGTTGTGCCTCACTATGTGGCCATGAGTAAGTCACTTCAGGCCTAATCTTGCAAGGAGAGGAGCGTTCCTCTAAGGTGTGGAATACCTCTGGGCAGTGAAGTCACTCAACTTGTGGATGTACTCAGCACCTTGCTGGACTGACCCTCTGAACCATCAGTACAACCGGCTTAATGCTACTTAGCTGCCTGAGAGGGTGGATAATTATTGTCAGCCAAGTATTCTGAGAACCTCTGGTGAAGAGGTTGGTACTACTGCAACACCCTTTAATTGCTGCCTAAATGTTTGTGCATTGTACTGTTTCCTGTCAGAAGCGAGTAGAACTCAGAGATGGAGGACGAAAGCAGACTTCATAAGAGAGAAAAGGACAATGTATGTATATATAGAAAGACAGATAGATAGATAGATCTTTCTGGGTCGAATGATAGCCTGGCGTCAGGTTGCCCTTGCAAAGGAGGACTAACGCCGCTGAAATCAGTGAGGTCACCCTCATGTTGTGATGTTATGAGATGAAAATCAGGTCCCAATTTTTGGTAAATGTTCCCTCTGAACAAAAATCAAACTTGTTTTTGATACTGATTTCACGTGAGCTTTAGGCCTCCCATGAGAGAATATGTCATCTGAGGAAAAAATGATGACAGGGTTCCTGGGAAGGAAGGATAAACTTCTGGAGAGTTGATGTCTTGTAAGCAAAAAATAGCACTTTATATTAAAGTGGGCAATTCCATCATGTGGTACTTGATGGAGAGGCTCATGTCACATTCTGAATACTTACTGTGGTGTCCAGTTCACCTGAGAGAATGTTTTGTATCTTCCCATTTTTTAGAACAGTCTTCAAGAGAATTAATGTGAAAAAAGGAAATAGCGCATCAACTTGATAGGCATCTTTTTCAGTTTTAAAGGGACAGACACCACAGTAAGTATTTAGGGAATATTATACGGTAAGTGCATTACCATTATTTACAGAAAATAACCAAGTTGTTAGATTATTTGTGAAACTATGTATGCATCCCTGTCAAAGAACCTTTTCTACATTTTATCCACAGGCCGATGCTGAGCACTGGGACTGACTACAAATATTGTTAGCTTTTAATCTGTTATTTGATAATCCACGTGTGTTAGAGCAGTTGTAAAGTTGAATGTAATTGCTTAATGCATGCAATGTAGACAAAACACTTTTCAAATATGTGGTGTTTCCTTTGCACTATGATTTGCCCTTTCTGTTTTCTGTTTAAGAAAAAAGTAAATTGGTCTGGATCTCACCTGCAAATGTTGATTTTTCAGGAGCTAATACCACCAGTCCATAGGACTTAGTTAGATTCTATTGTGTCTCTTCCCAACCTTGGTCATTCATTGACAATGGAGAATGTAAGCCAATGAGTTCATTCAGAGAGATCATTCAGGCTATGTCTCCACAGCAGCATTCTGGTGGCTGTTTCTACACAGGCCACCTCCTTCAGAAGTGGCATGCTAATACACAGAGAGAAAGATGCTAATGAGGCACGGATGCAAATTCCCTGTGCCTCATTAGCATAATGTAACGTGATTTAGAGTGCGGAAGACCATTCTTCTGGACTCCAAAATTCCATGTAGAAGTGTGGCCCCAGGGGGGACTTCCAGAAAGAAGTCTTCTTCCAGAGGCCCCCTTCTTTCTGAAAATTTTTAGGAAGAAGGGGCCTCCGGAAGGACAACTTCTTCCGGATGGTCCCCTGGGACCATATTTCTACACGGTGTTTTGGAGTCCGGAAGAACAGTCTTCCGGACTTCAAATCATGTGACATTATGCTAATGAGGTGCAGGGAATTTGCATCCGTGCTTCATTAGCATATTTCGCTCTGTGTGTTAGCATGCAACTTCTGAAGGAAGTGGCCTGTGCAGAAATGGCCTTTGAGAGAAGCTATTCCAGAAGAGATTTGCTGGCATAGCTAATTTTGAATAGTGCATCTATAGACAAAGGGTGCATCTACACTTGCACTCCTCCTTCGAAAGAGGTGCAAATTTATACCTCATTTGCATTTTTGATTTCCCTCATTTGCATACCTCATTCGAAAGAGGAATGCAGGTGTAGATGCACCCAAAATGTGTATCAAAATAGCACTCAGCTATATCAAAATAGAAGGTCCAGCCTATTTTGAAAGAGAGCCATTGAACGCACTGTAGCTTATTGCTAAATAGCCCCTATTTCCTGTCTATACAGCTCCATCTCAAACCAGCTATTTCAGAATAGGCCCTATGCCTTGTGCAGTGCAGTTTGCCTATTTCAAAATAAGACAACCGCTATTTCAAAGTTATTCCAAAATAGAGGTTGCATTGTATAGGTGCTAGCATAGTTATTTCAGAATAATAAACTGTCATTTTGAAATAACTTGGCTGTGTAGACCTACCTTCAGAGAGGTCATTCAGAGAGCAGAGCTAAAATGGACCCTCCGTGGAACATAGATCTTGTGTGACCCTACGGTACTGAGGTGAATTTCACTTCCTGTTCCTCCCTTACCCAATACAGGGCTGTTCCATATAGCACATTATAGTATCTTTGTTCAATCAGGTTTTGAGTGTGCTTCCATTTCTTGCTTGGAAAGTCCTTTCCAGTCTGCCAGCTCTCTCTGTCAGGAAGTCTTTTCTTGGTAGACTGTATTTTCCTTTCCTGATTGTTATCATTGCTGTTTATTGATACCTGTGATAATTGCGTTTGCATGTGAGAGCACCCATTTCAGGCTGTTAACTCTATTGGCTCTACAAGTCAAGAATTATGGTTAAAAAGTTGATTGGCATGCACCAATCAAAGAAGATAAGTGTAAGTGCATGCCAACCAACTTTTTAACCTTAATTAGGTTTTACATCTTCGTAAAGTTATCATCTTTCTAGCATAATAGCTATTCCCTGCTCAAAAATAGACTTCCTGAATGTCTCGGGCAAATCCCCTCATCTCCTTGTGTCCCTGTTTGTGAAAAGGGTGGTGTTCAGATACTACAGTGAATGAGGCACTGTGAGTAACCAGATATAGGCCGCGTCTACACGTGCACGCTACTTCGAAGTAGCGGCGCCAACTTCGAAATAGCGCCCGTCATGGCTACACGTGTTGGGCGCTATTTCGAAGTTGAAATCGATGTTAGGCGGCGAGACGTCGAAGTCGCTAACCCCATGAGGGGATGGGAATAGCGCCCTACTTCGAAGTTGAACGTCGAAGTAGGGCACGTGTAGACGATCCGCGTCCCACAACATCGAAATAGCGGGGTCCGCCATGGCGGCCATCAGCTGAGGGGTTGAGAGACGGTCTCTCTCCAGCCCCTGCGGGGCTCTATGGTCACCCTGGGCAGCAGCCCTTAGCCCAGGGCTTCTGGCTGCTGCTGCTGCAGCTGGGGATCCATGCTGCATGCACAGGGTCTGCAACCAGTTGTCGGCTCTGTGGATCTTGTGCTGTGTAGTGCAACTGTGTCTGGGAGGGGCCCTTTAAGGGAGCGGCTTGCTGTTGAGTCCGCCCTGTGACCCTGTCTGCAGCTGTTCCTGGCACCCTTATTTCGATGTGTGCTACTTTGGCGTGTAGACGTTCCCTCGCAGCGCCTATTTCGATGTGGTGCTGCCCAACGTCGAAGTTGAACGTCAACGGTGCCAGCCCTGGAGGACGTGTAGACATTATTCATCGAAATAGACTATTTCGATGTCGCTACATCAAAATAAGCTATTTCGATGTAGCGTGCACGTGTAGATGTAGCCATAAAGGGATAGGAGCTTAATGCTGAGACATGCTGAAGCCTTCTTGTAAATTAATCCATGCAGCTGAGCAGAATTTGGAGGTGCCCAGTGTCCCACAAGGGAACCTATCAACTCACCAGACTGATGGGCACAACCTCAGGGCAGTGTTTTCAAAAGTGCTCACTCTTGGATTAAATGCTTCCCCGATGTTGTTGATACTTCTGGGTCATTGGAGTATTGAAGTCATTGAAGTCAACAGCTTGAAGTCACTAACTTTAGAGGGAACATATTTCAGGCAATACTGAGCACTTTTGAGAATCTCACCCAAGAAAAAATTGGCTTAACTAACTTTCAGAAGATCTAAAAACCTGTAATACTGTGTGGCTGTCCAGTGGCCACCATGTAGATTTACTGAGATTGCCTAATGTGACTCTCTCTATAGCACAGCCGAAAGAATTTCTCTGAAATAATTTCTGTATCTGATTTTTTAGAATATAATCCAATCTTGATTTAAAAGCGGCAAGGGATGGGGCATCTATCACAACCCTGGATAAATTTTTCCAGTGGCTAGCTATCTCCATTATTAAGCCTAACAAATTTATTTATAAAGGAAATGAACTTTCATGGGTAGTGAAGAAGTGGGTCATGACCTAATAAATAAATGTTTTAGACTTTAAGGTGCTACAGGAGTGGTTGTTTTTTGTGAAGCTACAAATTAACATGGCTACCCCTGAAACTATTTCCACTATAAAAATGTACATCTTATCTGCATTGTGAATTTGTCTAGCTTCAGTTTCCAAGCATGGGACTGTGTTACATCTGAGCTCATTATTAAATATTTGTTCCCCATGTAGATACCTATCACCTATGCTCAAATCACTCCTTTAACCTTGTTGGCAAGCTAAACAGATGGCACGCCATGAGTTTATGACTCTATGACATGTTCTTTAATTTTCTAATCATTTGTTTGGCTCTTCTCTGAGCCTTTGCCAATCTTATCAGCCTTCTTCTTGAATTATGCACTCAGAACTAAAACAATGTAAAATTTTAGAGCCCACAGTCCACTCAGTCCTACTTCTTAATTAGTCAATTGCTCAGATAAACAAGTTTGTTTACATTTTGTTTACTATGTCACCTGAAAGTGAGAACAAGCATTCATATGGTATTGTTTTAGATGGTGTCTCAAGATATTTACATACCATGGGCCGCGTCTACACGTGCATGCTACTTCGAAGTAGCGGTGCCAACTTCGAAATAGCGCCCATCATGGCTACACGTGTTGGGCGCTATTTCGAAGTTGAAATCGACATTAGGCAGAGAGACGTCGAAGTCGCTAACCCCATGAGGGGATGGGAATAGCGCCCTACTTCGAAGTTGAACGTCGAAGTAGGGCACGTGTAGACGATCTGCATCCCGCAACATCGAAATAGCGGGGTCTGCTGTGGCGGCCATCAGCTGAGGGGTTGAGAAACGCTCTCTCTCCAGCCCCTGCGGGGCTCTATGGTCACTGTGTGCAGCAGCCCTTAGCCCAGGGCTTCTGGCTGCTGCTGCTGCAGCTGGGGATCCATGCTGCATGCACAGGGTCTGCAACCAGTTGTTGGCTCTGTGGAGCTTGTGTTGTTTAGTGCAACTGTGTCTGGGAGGGGCCCTTTAAGGGAGTGGCTTGCTGTTGAGTCCGCCCTGTGACCCTGTCTGCAGCTGTTCCTGGCACCCTTATTTCGATATGTGCTACTTTGGCGTGTAGACGTTCCCTCGCAGCGCCTATTTCGATGTGGTGCTGCCCAATGTCAAAGTTGAACGTCGATGTTTCCAGCCCTGGAGGACGTGTAGATGTTATTCATCGAAATAGACTGTTTCGATGTCGCTACATCGAAATAAGCTATTTCGATGTAGCGTGCACGTGTAGACGTAGCCCATATGCGTTAGTCGTACCTCCCTTCATGCTTCAACCACCATTTCAGGGGGCCCATGGCTGGGTGGGAGGAAGGGCTAGCTCATTGGTTTGAGCATTGGCCTGCTAAACCTGGGGTTATGAGCCCCATCCTTGAGGGGGGCATCTGGAGCAAACAAACTTTTTTTTTTTAAATGGAATGGTGCTTAGTCCTGCCAAGAGGGGAGAAGACTGGAGTCAATGACCTCCCAAGATTCCTTCCAGCTCTGTGAGATGTGTATCTCCATATTGATGATGAGTTCTGCTAAATAACAATCAAAAGCAGCAGGGACTAATGCATTTTCATGATCTGAGTCAGGCACCATCAGCAGGTTGGTTTTTCTTTCTTGTGGTTCAGGTTCTGTAAGTACCAGATCAGAGTGTTGATCATTTAAAACTTGTAAAAGCGTTCTCCACACTTCAGCCTTCTCAGATTTTGGAAGGCACTTCCAATTCTTAAGCTTTGGATGGAGTGCTATAGCTATCTTTAGAAATCCTGCACTGGTGCCTTTGTTGCATTTTGTGACGTCTGCCATAAAAGTGTTGTTAAAATGAACAACATATGTTGTATCATCATTCAAAACTGCTACAACATGAAATATATGGTAGAATGTGACTAAAATAGAGCAGGGGACATATAATTCTCCCCCCATGGAGTTCAGTCACAAATTTAATTGTCATATTATTTTTAAACTGGCGTCATCAGCATGGAAACATGTCATCTGGAATGGTGGCTGAAGCATGAAGGGGCATATGAGTGTTTAGTGTACAAATACCCGGCAATGCCATCTAAACACATTTGCTGGCACTTTTGTAGATGGCATTTCAGGGTATTTATGTGCCAGAGATGTTAAACATTGTAAACAAGAAACATTGTAAACAAGAAGCAAGCAGTATTATCTCCTGTAGATGTTAACCTCCTGGTTTGTCTCAGTGATTGGCTGAACAAGAAGTAGGACTGAGTGGTCTTGTAGGGTCTGAAGTTTGACATTGACTGTTTGAATGAAATTATGTAGCAAAAAATCTCCATATTTTCGGGTTACCGTGTATGAACTTTCAAAAAAGAGGACAACTCAGAGAGAGGGTGTATCTGTATCAGTATCTACCAGCTCACATTATACTAATTTTTTATAGTATATGTGGAACATTAATACAACATGAGTTGGTAGATATTGACACAGATACACTCCCTCTCAACAGTGTCCTATTTTTTGAGAGCTCAAATATGGTAACCGTACAGCATTTAAGTGCTTGCATATGGCAAATTAAAAATACTGCTTTTGTTTACCGTTTTTACAGTGCAAATATTTGTGATATCTGATTGGCATGGCTAGAAATGGGCAACAGGGTGTGGCTCACTTAATGATCACCTGTCCATTCACTCTGGAGCACCTGGCATTGGCCACTGTCGGAAGACAGGATAATGGGCAACATAGACCTTTGGTCTGACCCAGTATGGACGTTCTTATGTTCTAATGTAACTGCAATTAATTAACAGCCCTAAAAATAATGGGTGTTTATCAGCACCAACAAGAAATTAACCCTGGCTTTTCTCTCAAGTTACAATGGGAGATATCTGTGACGGCTAAGGGGAAGCAGAAACTGGCAGCAATAAGAGAAGAAAAGTAGGAATGACTAGTTGTAAATTGTCAGGAAAAGTAGATAGAAAGTCAGTGAGGGAAGGAAAACAGAATGGAGGGATGACTAGTCAGCTGAAGAAAGACTGAGAAGCGATGTGCATAGCCATGCAAAGGAAGACTTAGATTTGCCACATGGTTTGGGACTGAGAGAGCTGACTGAGAGGATTCTAGGGCAGCAGTGTAAAAATTGAACTATGACCGGACATAACTCTCGATGCTTAATCAGAAATTGGCATTAAATCATTAACTTCTGTTTCATAAGGAATATAGGAGTTGCAATATCAGATCACAGCCGTGGTCCAAGCAGGCTGGTGTCTGTTCTCCATGAGCATCCAGTAACAGGAGGCTAGAAACCCAAGAGGGAACAGCTAACGGTGCATCTCGCATCACACAGACCAGGAGTTTGACCCAATCAGAGTCGATCTTCTGGGATTCAATTTTGCGTCCCTAGTGGGGATGCACAAAATTGAACTTTCTGGAGTCAAAAGTTGAGCCCTGTGCTCCTCATTCTCATGAGGGGTAAGGGTGGTGAACAGGGGGCGTTTCTCCCATCGACCTCCCATAGCGACCTCCCAGCAGTGTTCTGTCTCTCAGCCATGAGGCGTGATGCTGTTGTCGACAGACTCTGTTGACAAAAAAGCTGTGTGGATGCTCTGAGGGCCCTTCCCTCACCAGACAGGGCATCCAGAACAATGAGCAGCCCTGTCTGCTGTGCTTCCGGGTGCCTGTTTTGTTGACAGAACTAGCGGGCAGCCCGGCCACTCTGTCAACAGAGCAGAGCGCTCGCCTGACTGGCTTTTGTGTGTGGCCTCAGTCTATTGACAGAAGGTTTGTCGGGAAAACTCTTCCGACCGTGACTTCTGTCGACAGAGCGCTGTAGTGTAACTGTAGCCGAAGAGGAGTAAATCTCTGGGAGGATTAAAAATGATGGCATGAGTGACTAATGATGCAAATCACTGAACTCTGATTCATTGATTCCCGGAGTCATATTATCAATATCTTCATAAACTATTTAGATAATGGCATAGAGAGTGTACTTATAAAGTTTGCAGATGATATCAAACTGGGAGGGGTTGTAAGTGCTTTGGAGGATAGGATAATAATTCAAAAGGATCTGGACAAATTGGAGAAATGGTCTGAAAAAAAAAGGATGAAATTCAATAAGGACAAACGCAAGAGACTCCTCTTAGGAAGAAACACATACAATACGGGAAATGACTGTCTAGGAAGGAGTACTGCAGAAAGGGATCTAGGGGTCATAGCGGGCCACAAGTTAAATACGAGTCAACAGTGTGACAAACATGATTCTGGGATGTTTTAACATGAGTGTCGTGAGCAAGACATGAGACGTAATTCTACCTCTCTACTCTGCATTGAGTAGTCCTCAGCTGGAGTATTGTGTCCAGTTCTGGGCACCACAGTTCAAGAAAGATGAGGAGAAATTGGAGAAGGTCCTGAGAAGAGCAACAAAAATTATTAAAGATCTAGAAAATGTGACCTATGAGGAACAACTGAAAGAATTAGGTTTGTTTACTTTAGGAAGACTGAGAGGGGACATGATAATAGCTTTCAACTACCTAACAGGTTATGAGGTTATTCCCCTTAACCTCTGAGGGTAGGACAAGAAACAATGGGCTTCAGTTGCAGCAAGTGAGATTTAAGTTGGACGTTAGGGAAAACTTCCTAATTGTCAGGATAGTTGAGCACTGGAAAAATTGCCTCAGGAGATTGTGGAATAAACCTCTGTCACTGGAGATTTTTTAAGAGCAGGTTAGCCAACACCTCTCAGGGTTGATCTAGGTGGTGCCGAGTGCTGCAAGAGAGCAGGGGATTGGATGCAATGACTTTTCATAGTTCTTTCCAGTTCTAGTATTCTATGATTCTTCTATGATTCTTCACAGACCATGAGTGTTTGGAGAATGCTGGGAATCCTGTCATTTTCACAGATTGTAAAAGAAATAATGTTACCCAAATGGTTGTGCTGGAAATGTCTGATTCACTATTTATCCTTCTGTCTGAAAAATTTACTCATCCAGTCAGGTTGTACCGTGTGACTCAGGCAAGTGGGCACTCAACCCAGGTAGCTTATAGATACAGGCCTGGTTTACCCTTGAAAGTTTTACAGGTATAACAATTTTGGTTGAGTGTTTGTTTGTTTTATTTTGTGTTTTGTCTTGGTTACCAAAGTAGTTATGCCAGTACGGTCTCCAGTGTAGGTGCAGTAATACTGGTGTGTGCCTTCTACTGGTATAGTTTATTTCCCTGCCTGCACAGCAACTGAATTAAAGTGGCCTACATACTTTTTTCCCCAGTATAACTGCATTCATAATAGGCGTGGTGTGGTGTGGTGTTGAACTACATACTGATATGGGTAAGGAAGTACAACTTTCTAGTGTAGACAAGACCAAAGTTACCAGTTCTTTAGATCACATGACATAGTTTCTGTTCCCTGACTTGGCATTTTTAAATGGGAGAATAGTGAATGGCAGATACTCCTAGCTCTGCCAGTACCCCACTGAGTGATGCTGGACATGTCGCTTTGACGCTGTGAGCCTCAGTTTTATCTTTTGTGACATGGGTGTAATGATGTTGCCTTTGCAAAGCAGTTTGAGTCTACTGATTGAAATGGGCATATAAGAAGCAGGTGTTATTTTGGGGTCTTTTATTTATGGGCAGATATTGTCTAACTTTTAAATCAAGATTTATAAAAAAAAAATTCAGGGGAGGCCTTCCCCCCACCAGTTTTGAATTGCCTTGGGTCACAAAGTCTTTCTGAATTGTTGAAATGGGTCGCTATGTTGAAACGATTGGGAACTGCTGGTCTAGTCCATCTCCCGTCCCCTTGCCCGTAAAGAGGTGTTGATGGTTAGGGCTGGGCAGTGGTGACATAAGACTTTGGTGGTGATTTTGTGGGTTGATGGGATCCATTGGTTTCTGTTTTCTGTAAGTTATCACTGGTGTATTTAGTTTGGTCCTGGGATAACTGTTTAATATTGTATGAAATATATCTAGGGCTCCCAGAGCATGGGGTGGGCGTTATTTTATAAATAAGTTAACAAATAAACAAATAAGTTACCAAAATCAAATGTGGCTATAATGGTACAGAATCAGACCCCTCTTATTGTCTTCCTTCTTCTTTCTGGAGGACTCTCTCTGGAGATGCATTAACCTGGGCTTGGGAGATTTTTCTATACCCCTTTACTGAAGATACAGGGATTTGGCAGGAGCTTAAATCTATGAGGAAACTGCTGAGCCAGTGTAGGTCAGCAGAAGTCAGTGTGCTGAAAGCACTGGGAACATTTAGCTCAGAAGGGGAACAGAAAAGGGGGTGACCCATGGCAGCTGGAAAGGTGGTGAGTGAGGAGGGGTCAACAGGGATCTGGAAGAAGTGAGGTGTGAAAGGGAGCTGAGGCTATTTGAGACACCCCAGATCCTAAAGCACTAGGGTCTGAGACCCACCAGGTCTTAGGGCATGAGGACCTGATTTGCAGTATGCAGAACATGCTAAGAGATGATTTGTGACAAAGGTTGGTGCCCCTGTAACCCACACACCTAGGGGTGTGGCTCAGCATCCCATGTTGTGGCACTTAGATGACCTACACAGAGAAAGAATGTCTCTAGAGCCTGCTGGCTTTTAACTCAAGCTGAAGAGGTTCACACACTAAGGTCCCAGGTTCAAGTTTGCCTGCTGGCAGTTACACCTGCAAGAAGAGTGGGGTGGGGAGGACAAATATCTGTCAAGCCCAGTTCAGGGCTTCTCTTCAAAAAGATCTCAGCAAACTGAGTGATTGGGCAGCAAAATGGCAAATGAAATTTAATGTGGGTAAGTGTAAGGTAATGCACATTGGGAAAAATAACCATAATTATACATACAATATGATGGGGGCAAATTTAGATACAACAGATCAGGAAAGGGATCTTGGAATTATAGTGGATAGTTCTCTGAAAACATCCACGCAGCGTGCAGCGGCAGTCAGTAAAGCAAATAGGATGTCAGGAATTATTAAAAAGGGATAGAAAATAAGATGAAGAATATCTTACTTCCCCTATATAAAACTATGATACGCCCACATCTTGAGTACTGCGTGCAGATGTGGTCTCCTCACCTCAGAAAAGATATACTGGCATTAGAAAAAGTTCAGAAAAGGGCAACTAAAATGATTAAGGGTTTGGAACGGGTCCCATATGAGGAGAGGCTAGAGAGACTGGGACTTTTCAGTCTAGAAAAGAGGAGACTGAGGGGCGATATGATAGAGGTATATAAAATCATGAATGGCGTGGAGAAAGTGAATATTGAAAAGTTATTTACTTGTTCCCATAATATAAGAACTAGAGGACACCAAATGAAATTAATGGGTAGTAGGTTCAAAACTAATAAAAGAACATTTTTCTTCACACAGCGCACAGTCAACCTGTGGAACTCCTTGCCGGAGGAGGCTGTGAAGGCCAGCACTCTAGAGTTTAAAATAGAGCTTGATAAATTTTTGGAGGTTAGGTCCATAAATGGCTGTTAGCCAAGGGTAAAGTATTGTGCCCCTAGCCTTTAGTCAAAGGCTGGAGACAAATCGCTTGATCATTGTCTTTGGTTCACCTCCTCTGGGGCACCTGGCAGTGGCCGCTGTCAGCAGACAGGATACTGGGCTGGATGGACCTTTGGTCTGACCCAGTATGGCCGTTCTTCTGACCATAGGAAGAGGTACGCAAGCTGGCTGCCTTGGGCCCCACACCTTCAAGGTGGGGCACTTCAGCTGGCCCAGTCCTGCTCTCAGTGAGCCACCTTGGGCACACCCAGCAGCCAGGCCTTACTGGCAGCATATCAATCTCGTAGAGCTGGCGGGGACCATCAAAGATTATTGAGTCCAGTCCCCTGCAGGGCCTATCATCAGCCAAGGCAAACTTTTTTTTTTTTTTTTTTTAAATTTATTCATCCCAGATCCGTAAATGCCCCCTGCCTCAAGGACTGAGCTCACAACACTGGGTTTAGCTGGCCAATGCTCAAACCACTGAGCTATGCCTTCCCACACCTTGGGCCCTGCCCATTGGTCAGGTTCTGCTGTCAGTCCACCACCTTAGGCCCACCCACCAGCCAGGCCCTGCTGTCAGCATACTGCCTTGGGCCCTACCCACCAGCCGCGGCTCGCTGTCAGCGTACTGCCTTGGGCCCTGCCCACTGGCCAGGTCCTGCTGTCAGTGTACCACCTTAGGCCCGCCCACCAGCCAGACCCCACTGTCAGGCATACGGCCTCAGGCCCCCCCCACCAGCCAGGCCTTGTCAGTGTACCACCTTGGGCCCCGCCCTCTGGCCAGACCCTTCTATCAGCATACCTCCTTGGACCCTGCAAACTCCTTGAGCGCCACTGAGATAAATCCTGCCGTGAGCTGGCAGCCATCCAGCCCCAGTGAAGCCTGTGGGTGTGGAGGCCACTGGGCTTCCCAGAAAGCCCTCAGCGGCATGCAGTGCCAGTGTCAGGCCAGAGCTGCCAGTTGAGCCATTTCCCCCGTAAGGTGCAGTACGTTCTCAACTCCCTCTGGGTTCACGCAGAGTTAGGCGCATGCAGCACCTTGCGCGAACGGGCCCCGACTGCGGCTTAGTATTCCCCAGCAATCCTGGTGCTCACTTGCTCCTTGCGCTCGCTGCTGGTGAGGGCAAACAAGTTCATAGTGTGAGGGTTGTGTACGTTTGTCTGGGATTTTAAATCATAGGCATGCTGGGTCCGAATGTGCACGCCAGCCTTTGGAGGTGTCAGCTTGACCTTAGCCAGCCATGCCCACGCTAGCTGCGTTCAAACCAGTGCCCAGAAAACAGTGTCGTAGCCATGGTGGCTTGAGCAGCAGAAGGGGCCTAGCCACAAAAATTGTACCGAGAGGCTTGGATGGGATTGTGCTGGGAGTAGCGAGCCCATGCCGAATCATGTGCCACCGTGGCTATGTTTCCCTTTTAGCAAACTCGCTCAATGAAAGCTAGCACATGCTGAAAATTCTGCCTCCTGGCCCCAGTGTAGACATGCCCACAGTTACATGGAAATGAGCCATGTTCTGTGAGCCCAAAATTCAATCTCCTCTGCTCCCTGTGTTTAAGGTATAACAGCCCTGCCTTGTATTAAACACTTTGCTGCAACTAGATGACACTTCGATGCAGCAGAAAGCTCTGACGGGTACCTCGCAAAAATAAACAATTTGGAGCAGAGATGAGTCTATACTACAAAATTTGGATCCAGAAGATCTGGATTTCCAATGACCAAAAGGTTTTGGAGCTGAGGAGGTGGTATAGATCATTATAAGGATACAGGCAATTTGTGAAATGCAAGTACGGGTTCGAATTCCAAACCCTCCTCGTTAGCGCTGAAAGTTTGGAAGTAATTCAGTTGGGCTGGGGGATTTAGATCAGGCTTATCACTAATATAAAATACAGGTGGCAGGTGAAGAATGTTTGTTTATGTTTCTGATCTTGATTTTTACATTTCTCTGCTCCTCAAGATGTTTGTAATGGGTGGTATGTTACTTGCTACAGTACCTGCCCTGGGACAGTAAAGCAGAGAGCAAGTGTTTTCTATCTATGTTATTGTTTGACTCCGTGGATTTGTGTCTTCTGGCAGGTGTGTCCTCTGTGGCTTCCCTGATGTCCCTGGCTTGGGTGCTAGCCTCCTATCACAAGCTTCTTCGGGACTCCAGAGATGACAAGAAGAGTATGAGCTACAGGGGGGCCCTCATACATATCTTCTGGCGCCTCTTCACCATCTCATCCAGAGTTATCTCTTTTGCCCTCTTTGCTTCCATCTTCCAGCTCTACTTTGGGATCTTTGTAGTGGTCCACTGGTGTGCCATGGCCTTCTGGATCATCCATGGTGGAACTGACTTCTGCATGTCTAAGTGGGAAGAGATCCTCTTCAACATGGTGGTAGGGATTGTGTACATTTTCTGCTGGTTTAATGTCAAGGAAGGGCGGACTCGATACAGAATGTTCGCGTATTACACCGTAGTCTTGACAGAGAATGCTGCCTTGACACTCCTTTGGTATTTTTACAGAGACCCTACAACTACTGACTCCTATGCCGTGCCAGCACTGTGTTGTGTCTTTCTTAGCTTTGCTGCTGGGATCGCTCTGATGCTCTTCTATTATGGGGTGCTGCATCCCACGGGGCCAAGAGCTAAGATTTTTGCCAGCTCCTGTTGCGCCGAGCTGCTCTGGGGCATTCCTTTGCCTCCTGATGCTGAGCCCATGGCATCCGAAACGCCAGGGTACGGGGGGGCCCAGGCGACGCCCACCAGAGCGGTCACGGAACAACAGGAGGAACTCACGGCTGACACTTGCTTGCCAGTTTTCCAGGTGAGAGCAATGGTGCCAACTACCCCATCTGGGCGAGCCTACTACCCAGAAGGCCCTCTCATTAAAATTGACATCCCAAGAAAGAGATACCCTGCCTGGGATGCCCATTTTGTAGACAGGCGGTTAAGAAGAACTATCAACATTCTCCAATATGTCACCCCCACAGCTGTAGGTATTAGGTATAGAGACGGACCTCTCTTGTATGAGTTGCTACAATATGAGTCTTCACTTTAAAGCTCCTTTAAAAAAAAAGTAAAAGAGGGGATCTTATTTTTGTTTACGGTAAACACAGATCATGAAACACAAACCTTCAGATAAGCTTTCTTTCTGGCTGCTGTATGTATAAAAAAAAAGATAATCTCTATGTTTTGTAAGTAAAAACAAAAAGAAAAACTTTTCTTTTGTTTTTTACACACAAGAAATAGTATTTCAACTTCCACACCTATGATCCACACAGGTGGAGAAGAGGCGTCTCCACATCAGAGTTTTATACCTTACACCAAGTGTAGAACATTATATATGGGATTGGTGCTGATTGAAAAATAAAAAACAAACAAACAAACAAACAAACCTACAACTGCCTTACGCCCTTAGGTGCTGAGTTTCATTAAGTACTGTCACCTTTCTCATGCAAAACTCTTGGGTGATTTTATGCCAGGAAAAATTAAAAAAAAACAAAAAAAAAAAAACTAAAGACTAAACTAAAAAAACAAACAAACAAACAAACAAAAAAGAATGAGAAAAGGAAACAACAAAAGAGAAACATACAAAAGGTATTGCTGGAGATATTATTGGATATAGGTGAACAAGAAAAACGTCTAACAATGAGAATGCAAAGAAATGGTATCTCTGATGGCTGAAAGATCAGGATGGTCACACAATTTGGCAACATGTTTATAACATGGCTTGGTCCCACCTATGCAGGCCAGACCAAATGATGTTATCAACGCAATCCCCTGATAAAATTGTTTCCCGGGTGTCAGTGGACCATATATGGTGGTCAGCTGTACTCGGTTTGCTTCAAATTCACACAGTAATACCGCACCCGATCTCACACATCACTGTTTTATACAGCGTAATTCCACTGATTTCAGTAGAATTACTCCTGATTCACACTGATGTGAGTGAGGCCGGGAAAAGGCCTTCCATCTTGATTTCTGGAAAATAACGAATCTTTGGATTTTAAATTACACGCCAAAAATCTAATACTAAAATCGATTTTCATTGATCGAATAAAATATTTCAGTAATAATAAAACTCAGCATAGTAGCAAAAAGAAAGTCAATTTAAAGGCACAATACTTGATCGGTGACTGGCAAAATAATTTGGCTTGTTGTATCATTTTAAGGCTGTGAAAAGGCATACATGTATTATTTGTAATATTGTGTAGGGCCTGTTATGTCTCATTGAGCGTGAGCCTTAAAGTGATTGTAAAGCATTCTTTGTTTTGTTTTTTTGTTTTTTTTAAAAGGAAAAAAATAGGATAAAATCTTCAAACAGTAATAACCTGTAACTGACACTTTTCTAAAGATGATTTGGTGCTTTGTATTTTTGTTGATGTTGTTGTTGTGAGTTAGCTGAGAATTGTTCAACTCGGTGCATTCGGGAACCCACGGATAAACGTTTTTATGTCACCCTCTCCTGTAAGTACGTGGCAAGAAATAACACCACAGGAAATCAAGAGTATAGCAAGATCATCACCGTTTAGCTTAAGAATTCTCACTGCAAGGAGATACTTCCACCTCCATTGATGGCAAAGCTTTAGAAGGATAAATTCTAGAGGTCTGAGGCATTTCCAGATAATCTTTTTGGTGCGTGAAGGTACGCATTTCTTTATTTCTGTGTTGGAGTTTCTTTGTTTCGAGTTAACTCACGGGCAGAGTATGTGTAATGCCATTTTAAGAGTATTGCTCCTTTAAAGAGTATTCCCATTCCAGAACATTTTTTCAATCCCACCATCCCTGTACTTGGGGGGACGGGGAAACAACAACAACAACAAAAGATATTTTTAAGTGAATACTGTAGTATTTTCTGTGTGCAATTGCAATTTTTTATTCCAGAAATACTGTAACTGTCTAGGGTTCAAAAGTCCCATGTTGAACTATTCTGAAGAGAAAAATCAACATGAGGAAATGATTTTTAATTATGATTATGATCTTATTTCATTAATCTTTTTAATTACAGTAGATCTTTAAATAAATTAGGACAAATTTTATATAACTGTTAAGAAAAGCTGAATGCTTTCTTCACCTGAATATACCTGAATGGAGAAATGTTTTTTTTTTTCCAGTGATGCTTTGCAGCTGTCTGAGAGTTTTGTTTTCTTTTTTTTTAATGGCATTCATACACTCCACAGGCCCTTCTAAGGAGGGCAGGGCTAATCATGCCAAACTTCAGACACAGCAAAGTTTATAAAAAGCCAAATTGTCACAGGTACTGTAATTCCCGGTCACTTCAGCTCCATTTCTATTAAATGTTTCCAGGCTCTGATCACAATCTGGCTGATGGTCACATTTTCACATGAAGGGCAGGATTCGTATCATCTGTCTCCCACCCTAATTCACAGCCAGTAATTTTGTCCAAAGAGATTTCATTTACCTGCTTCGTTATTTGTGGACCAGAACCATGTCACTCATTAGGGGCACTGCTTCACCTTCGTTGCATTCCTTCTCTAAGCTTTGTGACATCTCCTGACAAACGAGGTAATTTGTGAAGTGAACTTAATGAATGACATCCTCCTTCAGGGTGCTAGTTGCAAGTTCCACTATTATAGCACAGACTGGGCACAATAGAGAGGCACATGAAGTGTTCATTACCAGTGCTGATCCTGCAACGTACAATCACGGAATCCTAGAACCGGAAGGGACCACAAGTGGTCATCAAGTCCAGTCCCTTGAGCTCGTGGCAGGGCCAAGCACCATCTAGATCGTCCCTAACAGGAGTTTGTCTAATCTGTTCTTAAAATTCTCCCATGAAGGAAATTCCACAACCTCCCTAGGCAATTTACTCCAGTGCTTAACCACCCTGATGGGAAGTTTTTCCTAATAGCCAACCTAAACCTCCCTTGCTGCAACTGAAGCCCGTTGCTCCTTGTCCTATCCTCAGAGGTTAAGGAGCATAATTTTTCCTCCCTCCCGCCTGTAACAACCCGCACTTGAAAGCTGTTACCATGTCCTCTCAGTCTTCTCATTTCCTAACATCAGTATCAGTATTGGTGGTTACTCTAACAGACCTTGATTCTTTACTCTCTGCCTCATCTTCTTGGTGGAGAAGTTCCTCCCTAAAGCCCTCCGGTTTGCAGCTTTTCTCTATGCTTGAGCCAGTTTCACAGGCCAAGTCCGTGGCTCCAAAGGAGGGGATGGTGAGCAGAATTGTGGGGGATTCTGGTGCTCTGTCTCAGCCTGTTTTCATGGCTCAAATAAGGGGGCTTCCACCGTTTCTGTTGCAACTGAGTGTCAAGTTGTGAAGCCCTCAGTATCTCGCTATGTCTCAAGTAATCCGATGGCCTCTCTCCCCTCCCTAGACATCAGTAAAGGCCCCATCAACTGGACCAAATAGGTCAGTTCTTTCTGATATGTATCCGTTCCTTCCCCTGGCTCAGTTTGTAGAATCACAGAACCATAGAACCGGAAGGGACCACAAAAGGTCATCAAGTCCAGCCCCCTGCCCTCATGGCAGGGCCAAGCACCATCTAGACCATCCCTGATAGATCTCTGTCTAACCTGCCCTTAAATATCTCCAGTGATGGACATTCCACAGCCTCCCTAGGTTTAGCCAGTGTTTAGCCACCCTGACAATTAGGAAGCTTTTCCTAATGTCCAGCCTAAACCTCCCTTGCTACAGTTTAAGCCCTTTGCTTCTTGTCCAGTTCGCAGGCAGCACTTATCCACTTAGCTCTGAAAGACGTGTCCACCAGGCGCCCCTAAGCAAGGTGGGTCTGCTCCTAAAAGGGGCGGAGACAAGAGTGGAAGGGGCGTGGCCAAGGGCAGTCAGCCCTCAATGTGCTGGCCCCTCCCCCTCCCTCCCTAACAGCCATGGGCCCAGAGCGCTGGCCACCACCGCTGCTGTGAGCTCTGAGCCTGTGTGCTTTGGTGCTGCGAGCTCTCAGTTCCATTAATGACACTGAGACATGTGATGTGTTGATGTCTTTCGATCTCTTTTGTGCCCAGTGTCTGCATGCAGCTACCCTTAAAGACATGAATGGACTCGAACAGCCCAAACCGGCAATGACATGCAAGATGTCTGCCCATGACTGGGTCTTACTTGATCCCCTCTCCCCTTCCAAAATTTTTAGAGACTCTGAACATATCCAAACTCAATCTCCGAGGCGCAGCTGTGTTGCAAACCTGCCAATAGAAAACGTTAGCAAATAAGGCTGATTTAAGGTAGCTATTTTAATAGCTTATTCGATAAGTGCTCATTATCCAGGTCAATTCAGTCATTTCGACTGCTTTCAAAAGCGGGGAACATGTTTGTATTTTAGATTTGATCACATCTCACAAAAATGTCCCCCTTCAAACTACCCCTCGCGTTCAGCAGAGACCAAGAGCTTGATCCATCTCCCAATGAAAAGGAAAATTTTGCCATAGCCTATGCCTTTAAAGGATGAGATTCACTTCACAATTTATCGGTATTTCCAGTCCATACACAGAGCTTGCCACAAACCAGCCATCGCCAACACCCTCGTCTCATGTACAACCGCCTTCAGAAAATGTGTCCGAAGGTTCTCCCAGCATCTTTCACTTGAAGCCTCGATGTGCTTTGAAAAGGGAAACTTCCTACTGTACTGCTATGAAACCTTCCAGTGCCTGCTGTGCCAGTTTTTGCAGGAGGCATTTTGGGAGCCACCCAGGTCGGTGGATATTATGAAAGTGGGCTTTTTTTTTCTTTTTTTTTCTGTGAAATTGGGTTAGTTTTCTGCTGGACCCTGTTCCAGTCCAATTTAGTCACCACAAAATTGCACCCGCTGAAAGATGGTTGTAATAATCACGGTGGTGGATTTGCTAAGTTTTCTGTGCTGTTGGATGATAGAGGGGATGCAAACTCACTTGCAAACTTTTCTAATGTTGCAGATTGCATGCTGTTCTTTCCACAATGGTCCACAGCTCTGGCATTCCTTGGGGTAGGTCGTAGCCGAGGGGTATGGTTGTTCTATGAGGGTTTTTTCCCCTTGAAGCTCAGGTATATTCTGGTGCAGAGGAGCTCAGCCAAGGGTGAATTAGGAGGTCTAGAAGCTATCCCAAATAAACGTGGGCAACCTTTCACTGTGTGCAGAATGCATTTGGAAACCATGAGGTAGAGAGACTTACACTTTTTCCATGAGCGCTTTGAGACCTGTTTTGTTGTACTTCTGTGTTTCCACTTGGAGCTACCACTATGGTCACACTTTTCCATTATACAACAGGCTGGGAAAGATGGGAAGCTGTGTTCAGCCCATGTTCATTACTTAAAGTGCTAGGGACGTTGGGTGTTATGTTGAATAAAAAGATCTCTAGAGCAATGGAAAGGCAGAGAGCTGCATATATCCCCACCGGATTTTCATTTATGATGAGGTTGACAATTTATACACAAGAAAGCACTAAAAATAATTCTGACTAAGGGCTCAGGCCTTCAAAATACATAACCCAATTAGAAGTTGTAATAAAATCGATTAATTTTGTTGATGATATAATATGGAGGGTTGTTTCCTGTTTTATATTAAAAAATATTTGCAAGTTGTCCAAAGTGATCTGAGTATAAACTATTTTCCCATCCCTTTGGGACACATGCAGCAAGGTTACTGCCTTGACAAATCAGAGATATTATAAGATGCTGAGTTATTTGGAGTTACATAATGATTTGTGTGTTAGATGGTTTTATAAGGACAGGGTCGAAGGGGAACATGGTCTAAAAAATCATAGCAGCTCATGGCGTGACAAGACTCTTGGATGTTATTCCCAGCTCTGCCACAAACTTGCTGTGTGACCTTGGGCAAGTCACTTAACCTTTCTGTGCCTACAGTTTACCCATCTGTAAATGGGTGTAATAATACTTACCTACCTCACAGGGGTGTTGTGAGGCTTAAGTAATCCTTTGTGAAGCACTTTGATGAAAAGTACGATGAAGTGCAAAGTATTATTATTATTATTATTATTATTATTACTGAGTTTGTGTTATTGGGAATGGAAGAGCGAAGGTTTCTTACAACTTGATAAGGGGACACAGGATTATGCAGTACATGTGTGCATCCAGAAAGCTGTCTTAAGTCTTTTCTCTCCCCAACTGCGAGGAGTTGAGGCTGTTGTGTGTAATCTTAATATTGAACTCTTGCGTTTTTGATCATATGTAACAATGCCTTCCTAGCGATGTTCGCAATATTATTTTTGTACACAACTGGTGATTCATTATTTTTCTCTCTCTTTTGGAAACTTGAAACTCAAAGTTGATGAAATCATTTAGAACCTGGACAGATACTAACCAATACTTGAATTTTCTGAATCTGTGCTCATCCGCCATGGTTAACATGCACTAGATTGTTCAGTCATCAGCTTCCATCTGAATACAGTGAAATACTTGCTCACGCTGCTTGGGAATAGCCAGGACTTTATTTGGGAGGCTGGTATGCTGGTACTGAAAATATGGGGGAGGTGCCCCATCGGAAGTTTGTTTAGTTTTTATTTTGTTTTGCCTTTAAGTTTTTGGACTGCCTAGCACAGCACAATAATAATCACAGCTTATTTTGCTATACAAGAGCTTTTTTAGAACTATATTCCCTTACACGAAGAGTGGAAAAAATAAAGTAGACACGACAAATGCGCTGCGTGTTCCGAATGGCTCACGTCTATTTCTTCTCAAGGTACTTGTTGTTGTGGAGTAAAACTATGTCATGCTCAACAAGACTAGAGCAGGGTCTTTCTCAGGCAAAACTGCCACTGAAATTAAAAGGAGTTTTGGCTGAGGCTTTGGACTACAGGGTTTGTCCCTCAAATCAATTTCACCCATGCTGCAACTCCACTGAAGTTAGTGGAGCTACACCAGGGCTAAATTGCTTTCAAACCCTGGAAAGAACCCAGTTAATGATGCTGACTATCCTTATTAGTACCGATCAGTAAAGAGAGGGCGGGGGAGATGGTTTTTACAGAACAATTGGTCTGTTTCTCACCCAGATTTCTCTATTTCTAATTTTCTGGCCAGCTCTAAGCACCATTCTCTAAGGCCGCCATGGTGGATGTTTGGAGAAGCCAGGAAAGCTCGTCTTTGGGTGATTAGAAATGATTTGGGGTGAGGCAGCCCCTCTGATCCTGCACTCCTTCCTCAGGCACAACTCCCACTGTCTCGCCCCTGAGGCAGGACTGCCAAAAGAGGGCAGTGTTACAGTGTGCCCCCAGCTTTGTCGTGCCGGGAACTTGGATTGGAGAATGGAGCTAGGAATGTCCTCCGTCTGCTCGGTGATTGTGTGGCCAGCCTCCCTGATGGTCAAATCTTCTGGGCCCTATGGCCATCCAAAGTTTTCTACCTGTCTCGCTGCCTGACTCCCCTGGGGACAAGTCCCTGTTACAAACTCAGAAGCCTCCTTTTTTTGAGGTGGGTCTGTCACCACTCAGATCCCTGGCCATTTATCGTGCCCTTGTTCAACCTGGTGCTGCTGTGCCACAGCTGGAGAGGGTTGTGGTGGAATGGTTTTGGGCCATGACACACGTATCATCCAAATGCTAGCTGAACAGGCCCTTCTTCTCCGGTAGCTGTATGTGCAATCGGTCGTGCTGCTCCCTTTGTTTAAACATCCGTGCCTTGAGTGGCCTCTGATGGGCCTGCGGGGGTGTGGCATGGCACTAAAGGGGCTGAAGGGTTACTTGTATCTCGGCAAGAAAATAAATTTCAGTGTCAATTGCTTATAAAGTTCCTTGTGGGCCTCTAGTAAATGAAGCAAGTTATTTGTAGCACATGGTGTTTCTAGGGTGTTATATGACTGAAGAAATGAACAAATAATGAGTTAATTTTCCCTGACTGTGTATTGTGTTCCTGTGAACTTAGCTGGCCCTGTTCACCGGCTGTTTTACCTTAATTTCGTTTAAGTAACTTTGGCTATTTAAAGGGCAAAGAAACAAGAGAGAGAACCTACTGTGAGAGCCAACCTATCATTAGTGCATGGTTTCCCAAACTGGGGGGCACCACCCCATGGGGGGGGTGAGGCAACCCAGCCCCCCATCATCCCCCCCACCCAAAGAAAGAGCCGGCCTTTGCTTTCGGCTCTCAACGCCCCCATTTTACATGGGTGACCCGGTGCAGCCGCTATAAAAAGCAGGCAACCGGCCAAGGCCCACTTGCAAAGGTGAGTGAGTGTAGGTGTGAGGTGGGGAGGAGGATGGAGTTAGATGGGGGCTGGCAGTGCCTGGCTCAGGTAAGGGGGATGGGGATGGGGTAAGAGTGGGGGGCTGGTGGTGCCTGGCTTTGTGGGAGGGGAGGGGGCTCCAGCAGGCAGCTCATGGGGCTTGCAGGGCTTGGGCAGCCAGTTTGCAGAATTCATGGGGCTCGGGCGGCTGGCCCTGGCTTCATAGGGCTCAGGTGACTCAGGCTGGTGGGCAGGTAGCTGGCTTCGGTAGCACGGGGCTCGGGCGGTTCAGGCTGGCAGGCATATGGCTGGCCCGGGCGGCTTGGGGCTTGGGCACACAGCTCATGTGGCTGGCACACAGCTAGGCAGCTGGTAGGTGAGCAGGTGGCTGGCTCCAGCAGTGTGGGGCTTGGGCAGGTGGCTCTGGCAGCATAGGTCTCAGCCATGTGTGGCAGCTGGCGCTGGCAGCTCTGACAGCTGGCACAGGGTTCAGGAGCTGGCCAGCTGGAGCTGCACCTGGCACCCGCAAGGGGCCAAGGAAAACTATTGGTGCTTATTTTTAATTTTAAATAACACTTTTTATATGAAATTTTTGTGTTTACTGTAACTTACGAACTGAATTTTTTGTTAAACCAGGTTGGATGAGGGTAGAGAAGAGGCGAAGGGGTGTGAAGGTTTCTCAAAAATCAAAAGGGGAGCATGGTGCTAAAAAGTTTGGGAACCGCTGTTAGTGGATGGAGATTGACAGAATGAATTTGCTGAATGAACAGGTCTGTTCGGTTTGTGTGTACGCACATAAATGCAGGCCTATAGAAAGCTATATACATACACAAGGGCTACAGCTGCGCTAGAGGCATCTGTCAACAGCCGTTTAGGTCGGAAGAGATTTTCCGACAAAACGTCTGTCGGCCGAGTGCGGCTATACCCTAAAGCAGATAGAAAGAGCGATCTGCTCTGTCGGCAGAGCAGCTGGGCTGCCTGGCTGCTCTCATTGACAAAACAGCCATCCGGAAGCATAGCAGACACAGCTGTTCAGTGTCCTGGAAGCCCTGTCTGTCAACAGGAAGCCGCCCCGCATAGCATCCTCACAGCTTTTTTGTCGACAGACTGTCAATAAAGGCGCTCTTCCTCAGTGGGGAGAGGCAGAAGGTTGTCGACAAAACGCATTTTGTGTGTGGATGTGCGGCAAGTTTTGTCAACTGTAGGACTGTAGCTGTAGCCGTGCTGTGTAGAAGCAGGCATAGATATGTTTTAATCAGCGCTTGTTTTGTAATATAAGAAAAAAGAGAAGCCAGTACTCAGCCAGTTTCCCTCTCTCCCCTCCAGCCAATCCTGTGGCTTGGGCTGCTAAGATGCCAGTACTCAGTACTGGCCCAAAAAAAGCACAGGTTTTAATATGTACGTATAAGGTGTGAAGTCCAAAAAGCTTTTAGAAATGATGAAGATGAATATTTCAGGGTTGAGGTGCCAGCAATTTAGGGGGTTCAACGGGGCTTGAAATAAACATTTCTTGTTAATTTTAAATAATTAAGTGTTAATTTTTTGTTAATTTTTTTTAATCTCCTGGGCAAATGGAAATGAAAGAGCATCCAGGTTCTGGACTCCAATCTGGAAATATTGCACATTATATCCTTTTCTAAAATGATCATGGAAGCCAAACTCAGGGCTAAATCTGATGTTGGTGTCAAGAGGGTCAATTCCATTTGGGACGGGTTGGATCACAGACATCCCTTTTGGGTTGTCACTCAACATGCTAACCAAGCCACTGATGCCCACCTTCCTGCCCCCTGGAGCTCCCCCCTACTCCATCCTGCTGAGCCAGAAGCTCTGGTCTACCCCAGCAAAGACACAGGGTCGGGATTACCGCCAACCCCCCTTCAGAACAACACAGACACCGAACCTGCTCTGTTCTGGGAAAGCTGAACTATACGGCCTTTGAGAACATCCATGACCACAGCCTCCAAAGAGGACCAAAGCTCCAAATAAATCCATCTTACTCTGTGTAAAACTTTTACACAGAGAAAGCCAAATATCATGACTGAGGCACCTCATTCTCTAGTGCATCCGTCACTAATGCTACAACCCCGTGTCGAGTGCCAGAAAGAGGACTGATCCATAAACTGTTCAGCCTGAGCAGAGAGGTGGGAGCTGTTTTTAATTTTACTATCACAGAATCACAGGGCTGGAAGGGACCTCAGGAGGTCATCTAGTCCAATCCCCTGCTTCAAGCAGGATCAACCCCAACTAAGTCATCCCAGCCAGGACCTTGTCCAGCCAGGACTTAAAAACCTCAAGGGATGGAGAATCCACCACCTCTCTAGGCAACGCATTCCAATGCTTCACCACCCTCCTGGTGAAGAAGTTTTTCCTAATATCTAACCTACACCTTTCCCTCTTCAACTTGTGACCATTACTCCTTCTTCTGCCATCTGACACCACTGAGAACAGTTTCTCACCCTCCTTTTTAGAGCTCCCCTTCAGGAAGTTGAAGGCTGCTATTAAATCACCTCTAAGTCTTCTCTTCTGTAAACTAAACAAGCCCAAATCCCTCAGCCTATCCTCATAGGTCTTGTGCTCCAGACCCTTAGTCATTTTTGTTGCCCTTCTCTGAACCTGCTCCAGCAAATCCACATCCTTTTTACACTGGGGGGGGCCCAAAACTGGACACAATATTCCACATGTGGCCTCACCAGTGCCGAATAAAGAGGAACAACTACTTCTCTAGATCTGCTCGAAATTCTCCTCCAAATGCACCCCAGTATGCTGTTAGCTTTCTTGGCTACAAGGGCACACTGTTTACTCATATCCAGCCTTTCATCCACCATAACCCTAGGTCCCTTTCCATCGTACTGCTGCTGAGCCAGTCAGTCCCCAGCCTGTAACAATGTTTGGGGTTCTTCCGCCCCAGGTGCAGGATTTTACACTTCTCCTTGTTGAACCGCAGCAGATTTCTTTTGGCCCAGTCCTCCAATTTATCCAGGTCCCTCTGGATTCTCTCTCTACCCTCCAACATATCTACCTCTCCCCCTAGTTTTGTGTCATCCGCAAACTTGCTGAGGGTGCAACACAGTCCCTCATCCAGGTCATTAATAAAGATGTTGAATAACACCGGCCCCAGAACCGAGCCTTGCGGCACTCCGCTTGAAACAGACCGCCATCCAGATATTGAGCCATTGACCACTACCCGTTGGGCCCGACCATCAAGCCAGCTTTCTATCCATCTTATAGTCCAAGGATTCAACCCATATTAAACCTATGGACAAGAATGTTGTGGGAGACCGTATCAAAAGCCTTGCTGAAGTCAAGGTATATCACTATCATCTATGGCATCCCCTTTGATCGGTTGAAAGCAATAGTTTGCCTAAAGCAGAAAACGTGGTGCGAGAAGATCTAGATTCTAAATCTCTGCCCATCTCCCTGTGTGAAAAACAGGGTTAGTGATAACTGCCTACCCCACAAAGGTGTTAGATTGATTGATTGATTGATTAAAGTTAATTCATGTTTGGAAAGCTGCATAAACCTACAGGGTCTTTGAAGCAGTACTGAGGAATCTTGACTTTTATCTCACTAGAAAACAGGCACATCCCTGGAAAATAGCACAGTTTAATATTCCTATTTTTAAAATATCATTCTTTTTGTGAAAATTCAAAAGCAGGAAAATAGTCCTCTGTGTTAGCCGTCGGACAGAGCTGGTTCAAAGAGCACAAATACCATAAGCACTATTAAATGGTAGGTAGACGGCATCAGAGGATCTGACTGGGAGTCCAGACTCCTGGGTGCGGTTTCCCTGCTTTTGCCACACAGTTATTATAATTGTTATTTATTATTTGTGTGGTGGGAAGAGTCAACGGCCTCGCTCAGGTCTAGGCGCTGTAAAAACACAAGGAAAATATGAGCTTGCAGTACAATTTTACTCATTGTCTGGCCTTGGACAGGTTCCTTACTCTCCCTGTGTCTGAGCTGTAAAATGGGTATACAAGGATGATGATGTAGCCCTCACAAGGAGGACGATTATTTAATCCATGGTAGTAAAGCACTTTGAGGCTTTAAAAGGAACAGAAACAATAGAGTTGTCTGGTATTGTTCTTGGACGGTGCTAATAGGTCAGTAGATTAAGCTTTGTGTTGGGTTGGTCTGGATTCAAGTGCTGCTGGAATTAGAGTAGGGGCATGCCTGCCCACCAGGGTTCCCTCTAATTTGCTTCATCGATGGGCAGAATAAATTTTGTTACATGCCCTGAGGCATGTGTGGGTGTGCACCAGCAATAGAAGCACACGTTGCCCCCTGTGGGCTGTTGTGGGAGCTCTGCTAGTCAGCAAGGTGACACCTGACTCTCTCCTGGACGGCCCTTTCAGCGCTCAGCTTACAGGGAACACTGCTGCCCTGGCATGATGTCACCCCAGGCTTCAATGTGTTGCACTTCCCCACCGTCTGTAGGGTTCTTGCTTCTGCTGGTAAAGTGGCAGGTTAGTGCAAAAAGAGGACGACGTGGGTGGAAAACCACTGAGTTAGCAGGACATCATCTTGCCATAAAGTCAAAGAAGTTAGAGATGGAGAAGACCTACCATCTAGTGCACCCCTAGGCCAGTTCAGGATTGTTCCCCATACTCTTGTCTCCAGTGCTTAGTCCTAGCAGGTTTTACATGATCCAGAGAACAGGGTTCCATCAAGACCAGCCCTCACTGTCAGTCCTTGACAATTGGTCTAAAATTTCCATACCATTTGTGGGGTTTCATGGATGGTGCAACATCCAGTCATGTTAGCATCCTGAATCTTGCCTAAGTGATCATAGCATTGTAGCTCTTGGTGATGGGTGTTGATGGACCAGCATTCATTCTGATGCCAGTTCATGCACAAAATGAGGACCCAACTTCCTGCCTTGATGTTGCCCTTCAACTGCTCTCCTTACATGTTACAATTTACTGACAAAGAGGCCCATCAGTAGAAGGCACGCCACCTTCAGCAATCCCAACCAGGAGCAAGTACTGGTCAGCAGAGGTCTCCAGTGCAGGTCTTGCTACCCACGTTCTGGCAAGCACAAAACGATCAAAGTGGCAGATACCAGGAGGCAATAAGAAAAAGATATTTCAAGCCCTGTCTTTGGCACCTCGTGCTGGCATTTCAACCCACTTCCAAAGTTTTGCAACCAAGTTTCACACCTAGAGTTTGGTGATTGATAATTATTCCTGGCAACCTCCCTTTTGTTTAAACTGACAAAGATCAGGTCTACATTACAGGGAAAAATCAGTTTAAGATACGCAACTCCAGCTATAGCTGGAGCCAACGTATCCTAAATCAATTTTTCCTGTCGCCCCCCCACAGGGGGAGGTTGACGGGACAAACTCTCCCATCAATTTGCCTTACTGAGAAGTATCAGGGTCGACGGTGGAGCTCTGATGGTTCAACTGAGCATGGCCCCACTATATGCACAAAATTGAACCTCAGAGGTTTCACCACCGTCACGTCGATCTTCCAGTAAGTATAGATGTACCCAAAGAGACCTTGCTGCGTGGTCCTGATTCTACCCTCTTGCTAGTTCACTGACTTCCATGGATTTACTCTAGGTCCACTGTAAATTAGCTGAGGGCAGAACCAGACTCTCTAGGCCTTAGTCTGAATCAACTTGCTACGGTCTGAATAGGTCAGAAAGGGTGTGTTTTACATCACATCAAAATGCAAAACTGGTGCTATTACCTGGCAAACAGTGCCTATGAGTCTCTTATTTTTACATCACCAAGCAATTACCTTCCCCATAGGAGGTCACTTATCTATATAGGTTATTTGTATAGGATATATTTGGAGGGAACCTTATTCAATTACTTTTTTAACAGGGTTGTTCTGAGTATGTTCTCTGTCTTATTCCATTGGCTTGTCCTTTTATTTCAAGATATTTTGGGTCAGGCATATGTATGCGTTGGCATGTGTGATTTTATTTGCGAAAGAAATACAGCAAGGGCCAGATGGAAGGTTTGCTGCTATAGAGGTTTTGACTGAGTTAGGAGTGCATAAGGACCCCTGAATTTGTCCCAGGAAAATTAAGGTGCAAATTCCTGATCTGAGTGTATATCCTGAATGACTTTGCTGAAACAGCCCAGCTCATAGTCTGAGCAAGACATTTTTTTTAAACCGCACTCTTGTGCACTGGAGGGTGAGAAGTTTTTTGTATGATTCCACGCAGTGATGAAAGCTTCATAAAGTTGGCTGAGCACCTTAAACTTCCATTTATTCTGGTGTGATTGAAGGAGCTCAGCCCCTATTAGCAGGCAATCAGCGAGATCAAAACCCTAAGACCAAGATATACTTCTCCTTATATCATTACTTTTTCATTAAAAAAAAATAAAATTGGCCCTTATATAGGAAAGAGATGGAAATCCAAAGTGCTAGCTTAGCGTTCTCACATTCTGTTAATGTTCTCTTTCAAGGCCAAATTCTGTTCTCAGTTGCACCACAGTACTGCTAAATCTGAATTTATTCCACCAAAGTCATTGGTGTTGCTTTGAAACTTGCACCAACTTTGCTGAGATCAGCATTCGGCTTGGCCCAAAGTGTCCTCATTAACTTGGAAAGCCCTTTGTGTTTGTTCACCATGGCGAGGTTAGGGCAGGGAAGACAAGACAATTTACGTCTCAAAACCTTGTGGTGCCTTTTCTTGTGGTGCTTACCGTTTCCAGAACTCCAGTCAAGGCAACCACTAGCAGGAAACTACAATGCCAGTACTTTTCCTCTGTATTACGTGCCAGTGCAGTAACAGACTTTAATGTATACATGTATAAATATAGATTGCTATATCACTATAGTTATATATATTATTGAGGTTCTGATGAAGCTGTATGGGGAATCGGCCATTCCTCTGCAGAAATATATACTATTCCAATGAGACTAACAGCTGTCTGAGGAGACTCAACATCCTGCAGAGTGTTAAAATCCCTGGAAGGATTTGCTTTTCTTTGAGTGAACTGAGTACTTGTGTTTTCCCTCTCCCGTCGTCTCCCCAACATGCTCTGTGAAAGTTGCTATTTCATGCAAAATAATTGTCATCACCCTCCCGTCAAAGGAGGTCTGCATTCTCCCAAGACCATCAGGAAATGCGAGTTTAAAACAGTGTTTCTTAAATTCTGAACAGTAACTCTTTTAGGCAGAACACCTCTGAAATTTTTCTTCAGAAAAGTCGGTGTCAGACCAAAAAAACAAAAACAAAACCAGAAAACAAACCAGCAACATATACAGAAAAACCAGTTTCATCGGGGATCATAGGGATGAAGAAATAACATTGTGTCTGGTTTTAATAACAGAAAAAATAGATTGCCAGTGTATTTTTCCAAATGCTCATAACACACCTGCGAGGTGTTCATAGAGCACTGGTGTTCCATGGACACAGTTTAAGAAACACTGGTTTAAAGGACCCTGTTTCCTTTGTTGTCTAAGGTTATTTTTCTGTTGGCATCTAAAGGAACTTGGTCAGATAGAGTGAATGTAATTATCATGCTCGGAACTTCCTCTGTGAGAACCATGGGACAGTTATGTCACTGGCACTTATCCTGTCTGGGCACCTACCCAGTCACTAGACTGCCCCATATGTCATTCCCTGGGGGTTTCCATATTGACAGAACTGCAGACCGTTTCAGCTGATGACCGGTTGAATCAAAATTGTGAGACAGCAACTTGATCTACTTTTCTATTTAAATGTTCTCTTTTCTGTTTAGCCTGGGGCAGGTCCCGCCCTGCAGCCCTCCTGTGGAGGTGAATGCAACTTGCTTTTACTCACATGGGTTTTTCTGTCTGCTGTCAGTGGGAGTTTTGTCAGAGGACAGGCTGCAGGACTGGGTAGTGGGCCACCTTGTTTTTCCTTCCCATCTTGCTGAACCCCCAGTACCATTTCAGATGAAAGGATGTTGAGTGACGCTCTTTTCTACTAAAGGGAACAACACCAATAATACTGTAAAAGGTGCTAGAATCAAACCTCATTTTATATACTTTGGTTCTTAGAGAAAAACTAATACACAGAATTCTTCCTGTGCAGCCTTACTGTAGATTGTTATAACTCTTTATCCAAAAAAAAAAAACACAAAAATTTTACAAAAGGTGAAAAGAAAAAGACAAAAAGGCAGAGATGCTGTACAAAGTGTAACACAGAAGACTTTCCTATATAAATGTAAATGATGGGACATATTAAAATGTACTCCAGGCAGACAGCAAGCATGAAAAGCTTTTGAAGAATCTTTTTTAAATACATAACTGTCTTTTAATTTGACAAGATGGGAGGGCGACAGACGAAGCTAATTGCATTTTTGCTTAATTCCATTGAAAATGTTGGAAAATGAAGGGGATGGAGAGGTTAAATTAATTAGCAACAAGTGATGCTGGAAATGTTTCTGTCACAAGATTCTTTTATTTATGATGATGATTGCTATTCTCACTCTTTTAATTTCTCAAAAGCTTTTGAAAACTTTGTCATCTGCCGTGGGTGTTCAGCATGTAACTGTTACCTCAAGACCTCTTAAAAAGAGTCAATTGGGTTTTTTTTCTCATCTCTGGAAAATTAAGAGAAACAAAATCAAAACCAACAAACACACAAGGCAGTGACTGAATGAAAGATAGAGGGAAAAAAAGGACGTCAAATTGTGGTTTGGTGTTCAGACCAAACCATTTCTGGTGCTTTCCCCCCTTTTATGTTGCTAAAGATCAAAATTACATGAGATGGGTTTAGACAAGTTTATGGTTTTAGGATGTAGCAAAACCAATGTATTTAAAAAGAATACAAATGTGCATGGACAAAAACTATGATGGAACATTTAAAGAATGGCTGTTTAATGTCAGGTGTTTGATGTTAGCATGCGTGTGTGTGTGCTGTAAATACCTTTTCATGTGTGACATGTACAGTTGACTGAGGAAACAAAAACATATGGAACCTAACTTAAAAAAATCAGATGCTATTTTATCAGATGATGCACTTTTTCACCTTGATGAGAAGCCACTGTTCACAACTATGCAATCTTCCAGTTTCTCTCTCTCTATTTTCTCTCCAACCTCAAATTTCCAAACAATTTTCCATATCCCAAACCGTTTTTTCTTTTGTACAAAGAAACACAAAAAGTTTCAAACTCTGGTTCAAGGTGAGAGTGCTACAGTGACTTTTCTCAAATATAAGAGCTAACAAACAAACAGACAAACAAAAGGGTTTTGTTTTGTTTTTTAAAAAGGAAACTCCAACATGATCCTTTTTATGTTCTGCAAGTGAACTGATGTTTTCTATATGTGCCAGGCTTCTGTTGACTGTTTGGGGATTTCTTTTATTCATTTTCTCTCCCTTTGGTTTCAGAACTTAAAAAAAATCTGGTTTTGTATTGTAAGTATTGGGGGAGGTGAAGACAAAGGTGAAATTTGGCTTAACGTGAAATGTTTTAATAAATGTATGTGTTATATGTATATAGTTTTCTACATAGAAAATTTGACATGCTTTCTAACGCACTTTATGACTTGTATAAAGTTGTCTAAATGGAAAATGTAGTGCATATTATCTTTCAGATATGAGAGTTTTGATTAAGAAGAGATCAGATAATTTATTATCAAGTGTGTGTATATATTATATAGACTGTAGTATATAATATATATGTGTATACAAAGAGAGAGAGAGTATATAATCACACATGCACCTATAAAATATAATTGCCCTGTACAACAGACGCTATTTCGAAAACACTTTGCTAGCGTCTACACAACGCAACCTCTATTTTGAAATAATTTTGGAATAGCGGTTGGCTTATTTCCAAATAGCTCAACCTCATTCCACGAGCAATTGTGCCTATTTTGAAATGGGGGCTGTGTAGATGGGCTGTATCTACCCTAGCAAGATCTTGAGGAAAAAACAGGCCTTTTCCAAAAGAACCCGTGGAGCGTCTATACACGCAAGGTGCTCTTGCGATCTGAAATTGAAAGAACACAGCACTTTTTCTAGCAGCCCTCTTCCTCTCCTGGATGAGGAAGAGCTTCTTTTTCTGAAAGATTCTTTCAAAAAAAAAAAAAAGCACGCGTGGATGCCCCAGGGGCCCTTTCTTCGAAAGAGCAGTCCTCATGGCGCTGGATTTTTTATCCCTGGCCTGTTCTTTCTCAGGGGCTCTGTTGTATGTAAGTGCTCTACTTTGAAACAGCTGAGCACTATTTCAAAATTTATTTTGTGTGTAGCAGCGTTATTTCAAAATAAGCTCTTCTGGACTATCTCTTCCAGATTAGCGTATTTGAAATAACGCTGCAGTGTAGACACAGCCTAAGTTTATCAGCCACATTAAATAGCCTGGTTCTATAGTGTAAACATATTTCTCTAGCTGCATTAAGGATGAATTTTAGCCAGATATACTCACACACCTGGCAGCGTCCCTCTTGCTTGAGAGAAGTGAATGCATAATATCTGGAGAAATTTTGGCCTTTAAAGCTTTCTCCCCACCCCACCCCACCCCGCAGTTTATGTGGGAAGACGACAGTGAAAGTCAGGGGAGCGTTTTTAAGGAAGCAGCATTGCCTAGTGGTTGGTGAAGGAAAGTAAGAATCAGGCGATCTGGCTGCCATTCTCTGTTCTGCCACGGACTTGCCATGTGACCTGGGGCAAGTCACTTCACCTCTCTGTGCCTGTCAAATGGAAATAATAACGCCCCACCCAGCCTTTAAGCACTTTGCACTCACATAAGGCATAAATACCACTTGACCCCACTTGGGTCTGGCCTAGCCTGATCTAGGGTGAAATCCGGGGTGCATTGAAGTCATTAGCAAAACTCCCATTGGTTTCAATGGGACCAGGATTTCACCCTCGAGATGCAGTTGAAAATCCTTCCCCAACTTCAGAAGAGTTTAACCTGGTGAAGCTTTTTGACATGACTGGTAGAGAACTGTATCATAGAATCTTCGGGCTGGAAGGGACCTCAGAGGATCATCAAGTCCAGCCCCTGCTGAAAGCAGGATCAGTCCCAACTAAATCATCCCAGCCAGGGTTCTGTCAAGCCAGGATTTAAAAACATCTAGGGATGGAGATTCCACCACCTGTATTGGTAACACCTTCCAGTGCTTCACCTCCCTCCTGGGGAAATAGTTTTTGCTAATATCCAAACTACACCTCTCCCTCTGCAACTTCAGACCATTGCTCCTTGTTCCGCCATCTGTCACTATTGAGAACAGCCTCTCTCCAGCCTTTTTATAGCCCCCCTTCAGGAAGTTGAAGTCTGCTGTCAAATCACCCCTCACTCTTCTCTTCTGCAAGATAAATAAGCCCAGATCCCTCAGCCTCTCCTTGTAGGTCATGCTGTCCAGGACGCCAGTGAATGCAAACCAGGAAGTGTGAATCAGCGTAGATCCCAATCACCCTGAGAAGTATGTGTGTCCTGGACTGGTCTTGCTGATTTCCACTCAGCAGGAGCAAGGCGCCAAATGTAGGCCTTATTCTTTGATGCTGCATTTCTGAGGGTGTGGGAACAGGGGAGAAAGGGAGGAGCGCCTTGCCTAGGGGATCTTTGCAAAAGATCATCTTTGGTGACAAAACAAGGCCCATTGTTGTCTGCAGAGTCTCTGGTATTCTGCTTAGACGGGAATATGGTTTTATGATCTTGATAGCAGTGAAGGGGAACCGCATGCCCTCAATACCTCTGCAAATGAAGCTGTTTGTGTTTCAGTGGCTCAACTTGGGCAACCCTGTGTGAACATTTCAGCCCAAGTCTTCAAATGTTATGTCTTTCCACACCTTTAAAATTGCTCTTCAGCTGTCAGCTGGGTGGACTCAACCTCCGAATGTTCTGGAGAACAATTTTTGTAGAATTATACAATGGGAAGGAACCTTGAGAGGTCATCAGATCTGGTCCCCCATAGTCACCACAGGACCAAACCCATCTAAAACATCCACGACAGCTGTTTGTCTAACCTGCCCTTTAGCAAATGCAAGTTCTAGGAGGACTCCATCTGTATGTTGCGCTGTTTGACGCCTGACCACTGAGAAGCCTGCAAAGCATCAGTCTGTCTAAAATACACTATATCAGTGGCTCTCACCTTTCCAGACTTTCAGGAGTATGATTTGTCTTACGTACCCACCAGGTTCACTTAATGAACTACTTGTTTACAAAAATCAGACATAAAATACATGGCACGCGATGACTGAAAAATTATTGACGTTTCTCATCTTTAGCGCATACCTGGAAAGGAATCAATTGGAATTAAAGTAGAGCACTTCCATTTCAGTGTGCAGCATATGGAACAGTAAAAATCAGTCATTTTCTGTCTGAAAATTTGGTTTATGCTGATTTCGCTAGTGCTTTTTATCAGCCTGTTGTAAAATTAAGCAAATACCTAGATGCCTTGATGTACCCCCAGCAGACCTGTAGTATCCCCAGTATCGATGACTGAGAGCTTAAAGTTGCATCATTTATGTATTAATACTGACTTCTGCATCTCTCACCTTGTTATCTGGAGGCCATAAGTCTCCTACTTTTTATACTATGAATCCCTGAAGGGCTAAATTCTGCTATTTGACTTGACCATGTAAATTTGGGGTCAGATCATGTCTGGCTCTTGCAGGGGGAGCCATAGTTATTATTTGCTATGTGAGTTTGGGGGTACAGGAGTGGTTAATCCTACATGCAAACTGAAGTGGTTGTTATTTTTTCCATTCACCGTAACTCCTGTAAGCACAACTAGTGTCTCTCCTTTAAAGAGGCGCCCATCTGAAAAGGAGGCCAGGACGGGACTGTGCTCCAGTTCGCAATTTGCACTTAAGCATTAAGGAGATCAAGGATATGGTGAAGAGGGAGATTTGGTGAACGAAGAAAGCTCGAGCACAAGGCTGACGTAAACTCTTAACCCTGTCATTTAAGATTTTTAAATTTCATTCATCCTAATCTCTTCAAGGGTGAAAACTGCAAAAGTCTCATCTCTGTGCTTCACCGCCAAAGTCGTCTTGAGAGAAATAAATAGCCAGGTCATACCTGTCCCACCATCTAGTCAAACACAGAATCACAGGGCTGGAAGGGACCTCAGGAGGTCATCTAGTCCAGGCCCCTGCTTCAAGCAGGGTCAACCCCCACTAAGTCATCCAAGCCAGGACCTTGTCCAGACTTAAAAACCTCAAGGGATGGAGAATCCACCACCTCTCTAGGCAACACATTCCAGTGCTTCACCTCCCTCCTGGGGAAGTAGTTTTTCCTAATATCCAACCTACACCTCTCCCTCTTTCAACTTCTGACCATTACTCCTTGTTCTGCCATCTGGCTTCAAACACGCCAGGTTTCAAAACACAGGCAGTACAACACATCACACACACACACATACAATGCAACACCTATGGCCCCCATTTGCCATTCTCCCAACAACTTACACCCCTTGTGCCATAATGGTTGTCCAGGGCTGTGTCTACACGTGCACGCTACTTCGAAGTAGCGGCACTAACTTCGAAATAGCACCCGTCGCGGCTACACGCGTCGGGCGCTATTTCGACGTTAACTTCGACGTTAGGCGGTGAGACGTCGAAGTCGCTAACCTCATGAGGGGATCGGAATAGCGCCCTACTTCGACGTTGAACGTCGAAGTAGGGACCGTGTAGACAATCCGCGTCCCGCAACGTCGAAATTGTGGGGTCCTCCATGGCAGCCATCAGCTGGGGGGTTGAGAGATGCTCTCTCTCCAGCCCGTGCGGGGCTCTATGGTCACCGTGGGCAGCAGCCTTTAGCCCAGGGCTTCCGGCTGCTGCTGCTGCAGCGGGGGATTCATGCTGCATGCACAGGGTCTGCAACTCGTTGTCGGCTCTGTGGATCTTGTGCTGTTTAGTGCAAGTGTGTCTGGGAGGGGCCCTTTAAGGGAGCGGCTGGCTGTTGAGTCCGCCCTGTGACCCTGTCTGCAGCTGTGCCTGGCACCCTTATTTCGATGTGTGCTACTGTGGCTTGTAGACGTTCCCTCGCAGCGCCTATTTCGATGTGGTGCTGCGCAACGTCGATGTTGAACATCGACGTTGCCAGCCCTGGAGGACGTGTAGACGTTATTCATCGAAACAGCCTATTTCGATGTCGCCACATTGAAATAGGCTACTTCGATGTAGGCTTCACATGTAGCCGTAGCCCATGTGTTTTAAAAGCAGCACTGTTAACATGTGTTTGTAAAGCAGTGGGCCTGGTTAATCCCCAGGCCAAGCATGAGGTCACACTCAGTTTTTCTGCCCTGAGGCATTGTGGGAGAGCATATTTGGCTCAGGAATCCTGCCTGCTGTTGCTGAGCTTAGGTGACCCACACCCACGCCCCTCTAATCCCATTGGTTCCTCTCTTGAAAGGAAGACCTCCCTTACCTTCCTGCCCTGGCTTCCTAGTTCCTCCATCCAATGGCCATCTGATATGGTCCCCTCCAATGCGAATGATCATTGTGTTCCTCAACTGTCAGCTCTCATCCATTTGCTGCACAGAACCCTCCCCAGTGCCATGCCTCATCCCTTCACAATATCAGCTGCCCTCTGTCTCTGCTGCCACAGTAGCCGTCTCCACTTACTGCTTCACTTCCTGAACTGCAGGTGGGCTGGCTGTGAGGAGTGGGGTCCCTGTATGGGAGATACACGGAGCTGGCTTTCCTGTAGTCAAAGATCTCCCTGTCTAATAGCACAGAACTTGTTTGTGGGCTACAGAAAAACCTTCCATGGGAGCTGACGTCCCTCTTGGCCTGGCCACTTTCCTTGGGGGGTGGTTAGAGGGAAAGGATGCAAAATGATGTGGTAACAAGAGTTGCAAGTGCCACACTGGCTTAGTGAATGGGATGAACAGCATGTGATGTGCTGGGTCAACTTGGGAAGTTACTGCTTTAGCTCAAGCAACGAGGGGTCCTCTGACACCTTATAGACTAACAGAAATGTCTGAGCATAAGCCTTCGTAGGCAAAGACCCACTTCGTCAGATGCAGGTCAGATCTGCATCTGACGAAGTGGGTCTTGGCCGCAAAAGCTTATGCACAGACATTTCTGTTAGTCTATAAGGCGCCACAGGACTCCCCGTTGCTTTTGCAGATCCAGACTAACACGGCTAACCCTCTGATGCTTTAGCTGAAGTGGTAGGAGCTTCTGCTCTGGGGGCTGAAGATCCCAGGTTTCATCCCTGCTGGCAGTTGTGCCAGATTTTAAGGTATTTAGGCACCTAAAGATATACATAGGCTTCTAATGGGATTTTCCAAAGTTCCCAGGTGCTTAACTCCCATTGATTTCAATAGGAATTAGATGCTAAGCTCGTTTGGAAAAATCTCTCTAGATACCTATTTGCACTTTAGGCACCTACGTACTTTTAAAATCTGGCCTGAGCACCTGAACGTTAGCACATAAGCTCAGCAACATCAGGCAGGGTTCCTGAGACAAATATCCTAATTGATTATACAGACATCCTCTGCCCTCTGTGTGTGTGGTTTTTCCCTACACTTGGATTCGAGTGGCTTCCAAAATAATCTTTAAATGAGAGTGATCGTGGTGCTGGAGAGGAGAAACATGCTCAGGCAGTTAGTACAATATCAGCCGACGCTCCAGGACAACTTCCACTGATGACACACACTTTGAAAGTTACCAGCTTTCACTTCTACCTTACGTGTATGGTGTCTGAGAGATGCACGTATTAGGATAGCGATAGCAGAAATTAGCACCTGAATGTTGTGAACACCAGAGTTCCCAACTGACCAGTCAAGTACTCACCTGGTTTCAAACGGAATGTGTGACCTCAGGCAGCAGCAGAGAGAAAGAACGGCCAATCAGTACAGTAATAATCATAAAGTGCTAAAACAATGTATGGAAAATTAAAAAAACCCAAGATTTGACAAGGTAAGGAAATTTTCTGTGCTAGTTTCTTTTAAATTAAGATGATTAAAAGCAGCATTTTTCTTCTGCACTGTAAAGTGTGGAAGCAGTACTGTCAGCTGTAAACGTTTACCATTTTGTTCAGAGTTACAAACACTTCAGAATCATAAGCAGCTTCCATTCTCGAGGTGTTCATATCTGTGAGGTTCCACGGCAGTAGAACATGATGTGGAAACTTGTCCTTGCTCAATATATCCTATTCTTTAACAGGGCCTCTGAATTTATGCCAGGGCTCAGCTGTAGTTAAGAAACAGCTCCAGTACCACACAGAAGGGGAGATCGGCTACTTTGAGTAGCACCTTTTAGGGGAAGGGACCCTGCATATCCTTTATTTCTCTATACAACACCATGCACACCTATAATGCTCTATAAATAATAATAGGTATATTCCATATGAAAAACCCTCAGCCATTCAAAGTACCTCAGTATTAATCGTTAGGAGAATTCAGGATCAATGGATGAATCCCCAATAGCTCAGGTGGTTTAGTACCTCTCCTGGTGTCCATTTGAGCTGAGAGCCTGTCAATGGTGGCCAAGCTAAAGATCTGCATGGCGCTGTTCTAACTGTGCCATGATTGGTGGAACTGGAGTCAGAGGGCCCGTGTTTCTTCAAGGGACTTTTAATTGGGACCCTAGGGAAGTGGGGCACCCATGCATAAGGTTGCAGGCAGAGCAGCTCTGCCATGTGGAAGGTGCCATCCATCGAGTCTAATAAAGTTCTGCTCGTTAGACTTAACATCACCCCTTGTGACCAAAAACACCTCCCTTCCTCCTCCCACAGAAACTGATTCAGGTCTCTTACCACCTTTCCAGCAAACAATGTTGTAAAGGTGGTGGTTTCGTGAAAGGTGCTGCCATGGGATCTTATCCTGCAAGGTGCTGAGTGGTTTCACCTCCCACTGAAGTCTGATTTTGTTGGCCAGGGTCAGCTGCTCTGGTTGCTGGATCCCAAAGCTATGCTTGGGCTTGTAATCCCGTAGCTGCCAACAGCACCTTTTTAGTGAGAATTTCCCAGGCTGCACTGCTATCTCTGCGATAATTATGCAAGCAGGAAAATGGTTCATTTTTTCTCAGGCATCTTTCTGTCCTTCATCACAGGGATAGCCCTGCTTTACTGGTTTCCTCCCTTCCCCATTTTTGACATTCCACTACCAATAAATCTAGAACACAGGCTATTTCTTTCATTGTGTCACTGTTGGGAAATAGGGGAAACTGACAGTACAAACTTCTCTAAATACAGCTTGTGTGTTGGAAATGCTTTTGAATTCACATCTTTTCTTTTCCATATGAGGGTGACTCTACGTGGGCTCTAATCCTCCCATTGATTTTTATCATGACATACCGACAGGCAGTGGATCAAAGCTCACTGCTGCGTTGATTATACATCTATTAATGACACTTGCGTTAAGCCAAATTTAGAAACTGGAGTCTTCTGCATCCCTATGTTTTGTATCTACCTCACTATGATTTCTTTGATTTCCTGTGCTTTAGTGTGGTGTAAAATGTCAGAAGTGATTTGTAGATAAAATATATATATATATACAAAATATATATTTTTGCTTTGCAATAAAGCTCAAAGCTATAACACTGAATATTCATAAAATGTCATAATCTTTATTGTGCTACCATCCTTTCTGAGTTGTAAAATCCTGTCTGGATCCTATTTTCCTATACTCTAGAGTCCTATCGGTGTGTTCACTCTTCAGCGGATTATTGGTTTTTTTATTTAAGTATAATTTTAGACATGTCAAACAGACACCAGAGTTCTCAGATTATTCCTGGTTTTTCAAAGGTGCTTTCTTTGTATCTGGAGGGAAGCAGTGAAATTGACCGGAAATGATTTTGCAATCCTGATCTTCCAGTTAAAGAACCTGTTCTTCATAAAGTGGTTTGTGGAAGAAGGGGGTAAGATGGGGATAGCTGGCACAACAGAAGAAAATAAGTGTTAAGTCATTTGGGCATTATTTTTACGTTCTTCCATAGCCTTCCCTTTTAACTAATTTACCCCCAAGGAAGCAAGGTATATCGTTGCATTTACAGACCACAGTCAGTGTTTGAATATACTGTAACCTCCCATGCAGCAGTTCAAACGTCTGACCCTGGACAGCTAAAGGCCTTTAGATTTCTCCCTTCTTGTTTAACACACCATATTGAAAACTACATTTTTGCCTTTCAGAGTCTGTCACAGAAGGGGAGGGCTTGTCTCCTCCCTGAAAATTGTACATAGCTTCCTTCTGCATTGTTTTACAAGAGCATTTCCCCTCCAGTTAATGTAAAGAGTTGGAAACTCGTTGCTGGTGTCTGCTATTGAATTGCCGGTTAAAAGGGAGCTCTCGGTTGTTGATTCCTAATACAGCCTGGTCAAACATGAAATAAAAAACCTGATCCTGCTACCAGTGCAGTCGTTGGCAAAGATCTCCTTGGGCCCGACCAATGCAACCTCTGCTCAGCCATCGATTCTGCTTCCTTAAGTAATACCAGTGACATTAATACTCCAGGGTAGACAGCTACATAATTCTAACCACTGGGGCTATTTGCACAAACGCAGAATACCCACACGAGAGTACTTTCTGTGTCAAGCTCATTGACTTCACTGGGAGCAGAATTAGATAAATAAAGTCACAGTCCATTTAGGGCAATCTGTTAACAGGGCATTATTTATCCCCACTGCTTTGCCAAACTTAAAGGAATCGGAAACAAGCAAAATATTTGGAGATGGCTTGGGGGAAATGTAGCATTTCTGGAGAAGATGCAGATATTTTATTGCACTTAAGTTCCAGTTGTTATCTCCATGGCGGGGAAGTAGCAATGGTATGAAATGGAAGCCAGATGTGAGTGACTGGAAATATAATATTGTAGCATGTTTGAAACAAGGCTCCATTAATGGAATCTTTCGTGCGCACTAGCAGAATCCTCATGGGACACTTAGTACACAGCATAGGTGGGCACATTAGAATGTACCCCTTTCCTGGTGCACCCTAAACCACCATGTAGAAGCCCTCTGCCTCGCCTCAAGCACATGACAGGATTGCAAAACTCATCAGCAAGAGGCAATTTCACAAGGCCTTTTCTGCATCTTCCTCCCGTTAACTCTCTACCAATTGTACAGCTGCTCCATCTAAAAGAGAGATTTTTCACTTCTTTCTGATCTGGTGTCTGCACCATTCTGGCTTGGTTATTGTTTGCCTGTTTCCAGCTATTTCTGCTTTTTTCCTGGCGTAGGGATTTTTTTGTCTATATGGAATGAAATACAAATGTGATCTTGACATTGCATAGCGGTTGGAATTACAGGTTGGAGTTGATTTGAAGACACAAATTGAATGATGAAGAAAATAACATGTAACAGACTTATGCTTCCAAAGTTTGTGTTTGAATTTGAGCACTTTGTCACTCTACTGAGCTTTTTGAGGGGTTTACATTGAAATAATGAAATCTGAAGGATTATTGGATTTTCTGAGATCCCCAGACGTGCAGTTACTCTTAAATTGCTAGTATTTTATCGCTGTTCCATTATTTGAGTTCACTTTTCACTTACCTGTACATTATAGTGCCAAATGTTTGACATGCACCATGCTGATCTATTATTATGTGTTTGTTTGTTAGGTTACAATAGGCAGAAAGAAGAGTTGGTGTTGATTTTCCCTTACACATTAGCAAATGGTTAGATTTCAAGCCACGCTTGTTCCTTGCTGTAAAAATACAACACAAACAGTCAGTTTCTGCACCTTGTTATGCTTGTGCTGTCTCATTATGAAAGGGCCCAAGGCAAATGTTGCTTTTACCCAAATGACAAATTGCCTGTGCTCTGAAAGGGAATAATCTGTGTTGATTTGCCTCCACTCTGCAGTGAAACTGAACAGTGAATGGAGAACTTGCTCATCCTGAGTCCTCATGTGCCTGATTCCAACACAAAAGCTAAATGTAGTGTAACCCAAACACATACTGGATGTGGTTCACTGTCCCATGTGGTAGCACTTAGAACACTTACAGAAAGAATGAATGTACGGCCTTAGCTGAGAGCCAGCTGGGTTTTAGCTCATGCAGTTCGGTTGCATCAGATGGTATTACAGTTGCATGAGGGCGGATTCATCCCTTGTGTAAGTGAAGGGTGGCAGTCGGGTTACATGTGCCCCCAAGATGATCAAAAGAGTTGGTAGAGCACATGCTGAACAAAGGAATTCAGAATGTTGTCAACAACTTGCTACAGCCAAACCCTGGTTCTCCTACTGAAATTAACGAGAGTCCTCCTGCATGAGGCCAGGAGATTTTGATACCTGGGCAGTTCTATGCGGGACGGAAGAACTATCTTCCCTCATTTCAATTCCAGGTTAGCTGCTGTGATCAAATTGTGACAGTTGGCTAATGGTCGGTTCCACCTTCAGACAATAATGGCAGGTCTTGAGATCCTGCTGCAACATCAACAGCAAACTTTCCTTTGGTTGAGACGCTGTGGGTGTCCCTTCAATTCAGGGTTTCAGGCAAGCTAACTGAGGAGCTCTCCATGTTGGCATTTATACCAGCAACTCCCTGTAAGGCTGACTGTTGTTTAGAAAGCTGTGATGCGACGAACAGTCTTCTTTCATTCACAGGGGCGTAAAGGCAGAATTGTGCTACTGACTTCAGTGGAACTCACAGTCAGTGGTGTAACGGAACACCCAATCTCCCCCCACCCCTGATTTAATGACATTCCCAAGAGGGAGATGCAATGTAATTGTCTAGCAACACTTGTCTGTAAACACTATTTTCAGCACGATGGCAGCCCTGCTGGGAATGTATGTTTCATTGACTTTCTGGCTGCAGGTGGCTCATTGCCCCAGCTGGTGATGAGGGAGTGTCTTTCTCTCTCCCTCTGCAGAGAGAGAAAATTTAGCCTGACTGAGCCATCCTTGGGGAGCCCCTGGGTGCAGCCACACCTCAGGAGAAGGCTTAGACTGAACTCCCTGTTGTTGCATTTTGAGAATAAAACCCAACCCCATCAAGGGCATTCAGTTTTGACCAGCTACAACATCCCTGGCTGGAGCAAAGAGCTGGCAGGACGCCTCGTGCTTTGTTTTGAACCTGCTCTGTAACGGAAGTACAAGACGCCATCCAATAAAATGCCAAAAAATAAGGTGCCAGCATTTCCTCTCGAGTTTTTAGACCAGCAGAAATAGGTGAGTGCCAGCTGGTCCCTGCAATTATAAAGCTGGATCATACCTGGGCATGTGAATGGACAGCCTCTGCTGCTCAGTGAAGGGAGTCCAGGGTTGTTCAACCAGCTCCTTTTTTACCAGGAGAGGCACAGGTTGCATATCAAACTGTTGAGGAATCTGTCCTGGACTACAAAGCCCTCAGCCTTGCTCTCCTGGCCCAGTTGGGGGTCTTGGAGATGTCCCAGCAACATCCCGGAAGGAGCCTTCTCGGTCCCGTCTGAGCAGCCTGGGACTTTTTCCTAGTAAGTGACTGAAGAGAGGCAACTCCTGGCTCCAGCTGGCAGGATAGTGAGGAGAAGAATTGATGGACTTTATCGCAAAACGGCTCCTACCGTCTCTGGAGGCAAGTGCAGATGTGGGTCCCTCACGGCCAGCTGTTTTCACTGGGAGAAGCTATGAAGCACAGAGAAGATTCTATGGGGGCAGAGATGCATCAGGAACCAACCTGGCCTGCAAAGAAGGGCAAGGAACTCATAGGCTCCCTGAAGACTGAGCCCAAAAGAAAGTTCACCTGGTTTTCTGGTGTCAGTCTCATAATGGCTAGGGGCAGAGGAGGTTGTCAGGCAGGCAGGGACCAGGGCCATAAACAAAACCATTGTCCCTTCCAGGAATATGATGTTGTGGTCTGGTGGAGGGTGTGAAGCCCAGGGCTTGCCAAGGCTGTGGGGGGCAGGGGTGGGGGGCAATGGTGTATTGTGCAGATAGGAGGATGGCTGTTAACCATCCTAGCTGGCTCCCAGAAAATGGGGTTCTGCCACAGGAGGGCTTGAAGTAGCCTGAGCTCCTGCAAGTGGCAGAGTCTGTGCCAGTCACCTGCACTCACAGGGACACCCCAACTACTGGGGTAAAGTTGCCTGGCTCCATCTGTGGCTGTCCCACTTGCTGCCTAGTTAGCAGTCCGGGGGCAGGCAAGACCAACTACGCTTTGTTTGCATATCCTCAGCCCCGGGGGATGCCCAGGGGGCCAAGGGTCAGACTCATGGCCCTGCACAAGGAAATGCTGCAGCCAGCAAACTCCTCTACAGCTTTACGGGTTGAGGGCATTGGATCCCACAGAGATTGTACAGTGGAAAAGGAACCAGAGAGCATGCCCTCGGGCCCACTGCAGGAGGGCACCCACAACACCAGCAACAGGGTTTTACCAGCACTACACAGCTTAATAGGAATAGAAACATCATTGTTGTTTTATTTCCATGAAACCCTTTGTGGACATGTTATTTATCTAACAGTCATACTGCAGTGACTCCCAGTGGCCAATCCAGCAGGTCCTATCATGCATATAAGTCCTTGTCCCAGTAGCTAGCAAGCTAACGGAGAAGATATGTTGTGATAGGTAGATGAGACAAACAAGGGGATAAAAGTGACAACAGAACCAGCAGGAGGTGCATGGTTCTTCACCAGCAGAGAGCAGAGATCATGGCTCACTCCCGCCCTGGCTGTGATTAGGCAGCAGTTTTCTGCCTGCATGATGCCAAATGCAAACCCGGAGGAGGAATGTGAATCAGGAAAAGGTGATGGCTTTATGGATTTTGATGGGGAGCTGCTATAACTCATGAAAAACATCTGGGGAGAAAGAAGGAAAATACAAGTCAGAGAAGTGGACAATCAGGCAATACGGGCAGGGATGACTGGGAGAGCTCTGGTGGGGGACCCCAGTGGAATAAGTGTAGGCATTACCAGACTGGATCGGCCCCACTCTCCAGCTGATCCAGTGTTTAGCCGTTGACAATGAGCCAAACCAGGTGCTTCCCAGAGAGGTGTAAGACAGTTGTAAGATGTGTGTCAAGCTGGTCTCCCCAGGGAGGTCTCACCCTGCTTTCTAATAGGGCTAGCTTGAGCCCTGTAGTATGAGGTCCCATATTCCTTGCAGGACTTTCATGAGCATTAGTTTTACTAACTCACGCTCTTCGGGATGAAAATATCCAGCCCTTATTCCTTAGCTTCCACAACGTTCCTCAGCAGCGGATACTGCTCATTCCCGTCAGCAGAAAGATGATGCGTGTGCATCAGAAAATCAAACTGGTGGGGCACTAATGTGACACTGCCAAGTCCAATTTCACTGTCCAAGCTTAAAGAACGATCCTCTTATATGCTGGGAAGTAAATGAGGCGTTCAGACTCGTATGTTCTAACAATCTCGTCGGCTGTTTGCATACCTGGCAGGGCTGCTACTGAAATTAGACAGTCTTTGTACAGTGCTTTGAGGAGGTGGGAGACCTGGGTCGTGTTCAGGATCATTATGGCTGGCCCTACCCCCAGTGAATGTTTTGGCAGATGCTCATCTATGTCACTTGGTAAGCCCTGATCTGATGGTCAGTTACCATGCCAGTATGCGCTAGCTGAATCAGAAAAGAACAACTATACCCATTAAGCACAGTCATATCTTGCTTCGATGTCATTACTCCAATGTCAGCAAACATCCTTGACCATTTTGATTCTTAAAATCTCCCTTTTCCAGACACTTGACCTCATCCTGCTGAAGTCCTTGTATGCTTTGCCTGCAATCAGGGCTCCAGGATTTGCCGCAAAGGGGAACAGGCAGAGAATTTTCTTGCAGTATGAGGAGTTGACATGTTTTTTCATATGAAATCAGTGATCCCATTTCAGATATTACTACCAACGCACTGAGGGTAAGATCCAGCAGCCCCTTCTCCTGCAGAGCTCCTGCCAAGGCCAATCGTTCAAGGTGGCAAGTACCTCCTCATATCTTTGGGAGATGAAGGTGCTCATTACCTTCTCAGGTGAGACCCAGACTTTGGGCACCAGCATCCCTTCCCCTGCTTGCACTGGAGAAGCTTGTTGTTTCATTTCACAGGGTTTTCCTGCATCAGTTCTTTGTGTTTCAACTGAGGTGGGTTTCTCTCCTCCCTATCTGAGATCCACTTGGAGTTTCAGGTTCAAATGACACCCTTGAACTTTAAATGTAGCAGAGATGAAATTGTGGAACTCTGCCTTCCACGCAAAGCTACTGAGAGCTCCCCTAAATCCCTTATAGTGAGCCTTGGGGCTCGCTAGAAAGTCAGCCTTCAGCTCTCTCGAACCGCCAGCCCCACCAGCTTGGAAAGGGTTGCTTAGCCTGGCCAACCTCATCCAAGCTTGGGCTTTCGACCCCAAGGCAAGAGCATTTTGGCTGGTTGCAGATTTTGGTTACAAAGGAGGCAATGCAGCTCGGCTCTTGCTACAATGCCTCTTAGTTCCCAAACCACCTGGGTGTGACCAGATTCTGTAAGATTAGCACACTGCAGGTCCAGTCCGGATTTCACTGAAGTCAGTGGGATTTTTAGAACTGACGTCAGTGGATGGAGGCTGTAGAGGTCAGTTGTCAAAGCTGCAGGAGGACCCATTACCATGCAGTTATTGTAGACTTTAAGAAAGCAACGAGGGGTCCTGCGGCACCTTATAGGCTAACAGAAATGTCTGAGCATAAGCTTTCATGGGCAAAGACCCACTTCATCAGATGTGTCCTGCAACTGACGAAGTGGGTCTTTGCCCACGAAAGCTTATGCTCATACATTTCTGTTAGTCTATAAGGTGCCGCAGGACCCCTTGTTGCTTTTGCAGATCCAGACTAACATGGCTACCCCTCTGATTGTTGACTTTAAGGGGAGGGAATTGCATAGGTGAAACCTACACAGCATATTGGAACAGCAGACTCTACTTAATCTTTCCTTTTTTTGGATGAATGACACCAAGTGGCTCTTCCCTATCAGTACAGAAAATGTCAGCAGTATCTTAACATCTTCTCAAACATCAATGGTCTCTGTTGGAGTCATCATTACACAGTCACTTGTGGCACGGGACGATGCCACAGCTCTTAAAGACCTCCTGCCCTACAGGTGTGAAATTTATTTCCTTTTTCCAGCATTCCTCACTGGAACACATCCTCCAGAGGAGGAAATATTTTGCAGAGGCAGGAAGAAGTCAATGGACTATAACGTTTTGAATTAGGTTGATTTAATGACTGTGGAAGATCCTGATTTGTCAGTCCTGGAAACTGAAGAGTTGGCTTTACTCACAGATCAGACATTGTACAGGCAACGTAAGCTTTCTTCCAACATACTTGTTCTTTCATCTAGTGGGGCTACATGTAGGAGGTGATAAATGTGTATCACCATTTCTATGGTGATTCAGTACCACCAGGAACTTCCTGGGGGTGTCAAGAAGATGCCAGTCACAGGTGGCAATTTTTATGCTGGGCGAGCCTGCCTACTGTTTTATGACTGCCCACTTATTTCACACCTCGCAGCCAACTTGTTGGTGTGTTGTTCAGATGATTTCTCTAGACTATCACCAGCTAAAAATCAGCAGTATAAGTGTCTGCTCAGAAGGCAATCTCTTCCATCTGTCCATCACTAGGCCCTCATTAACCCTGGAATGGCTCTGCACAATGAAGCCTGGTTTGGTGCTCCTTGAACAGAATGGAATTTTGATAACAAATTCTGCTTTAGCAACAATTGGGCAATTTTGCATTTGGATAATGGCTTGTGACTGTCATTAAAGAAATGCTTGATCTGTCAGTATCACATGGACTCTTGTGTTCACCAGAGACGTGCAGTATGAATAGAGCTGAAGAACATCATGCCATGACTCCTGACAATGTGTGTTTTTTCCATGCACCTGGGGCTTTGTCATTGGAGCAAAGCCATGACATTTACCAAGATGAAACTGTGGATCTTCAACACAGATATGAAAAGTGTGCTCTTATACGCCTATGAGACCTGGCATATGTCAAAGCACAAACTTCAGACCTTCATAAACAGATGCCTGAGGTACATCCTTCGCATCCAATGGCAAGACTTGGTCACAGACAAGGAGTTTTGGAACAGAGCAGGACAAGAATCACTTGACATTCAAATCAAGAGAAGAAAGTGGGGATGGCTGGGCCACACTCTCAGAAAACCATCATTCAGCATAGTTTGTCAAGCTCTCCAATGGAGCCTGCAAGGAAAATGCAAAAGAAGAAGACCTTGAACAAAGTGGAGAAGATCTACGGAGACTGAAGGACAACAACTGGGTACTCCTGGGATCAGCTAGAAGTTTTATCCCGAAACAGGTTGAAGTGAAAAAGACTTGTAGATGACCGATGCTCCAACTTAGTACAAGGGTTTAAGCCAAGTAAGTCCTGATCAGCCTTAATTAGCCTATATCAAAACCAAGTTAGTGATAAAAACTAAAATTGCAAAAGGCCACTGTTAACTCATGAAACCAGCACAGGTCACTGGTTGTTTTTTGTTTGTTTGTTTGATCAATGGGCAAAAAATATCAGCTGAAATAAAGACACAAAAAAGATTCAGGATTCATCAACGCAATACCAGGTCAACCATCCTTAATGGAGTTGGAGAATGGGCATATAAAGATAGTGATGGGTGACTGAGAGAAGAAGTGACTGAAGCAGCCTACCCTCAAAAGCCAGAGCAGCAGCAGCGCAAGCTTCTTCTAGGCTGTCCTGTTGATGTACCTCAGCCCTGACCTGGAGGGACCATCACTGTTATGGCCTATTCAATTCTTGGCTGAAATTCACCACAAGAGTTTGACCTAAAGCCAGCTCTGTCTTTGATCCTGATGACATGGCTATCTGTCTGCGAGGGACTGGAGTAAAACCAGTATATCAGTTCACGTAGGCCTCCAAATGGTGACAGCAACGTGAAGTCACCCCTAACCGGGTGACCGAGAGATGAAAGAGTCTATACCCATGAACAAGCCTCAAAGCTATCCCATTGCTTCTTCATTTCCCCATCCTCCTCAGTGCAAAAAAACAAAAAAAAGGAAAGAAGAAAAAAAATATTCCCGTTTATGGAGTTTTCCCTCACTTCGAGATGGAGCGGGAGGGATTTAGTTGCAGATCTTCCGTTTGAATTTGAATTCTGGCTCTGTAGTGCTCCCAGTACATGCCAGCCTTTAGTGTAGGAAACCAAGAGGAGAATTATGACTTTAATTCCTCCAAGACCTCTCTTTTGCAGTGCTCTGCTGCCTTACCGCTTGCCTGGGGATAATTGCTGTTTTCCGGTCTTCTTACCTTAATATATATTTGGATCCAGTGATCCCTGTAAACTGAGCACTTTGGCAACTGCCCAGGGAAGATTCAGGTGCCACCCAGCTGATTAGAAAAGCACCCACAACCACCCACACCCAGCAGCATATGTTTCTACTGGTGGTGCACATTTGCACCTGCCTCAGTGCACATAACAAAATTTATTCCATGCATGGATGGAAAAAATTAGAGGGAAACACTGTTTAGCTCCATTTAATGTACGCTAGTTAATTGCAAAATCCTGTCAGCAGGCTCCTACTTGCATAAAGTTTGATTAAACAGTAACTGACTAGTAACTCCCTCCAGCTGGTTTAGCTGCATACAGATTTTGAGGCACAAAACCTGTTCTTAAGGCATCCCAACCTCAGTAGTCCCAAGACTATGTCAGGGATTCTCAATTGAGCAGGGTCCTTGCTAGAGCAGAAGATGGCTTTGGAGGTGTCCTGGTTTGTAAAAGTTTGAGACCCACCGCTCTTTGCCATGGTAGGTCAGACAATGACTAATTGTTCACACCACTGATTAGATCACACCACTGATTAGATGATGTGTTTGAACACATACTAAGAGAGCAACATAAACATAACTTGCTATTTTAGTAAATAATCTGTCTTGATAAGGCAACTTATTTTCTTAGCATTTGGTAGCTAAGTGTCACCCTACACTTGAACCATGCACTAAATGATAAACTCAAGGCAAGTTCATACACTCCTGTTTTTATAAACTCACTCTCAGAGGGCCATTTGGCAGCACTGGCTGCAAACAGAGTGCACTTTATTTTATTTCTTTTTTACTGTTTTCTCTTTTTCTGGAAGCAAAAAACCTAATTTTGCCTCCTCAGTTCAGGGCTTGAGTGGATTTCGCTTTCTAACTTAATCACAATTAGAAAACGGACCAAAGAAATTGGTCTCCAGAACACGTACACTTGGTCCTTTAACCATCTGGTTGCTCCATCACATCCTAGACAGTATGGGAGGCAAAACATGCTTTCATTTTGACCATTTACTGAGCATGTCACTTTATAAGACTGATGTTTCAATAGTTAGGCTTGTTGATTGATCCACCATTCCTTATACACCCAAAGCTAAAGCCCACCTTATGTTGATGTGCAGAGTGAAAAATAAGTTTCTGAGCTGAAGTTAGAGGGAGAATCTTTTAGGTAGATAGAACGTTGGAATCCAGGTTGGAATCTAGCTGGGACATTATGAATAGCATCCCTACTTTTGCAAAATGTTTCATGGGATTTTTAAGGAGCAGGAGTGGTCAGGACCTCAGGTGTGCATCTCCTGTGAAAAAACGGCACTTCCATGCAGCATAGATTCCCCAAAACCACCACTCTGGCATTTTGTTTCACACTGACTCAAAGGGATATGTACTGCTATAAGACTGTGGTCCTTCCCAAGTGTCTGCTATCGAAGTCATGACCGTGCCTGGCTCTACTAGGCCTATGAATTCTGGGGAGTTCACATCCCAACGTAGCAGAGCTCTACAAAGCAAAGATTGTCTTGGCAAATATTTCTACAGGTGAACCCTGAGGCCCATCAGTACCTCTCCTAGCTCTGTCTTGCAACAGGTGAAGATAATTCAAAGGAAATGGACTTGAACCACTCTGTTTGCTGGCCTGTGGGTCAAAGTGATTGCATCTAATCCAGCCATATCCTTATGGGGATACTGAGCCGCTTGGCCAACAAGTCATTCAGTCTGGGTTGTGGACAGTGAGACTTCTGAGGAGAATGTCAAGGAACCCTGCACCACCAGCAACAAGGCATAATTCCAGGATAAGATGTATGAACATGGATCCTACTCCCATGTCCCTCAGTTCCACAATACACAGCTCTTTGTGTGCCTCTGTCTCTGAATTCTGGCCATGACTGGCCATGTCCGTGTGCTGGAATCACCCCCAAGCAGGCAGTGGATCAGTTGTGAACCAGCGGAGGACTATGAATTCTGTAGCCGATAGCACACGTGGGCTCCCTGTGATGTGGCATAGACCAGGTACCCCTACAGAGGGTGGCGGAGTTGCAGTGAAGCATGCTACAGAAAGGGAGTCGTGACATGTCTAAGCAGGGAGCGCGCAGGACCTCAGAGGCAAAGATCGGATTGTTCCTTGGAATATGCCAAACCATTTCAAAAGAAAGTAACATTCTAATGCGATGTAGCAGCTTGTCCTGAAAAGTGATATTGACACATAGTTTTAGGAGTGGTCAGAACAGATATTTACTGACATAGCTTATTTGACACTTTGAAAAATACATGCATATAGACCTGGGAAAACATTGGCCATCTGTAAGATTAAGTGACTATTGCTGCACTTCTCTATAAATCCCAAATTCTTTAAAGAAGTTCAGATTCTAACTCTTATTGGATAAAATGAAGGAAGAGATCAAAATGTTTCGGAGGATATCTATGCCAACACTCCTCGACTGGACCTACAATCTAATTTTCCAGCGCGTTGCTCAGCTCCATTTTAAATGATCCCAGGTGATGGATTTTTACTATTTCCTGTCTCTTAGTCTTAGAAATTTGTGTTGCTGTCCATCTCTGTAGGATATTGATATCTCCCGTGTATACTAGATTGGTAATAAAGTTCTTAGTGGACTTGATGGCGTGTCTTCTTCCTCAATTTGATTGGGCTATGCTTAGCAGATGTTGCATCCAGATGAGGAAAGGAACAGCAGACCACCATGAAACTGTGTCTCTATGTCTACAAGTGACATATCTCTGGACACTAGAAACAAGACTTGAAGCAGCAAACTATGACCAAAGCTACCTGTCATCATTGATGTTATAGACCGTAGGTAACAGGATTATACTGTACTTTCGTCATGCTGTAATTGTGCTTTGTGGACGCCAGAACTCTCATCTAGGTCTTTGACACAAGAGGAGATAGTGAGAGAGTTTGCAGGATATCTAATGTAGCGTGTTGCGGTGGGGTGGAGTATATGAACTCCTCTGATGCAGCAAGACTTACCATTGCATACGACTGTGGTAATACAAATATGTGATGGGTGAAGGAAATATTTACTTATATATAAAGAATAGGTGTCAGTGTATAGTAATTGGATCTCCTCAATCCCATCAAATCTGCAGGAACGGAGCTTTCAGCTGAAGCAGCATAAATATGGAGTAACTCCATTCCAGTCAATGGTGCTAATCCAGTTTTACACCAGTCAACAGACCCGTAAACACTATGTTATCATATTTGTGATCTTCTCTACATGCTGTAGAGTAGCATCTGTGCAGCACTTTGGGGAGGTTTTAAACCATCACATCTGCCTGGCATTACTCTGCTTGCAGGGTTGCCATTTAATTTGGTTCTATTTTTCATTTTTTCTTTCTTTTTCTTTTTTTTTTTTTTAGTTTTCTTCTCCAACAAATCCTTGGCTATTTTATGGTGGCATCAGCTTCTTGCCCTTAGAATTGTGTCAGGGGAAGCCTGTGTGAAATATGTATAATCATTATTTTAATTGTACAACCTCGGATTCCAGGGCTGTGAATCGAACTCGAGAACGCCTTTCATTAAGCACAGTTCCAGTTTCTGAATTGAGCACAAAATTGGCCAGGGCATCACAAGAAGCACAGTTAAACACTGCAAAGACAGTGCCCTAAAATCCACCCAAGCTCAGTGGGGTGACAAACACACTTGAATCCAGTGGAACATGAGTTCCTGTCCTCAACTACCAACCTTTACTTTGCTTTAATGATCAGGCTTTCAACACAGTTACATTGCTTTTTATGAAGGCAAAATATGTGCTTGTGAAATTGTGACATTGATGTGTTATTTTGTAAATGTTTAGGGGAAAATATGTAGTTAAAACTAAATAGCCATTATTGTGCTGGGTTTTTTCTCTAACAGGTGCATACTCTTAACATCAGGGACCTACTATACATAACAAAAATCAGCTACAAGCTTCAGCTACTGTAAAACCAGATACACACCTTTTACTGTAATAGAAAACCTTGCACTGTAATGGTTACTGTTTCAAAACAAACAAAAAACAGAACTTCTTGTCAGAACTGATTTTTGTATCTTTGATTATATCTGAAATTTTAACATTTTTGTATACTTCCCATGACAATGATAGAATTCAACATGGTTAATTTTCAGGTTATGTTTCCGCCCTGTCTAATCTCACACGTGTATTGCTCCATGATGTAGCTGGGCAGGAGATGGCCCAGGAAATATAAATAAGTCGTCCTCTCCTCATGCACACGATGCTCCTGAACTGACCAGACGACATGAAAAGCCGAGGCCTGAAACCACTGTCCCTGTTTTGGACCCGGCTTTCAATTTCAGCTCTCTGAGCAGACATCCAGCAAAAGAAATGAGCAACTCTTGGTCATTCCTTTTCCCCAGCAGTCCCCTGTCTGCTTGGGCGGGCCAACTACATCATATGGCAATGCATCCGGGGTTGGTAGAAAGTCTGTACTGAGAAGATACCTTTGCTACCATGAAACTTTTTGATTTTCTTTCTCTTTAAATAAATTGTGTTTGGAATCAGACAGTATGTGGGTACAATTCTTTCTACTTTTAGATACCAATACACATGGTGTGTAATGTCTTGTTTCTTAGCTAAGAGAATTTTAAACGTGGGGCTGAGTTTGAGCCATTTTTTTCCCTTGTTGTACCGTGATTTGGGAATTCTTAAAGTTTTACTTTGATCGTAGGTTCCCCCCTCTCTCCTCCCGATCATCATTTCATATTTTTTACAAAAGAAAAAAACAAAAAGAAAAAAATTAAAAAAAACCAAGCAAAGGAACAAATAATCTTTTTTTCTCTCTCTAGGCTGTGTAATGTTGTGTTGTCTGGATTCTGTATAAAAATATGTATATGATGTATCTGATATTTGGCAGCCACTGGCTGCGACTTTAACCAATATAATTAACAAAGAAATGCATAATGTTGGTGTTTTAAAAAGTTTTAAAAAAACCTAGTTAAGATGTTTGTGTAAACTTGCATGGTTTAAAATGTACCTAGTGCATTGAGAAATGTTGTTGAGGTCCTAAGTGAAAGGATGGTTTACTTTTTGATTCTACTGGTGATTGGTTTGTTGAACAGAATATCCCCTCTACTGTATGTTTTAGTTTACTTAGCATATTTATTTTCTTCTCCAGATCTAGCATAGTGTATCTCTCTATATGTAATACTTGTTCCTTAAAACCAAGTTGTGGAAACTGCATTTCGTTGGGCAAAATGTTTTGCATCGCTGTTCTAATTCAGTTGCAATGCATTTAATTTGCTGTAAAGTCCAGGTTTGAAGCACCTCTCCCCTTTCCAAATCTTATCCCCCAGCTGTGAAACATTCAAGGTCAGTTTGTTGAGTGGACCAACACCAGTGTGATTGAGATCAAAATCTGGCCCGTGTTTCTGAAAACACAGTAGATGTGAGACTAGGAGGAGGTCCCAAGGTGAGCAATGCTCTCTCGGAGACAGGATTTTACTTTCAGCAGCGTGTGTTTTATCAGGATCGTGACAGATTTGGCAGAGGGATGATGGCCACAGTTGGCCGTCCGTGGCAACCACCTAACGGGGCAATTGACAGCGGAAAGGGGACGGAAAACATAAACTAAAGCCCTGCAAACCAGTTGGGTTAAATTCCACACATCGTGACCAAAGGCAAAAGGCCTTGAGTTCATAGTGATCCATCGTTTAGAGGGATCCATCATTCAGAGGCACTGAGTTCAATGGGACTTGTGCCTGTGCCTCAGAGAACAGAATTTGGCCCTGTCAACTTAATGGGCAACAGCCCCAAATGCTGTGTGTTTACTATTCCTGGGGAATCCCAGTGCTCATTAGCAATGACAATCATTAATATTCACCACCCAGACACGCCCTCCGTATCAAAGTCCCAGTCAGTTTCCAGTTCGCCTTCATTGCAGCTGACCCACTAAAGGTCTCAAACTTTAAGCAAGAATTCCACAAGTTCCTTTTCTCATCATCGCTGTAGCAATAGCCCAGATCTTGGCTGCTGGATATTTTGCCTAGTGAAGAGCTTCTGGATTTGGACTAAGAACAGAAGCTAACATATTTGATTCTGTTTGCTTCCCAATGCTTGAAAAACCACTGGTTATCTTATCCAGAAATAAATATAGCAAGGGCTCTGTTTAGAACACCTTTCATCCCAGAGTATCAGAGGTGTAGCCGTGTTAGTCTGTATCTGTAAAAACAACGAGAAATCCTGTGGCATCTTATAGACTGACTGATTTTTTTTGTAGCGTACGCTTTCCTGTGCAAAGACCCATACATCTACTGTATGTTTTCGTTTATTTAGCGTATTTATTTTTTTCTCCAGATCTAGCATAGTGGATGCATCTGACAAAGTGGGTCTTTGCCCATGAAAACTTATGCTCCAAAAAAATGTGTTAGTTTATATGGTGCCACAAGGACTTCTCCTTGTTTTTTTCACCCCGGAGACTCTCAAAAGGCTTTTCAAAGTTAAAGTGATCTTATAAGCTGTATTCCATAATAGTATCCATCCACTACTGAAAAGCAGCCACCACTGGGTCGGAACATGGCCACTGTCTGGCAGCACACCCCAATGATATGCAATGATTTTTGCACAGGAAGAATAGAATACGTTATTGAATCGAGTCTCCAGAGGGGAGGAAATTAACAAAAGAATTAAAAATATCTAATTCTCTAGTCATCGCTCTTTATTTTTCATTCATTTTGGTCAATGAAACTAAACGGGCCCAATATATATTCTGCTTCTCATCACTGGCACTTCCCGGCTCCCTTCCACCAGTGTTGTACAGGGTGAACCTCTCTAATCTGGAATTCTTTCATCCATCAAACTCCATAATCCGGTTAGCAGGCGACCACTTATCATGGGTGTGCCTAAGTTTCCCGCGGTCCCATAAAGTTTGTTTTCAGCCACCAGTCCTGGCTCTCAGAGTTCTGTGCTGTTATTTAGCTGTAATTCACCCCTAAATGTTGTCTAAGAGCCCATCTGCAGTGGGAGTGTTGGTAATGTGCTGGAAAATATTGACCTCCCATCGTCTGACAAATTCTCTCATCCAGCACCGGTCAGGTGCTGAGGATACCAGATAAGAGAGGTTCAACCTGCATTGGTGTGTTTGGGTTTGTACTGCGAGATGGGGGACATCTAAAAATAGGAAACCACCAATAACCTCCTCAGTTTTCACTTATTTTTTGGTAAATCTCAAAACATTCTAAGTCATATGAGACAAGTTTGTGTCTTACCCAGCATGCCTGCAGTGGGGAACAAGGGTGTGAAAGGCTACCCTCTACTGCCCGACATGGACAATTTGCTTTGCTGGCTACCACCTGGGGGAGAACAGACCCTCCACAGCCTCTACACACCCCTCCTTGGGCAGAGGCCTGGAGAGTGTGTAAACCAAGAGAGAGAATGGGTAGAACCTTGATTCTGTTGACCCAGTACCGCTGAGTAGTCCCAAGGGAGGGAATGAACCACAGCAGGTAGAGGCCGAGCACAGATTCCAGCCCCCTCTGGAGCAAGCGGAGAGCCAGAAGCCAAATTTTGACTCTTGGTCACAATTCAGGCCCTGTTTTGTTTTGTCTAATCTCCCACTCCTCCGAAGCATTGGCTTTGCTCCTGAATGGTGCTCCATTAATGGACTGAATTGTAAAATCAATACTGCAGCCAGGCTGGAGGGAATTTCTGTTTGCAGGGTAACAATGCAACCAGTCCTGTGGCCAGCTCAGGAGGGCTGGGTGGGAACCGCCAGGGCTTGGAAGCTGATTGTCCATGTCATTAACCTTGTGATTTACTTTGAGGTACGCTGAATGGCCAAGAAGCTGGGGACAGCCTTCGTTTCTCCATATCTTTGACCCTAGGGGTCGTGAGGCATCTCTCATGGGAATATAGATTTAGATTTTCTCCATTTAAGCCAATGCAGGTGTGACGCTGGAACGAGAGGCAAAGCAGAGCAATGTTTTGCAGCATGACATTCAGTGGCTCCTCCTCTTCTGATTCAGATCGATACTGGGAGACCGACAGCGAGATCCTGAAAGCTTTATTCCAGCAAAACTGCCACAGAAGATATAATTTGCCTGGAAGAACTTCAGAATCAGGCCCTATGCGTTTTAGAACCTTTGGCCTTAGATGGCAGAGGGAGCACCTATCGGGTACCGGATAGCACAACCTGGATCCCCTGCAGAGCTTTCTGTGCTCTGTGTAATACCTGGGAGTTTTACAGCTGAAGATCTTGCCTTCCAAAGGATAGCCCAGTACGGTTAGAACGTGTCTGTTCTTCTTATGTTGCCACTTGGGATGTGCTCCCTTGAGACACTATTCAGAGAGGCCCTGTGCAACCACCATGATCTCTTTATAGCGGAGCTTAACTAGTAGAAAAGGCCTGGCCGTGGACCATGGGACTGGGGCCAATCTCACCCTTGATTTACAAATACGTTATGCTTTTCAGGCCTCCCAGTCTTGGGGCTAAGTATCGGGGATGAAGAGGGGGGACATGTTGGTCTGTATCCACAAAAACAACCAGAAGTCCTGTGGCACCTGAGAGACTAACAGATATCTTGGAGCTTAAGCTTTCATGGGCAAAGCCCCGCTTCGTCAGATGCAAAGTAGTGGAGAGACATTGCTGCCGCTGCAGTCAGTGGGTTTGCCGGGGACTCCAACAGGAGCGGGTGTGGGCACTATCTCAACGTTCTTAGAAGCCTGAGGGTAAGATTTTGTCAAAGGTATTTGGATACCTAACAATGCACAAAAGAGCCAAGTGAGCGTCAATCAACTTGGGCGGCTGGAAGCCTTTAGAAATCTCACTGGGTGCTGTGGCATTAATAGGCATCTGAATACCACTGGAAAACCCACTGGGTGTCTGTCTGCATTGTTAGACCCCAAAATGCCATTGACCATCTGGCCAAAAGTCTAGCTGCAGCATGTTAAGTATTTTGTTCTCTCAGTATCAGATCTCCTTCCAACTTCCTGGTGTGGGACTGGTTGGTCAGTCCTCCTCGCTGCTCTGTCCAGCCACCCCCCCCGATGAAGCTTCAGTTATTGTACATTACCCTATTTCCTTGGATGTCATTGGAGGAGCACCAATGAACACGAGCCACCAAGCAGGACCAGCATGCTGATATGAGCCTACTCTTGTGGAAAGAAGTCTCTCTCCTAGCCCTTTACTGACCGCCTGGCCTTAGCGAGTCCTCGGCTCAGTCTCAAGTCCATGTTAGAAAGCAACTGGTAGTTCTTTCTCCAGACAGTCTTCTCTGTTGGCCAGTTCATAACATACAACATGCCACTTCCAGGCTGTCTGCAAGCACAGTTGCCTCCCTCCCCTTCGCCCAAGTAGAACAGCTGGGTAGAGTGCGTACCAAGGCAGCTGAGCTTTCTTTTCTTTTCCTTCTTTCTTTGAATTAAAGCCCTGAAAATATTCTGCAAAGGCCCAGACGAAGCAGAGATGGAGCAGGTGGGAGTTGTGGATTTATGCAGGATTTTATGCGACTGTTTGATTTCCTACGCAATAAAAACTAAAGACCTTATTCTAAGAAACCCTGCATCCGGTGCTACATCTGCAACGTTCCCAAGGGAACACACTCGCCTGCAATGCCTCTGACCGGTTGCACTTTGCAAAATGTTTGCAGCGGGAAATATCCCAGTGAACCATTTGCAGCAGGGAGGGGAAATCCCCATCATTGCATGTGGCTTTTCAAGTTCTCTCTCTCTCCTGTTTTAATGCATTCCAGAGAGTTGGGGTGACCAAGACAGCTGCCAGCTGGTGCTCCTTGAAAGCAAACCCTGTGATGTTGTCCGTCATGCATTTGGGTTGTGCGAACTTGGTTGCAGAAGGCTTAACAATGGAGCTTTTGAACTGAGGGAGCTCCTGGCGTCAGATAGTCCCCAGGTTTGGATGGTTGCTCATTGTGAGTCATTTCTTCATTTGCTACTGCCCATTGTTTTCCTTGATTACCTCGTAGCAGGCCAACACTGCAAGTCAGCCACAAAAACTGGATCAGGATTGGTCTCTTCCCACGGACTGATCACCTCATAAGCACTTCGTCAGCATCCTACCCCCAGCCAGCCATATGTCTTCTTTTTTTAGAGAGGAAGTGTTGTCTAAGGGTTAGAGCAGGGGACCCTGGAAACCAGGATGCCTTGATTCCATTCCCAGCTCTTCCACTGACTTGCTGGGTGACCTTGAACAAGCCACTTCACCTCTCCGTGCCTCAGTTTACCCATCTGGGTATTATAATAGCTACCTCACAGGGGTGTTATGAGGCTTAATTAATTCATGTCCGTAAAGCACTTCCAGATCCTTGGATGAAAGGTGCTGTCGAGGTGCATAGCATTATTATCATCATTCTTATATTAGCTACTTTATACACATTCATTCATTTTTCTTTGCTCTGCTGAATGAGGACCATGAAGCAGGACATTTCATTGGTTAGGTGGTGGCATTACTAATTTGCAAACTCATCCGCTGACTGCTAGACACCGGAATTACATCCTTTCCAGATTGTTCTATTCAGATTACACATTCGGGCAGCGTATAACAACCGTCCCAGCACATCTTTTAAAAAGTCTCCATTCCTGAAGGTTTATGCCTTTCCTGGATGCAAAGCAGAAGGAGACACAGTGGGACAGAGCCTCTTACCCTCCCTGCCGGAATATCTGGCACATGCACGGAAATGCCTTTGCCACCACGACCAATAATTCACTGAATTGCAGAATCAAATGCATATGCCTTGGGTATCACCTCCACATTTTAGAGGTGTATTCAAAGCTACTACTTTTATGTACAAGCAGTCCTGTGGCACTTTAGAGACCAGCAAATTTATTAGGTCATGAGTTTTCATCAAGGAAGTGGGTCTTACTCACAAAAGCTCGTGACCTAATAAATTTGTTAGTTCTCTAATGTGCCACAGGGCTGCTTGTTATTTGTGAAGCTACAGATTAACCCAGCTACACCTCTGATACTTGTATAGAACCCGCTTTCAGGTTGTCCTGTAACCCCAAGGCTGGCCTGCCAACAGTTGGGGGCAGAGGAGAAAGGTACTCCAGGGCCCAGCCTTTCAAGGAGGCAATTTTGGCAGTGGTGGCAGCTGAAGCTCTGGGCCCTTTTGAAGTGCTGGTCGTGCAGCTTTGCTGCTCCACATGGCTGTGCAGGGCTCAATGCTGTTGTCCCAGCAGCACTAAGGGTGACTGTACTTGGCCCCGCCCCTTCCACCATTGGCCCTGCCCCTTCAGGGCACAGAGCTGCCCCCCCAACAACTTTGCTCCAGAGCCTGTGGTGGCTATCAGCCCCTCTGCCCCAAGGCAACGGTCGGGAAAATCCTTTCTCCCCTTACCCACCACCACATTGTGCAGAGGAAACTAATTTCTGAATGAAGCAAAACACCAGCTTTGTGCTTTATTTGCATGATGGCAAATCCGTGTACCACCAACACAGTCCTACATCATATGGCACATTGTTCTATTGGCTCAGATCATAACAGAAATGTTTACGGCTTGACTCATACGAATCAGGGCTGGAAAAGAGAGCTCTATTACATTACCCACTGGCAAAACCAGATGGTTCCCGTCACTGTGTTCTCTGGAGCAGGGGTGAGCAAACTGTTTATGTTGGGCCCCACTCTTCATCCCTGTAATTAGCAGGGCCCCCTCGCCCCCAACCTGTCAAATGTAATCCAAACCGCCAGAAATTTTGGTTATGGTCATATGAAAAAAATAAAAACTTTGGCATGCGTAAGAAAATAAGTCTGTAGAATGTAAAAACCTTATTCATTGGTATATGAATGAGAATACAAATACATAAAATGGCAATGTATTTCTACATTTTTAATGAGATGGATGAGCCTGAACCCCAGCAGCCAATCATGCTGCACCTCCGCTTACAACATTTCACGCCCCCCACCAGGGGGCTGGCCCCCGCTTTGCCCACCCCTGTTCTAGAGTTTGTCTAATTTAGTTTTCATTCTCTCAAGAGCAGGAATGTCTATCACACTGTTCCCAAGTCTCAACACATCTAGGCAGCGTTAGTGGGTCTCTCTAAAGTTGGGCATAATTCAAGAGGACAAATAATGGAGAGAGAAAAGCTAGACAGCTTATCGTGCTGGAGGAGGAAAGACAGTTCAGGAACGACTCTGCCAGTGTACCTTTTAATGTGGCCAGAGGAAATGCTGCCCAGTTACAAGAATGCTAATAAGAGCAGACACAGGCGGCATTCAAACAGCCAGTGTTGGCTTTTTGAGGCTGTGTTTGAAGTATTCCAAATCTGGCTCCGGGTTTAAAAACCACAGAGGGCCAGCTGTTGGGCTAGTGTGTGTCAGCATCGATCCACGGACTACCACAGCACTACATTGATTTGCTTCGCTGACGATCAGGCCTAGGCTTTATGAACCTAAGGGCTCCATTTTCGTAAAGTGAGGCAATGAGTCTAGGAGCTCCAGTGGACCTGGCTGGGAGGCGCTCTTCTGCGTCTGAGTCAACAGCATTAACTGCCCCGACTATAGATGGATCGTTGTGCTACCATGCCCCAGCGTGGTACAGCAACTTTGCAGCAGCTTATTTTGCAAGATGGTTCATTGTGCTGAGAACCATGCAATGCTCCGCTGGAGGCGTTACAGAGAAAACATCCCCAATCCTGATTGCTCTCAAATTGGACAGGGAGGGGCTGCATCCATCTCTGGTTCCAGAAAGTCTTTATTGCCTTAAGAACCTGCTTTGGTTTATTGGGTGTCATGGCATTACAGGGGCCTGGCCGTGCCTTTGGGCTGGCGCCCGTTGAAATATTGGGAGGGGACAGTGGAAAAACTGAGTTCTTTATTTTTTTTTCCTTGTGGTCAAATTTGAAATGTCATTTTTTGTTGAAATTTTGAATTCTGAACAATTTCCACGAGTTCCATCAGGCCCCTGTCATCCATACGCCTGTTTACACTCCTCAGGCTGGGCCAGTAGCATGTGGCCCATATCTTGGCCTGACATAAGCACATGGGTGAGATTAATGAACAAAAGCACACTTTTTCAGGGGAGGGGTTCCAAGCGAACTAGCACACCGTCAGGCTAAAGCACACTAAGAAGCTTAGTCCAAGATCCTGATAAAGACACTGCCTGAGACTAAAATGCTCTCCTGCCAAAAGTCCTGAAGTGAGATTCACCCAGAACTTCTAAGGTGCCTGGAACATGGTCCTTTCCTTGCCCAGACCAGGTCTAAAGTGCTATTAGTGTGAACATATCCTAAACCAGCCAAATTCCCTTCCGCATAACTTATTCCAACTTCTGCCTCGCTGGTAAAACGGCGCATACGTTGGGTAATTTTGCCAGCAGAGCCATGCTGGTTCCATAGAGTACACCTCATCTCACCACCTGGCCAACATAATTCTACCACTGAAAGTTTATAGGGTAGATCCAGTCGTATACTCAATATAGGTTATTTTGCTTGGGAAGGAGCTAAAATAAGCTATGCTGCTAGAAGTGCAGCTTTGCTGGTCTAAACTGCATCCGGAAGAGAAGTGCTTTGCTCATCCTGTAGAACTACAGCTGCAAAGCACTCTGAGTGTCAGCCTGGCCAAAGTGACCGCACCTTTGCTTCAGATCTGGACAATGGGCCTGGCCTCTTCCTGGTCCCATTTGTAAGTTTTGCTTCCCCGTGCTGTTTTCTGCGCCATCGGGAATTTTTTTCAACTGTGTTAACTGTCATCAGCCGCATAACATATGTTAGGCCTCTCCACCAACCTCTTTATATGAACGTCAGTGGCTGTCTTCCCTTGGACAATAATGAATGTATATATCGTAAGTGCAGACTATATAGAAAAGTGACTGAGTCAAGGAGAAGAGGGTTTTGTAAAGCCTGTTTATTTTTTTAAATGAGTTTGAGCATTTATATTTTATCACCATTTACGTGGTTTTGGGGAACCCAGATTGTGTCAAGATCTCATGCCAAAACAAGCCAAAAGTTGTTTGATTTAAACTTTTTCTTCCATGAACCATATTTTAAATGATCCTTTAAATGTCATTTTAACTGTTTTATTGAAACATGTACTGCTGAAAAACAAAAAAGTCATCTTGACAAAAGATTTATACATGAATCAGAAAGTATTTATTTCAATTTTGTACCTTTCCATTTTAATACATTATAATGTATTGACTCAAATGAGATAATATAAACAGTTCATTTTAATAAGATGGCTGTGTGTGGTTCATTATTTTTCTCCCCTTTATTCTTCTCGTATAACAATAGCAAAACATGGATGAGCCTGATAGTCACAAATTATCTGAAATGAGGAGCAGAGCCATACCTCAAAGGGGATGTCAGATCCCCAGTAGGACCAGAATGAAGGCAAATACCCTGTGCTTTAGCTAAGCTAGAGATCAGGCACCTAGCTGAAGGTCCTTATTATTGGTATGTCAACATAACTGCTGGGAAGTTGATTCCTAGCCCAGCTACATGGATAAATTAGCTCAGCTCACTTAAACTAGTGAGCTTAAGTAGAGCGCACATGGTGCCGCACTCGAGTGCTTGGTCTGGTCACCCATGTCCAAACCTGCTCAATCCCATGGGCACATATTTGGGGGCTGGCTCCATGCCACAGTGTAGTTATTGCATTGGCTTGAGCACAGCCAGCATGGCCATCAGCTGGTAGCAAGAAACACCCTCCCAGATGCTATGTGGTTATGCTCTGTATTATAACCTCCAAATAAATGCCTGAGAAGTCACAAAGGCCTTACTAGGCTGGAATATTTCTGTTACAGAGCACAAGCCCAAGGCTGTGGACCCATGTTCTGAGATGGTGGACAAAAGATTTAAATTGAGGCCAGATGTGTCTTAAAACACCAGCCAAGCATTCTAACCAAGGCAACTGCACGTTAGCATTTGCTAAAAGGACTTATTTAAGGTCTTGTGGGCAATCTAGTTTAACCTCTTTAGTCCATACTACAATATAGCTGCTTTGGCTTGACAAGAGATTTTTGCACGTGTCTTCACTGGAGAGTTAACTTGTTAAATACAGAACAATTATTCCTCCTGAGTAACAAACAGGGCTGTAGCATCTTAAAGACTAACATATTTATTTATTAGGTAATGAGCTTTCATGGGTAAAACCAACTTCCTCAGATTTGGAGCAGACAATTAAAATCCAGGGTTTAAATAGAGGGGGGTGGGTAGAGAAAGGACGAAAAGAACACTAATAGCGCATTGAGGTGCATTAGGAGGAGCATTTCCAGCAGATCTCAAGAAGTTATTATTCCCCTTAATTTAGCACTGGTGAGGCCACATCTAGAGTATTGTGTCCAGTTCTGGGCCCCCAGGATAGAAAGGATGTGGATGCATTGGAGAGGGTCCAGTGGAGGGCAATCAAAATGATTAGGGGCTGGAGCACATGACCCACCAGGAGAGGATGAGAGATTTGGGCTTATTTAGCTCGCAGAAGAGAAGGGTGAGGGTGATTTGACAGCAGCCTTCAATTTCCTGAAAGAGGGCTCCAAAGAGGCTGGAGAGAGGCTGTTCTCAGTAATGACAGATGGCGAAACAAGGAACAATGGTCTCAAGTTACAGAGGGGGAGGTCTAGGTTGGATATTAAGAAAAAGTATTTCCCCAGGAGGGTGGTGAAGCATTGGAATGCGTTACCTAGAGAAGGGGTGGAACCCTGGAGGTTTTTAAGTACAAGCTTGACAAAGTCCTGGCTGGGATGATTTAATTGGTGTTGGTCCTGTTCTGGGCAAGGGGCTGGACTTGATGACCACCTGAGGTCCCTTCCAGCCCTAGGAGTCGATGAAAAAGGGGGTTCCTGTCACTAATAGGACAAGTTTTGCTCCTTCTACTGGTTTTATTAGTGACAGGAAACCCCTTTTTCCTCTTCCTCCTTCCCCTCCGCCCCCACCTCCTGCTGTATGAACCCTGCATTCTAACTGGCTACTCCACATCTGAAGAAGTGGGTCTTATTCATGAAAGCTCATGGCCTAATAAATGAATTGTGTTAGTCTCTAAGGTGCTACAGGCCTGCTTGTTCTTGGTGAAGCTACAGGCAAACACACCTCCCCATCTGAATCAACTCCTCTTGAGGCAACCTTGCTTACCTGAAAGCAACCACACTGAAATAACGTCTGAGTTGCCATGTTTGCCCTGCGCTGCATTGACAGAGCTGCAAGGCTGGCACTTCTGGAGGGCACGTCCCACGCGGCTTAGTGCTGCAGTGAGTCGAGCAGCTCTCTGACGTCTTTCCCAGTGAATTGTCAGGGCCCTTGTTTGTCGTTTCTGGGCATAGGGCAGAATGGTGGGAACACACTCGGTAGCACTGGGCAGGAGCCAAGCTGCATCTCCACTCCAGCATGGTCATGTTCATGCTCAGTTGGGTTGCAGTTTATACTCCCGACAGACCAGCCAGCTCCAGCGAAAGCACCCTTCTACTCAAAGGGGATTGTGTGTGCTCAGGGCACAGGGCAGAGATAACACCTGAGTCAACTTTGCAGTAAGCTAATCCTGAGTGAGTATTCATCAGATCAATTCCATCTAACATCAGGCTACTGTGCGCACCAGTTAGAAGTTAATCTCCAGGGTTGACATCTTCATTTAGTGCCCGAGTCAGCAAAGCGTGTCAGACCAGTGTTTTCACCTAAGCTGTTTTATATCTAGCCAAGTTCTCAGCTGAGATTGACAAAGTGCCTTCTTTGTCTTAATTGCTGGGCAAGGGCAAATATAGCCCCTCGGGTAACAATTTTCACTTGCAGGCACCAGCAAATCCTCAAGTGGATTTTCAAGAGAAGCTGCAGGTAGGTGCTTGCAAGCTATTGCCTCTAAGCTGGCTTGGAGCAGCCTGTGTCCTTATATATCTGTCCCGTGCTTGTCCTGTTCTATCAGAAGTAGAGTCAGTTTCTCAAGTGACTTGATTTCCAAAGGTGCTGAGCAGGATTTGATGGATTTTGTAGGTGCTCAGCACTGAAAATTCAACCTAAAGGGAGGCCCAATTATGAACATTTCACTCTGTGCGCAGGTGCTCTTTATCCATCAGGACAAGGTCAAATGTAGAATGGCCCTGTGCAGGCCACCACACTTTTTGAGTTAGGAAAGGGTCATCTATAATCTTTGAAAATCGCAATGTTTTCGTGTTGGCAGCAAGAAGCCTCCAGAATATGTCATTCAAATCGAAGTCCCTGATCACTGGGGAGTTTTTTCCCTGCACGTTATAGACAAGTGTGTATAGAGGCAGTCGTCCTATTTCCTTGTTGATTGGATGGTCTATAGGAGACTATGACCAATACATCATCCTGTACTATATCTGTTAAGAAAATTATCCCTCAGCATTCAAGATTGATGACTGGGAAACAAGTTTTGCCATAGAATTTCACTCCCTCTCCCCTGTTTTTGCTCACTCAGTCCTTCCTAAATGAGCCAACCCCATCAATGGTAACATTCCAGTTGTGTGACTCCTCCTGCCACGTTTCCGTAATACCAACTAGCTGGAATTTAAGCTCTGAAAAGAGCGGGTCCAATTCCTCTGGTTTGTTCCCTTGACTCCTGGGCTACGTTTTCACGAGAGGACTTTTTTGACAAAACGGCATTTTGTTGATAATACTTGCGGAGTGTCTACGCTAAAAATGTGTTCTGTCGACAGCCTGTCGAAAGAACTTGGTACTTTTGTTGGCAGCCTTCTACCTCTCCTCCATGAGGCACAACACATTTCTCAACAGAATCTGTTGACAAAAAGGCTGTGTGGGGGTTCTGTCAACAGACAGGGCTTCCGGGTCACCGGGCAGCCCTGTCTGCTGTGCTTCCGGTCAGCCATTCTGTCGAGAGAGGGCCGGCCAGTCTGGCCACTCTCTGTCAACAGAACAGATCATTTTTTCCATCTGCTTTTGTGTACGGGTGCACTCTGTCAACAAAGGTTTTGTTGGACGATATTTTCCTACAGTGACTTCTCTTGACAGATCGCTGTAGTGTAGACATAGAATCATAGAATCATCGAACACTGGGACTGGAAGGGACCTCAAGAGGCCATTGAGTCCAGCCCCCTGCCCCAATGGCAGGACCAAGTACTGTCTAAACCATCCCTGACAGACATCTATCTAACCTGTTCTTAAATATCTCCAGAGATGGAGATTCTACAACCTCCCTTGGCAATTTATTCCACTGTTTGACCACCCTGACAGTTAGGAACTTTTTCCTAATGTCCAACCTAAACCTCCCTTGCTGCAGTTTAAGCCCATTGCCTCTTGTTCTATCCTCAGAGGCCAAAAAGAACAAGTTTTCGCCCTCCTCCTTATGACTCCCTTTTAGATACCTGAAAACCGCTATCATGTCCCCCCTCAATCTTCTCTTTTCCAAACTAAACCAGCCCAGTTCTTTCAGCCTTTTTTCATAGGTCACATTCTCTAGACCTTTAATCATTCTTGTCGCTCTTTTCTGGACCCTCTCTAATTTCTCCACATCTTTCTTGAACTGTGGTGCCCAGAACTGGACACAATACTCCAGCTGAGGCCTAACCAGCGCAGAGTAGAGCGGAAGAACGACTTCTCGTGTCTTGTTCACAACACACCTGTTAATGGCTCCCAGAATCATTTGCTTTTTTTTGCAACAGCATCACACTGTTGACTCATATGTAGCTTATGGTCATTTAGAGACAGCCCTGTTGTAATCCAAATGCCCAGGGATGTGGTTCACTGTCCCATGTAGGGGTACCTTGACCACTTCAGATCAAAGAAATGAGTCTCCATAACAGCCTGCTGGCTGTTAGCTCAAACTGTAGAGGCTCTTGCATAGAGGTGGCAGGTCCCAGTCTGCCTTTGGCCAGTTATGCTGGCACTGGGCACGGGCCATTGGAGAGTTTCTTCTCTAGGTGTCCTTTGGTGCCTTGATTAATTTTATTCTCAGCATCCTGCTGTTGTGTTGAGCGCTCGCATGTTCCTTCTTTTTATCCTCCCCATCTGCCATTCGGTCAGTCCCCTCCTGCCTGCACCAGCTAGACTGCTGCTCAAGACATTATTCCCCCTTTGTGACAGGGTGCTACTGGCAGCTCCCTGATCTCTGCTAGTGCTGCAACCTGGGGAAGGCTTCTGGCCCAGCTGCAGGTTGTTACACACTTTCTGGTGGGGGGACAGACAGCACTGGGCTGCTGATCCCAGGACTAATGAGGTAACTGGGGAGAACAAAAGGAGAGGAAACAGGAAGCCAAGGAACCTCCAGAAAGGCCAGAGGATGAGCCTGACCCTTACTATAAGCTGTGTTGCATGGTATTGCAATACAAGATGGAAATAAATGCACACCCTGATGAAGGATTAACTGCCTGCTGCATGCTTGTGACTACAAAGCCAGGCTTAGAGGGTCACCGGTGGAGACTCAGGGGCACCAGGATGGCCCTTCTCCTATGCTGACCATCAAAACTGCACAGGCCTTCTCCTCACAGAAGGGTCGAAAGTTCCACAAAATCAAAGCCCTCCATCCTCTGCCTGGCCAGTGTTTGCTTCCAGAATCTGCTGTCTTCTGGCTCACTTTGTGCAGGAGGAGGTAAAGGTCTTGAAGAAGATTGCTTGGATGCTCTTCTTTTTCCACACCCAGCTTGTCCATAGAGCCCAAAGCCAGAAAGGACCATTGTGGTAATCTACTCTGGCTTTCTGTAGAAAACGGGCCAGGGAATTACCCCAAAAGACTCCCTAAAGCAGAGCGTTGAGGAGAACACCCAGGCTTGGGTCTGGACTGTGGCGCCACTGAAGTTTTTCTGACCACGTCTAGCTCAAGGTAAATAGTCCTGCTCTTTAGTTCATAGGATTGCTCCTAGCTGTGCGCTCCCTGTAAGCCAGTCTGGATGTGATTGCAGCTCCGGCACCACAGAGGAGCAGGCTGAAGGGAGACCTCTTAGGGGGACTAGAAACTCCCTCTGTCTTTGGAAGAGGGGTGTGGTCAGGGCATTATGGAGCCCTGGATGTAAAATAAAACTACCCTCCCCTACTGAACCTGGGAGCTGGGGGCAGAATGGAGCTGAGGCTAGGGACAGAGGAAGGGGCAGAGTGAAGCCAAAAGTGGTCTGGGACTGAAGCGGCGCTGGGTGGAGCTCCCTCCTTTCCCCCCTTGGGAGCTGGCCCAGGCACTGTCACCGCCCATTATACGTTCCAGCCTCCCACCGTTTGGGGACTACTCTCTCAACGTGTGTCAGCAACAAGTAGACCACAGCATTTATCAGTAAACTTCTACACATCTCCCTCAGCAAGCCAGGGAGCCAGCTCTGCTAATGCAGAAGCTCTGCAGTGGGTCTGCAGGGGAGGACGCAAAGGGTGGTGATCAGGATTCTGAATATGCTCAGTAGGTGATTTCAAAATGCCTGCCCAATGGTCAGCTTTAGTGGGAGTTGTCGGAGCTGAGAAACTAACGAGCTAACGGAGCTAACGAAGGGAAAGAGAGAAATGCGATGAGTTGAACTATGCCCTGACACCTCTTACGGAGGCCAGAGGCCTTGCCACACCCCATCCCAGCAAGAGGAGCAGAAGAGAGGTCCTCCAGGCAGGATAGAGCGGCTGTCTCTGCAGCAGCCAATCAGAACCCAGCAGGCTGGTATAAAAGAAGCTGATGGGCTAGGGCCTGGCAGTTTCTTGTACGAACTTGATCTTGGTGGGTCTGTATATTGACTGGGAGACTAGCTGCACTACAGACACCTCTGAGTGTGAGCTGCAATTAGACCTGGATAAGGTCCAGTGTCCAAATACTGGCCCCAAGCCTAGCACAAGAACCAACAGCACCACAGATGGAGCTGGTCTGATTCTAGTCTCAGAACCTTGAAGACAGCTGGACCAGACAGCATCCTGGGGAAGTGACCCAGGGAGCAAAGCAAGTGCCAGACAAACAGGAAAGGACCTTATATGGCACCCCTCTGCCACAGAGGGGTGCTCAAAAGTGGGTGGACCCTGTTACAGAGAGGTAGCGCTGGGTTCTGTAAGTGTACTGTAGACCAGATGACACTCCCAGATACAATGTGTTAGGTGCTGGTGGGGCAGAAGCTTCATGTGGTATAGATTCTGTCTGACAGCGGCTGTCATTAAAGGATGCTGCCTACAGCCATCCTCACTAGCACTACATGACAGGGCCAGGGTGTGATACAGGCCCAGAAATGTCACATGCACCTAGGTCACTGAGCCAGGTGTGACTGGAATGGGTAGAGGCCAGCAAATTACTTCAGGGGCTGTGGACTCCAGAAATGTTTACTCTGACCATCCAGTGACCCAGGCACTGCCTGTCACTGACCTGAAAGAGAATATGGTCCCCAGAGTGGTAAAAGCCAGTGGAGAACGTCCCTCCCTTCACCCACACCAAATCAGCCTGCTCTCATCAGGCTAGGGTGAGACTTACTGAGAAGGATGATTACCCATCACAATCATCCAGGGAGCACAAAGTGACACAACTGGCATAATCCAGAAAATCCAGCACATGGTGCCGCACAACCCTGCTACACCACAGAAAACACTCCCTGTCTCACTCCGTAACAACTTCTTTTTGAAATCTCCCATCCGCCATGATCCCTACGGAGCACTTTTCTCTAGCATTGCTGCTTGGCTGCCCCATCTTCCCACCTTCCGTCAAACCTTTGTTTTCTCCACTTGTTTCTTCCTGCCTAACAGGAAGGGCAAAATCCTGCCTCTAGTGAACTCAATGGGACTTTTTCTACTGCCTTCAATGGGGCCAAGATTTCACCCCGGCTGGGAATATAAACTCTCTGGGGAAGGGGTTAGCTACTTTGTTATTTTTCTGTACAGCACCTAGGAGGCTGGGACTCTGACTTTTGACTAGGGCTCTTAATTAAGACCATAACAAAAACAAATAATTAGTTTTCTCAGCTGTCCTCTCTGAGTTGTGTGTGTGCAGTTCCCAGCCTGATTGGGCCTCACTTGTTGAAGAGACAAGAGGCCCATAGACATTAAAGGAGAAACATATATTAATTATTTGGGTAGCTACCCAATTTCCCCTTGCCTAATGCTGACTTGTTCCCAGGCCATGGTACATTTTAGTGCTTTGTCCTGTCTCATTTTAAATATCTTGAACAATATTCCATCTAATTTTTTCCATCCATGGGCAGAATAAACTTTGTTAAATGCACTAAGGCATGTGCACCACCAATAGAAACACACACTGCTGACTAAGCAGCAGCTGAATCTCTCCTGAGTGGCCGCCCAAGCACTCACTTTACAGGGAACACTGGTCATGAGCAATGAATTTCCCCAGGAGGCCTCACCCCCAAACTTTACACAGAGATACACATCTCATACAGCTGGAAGGGACCTCAGGAGGTTGTTGAGTCCAGTCCCCTGCCGTCTTGGTAGGACCAAGCACCATGATTAACAGTTTTGTTTTTTTTTTAAACTATTGTCTCTAGACCCCTAAATGGCCTCCTTGAGGATTGAGCTCACAAGCCTAGGTTTAAGAAGCTAAGGCTCAAACCCCCAAACACATGATACCGGGCCTGCTGATAGGCAAGAGGGGAGGGCAAAGGGGAAAACTGCCTCAGGGCCTGAAGAAGTGGGTCTGTCCCACGAAAGCTCACCACCTAATAAATTATTTTGTTAGTCTTTAAAGTGCTACTGGCCTTTTTTTTTTTTTTTTTTTGAGCATATATAGACTAACACAGCTATCTCTCTGTTACTATTTCCCAGGGCCTGGTGAGTCAAAAGGACCTTAGTTTAAAATTTGGTTTGAAAATATTTGGTTGATGAGATGCCTGATCTGAGACAGTTCACACGCTCCCTCTCATTCTGTATCTTCCATAAAAGGAGTGTTAACGGTGTGTTTGCCATGACGCTAAGCACACGGCCTTCTCTGACTACCAACCCCCAGGCCTTGTTTAGTACTCTTTAACATGGGACAGTACCTGGGTAAAGTTAACACCATTGGTCCATTTATTCCACCGAAATTAACAACTGGCTCCTGCTGTTTTCAGTGGGACTGAAGCCAGACTCCCAGAGAAAACAGCTGCCACTCCATGGTCAGAGCATCTGTGAAAGGGGGATGGGAGAGTGAGTGGGATCAGGGGGCAGGCAGGAGGTGCAGAGAGATGTGGGAGCAGGCAGAAAGCTGGGGGGTGCAGCAGGACATGGAGAGAAGGAGGGGGGCTGAGGCACCAGCAAAAGAATGGGGAACAGGAGGGACTCTGAGATGTGTGGGAAAACTGGGAAGCTGGTGGGTGTGGAGGACAGTAATGGGGTGGGAGATGAGGGGAGAACATGGCTAATTCCCCAGCTGGGAGGGGCTGGGGGGTGAGAGGAGGCCCCTCAGAGCAGTCAAGGAAATGCAGCATCAACATGAGAAGATGAGAAAGGCTGGTGGGGCGGGAATGATAGGGGGCTTATTAGCATGGGGGGAGGGATAGCTCAGTGTGTGGAGGGGTGTCAGTTACCACCCAGTCCCAGTAGGTGGGGCAATAAATATGTACAAGTGTGGAAGTAGAGCTCTGTGGTTTGCTTGTTGGCCTACTAAACCCAAGGCTGTGAGTTCAATCCTTGAGCAGGCCATTTAGGGACTGGGGTAAATGGGTATCAGGCATAGTACTTGGCCCTACCAAGAGGGCAGGGGAGTGGACTAGATGACCTCCCAAGGTCCCCTCCAGCTCTAGGAGATGTGTGTCTCCAATTATATTTATAACAATCATGAACCAATCTCAAGTCACCACATTTTGGTGCTTGCAGGGAGAGCTGTGTGATGACATCAGTGGAGTTGGACATAGGGTCAGAGGTCTGCAAGACAGCGGGGGGCTAGGACACTGCCCTGCCACTGAGCCCTGTGTTTATGCACCTCCCTTGAGCAGAGGGCAAGCCCTGGGACTCAGCTAGAGAACTGGTGCTAGTGGCTCCCAGGCGCAGACCTCGCAGGGCAGCAAGAAGGAGACAAGCGCTGCTGCAGGGTTAGGACAGGAATCAAAAACACACAGGCCGTTCGCTGCCTCGGGGGCGAGGAGAAAGTACATTGCGTCTCCATCTGAGTGCACAGGGACAGGTGAGTATTTGTGTGTGCACTGAAGAGGAACTCCTTAACCTGAATGGGTCTCACACGTGTTGGCAGAAGAACAGAGGGGAGTTAAGTTATCAGAAAGCTGACGACAAAACAGGGTCTGATTCTAAGTTTGAACTGCCATTATCCGTGGGGCCAATTTCATGATTTCTGGGGCATCTGACGCCTGATTTTTGTTTCCTGAGGGTGGCGAGACTGGAGCAGGCTCACTGAGATCCTAATTTCTCCACATGCTGAAGACTAAACCCTGTGGCAAATCCCAGGGAGTGTCTGGCGAAGGTACAAATGCCCCAGAAATGGGCTCACATGGATTCTGCCAGAGCAGCATTAATGTCTGTGAAGAGCTGGATTTAGCATAGATAGGGTATAGCACTTTATGCAGTCTAGCAAGGGATTTCTTTTGTGCCGTATCCACATAGGCCAGTAGATGGCGACCTTAATTTAATTCTCAGCATAGGTGAGCATCTGTCTATAAAACGTTTGTAACCCTGGGGACCTGTTTTGTAACCAGGACCAACTCCGGGGCAACAAAAGTGATGAAGGGTTTGGAACAGGTGACATTTGAAGAAAGATTAAAAAGACTGGGACTATTCAGCTTGGGAGAAAGGTGACTAAGGGGGATAGGAGAGAGGTCTATAAAATCATGACTGATGCGGAAAAAGTGAATAAGGAAAAGTTATTTACTTGTTCCCATAACATAAGAACTGAGGGTCACCAAATGAAATTAATG